>NC_039361.1:49432835-50802939 GCF_003573695.1 Papaver somniferum | reverse complement strand
TTTTTTTTATAAGGAAACACTTTTGATACACATACAAAAGGAAATAAAAGATTACATGACACTTTGCAAGAGGTAGCCCTTTTTGATGCACCCAGTTAAATTCGATGGTTGTCTTTCTTAATGTAACCTCCACCTTCTATCCCAACCAACCAAAGAACAAGCTAGTCAAGTTTCGTTCAGTATTCTAAAGTGATTGGCAATCGTGACTTCCTATCAAACACCTTGAAGATCGAGGCTATACATGTATTGGTAGATCGTGCGCGTGTAAATTTCTTATCACTATGTGAATTGTGCTAGAATCAGGGTGCCTAAATATCTAGACTAAGACTCCTAATAATTACATATTTGCACAAGAGTCAACATTTCAAGGTAAATGAGCTCCATTTTTATGTTTTTTTTCAATTTTTTATTTTTTATTTTCATTTTTCACTTTTTTCAAAAAGAAGGAGTTCTTGTTTTCAATTATGGCATATTATCAAAGTATCTACTTTTCACCCCCAAACCTAAACTAAACATTGTCCTCAATGTTTCAAAATATGAACAAAATTATAATACAACATATGAAGAGGATCATGTTGAGTAGAGAAAAAGGAAAGAGAATACCCGATTTCGGCGAAAGCAATATTAGAACTTTGTTATTCAAGGCAAGAATCCAACATATGTCAGCCGAGATCATATTGGATTAGCAAAATATATACAAAAGGAACAAAAAGGTTTTTAAGAAATTTTATCTACTGGATTATATACAAAAATTCACCATACACTAATAATCTAAAGAGTTGAGGATCAACCCAAAAGACAAAGTGTAGAGGTTTCAACAGCTTCACACAAATATAACAGGAAAGAAACGCAAGTGAAACTGTGAAACAAAATGAGCTACCCCCAAACCTGGATTTTTCAACGGATAAAATTTTGGAAACAAAATCTCGCAGTTTTGGGGGTTCATCATGTACAAGGTCTAACTCAAAGTGAACTGTGCTAGGGACGAGCAAACATGCTAATTCCAACTGTGGCTCCTCAAAGATATTATACTTGGATGCAAAATAGTCCAAAAGGACTTGGGAAGCACACAGTTCCAAACCTAGATTAGGGACTCTCAGAAAAATCGGTTTGACAATATGGGTACAAACCAAATCTAGGTTGGGTGGAAGGCCATCAGATTTTGACTTATGTAGGACGATAGGCACATCATTACTAATCACATCAACATCTCCTAAGTCTTCTACACGTGTCACAACATGCTCACAATCATCAAACAAATTATCAAGTCCACAATCAGAATCATCATCATCAGAAGAATTATTCTCATGCATCGGCAAATCAAGAGAAATATCACAATGTGACCTAGGTAGAGAATCAGACACATCAATTATATTTTCATGCATAATAACATTAGTGTCTACAGAAGATTCAACTATTCCTATGTCATGCTCATCTTCGCAGAATAATTGTACGACTCCCATGTCAATATCAAAATCATATGAATTACAATGAGTATTAGAAAAAACAACATTCATGAAGGTCGAGGGCGAGAAGCCATATGTTATTGAACCAACAGGTTCCACAATATTTTCATGTTCTTCTAACATATCATCATAATCATCATAATCATCATCATGGTAGCATGCATATTGGTCCTCATTAACAGTGGTGGTGTCATTAGTCGATTCATGTTCCTCTAAATTAGGTTCATATTCAACATCATTTACATGAATGGGACTAGACACTTCATTAGGGACAACATACATTTCCTCATGAATTTCCTCCTTTTGTGAAGCAAAATCTGATCTAAATATGCATGAATTCGTGATGTAGATCTATCAAAGTTTTGCTTGCTGAGTCTGAGAGCTTCTGTGGTGGAGTCTAAATTCATGGGAGTACAAAATTCTTCATGTTCAAATTGTGGTGAATGGTACATGTGTGCATGGTCATTAGGATTTACAAAATATTGATCGCAACCCTCAAAGGATTGATTATGGTCCTAATGACTACCATTCTCACAATTTATGGGTATTTCATACCTTGGATTTTCTCTAGATTACCTAAAATTATGCAAAATATGACAATTCTCAACAGGGTGGTCTAAACTACCACATGCGGGACATGCATAGATTTCAGGTTGCCTAAGAAAATTAGACGTGACAGATTCCTCATGTGATTGCATTTCTAAAGCTGTGATTCGAGCTTCTAATTGATCGATCAGTGATGATTGTGTGAGTGAGGCACTAGAAAAATGTTCATTTTCACGTTGTGGTGAATGATGCATGTGTGAATAGTTATTAGGGTTCATGTATTGAGGCTCGGGACTTTGAAAATGTCCATAATAATTCCTATAACTATTGACATCATGGTCTATGGAAGGTTCATAACGTGGAGTATGTCCATACGCAAGTTCTCTAAGGGATTTGTTGTATTCCCCAACTGTAGACCAAGATCCAGACATGATTTGGCTCAAAAGCTAAGTAACTATGTTACAAAGCCCAAAATTTGGTTTTTAATGGGTTTGGATTTTTGGGAAAAATTTGGTTTTTATGGTAACATTTGGTTTTGTCGGGTTTTGGAAAAAATTTGGACTATAATGGGTTCGAAGAACTTTGGTTTATTGGGTTTTGAAAACTTTGGTTTTAGACTTTGAAGACAAAGCCCATTTGGGAGCTTTTGGTTTTGATGGGAGCAAATTTGGTTTTAAAGAGGTAGAAAAATTTGGTTTTTAATTGGGAGAAAAAATTTTGGTTTTAGTATTGGGAGCAAGACTTTTGGTTTTAGTGTTGGGAGCAAGCCCACATTGGTGGGAGAAATTGCTTTGCCAAGGGAAGGTGAACTAAGCCCACAATGTGTATGCAAACTGAAGCCCAATGTAGCTTTTGAAATAGCCCAACTGTTGCTTGTTTGGTCTGAGGCCCAGTTGGGCTTTCAAAAGTTTCAGTTTCTAATTTAAAACTACAGGCCCAAATCAATCCAACACCACAAGCCTACAAGCAATTAAACAAACAAGCCCACAAGTAATTAAGATTACAAGCCCAACAGAAAAATGGAAAAAATTATTACAAGCCCACAAATTAAAAATGGAAGCCCACAGGTTGGGTTCTCTTAATGGGTTTAGGCTTACTTGCTTAAGCACAGCCCAGCTGCTCAGTTTGGTTGCAAAAGCCCAGTTGGGCTTTGGATCATCCTAAGCTTTGGCTTCAACACTCAAGGCCCAGTTGGGCTTTGGTCTTTCTTCTTTGACTTGTATTACAGACCAGTTTGGCTTGGGTTCTAGCTGCAGCTTTGATTCAGCAGGTTTCAGCCTTAGCAGCACAGCAACAAGAGCAGGCTTTGAGTCAGGTCACACAACAACAGGTGCAGAAGGCAGCAGCAGGCAGCAATAGGGAAAGTAATAGCCTCAGTTCCACCAGTTCACCAGCAACAGCAGAGGCAGTGCAAGCAGCAGCACCAGGTCAGTTTGTGGCCCTCACAGCAAGGTCACAGCAACAACAGCAGGGGAAACAGCTTCAGCAACACCAGCTGTTGGCAGCATCACCACAGGTTCAGCAGCACCACAAGCAGTAGCTGAACAGGGGCAATGTTGCAGGCTTGGCAGCAGCAGCTCTACAGGTTCAGCACAGAAGCAAGCTGCACATGCCAGCAGCATAGGGAAGAGGAAGAAAGTAGCAGCAAGTGGCAGGCCCAGCTGCAACTCAATCAGAAGCAACAGCAAGGGCTCAGCCAAGCAAAACAGAGTCTCAACAGCACAGCAACAGGAGCACCTGGAAAGCTCAACAGAAGCTGTCAAGAACAACAAGAACAGCAAGGGAAAATGATGCAAAGATGAAAAAGTTTGCAAAGATGAAAATGCAAGTTATGATGAGATGAATGCTTACACTAAATGATTATACTAAATGCAAGATATGCAAGTGAATAGCAGAAAAGAAAGCAAGGAAAAACAACAACCACACAATGCCAAGTCCCCGGCAGCGGCGCCAAAAACTTGGTAGGCTTCTAAAAATCCTACAAATGATAACCGCAAGTGCACGGTGTCGATTGAAGCTAATGTGCAAATACGGGTCGATCCACAGAGACTTGTGTGTGTAGTTGAAGTTTCCTAATCTAAGCAGTGACAGTAAGTGACAGTGGCAGTGAGCCAAAGATGCAAAGATTGACAGTGGCAAAGAATCAAAGGCAATGAGCCTAAGGCAGTGAGAAATAAAGAACCAAGGAAGTAATGGCAGTGAAGCACTAGAACAAAGAAATAAAGAATTAGGGATTGAATCCACCACTAACTTAAGTTAAATCATCCTAGTTCCATTATGTTCTTGTCCCTGGTGTAGATATCAGTGAGCTTCTAGGCTTGCTGACTATCTAGATGGAAGTGAAGGTTCAAGCCTGCTGCTCATCAAAGGGTTGTTTCAGGAGGATGGTTTAGTATCACTAAGATAATTATCTAATCCTAGTATTAGCTGTCCTCTCACAAAACAAACTAACCGCAGATCAATCACTTAGATGAGTAAGCAATCCTGAAGGATAATTTCAATCCTAGCATTCTTAGCACAACAAGACTATATCAAAACTTGAACTGAACTTAACAATGAATTAATGGTTTCATCTAACCCTAGCAGTGAACTCAGAACATAATTAACATTAAAATGGAACTAAACATGATCATGTGAAATAACATTGCATTTAAACAACTAAACAGTGAATGAAAATTGCAAATGAAGAACCCTAAAAATTAACAGTGAAATCAAATTGACATTGAGAATTAAATTAACCCAATTAGGGGGTTTCTCGGATGACCCAAGAACCCTTTTAACATTCTACATCGTTTCCTATTTATAGTTTTTACAAAACCCTAAATTTCTACAAACCCTAATTTGAAAATCCCCAAATCAGCAGGATTAGGGTTTCGATAAATAAAATTAACTCACCCTCTGATGCAAATAGACTCGACCCATGCTTGTACTTCTCCTCCTCTGCTAATCCTCTACTCGAATTTCTCCCAAATTTTGTCTTCTCTTCACTGTGGTGAAACCCTGGTTATGTTTGTCTTCTTGGTAGCATCAAAAATCAATGCTAAGAACAAGACAAACACGACTAGGGAAGAGGTAGGTGATGGTGGTGGTGTCCTTGTGGTCGTGGTGGAGATGGAGACGGCGGAGCAGACATGGCAGTGTCTGCCATGGTCAGGGGAAGAGGAGAAATTTGGGGGAAGTGTATTTGGGGAAGAAGAGAGTGGGTGTTTGTTTTGGGTCGATGGGTTTGATGCTTAGGTGTTGAGCGGGCGCATCCATTTTGATGATTTGCGAAGCTCAGCGGTAGAATGATGAGATGATGAAATGAATCGGACGGCAAGATAGAAGAAGGCTCTGAGCGACCGTTGGATTAAGTGATACAACGAAGTTGACGGCTCCAGATGGAGTTAGGTGCTGTAGTGTTAGACAGGAGTTTCAGACTTTGATGTACAGCGATGCTGCGACCGTAGGATGCTGAGATGATCCAATCTGATGGCTAGAAAGGGAAACGGGTATGGATATAGGAAATGGATTTGGGTGAGGGTTTTGGGACTTGGGTATGCCAAGCCCATATCTTCTTTAAGAACAATTCTTCCTCTTCAAGCCCACTTCTCGTTGATCCGTCTCTTGCAAACATCATTCTTCCCTTCCTCCTAGCGAGAGTCTTTGCCGTTCCTTTGCTCTTTTCGCTCCGTGAGTTAACCAGGCTTTATTTAGTACCTAAAAATGCAAAATTAATTAAGAAAAGTATTTATTCTTGAAAACAACGAAAACACAGAATATGGGATAAAATGTAGAATTAATGCACAAAAGATGAGTTAAATGCCAAGAAAAATATATAGAAATATGCACTTTTTAGCACTCATCACTTAGCCATTTAGTTACTGGCGGCTGGGTATTCAATACCGACCCGCGTTTCCGTGTATTTTTTTTAACAAATGATGTGTCATATTTAATTTTGTTATATATTGTACCGTACATTCCGGTGGAAGACAAAGAGGTGGTTATAGAAGACCAATAGGTGGTTATAGAAGACCAACCGCCACCGGTGCAAGTTTCCGAGGACACAAGTGCTCATTATGGAAACAACTTTGAGTGGAAACATAAGAAAGATGCAAAGAAGTGGGCTCAAGAACAAGGGCCGAAAAAGATGTGCATCATAGTCCATAATAAACAAGTTACTCCCACTAGCTTTCAAATGGTTTGTGAGTGTACTGGAAAGTATGAGAGCCATTGGAAGAAGGGTAGTGAGTATAAGCAAAAAACAACGAGGAAGATGGGACTTTATAATACGAAGAAGTGTGGATGTCCTTTTAAGCTTAAATTTAAATTTAACGACGACAAGAAAGTGTGGTATATGGAAAATGTAGTCTCGGGTTATCATACTCATCCTATTCCGAAGAGTTTGATCAACCATCCTTATTCGGCAAGGCTCAACCCTTTAGAAAAAGAGTTAGCACGCGTGTTATGTAAAAGACGTACAAGACCTATTCATATTCTTAGTGGCGTGAAGGTGTTAAACCCCTCAAACTCATCCTCATTGGAAACTATCTATAACGAAAGAGAAAAATTTAGAAATGAGTTATGGAAAGATAGGATGCTTATGCAATAATTATTATTTTTGTTTGAGGAAGCAAAGTACTCTACCTCCTACGACACGAATGACGAAGGTGAAGTGGAATATATTTTCATCGCGAATCCGGAATGTGTAAAATTGACAAGATGCTTCCATCAAATTCTCTTTATGGATTGCACGTATAAAACGAACAAGTACAACATGCCGATATTGAACTTTGTTGGGAAAACATCTACCAAGTCGACATTTGACGTTGCGTTTTGTTTCTTAAAAGACGAGTCAAAGGAAAGTTATGAATGGGCATTGAAAAAGGTCAAGCTATTGTATGAAGAAGGTTATACTCCTAGGGTGTTGATTACGGATAAGAAGAAATCATTGATGTGGGCTATACCACGTGTTTTTCCCGACGCGCGTCATCATCTTTGCACGTTTCATATATGGAACAATGTGCAAACTAATTGCAAGAGATTTATTTGTCCAGCAAGGAAGACCGAAATGGAGAGGATCAAAAAACTACCCAAGGAGAAACAACAAGAAGCAAAAGATAAGTTTAAGATCGATGATAAGATAGCAGAGGTGAAAATGGGCAGATTTTCAACGTGATTGGGAACAATTAATATGGTCGTTCAAGCAAGATGTTTTTTCGCAAGGGAGCGGTTTTTACTGGAAAAATGGGATAACTACCCGGATATTATAGAATATTTTAAGAAGGAGTTATTGGATCCCCACAAAGAGAAGTTTGTAAGTGCGTGGGTAAACCGGTATAGACATTATGACAATCAAGACACAAGCACGGTGAAGTCGTCTCACTAACGGTTCAAAATCAAGTTAAATGGTTGTGATGGTGAATTTGTTGTTGTTTTTGAAGCCATGGTTGAATATTTTAAGCGTGATCTTGATAGAATTAAAGGGGAATTTGAATGGATCCGATCTAGAAGGCTTGTCGATTACAGGGAGAATCCTAGGCTCCAGGATTTACATTTATGCGTTTCCCAATGGGCAATCCTAAAAATTATGGAGCAAGTGGAGGCTTGGTAGTGTTAGATGATAGACACATTTTTTTGTCTACGTTGTCCTTAATTTCATGTATTTTTGGCACTCGATTTTTTTAACTTATTATGGTATTTTATGTGTTTTTAGGTATTTTTGGAAATAAATATTCTTGGAAAAATCGGCTCGAAAAGTCGTCTAAAGCGCCGGAAGGTTCGTGTTATTCAGACTCTCAATTGTGGATAAGGGGCGCCAAAATGATAAGGGGTACCCAAAGGATATTTGCACCCAAGCAGCTGATCAGAGGCACCCCTCATGGCATCTGCTATTTGCACCCCAAGACCGAATAGGAGGCACCCATCTTCTTCTTCAAGGGAAAGATATTTGGCGGGAAAAGAAATCTCAACTGTGTGAGATTCTGGTCATGATATTATGGGGATATTTGTGTCTTTAAGACATGATTATCTTCTTACCATGATAGTAAGATTTTATACGTGTCTTGAATGGAAGGAAATCATATACTTTTGGATATTTTCGAAAACAGGGAAGGAATTATTCACGGAATTAATTGAAGACACTAGTGGAAAACAGAAGTTCCGCGACTGTCAGGACAAGTCATATATACGAGTTATACGACCAGTTTTAACCGTCTCTGTTGGGGTCTCTGATAAAGCGTCTCTGTTTGGTACGACCCAAAACCGTGTGTCTCAGAATAACGACTGATTTTAAGGGTAACGAGGTACAGACCCTTAACCGTGAGTCTCAGATTTAAATTATAATATAAAAAAAATATATATTCAGATTTGTTGAAATGCCTGAATGGCAAAATCTGAAATAATCTGACTGAACATCAAATGAAACTCAAATTTAATTCAAATTAAAGTCGATTTCAATCCAAACTTAATTTAAATGAAACAATAACTTCAACTTCAACTCAAACTCAAAATTCAACATTCATTCATTGTGCCCATTAGGTTTAAGATTACATAACAAAAGGATTGAATCCTGAGTTCAAAACAACATTTAAGTTCTATCTAACTAGTAATATCTACGATTGAACAACAAGATGAAACTAATAGACATTTGATTAAACAGCAAATTGGAGATATCAAGCTTCTGTACAAAAAATTAGCCAGGTCACTTGTATACAGAGAAACACACTTGTAAGATAAGTCAATAACATCTAGTTATTCTTCATTACCATCAACAAACCATCTAGTGTAATTCTGGAAACCATCTCAAGTAGTTTCTCTTGCCTGTAGTTTTAATGTGTACAACTAGTATTATTATTACCATGTAATTGAGTAAGGTAATACGAAAAGATGACCACCTTACCTCCCAACACATTAGTTCTTAGTGAATCATTTGTCAAACAAATTAGAGAAGAAACTAGGAAGCCAATGAGATTGTGAAAAATACCATCCTCAGTGCACCCGATCCTGAATCCAAACAGAGCATCAATATCTGTTGCCTCGGGGTTTCCACGAATAAAATGTACATCTTGTGGATACTCGACCTGGGACTTACAGATGGCCATAGAAATACACTTAATTCACCTTCATTTTATAAAAAACAGGGTAAACACCAGAAAAAAACAAACGGGAAACGATACCCCAAGCAATACCTTCAATGCAAGCAAAACATTAATCATTTAAGCTGAGTTGGCCTAGGTCAACATATTCCCCTAAGAAGAGGTAGTCGATGTAACTGCAGATGCCATGAAGAGAACGAGGAGGGATTAGTGAGTGAATATTTACAATACCAAAGGTAGTTACAAGACACTGAATAATCTCAAGGAACAACGGGAGTAGAATACATATGATTAGTTTGAACATTATCAATGCAGTTAACATCATAACAATGAAGTTGTGCAGGAAAATACTAAAATCTCCGAGGGAGAAATTTAGTGAAGAACTGTAGTAATGATTCAACGTAGGAGCCATTTCCCTGAGAAAATATGCAAATCCTTAGATTCTACCTTTCTTTTCTGCACTACAAAAACATCAAGCTTTGCGAAGAATAACACGTATTTCTCTCTTGTATTCAACTTCTTCTCTCTGGTGCATAATCAACAGAGCTCTTCTCACCTGCCATGGGTAATTATGAACATTAAAGACAAGTGGATGGCACTATTATAGTATCATTTCTCAGTGGCACAGAAAAAAAAACAGATATGCCAAGAAGAAGATCCACATCATAAACTGAATGGAAGCATAAAACTAAATTGATAAAGAAAAAAATCCTTACAATGGAATCATTCAGTCCCATTCTAGCAAGCTCGTCAATAAGACGCCTCTATGATATGTGGCTTCCAATTCCCATTAAAGACAAGTATGAAAATCGGTCCAAATAGCTATCAAATTAACTATTAAAACCAAAGGACTAACCACTAACCAGTATGAAATTCAAAGTTTTGAGCCCGTCTCAAGGTATTCATTTGCCACTGCCACACAACAGCTTCATCGGAACTTCCAGTAAGAAGACGATCACCCTCTTTGTTCCATTTTAAACAGTTGACTGGACCTTTATGTTTGGTCGAGGTGCCTCGAAGCTCCCTGGTTAGAATAAAAAGATGAGAACATTGAAAATGTGGCAATTAAACATCTAAAATGCACAAAAATGTACCCAGTTCTTTCAAGTCATAAAATCAACAGAATGTCAGTAAATGACTTTCTAAAAGCAATACAATGCTGTATAGTTCAGTGATTTATCCATTGTGCAATTAGGTGACCTTTTAAGAATTTATCACTGAAAACTTCTTAATTAGAAATTCAAATGCTGAGCCGATGCAGAAGTCAAGTAACCTAGAATTTAACTAAGACTCTAGTACACCATGAAATCACAATGACCACGTGGAAAGGGTAAACCGATAAATCATCATTAATCACTAAGTTGAACTCTTCCAGTGCAAGCACAGAATCACTAACATAAACCTTGATTAACCAAAAAAAAAAAATCAAGCAATGAGCTCAGTGCTATTACATGGTTGCCTGCTACTCGATATTAAACAGAAGCACTTAACTAGAAAAGCAATGAGCTCAGTGTTGTTTCGGGGAAAGCAAATTAACTATTAAAACCAAGCACCTGCATCAAGTAGAAAAGCAAATTAACTATTAAAATCAAGCAAACCAAGCACTTTTCCATGTAACATTCTTGAATCAAACCAAGCACTTTTCCATTAAACATAGGCATACAAGCAGATCATAGTATTTACCCTGGCTGTGTAGGGTCTTCCAGCTTCAAAACCAAGAACCTGCATCAAGTAGAAAAGAAAATTAACTATTAAAATCAAGCAAACCAAGCACTTTTCCATTTAACATTCTTGAATCAAAAATAAAACAAACTTACATGTTTATACCATAACCCCCCAAAGTTTAATTAGCTATATACACAAAATTGTGTTGACAAACTAATCATCTATATACTTTTCAGCAACAAAGAACATGTTTTTGCCACAACCCACAAAATTTTAATTAGCTACAAAACCCATTTTGAATCTGAAGACTTCTCTAACACAAACACAAAGCAAACTTTCCTAAACTCCAGCAGGCTTCATTGGATTCCTCATACTCTTGATATTTGTAAAATGCAACTCAACATTAAAATTAAATAGCATACATGTGAGCAAACTGATCAAGACTAATACATAAGGGAGATAGTTTAAAATTTTAACCTTCCTGTGTAGAGACTTTCCATGGGCCTCATCATCTGCATTTCCTCAAGATAGAGTGACGGGTTGCAAAGCATGCTTGAACATTCCAGCAATTCCAGCAACACGAGGAAAGTGGACTCCCCATTGCAGATATTGATATTCCAGAACCAATTAACAGATCTGGAAATTGATCCAACAACAGATCCTCTAAAAAACTAGTTTCAATTTCTTTCCATGGCACAAAGACTTACCAACTGCGATCAAGGGAAAACAAAAATGCTCATCAAAATTCAAATAATTCAGAGATCAATGAAAAACAACTAAACAGGGGACATCTAATCAGTGAGATAAAAACAATTTGGAATAAAACCTCCTTGTTAGGTTTCCAATATCAAACCCATAATTCCAAAATTCAAAAATAAATAAAATCTTTTACCAATTTTTTGTGTATAAAATTGAGAGAAAAAGGAATACTTCAACTAGATTTTGAATAAAACAAATATTCTAACAAATTTAGACCTGAAATCTTACCATATTATAGCAAAATCACAAACCCCAGATTAGCAAAACAAGTAGAGTTGATAATCGAACCTTGATTCATCAAACCAAAATAAATCGAAAATTGTGGAGACTAATTAAGAAAAATGCCTAAATGGCTATCAATTAAAAGAAGAGACCTTGGATTAAATCACGAGAATACTCAAAATAACCTTATGAAGAAACAAAAGGAAAAAGAAAAAAGTTGAAGAAAAATCAAACAATAAACCTTAATTACCAGAAGAAACTTATAGAAACAAACCCAATGATTTAATCAAACTGGAAAAATGGGTGTTTCTTGTAATTTATAAAAACAAACCATGGGTTTAAGAGCAAAGATTTAATTGATTTCTTATGGGTTTTTTTAGGTTTCGATTTAGTCGATGAAGAAGATGGATAAGAGACCGAGAGAGAAGATGATTTAATTGATTTCTTCTGGGTTTTCTTTTCAGTTTCGATTTGGTGGATGAAGAAGATATGAGTTTCTGCTAGCTGAGGAGATAAGTGAAGAGAGAGAGAGCAGAAGAAAAAAGAGAAAGAAAAAGAAAAAGAGAAAGAAAAACAAAAAGAGAAAGAGAAAGAAGTATTTATATGCTGCATAAAATAATAAAAAATTATCAAATTTGAATCAGTTTGGAAGGGTCGCAGGATCGGCGGTAGATTTAGGGTAAAATAGTAATTATCCTGAGACGGCTATTAATCATCTCGGAATTTTTCCTTGTTTTTGTCATATCAGAGACCGCTTTTACGGGTCTGCGGCCTAACTACCGTTACCGGGGGTCTCTGTTGTAGGTCGCTAAACACCCATTTTCCACTAGTGAGATATTCTCTTCATTATTTGGCTCAATTAAATGAGAAGATTTGGATATACCATACAACTCAGAAGACATGTGAAAATGGAGAGAAAATATTCCCGTGAAATACTTTCATTAACTGCAAAGATCTTTTGGAGTAATTGAGATGATTGTCAACCTAAGATTGGCTTCACAGTATAAATAAGAGTTTCCTGGGTATCAGTGAGGGGATGGAGAGCTTGGGGATCGTTTAGAGAAAACCCGGTTTAATCATTATTTTCTCCCATTTCATCACTTGTAAACACTTTTGAGCAATGAAAAATTATTATGAGTGTGTTTCCAATATGCGGAGCTAAACCCAATCTTCCGGGGCGATGGAGGAAGCCATTCTTCCAAAAGTTATGTGGTAAAATTTATTTGAATTTGTTTATGCAATTCTTTTATGATTAATTGCACCGAATGAAAATTGAGTAATGATTTTTATTAATTAGTTGTGTTTTCTCTTGATGAAGTATGCTTAGTTTAGGGATTTTGATACTTCATGCTTGCGATTAACAATTGATGTTTTGAAAATCTAATTTAGGCAATGATTAGAATCACAATTTCTTTTGATTGGAGTTATATTGTCTACAATTGCATGCTAGAAATTAACATTAAATTACGTGAATTTTGGTGAATGGTGAAATCCTGAACCCCGGTCTCTCTAATATAATCAGTTTTAATTTGCTTTATTTTCTTTAGTTTTAAAATTTAAATCTAAAAGCACAACCTTCACAAGTCTTGAACGAACTCTATTTATTACTACAACAACTTTGAAAACACATAAATTTTTGGCGTCGCCGACGCAGACTTGTCTTTAGGCTAGAGTTTTTAGATTTTTTTTTAGGTTTTTATTTTTATTTGTTCTTCTTTACGTTTTCGGGTTTTTGTCTTTTTCTTTCAGATTTTGGAATTTGGAGCGAAAGAAAATTTTACCAAAGCTTTTGGTGAATACCTAAAGACTGGAGTAAAAGGCAAAGCGAAATGAGCGAAAGAAGAAGATTTTTTTTATATAAAAAAGAGAGAAAAAAAAAGAGACACATTTTTATTTTTGTAGATTTTAATTTTTTGTAGACTTTCTTTTTCTTTTGCACTTTATATTTTTGGACTTTGGACTTTAAATTTTGGGACATTATTTTTAAACCCTATGGAAGGGTAGTTTAAATATAAACTGTTTGCAGAGAAGGACGGTGATTACTATATCACCTCGGCCCCTCGGGTTTGTACATGACATTTGAGTCGTGGCCCGAGTCGACTACAAAGGTTCATCCACCGTCTGGTACGGGAGGTAAGTTTGTCGAAACACTCGCGAATTCCCTGTCAGCGAGTTACCGTCTTCCTTCGTATGCATATATGCTTAGGACTTGAAAACAGCTGCTTTAATTTCCTAGTAAAGGGAAAGGACTGGCCATACAAGATAAGGGTTCAGATTTCATCACCGTTCTCTTCTTGCCCGTCTTAGGAAAACGACACCAAACGCGAACCTAAGCCTAAAATTTTGACTAGATAGAGACCGACAGGGTAACGAGCTTAATAGGAAAGTCATTCGAAAAATATTGGTTACTCTTTTATGCATGCTTCGAAGTTCTTGACGGTTTCTGTAAGTTGAATGCGTGACTGCGCCGCCTTGTAATACCGGTGAGGCCTTGGGTATCAAAGCTCCACCGAGCTTCCCTCACTTCTATTCAAGTTACTTTAACTCGGATTGATTCCAGAGGGGTTTGCTTAAATTGTAACGAATTCCCTTTCGAAGGATTAGAAGCTGGTCTAGAAACAATCTAAGTGGAGCCATCATTCTTTTTGTTTGCTACAAATCAGTAGGTTTGTTGTGGTGGAGTCAGCCTTGTCAGTGGGTTTATTTTGATAATGTCAAACTGGTATAATAACCAATATAACGAATATCCAACTGAACAAAATGGACATTACTACTTTGACCATAGTGTGAATAGTGGTTGGGAACATCCTCCTTTTGAAGGTTATGGGTCATACCATGATGAGCCTAATTACTATTCACACACCCACAGGTCATACGAGCAAAACGATCCTCCTATTTCTCTAGAAGAGTCTCTCAAGAGTTTCAATGAGTTAACACAGAAGTTTCACTTATTTATGAAAGAGACTTATAATATTCCGCTTGCAGAAGAGTCCATAGAGCAGTCAACTAAGATGTATCTAGAAGAGTCCCTCAAACAGTTTAACGAGAGTACAAATAGGATTATGGAAAAATTTTCTCAAGATAGTCTTAACTTCCAATATATTGTTCCCAATACCACCCTTGAAAATAAGGATAATTTTTATTCACATAATCAAGATGACGAGGTTAGAATTGGTAACACTACTAGTTTAGATGAGGTTCAACCATTTTCATATTATTATAATGATGATTATGATAAGGATAGTGTTGATGAAGAATCAGACACATATATGCATAGTGATCAGGAATTTGTTACTCCAATTGAGTTTTACAATGATAATATTATTTCTAGTTCAAATACAAATAATATTATTCACCTATTCAAAAGGACGAGGATTTGACTAGAAGTATCCCCGTTTTAGACGATGTAACATCTTCTTTTTGCGAAGCCAATAATAGTTTAGAGGGAAGAGTTTACCCTGAGAATATTGTTTTAGAGTCTAGCGAGTTAAAAACGCTAGTCTTAGAAGAAGATAAACTCGTAGAGATAAGTGAGGATGTTTATTGTAACTTAGAAGAATAAATTGACAATTTTCAAGAATCTGATGATCTAGAAATTAAGGAGATTGTGTCTAGTCTATCTAGAGACACTGAAAACTCTAAGTTTGGGGGTGATTATCACTTTCCTAGTGCCTTACCTTTAACTCTCAGAAAGGTCCCTCACTTGGGACTTGATATATGTGCCTCAACCATTGTCCCAGAATACCTTCATACTAGATCTCCTGGACCTAATAATGTCCAGGAAGAAGTTCAGTTGTTAGAAACCCATCCTTTGGTTGATGTGGTTTACCCAGGCGATAGTACCCAAATTGAATTTGTGTTCCCACCAAATATTTTTCAACCAATTGTGGGAACGTATAAGTTTCAGATGTGTCAATTATTGAGTTTTGAGACTAAACCTAATTACTTTAGGAGATTAGGGTCGATACATTTGTTTAAGGAAGACCACCACGTTCATTATGGTCAGCTTTGTAAGTCAAATTTGATTGACTTAGAGGATCCCCATTTATTCAGGTTACTTTTATGTGCTTTAAATTCTTAGTTGAGTATTTCCAGACTCTACAACCTGACCTTCAAGATCCTTCCTTTGAGGAAGTCCAACCGATGAACACCTTTTATCTAGACCCAGTTATAGAACCCGAACCCGAACCTGAACCACAACTAGATATTGTTATCTTAAAGTTAAGTAAGGGTATGTTCGGCATCTTCATGGTCTGTTGCGATTTTCTCTTCGTTTGGGTAACACTTTTTGATTCAGATGACCCGCAATTATTCCGGCTGCTGCTATATGATTCTTCGTGGTGACTAATCCTTTCTTAGTATGGCTGAAGACTTTAAACTTAGCACTTCCTGGGAGGTAACCCATGCTCATGCAACATGGTAATATCTTTCCTTAACTCTTTTGCTTCAAGTGGTCACAGTTTCTCCTTGTTCATGTTTTTAATTTTATCTTTAGAACATTGAGGACAATGTTAGATTTAAGTTTGGGGGTATGGGAGAAACTTTTAGTTGCAATAAATAAACTCCAGAGCCTAGAAATTTATGCTTATTAAGGTTTGCACTAACCAATCTAAGTGGATGAGAACATCTTGGTTGTAGGAGTTGAGGAACCAATCTGATTAGATGAAAACATCTAAAGAGTCTATTCATAAAAGCACAGAGCTCAGGTGTTAGAATTAAAAAAAAACATGGTAGTTTCGCCATATCTCGTTGAATCCTAATCCTTCTGTTTTTATTTTTTTAGTGATTTGGCGGGGCACACGATTCAAGTTGTTACCTTTGCTAGGGTGGAATAGAGTGATTGAGATACCAAAAAAAAAACAGAAAAAAGAGAGACCAGACCATTAGACCAACCGGAATAAATTCAATAAAGTCGAACACTGGTGCCCTTGTATATGCCAGTTGTATTGACCTAGAGTTAGGTTTATCGACCACTGGTCCCCTTGTATATGCCAGATGTGTTGATATTAGTCAGACCGGTATCTCAGTTCATTAGGATAGGTTCACTTTGGCAGAGGCCTTCAGACAGATATGGGAAACACCATTCACTTTTAACCATCTCTTCATCCATCTTCTTAATCTTTCCATGTGATTGGTTGACTCCGGTTATGATGTATAGAAACTATCTGAGTAGAGCTTTGTCACTTATATATGAATTATAGTATGCTGAGTGCAAACTCATGTACAGCAATTGGAAATTCGCATCAGGGTACTTCCTCATATAGTCAATGTTTGTATGCCAACCAAGGAGATTTTTTAGTGCCTTCCAAGGTTCTGCGTAGATAGCTAGGGTCTTGAGTAATGGTTTTGTGGGTACACCTCTGCTAAACCCTCCGGAGACAACACTCCGCCGCTAGGGCCACCTAGCAGTTTAACGGCTTGCTGCACGTGCTAAGTGTAGTCATTTTTATTTTCTAGATTTGCTCGAGGACTAGCAAATAATAAGTTTGGGGGTATTTGATAGACACATTTTTGTGTCTACGTTGTCCTTAATTTCATGTATTGTTGGTACTCGATTTTTTGTACTTATTATGGTATTTTATGTGTTTTTAGGTATTTTTGGAAATAAACATTCTTGGAAAAATCGGCTCGAAAAGTCGTGTAAAGCACCGGAAGGAACGTGTTATTCAGACTCTCACTTGTGGATAAGGGGCGCCCAAATGACAAGGGGTACCCAAAGGATATTTGCACCCAAGAAGCTGATCAGAGACACCCCTCATGGAATCTGCTATTCGCACCCCAGGACCGGATAGGAGGCACCCATCTTCTTCTTCACGGGAAAGATATTTGGCGGGAAAAGAAATCTCAACTGTGTGAGATTCTGGTCATGATATTATGGGGATATTTATGTCTTTAAGACATGATTATCTTCTTACCATGATAGTAAGATTTTTTACGTGTCTTGAATGGAAGGAAATCGTATACTTTTGGATATTTTCGAAAACAGGGAAGGAATTATTCACGGAATTAATTGAAGATATTCTCTTCATTATTTGGCTCAATTAAATGAGAAGATTTGGATATACCATACAACTCAGAAGACATGTGAAAATGGAGAGAAAATATTCCCGTGAAATACTTTTATTAACTGCAAAGATCTTTTGGATTAATTGAGATGATTGTCAACCTAAGATTGGCTTCACAGTATAAATAAGAGTGTCTTGGGTATCAGTGAGGGGATGGAGAGTTTGGGGATCGTTTAGAGCAAACCCGATTTAATCATTATTTTCTCCCATTTCATCACTTGTAAACACTTTTGAGCAATGAAAAATTATTCTGAGTGTGTTTCCAATATGCGGAGCTAAACCCAATCTTCCGGGGCGATGGAGGAAGCCATTCTTCCAAAAGTTATGTGGTAAAATTTATTTGAATTTGTTTATGCAATTATTTTATGATTATTTGCAACGAATGAAAATTGAGTAATGATTTTTATTAATTAGTTGTGTTTTTCTTGATGAAGTATGCTTAGTTTAGGGCTTTTGATACTTCATGCTTGCGGTTAACAATTGATGTTTTGAAAATCTAATTTAGTCAATGATTAGAATGACAATTTCTTTTGACTGGAGTTATATTGTCTAGAATTGCATGATATAAATCAACATTAAACTACATGAATTTTGGTGAATGGTGAAATTCTGAAACCCGGTCTCTCTAATATAATCAGTTTTAATTTGATTTATTTTCTTTAGTTTTAAAATTTAAATCTAAAAGAACAACCTTCACAAGTGTTGAACGAACTCTATTTATTACTACAACAACTTTGAAAACACATAATTAGAGAATTGCTCAGTCGAACTCGCATGTGTTGCTATCTCAAGCATGTTTGTCAATGTTAGTGATCAAAACTATAAGTCTTGATTTCTAGTCTATTATAGCTAAGTCTCGGACTAGGATAGAAAGTGTAGTTGATCTCAAGGAATTCATGGAGATTCATCATACAAGTAGAAGAACTACCCAAGGAACCGGTGGACTTCTCGACAAAAAGGTATGTGAAGACTTGAACTTATCTGTCACTCAAAAGTCTATCTACTCTATCTCCTACTCTTTGAGACAAGAAGTCGTATGCTATATATATAGACTTGGATTATACACATTTGGTATTTCAAGCCGAGTATACCTCGCCTATCTATATCTCGAAATATGTGTTGGTAAGATTTTTGCTTCGATCAAGTTTATCTTTACCATGTGACGAAAGTCATGATATGTTATAATCATCTTGAAAATTGCTTTGACGAGAAATGGTGTAACAACTATATAACGTCCTCTAAGAATGTTTCAATGATTGAAACGAGAGTTTAGATTACATAACCAATGGTGGACATAAGCATTTTTGTGGAAACACATTTAAGTATAAGTCCTATTCCTTGAACCAAAGTTTGTGAACTTTGTTGATCAAGAGAACCGGATGAATGGCATGAGCCGAGTCCGCGAAATCAGTCTGCGAACTTCCGAAGTTCTCAAACCCGAGAATTTCTGCTAGAGTTGACAAACTACTTGCGTGAAGCTAAGTCCGTGAACTCAGTCCGCGAACCGGCGAAGTTCTCAAACCCGAGAATTTTTGCTGGAGTTTGTTACACCATTTCTTGAACTTGAGAAGCTTATATATATGAAGATGATTTCTGAACTTAAACTTAAAAAGACTAAGGAATGCAGTTTGCAAACCGTGGCTATAAAATTTCATGAACCGATTCAAATGAATCAAATCATCTTTGCTTCAATTGTGTCTTGCGTAGTACATGAGATTTCCTTGCAATTGAACAACTCTCTAACTAGTTCATTTTGAAGTCATTTGAACTAGTTATGGTGAAAAAGAATATGGTTGATATGAAATGCTCATATGGCTAACCTTTTGGTTAACTATTGATGAACCAACAAGTGCATACGTTTGGGTATGGTTAACAAACCTAGATGCGTGCATTGTCAAGTGTATATAACAAGCTAAGTTTTTGATCTAACGGTTGAGAAATATTACCTTGAATCCAAATCAGGTTTTCATCTAACGGTGGATATTGATTGCCTTGTTACCAAGGTAACCTAATTGCAAACCCTGATTTGAAAGACTATATAAAGGAGACATCTAGTATTGTGCAAAACTAATCATCACACCTTACATGTGATACTAGTTTTGGGTAATAGAGTCGGTTCTCCTTTAGTCTTTGATTTTCTTCTGCTAAAACCAGGTTAACGACTTAGAGACTTCATTGGGATTGTGAAGCCAGACCGATACTACTTTTATCATAATTGTGTGATCTGATCTTGCATCTTCTATCGTACGAGTACAATCAGATTGATTGGCTTGAGATTGATATCTCCAATAGGCAAGATATAAAAAGTAATCATAAACATCTTCGTCTCATTGTTTGTGATTCCGCAACATCTTGTTTCGCTACCATACGATTAAGGAAGCGAAACAAGATCATCAATTAGAGTAATCCAACCTTTGGTTGTTGATTTTCATTGATTGATCCTTGGATATTGGTCTTTGGTACCATCCAAGTTATTCCTTGTGTTTTATTAAAGACTTGCTGATTTCTATTAGCTCGAGTAAATCAAAACAAGAGAGAGATATTAACTCCTTGAGATACTTTTACCTAGATTGAGTCTGACGGTCTAGTTGATTCTCTAGAAATTATTTCGGAGTTTGTCCATACATATTGATAAGCGAAATATTGGGTGGTGTTGTTAGACCCCCTCTTTTTCAATTGGTTTCAGAGGAGGCAAACACGTTCAATACCTTACAAGTCTATGTTTGTAGCGATCTGCCTCTATGGACAAGAGTACTATCTCTGATAAACGCGTCACCAGAAATAAAAGTTCTATCTCTGCTAATCCTATTAAAGAGAAGGGTTCTACAATCTCGAATATAGATGAACCTTCTGTACTGACGAGACAGACTAACACTGACATGTGTATTCCCGATTACTCTTAAAATGAGAGCCTCTCCATTAATGAACGGGATTCAGCTGAAGAGAGTGAATTGATTCTAAATCTTGTTAGAATCCAAGCTAATAGATTCAATAGGTTGAAGCATTATGTCAATGTTCTACTTCGTGTAATAAGAGATTGCAAACCCAAAGGTAATTCTGAAGTTCATTCTTCGTATACGTCTCTTGAATCTATCCTGAAAAGAGGTGCCGTGGAAATTGACCATCGCTTGAGAAAGCTCTCTATTCAAGGATGCTCAAAGAAATCTAATATGCCAAGTACTTCTGACACAAATAAAGATGGTCCATGCTCAGAAGTATAAATGGAAGCCCCTTCTAGTAAAGCGGATGTGCCTGAAGTCACCAACACTCAAGGACGTTGCACATCAAATGAAGAGAAGAAATATTCTAACGATGATATTAAGACTGTACTATCTAATCATTCTGATGATCAGAAAGTATGTCTTTTCTGTGAGACAAAGAGTTCTATTAAACAAAAGGGAACCTCTAGGTTGACGAAAAAATCCTTGGTTCAAATTCAATACACCTTAGATTTAATTCTTAAAGGTGTAACTGACATTCGTATGACTAAACCAATTGGTTTTTGTACCGACCCTATGAATGTTACCAAGAAAGTCAGTTCAATGAGTTCCTCGAACACTCAAGAACAAAACAGACTTCTTAATAAACATCGTCTAAAGGAAGATCGTGTCGTGGTATCTGCAAATAACGCTGCTCCTGTTGAGAAAGGAAGTTCAGAAGAAAGAAGAAAAATTGATGAAATAAGAAATAATCTGAAAAAGATAATTGAAGGGTATAAAGAATTCATCAACAAGTTGTCCTCCTACTCTAACCAAAATTCTTCTGGTAAGAACTCAAACTATGTCTCGTATTTTGATGACAGTAAGTTTTATGATAATTTCTCACATAGGGAGTCCCTCTCTAGATTCAGGAGGAAAAAGAGACTTGACCATAAACACAAATCTCTTGATGAGCTTGTGGCTCATACTTCTGCTAGTTAATCACAAGGGTTGAAGAGCTTACTCATAAAAACCCTGTTGAGTAAGATGTGTTAATATTCAGGTATACTTTTGGCATTTGCGTCTGTTAGGTTGAACTATCTTCTTATCGTCCATAGCTAATATTTTTGATTGCAGACTCATTATGCTTAAATTATTGTCTGTGTCTAAAGTGTCATTTTCTTTAGGAAGTCTTCTTTTGAATCTTGTTTCTTGCTACAACTATCCTCAAAAATTGTCTTCCTGTGTTATGGAATTTTTCGAGTCTTTTGTTGCAAAAGTCCCTTTTGGTTTTTTTTTTTATTGGTGGGGTCATGTTGAACTCGAACGGACATCCCTGTTCTGGGACGAGTCAACTGTTTAAGAAAACCCTAGAATCCCTTCCCTAAGAGACCCTTAAATATCAATCTATTGAGGTACTAACGCATACCCTAGGTTGATTTCTGGGTTGTCAAGAATGCCTTCTTCTTCATCTTGCTATGGTGGTTTTGCAAGAGGATTCTTTGACAAATGTTGTGTTGTTGAGTCCAAGAAGAAAAGAACCCTTGTAGATGAATATCATCCTAATGCTTCATGTTATTTTGCCTATGTTCATGAGGATGCTGAAAAGGATGATATGCTTTCTGGTGAAGTTGTTCATGACTTTCTTAAGTACTTTGGGGAAGCAAAACAAGAGCTCATTGTGACTCTGAAAAATCTTGATGCATTGAAAACTGAGTGGGAAAAGGTTACTATTGACCTTGGTCTCATAAAGTATTATATCAATGATCTTCGCAAAGAGAATCACCTCTCCGATGATGCAATGAATGATGTTGATCACAAGCTCGAAGACCCTTTGTCTCGTGAGGATTCTGAACCGTCTATATGATCTTAGTTCGTGTTCGGGATAGCACTGGAGTCTATTTTTCTTTAACTTGTTTTATTTATGTCTTATTTTTGGTTTAGTTGGAAGAATAACTAGTGCTTTGAATAGCAATGATTGTGACTACACATAGCTATTATTTTCATCTTCTTGTTCCTTTTTAGGTTTATTCGTATTAAATTCTAAAAATATTTGAAGGATGATGTTTTTGCAGTATTTAATCATTATGATTTGTTATATTGCAATTTTTTATGGGATATTGGTGTTTACGTCCGTGCACTATGATTTGAATAGACTTTTGACAAATACAAAATTTAAGCCTATATTGTCAATATTTGATGGAAGATAGGTTTAAATCTTTTGTTTTCAAGGATTATGTCTATTAATTGTCATTATGCAAATAGTGATTGAAGATAGAATGAATCCTTGTGTATTCCGCAGAATTGATCATTCCTGATCCATATTTTAAATATTACTGTGAGGCTCCGTAATGTATCTTATGTTGAAAATTACACAACCAAGTTGATTTTCTTATCTTAGTTGTTGTTCCATGAGATATGTTATATCGAGCATATTGAACTAAATTTATCATCTTGTTTGGTTATTTAGTTATTGCTCCGTAAGTATTCTTATGTCGAGTAAAACAAATGACAATTAAATTGATTACTTTTGTAATTAGTTTGGTTGTGTATTCCAATTAGATTAATTATGGGTTCTCTTGTAATTAATCTAGTTTAGTATTTTTGTGACTCCATAAGGTTTTCTTGTGTTGAGTATATGAACGGTTAAGCTAATCATTATCTTATGGTTAACTTAGTCGTAGCTCCGTAAGTTATCTTATGTTGAGCACAATCAATTGAATTGATCACTTTTTGTGTTTAATTCGGTTGCGTATTCCGATTAAATTAATCATGGGTTTACTTGTGATTAATTTGATTGAGTTTTTGGAAACAGAAAATCATTCTCATGGTTTTTGGTGTCTAATAAAAATCCTTCTTTTCTTTTGAAATTAAGGTCGCTCGTTGTTGTTATTTCGGGAATGACATCAAATGGGGGAGAATTCTTTTGAACTTGTGCTTAATGGTCATATCTTGAGGGGTGTGCGGCTGTGGAATTTTAGAGGGATTATCGTGTATCTTTAAACTCCTTGATGAATGCATTTAGCTTCGGCTTTATGATTGCATCTAAATTAGTTGGTATATTTTTTTTTATTTTAGTCATGAAATTTCTCTTTCGGAAATTTCATTATGATCCCGTTCTTGTACCTTTGCCGATTTCATTGACAAAAAGGGGGAGAATTAATATGTAGTTCACACTACATATACATATGGTTTTCGGATCATTGTGTAAGGGGGAGTGGTTTCCAAGTGAGATGGGGTATTGACTAAGGGGAAGTGATACATATCACCATAGTATTATTGTTGAAGTTGTGATACAATTGGACTTTGACACTGTGTAATAATATTATGACACTGTATAACAATGATCGAGACCGATGCTTTCTCATTTTTATAGCTACGGATCTTCAACAACGGTGATGCTAAACTTACAACCTTTGGGATCATTGGAGTACTTGGAAGTGACGAAGATTTCGAGGAATGTTGAAGATTAAACATGTGGAATAGGAGCTACTAAAGTTTCTTTATCTTTTTTGTATTCCATATGTATTGATAGTTTTTTCACTAAAATTGACAAAGGGGGAGATTCTTAGAGCATTGCTCGGTCGAACTCGCATGCGTTGCTATCTCAAGCATGTTTGTCAATGTTAGTGATCAAAACTATAAGTCTTGATTTCTAGTCTATTATATCTAAGTCTCGGACTAGGATAGAAAGTGCAGTTGAGCTCAAGGACTTCATGGCGATTCATCATACAAGTAGAAGAACTAGTCAAGAAACGGGTGAACTTCTCGACAAAAAGGTATGTGAAGACTTGAACTTATCTGTCACTCAAAAGTCTATCTACTCTATCCCCTACTCTTTGAGACAAGAAGTCGTATACTGTATATATAGACTTGGATTATATACATTTGGTATTTCGAGTCGAGTATACCTCGCTTATCTATATCTCGAAATATGTGTTGGTAAGCTTTTCGCTTCGATCAAGTTTATCTTTAACATGTGACGAAAGTCATGATATGTTTCAATCATCTTGAAAATTGCTTTGACGAGAAATGGTGTAACAACTATATAACGTCCTCTAAGAATGTTTCAATGATTGGAATGAGAGTTTAGATTATATAACCAATGGTGGACATAAGCATTGTTGTGGAAACACATTTATGTATAAGTTATATTCCTTGAACCAAAGTTTACGAACTTTGTTGATCAAGAGAACCGGATGAATGGCATGATCCAAGTACGCGAACTCAGTCAACGAACTGCTGAAGTTCTCAAACCCGAGAATTTTTGTTGGAGTTGACAAACTACTTGCGTGAAGCTAAGTCCGCGAACCCAGTCCGCGAACCGGAGAAGATCTCAAACCCGAGAATTTCTGCTGGAGTTTGTAAACTCTGCCCGATAACTTAAGTCCGCGAACCTAGTCTGCGAACTTGAGAAGGTTATATATCTGAAGATGATTTCTGAACTTAACTTAAAATGACTAAGGAATGCAGTTTGCAAACTGTGGCTATAAAGTTCATGAACCGATTCAGGTGAATCAAATCATCTTTGCTTCAATTGTGTCTTGTGTAGTACATGAGATTTCCTTGCAATTGAACAACTCTCTAACTAGTTCCTTTTGAAGTCATTTGAACTAGTTATGGTGAAGAAGAACATTGTTGAAATGAAATGCTCATATGGCTAACCTTTTGGTTAACTATTGTTGAACCAAAAAGTGCATACGTTTGAGTATGGTTAACAAACCTAGAAGCGTGTATTGTCAAGTGTGTATAACAAGCTAAGTTTTCGATCCAACGGTTGAGAAATATTATCTTGAATCTAAATCAGATTTTCATCTGACGGTGGATATTGATTGATTTTTTACCAAGGTAACCTAATTGCAAACCATGATTTGAAAAACTATATAAAGGAGACATCTAGTATTGTGCAAAAATAATACCCATACCATACGTGTGATACTAATTTGCCTGCTAGAGTCGGTTCCCCTTCAACCTTTGGTTTTCTTCTTCTAAAACCAGGTTAACGACTTAAAAACTTCATTGGGATTGTGAAGCCAGACCGATATTACTTTTATCGTAGTTGTGTGATATGATCTTGCATCTTCTATCGTACGAGTACAATCAGATTGATTGTCTTGAGATTGATATCCCTGATAGGCAAGATATAAAAAATAATCACAAACATCTTCGTCTCATTGTTTGTGATTCCGCAACATCTTGTTTCGCTACCATACGATTAAGATTTTTGGGAGGTAATTGATAACTCTAGGATGTTCTTCAAGAATATAAGACCGGATTATCAATTGGTTCCTGTTCACCTTGATTATTATCAAAAGACGTAATAAAACCTTTTAGGGTTTATCTGTGGGAGACAGATTGATCCTTTGATAGACTTGTCTGTGTGAAACAGATTTGTTTTTTTGTCAAAGCCTGCGATTTTGGGTCGTAGCAACTCTTAGTTGTGGGGGAGATCAGCTAAGGGAATCAAGTGCGCAGTATCCTGCTTGGATCAGAGGGGTAGGGAGTACAACTGTACCTTGGATCAGTGGGAGACTGATTTGGGTTCAACTACAGTCTAGTACGAAGTTAGATTGGAGTATGCTAGTGTCTGTAGCGGCTTATTACAGTGTGTGTTCAATCTGGACTAGGTCCCGGGGTTTTTCTGCATTTGCGGCTTCCTCGTTAACAAAATTTATGGTGTCTGTGTTATTTCTATTTCCGCATTATATTGTTTTATCTTTATAACTGAAATAATACAGGTTGTGCGTTAGATCATCAATTAGAGTAATCCAACCTTTGGTTGTTGATTGTCATTGATTGATCCTTTGATATTGGTCTTTGGTACAATACAATTTATTCCTTGTGTTTGATTAAAGACTCGCTGATTTCTATTAGCTCGAGTAAACCAAAACAAGAGAGAGATATTAACTCCTTGAGATACTTTACCTAGATTGAGTCTGACTGTCTAGTATTTCGGACTTAATCCATACAGATTGCTAAGCGAAATATTAGGTGGTTTTGTTAGACCCCGCTTTTTCAATTGGTATCAGAGCAGGCAAACACGTTCAAGACCTTATAAGTCTATGTTTGTAGCGATGTGACTCTATGTACAAGAGTATTATCTCTGATAAACGCGTCATCATAAATAAAGGTTCTATCTCGTTTAATTCTATTAAAGAGAAGGGTTCTACAATCTTGAATATGGATGAACCTTCTGTACTGACGAGACAGACTAATACTGACATGTGTATTCCCGATTACCCTTAAAATGAGAGCCTCTCCATTAATGAACGAGATTCAGCTAAAGAGAGTGAATTGATTCTAAATCTTGTTATAATCCAAGCTGATAGATTCAATCGGTTGAAGCATCATGTCAATGTTCTACTTGGTGTAATAAGAGATTGCAAACCCAAAGGTAATTCTGAAGTTCATTCTTCGTGTACGTATCTTGAAGAGAGCCTCAAAAGAGATGCCTTGGAAATTGACCATCGCTTGACCAATTTATCTATTCAAGGATGCTCAAAGCAATCTAATATGCCAAGTACTTCTGACACAACTAAAGATGGTTCATGCTCAGAAGGATAAACGGAAGCCCCTTCTAGTAAAACGGATGTGCCTGAAGTCACCAACACTCAAGGAAGTTGCACATCAAATGAAGGAAATAAATATTCTAACTATGATATTAATACTGTACTATCTAATCATTCTGATGATCAGAAAGTATGTCTTGTACGTGAGACAAAGAGTTCTATTAAACGAAAGAGAACCTCTAGGTTGAAGAAAAACTCCTTGGTTCAACTTCAACACAACTTAGATTTAATTTTCAAAGAGTTCCTTGAACACTCAAGAACAAAACAGACGTATTAATAAACATCGTCTAAAGGAAGATCGTGTCGTGGTCTCTGGAAATAACGCTGCTCCTGTTGAGAAAGAAGTTCAGAAAAAGAAAAAAAATTGATGAAATGAGAAATAATATGAAAAAGATAATTCAAGGGTATAAAGAATTCATCAATAAGTTGTCCTCCTCCTCTAACAAAAATTCTTCTGATAAGAACTCAAACTATGTCTCGTATTTTGATGACAGTAAGTTTTATGATAATTTCTCACATAAAAGGGAGTCCCTCTCTAGATTCAGGAGGAAAAAGAGACTTGACCATAAACACAAATCTCTTGATGAGCTTGTGGCTCATACTTGTGTTAATTAATCATAAGGGTTGAAGAGCTTACTCATAAAAACCATTTTGAGTAATATGTGTTAATATTCAGGTATACTTTTGGCATTTGCATATGTTAGGGTAAGCTATCTTCTTATCGTCCATAGCTAAGATTTTTAATTGCAGATTCACTGTGCTTAAAGTATTGTCTGCGTCTAAAGTGTCATTTTCTTTAGGAAGTCTTCTTCTGAATCTTGTTTCTTGCTACAACTATGCTCAAAAATTGTCTTCCTGTGTTATGGAATTTTTCGAGTCTTTTGTTGCAAAAGTCCCTTTTGGGATTTTTGTTTTTTGGGGGTCATGTTGTACTCGAACGGATATCCCTGTTCTGGGACGAGTCAACTGTTTAAGAAAACCCTTGAATCCCTTCCCTAAGAGACCCTTAAATATCAATCTATTGAGTTACGAACGCATACTCTAGGTTGATTTCTGGGTTGTCAAGAATGTCTTCTTCTTCATCTTGTTATGGTGGTTTTGGAAGAGGATTCCTTGACAAAGGTTGTGTTGTTGAGTCCAAGAATAAAAGAACCCTTGTAGATGAATATCATCCTAATGCTTCATGTTATTTTGCCAATGTTCATGAGGATGCTGAAAAGGATGATATGATTTCTGTTGAAGTGGTTCATGACTTTCTTAAGTACTTTGGGGAAACAAAACAAGAGATCATTATGACTCTGAAAGATCTTGATGCATTGAAAACTGAGTTGGAAAAGGTTATTATTGACCTTGGTCTCATGAATTCTTACATCAATGATATTCGCAAACAGAATCACCTCTCCGATGTTGCAATAAATAATGTTGATCACAAGCTCAAAGACCCTTTGTCTCGTGAGGATTCCGAACCGTCTATATGATATTAGTTCGTGTTCGGGATAACACTGGAGTCTGTTTTTCTTTTGCTTGTTTTATTTATGTTGCATAGAATGTCTTCTTTTTGGTTTAATTGGAAGAATAACTAGTGATTTGAATAGAAATGATTGTGACTATACATAACTATTATTTCATCTTCTTGTTCTTTTTTAGGTTTACTGGTATTAAATTCTAAAAATATTTGGAGGATGATGTTTTTGCAGTAGGATAGTGTCCGTAGCGTCTTAATACAGTATGTGTTCAATTTGGACTAGGTCCTGGGGTTTTTTCTGCATTTGCGGTTTCCTCGTTAACAAAATTTCTGGTGTCTGTGTTATTTCTATTTCCGTATTATATTGTTTTATCTTTATAATTGAAATAATACAGGTTGTGCGTTAGATCATCAATTAAAGTAATCCAACCTTTGGTTGTTGATTGTCATTGATTGATCCTTGGATATTGGTCTTTGGTACCATCCAAGTTATTTCTTGTGTTTGATTAAAGACTCGCTGATTTATATTAGCTCGAGTAAATTAAAACAAGAGAGAGATATTAACTCCTTGAGATACTTTTACCTAGATTGAATCTGACTGTCTAGTTGATTCTCTAGAAAGTATTTCGGAGTTAGTCCATACAGATTGCTAAGCGAAATATTGGGTGGTGTTGTTAGACTCCCGCTTTTTCAATTGGTATCAGAGTAGGCAAACACGTTCGAAACCATACAAGTCTGTGTTTGTTGCGATCTGATTCTATGGAAAACAGTATTATCTCTGATAAACGCGTCACCAGAAATAAAAGTTCTATCTCTTCTAATTCTATTAAAGAGAAAGGTTCTACAATCTCGAATATAGATGAACCTTCTGTACTGACGAGACAGGCTAACACTGACATGTGTATTCCCGATTACCCTTCAAATTAGAGCCTCCCCACTAATGAACGAGATTCAGCTGAAGAGAGTGAATTGATTCTAAATCTTGTTAGAATCCAAGCTGATAGATTCAATCGGTTGAAGCATCATGTCAATGTTCTACTTCGTGTAATAAGAGATTGCAAACCCAAAGGTAATTCTGAAGTTCATTCTTCGTATACGTCTCTTGAATCTATCCTGAAAAGAGGTGCCGTGGAAATTGACCATCGCTTGAGAAAGATCTCTATTCAAGGATGCTCAAAGCAATCTAATATGCCAAGTACTTCTGATACAACTAAATATGGTCCATGCTCAGGAGGAAAAACAGAATCACCTTCTAGTAAAACGGATGTGCCTGAAGTCACCAACACTCAAGGACGTTGCACATCAAATGAAGGGAAGAAATCTTCTAACGATGATATTAAGATTGTACTATCTAATCATTCTAATGATCCGAAAGTATGTCTTGTCTGTGAAACAAAGAGTTCTATTAAACGAAAGAGAACCTCTAGGTTGAAGAAAAACTCCTTGGTTCAACTTCAACACACCTTAGATTTAATTATTAAAGGTGTAACTGACATTCGTATGACTAAGCCAATTGGTTTTTGTACCTACCATGTGTATGTTACCAGGAAAGTCAGTTCAATGAGTTCCTCGAACACTCAAGAACAAAACAGAAGTCTTAATAAACATCGTCTATAGGAAAATCGTGTCGTGGTCCCTGGAAATAAAGCCGCTCCTGTTAAAAAAGGAAGTTCATAAGAAAGAATAAAAATTGATGAAATGAGAAATAATCCAAAAAAGATAATTGAAGGGTATAAAGAATTCATCAACAGGTTGTCCTCCTCCTCTAACCAAAATTCTTCTGGTAAGAACTCAATTTATGTCTCGTATGTTGATGACAGTAAGTTTTATGATAATTTATCACATAAAAGGGAGTCCCTCTCTAGATTCAGGAGGAAAAAGAGACTTGACCATAAACACAAATCTCTTGATGAGCTTGTGGATCATACTTGTGCTAATTAATCACAAGGGTTGAAGAGCTTTCTCATAAAACCCTGTTGAGTAAGATGTGTTAATACTCAGGTATACTTTTGGCATTTGTGTTTGTTAGGTTGAGTTATCTTCTTATCGTCCATAGTTAAGCTTTTTGATTGCAGACTCATTGTGCTTAAAGTATTTTCTGTGTCTAAAGTGTCATTTTCTTTAGCAAGTCTTCTTCTGAATCTTGTTTCTTGCTACAACTATGCTCAAAAATTGTCTTCCTGTGTTATGGAATTTTTCGAGTCTTTTGTTGCAAAATTCCCTTTTGGGTTTTTTTTCCTGGGAGGGGTCATGTTGTAGTCGAATGGATATCCATGTTCTGAGACGAGTCAATTGTTTAAGAAAACCCTAGAATCCCTTCCCTAAGAGACCCTTAAATATCAAGTTATTGAGTTACGAATGCATACTCTAGGTTGACTTCTGGGTTGTCAAGAATGTCTTCTTCTTCATCTTGCTATGGTGGTTTTGCAAGAGTATTCCTTGACAAAGTTTGTGTTGTTGAGTCCAAGAAGAAAAGAACCCTTGTACATGAAGATCATCCTAATGCTTCATATTATTTTGCCTATGTTCATGAGGATGCTGAACAGGATGATATGATTTCTGGTGAAGTTGTTCATGACTTTCTTAAGTACTTTGCGGAAGAAAAACAAGAGCTCATTATGACTCTGAAAGATCTTGATGCATTGAAAACTGAGTTGGAAAAGGTTACTATTGACCTTGGTCTCATAAAGTCTTACATCAATTATCTTCGCAAAGAGAATCACCTCTCCGATGTTGCAATGAATGATGTTGATCACAAGCTCAAAGACCCTTTGTCTCGTGAGGATTCTGAACCGTCTATATGATCTTAGTTCGTGTTCGGGATAGCACTGGAATCTATTTTTGTTTAGCTTGTTTTATTTATGTTTCCAAGTATGTCTTATTTTTGGTTTAGTTGGAGGAATAACTAGTTCTTTGAATAACAATGATTGTGACTACACATAGCTATTATTTTCATCTTCTTGTTCATTTTTAGGTTTATTCGTATTAAATTCTAAAAATATTTGGAGGATGATGTTTTTGCAGTATTTAATCTTTATAATTTGTTATATTGGAATTTTTTATGGATATTGGTGTTTACGTCCGTGAACTATGTTTGTCCCATACTTTGTCAAAAGTAAAGTCGTTCGTGTTCGGTATTCACGTACTGGTAAAAGAATGAATACATTTTTGACAAATACAAAAGTTAATCCTATATTGTCAATCTTTGATGGAACATAGGTTAAAATATTTTTATTTCAAGGATTATGTCTATTAATTGTCATTATGCAAATAGTGATGAAGATAGAATGAATCCTTGTGTATTCCGCAGTATTGATCATCCCTGATCCATATTTATGTATTACTGTGAGGCTCCGTAATGTATCTTATGTTGAGCATTATACAACCAAGTTGATTTTCATAGATTAGTTGTTGTTCCGTGAGATGTGTTATGTCGAGCATATTGAACTAAATTAATCATCTTGTTTGGTTATTTAGTTATTGCTCCGTAAGTATTCTTATGTCGAGGAAAACAAATGACAATTAAATTGATTACTTTTGTAATTAGTTTGGTTGTGTATTCCAATTAGATTAATTATGGGTTCTCTTGTAATTAATCTAGTTGAGTATTTTCGTGACTCCATAAGGTTTTCTTGTGTTGAGTATATGAAAGGTTAAGCTAATCATTATCTTATGGTTAACTTAGTCGTAGCTCCGTAAGTTATCTTATGTTGAGCACAATCAATTGAATTGATCACTTTTTGTGTTTAATTTGGTTGCATATTCCGATTAAATTAATCATGGGTTTACTTGTGATTAATTTGATTGAGTTTTTGGATATAGAAAATCATTCTCATGGTTTTTGGTGTCCAATAAAAATCCTTCTTTTCTTTTGAAATTAAGGTCGCTCGTTGTTGTTCTTTCGGGAATGACATCAAATGGGGGAGAATTCTTTTGAACTTGTGCTTAATGGTCATATCTTGAGGGGTGTGCGGCTGTGGAATTTTAGAGGGGTTATCTTGTATCTTTAAACTCCTTGATGAATGCATTTAGCTTCGGCTTTATGATTGCATCTAAATTAGTTGGTATATATTTTTTTTCTTTTATTCATGAAATTTCTCTTTCGGAAATTTCATTATGATCCCGTTCTTGTACCTTTGCCAATTTTGTTGACAAAAAGGGGGAGAATTAATATGTAGTTCACACTACAAATACATATGGTTTTCGGATCATTGTGTAAGGGGGAGTGGTTTCCATGTGAGATGGGGTATTGACTAAGGGGAAGTGATACATATCACCATAGTATTATTGTTGAAATTTTGATACAATTGGACTTTGACACTGTGTAATAATACTATGACACCGTATAGCAATGATCGAGACCGATGCTTTCTCATTGTTATAGCTACGGATCTTCAACAACGGTGATGCTAAACTTACAACCTTTGGGATCATTGGAGTACTTGGAAGTGACGAAGATTTCGAGGAATGTTGAAGATTAGACATGTGGAATAGGATCTACTAAATTTTCTTTATCTTTTTTGTATTCCATATGTATTGATAGTTTTATCACTAAAATGACAAAGGAGGAGATTGTTAGAGCATTGCTCGGTCGAACTCGCATGCGTTGCTATCTCAAGCATGTTGTCAATGTCAGTGATCAAAACTATAAGTCTTGATTTCTAGTCTATTATACCTAAGTCTCGTACTAGGATAGAAAGTGTAGTTGAGCTCAAGGACTTCATGGCGATTCATCATACAAGTAGAAGAACTACTCAAGGAACCGGTGGAACTTCTCGACAAAAAGGTATGTGAAGACTTGAACTTATCTGTCACTCAAAAGTCTATCTACTTTATCTCCTACTCTTTGAGAAAAGAAGTCGTATGTTATATATATAGACTTGGATTATACACATTTGGTATTTCGAGCCGAGTATACCTCGCCTATCTATATCTCGAAATATGTGTTGGTAAGCTTTTCCCTTTGATCTAGTTTATCTTTACCATGTGACTAAAGTCATGATATGTTTCAATCATCTTGAAAATTGCTTTGACGAGAAATGGGGTAACAACTATATAACGTCCTCTAAGAATGTTTCAATGATTGAAATGAGAGTTTAGATTACATAACCAATGGTGGACATAAGCATTGTTGTGATTCCGCAACATCTTGTTTCACTACCATACGATTAAGATTGTTGTGAGGTGATTGATAACTCTAGGTTGTTCTTCGGGAATATAAGACCGGATTATCAATTGGTTCCTGTTCACCTTGATTATTATCAAAAGACGTAACAAAACCTTTTAGGGTTTATCTGTGGGAGACAGATTGATCCTTTGATAGACTTGTATGTGTGAGACATATTTATTTATTGTCAAAGCCTGCGATTATGGGTCGTAGCAACTCTTAGTTGTGGGTGAGATCATCTAAGGGAATCAAGTGCGCAGTATCCTGCTGGGATCAGAGGCATAGGTAGTACAACTGTACCTTGGATCAGTGGGAGACTGATTGGGGTTCAACTAAAGTCCAGTCCGAAGTTAGCTTGGAGTATGCTAGTGTCTGTAGCGGCTTAATACAGTGTGTGTTCAATCTGGACTAGGTCCCGGGTTTTTTCTGCATTTGCGGTTTCCTCGTTAACAAAATTTCTGGTGTCTGTGTTATTTCTATTTCCGCATTATATTGTTTTATATTTATAATTAAAATAATACAGGTTGTGCGTTAGATCATCAATTAGAGTAATCCAACCTTTGGTTGTTGATTGCCATTGATTTATCCTTGGATATTGGTCTTTGGTACCATCCAAATTGTTCCTTGTGTTTGATTAAAGACTCGCTGATTTCTATTAGCTCGAGTAAATCAAAACAAGAGAGAGATATTAACTCCTTGAGATAATTTTACCTAGATTGAGTCTGACTGTCTAGTTGATTCTCAAGAAAGTATTTCGGATTTAGTCCATACAGATTGCTAAACGAAATATTGGGTGGTGTTGTTAGGCCCCCGTTTTTTCAGGGAGAATAATGATATTCCACCGGGAATTAGATGCATTTGTCCCATCAAAACGGCTTTGGGCCTCCCATGTAAGCATATGGTAGCCAATTACCCCACAAGGATGATTCCGATCGAAGATATAGATCCATTTTGGAAACAACTAACATTCAGCGATCCGTTACCCAATCAAGGTCTTGGGGACGTGTTTTGTGACACGGACGCACACAAGTAACTTTTTTACAAGTATGCTTATTTATTACCGGCGCAAAGGCAACTTTGGTTGTATGAATGACGGAAATTCAATCGTCCTTTCACTAGAGATTATATTTTTGAACCTTCCAAGGTGAAGGGAAAGGGTAGGCCTTCGAACAAAAAAACGAGGAAAGTTGAAAGAGAAGAAGCTAAGAGAAAGGTTCAAGAGGGTCCACAATTGACTCCTTCAATGCATAGATATCTTTCGGGTTTTGAAAAGTTGAACGAGTTGTACAAGGAAAAAGGCGGACCAAGTCGAATTAGTGGAGTGAAGGTAAAAGGCCCCAAGAAGAAGGTGGTTGTTGCATCCCAACAAGGTTCAACAAGAAAGGTTAACGATGGAGTCAAAATTAAATAACCGGTTGTTCCATCCCAAGAAGGTTCAACAAAGGGAAAGGAAATGGAAAAAGGCGGACCAAGCCGAACTAGTGGAGTGAAGGTAAAAGTCCCCAAGAAGAAGGTGGTTGTGGCATCTCAACAAGGTTCAACAACAAAAGAAGGTAGTAGCGTCCAAAGGAAAGTTGGTAGTGCAATTAGTATGAAGCAATTAACAAGAAGTCGAGGTAATAATGTCAAAGGAAAAGCACCATTGGTCGAACCATCGTAAACCACTCCACAAGTAGTTGTTCGTGGTGAGAAGTAGATGGTTTATATAGACGTAGGATTAGGTATATCACCCTTTATAGATGAGGAAGGTAATTATATCCGACCTACAGACACAATATACAAAAATTATATGCATTATTTACCACATATTATTCATGAATATGTCAAGTCCACCGACGATGTTGCGGGGGACGGAAATTGTGGTTACCATGTGTTCGTAGATCAACTTGGACCTTTTGCGGATGATGCAAGAGATTGGAAGGTAGACCAAATTACTTATGTAAGGGAAAAGTGTTTGCTTGAATTACGGTGTTACCAGGATTTCTACAAGCCGATGATGAGATTCGAAAGAGATGAAACGGAGGCGTTGCTAAAAGAGAGGTTCGAAGCATTTGAACGGCGTTTAAGGGGCAACGCTAAATTGACAAGTTCATATTTAATGATAATGCCAATATGTGGCTATCTACTCGCCAACGCATTTCATTGCGTTATTCATTCCATCTCCTATGCCTATAGTGCTACATACGCACCAACAAGATCAAATTTTACCGATGATGAATCAACAAGGATAATCACCATGGGGTTTGTGGGGATGAGCCATTTTATCGGCCTCCAATTGAAAGAAGAATGCCCATTACCTCCATCAAGGAAGGGAGATGGTGGTGACAATGGAATATCATTCGGCTGGTGTGGTAGGTTTGAAGAAAGATTTGAATTGTGGAAAAAATTGTAGTTGTCGAGGGATGCGCCTTGTATATTAATGACTTCCGATGAGGATGACTATGAGACTTCCGATGATGATGACTATGAGTAAATGTGGTGTCAAGGTTAGTGATAATATGATAACAATGTTATTTTGAAGGGTGGTGATCATATGAACGTGGTGTGAACCTTTGTTTTTTGAATTACTCATTATAAATGAACATTTTAATCTAGTTTTATCATATGTTTAAAAAAAACTAATTTTCAATCAATCATTACGGCCAGGTTTTACGCTAACACGACCTAGCTGTTTAATAGAAACGGCTGGGAATACCTGACCGTGTACTAAACAATGGATGCAAACCCCCACCGTTTAAAAATTAACGGTATGAAAACCCAACCATGATTACCAATTCACAGAATTACGGCTGGGAATTCAACCCGTAATGCCCAATGAACTGGTAATTTAATTTTTTCGCAGAATTACGGCTGGGAATCCCACCCGTATTTATGGGCACTGTCAAGTTTACGGCTAATATTGATTGACGTAAACTAATATATGTCTAGTAATTCTAGCCGTACCATCAATTCACGGTTGGTTATCCCAGCCGTTTTTTACTATGGATTGTTATTAAATTGTGTTCACTGCTAGATAATTAAAACACTAGTATCCATTCATTCAAGGTACATTAATATCCAATAACTGAAAACAAGCTAAATCCACGCAAATATACTAAAACAAAGTCTTGAATGATAAAAGCTAAGAAGATGAACATACTAAAACAAAGTCTTAAACAAGTACATAAACCACTTATTCACCACGACCAATATTCTTGGGAACATCGTCAAAAGATGATGAAGAAGAACTTTAGGGAGTTTGGGAACCACTCATCCAATCATCCTCGTCGTCAGTATATAGATCATCCCTCATTGGATTATGTAACTCCTTAAGCCTGAGAAGCAGTGTTTTTTGTTGGTCGCAATCCAAATATAAGACCTCCTCAATTTACGTTGCAGTCCCCTGGCTATCCACTTAGCTGGCTTAACCATCATCGTAGCAATGTCACACATTGGAAGTTTATGGGATTCTTTTTCCTTTTTAGGGTTCCTAAAAATGGTGAAAAATAAATCAGAGTTATACAATTATGGTTAGGAACTAACAAAAACCCGTCCGTGGTAAATATTATCGGCTGGGATGACTGGGACATCCTAACCGTAAATAAAGTCTCGGCTACAAACAATGTACACGACCTAGCCGTTTACGAGATTGCGGCTGGGAAGTGTACCCCTACCTAACCGTAATTACTAAATCGGCTAGGAAACATGGATAACGATCAAGAACTACTAGTTACAGTTAGGAAATTTCCAGCCGAAAACACTCAACTGTGAAAAAAATCAGCTAACACAGGGCTTTTTACGGTTGGGAAAGTCCCATCCGTGTAAACATATAACGGTTGGGATATCAAAATTTCCTAACTGTTTTAGAGGTTAACGGCTGGGAGTTCGTGATGTCCCAACCGTTAGGTTGCAATTACGGCCAGAACGATATGATATCCCAGTCGTAAACCCTTCATAAATGAATTTTTAAATACTCTAAAATCATCAATCGAACTTATTTTTTCAATCTAATGATAAAATAACTTGTGGGTTTTTCGATTCTTACCTTGTAGGAGTCATTTGTGGAGGATTTGCAGGTGTTTGAACAGATTGGTTCACCACATAGGGATTTAGTGTTTGGAGAGATTGGTTCACCACATCTCCATTAAAAGGAACATCAATAACTTGCCATGTTTCAGAATCAGGGTTCAATCGGCCGGATCTTTTCACTCTTGGTCTTGCTGCCATCTTGAGAATCAATGGAGAATAAAAAGTTTTTGATTTTGGTTTTTGCGAGTTTTTGAGAAGACGAAGGAGAATAGAGAAAATGAATGGGAAGAGGGTTAAAATTAAGATTAGATTTTATTTAGAGGAGAGGGTAAATCAGACTTTTAAGTCATTTGAATCTCATCGCATCTAGTTTTTGCCTCCCCAAAGCATTTAAGCCCCAAATGGTCAAAAGAACTTGACTCTCTAAGCCCCAATAATAGGATTCTTTAAGATCCATAATGCAATGTTGCCTCATTTAACTATTTAATGGATTGGTGCTGTAATCGATATTGACAGATGGAAATAAATCCAAGTAAAGAATTTGGTGTTGGTGAGTCTCGAACTCATTACGAGAATTAGTAATGTAAAATGACTGTAACCTTGAGTTTTTCTTGGTTTTTTTTTACTGCTCAAAGAAGTACTTCAATTAGGGCACGTTTTTATTTCACGTATGTACTGAGTACACATAAGGGTTTAGATTTCAAAATTGGCTGAGGCAACAAACTTCCTGTCTTTTTTGTTCGGTAAATTCGTGGCTCAACCTGGCATCATCTTGTGACACCTCTAATTTTTACCTGTATCTGTTTTACTGAAGGCGCTGGCGCTCCAAAAGGGGCTGAATTTACCCGCATTACGGTCTCCATGATATGAAGTTATGATTTAACAGCGTTATCTTGCATCACATGGATGCAGTACCCTTAGGATGGGGGACCTATGACCTCAAATTGGTCCTCCAACCAGCCTCTCCTACAAGTACAAGTAGTCGTGTAGTGGCAAATATGTATCTTGTCGGCCTTCAACCAAAATTACCAATTTTGGTTGTATTTATTGTTCATCTCTTTACACTTTTTTGTCGGAATCCTATGCAAGGTACATAAGAAAACATGAAATGAAACATTGGATATATTTCGTCTTTTAGGTTTTTTTTCTTACCAAATACGTCTAAAATTCCCGCATTTAATTTATTTTAAGCACAAACCAAAGTACATTCATAACCAATTTGATGCATCTACAACTTTTTTGCCCCTCAAATGTTTTCCTCAAGTATTGATTGCATTTCACATTTTATTTGTTCATGGTTAAATTTACTCGTGTTTCTTTAATATATCCTATATATAATGGTATATATAATGGTAAAGTTGTTGGAAATTGATTTCCACAGCTTGAGTTAAAAAATCATTAACATCCTAAATTATGAGATCATGTTTTCGCTACAACTTGGTCAAACCTCTTCTTCTTGGAACCTTTGTTATAGGTTTTTACTGTATTAAACAGTTTCGTATCAATAAGACTAGAGTAGTATTGGCATATATATATATATATATATATTTAAAAACATAGTTTTGTAATATTGTACCAAACTAAGAGAGATAGTGTGGTGGCGTTATTTTGGGCTCCCACATTATAGACTTGGGTTCAAGTCTTACCCCATGCATTTGACTAGGTATATTATATATATCTATATAATTTAAATAAAATCCGGGAGAGCGGGGCCTTGGGAGGTCTGGTGATTCAGAAACTGATTTTTTGCAGATTTAACTCTTGATTTCCAAAACAGTTTTTCTACTTAATATTCTCTAATTAACTCTATTAATTTTTGGCAATTATATTGTTACCGTTTTATGACTGTTATGGAGGATTTTCAGTGGGCAGTAATTACAAAATTTATTTTCATTAAAAACCGTATTGATTTCTTTTGAGATATAAAAGAACAGTTTCTGGAGAAGATGAAACACAAATTGTTTTTCATCTATTTTTGAGTTCTGAGCAAGTGAAGAAAGAGTAGTTGTTGGTTCGATTTCTCACAAGAGAGTATCAGCTGTTTTATCCCATAGGGTTTTCGATAAGAATTGACTGTTAGCAGACAATCAAGAGGCAGAGTCGCGAAACACTTTGAAAATAGCGACCTAGTCCGCGACTCAACTGTTTGAGATTTACTTTTGTGTGAATTTTTTGTTTTGTTTCCAACAAGTAGCTTAGAGCGTGTGGCCGTTAAACACAAGGTCGAAGATTCAGCTCCTAGCATTATCTTTTTTAGAAGCCAAATATACTTCGCTTTGGTTGAGACGTTCTCTTCTTTGCAGATAGTTTCTTTTTACAGTAGTTTTATACATACCAGCTACTAAAACAATACAAAAACAACCTCCTCGTATAGAGTGGCCCCCTCCATCTTTAGAGTTAGCAGGGAGTTCACTTTTGGACCTCACAATAAGAAGTTATGTGAGAGGGTCGATTTTAGGAAGTCCAAAGAGATGATATGTTAAGGTTTTTTTTATTTTCTTTTAGTTTTAATATACTAGTTCTACATGTACGGCCTCGTAACAACACAAAAACAATCTCCTCATATAAGGTAAGATGCGCCTTGTCAATTCTTGAAGTTAACGGAGATTCCACTTTTGGTTCCATAATTGGATATTAAATTATACGAGTGGGTTGTTTTTGAAGTGTCCAAAACAGCGTTATGTGAAGAATTAAGATTTTCATTTTTAAAAGGGAATAATGATAACCGCCCCACTCTCAATTTCGGTTTAATAAATTACCCCCGTTTTTTTCAACTTTTCAAAACTGCCCCCACTGTTAACTTTTCGATCCAATTTTTTACGTATTTACCCTTTATTTGTCACATTTATCTTCTACTTCATTTTTTCAGGTTCGTCGAGCTCGGTTCATGGATTTAGAATTCGGGGTTCAGGGTTAGGGGTTTAAGGTTCAAGGTTCAAATTTCATGGTTTTGGGTTCATGGTTCACGATATAGTTCAGGGTTCAGGGTTAGGGGTTTAAGGTTCATAGTTCAGGCTTCGTTGTTCATGGTTCAGGGTTCATGGTTCACGATATAGTTCAGGGTTAGGGGTTTAGGATTCATGGTTTATGGTTAGGGTTCATAGTTCACGATATAATTCCGGAGTAAATATGACTTTTTAACAGGTGAGATAACTGCCACCTTGCATTTAACGGAATGGAAAGCATTATTTAAAAAAACGGGGCAATTTAAAAAAGTGCAAAAAGACGGGGACACTTTTTTTACCCTAATTCAAAACTGGGTCACTATATCAAAATTCCCTTTTTAAAAAGAGAAACAAAAAAAGTCAAACATGCGTTGAGATGATCTGGATAATTTTTGAGTGGGAAATCTCAGTGGCGGATCCATGTAGTGACTTGGGCTGGCTTAAGCCAGCCCAAAGTCCAAAAATTGGTTAAATTTTATAATGTAATTGTGTTTGGTTACGAAAAATCAAGCCTAAATAATAGGCTTAAGCCAGCCCAAGTCAAGCCACTTTGTTTTCAAGCCACCCCAACATTCATTTTCTGGTTCCGCCACTGGGAAATCTATACGCTAAAATCTAACGAAATCAAAATTTACAACATTAGTGTCGATACATAAAAGGATTCTAGATCATAAACAACGAAAACTGAAAAATCTTCAACACCAGCAATAATGAAAAAGCTGCAGTGTTGGAAGCAAAACCACACATAATCAAAACATGGTGTTTAATTTGTGCGGTTCAGAAAAAGTCAGTCAACTGCACTAAATGCTGGGTCCTGTCTCTGATAACATGTATTCTGGGTCTTTGACGTCGACCCCTCAACGAAACATTAGAAGTGCAGATTTTTCTTGTTTGATGTTGTAGGAGTACTAATTTACTGATAGTAGTAATTCTTTGATCATGAACTTAATTTCTATCCCAGTCAGTTTCACTGCATACACATGGCATGGGATACAGAATATTGTGTTCTCACGGACAGAACAGAACGCACCGCAGAATTTTAACGAGTGCATTTGTTGCGTGTAGACTTTTTGGTGGTGCGCCCACGGTCCACCGCCTTATTTGAACTATCCTAGATAGAGAGAAGCACGTGTATCATATACTAAAATTTAATTATCCCAGGTCCTTGATAGCATTTAGTTTCTAAAATGTTGTCCGATGCCTATTTAATGACGATGGTCGACTGCCATGATCCACCTTCGGATTGATGTCGGTACGTACTCATGATTTGGATACTTCAGCTTAACTATACTGTACTTAGCAAGACTTAGTAGACCGGTTAAACATAAGATTACTACAATTGGAATTTGCAATGAATACTTCTCACCATTAGTTTTGCTTCAAAAAGAAAGTGGCCTTATAGGCCTTATAACCATATTCGATTAGCACAATTGTCACGGCCAGCAGCTCAAAAACTGGCGAGTTTCGAACACAGGTCACTAATATCATCACTCAGTGACTTTACCACTGTAGTACAATAGTACTGGCGTTGCATGTAGAATTTCACCTAGCAAAATTGTAGTTAAACCCCTCACTGGCCAAAGATATGCAAAAAGCTTCGGCTCCAATCTCAGATATGCAAATTGCGGTGCATGCACTTGCAAAATATGCTTTTCAACGTCGTCATATCTAGCAAAATATGCTTTTCAACCCCCACACTGCGTTTCTTCTCTTGGCAATCCACTAGCTAGCTAATTTCTTTTCCCTTTTCTTGTACTCTTGTTTACCTTGTTTTTTCCTTCTCTACCCCCCTGTTCAGGCAGTTCACCAAAATAAAAATACAGCCAATTGAGCATGTGGGAAAAAATCACGTGCACCTCGCCATTTTGCATGTCACACCTTGGTCCAGGTTTCCCCACCAGTTACTAGTATTTGTTTAACCACTTTTGAGGTGGGTGAACACAGAACACAAAGGTTGAGAATGCAGGTCTACTTTAATGGGTACCGAACTCTCCTAGGTTCCTGTTGTGTCCCGTTAGTGTTAAAGGCACGCGGGGACGTTACTCGACCTCTTAATTTTCTCCTTTTTTTTTTGTTCAAATGGAGCTGATTTTTTTATAGTATATTTTTTTGTTCAAGTGATGCTGACGAATTCGAGAGTTTCGAACTTCTTTTTGGACGAAAAGGAGTTGATTTGGTTTCTTTTTTTATTTGATCGGAAAAAGATATGGTGCTGACCAGTACCGAGAGTTTCGAACTTAGGTGATCTACATCATCATTCATTGGCTTTATGTAAACACCCGGTTTTGGCACAGCGGAACGTGCAAGGATGGGGGCTTCGGATGGACCAAACCCGAAGCTACAATTAATGACCACATGGCAGATTGGGGCTGCCCCGAAGGAATGATTAGTGACTTGTAAATAAACCTTAATATAAAAGTATACGTGTACGGTTAATGACGAGAGTCTTACCAGAAAAGGTATTAGGGCATACGTGTACGGTATTCTCTTCTTGGAGCCCTTCATCGAATTTGGGGTGTTTATATTTGGCGATTTCATTGGGAGACTAATTTTCAATACCACTACACAAATCCTTAAATAGATCCATCGACCACAGAAATTTCTCTTGCGTCAGGCGCTACCCGGGTTCGGGTTGTGCTCCTGTCAGGAAAACTGGAGAGATAATTACGACTCCGACATTTCAAGGGTCGCAAAGCCAACAACAAAATCCCGGGTACGGAATGCGCATAACGGAAGATTTTGGAGCATTACGAAAAACTTTACATATAAGGGTAGGTCAACCGAATGCGGCAGGAGAAATGCAAAGGAAAGTTGAGGAAGGCCCACGACAGAATGAAGTCCTGCAAGTGTAAACCGGGTCGAGCTCACAAATGCTCAGACTAACGATGGCTCCTGCACAACAACTTGAGGAACAACAGATGCGGCGGGAGTTTTCCGAAGCTGATAAAAGATGTTTGGTTCTAATGGACAGACTAGTCGATCTCCAACCTGAAGGAGGTGATGAGGATCTTGATCTTTTTGGAATACCACAAAAGAAGTATCTCGTAACTCAGAGGAGAAACCTCATAAATAACAAGATAATATCGCATTAACCGAAGAACACATTGCCAAATACCTTGAGGAGCACTATGGACTAACACCTGTAGATGGGGAAAACGAGTCGCTGGTTTTTAAGGAATTGAGGAGACGAACGTGCGGAGGAGACTCCTCGAACCGAGCAAACTGTCTAACCTCACACAGATGCACTGCAAAAAGGGAGTGCTTTGAATTCGAGAAATCAATCTGTAGGACTCCGGCCTAAACCAAGACAATGACCGTTCCAGAGTCAATTCGGTCACAAGAGAGGATGGGTCGATCTGTAGGAGGGAAGCTGAGAAATGTGTGAGATCAATGGTGATCAAAATTGTAGGTGTGTTGTGTATTCTGCGTGAAGAAATAAGATAAGTTCTGATTGATTGAATTTTCTCAGTTGAGAGTAATTGTTCAGACGCTGAGTTTTTGTTCTCTTGTTGTCTGTTTGACGAAATATTTTCCATTGTTTCAATCATGATTTAGAGACTTATTTATATTGAAATAATTATAAACACCTTGATCCCATGAAGTGTGACAGTTGCTGGAGTCAAAGAGTGGAGAAGTGGAAATCGTGTTAAAACCAGTTGCTCATCGTGCAGAGACTTGGTTGATTTTCCATCCACTACTTTGCTAACTCCTCCAACTGATTGCACGACTTGCTCACATTCTCATTGTGTGTATGAACACACGTGCCGTAGACCACCAGACCAAAACCCTAGTTAATTTCCCCCATGTGGCACGATTGATGTCTCGTGATTGTGGAGTCTGCAAGGCAGACGTGTATTTTGTTAGTCAGTTGCTGACTTTATGGGACGATGAGTCCTTGTATTGCTGAGTCGAACGCGATTTGTAAATGTTCTAGGAATCATGAATTGAACATTTCTGTTGAGAGAGGATTGTCGAATAAAATGTTGATAGTTAAGGTGAGCAAATATCGCTCATTTGATGAATTTTTGAATATTGATAGTTGAATCAATATTCCTTAGTCTGAGTAAATATTGCTCATTTGAGCGGATGTTGCTGAATTGTTGAATATTGATAGTTGAATCAATATTCCTTAGTCTGAGCAAATATTGCTTATCTGAGCAAATGTTGCTCGTTTGATGAATTATTGGTAGCTGGACCAAATAAAATATTAATTTAAAATTTTGGCAACTGAACCGAGTATGATAATTGAAATGTTGATCACGGGATCAACGAAAAATTATTAGTGTTTAAATCTGCTCAGAATTATGTTTTGCAGAGCTTTGGATTCGAAACCCTAATTTTGATCAATTGATTAATTGATGATTTATTGAAAATCAACCACGGAGTGAAGGAGAGACCGACTACATGGGATGATGAGTCGACCATGTAACGCCTAGATGCTCGAGTGAGCAAATTCCAAAGTCTCTTGAAGACCAGTTGGTGAAAGGATGATTACATGCTGGTTTTATCATTTATTATATTAATGCTCCTCTGAGCCTTAGGTGATAAAACCTAATTATGAAGAGATTAGGGACCGACCAAGGGGTCATGAAACCGGCCCCTGGTTGGTCATGGGATCGACTGACGATCGTTTCATGAAATTCCAAATTGTTTGGAAGAGTTTGAACCTAATGTGAACAAATTAGGTCAAATGATGAAAATATGCGGGACCGGCCTCTTGCAAGCCAAAGAGCCAACCTTGGTCGGTCAAGGTAATATGCTCATGTCACCAAAGTGTTCGTGTCTCAGTCCTGGGAATTTTGATATTTTCTGATACACGTTTGAGCAACATTTTGAGAAAATATGAAGAATTCAAGGTTTTTTTGCTCAAACTGAGGAAACTTCATAAGATGAAGGAAATAATAATAATAAAATAAGGAATCATGAAGTGTGGGACCGGCTATGGCTAGGGCATGGACGTCCGTCTAATAAGCCCGGTCCCATGGCACTTTTCCTAATTTTATATTATTTTCATGAATTTAGGGAAATACCATGAAATCAAGGAGTTTGTTGAAATAAATGAGTTTTCCTTAAAGTAAAGGAGTTTCCATGAGATGAAGGAAACAATTATAATTAGTAATAATAAAATAAGGGGCGTGTGGGACCGGCCACGTTGTTGTGTACCTGGATGTACAATAACAGGGTTTGGATCATAATTTGAGTAAGTAACCTCTTGATTCATAGTGAACCAAGCCTAAATGCTAAACTAAGTTATTCTATTCATAAATCTTCTCATTAGAGTTCCATTATAGGATATCAGAGTATATAACTCAGACACACACACACTCTATCCCTCTCTCAATATCCGACGATTATAAACTATCCATGTGGGCTAATCTAAACCACCCATTACACCATACTAGATACTACTAAATACCCACATACATACGATACGGGCACCCCTGTGCACATGACATTCCACTCCCCTTAAAACCATCCTTTTCCTCAAGGATGAAGGTGAAAATAGAACAACTGGAGTGGTTGCAGGACAACACTAAGCTCCAAAATCAAGGTACCATGCTTTCTAAATTTATCCTTATAAGAGCATATGCCGGATAGTATCCATTGTATTGGTAGACCTGTCGAAGATATCAGTCGCCTTTGTTTTGCTTTGTTAGCAGCATTATATTTTCTTTCTTAGCACCTGGAATCTTCAGTTGGTTGCAGTGAACAGTCCCCATGTACAAGTGGTCAACTTCATCTTCAATTTTCTCTTGAGGCACAACCATATTCGGTATCATATCTGTATAGGCCTAACCATGAACGCACACAAGTACACCACTGAGCTGTCCATCACAGTTTGGTGCAAGTTGCTTGAGCTTGTAGTAGCCATTTCTCTTGTGATCAACCAACTGCTCCAGAATTTTAAATTTAAAACTAGCCAACACCGCAGATGTCCATTCCCTTGCGAACAATAGAACTGTACTTGCACATGCCACTGACTTGGACACAGCTAGAGTGTGCATCCAAGTGTGTAAGAGTTGGACTGTCTGCTTCTTCCCACAGAACTCAAGCTTAAGATAGCTACTTGTTGGTGAACATACCAAACATAACAGTCGAGCGTGACAAAATACTAACAAAAATTTCCCAGATGCTTGTACTACCAGAGTTGATAAAATCAGTAAAACAAGCACATACCTGAATGCAGCACTGCCATTTGGTGAAAAATGGATAGCGAAGGATATGTTGATATCTACCATAGGAAAATGCTTCATTCTTCTCAGCACGAACCCGAAAACTTCTAATTGAAGACAGTCAGGTCTTTGCAGAAGATAAAAATCATGGAACTCTAGAAAGGCACCAGTTATATTGGAGACGTTAAGCAAATGCGTAGATACTTGGAAAAAACAAGCATTACCATATGAATCCATCCAAATGGGTACATAATATTCAGAAGTAACATCAAAAGAAAAGTACTGATTGGTGAACAACTTGCCTCTATCAAATATCCAGCGAGCAAACTTGATGAAGAAAAGTGCAAAGCCATTAGTAGCTTCAAACTGGTTAATCCTTTCCAACAGAGCACAAATGAGCTTGGCAACAAATTGTGCAGTAATCTGAGTATAAATCCAAGCTTCACAGAACATACTCCACCACCCAGTTGAAAACAACTTGAATTTCCAGCTCAAATACTCTACCCACAACAGCATCTTCAGACTTTGAGTTTCTTTTGCTTGAGATACGGGACTCTGCAATCTATGGCAGTAAAAATTTGAAACTCGAATCACTTGGGTAGATAATACAGTTGCTTGCATATAGGCTTTGTTACGAAGTAGTTGAACAAATAAATCCTTTGCAGTACCAGCTTCACTATTACTTGTCACTTGAAGTATCAAAACAGAGCAGAGAATAAAATCTTGCTGCGGCAGTTCATTAACCAACTGACTAGCATCATACATACGCCAAATCCTGACATAGTATCTGAACGATGTACCACCGACACCACTACCACCCTTTTCGACCAACACAAACATTTCCATGCATAGAAACTGAAATTTTGTCTGGTACCCAAGCTTATAAACCAGCGTAAGAACAGATCCTCTATAACAAAAATTAAATGCAGTCCCATCAACTAACTCACATATTAGCTGGAAGAAAATTTTTGTTGCTCCCTTCATTTCAAGCACTTGAGCATGCCATGCATGTTCCTTTTCAAAGCTAATTCTCTTTGAAAAGTTAGCAACCAAATTACACTCACCACCAATTTCAGCAACCGTCACAACTCTAAGACCCAACGAATTCATAAACTGAAATTTAAACGGATACCCATGTTTTGGTAGCAGCTCAAGAACCAAATTCCCAATGTATATTTCCAGTAATACGGACCCAATCACACAAGAACTATGAGTATCAACATATTGAACAAGTACAAGAGCAATCAAATTGAGGATCCTCAAATCTGAATTGTACCTCATGCAAAAAATGAATTTACCATAAGCAATTGATGAAACAACAACACACTTACCACGATCGATTAACAAACGAGAATCATCAAGTCGGACTAGATCAGTATGAATTTTTTTCTCAGAACAGACAATATCCATTAGAAGTATTTTAACAAATAGCTGTCAGGTGACACTAATACTACCATCATCCAACATACACGCAATTTGATCTCTAAATCTTGAATTTGACCGGTACCTATTCTGAGAACTCAGTTCATATACATGATTTGTATCAAATTCAGCCATTCAAACTGCGCAAACATATAGCGCAAAAGAACATGAAGTAATTGAATCCAAACGAAACTCATAAACACCAGCCAAATAACAAAACCTCTTAATAAGTTTAAGATACTTTCCTGGATCAAATATGTTACGAGATGAATTCAAAATAGTTGAAAACCACCCACCAATTTCGGTCTGATCCGTCCTTCTAAATTCATTCACTTCAGGTTTATCAATTGTTGTAAACTGAAAACTCACAGCCTCAGATGAATTATCAACATCATTTTCAACGAAGAACAACACCGGTAGTAATTGATTTAGTTTCTTCAGGTGGAGACCGTGAATTCACTAATTGAAATAACAGAGTCTTCAATGTTTGATGTTGATTTTGAAAACCCATATAAAACCTTATCTGAATCGGTTTTAGATCCAGAATTGGATCTGAATCTAAAATTGAATTTGTAGTAGCATCAGAAACAAAATTTGGAGTAATATCTTCACTGAATTCAGGTACCAATTCTTCAATGAAAACCTCCTCTTCCTTCTTCGTAGCTTCCGTATTACTAACTCTATTCACGAATTGTTCTTCGAATTGTGGTACCTGAATGGATTCCCACCTGACCTTGGCGAACGAAATTTCATTATGTAATCTCCAAAGCTCACGATTAATACTCCATGAAGATACCTCGTTGGATAGATCTCTATATTGGGTCTGCAGATCAAGGAAATGGTTATAAGCTTCATTTTTTTCCTTAACTCTATACCAATAATCCCTAGATTGATATGAAAAAAAAATTTGGATAAATATGTGCGGAAGAAACGGTTTTGATGCCAATTGTTGTGTACCTGGATGTACAACAACAGGGTTTGGATCATAATTTGAGTAAGTAACCTCTTGATTCATAGTGAACCAAGCCTAAATGCTAAACTAAGCTATTATATTCATAAATCTTCTCATTAGAGTTTCGTTACAGGATATGAGAGTATATAACTCATACACACACAAACTCTCTCCCTCTCTCAATATCCGACGATTATAAACTATCCACATGGGCTAATCTAAACCACCCATTACACCCTACTAGATACTACTAAATACCCACATACATACGATACGGGAACCCCTGTGCACATGACACATGACTAGGGCATGGTCGGCCGGCTAGGGCCCGATCCCGCGAGTCTTCCCTAGTTTTATATCTTTTCCTTGATGTGAAGAAAATATCATGAAACCAAGGAATTTCATGGGATGAAGGAAATAATAATAATAAAATAATAAGGAATGGAAGGTGTGGAACCGGACACAACTAGGGAATGACCGGCCAGCTAGTGAGCTCGGTCCCGCGACACCTTTCCTAATTTTTATTATTTCCTTGATACGGAGGAAGCACCATGAAACTGAGGAGTTTCCATAAAATGAAGGATATTTGTCCAAATGAAGGGATTTTCATGAGATCAAGGAAAAATAATAAAACATGATAAAATAAAGAATTAGGCGTGGGACTGGCCGGCCGGTGCGCCCAATCCCCTAGCGCCTTAGCTAATATTTTATTATTATTATTTTTCTTCTTATTTTGCATAGGTTCATCGTTCATTCGTGTTTTGGAATGCTCGTTCGTGTATTATTATTGAATACACTTGCACCATTTTGGTCGGGGCTTACTCGATAGCGACTCAGATGCCCGTACGTTGAATATTTATCACTAACCCATGAAATTCTGCTGGGAAGAACCATGAATTGAAGTAATGAAATATCATGAAGAACGTAGAATATTTTCTAAGGATTCAGTTAATGAATCTAATGATTTAGAAATAATTAATTGATGGCTCTATACTAGCACGATTGTCTAGGAGCATTAATTATTCAAGAATTGAGCGATATGAGCTTGTTGAAGCATCATATTTCGTTTATATAGTCAGGGAAAACATTGTTACATCCTGAAAACGTTATTGCTCTATACTAGCAGGCAAGCTGTCCAGGAATCGTCCAATCGTTAAGATTCTATATGCATGCCTTTTATATTGTTAGGGAAAACATTGTTACACCCTGAAGACGTTATGCTCTATACTAGCAGGCAAGCTGTCTAGGAGCCGTCCAATCGTTTAATTCTATATAAAACTGATTACTGAAATTGCTTAGTATTCATGAGATATGCCATTGCCTCAGTTGAGAGACTGCATATTCACGTATGCTCTGAGAGACAATAAACTCAGTTAGAGACTCTTGCGGCATGAGCTTTCATGCTTCAATTAGAGACATGAGCCTCAATACTCATCTGATTGCTGGATCAGGAATATGTGCAATTATGGTTTTACGATTTTAGCCTTTGTCGAAAATCCACCATCTACACACCACATGTGAAGAATTATACTGTACAATCTCCTTTCACTCAATGGTCATTGGAAAAGTCCATGCCAGTGAAATATAAACAACCTAAATTTCAACTGTTTGATGGATAAGGAAATGCAACGGAACATGTATTTCGATTTCTCATGGCTCTGAATAAACACGCAATGAATGATTTCATTTGCCTAAGGGAGTTTGGAAAATCACTCACTGATTCGGCCTCCACGTGGTTTGTATGACTAGAAGAGAACATCATTTCGTCTTGGAATGATATGCGGAATTTGTTTATGAAGAAATTTTATTTAAGACAAAAGCAACTAACGATTTCGGACATTTGCAACCATAACTACAAGTCTGGAGATAAATATTTGGATTTTGCAAGAGGTTTTCGAGCCGAATGTTTACGAAATAATGTCAAGATCCAGGAGAAGGAACTCGTCAAAATCGGTATTAGGCTACCTACGGAACTTAGTTTCATTCTTGGGAATGCGAGAATGGAAACATTTGCGGATTTCGAAAATGCTTGTTCACGAGCTGATGACACGACGCAATTTAGAGCCTCGAACACCAAACAGTGGGGACATTCTGTGGCCTATGCTAAAGAAGAAGGCAGATCTAGACAAGGCAAAAGACTTACAAATTTTAAAGACAGGAAAGGATACAAAAGAAGGGGTGAAACATCTGACGAAATAGTGGAACCTCCAACTTTCACATGTGCTTTAGAGACAGCTATCGAATTACTAGAAAAATGGAGAAAAGATGGAGACAAAACCCTCGCATACCTCGCAAAAGAACCTTCGGACAAAGGCTATAGAAATGCAAACTACTTCCATTTTCATAAAATAATCGATCATGCAACGAAGGATTTTCCGGACCTTTAAATGGAAAATATACGATAGACAACAAAAAAAAATAGAGCTAATTTTGGGTTTAAGAGCTAGACTTGGAAATACTTACACATGGTATTTTTGATTTGGATTCATATCCCAAAATTATCTTTTGGTTCCTCTTCTAATCTTGTAGGGGCGAAATATAGCACAAGATAAATTCATGATTTCGCTCCTGCTAAAACAACCATGAGCACGAAGAAGAAGAAAATTAAGCGAAGAGTAATTACGCGATAGCAAGGAAGAAGCACGAAGAGAAATCACACGACAAATACAACGCGACATTCATCAAAAGATATACGCAGCAACGACGCGATAGACAAGGACATCTCCCAAAAACCTAACGAATAAGACAAGCTGAAACAAGATCAGCTAACAGAGATTTTGCATGTGAATTTTGGTTGTCTTCTACTGATATATTTGCCTATATAAGAATTCAAATGATAAAAAGAGAGAGAGGTTGAAAAAGAATTCATTTTAAGTAAGAGAGCTAAGAAATACTTATAGAGAAAAGAGAGAAGTCATTAAAGTTCACTACAAGCTTACTTCTTCCATTGTTGTGTATCAAATAGCTTTGTAATCGTTGTAAGAACATCATACATTCAATACAAAATGTTTGAGAAAGATCATATTAGTGTCAAAGTGGTGTATAATATCATTAATGTTTGAGTAAATTTCCATGACTTAGACTTTGTGTTATTATCATCTTAACGGGTGTAGTTGTGGGATTTTCCGCAACTACAAATCTCATTGTTCGTATCTCTAAATTTTCAATCACAGAAGGAGAAGTTTACTAAGGCGGAGGCAGCTTAAAGTATCGTGCACCTGTAGTTGCAAACTCAGTTCTATTGGCTCCCAAGCCTAATTTTTTTTTAAAAAAATTGGCTTCCAACCCGATATGTATTTAATTGTACTCCTAGTAAGACATTTGCTTACTCGTACCAGCAGGATTTCCGGCTCACTGTGGTTACTTTTTTTTGTATAAAAACAAACATAAATTCTTGACGGACCGCCCACAGAAACCCTTTAAAATCCGTTCTCTTACAATTTTACACGGTGAAGCTCAAAAGTGGCCCCTGAAATTCCAAAACACAATGGGACCCGCCCTCATATGAGAGGGCGGTTTTTATGTAATTTTTTTACGTGGTTCGTGTAGAACCGCTTACAAAAAAGAAAAAAAAATCAATTACACGAATTATTAAGCAGTGTCATTATTATCTATACCTTGTATTCGGAAACTTCAGGCAGGGTCCTCGGCTCGGAAACGTCAACCAACTTTTAAAAGTTTGCTACAGCTTATATAAGGTACATAAATAAAAACAATCCTCTTAGATGGGCGGCCGGTTCTATTGGAGGGGCGGCAGTGAATAAGATAAAAAGGGTCATTACATGGTAATTCGAAATGTCTCTTATAAAAAAAATTGAAAATGATTAATTAACTCTTACATAGTTTAGTGTTGACAATCAAATTTCACTTATATTAACTCTAATCCAAATCAAAATCAGATTTTTAGAGTTTTAAAAAAAAGTTTAGAGGAGAAAAAAGAAAAACTTTCGTGATATTTGTGAAACCCTAAATTTTGATTTACTCATCCAAAATGAGTGATTCCAGTGACAAATTTGAGATGGGTGAATCTCTAAATTAGTTCACATTAGCTTTTTGTCGCTTAAAATTATCTAAAGTATGTAAAAAAATCGAAACTTTTAAAATTTCAGAAGAACTTACGGCTGGAATTTAGCTCGTTACCAACCGTAACTCTCAGTTACGGTTCCAAAAGTATCGAATACCAACCGCAACTGGTTCAATTTTGGGAAAACCCAATCGTAATACCAGCTACGGTTGGTAACTAATGAATCGAGATCAACCGTAACTAACCTACGGTTGGTAAGGTTATTTGAGTTACAAGTCGTAACTCAAATACGGTTGATAACAGTAATGCACTTACAAACCGTAAAAAGAAAATTAAACATCCAGGAAAACTTACGGTTCGTAACTTAAGTAACGAGACCAACCGTAAGTAATTTACGGTTGCAAAAAATTTTCGTAACTAAACATTTTATCTCAAAATCAAGAACTTACGGTTGGTATTTGAGTTAAATGAACCGTAACATCAACTAAATCTATAGTTACGGTTCCAATTGGAGTTATTACCAACCGTAACTCACATGCAACGTAGAAATTTCAATTTCATTTTTGATCCAAAACCCTAATTTTTGATACAAAACTAACTTAAATCAAACACAATAAACTACACCCTAACTGGGTCTTTTCGAAATATAGTGTTCAATCAACGATTATCAATTTTTCAAATTGTTGATTAATCGAGGACGATGAAATTTCAATTTCAATGGAGGAGGAGAAGAGAAGAGAAGAGAAGATGAAAAAATCAAAAAAGTTTTTTGATATTTCTGATTCCATTAGGTTAAAAATTGGAGAGGGTAACCTAGTCAATTCACACCCGCTATAGGACACCCCTAATCAATAAGAGGGACATTGTTATCACAATTGCCGTCCCTCTGATGGAACATGCCGCAGGGTTGAATAAAAAACTATGTCCAAATTTTGCTTTGCATACGGGTAATATCACGACTCACGAGTGGTGCAAAGTTCATCGGACTTGTGAGCATCACATATAAAGTTAATTTCGCTTGTGTCTGCTGGTTTTTTTGTTTCTCTTTTCAACTTTTACTTCAACTTCAACTAGGCGTAGCAACAGGGGCATTGGAATGTTAGTTCCTGACATGTAAAAGTGGGAGCAAATAGTGAATTGGTACAAAGCTTTCGGATCAAAACCAAAAGCTGAAACTTATAAGGGGGTCGGCGGTATTAAACAATTGCCCCATTAATTGCGATTTTTCTGAGTCATTGTTTGTATGTAAGAATATCATCTTCTTCTACTGAAACTCTAAACAGACAATACTCTGTTTATTTTCTCTGTTTCTCTCTTCTCATCTTCTTCAACACAGAGGAGTGTTTAAGAGTGAGAGTGATAGACTGGGAAGAAGAAGGTGTAGCCATGGCTAGGAGCTTAACATGTAAAACATCCATGATCATAATATTTCCATCTCTCGTACTAATATTCATCTTATTCTCATCACTTACTCAACAACATCATGTTAGTTATTTATATTCATCCTCTTTTCCTTTGCACCAATCCTATGTCAAGCAATACTTCCATTCTTCTCCTTCATCATCAACTAATGGAAATCTAGAGCATGAACCCATATTAAAAATCTCTCCTTCTCCTTCTCCTGAACCTTCAACTGTACCTTCTCCGTCCCCTTCAAGCACAACTTCTTCAGCTGAGTCACCTTCAAATCATGACTTCTTTAATGAACTTCTTTCGAATTCTACCACTATTATCAGTTCTAACACTACAACTACTGATAGCACTGTGAAAGTTATTAAAGTAAGCAAAACCTATCTGTTTCTCTAAACAAATCAGATTTTTCATTAGTTTTTGAGTTAGCTTTTGTATGCATGATTATTAACAGATGAAGACTAGTGTAGACAAAATCGAAGAAGGTTTAGCAAAAGCTCGAGAAAACATACGAGATGCCGTTCGATCTCGTAACGTAACAACATCAGATGGTAGAGACGATTTTATTCTGAAAGGAGCGAATATCTACAGAAATCCATATGCCTTTTATCAGTTAAGATTTACCTTAAACCCTTAATCATATTTTTTAATTCAATACTTTAACATATATTATTGTATATTTTTTCTAATTTGATGATGACACAATCTTAAGGGGTACAAAATCAAATACTTCAATGAATGATGATGAAAATAGTAAACGGGTCCGTTACTAGGATTGGATTTTAAAATGAGTACAAAAAAGCAACAATGGAGGATTTTGGTAGCACTAGGGCACCACCACCACCTAAATTATTAGGAAAGGGCCGGGGGCATTGTTTTTAGTGCTGAACACACCCAAGTTGATGTCATATGATGATGAGAAATCTATCTTCTTCTTCTTTTTTCCGTTTTTGAGTGGGGGTAGTGTTCATAATTTCATACATCATCTTTAACGATTCTCCTCTATTTATTCAGGGTCCTTGTTGTTTTTATCTTCAAAATAGTGTATACAGTTAGTAACTTCTTGCTTTGTTCTTTTCTCAATGGAGGGCTTCTTTTATTAGGATTCCATTTTGGTGGCCAAAGGAATAATAGGGGGCAGTCCCTCTAAATTGTGGTCCATTGACCACCAAACACCCATGTTTGAGTTTTCAACTTTGCTTAGCTTTCTTTTTTGTGCCTAACTTTTTATCTCTTTGTCAACTTTCTTTGATTCTTGCTTAAAGATTTATAGAACACCCCCCTTTATCCAACTAGTAGACTATTATGGCATGAATGAATCAAAAGATAAGATAAGGCAGTACAAATTTTCAGGAAAAAGAAGAAGAAGGATTCTTAGTTATTACCTTACTGTCAAGTTTCAACCACTTCATATGCAGATATTAATTTCACCCAACGAGTAATTCAGAGCCGCCACTTAATTCTTGCATAGACGACAGACCTCAATGGGGCTATGTCCTGTAATCTTCCTTTATTACCATCATAAATTTTGCAACTCAGAACTTGTGGAGACTTGAAATATTTTGACAATAAATGTTGGAGATCAGAAGTTATTTCAAAACTTTGAAATATCCATAATCCAACACTGGGGTATGGTTTCACAGAAAACTTGTACGTCTAGTCCATTTGGAAGCCTTACATCCCTTCGGTTTGAAGTGAATGGGAACATCTAATAGTAAAAAAAATTTACGTGTAGTAAATTATTATTGTAGATTAAATTTTGTATTTGCAAATTTATTAGCATGGGTTTATAAGTAAATCAGCTTTCTAAAATTCTTTTGTTTTTGATAAAAATTATAGGAGTCATGTCGAGATGGAGAAAAGATTCAAGGTGTGGACATATAAAGAAGGAGAACAGCCTTTAGTACATGATGGACCTGTAAACAACATATATTCGACTGAAGGACAATTTATTGATGAAATGGAAAGTGGGAAAAGCCTGTTTATAGCTAAGCATCCAGATGAGGCTCATGCATTTTTCCTACCGTTTAGTGTTGCTAACGTTATTCGTTATATCTATAAGCCAATTACTAGCTTCTCCAGGGACCGTCTTCAACAGTTCGTCGAAGACTATGTTTCTGTTGTTGCGAATAGGTACCCATATTGGAATAGAAGCAGCGGTGCCGACCACTTCATGGTTTCTTGTCATGATTGGGTAAGGAATGAAACACGGTTGCTTTATTGAGGTTATTGTATACCAATCCGTTATCCCGGTGCTTAAGGCATACTTGTTCTTACTTTTTTGATTTTGCAGTCACCCCAAGTCTCTAATGCACATCCGGATCTATTCAAAAATTTCATTAGAGTTCTATGCAATGCCAACACCTCAGAAGGATTTCGACCAGAAAGAGATGTAACTCTACCGGAAATCAATCTCCCGTTCGGACTTTTAGGTCAACCCATGATCAGCAACCGCCCGTCAAAACGTACCATTCTCGCGTTCTTCGCAGGTGGAGCTCACGGGAACATAAGAAAGGTGCTACTAAATGAATGGAGAGGTAAAGATAATGACGTTCAAGTTTATCAGTACTTGCCCAAAAACTTAAACTACTATCAATTAATGGGCAAGAGCAAGTATTGTCTGTGTGCAAGTGGATATGAAGTTGCTAGCCCTCGAGTAGTTGAAGCAATACGCGCAGAATGTGTTCCGGTTATTCTATCAGATAGTTATGTGCTACCATTTAGCGATGTTCTTGATTGGAGTAAGTTTTCGGTTAATATTCCTGTAAGGGATATCCCAAAAATTAAAGAAATTTTGCAGGCAATACCATTACGTAAGTACTTGCAAATGCAGAATAGATTGAAACAAGTTCAAAGACATTTCTCTGTCAACCGGCCGGCAAAAAGATTTGATGTCATTCATATGGTTCTTCATTCGGTATGGTTAAGAAGGCTTAACATTGGATTATTATCTTGATTTGTTTGTTTAAGTAATAGTTAGTGAAAATTCATCTAGTCTGTTTTTTTTTTTTTTTTTTTGGTAAATTTGATTGTAAATATACATGTACTAACCATCCTAATCTATCAATAAAAATTGAGATATATTGGGTGGTTAATCGATGAATCAATGCGGTAGAATTCCATACATGGTGATCTCATTTGTGAATATTCAAAGGCGCCACGGGGTCCTTACAAAACTCATTTGAATGGAAAATACGAATGATTGGGAAATTCTAAACGAGTTAAAAAACCCGAAAATGGGCTATATAGCCAAAAGGGAACCTTTTCTGGGCCATATGCACAGGTAGGAATTAGGCCTGGGTCAAATGACCAGAAGAATCTTTTAATGTGGAGAGACCTTACTACCTTTTTGTAACCGTTCGTCCAGCACGTTCTCCTTCTCTTCATCAAAACCATCGCACTCTTTAACAAAAACCAGAACAACCAACTCTCATCTTCATCTTCTCACAAAACTCTGTGAGTTTTCAAACCACCGACGTTCATCTTCATCGTCACCAGAAAATACCAAATCGATTTCCTCCACCGTCTACTAACAAATCATCACTAACAGAAATCAGTTTCATCAACCGGTTCAACACCATCAACTCTACCAGAAATTGGTTTCATCCACCGTCTGTTAAACACCATCAACACTACAAGAGGGCTTTCTGAGAATTAGGGTTTCAAGCATTTCAGTGTATTGGAAGAGTTAGGGTTTCAATCGATCCACAAAATGTCTCCTAGAACTCGTAAGTTTTCAAACCCTAACTTTGTTTTGTTCTTAATTTCAGAATTGCATGATTAAATTGTTGAATTGGTTGTTATTATTTTCATTTCAGTAGATTAATGTGTTGAATTGCTTGTTTTATTTTCATTTCAATTAGTATCTTTTGGCTATGAAACTGGTTTGCATCCGGTTATTTAAGCATTTCCACCGTGAAATTGGTTGAAGTGAAATTGGGTTATCTGGTTATCCAAATTGTTTCAGCAGGTTTAACCAGGATGGAACTGGTTTCATCCAGTGTTAATCTGCAGTGTATATTTTTTCAGTAGATTAAAACTGGATGAAACCAGTTTAGTTCAGGTTTGAAGATACATCCTATATTGAATATAAGACTATTAGCATGATAGTATTGTATGTTGTGAATTTTGGTAATAAATTATATCATGATTTAATTTGGTTGTTGTATGAAAATCTATGTTATGGATTGAATCTGGTTATGTTTTGGATGGATTGCATGAAATTGGGTTTGCATTTGGTTACGAAGTGATGCTCAGCAGGTGTTTGAAACTGGTTTTCATTAAACTTTAAGTTAGGATGTAACTGATCTGTTGGTGGTATTAAATTTAATGATTATGGGACTAATAACATCATACTGTAATGGTGTATTTAGGATGTAGAATAATTTCAGATGATGGATTAAATCTGTATAGTTAGGATGTAGACAATATAAGTTGATTCATTTTGGAAAAACTAAACTAAACATCTCAGTTTAAGTTAGGATGTAACTGGGGTAAAGACGATGAAACTGAACTAATCGTTGGTCTTAATTTGGTGTTAGGAAGTATTTGATGGTTTGCATATTTTGGTGGTCTTAATTTGGTGTGATTGTGGGACTAATAACAGCGTAAACTCATTTTCTTTGCCTTCTTCAGACCATGTTAACATGTATAATATATAGATGTAAGTGGGTTTCATCTGATACCTCCAGAAACTTGGTTTCATCTAACTATTGTATATAGGATGTAACTGGGTTTCATCTGATACCTGCAGAAAATGATTTTCATCTAGCATTAAAGATGGGATGTAATTGAGTTTCATCCACAGATTTAAAATATGACTTAACTGGTTTCATCCAAATTGTTGCAGGAAGCAGTAGCAATGAGAGTAAGAAGAGTGCCGGTGCTGAAAGAAAATCCAAGAAAAAGCATGATGTGAGCGTGAGTGGTGAGTCTAGCACAGGGAATGTGGATGATGTGGGTGCCGAAATGGATGAAGACAAGCCAGAGAAAAAGGAAGGAAATAAGACGTTCAGATCAAACATGAAACCGACAGTTGAAGTGCTGGAATCACTGGTATTTACTGAAAGACAATAGGTTGTGTTAAGGAAGACTAAATTTTGGAACTTTATTGAGGCGATCAAACAAGGAAAAGTTGGCAAGGCCGAATGTAGCAACAGTGCGGATAACGTTGATGTCGTCGTGAAATCAGATTGTCCACAACAGTGCGAAAATAGGTCGTTAACTCTTTGAACTGAAATTATAACATACAAACTGAAACGAAGTTTGAACCGACATTACATTTTTTTTCTAGATCTGTAAACTGACATTACATATTCATTTGTCTTGCAGTCCTGATTCGTTGATGTATGTTATCTACTTCATTGAATGGGCAATGACAAACGGTTACTCCTTTGAATGCAAAGATACTCTTGGAGAGGAGATGGACACAAGACGAATAAATCTCGCATATGAAATCCTAACTGATGAGAATAGCTGCTGGAAAGTTTGATGTGTTTAGGTTGTTTAGAAAAAATTTATTAATGTAGTTCATACGGAAGTACTTTTTTTTGTTGGACTATGTCTTTGCATAAATTTGTGATCCGTGGATTCGTCTTAATTAAAATATGAACTTTTTTACTGAAAAATGCCTATACTTCAATTTCATGATAATTGTGTTTGAATATGTTAGCCATAAATGATTAAATTTGCAGGTTGAAAAAAGATTTTTTTGTCAGAATGTAACCAGGCTTGGATGAAACTGGTTACATCCTAGCCTGTATAAAACTGCAATTTTTTGTCATAATGTAACCAGGCTTGGATGAAACTGGTTACATCCAAGCCTGTATAAAACTGCAATTTTTTGTCAGAATGTAACCAGGCTTGGATGAAACTGGTTACATCCTAGCCTGTATAAAAACTGTTTTCAGAGTGTGCAGGTTAGAAAAAATAATATTTCTGTCAGAATGTGAAGGATGAAACCAGTTACATCCTGGCCAAAAATCTCATTTTTTCCAGAATAGGCAGGATGAAACTGGTTACATCCTGTACATTTAAATTTGAATCTTCGCAAACATTCAAAATTTACAGTGAAAACTGAAGGAAATGTACAATTAAACTAAATCAACATAAGACTATAATATATATACTATAAAACTGAAGAGAAATACTTGAAAAAATAATACCATAAGATATGTTTTTATGAACAAAAGAAACAATCCAAGGTAAATACTAGTTGCGAAAATATAATTCCAGGTAAATGAATCTTAAATGTGCAACAAGAGGCTACAGAAAAGAATAAACTAATAAAGATATCATGGTAAAAAGCTGCAGAGAATGAAGGATGGAGATGTTCTTAAGCAGGTACTGCTGCTCGGAAGATGAACCAACAGATCTCTGCTAGGGTCTGGTGCTAAACGAAACTCACTCATTGTACTGCTGCTCGGAAGATGAACCAACTGATCTCTGCTAGGGTCTGGTGCTAAACGAGACTCGCTCATAGTAGGTTCACGAACAAAATCAGGAGCACGAAGAGGAACACGTTCAAATAGACGAATCTCCAAGAAAGACAACTCCTTACCAATACACAATGCAAAGAAAGACCCGAGCTTCACATCACTGTCAACAACATTGCTTCTTCCCTCATAGTCAAATACAAACTGAATTAAGTCCGGTGAAATGTTATTCCAATAAGAACAAACATGCGACTTCAACTCATCAACTGTTGACTTCACATAACATGGTATGGACATGCATCCGTCCACCGGATAACCACACAAAGAAAATGACGATCCATCTACAATAAATATATAAAACAAATCTTATGAATCTGAATGTATAACTGAAGCTCCTCTAAATGGCAGACAGACTACCTTATCACCATGTTCTGCAACAACTCTATAACTGAAGTGTAGGATGAATCCATACAATGTAAGGCCTAGCTTTCACTTTGACATACTACTATTTACCATTTTTTTTTTGTATATAGCACTATGTATTTAAATGTATACGCATATCTTTTTCAGTAACCACATCTGAATGACTAGTTGAAAAAGACACCAAAAGTAAAAAAGCATCTCCAAAAGTCCAGTTTTAGATGAAACCAGATGATGGATGAAATTGAGTTCCAAATAGATTAATATTTTAGAAAACAAATTGCAGACCTAAGTTCATCCATCATCTTGTTTCATCTCTCAGTTCACATCAAAAAAATGATATTTGGTTATCAATCAGTTCATCCATGATATAACAATCTCTCAGTTCACATCAAAACAATGAAAATTGGTTATCACTCAGTTCATCCATCATATAGTCGTCTCTCAGTTCACATCAAAACACCGAAATTTGGTTATCTCTCAGTTCATCCATCATCTAGTTTCATATCTCAGTTAACATCTAGTTTCATCCATCATCTAGCCCATTTTCTGTTATCACTTTAATCAATTTGGTTTGAATCTGTGTATATTGTTTCAGCAGGTTTAAACAATCAATCGATTGGATATAAACAAATAATCATGTTTACATGCACCAACTAAAACCAAAAGATAATTGGTTATTAATAGAACCCTAGATAATCAAAATCAACAACTAAAACCAAAAGATAGTCAAAAATCCCATAATAATTGATAAAGAAACTTCAAAATAGACATATCCATATATGCATTACAAAGAATTAGACAAAAACGAAATCAAAATTGGATTAATTGAAACTTGAACCTTACCGATTTGTGTTACTGGTTGTTGATGATATTAGATGACTTGAAAGTGGAGTAATCTAATCTTCGATTCAAGAGTCGTTAATCACCATGATTGATCAACCAGATATGAAAAAAAGAATACACGAGCTCTGAATTTTCGATCGAATTCTGCAGGTGAGGAATTCTCAGGAGCTCAGGGACGAGGAGTTATGAAAAGAGAAAGAAATTCTCTTTGAAAAGAAGAGTTTAAAAAGTTCGGGGGTATTTTAGGTAACACATATTTTTTTGTTTTAATTTTCCTGGGTGAAATATCCAAATTGGCTATATAGACAGTATATTTCTGACTTTTGGCTATATGAACAGTATCAAAAGCTAAGAATCTATTTCACCCAGGATTTTTCTTTTTTGGTCTTTTTGACCAATTTTGTGTTAAAAACAATTCGGTCTAGAATCGGCCATCACATTACCACACTCGGAGTACATGTTTTACCCGATAGAACCCAAAAATGAAACTTATCTCTTCCAAAGATCCACCATTAAAATAGGGGAAATTTGGGGATATGCCCCAAAATCGACTGTCATCTTGGGAATATGACTCAGGATTCCAGTTTTCGGGAATATGTCCCAGTCGTCTAAAATTTCCTCCAAAATCGTTAAATAGTCAATATTCGCACACACTTAGGATTACATATGCAAATTAAAAAACAGTTATACTATATACTAACACATTTACAAGGTTCAGGAACATATTCAGATAGGAAAAACCTCGAAGAAATTAGAGAGAAAGCTCAGACACATTTACGATAAATTAACTATTTAACGGTTCCTTGACGGAAACCGTCACTTTGGGCATATTCCCAGAAACTGGAATCCAGGAACATATCCCAAAATGACAGTCGATTTTGGGACATATCCCCAATTTTCCCTTAAAGTAGTTCATATGAGAAATCCAAAGAAAAGATATAATTTTAGTAGCATAAAATAGAATATTATGTTAGTTTCTGGGTGAAATTTCTGTTTTAATATTTTGGGATGGCCAAAATAACCTTTGCTACCTTCTTTGCTAAAAAGTTAAAGAGAGTGGATCACCTAATAAATTTGGGTTTATTCTGGTCTTGCATACACTTGGAGCAATGGTGGAGAGTGAGTATTAAACAAAGACCTGACAGAGTATTAGCTTCTCTGGATTGGTGTCTCGCCTTTGAGACTGATGGAGTTTTACATTACCTAGAATTGTCGTTTCACTCCTAAATACAATTCGTTCCACTCTTGGAGCTAATCCAAATTTCAAGTTTGAACCTTTCTGGTGCAAACATAATGAATTTCTTCATTGTGTCTCTTTATCTTGATCTTCAAAATGTTTCAAAAATCTTAGGTTCTTTCATGGTTGTTTGGAGTAAGAGAAAGATTGGTTATATTAGAAAAAAGATAGGAAAATTAAAAAAGATTACTTTGCATTCAATCATAGAGACCTAAGAATTACAATTTTTGCAGGGAGAAGATGTTATTACTCAACTAAGTTAGTATATTGCGATAGAGGCTTCTTACTGGAAGCAATGTATGAAGATTAACTGGGCAAAGAATGGAGACAAAAGTACAAGGAAATTTCATCTCTATGTGCAGCAAAGGAGAATATGATTGAATTTATACACAAATCATACGAGAGTCTTGGTGTGTCAATGAAGAAGAAATATTTATTAATCTTGTGAAACATTTTCAAGATATTTTCAAGCAACAACAGTGTGAGCAGTTGGATCCAAATTACTTCACTTCTGAATACAAATTTTCAAGAGAAGATTGCGACAGTATATCTCATATTCCAGAAAATGATGAAGTTTGGAAGATTACTTCAAAGATGAAATCTTTAAGTTGTCCAGGACGAGATGGATTTCCGGTTTTATTCTTTAAGAAGGCATGGAGTATTGTTGGTAATGAAGTTACTAAGTTCATAGAACATATCTTTAGAAGTGGCGATATTCCAGAACCTCTCAATCATATTAACATTGCTTTGATAGTAAAGTGCAAAACTCTAGTTAGTGCAGATCATTATAGACCAATTTCATTATGAATGTCTTGTACAAGGTGGTGGCCAAAATTATTTCAGAGAGGTTGAAAAAGAATTTGGATAAATTCATATCATGGTCTCAAAACGCTTTTGTTGCGGGAAGGAAAATAAGGGATAACATAGTAATCGTAAATAAATTATCATACTCTATGAAGTAGTCAGAATCAAAAGTAAGACATTTTGCTTTCAAAGTGGATTTTTCGAAGGCCTATGATAGAGTTAATTGAAATTATTTGAGGAGTATGTTATAATTACTGGGTATTCAAAATCATTATGAACTGCGTTACTACTATGAGTTTTTTAATGTTGTTAAGTGGATCCAAAATGGTTTTTTTTTTTTTTTTTTTTTTTTTTATCATTCGTTCTCAAGGCTTTCTTTGTTAATGAAGAAATATGAAGATGAAGGTTTATATCAAGGCTTGAGATTTAGATATGCTCCTATGATAACCTATTTGATGTTTGCAGATGATCTTTTCTTATTTGGAAAAATGATTGAGTTAATGTGTTGAACTTGAAGAAACTGATAGCACAATATTCAAAGTGGTCTGGACAATTTATTAACTTCAATAAATCTGCAATGGTGTTTGTTAGAGCATAGCTCGGTTGAACCCAACAAGCGTTGGTATGTCAAGTTTGATTGTCATATTTTAGTATCAAAACTCATCAAGAGTCGCTTGATTAAATACTAGAGTCAACTTCGTTTGGGTTAGACTAAAAGTCTAGGAATGTTGAGACAAACAAGTATTACTACGAAACAACTACAACGAAGATATCATCCTTCCACTTGAGGTTAATAATATTGACTTGATCATGTTTCCGTTCCTAACGTATCTTTCAAGTCGGATTATATTGAAAACATAACATGTAAAGCTGTATACATATATATACAATACTCTAGTGGTTAGACTTGGTCATATGATTATGATCAAAGTTTCAAGGAATTTATCGAATTACGAAGTATAAACACTTATTGTTTGGAACTTTTTAAATAAGACATCAACATAATCTTTGTATTTAGTTACTTGATTATGTGTAAGATATAGGTGTGATTTCATCTTAGAAAGTTATGTATTACTACATTAGTTTAAGGAAATAGATATATGAACTTGTTTCATAATCAAAAGGAAAATCATGATTGGTCCGGTTCTTTATTGAATATCTTTTGGATGACCAATAAAAGATGATAGGGTAAAACCTATATTAACTTATGATGAGAATTCAGGTATAACCGGTCATAAGATACTTTGTGAAGCATGGTGTAACCGGTCACAAGCTACATTGGGAAGTTAGTTATAATCGGTCACAAGATACCTTTTGGAAGCAATATGTAACCGATCACAAGCTATTTTGGGAAGTTAGTTGTAATCGGCCACAAGCTACGTACTTTGGGAACCAAGATGTAACCGATCACAAGCTAACTCGGAAAGTAATGTGTAACCGATAAAAAGATATCTCCGGGAAGCATGGTATAACCAATCACAACCTAGTTTGGAAATTATGGTATAACCGATCACAACTTACATTGTGAGTCATGGTAGAACCAGTCCCAAGAAAAAACCGAGTTTCCGATGTTCACATTTCTCTTTGTGTTTTATATATATGAAGCTTGGAATTAGGGTTTGCTGAGAAACTTCTAGATCTCGACATTATTTGAACATTATATAACTCCTATCATTAATTGTTCAAATATATTCCTTGATACTCAAGGTGATCCCATACCAAAATATTGAAAAGCATTTAATTACGATTTTCATAATATATGTTTTAATTACCAGCAATTAAAGCATATCCTCTGGAAAATATTATTAGTTAATGTGATGCACTAATAATAGAAGTTTTCTAAGGGAGTTTTCGGAAATATGGTTAGGTAATTAATTGGAAATAGGAAAACTGAAATTAGGTACGTTGATGAATATCTTGAGAATATTTTTGGTTTTGGAAGTTCATTGTTTTCCAAACAACCTTGTTTATAAATACTTGAGTTTGCATTTCTTGCAAACCATCCTAAGAGCCAGGAAAACTTCATTCGTGTTGTTTCTGGTGGAGCCTTCTATCTAGAGAGAAAAGTACCCTAATTAGGTGAAATCTCTTACGACCGCTCGTTTAAAGGCTTTTGTTGGATCAAGAAGCTCTACGAGTACCGTTGGTGGTAAATTAGATAATTGCATTATTATTTTAGTTTTCGACTATTGATTTGATTGACTAATGGTTGTTGAAACTTTGATTGCATCTAGTTTGTTTATTCTTGAGAACCTTTGATAGACGCATTTATGTGTCTAATATGTCTCAATTGTATGTATTGTTAGTGATCGATTTTGTATTTATTTTGTTATTTTATGTCTTTGTAGGTATTTATAGAGAAATAAGCTCTTGCAGCAAAAATTGGCTCGAAAAGTTGTGTTTTACACCCCAGGATAAAGTATTAAAGGCACCCCAGAAATGCACCGGAAGCACCCCAAAAATGTGTCGGAGAATCCCCAGAAAAATTACTATTTACGCCCAAAAATTACTATTTGCACCCCATAAGGCAAGTGCTAAATGGAAACCCGTACAGGATTAGGGGGAGGACATCTTCTTTTCAAATTCAAAACCAATTTTGGCGGGAAAATATTTCACTTCACTGGAAGAATTTTGATCGAATGTTTGGAGGAGTTTTTGTGTGATTCAATCGCTGAAACTTCATGGGTAGTTGTGATATGTCCTAACAGAGCTAGTATGGGTGTTTGTTTCGATCAAATTTGGCTGGATAACTTGGTTTAATCCAAACAGGGAGTTGGAGGAAAAACATGAGCTTGCACGAGTTGTGAGGAATTTAAACGTGTACTGCACGTGTTTGGAAGAGTTGATCGATATTCTGGAGCGTGAAGAAGGTATATAAGGAAAGAAATACATCTGCAGACGCGTAGGAAAATGATTTTTGGAAACAATATATTTTCGAGAATAAAAGAAATAATGGGATTAAATAAAGAGATTTTGGGAGATTCAATGTCGCAATGATGTATAAATAGGTTCCTAGGATCACATAGAAGGGGAGGGGATAGTTTGGGGTCGAGAGGAGAGCTCAGGAAGCGTGAATCAAGAGTTTTCAGAACTCTGTTGCTGCTGCTCGTGAAGAACAGTGAAACATCGATGGTTTCTTCATCCGTCGTAACGGTTTCTTCAAATGCTTGTCACAGTTTCTTCAACTAGTTTGCAACATTTATCTGAATTGTAACAGTTTCTTCATCCTCTTCTGCAACATTTATCTTCATATTTATAATGGTTATCTTCATCATAACAGTTGAGAGTTGAAACAGTCGGTCTGCAACGCGCATATGCTGTTGCAGATTTCTTGTTTCACTATTTTCTCTTCGTGTAAACACTTTTTGAGCCATGAATACATATTTTGAGTGTGTTTCCAACATCATGATGAGCTAAACCCAATCCTTGGGGCTATGGAGGAAGTCATTGTTTCGGTAAAAGTGATATATTTCTATTAATTAATTACAACAACTCTATTATGATTTTTGCATTGAACTAAAAATTGTTTATATGATTTTGATTAGTTAGGTGTATTTCTCTTGATAGAATATGCTTTCTTTAGGGTTTTGATATTCTATGCTTGGATTAACATCTATTCTTTTGGAAATCTACATGTCTAGGCAATACTATTAGAATCAATTTGAATGTTGAGTTGCATAATTATTGTTTTATTAAATCACTAATATCAACCAATGGTGGAATCCTAGCCCTATTCTCTCCATAATTTTCACAACATCTTTTTAATTTAGTTCCCTATTTTTATTTATTAAAAAAAAATCTAAAAATCCGCTTTCACAAGTCTTGAACGAATCATATTACTACAACAACTTTGAAAATACATCAAATTTTTGGCGCCGCGTACGCGGACTTGTCTTTAGGTTAGAGTTTTTAGATTTTTTTTTTTTTTAGGTTTTTATTTTTATTTGTTCTTTTTTACGTTTTTTTGGTTTTTGTCTTTTTCTTTCAGATTTTGGAATTTGGAGCGAAAGAAATTTTTGCCAAAGCTTTTGGTGAATACTTAAAGACTGGAGTAAAAGGCAAAGCGAAAGGAGCGAAAAAGGAAGATTCTTTTTTATATAAAAAAAGTGAGAAAAAAAAAGAGAGACATTTTTATTTTTGTAGATTTTTATTTTTTTTAGACTTTCTTTTTCTTTTGCACTTTATATCTTTTGACTTTGGACTTTAAATTTTGGGACATTATTTTTTAAACCCTACGGAAGGGTAGTTTATATATAAATTGTTTGCAGAGAAGGACGGTGATTACGATATCACCTCGGCCCCTCGGGTTCGTACATGACATAGGATTCGTGGCCCGAGTCGACTACAAAGGTTCATCCCCCGTATGGTACGGGAGGTAAGTTTTTCGAAACACTCGCGAATCCCTTGTCAGCGAGTTACTGTCTTCCTTCGTATGCATATATGTTGAGGACTTGAAAACGGCTGCATTAATTTCCTAGTAAAGGGAAAGGACTGGCCATACAAGATAAGGGTTCGGATTTCATCATCGTTCTCTTCTTGCCCGCCTTAGGAAAACGACACCAAACGCGAACCTAAGCCTAAAATTTTGACTAGAACGAGACCGATAGGGTAACGAGCTTAACAGGAAAGTCATTCGAAAGATATTGGTTACTCTTTTAAGCATACTTCGAAGTTCTTGACGGTTACTTTAAGTTGAATGCGTGACTACGCCGCCTTGTAATAGCGGTGAGGCCTTGGGTATCAAAGCTCCACCGAGCTTCCCTCGCCTCTATTCAACTTACTTTAACTCGGATTGATTCCAGAGAGGTTTTCTTAAATTGTAACGAATTCCCGTTCGAAGGATTAGAAGCTGGTTTAGAAATAATCTAAGTGGAGCCATCATGCTTTTTGTTTGCTAGAAATCAGTAGGTTTGCTGTGGTGGAGTCAGCCTTGTTTGTGTTTGCATAGAACATCCCTTCCTTTTTAGGGCTTTTCTTTTTGATTTTTTTCTTCTAGCGTATGCCCGAAGTTTTTAAACGGGCTTGGAAAAGAAACACTCTAGGTCGTTTGATTAGTGACAAACCTAGTAGTTCTTCTTGTGAAGGCGGGGAGCACGAAGACCCTTCTTTTGAGAGACCCGTTTTTGGAAACTTCAGCTTTGAGAATCTGTCTCTTCGTGAGGAAAGTACCACTAGTACTCCTAGTCCTTTGGTAGTGCCAGAAACGACAACTTTGAAAGCTTTGCTAAACCCAACTAGGACCACTCGTCCGTCTTGTATCAAGTTAGCTGAAATCGAGGCAAATTATGAACTGAAACCTGGGACTTTACAGATGCTCCCAATGTTTTTAGGGAAGGAGAATGAGAACACCTATTTTCATGTTAGGGAATTTGAGGAAGTTTGTAGTACTTTGAAAATTAAAAACCTAAGTGATGATGCGTTGAAACTTAGGTTATTCCCTTTTTCCTTAAAAGATAAAGCCAAATCTAGGTTGTATAGTTTGGACTCTGAGTCAATTGAAACCTATGACAAACTTACTTCTGCCTTTATACATAAGTTTTCCCAAGGCATAAAACATCGTCTATTAGGACAAAAATATGTACTTTTGCCCAACAAGAGGGAGAATCTTTATATAGGTACTTAGAAAGGTTCAATGACTTGATATCTCAATGTCCTCATCATGGTTTGGAGAAGGTTAGGTTAGTTCAGATCCTCTACGAGGGTTTAGATTATTCAACAAAAACCATGGTTGAGTCCTTATGCACAGGTGGGTTTGAGAATAAAATTGTTGATGAAGCGATGACATTTTTGAATGAAATCGCCGATAAGACCCAACAATGGGAAAATCAGTAGGGAACCCCAGAAAACAATTCTTCTAAGTAGAGGAAATGTTAATAGGGTAGAAGGATCTCATGAGTCAGATGCCAAAATAGCAGCTATAGCCAAAAGGTTAGAAGCCTTAGAATTAGGTCATTCTAGTGGTAGTAGTGGAATAAATGAGCCTTTTTGGGAAGGCCATGTTATTGAAGAGCAAGCCAATGCTCTTTATAACAACACTAGGTTTGATAACCGACAGAAGTTTGACCCATATTCAGAAACCTATAACCCTGGCTGGAGAAACCATCCAAACGTTTCTTGGTCCAAGGGCCAGAATCTAGGACAGTCTAGTAATGCTCAGGTTCCCCCAGGTTTTGGCTATACTAAGAATCCTTCAGCTCCGGCACAGTTTCAGAACCCTTCGGATAAGAAGATTATGAGTTTAGAAGAGTCTTTTTCTTTGTTAACTCGTAACACTGTGCAGTTTCAGCAATCTGTTGCTCAAGGTTTAGAAGAAAATAAGAGAATAGGTCAAGCTAACTCTCAGGCTATTTCCGAGTTGAAAACCCAGGTTAGTCAGATAAATGAGTCTTTTAAGAGAAAAAGGTAAGTTTCCTAGTCAGACTCAACCCAACCCTAGAGGAATTAATGAAATAGGTGAAAGACCATTTGATCATGTGAATGCTATTAAAACCCTTAGAAGTGGTAGAGAGATAGACAACAAGGTTTCCATGCCTGATAGTGAACATGCTGCAGTTCACCCTTCTGAACCAGAAACTGAGGAGACTGATAGAGTCTCTAAAGAGACCAATGAGGGTCATATTGATCCCGACTTTGTCCCTAGATCCCCATTCCCACAGCTTCTAGTTCCAACTAAGAGGGAGTCCAATTTTAATGATATATTGGAGGTTTTTAAGCAGGTAACTATCAACCTTCCACTACTAGATGCAATTAAGCAGATTCCCTCTTATGCCAAGTTTCTCAAGGATATGTGTACGCGAAAGCGAAAGCTTAATGTCCAGAAGAAAGCCTTTCTGGCTAGTCACGTGAGTTCTATTATTCAGAATACCACTACTCCTAAGTATAAAGACCCAGGGTCCCCTACTATTTCTTGCACAATAGGTAAATACCGTGTTGAGAAAGCATTGCTTGACTTAGGATCTAGTGTGAACTTACTACCATATCATGTGAACCTTAAGCTAGGACTTGGTGAGATGAAACCTACCCAGATGACACTTCAGTTAGCTGATAGGTCCGTTAAAATTCCTCGTGGTGTGATCGAGGATGTTCTCATAGAGGTTGACAAGTTTATTTATCCAGTGGATTTTGTTATCCTAGATACCCAACCTGTCCCTGACCCAGAGAACCAGATACCGATAATTTTAGGTCGCCTGTTTTTAGCTACATCCAATGCGATCATTAACTGTCGAAATGGTATTATGAAATTTTATTTTGGTAATATGACTATTGAGCTGAACATTTTTAATATTAGTAAGCTACCCTCCGAACTAGATGACTCGAACATAGAAGAGATGAACATGATAGGAACATTAGTCGAGGAGTCATTACCAAACACTTTATTAGAAGATCCATTAAAGAAATGCCTAGCTCACTTTGGGATTGATTTTGATGATGTTAATGTGATTAATGAGGTGAATGCTTTGTTAGATTCAATCCCTTTGTTAGATACTAGTAGTGGATGGAAACCTAAATTCGAACCACTACCAGTTTCTGAGTCTACCCTAGTTCCTTCGTTAGAAGAGCCTCCTAAGTTGGACCTAAAACCATTGACAGATTCCCTGAAATATAGGTTTTTAGGCCCGTATGAGACTTTACCTGTGATTATTTCTTCCGTCTTGGATAGTGACCAGGAAAGTAGGCTAATAAACGTCCTTCAAAACAACAAGGAAGCTTTAGGGTGGACCATAGCTGACATTAAGGGTATAAGTCCCACTGTTTGTATGCATCAGATCTATTTAGAGAGTGATACCAAACCTTCTAGGGAGATGCAACGTCGACTAAACCCTAATATGAAAGAGGTAGTTCGGAACGAGGTCCTTAAGTTGTTAGATGCAGACATTATCTACCCCATTTCAGACAGTAAATGGGTCAGCCCCGTTCAGGTTGTTCCCAAGAAATCCGGTATTACTGTAGTCCAGAATGATAACAGTAAGTTAATCCCGACCCGGGTGACCACGGGTTGGCGTGTTTGTATTGACTATAGGAAATTGAACAAGGTCACTAGGAAGGACCACTTTCCCCATCCCTTCATCGACCAGATGCTAGAGAGATTAGTTGGACATAGTCACTACTGCTTTTTAGATGGATATTCTGGATATAATCAGATCGTTATTGCCCCAGAAGACCAGGAGAAAACCACTTTTACATGTCCCTTTGGTACCTTTGCGTATAGACGCATGCCTTTTGGGCTTTGTAATGCCCCTGCGACTTTTCAGCGTTGCATGATGAGCATATTTTCTGACATGGTAGAACGGTTCTTAGAGGTCTTTATAGATGATTTTTTAGTGTTTGGTTCGTCTTTCGATGACTTCTTGCATCATTTGTCACTAGTGTTGGCTAGGTGTAAGGAAAAGAATTTAGTGCTTAATTGGGAGAAATGTCACTTCATGGTTCGTTCAGGAATTGTTTTAGGGCATATCGTATCTTCTAAGGGTATAGAGGTAGATAAAGCCAAAGTTGACCTTATTAAAACTTTACAGGTCCCAAAAATCGTAAGAGATATTAGGTCATTCTTAGGGCATGCAGGTTTTTATCGTCGATTCATTAAGGATTTTAGCTTAATTTCTAGACCTCTTTGCAATTTGCTTGCAAAAGATGTTAAGTTTGTCTTTGATGATGCTTTTTTAGAGGCTTTTGAGAAGCTTAAGAATTTACTCACTACCGCCCCCATAGTCCAGGCACCCAACTGGAACCTACCCTTTGAGATCATGTGTGATGCTTCAGATTATGCTATTGGTGTAGTGCTAGGTCAGCGAGAAAACAAATTACTTCATGTGTTTTACTATGCTAGCAAAAGTCCGAATGATGCCCAATTGAAGTATACCACTACTGAGAAGGAACTGTTAGCAATTGTGTTTGCCTTATACAAGTTTAGACCCTATCTCTTAGGTTCTAAGATCATCATATATACTGATCATGCTGCTTTGAAATATGTTTTGTCTAAGAAGGATACAAAACCTAGATTGATTAGGTGGATCCTTTTGTTGCAATAGTTTTCTCTAGACATTAGAGACAAAAAGGGTGCCGAAAATGTTGTAGCAGACCACTTGTCTAGGCTAGTTGTTATTTCCTTTGATGATTCCCTTCCTATAAGGGATAGCTTTTCTGATGAACAATTGTTCTTTTTACCTAATTACCTTGGTATGCGAATATAGTGAACTATCTTGTTACTGGTCGAATGCCCCAACATTGGGGTAAACAAGATCGTTCTAGGTTTTTAGCTGAGGTTAAGCACTTCTTCTGGGATGATCCTTATTTGTTTAAGTATTGTCCAGACCAGATTATTAGGATATGTATACCTGAGAGTGACCAGTCCAGTATTATTTCCTTTTATCATGATCATGCTTGTGGGGGTCACTTTAGTGCTAGGAAAACTGCTGCTAAGATATTGCAGTGTGTATTCTATTGGCCTTCGTTGTTTAAAGACTCCCACATTTACTGTGTGACTTGTGAACGTTGCCAGAAATTAGGAACCATTTCCCGTAGGAACATGATGCCCTTGAACCCTATTTTAGTTTTGAAGGTCTTTGATGTGTGGGGTATTGACTTTATGGGTCCGTTTCCTAATTCTTTTGGTAAATTATACATCCTTGTCGCTGTAGACTATGTCTCTAAGTGGATTGAGGCGGCTGCGTGTAAAACCAATGACCATAGGGTTGTGATTGAGTTCTTGAAAAATAATATACTTACACGTTTTGGTACACCGCGATCTATAATTAGTGATGGAGGGTCGCACTTTTGTAATGTACCTTTTAGGCTTTTGATGAAGAAATACGGTATTACACATAACGTAGCTACCCCGTATCATCCACAAACTAGTGCTCAGGTAGAAGGTTCCAATAGGGAGATAAAACGTATATAAAAAAAACAGTTAATCCTAATCGGAAAGACTAGTCGTCTAGGCTTACCGATTCCTTATGGGCTTACCGAACTGCGTTTAAGACCCCCATTGGAATGTCACCTTATCGACTTATATATGGCAAGGCATGTCACTTACCTGTTGAGTTAGAACATAGAGCTTATTGGGCTGTTAAGCAGCTAAATTTTTCACTTGACAAGGCAGGAGCCCATAGGAAACTCCAGCTCAATGAGTTGGAAGAGATTCGTAGAGATGCATACGATAGTGCTAAGGAGTATAAGAACAAAATGAAACTTGTGCATGATAGAAATATCTTAAGAAAGTCATTTTATCCAGGTCAAAATTTCTTCTGTATGATACCCGCTTGCATCTTTTCCCTGGGAAGTTACGTTCTCGGTGGACGGGTCCTTTTATTTTTCGCACTGTCTTTCCTCATGGAGCTGTTGAGATCGAGACACAAGATGGTAGTAGTTCTTCAAAGGTTAACGGTCAGAGATTGAAACCCTTTTTAGAGCCCTTTCCTACAGATGGTATTGAGGAGGTCCCTTTGGAGGACCCTGTTTACCCTTGATTGACCATCGAGGCGATTGTATGTTGTTGTATATTAGTTTTTAATTTCTGTCTTCACCCAGGTTCTATCTTTCCTACTTCTCTCTTTACTAATTCCTTATGTTACTTTACTGTTTGGTATTGCTCTTTCATTAGAAACATTGAGGACAATGTTAGATTCAAGTTTGGGGGTAGGGAAGAAACTTTTTGTTAGCTTTGATTTGCAATAAATAAACTCCAGAGCCTAGAAATTTATGCCTATTAAGGATGGCACTAACCAATCTAAGTGGATGGAAGAATTTTGGTTATAGGAGTTGAGGAACCAATCTGACTAGATGCCAACATCTAAAGAGTCTATTCATAAAAGCACAGAGCTCAGGTGTTAAAAATAACATGATAGTTTCAGCATATCTCGTTGAGTCCTTTTCACTTCTGTTTTTATTTTCTTTTGTTTTTAATCCCCAGAAAAATTACTTTTTACGCCCAAAAATACTATTTGCACCCCATAAGGCAAGTGCTAAAGGGAAACCCGTACAGGATTAGGGGAGGACATCTTCTTCTCAAATTCAAAACCAATTTTGGCGGGAAAACATTTAACTTCACTGGAAGAATTTCGATCGAATGTTTGGAGGAGTTTTTGTGTGATTCAATCGCTGAAACTTCATGGGTAGTTGTGATATGTCCTAACAGAGCTAGTATGGGTGTTTGTTTCGATCAAATTTGGATGGATAACTTGGTTTAATCCAAACAGGGAGTTGGAGGAAAAACATGAGCTTGCACGAGTTGTGAGGAATTTAAACGTGTACTGCACGTGTTTGGAAGAGTTGATCGATATTCTGGAGTGTGAAGAAGGTATATAAGGAAAGAAATACAGCTGCAGACGCGTAGGAAAACGATTTTCGGAAACAATATATTTTCGAGAATAAAAGAAATAATGGGATTAAATAAAGAGATTTTGGGTGATTCAATGTCGCAATGATGTATAAATAGGTTCCTAGGTTCACATAGAAGGGGAGGGGAGAGTTTGGGGTCGAGAGGAGAGCTCAGGAAGCGTGAATCAAGAGTTTTCAGAACTCTGTTGCTGCTGGTCTTGAAGAACAGGGAAACATCGACGGTTTCTTCATCCGTCGTAACGGTTTCTTCAAATGCTTGTCACACTTTCTTCAACTGGTTTGCAACATTTATCTGCATTGTAACAGTTTTTTCATCCTATGCAACATTTATCTTCATTGTAACAGTTTCTTCATCCTCTTCTGCAACATTTATCTTCATATTTGTAATGGTTATCTTCATCATAACAGTTGAGAGTTGAAACAGTCGGTCTGCAACGCGCATATGCTGTTGCAGATTTCTTGTTTCACTATTTTCTCTTCGTGTAAACACTTTTTGGGCCATGAATACATATTTTGAGTGTGTTTCCAACATCATGATGAGCTAAACCCAATCCTTGGGGCTATGGAGGAAGTCATTGTTTCGGTAAAAGTGATATATTTCTATTAATTAATTACAACAACTCTATTATGATTTTTGCATTGAACTAAAAATTGTTTATATGATTTTGATTAGTTAGGTGTATTTCTCTTGATAGAATATGCTTTCTTTAGGGTTTTGATATTCTATGCTTGGATTAACATCTATTCTTTTGGAAATCTACATGTCTAGGCAATACTATTAGAATCAATTTGAATGTTGAGTTGCATAATTATTGTTTTATTAAATCACTAATATCAACCAATGGTGGAATCCTAGCCCTATTCTCTCCATAATTTTCACAACATCTTTTTAATTTAGTTCGCTATTTTTATTTATTAAAAAAAATCTAAAAATCCGCTTTCACAAGTCTAACGAATCATATTACTAACAACTTTGAAATACATCAAATTTTTGGCGCCGCCGACGCGGACTTGTCTTTAGGTAGAGTTTTTAGATTTTTTTTTTTTTTTTAGGTTTTTATTTTATTTGTTCTTCTTTACGTTTTTGGTTTTTGTCTTTTCTTTCAGATTTTGGAATTTGGAGCGAAAGAAAATTTTGCCAAAGCTTTTGGTGAATACTTAAAGACTGGAGTAAAAGGCAAAGCGAAAGGAGCGAAAAAGAAGATTTTTTTTTTATAAAAAAGAGAGAAAAAAGAGAGACTTTTTATTTTTGTAGATTTTTATTTTTTTAGACTTTCTTTTTCTTTTGCACTTTATATTTTGGACTTTGGACTTTAAATTTTGGGACATTATTTTTTAAACCCTACGGAAGGGTGGTTTATTATAAACTGTTTGCAGAGAAGGACGGTGATTACGATATCACCTCGGCCCCTCGGGTTCGTACATGACATAGGAGTCGTGGCCCGAGTCGACTACAAAGGTTCATCCCCCGTCTGGTACGGGAGGTAAGTTTGTCGAAACACTCGCGAATCCCCTGTCAGCGAGTTACTGTCTTCCTTCGTATGCATATATGTTGAGGACTTGAAAACGGCTGCTTTAATTTCCTAGTAAAGGGAAGGACTGGCCATACAAGATAAGGGTTCGGATTTCATCACCGTTCTCTTCTTGCCCGCCTTAGGAAAACGACACCAAACGCGAACCTAAGCCTAAAATTTTGACTAGAACGAGACCGATAGGGTAACGAGCTTAACAGGAAAGTCATTCGAAAATATTGGTTACTCTTTTAAGCATACTTCGAAGTTCTTGACGGTTTCTTAAGTTGAATTCGTGACTGCGCCGCCTAGTAATACCGGTGAGGCCTTGGGTATCAAAGCTCCACCGATCTTCCCTCGCCTCTATTCAACTTACTTTAACTCGGATTGATTCCAGAGGGGTTTGATTAAATTGTAACGAATTCCCGTTCGAAGGATTAGAAGCTGGTCTAGAAATAATCTAAGTGGAGCCATCATGCTTTTTGTTTGCTAGAAATCAGTAGGTTTGTTGTGGTGGAGTCAGCCTTGTTTGTGTTTGCATAGAGCATCCCTTTCGTTTTAGGACTTTTTGTTTTTGATTTTCTTTTCTAGTGTATGCCCGAAGTTTTTAAACGGGCTTGGAAAAGAAACACTCTAGGTCGTCTGATTAGTGACAAACCTAGTATTTCTTCTTGTGAAGGCGGGAAGTTCGAAGACTCTTCTTTTGAGAGCCCCGTTTTTGGAAACTTCAGTTTTGAGAATCTGTCTCTTTGTGAGGAAAGTACCCCTAGTACTCCTAGTCCTTTGGTAGTGCCAGAAATGGCAACTTTGAAAGCTTTGCTAAACCCAACTAGGACCTCTCGTCCGTCTTGTATCAAGTTAGCTGAAACCGAGGCAAATTATGAACTGAAACCTGGGACTTTACAGATGCTCCCAATGTTTTTAGGGAAGGAGAATGAGAACCCCTATTTTCATGTTAGGGAATTTGAGGAAGTTTGTAGTACTCTGAAAATTAAAAACCTAAGTGATGATGCGTTGAAACTTAGGTTATTCCCCTTTTCCTTAAAAGATAAAGCCAAATCTTGGCTGTATAGTTTGGACTCTGAGTCAATTGAAACCTATGACCAACTTACTTCTGCCTTTATACATAAGTTTTTCCCAAGGCATAAAACATCGTCTATTAGGACACAAATATGTACTTTTGCCCAACAAGAGGGAGAATCTTTATATAGGTACTTAGAAAGGTTCAATGACTTGATATCTCAATGTCCTCATCATGGTTTGGAGAAGGTTAGGTTAGTTCAGATCCTCTACGAGGGTTTAGATTATTCAACAACAACCATGGTTGAGTCCTTATGCACAGGTGGGTTTGAGAATAAAACTGTTGATGAAGCGATGACATTTTTGAATGAAATCGCCGATAAGACCCAACAATGGGAAAATAGTAGGGAACCCCAGAAAACAATTCTTCTAAGTAGAGGAAATGTTAATAGGGTAGAAGGATCTCATGAGTCAGATGCCAAAATAGCAGCTATAGCCAAAAGGTTAGAAGCCTTAGAATTAGGTCATTCTAGTGGTAGTAGTGGAAGAAATGAGCCTTTTTGGGAAGGCCATGCTGTTGAAGAGCAAGCCAATGCTCTTTATAACAACACTAGGTTTGATAACCGACAGAAGTTTGACCCATATTCAGAAACCTATAACCCTGGCTGGAGAAACCATCCAAACCTTTCTTGGTCCAAGGGCCAGAATCAAGGTCAGTCTAGTAATGCTCAGGTTCCCCCAGGTTTTGGCTATACTAAGAATCCTTCAGCTCCGGCACAGTTTCAGAACCCTTCGGATAAGAAGATTATGAGTTTAGAAGAGTCTCTTGCTTTGTTAACTCGTAACACTGTGCAGTTTCAGCAATCTGTTGCTCAAGGTTTAGAAGAAAATAAGAGAATAGGTCAGGCTAACTCTCAGGCTATTTCCGAGTTGAAAACCCAGGTTAGTCAGATAAATGAGTCTTTAAGAGAAAGAGGTAAGTTTCCTAGTCAGACTCAACCCAACCCTAGAGGAATTAATGAAATAGGTGAAAGACCATTGATCATGTGAATGCTATTAAACCCTTAGTGGTAGAGAGATAGACAACAAGGTTTCCATGCCTGATAGTGAACATGCTGCAGTTCACCCTTCTGAACCAGAAACTGAGGAGACTGATAGAGTCTCTAAAGAGACCAATGAGGGTCATATTGAGCCCGGCTTTGTCCCTAGAGCCCCATTCCCACAGCTGCTAGTTCCAACTAAGAGGGAGTCCAATTTTAATGATATATTGGAGGTTTTTAAGCAGGTAACTATCAACCTTCCACTACTAGATGCAATTAAGCAGATTCCCTCTTATGCCAAGTTTCTCAAGGATATGTGTACGCGAAAGCGAAAGCTTAATGTCCAGAAGAAAGCCTTTCTAGCTAGTCACGTGAGTTCTATTATTCAGAATACCACTACTCCTAAGTATAAAGACCCAGGGTCCCCTACCATTTCTTGCACAATAGGTAAATACCGTGTTGAGAAAGCGTTGCTTGACTTAGGAGCTAGTGTGAACTTACTACCATATCATGTGTACCTTAAGCTAGGACTTGGTGAGATGAAACCTACCCAGATGACACTTCAGTTAGCTGATAGGTCCGTTAAAATTCCTCGTGGTGTGATCGAGGATGTTCTCATAGAGGTTGACAAGTTTATTTATCCAGTGGATTTTGTTATCCTAGATACCCAACCTGTCCCTGACCCAGAGAACCAGATACCGGTAATTTTAGGTCGCCCGTTTTTAGCTACATCCAATGCGATCATTAACTGTCGAAATGGTATTATGAAATTGTCTTTTGGTAATATGACTATTGAGCTGAACATTTTTAATATTAGTAAGCTACCCTCCGAACTAGATGACTCGAACATAGAAGAGGTGAACATGATAGGAACATTAGTCGAGGAGTCATTACCAAACACTTTGTTAGAAGATCCATTAGAGAAATGCCTAGCTCACTTTGGGATTGATTTTGATGATAATGTGATTAATGAGGTGAATGCTTTGTTAGATTCAACCCCTTTGTAGATACTAGTAATGGATGGAAACCTAAAGTCGAACCACTACCAGTTTCTGAGTCTACCCTAGTTCCTTCGTTAGAAGAGCCTCCTAAGTTGGACCTAAAACCATTGCCAGATTCCCTGAAATATAGGTTTTTAGGCCCGTCTGAGACTTTACCTGTGATTATTTCTTCCGTCTTGGATAGTGACCAGGAAAGTAGGCTAGTAACCGTCCTTCAAAACAACAAGGAAGCTTTAGGGTGGACCATAGCTGACATTAAGGGTATAAGTCCCACTGTTTGTATGCATCAGATCTATTTAGAGAGTGATACCAAACCTTCTAGGGAGATGCAACGTCGACTAAACCCTAATATGAAAGAGGTAGTTCGAAACGGGTCCTTAAGTTGTTAGATGCAGACATTATCTACCCCATTTCAGACAGTAAGTGGGTCAGCCCCGTTCAGGTTGTTCCCAAGAAATCCGGTATTACTGTAGTCCAGAATGATAACAATGAGTTAATCCCGACCCGAGTGACCACGGGTTGGCGTGTTTGTATTGACTATAGGAAATTGAACAAGGTCACTAGGAAGGACCACTTTCCCCTTCCCTTCATCGACCAGATGCTAGAGAGATTAGCTGGACATAGTCACTACTGCTTTTTAGATGGCTATTCTGGATATAATCAGATCGTTATTGCCCCAGAAGACCAGGAGAAAACCACTTTTACCTGTCCCTTTGGTACCTTTGCGTATAGACGCATGCCTTTTGGGCTTTGTAATGCCCCTGCGACTTTTCAGCGTTGCATGATGAGCATATTTTCTGACATGGTAGAACGGTTCTTAGAGGTCTTTATGGATGATTTTTCAGTGTTTGGTTCGTCTTTCGATGAGTGCTTGCATCATTTGTCACTAGTGTTGGCTAGGTGTAAGGAAAAGAATTTAGTGCTTAATTGGGAGAAATGTCACTTCATGGTTCGTTCAGGAATTGTTTTAGGGCATATCGTATCTTCTAAGGGTATAGAGGTAGATAAAGCCAAAGTTGACCTTATTAAAACTTTACAGGTCCCAAAAATCGTAAGAGATATTAGGTCATTCTTAGGGCATGCAGGTTTTTATCGTCGATTCATTAAGGATTTTAGCTTAATTTCTAGACCTCTTTGCAATTTGCTTGCAAAAGATGTTAAGTTTGTCTTTGATGATGCTTGTTTAGAGGCTTTTGAGAAGCTTAAGAATTTACTCACTACCGCCCCCATAGTCCAGGCACCCAACTGGAACCTACCCTTTGAGATCATGTGTGATGCTTCAGATTATGCTATTGGTGTAGTGCTAGGTCAGCGAGAAAACAAATTACTTCATGTGATTTACTATGCTAGCAAAACCTGAATGATGCCCAGTTGAACTATACCACTACTGAGAAGGAACTGTTAGCCATTGTGTTTGCCTTAGACAAGTTTAGACCCTATCTCTTAGGTTCTAAGATCATCATATATACTGATCATGCTTTGAAATATTTTGTCTAAGAAGGATACAAAACCTAGATTGATTAGGTGGATCCTTTTGTTGCAAGAGTTTTCTCCAGACATTAGAGACAAAAAGGGTGCCGAAAATGTTGTAGCAGACCACTTGTCTAGGCTAGTTGTTAGTTCCCCTGATGATTCCCTTCCTATAAGGGATAGCTTTCCTGATGAACAATTGTTCTTTGTTACCCAATTACCTTGGTATGCGAATATAGTGAACTATCTTGTTACTGGTCGAATGCCCCAACATTGGGGTAAACAAGATCGTTCTAGGTTTTTAGCTGAGGTTAAGCACTTCTTCTGGGATGATCCTTATTTGTTTAAGTATTGTCCAGACCAGATTATTAGGAGATGTATACCTGAGAGTGACCAGTCCAGTATTATTTCCTTTTGTCATGATCATGCTTGTGGGGGTCACTTTAGTGCTAGGAAAACTGCTGCTAAGATATTGCAGTGTGGATTCTATTGGCCTTCGTTGTTTAAAGACTCCCATAGTTACTGTGTGACTTGTGAACGTTGCCAGAAATTAGGAACCATTTCCCGTAGGAACATGATGCCCTTGAACCCTATTTTAGTTGTGGAGGTCTTTGATGTGGGGGTATTGACTTTATGGGTCCGTTTCCTAATTCTTTTGGTAACTTATACATCCTTGTCGCTGTAGACTATGTCTCTAAGTGGATTGAGGCGGCTGCGTGTAAAACCAATGACCATAGGGTTGTGATTGAGTTCTTGAAAAATAATATACTTACACGTTTTGGTACACCGCGAGCTATAATTAGTGATGGAGGGTCGCACTTTTGTAATGGACCTTTTAGGCTTTTGATGAAGAAATATGGTATTACACATAAGGTAGCTACCCCGTATCATCCACAGACTAGTGGTCAGGTAGAAGTTTCCAATAGGGAGATAAAACGTATATAAGAAAACAGTTAATCCTAATCGGAAAGACTGGTCGTCTAGGCTTACTGATGCCTTATGGGCTTACCGAACTGCGTTTAAGACCCCCATTGGAATGTCACCTTATCGACTATGGCAAGGCATGTCACTTACCTGTTGAGTTAGAACATAGAGCTTATTGGGCTGTTAAGCAGCTAAATTTTTCACTTGACAAGGCAGGAGCCCATAGGAAACTCCAGCTCAATGAGTTGGAAGAGATTCGTAGAGATGCATACGATAGTGCTAAGGAGTATAAGAACAAAATGAAACTTGTGCATGATAGAAATATCTTAAGAAAGTCATTTTCTCCAGGTCAAAAAGTTCTTCTGTATGATACCCGCTTGCATCTTTTCCCTGGGAAGTTACGTTCTCGGTGGACGGGTCCTTTTATTGTTCGCACTGTCTTTCCTCATGGAGCTGTTGAGATCGAGACAGATGGTAGTAGTTCTTCAAAGGTTAACGGTCAGAGATTGAAACCCTTTTTAGAGCCCTTTCCTACAGATGTATTGAGGAGGTCCCTTGGAGGACCCTGTTTACCCTTATTGACCATCGAGGCGATTGTATGTTGTTGTATATTAGTTTTTAATTTCTGTCTTCACCCCAGGTTCTATCTTTCTACTTCTCTCTCTTTACTAATTCCTCATGTTACTTTACTGTTTGGTATTGCTCTTTCATTAGAAACATTGAGGACAATGTTAGATTCAAGTTTGGGGGTAGGGAAGAAACTTTTTGTTAGCTTTGATTTGCAATAAATAAACTCCAGAGCCTAGAAATTTATGCCTATTAAGGATGGCACTAAACAATCTAAGTGGATGGAAGAATTTTGGTTATAGGAGTTGAGGAACCAATCTGACTAGATGCCAACATCTAAAGAGTCTATTCATAAAAGCACAGAGCTCAGGTGTTAAAAATAACATGATAGTTTCAGCATATCTCGTTGAGTCCTTTTCACTTCTGTTTTTATTTTCTTTTGTTTTTAAACTATGTTTCTCTAAGTGATTAGGTAGGGATCACGATTCAAGTTGTTACAAATGCTAGGGTTAATTAGAGTGATTGAGATACAAAAAAAAAATAGAAGAAGAAAAAGAGACCAGACCATTAGACCAACTGGAATAAATTCAATAAAGTCGACCACTGGAACCCTTGTATATGCCAGTTGTGTTGACTTAGAGTTAGGATTATCGACCACTGGTACCCTTGTATATGCCAGTGTGCTGATATTAGTCAGACCGGTATCTCAGTCCATTAGTATGTTCATTTTGGCGGAGGCCTTCAGACAGATATGAGAAACACCGTTGACCTAGTAAACATCAAAACCATCTATGTTTTTCTATATCCATCTTCTTGATCTATCCATGTGATTAGTTTTGACTCCGGATATTGATGTCCATAGTGCGACTATCTGAGTAGAGCTCTGTCACTTCATATGAATTTTAGTATGCTTGAGTGCAAACTCGTGTACAACAATTGGAATTTCGCATCAGGGTAATTCCTCCTGTAGTCAATAAGTATGCCAACCAAGGAGATTCTTTAGTGCTTTCCAAGGTTCTGTGTAGATAGCTAGGGTCTGGAGTATAAAGGTTTTGTGGGTATACCTCTGGTAAGCCCTCCGGAGACTTCACTCCGCCACTAGGGACACCTAGGGGTTTAAAGGCTTATTGCATATGCTAAATGCAATCGACGACGATGCATGCGACAGTGAGTTAGGATATTATTTCTATTTTATTTTTGCTCGAGGACTAGCAAATAATAAGTCTGGGGGTGTTGATAGACGCATTTTTATGTCTAATATGTCTCAATTGTATGTATTGTTAGTGCTCGATTTTGTATTTATTTTGTTATTTTATGTCTTTGTTGGTATTTATAGAGAAATAAGCTCTTGCAGCAAAAATTGGCTCGAAAAGTGGTGTTTTACACCCTAGGATAAAGTACTAAAGGCACCCCAGAAATGCACCGGAAGCACCCCAAAAATGTGCCGGAGAATCCCCAGAAAAATTACTTTTTACGCCCAAAAACTACTATTTGCACCCCATAAGGCAAGTGCTAAAGGGAAACCCGTACAGGATTAGGGGGAGGACATCTTCTTCTCAAATTCAAAACCAATTTTGGCGGGAAAACATTACACTTCACTGGAAGAATTTCGATCGAATGTTTGAAGGAGTTTTTGTGTGATTCAATCGCTGAAACTTCATGGGTAGTTGTGATATGTCCTAACAGAGCTAGTATGGGTGTTTGTTTCGATCAAATTTGGCTGGATAACTTGGTTTAATCCAAACAGGGAGTTGGAGGAAAAACATGAGCTTGCACGAGTTGTGAGGAATTTAAACGTGTACTGCACGTGTTTGGAAGAGTTTATTGATATTATGGAGCGTGAAGAAGGTATAGAAGGAAATAAATACAGCTGCAGATGCGTAGGAAAACGATTTTTGGAAACAATATATTTTCGAGAATAAAAGAAATAATGGGATTAAATAAAGAGATTTTGGGAGATTCAATGTCGCAATGATGTATAAATAGGTTCCTAGGTTCACATAGAAGGGGAGGGGAGAGTTTGGGGTCGATAGGAGAGCTCAGGAAGCGTGAATCAAGAGTTTTCAAAACTCTATTGCTGCTGCTCTTGAAGAACAGGGAAACATCGACGGTTTCTTCATCCGTCGTAACGGTTTCTTCAAATGCTTGTCACACTTTCTTCAACTGGTTTGCAACATTTATCTGCATTGTAACAGTTTTTTCATCCTATGCAACATTTATCTTCATTGTAACAGTTTCTTCATCCTCTTCTGCAACATTTATCTTCATATTTGTAACGGTTATCTTCATCATTACAGTTGAGAGTTGAAACAGTCGGTCTGCAACGCGCATGTGCTGTTGCAGATTTCTTGTTTCACTATTTTCTCTTCGTGTAAACACTTTTTGAGCCATGAATACATATTTTGAGTGTGTTTCCAACATCATGATGAGCTAAACCCAATCCTTGGGGCTATGGAGGAAGCCATTGTTTCGGTAAAAGTGATATATTTCTATTAGTTAATTACAACAACTCTATTATGATTTTTGCATTGAACTAAAAATTGTTTATATGATTTTGATTAGTTAGGTGTATTTCTCTTGATAAAATATGCTTGCTTTAGGGTTTTGATATTCTATGCTTGGATTAACATCTATTCTTTTGGAAATCTACATGTCTAGGCAATACTATTAGAATCAATTTTAATGTTGAGTTGCATAATTATTGTTTTATTAAATCACTAATATCAACCAATAGTGGAATCCTAGCCCTATTCTCTCCATAATTTTCACAACATCTTTTTAATTTAGTTCGCTATTTTTATTTATTAAAAAAATCTAAAAATCCGCTTTCACAAGTCTTGAACGAATCATATTACTACAACAACTTTGAAAATACATCAACCTTCTCTTTTGATATAAGTCTCACTCAAACTAGATAAAAGTATCGACGGGAACTTTAGAAGCATTTTCGGATCTAAATCCATCTTGTGATAATCCATCGTTAACAGACTCCGTTATGTATGTGATTGATCACAACATGATTCAAGTTGTGTTGTGCAGGTTATTAAGAAGACAATCGAAGATTTGAAGACGAAGAAGATTTTCTTATTAGTTTTCGTATCTGGTGAATTTAGTGCACAAACCTTGATCAGCTGGGATCCAGATAGAACTTTTTTATCTTTGATAGACTTGATTGGTTAGTTGAGTGAGATAGGCATTACTTTATAGTTGTTCTTTGAGTTTTATATTGAATGATTGGAAATCTAGAAATTGGTTATTTCAGTAATCAAAGTTTAGATTGATCTAACCAAAATAAAGAGTTTATTAGATTAAATGGAAGAACCTTTGTCAACAACTCATAAATATTTTATTACCAAAGATTGAATAGTGTGGTTACTGTAGTTTACTACGTATAGCTACAAGGGGGTGAGATTGATAAATAGCAGCAAGCTGCCTTCTCTCTGAAGAATCATAGCCTAACTTTCAATTTTAAAGCAAATTGGGTTTTTCATTGATGAAGAAGAGATTACAGAGATTTGTCTTTTAATACCCAGTCACAACTCTCCTAGTAGCCAACGGCTCTTACAACATCATTAGAGAAAAACGGGACTCGAGGAAAACTAATCTCGAAATCATACAGAATTAATACTAACTCAGCCGACAGATCGGCAGAATGACTCGGACTAGGTAGCGACTCATATGTGTGTATATGGCAATGCCTCCTTCTTTAAACATCCTTGTCCTCAAGGATGAAATCTGGAAATTGGGCTCAAATATGAGATAAGTCCTCCCATGCAGCGTCCTCTGCAGTTGAATTAGACCAATGCACCAAAATATGAGAAACAGAGTTGTCACCTCTAAGAGTCCGGCGAGTGGCTAGAACAACAACTGGTTCAACTACAAACTGTCCCTTGTCATCCACCACTGGCAATTGGGAAGTAGGAGAAGCTTTCAGTCCAATATGCATTTTAAGCTGTGAAACATGAAATACAGGGTGAATTTTGGAGCCCACTGGTTGCTTCAATCTGTAAGCAACACTGACAATTCTCTGCAAGACTTCAAACGGTCCAAAATATTTGGAAGACAATTTAAAATTTCTTCTGATAGCCACTGATGACTGCCTGTAGGGTTGCAACTTCAAATTGACCATATATCCCACTGCAAATTCCCTGTCAGTTCATTTTTGATCTGCAAAATATTTCATTCGAGCCTGAGCTTTAGTCAAGTCATCCTTCAAAAGTTGGAGCATCTTATCTCTGTCTTTTAGATAAGTTTCTACAGCAGCTACTGAAGTTGTGGTTGCAACTGGGAAGATCAAGTGAGGAGGTTGGTATCCATACAATGCTTGAAAGGGAGACATCTTCAAACTGGTATGATAGTAGGTGTTGAACCACCATTCTGCTAATGCCAACCATTGAGTCCATTGTTTTGGGTTAGAGCTGGTCATGCATCTGAGGTACTGCTCCACACAAGCATTAGTTCTCTCTGTCCGGCTATCTGTTTAAGGATGGTAGGCAGTGCTGAGTTTGAGAATTGTTCCCAAGGACTTGAATAGAGCTTTCCAAAACTGACTGATAAATACTTTGTCTCTGTCACTGACAATGGAGTTAGGAATGCCATGTAATTTGAAGATGTTATTGAGAAATTCATGTGCTACTGTAGCAGCTATGAAGGGGTGACTCAATGGAATGAAGTGACTGTATTTGGTGAGTCTATCAACAACCACTAGGATAACACTCTTTCTGTTAGATAAAGGTAGGTCTTCTATAAAATCCAGAGAAATATCTTGCCAAGCAGCCTCAGGAATTGGTAAGGGTTGAAGTAAGCCACTAGGAAAAGTATAGTTACCTTTTTTGCATTGACAAACTTCACAGGAAGCTACAAACTGAAGTATTTCATCCTTCATATGGGGCCAAAATAAATAGGTCTTTGCTCTTTGATAGATGCCTAGCATGCCAGAATGTCCTCCGACAGCAGAAGAATACAAGGATTGGATGATAGAGTGTTTAACATTATTACATGATCCAATGTAAAGCCTTCCTTTAATTCTCAAGATGCCTTCTTTGTAAGTGAAGTTAGGATGTGAGGGAGAGATGATGAGTTGAGAAATGTGTTGATGTGCTATGACATCATCTTCATAACTAGATAGAATATCTTGCTGCCACTGAAGAATATTGATGGAGAGGGCATTACAATTTGTAGATTGTTCTGGCAGTCTGGACAAGGCATCTGAAACTTAGTTGTCCACTCCTTTTTTGTATAGTCAAAACCCATCAATTTACTGAGCCATTTTTGTTGAAGAGCAGTGGATAGTCTCTGATCCATAAGGTACTTGAGGCTCTGGTGATCAGAATGAATAATAAATTGGCTATGGGAAAGATAATAGTTTCATTTCTGCACAGCCATGACAACAGCCAAAAATTATTTCTCATAAGTTGAAAGTGTTGAAGCTTTTGGTCCCAAGGCTTTGCTGTAAAATAAAATTGGTTTTCTTTCTTGCATGAGAACAGATCCTACACCTCTTCCACAAGCATCAGTTTCTAAAACAAATGGTTTGGAGAAGTCAGGTAATGTTAAAAATGGAGATTTTGTCATTGCCTCTTTAAGATCAAGAAAAGCTTGTTCAGCAGATGGTTCCAGAGGAAGGCATCTTTTTTGAGTAAGTCGGTGAGAGGTTTAGCAATAGTCCCATAACCTTTTATGAATCTTCTGTAATAACCAGTCAATCCAAGAAACCCTCTCAAGTGTTTCAATGATGTAGGTAGAGGCCAAGTTTGCATTGCAGCAATCTTGTCAGGATCATCAGCTACACCTTGAGCAGAGATTAAGTGACCTAAGTATTCCAACTGTGGTTGAGCAAACACACACTTTGATAATTTGGCATATAATGAGTTTTTTCTAAGGATGGAGAATACTTGCTGCAAATGAAGAATGTGCTCTGCCATTGAAGAAATATAAACAAGGATGTCATCAAAAAAACCAACACAATTTTCCTCAAATATGGTTGAAAAATTTCATTCATCAGGACTGGAATGTAGCAGGTGCATTGGTCAGGACAAAGGGCATGACTCTAAACTCATAGTGACCATGATGGGTCTTGAATGTTGTCTTATGAATGTCTGGAGCATATACCCTTATTTGGTGATACCCTGATCTCAAATCAATCTTAGAAAAAATGATAGCTCCCTTTAACTCATCTAGCAATTCATCAATTAACATAATAGGGAATTTATCTTTAATAGTTGCATCATTGAGTTTTCTATAGTCTACACAGAATCTCCAGGTACCATCTTTTTTTTAACAAGGAGTATGGGAGATGCAAATGGACTATGACTGGTTTGAATTAATCCTGCAGATAACATATATTGAACCATTTGTTCCACTATAGCCTTATGAATGTATTTGCACCTATAAGGCTTTTGTGAAGGGGGTGTAGTGTTAGGTTTAAGTGGAATTTTATGGTTTAAAGTTCTGGGAGGAGGTAAGGTAGTTGGTTCAGCAAAGACATCAAAAAAACAATCCAAAACTTCAGATATTTGAGGAGGGATGGGAGGTACAGGTGTTGAGGAAATGGAAAATAACTGTCCAATCAAAGCAAGGGTATTACTTTTGATAAATTTTCTAAAAGAAGAACCAGTAATAAGATTGATGGAAGGTTTAGAAGAACTCCCATGTAAGGTAATGTAGCTGCCCTGATGTAGAAATGAAATCTTGAGTTGAGCTAAGTTGAATGTAACATCACCCAATTGTTGTAACCAGTCTGCTCCCAGAATCATATCATACCCTCCTAGTGGTAGTACTCTTAAGTAAGAGGAAAATTGGTAGCCTTGCATTTTCCAATGAAGATTGTGACAGGGTCCTATACTTGTAATACTGTCCCCATTAGCTACTGTGACTAACATGTGACCTGTAGGAGAAGCATGTAATTGCAGTTTGTCCACCAATGTTGAGTCAATGAAACTATGGGTACTACCAGTATCCACCAAAACAGTAATAGGTTGTTTGTTCAAATGACCAGAAATTTTTATTGTGTCATGAACAACATGACCAGTTAAAGCATGTAAAGAAATCTCAATGGGAGAATCTTCAGAGGTGGGATAAGCAACACTAGGTTCCTTAGTGTGTGGGTGATCTTGTTCTTCAATTTCCTCATCAGAGATTGGCATGAAAAGCTGTTGAGTTTTGCACTTGTGGCCTTGTCTATAGAATTCATCACAATTGTAACACAACCCTTTTTCCTTCCTCACTTGCATTTGAGCATGAGTAAGTCTTTTAATGGGTGGTATTGAGTTGTTTGGTGATGTTTCAGTAGGGGTAGTTAGATGGGTCACAATGAGGGTAGTGATTGAATTGTTATGCTTGTTGTAATTAGGTGATGAAGTGAAGAATGGTTTAATAGTTGAAGAAGGATGAGCCACAGACAATGATGTTGAAACAAAAGATCTGGAGAATGTTTTTTGTGGTTTTGGTTGGTGGCACATTGAGGCTTGTTGCATTCTGGCTAAGTAGAAGGCCTAAGAAGTAGTCTCAGGCTTGAACATCTTCACAGTGTTACTATATCATCTTTTAAACCACTAATAAAGCTGAGAGTATAAAAACTCTCTGGGAGGGAAGGATTGTTAGCAACCATAAAACCCTTGTAATGCTCCAATTGATAAAAATACTCCTCTACTGTTGTAGTTTGAGACAATTTGTTGAAACTACCCACATAATTATCCTGAGCAATATCTTCAAATCGAATGCATAAATCTCTAACAAAATCACTCCATTGGATAGATGTTTTACCTTGTTGGTAGTTTAACCACCAGGAATCAACCTGAGGATCGAAGTGAATAGCATCCATGTGAACTCGATCTTCAGCAGGAAATTTGTGAAACGCAAAGTATCGTTCACATTTCAGAGCCCAACTGCGAGGATTAGTACCATTAAATCTGGGAAAATCGACTTTCGGTGTACGAGAGAATCGATTCGGCGGAGAAGATAAGTTGTGGATAAGCTGTCGAACATCATTCATAGATCGATTTGAAGATTCAGCATCATTTTCATTCTCTGGATCTGGTGGTTGAGTATGATCATCTTTTAGGAGATTGAGTATGACAGCGAGTTTTGATTCAATATTAGTTTCTGATGTTTTTTTAACGCAGAGATGTCAGATTCAATATTGGAGATGGATTGGGTGTGTTGATTCACTGTAATAGTGAGATCTGCGATTTGTTGCTTGGTAGCCATGGATACAGGTTCCAGGAAGGAAGTCTGATACCAATTGTAGTATATGTTGTAATATTGAAAGTGGTAGTAAAAGTTCGTTGCTCGGACTTGTAAAGATAATGGATTTTCAGATTTTAAAATATACAAAAATATTAACAATGGGTGCGAGAGGTAACCAAGACACTAGATTCCACTATTACGCAAAATTGATTGATAAATATTTCAAAACTCTATTATATTCTTAAGTCCTCTTTTATCTTTAATTCACTATCAATCATACAAATTCTCAAATTTTATTTGTAAACTTTAAGCATAGATTATCAAGAGATTTAACCAAGTATAACCTATCAAATTGAATAACAAATAATTAAGACAATCATTCAAATAATTTAAAACTCTGCAAAAGCAGCGATTAGGTGAATTATATAATTAAATGAAATAGTTACCCATTTATGTTGCGTGAATAGCTTCTTCCATTGCCTTGGTTACGAGGGAATTAGTCGCTCATCATATTGGAAAACCTCTCAAAGAATTTCATTGATGCTCAAAAGTGTTTTACAATGAAGAGAAAGATAAGTAAATAGTATAAAACAGGATTCTGCGACCCACAGAAGGCGTCCAGAATCAACGACACAGATATAGTGTTGTTGGTACAACGGCTCAGTCGCGGAAAGGAGTGGAAAAGTGTCGCAATAAAGCGACAGTTTTTAACGACTTTCCTGCCTCGTCCAATGTTCTTCGTGTTCTTCAGTTCCAGCAGCAGCAGGAACTTCTTCACAGCGTCTGGTTCTTTGATTTTTACGTCTCTAACTCTCTCCCAACTCTCGACAACCTCTTTTCGACGAATTAGGATAGTATTTATAGTGTTTTTGAGCCCAAAAATACTAACATCAATGCGTATAATTTCCCATTAATCCTCTAATTGCTCGCTGCCCAGAAATAGGAATAATTACCAAATTTAGATTCTCCACACGTTAAATCACTCCATGTACGCTCCTAATCAGCTTCTCCACGCCTCAGAAGCTTTCCCGCGCCTCCACATCACTCCATGCATAGCAGAAACACGATTGAGATCGTGTTCAGTTCACGTTGCTCTGTTTTGAGCTCGTGAATCAAAACGAGCTTTCCAGCCAATGTAGATCAAATTCGATGCCCAAAATGTCTTCCCTATGTCATATCACATCTTTATGCCAATTTTCAGCGATTGAATCGCATTCCAACTTCTTCATTTTCTCGATCAAACATCATGCAGAACTGTTCTTCGTTTCCCGCCAATTTTCAGTTTTCAAACGAAGAAGAAAGGGTGTCCCCCTATCCTGTCTTGGTGTCCCCTTAGTAATTTGGGCTGAAATAGTAATTCTTGGGTTGAAATAGTAATTTTTCTGGTTTCCTCCGGGACATTTCTGGGACGTTTCCGGGACATTTCTGGGGTGCCTTTAGTACTTTTCTATGGGGTGTAAATCATCACTTTTTGAGCAACTCTTTCCATACAAGGGTATTTTCTCCAAAAACACCTAAACAAACATAAAAACACCATAATGAGAACAAATGGGTACTAATAAAATACATAAAAGAAATCAAAATAGACACATAAATCCGTCTATCAAATACCGCCAAACTTATTATTTTCTAGTCCTCGAGCAAATTTTATTCTTGAAAAGAGACCGAGTTAATCTCGGGTGGGTTTATCAGAGGTGTACCCACAAAAACCAACACTCCAGACCCTAGCTATCAACGAAAAATCTTGGAAAGCACTAAAGAACCTCCTTGGTTGGCATACTTATTAATTACAGGAGGAAGTACCCTGACGCGAAATTCCAATTGATGTATACGAGTTTGCACTCAAGCATACTAAAATTCATATAAGTGACAGAGCTCTACTAAGATAGTTTCACGATGGACATCATACTCGGAGTCAGACTAATCACATGAAAAGATTAAGAAGATGGAAAAAGAAAAATATAGATGGTTGAAAAGCGAACGGTGTTTCCCATATCTGTCAGAAGGCCTCTGCCAAGATGAACCTAACCTAAATGACTGAGATACCGGTCTGACTAATATTAACACACTGGCATATACAAGGGAACCAGTGGTCAATAACTTAAATCTAGATCAACAAACTGGCAAATACAAGGGAACCAGCAGTTGACTACACATAACAATAACCATTTTTTTTTTAACTTAACGGCATGAATAGCCATTTTGTTGTAGTGTTAAGATTGCGGTAAATAAGAATTCGTTGCTCGGACTTGTAAAGATTTAAAAATAAAAATATATACACAATATTTGTCACAATGGGCGAGAGGTACTGGGACTAAAGATTCGGCCATTTTTCATTTTCAAGTGGTTCAGAATTTAATTCTAGGCGATTATAGTTCAAAACAAAACAAATATTAACTCTAGTTTATTGCCAAGATAGATTTTATAAAATATTACTTGTATTTCTTAAACATGGCATATCAAAAATCCCTAGGACTAAGCATACTCCATCAAATGAAATCACAAGTATGAAAGAATTAGTGCAAAAAGTAAATAAAAGAATTAATGAAATTACCCCAAGTATGAAGTTTGGCCTCCTCCGTCGTCCCAGTGTTGGGTTTTAGCTCATCATAGTAAAAATGCTCTCAAAATAATTATTTATTGCTCAAAAAGTGGTTTACAAATGATGAAAAGGTGTAAAACAATTGAACAGAAAAATCGCAACAGAAATAACTGTTGCAAAGGCGCTGTTCAGCTGTTACAAGAAGAACGATAAATGATAACTGTTGTTGTACCACGAACTACGACCCGCATTACGACCCACGTTTGCGCGTCTTAGACTCTGTTGAAGAACGACGGTCTTTGGCTGTCTGTTCTTCGTGTTCTTCATCTTCATCAATGGCAGCAGCAGCAGAGAGAAATCATGGTTCTCGATTCTGCAGCGTTCCTTCTCTCCTCCCAACTCTCGACCGCCTTCTACTCTACCCCAGAAGTCTTTTTATACTCAACAGGTAGACAAAATCCTTTGAAATAACTCCCAAAAATCTTCCATTACTCGGACAGTTCATAATATATTTTTTTTCCTTTTTTATTACGATTATGTATCTGTAGCTGTTAATTTCATGGAAACTCACCTTAATTGTCTGCTACACGGTCCAAAAGTGTGTTAGAGTCCTCCATGCATCATCAGAACACGTTCGAATTCCTCCAAAAATTCTCTCAAACCCGTGACAGACATGAACTGCCATGTTCCCAACTCGTGAATTTCCTAGACGATTCTAGCCAAATTCGATCGGACCCGACACCCAAAATATCTTCCTTAGGCTTAATCACATCTTCCTGCCAAGTCTCAGCCATTTAATCTCCCTATAACACGTTAAAAAATTCGATCAAACTTCTGCCAGTTCTCATGCACGTTTTCCCGCCAAAATTCAGTTATTGAAATGAAGAAGATGGTGTCCCCCTATCCAAACTGAGGGTGCGAATAGCAATTGGGGTGGAATAGTAATTTTGGGGTGGAAATATTAATTTTTCTGGATTCCTCCGGCACATTTCTGGGACGCTTCCGGTGCATTTCGAGGGTGCCTTTAGTACTCTATCCTCGGGTGTAAAACACCACTTTTTGAGCCAATATCGCCGCAAGAGCTTATTTCTCTAAGAATTCCTACAAAGACATAAAAGAACACAATAAATACAAAATTGAGCACTAACAATACATACAATAGAGACATATTAGACACATAAATGCGTCTATCAACACCCCCAAACTTATTATTTGCTAGTCCTCGAGCAAAATTTATTCTTGAAAAATGACCGAGTTAATCTCGGGTGGGTTTATCAGAGGTGTACCCACAAAAACCAATACTTCAGACCCTAGCTATCTACGCAGAACCTTGGAAAGCACTAAAGAACCTCCTTGGTTGGCATACAATTATTGACTCTAAGAGGAAGAACCCTGATGCGAAATTCCAATTGATGTACACGAGTTTGCACTCAAGCATACTAAAATTCATATAAGTGACAGAGCTCTACTAAGATAGTTTCACGATGGACATCATACTCGGAGTCAGACTAATCACATGAAAAGATTAAGAAGATGGAAAGAAAAATGTAGATGGTTGAAAAGCGAACGGTGTTTCCCATATCTGTCTGAAGGCCTCTGCCAAGATGAACCTAACCTAAATGACTGAGATACCGGTCTGACTAATATTAACACACTAGTATATACAAGGGAACCAGTGGTTAATAACTTAAATCTAGATCAACAAACTGGCAAATACAAGGGAACCAGTAGTTGACTACACATAACAATAACCATTTTTTTTTAACGGCATGAATAAATCTTTTTGATCCAAGCGCATGCTTCTTGTCAGCAGATTACACGATAGTTCCCACGGGTCCTGCATTCCACGCTTGCTTAGGCGACGGAAACAGGGAGAACACACGCATATTGCTATCCAAGTGTTAATACTTATTCCGATTGGTCTAACTGGTCTGGTCTTTTTTTTTTTTTTGGAAAAGGTAACTCAGTCACTCTATTTCACCCTAGCGAAGGTAACAACTTGAATCGTGTGCCCCACCAAATCACTTGAAATAAAATAAAACTAAAAATAGAAAGTGAAAAGGACTCGACGAGATATGGCGAAACTATCATGTTAATTCTAACACCTGAGCTCTGTGCTTTTATGAATAGACTCTATAGATGTTTCCATCTAGTCAGATTGGTTCCTCAGCTCCTAAAACAAAAATGTTTCCATCCACTTAGATTGGTTAGTGCTATCCTTAATAGGCGTAAATTTCTAGGCTCTGGAGTTTATTTATTGCAACTAAAAAGTTTCTCCCATACCCCCAAACTTAAATCTAACATTGTCCTCAATGTTCTAAAGATGAAACTAAAAGCATGAACAAGGAGAAACTGTTACCACTTGAAGCAAAAGAGATAATGAAGGATATTACCGTGTCGCAAGAATATTGGGTTACCTTCCAAGAAGTGCTAAGTTTAAAGTCTTCAGCCAGACTTATGAAAGGATTAGTCAACTCGAACCATAAAGTAACAGTCGAAATAACTGTGGGTCTTCAAAACGAAAAAGAGCTGACCAAAGGAAACTACAATAACCCAAGAAAGTGAACAAGAATAACATGCCCTTATCTAGTTTCCTGATTAAGATATTTATATCTAATTGTTGTTCAGGTTCAGGTTCTATGAAAGGGTCTAAATAAAATATTTTCCTCGGATGCATTTCCTCATAGGTTGGATCCAAATTATTAGGTCCTAGAGTCTGGAAAAACTCAAATATGATCTTAGAAGCGCACAATAATAACCTAAATAACTGTGGATCCTCTAAGTCAATAAGATTTGACTTACAAATTTGACCACAATGAGAGTAGTGGTCATTCTTAAGCAAATGTGTCGATTCTAATTTCCTAAAGCATTTAGGTCTAGTCTCACAACTTAATATTCGACACATTTGGAATATAAACGTTCCCACAGTCGGAAGAAAACTATTTGGTGGGAAAATAAAGTCAATCTGGGGATCATAGCCTGGGCAAACCACATCAACCAGAGGATGGGTTTATAACGACTGAACTCCTTCATGGACATCATTAGGCTCGGGAAAACGAGTATGAAGGTAATCTTGTAAAATGGTCGAGGCACAGATATCAAGTCCTAAGTGTAGGGACTTTATGAGAGTTAAAGGTAAGGCACTAGGGAAGTGATAATCACCCCCAAACTTAGAGTTTTCAGTGTCTCTAGATATACCTCTAATTATTTCTTGAATTTCCGTATCTTCAGAGTCCTTAAAATATTCAAGAGATTCTTCTAAGTTATAATCAGGTAGTGCATCTTTACTCATCTCTACGGGTCTATCTTCTTCTTCCAAGACTATTGTTTCTAAGTCGCTAGACTCTAAAACAGTATTTTCGAAATGAACCCGTTCCTCTAAACCACTATCGGCTTCGTAATCAAAAGGAAAAACTACATCGTCTAAAACGGTGGTATCCCTAATCAAATCCTCGTCCTTTTGAATAGGTGAATAATCATAAAAATTATTGGGATTTGAACTAGAAATAATATAATCACTATACAACTCAATTGGATTACTAGACTCCTGATCACTATGCCTACATATTTCGGATTCTTCATTACTGCTATCCTCATCATCATAGTACGAAAATAATTGAACCTTATCTAAATAAGTAGTGTCTTTTATTCTAACCTCGTCCTCTAAATTAAGCAAATATTCACTATTTACATCAAGGGTAAAATTGGAAGCACTATTTTGGAAATTTAGATCTTTTAGAGAAGTTCTATTCTGGGTCTCTAACAAAAGCTTTTGGGCCGACTCACACGAATTCCTGACGTAATCTAGGAAATCAGGTAAAGAAAGTTCACTCATTGCATTATTTTCTTCCATAACTAAGTTATTCATTTCAGCGAACTTACATGTTGTCTCAGCTAACTTACGTGTCGACTCAAGTAAAGAGGAATTAGCAGAATTTTTCTCGTATGACTGATGGTTGTGAGGATAGTGATTGGGCTCACCATGGTATGAACCATAACCTTGAAGAGTTTGGCGTTCCCAACCACTATTCCCACCATGGTAATAAAACTGATGATGTCCATATTCAAATTCGGGTCGATATTCATTGTATTGGCTTCTATCATACCAGCTCGACATTCTTAATTGCAAGGGAATTCTACACAATCACAAACAAGGCCGACTCGACTCCACCAAAACAAACCTAAAGATTTCTAGCAAACAAAAAGCATGATGGATCCAGTTAGATTGTTTTCTAGACCAGCTTCTATTCCTTAGAAAAGGAATTCGTTACAATTTGAGCACACCCCTCTGGAATCAATCCGAGTCAAAGTAAGTTGAATTGAGGCGAGGTAAGCTCAGTGGAGCTTTGATACCCAAGGCCTCACCGCTATCACAAGGCGGCGCAGTCACGCATTCAACTCACAGAAACCATCATGAACTTTGGAGTGTGCTTAAAGAGCAACCAATATTTTTCGAACGAGTTTCCTATTAAGCTCGTTACCCTATCAGTCTCGTTCTATTCCAAATTTTAAGCTTGGGTTCGCGTTAGGTTTCGTTTTCCTAAGGCGGGCAAGAAGGGAGCGGTGATGAAATCCAAACCCTTATCTTGTATTGGCCAGGCCTTGCCCTTTACTAGGAATTTAAAAACAGTCCAAATTCGTCCTCAATCAATGAATCACCTTAAGGAATAGAGTAACTCGCTTACAGGAGATTCGCGAGTGTTTCGATGGACTTACCTCCCGTACCAGACGGGGGATGAACCGTTGTTGTCGACTCGGGCCACGACTCCTATGTCGTGTGCGAACCCGAGGGGCCGAGACGATATAGTAATCGTCGTCCTTCCCTGCACACAGTTTATATAAAAAAAAAAAAATTAATAATACCCTTCCGTAGGGTTAAAAAAAATAAAGTCCAATTGTTTAAAGTCCAAAGTCCAAAATAAATAAAAAAAAAATTACAGTTTTCCTCACACACTCTAAAAAAATTAAAAATTAAATCCTAAAATTGTCCTTTTTTCTTCTCTTTTCTCTTTTCGCTTTAAGCTTTTTCCTCTCCAAGTCCTTAGTGCTCCACTTCGAACCTGTAAATCAAAGAAAAAAAAGACAAAGTAAAAAGGAACAAATAATTAAAAAAAAATAAACCTAAAGAAATAAAAATAAATTTATATACAAGTCCGCGTCGGCGGCGCCATTTTGTTGTAGTGTTAAGATTGCGGTAAATAAGAATTCGTTGCTCGGACTTGTAAAGATTTAAAAATAAAAATATATACACAATATTTGTCAATATGGGCGAGAGGTACTGGGACTAAAGATTCGGCCATTTTTCATTTTCAAGTGGTTCAGAATTTAATTCTAGGCGATTATAGTTCAAAACAAAACAAATATTAACTCTAGTTTATTGCCAAGATAGATTTTATAAAATATTACTTGTATTTCTTAAGCATGGCATATCAAAAATCCCTAGGACTAAGCATACTCCATCAAATGAAATCACAAGTAATTTATTTAAAATCTTAATTCAATTAAAATTAGTGCAAAAAGTAAATAAAAGAATTAATGAAATTACCCCAAGTATGAAGTTTGGCCTCCTCCGTCGTCCCAGTGTTGGGTTTTAGCTCATCATAGTAAAAATGCTCTCAAAATAATTATTTATTGCTCAAAAAGTGGTTTACAAATGATGAAAAGGTGTAAAACAATTGAACAGAAAAATCGCAACAGAAATAACTGTTGCAAAGGCGCTGTTCAGCTGTTACAAGAAGAACGATAAATGATTGATGTTGTACCACGAAATACGACCCGCATTACGACCGACGGTTTGCGTCTTAGACTCTGTTGAAAAACGACGGTCTTTGGCTGTCTGTTCTTCGTGTTCTTCATCTTCATCAATGGCAGCAGCAGCAGCAGAGAGAAAGCATGGTTCTCGATTCTGCAGCGTTCCTTCTCTCCTCCCAACTCTCGACCGCCTTCTACTCTACCCCAGAAGTCTTTTTATACTCAACAGGTAGACGAAATCCTTTGCAATAACTCCCAAAAATCTTCCATTACTCGGACAGTTCATAATATATTTTTTTTCCTTTTTTATTTCGATTACGTATCTGCAGCTGTTAATTTCATGGAAACTCACCTTAATTGTCTTCTACACGGTCCAAAAGTGTGTTAGAGTCCTCCATGCATCATCAGAACACGTTCGAATTCCTCCAAAAATTCTCTCAAACCCGTGACAGACATGAACTGCCCTGTTCCCAACTCGTGAATTTCCTAGACGATTCTAGCCAAATTCGATCGGACCCGACACCCAAAATATCTTCCTTAGGCTTAATCACATCTTCCTGCCAAGTCTCAGCCATTTAATCTCCCTATAACACGTTAAAAAATTCGATCAAACTTCTGCCAGTTCTCATGCACGTTTTCCCGCCAAAATTCAGTTTTTGAAATGAAGAAGATGGTGTCCCCCTATCCAAACTGGGGGTGCGAATAGCAATTGGGGTGGAAATAGTAATTTTGGGGTGGAAATAGTAATTTTTCTGGATTCCTCCGGCACATTTCTGGGACGCTTCCGGTGCATTTCGAGGGTGCCTTTAGTACTCTATCCTCGGGTGTAAAACACCACTTTTTGAGCCAATATCGCAAGAGCTTATTTCTCTAAGAATTCCTACAAAGACATAAAAGAACACAATAAATACAAAATTGAGCACTAACAATACATACAATAGAGACATATTAGACACATAAATGCGTCTATCAGTATACTAGGTATAGCTACAAGGGGGGTGAGATTGATAAATAGCAGAAAGCTGCCTTCTCTCTGAAGAATCAGAGCCTAACTTTCAATTTTGAAAGCAAATTGGGGTTTTCATTGATGAAGAAGAGATTACAGAGATTGGTCTTTTAATACCCAATGACAACTCGCCTAGTAGCCAACGGCTCTTACAACATCATTAGAGAAACACGGGACTCGAGGAAAACTAATCTCGAAATCAGACAGAATTAGTACTAACTCAGCCGACAGATCGGCAGACTGACTTGGACTAGGTAGACTGACTCGGACTAGGTAGCGACCCAGATATGTGTATATGACAGTTACCAAATAGCTTTATCCTTTACTGTTTGAAATACAGTCAAAATGATTAATGATTCACTGCGTGACTCTAGAAGTCGGTGGCGCAGGGATACTTAGGAAACTAAGTAGCTAGGGGTAGTCTACTTGGTATCAACTATACGAAGTTGGTATTATATTTTGTATAGCGGCTTAATTCCGAGAGTATTCAAAACTGGACTAGGCTCCGGAGGTTTTCTGCATTTGCGGTTTCCTTGTTAACAAAATTTTGCTGTGTCATTTACTTTATTTTCGCATTATAGTTGTTATTATAATTAAGTAAATTACACACTACGTTAATCCAAGTCACTTGATATTGATCCTATAGTTTTTCAGTTTTATACCGTACCTATTTTCAAACGAACACTTTGTTGTTGTGTTTTCGCGATCTAGTATCCATAGACGGTCACAAAAAGTATATACCATAGTTGTTGTATTGTCTTGATTTTTTCCATAGACGATCAGACTTGGTATCAGACTTATAGGTTGATATCTAAAAGATTGTGGTGTATTTGGGTATCCTCGTCTTTCAGTGTTCAGTGGTGGTATTGATGAATGAAGGAAATTAACAACTCTTGCGGATGTTGTTGATGAGGAAATGAGAAGTATCCGGGTATATTTCCTTTACTTGCTGACTCTAAAATACAGAGTTTTGATTTTTTTTAATTGAAAAGTTTAAATCGAGATTATCTTGTTTGAAACGTCACTTCTTTTCGGTTACAATACTCTCTAAATCGGTTTTGTCTTAAATTCCAATGTTTTCTTTGGTACTTGTTTGATTCCTAAGAAGGTTCTTGAGATGGTCAAATGTGGAGAGGGTAAACAAATATCTGATATGAAAATTATTTGGAGACTTTTGGCTGATAAGGAGGCTATGGGGGTTAAATTACTTTCCCCAAAATACTTGAAAGGAGAGTCTTACTGGAAACCTTGTGAGTCAGTATTCTTCAACTTGGAGGAGCATGCTGGAAGTAAGGGATTTCATGGAGAGAAATGTTTGTTGGATGGTAAATAAAGGTGAAGAAATAAGAATTTGGGATGATCCCTGGATTCCAAAATTGCTGGGTAGTGGACTTAGAAACATAGGGATGCTCTGTGATCGGGTGGTAGTTGTTAAAGATCTCATTCTCTCAGATTCTAGAAATTGGAATATTGAGTTGTTGCAAGAGTTTCCGGCTGATATCGTCATGAAAACATCTGATTTATATTTATTTAATGATATCTCTGTACAAGATACTCTTATTAAGGAAAAATCTTCATCTGGTTTATTCTCGGCTAAATCCTGCTACAAATCTGTATCAGAGGGAACTGCTTCCACTTTGTAGTAGTTTTCGATGGAAGTCTTCTTGAAAAATAAAAGACATTTCTCTGATAATTTTGTTGTTTATATGGAAAATGATTCACAATGGTCTGATAGTTAAGAACAACATAACAAGATTCAATACCATTGTTGATACTTCTTGGACATTGTGTTTAAGTCATACAAAATCCATCTTACACTTGTTGTTTCAGTGTCATGTTTCTAAAACTAGGTTCAACGATATTCATTTTAATTTTCCTGATATAGATGATGTTCAAGACGTTAAATATGTTTTTGTAAGGTGGTTGGCACTAGAAGATGGAGGAAAGTATTTTACTCTAGGTTCTTGTCTTATCTGGAACTATGGAAGATGAAAAATGATAATACTTTTAATGGAGTGACTTTTTCTAAATAAATTGTTCTGAAGAACAGTTGGGATGATTTCAGAAGCTATTATAAGAACTTATCTGCCACGAAAGAAGAAGAGCAGAATATAACTATTGACGAAAGAAATGAAATCTAGTTGAAACCTCGTGGATGTTGCATTTGATTTTGGGTCTAGTCCAATAGAGATTGTTGCTCAAGATAAAAAGATAAGTTTTTGGCCTGCAAAACTATATGCTTTAATGATGTTTCTCCTCTAAATTCAGAAATTATAGCACATATTTTGAGTATCAGTCTGGTTAGAGATTTGAGTTTACAACAAATAATCATAGAAGGGGATGCTAAACAGGTTACTGACACAATTACAGAATTAAAGAATCTTGTTTTGAGTTTAAGGATACCCGGTTCGTTTTTGTTCCTAGAATTGATAACAGTATAGTACACAACCTATGCAAATATGCTTATAATAACCGTGTAATCAGAAGTTGGTCTACTCATAACCCTCCTGAATGTATCTCACCTTATTTCATGTAATATAAGGGGTAATTAATCTATTTTATAAGTAAAGAAACGTATTTCCTTTAAAAAGAGAGAGAGAATGGTTCCCCTCACACTCTTATTTTCACACTATCTCACACTTTGGACATATTTTTGTGAATAAAACCCAAATTGTAACGTATTTGAAGCTAATATTTCAGGGATATGTTCGTCTTACAAATTTTTATATATCTACATATTCTGAAATATCAAAGCTCATCATCTACCAATCTTAATTTACACGGCTGAAAATTCATTGATTTCATACGGCTGATTTTCAAAGTAGTAGATGGTGGAATTGTACGTTCCGGAATGTGCTCATTTTGTATTGTATATAGAGCTTTGTAAGACGAACATATCCCTAAAATCTTAGCTTCAAATACGTTATTGTTTGGTTTTTATTAACAAAAAAAGACATCCAAAGTTTAAGAAAGTGTGGAAATAAGAGTGTGAGGGGATCTAATAAAGTCATTTGTGTTACTTAGAGGTCAAGCTAGGTTTAGGATTGCTAATTTACACATTCTATAATTATTACTTTTTTACAATTCATAATAACCTGTTTGATACAGAAACAAGGAAAAGAAGAATAACTGATGGATACAAGTAAAGGAAGTGACGACAATATAAGCGGCCATGGTGTCTAGGAGCTTATGAATTGATTTTGTTTGACATACTAAGTAGACTTCCAGTGAAATCACTCATGAGATTCAAGACTGTACATAAATGTTGGCAATCGATAATCGAAAAAGATGCCTACTTTAAGATTTATACCATGCACGACTAGAAACACGTCGACATTACAATGGTACAAACACAACTACCATCCTTCTCATATCTCAGTCTGTGCTTCTAAAAAACTAATAGAAATCAAGATGATTTCGTTCTCGGATGATCAACAACAACATGATGGACCATCAAAAGCGGTTGTCATTCCTATGTTACCGTGGCATTGCTTCAATTATAATATAAGGTTTCCAAACTATCTAAGACATAGAAGTGTAACAGGGAGCCCATCGAAATCATGCTTCGAGACAAATCGACTTGTAGATGTATGCTGGAACCTGCATGCGGTTTGTTGTGTTTTATCATTTTTAAACATCACGATTGTGTTCTGGTTAACAACCCAAGCACTAGAGAAAAAACTTCTTGGATTAGAACAAGAACGGGTGAAGTACTTGAACGTATATATTGCGAGCATAAAAACCGAGATGGATTAAAAGATTAGAATCACTTGATTGTAAACTATGAGATTATTTGAGTAATATATACCAATACATGTTTGCATTCATATTTGAGTTACTACAAAGAAACAAAAAATAGTATGCGCATATAAGATTGTTACGACAGAATTTGATGATATTAGTGAATAACATAATGGTTTCAAAATACCTAAACTGTGGACCAGGAGTCATGACATCATTTGTGAGGTCATGACAGTGGGCGAGAATACATGGAGAAAGATTTATAATGATCAATTCTTACCCTACATGGTACCTGCTCGACATTATGTAAATGTGACTGGTCTTATATATTGGATGTGTTCTTACGAGGACACAAGAGTTGAAGTCGTAATGGCACTTTATGTTGGAAGTGAGACGTTTACAGTGATATGTGTTTCCCATTTAATCCTTGATATTGAGTGAAAAAGCGGGGGTCTAACAACCACATCCAATATTTCGCGTAGCAATTTGTAGGGACAAACTCCAATATACTTTTTAGAGAATCAACTAGACAGTTAGACTCAATCAATAGAAAAGTATATCAAAGAGTTTATATCTCAATCTCTCGATTTGATCTATACACAAGCAAATAGAAATCTGCGAGTCTTTATCAAAGAGAGATAACTTGGATGGTACTAAAGACCAATATCCAAGTGTCAATAAATTTAAATCAACAACCAAAAGGTCGGATATTCTAATTGATTGAACAACGCACAACCTGTATTATTTCAATTATATAAACAAATATAATGCGGAAAAGAAATAACACATACACCGGAATTTTGTTAACGAGGAAACCGCAAATGCAGAAAACCCCGGGACCTAGTCCAGATTGAAAACACGATGTATTAAGCCGCTACAGACACTAGCCTACTCCAAACTAACTTCGGTCTGGACTGTAGTTGAACCCAAACCAATATCACACTGATCCAAGGTACAATTATGCTCCTACGTCTCTGATCCCAGCAGGACGCTACGTACTTGATTCCCTTAACTAATCTCACCCACAACTAAGAGTTGCTATGACCCAAAGTCGAAGAATTTAATAAACAAATCTGTATCACACAGAAAAGTCTATGATAATAGATAAATCCGTCTCCCACGAATATACCTATGTGTTTTGTTCCGTCTTTTGATAAATCAAGGTGAACATGAACCAATTGATAATCCGGACTTATATTCCCGAAGAACAACCTAGTATTATCAATCACCTCACAATAGTCTTAATCGACGCAGCGAAAAAAGATATTGTGGAATCACAAACGATGAGACGAAGATGTTTGTGATTACTTTTTATCTTGCCTATCGGAGATAGAAATCTCAAGCCAATTATTACAATCATACTCATACGATAGAAACAGCAAGATCAGATCACATAACTACGACAAAAGTAATATTGGTCTGGCTTCACAATCCCAATGAAGTCTTTAAGTCGTTAACCTGGTTTAGAAGAAGAAACCAAAGGTTAAAGGAGAATCGACTCTAGCTTAGCACAACTAGTATCACACAGAATGTGTGGGGATTAGGTTTCCCAGTTTCACCTTATATAGTCTTTCAAATCAGGGTTTGCAATCAATGTTAGCTTAGTAACAAAGCATTCAATATTCACCGTTAGATGAAAACATTATTAGATTCAAGATAATATTCACCGTTAGATCGAAAACGTAGCTTGTTATACACAAATGAAATGCACGTTCCTGGGCTTGTGTAACCGTACCCAAACTTGTACATTAGTTGGTTCAACAATAGTTAACCAAATGGTTAGCCATATGATCACTTTCATATCAACCATATTCTTCTTCACCATAACTAGTTCAAATGACTCAAATGAACTAGTTAGAGAGTTGTTCAATTGCAAGGAAATCTTATATACTGCACAAGACACAATTGAAGCAAAAACGATTTGATTCACATGAATCGGTTTATGAACTCTATAGCCACAGTTTTCAATTGCATTCCTTAGTTTATAAAGATAAGTTCACTAAACATCGTTTTTAGACATAACCTACTCAAGTTCGCGGACTGGGTTCGCGGACTTAAGTTCCCGGATGGAGTTCACAAAGTCCATCAAAAATTCTCGGGTTTGATAACTTCGCCAGTTCGCGGACTGAGTTCGTGGACTTAGCTCACGCACTACTCCGGTTCACTTGATCAACAAAGTTCACAAACTTCGGTTCAAGCAATAAGGACTTATACATATATGTGCTTCCACAACAATGATCATATCCTCCAAATGGTTATATAGTCTAAACTCTCATTTCAATCATTGAAACATTCTCAGAGGATGTTATATAGTTTTTATTCACAAACTATTTCTCGTCAGAGCAATTTTCAAAGTGATTGAAACATAACATGACTTTCGTCACTAGGTAAAGATGAACTTGGCTAAAGAGAAAGCTTTACCAACACATATTTCGAGAAATAAATAGGCGAGGTAAACTCGACTCGAAATACCAAATGTGTATAATCTAAGTCTATATGGAAAAACGACTTTTATCTCAAGATAGGAGATAAATATACTTTTGAGTGATAGATAAGTTCAAGTCTCCACATACCTTTTAGTCGATGAAGATCCACCAGTTCCTTGAGTAGTCCTTCGTCTTGTATGATGATTTCCATGGAGTTCTTGAGCTCAACTACACTTTCTATCCTATTTCTAGACCTTAGCTATAGTATACTATAAATCAAGACCTATAGTTTTGATCACTAACATTGACAAACATGCTTGAGATAGCAATGCACGAGAGTTCGACCGAGCAATGCTCTAACAATCTCCCCGTTTGTCAATTTTAGATTCAAAACTATCAATACATATGGAATACAAAAATATATAAATAAACTTTTGTAGCTCCTATTCCACATGCCTAATCTTCAACATTACTTGAAATCTTCGTCACTTCCAAATACTCCAATGATCCCAAAGGTTGTAAGTTTAGCATCACCGTTGTTGAAAATCCGTAGTTATAACAGCGAGAAAACAAGAGTTCTCAATCATTGTTATACAGTGTCATAGTATCATTACACATCGTCAAAGTTCAATTGTATCACAAATTTAACAACAATATTATGGTGATACGTTACTCCCCCTTAGTCAATACTCCATCTCACATGGAAACCACTCCCCCTTACATAATGATCTGAAAACCATATGTATTTGTAGTGTGAATTACATATTAATTCTCCCCCTTTTTGTCAATTAAATTGGTAAAGGTACAAGAACGGGATCCTAATGAAATTTCCGAAAGAGACATTTCATGAAAATAAAGCATATATCATCTTATTTAGATGCAATCATAAAGCCGAAGCTAAATGCATCCATCAAGGAGTCTATGAAGATACAAGATAACCCCTAAAATATTCCACAGCCGCATTCCCCACAAAGATTTGGCAATTAAACACAAGTTCAAAAGAACTGTCCCCCATTATATGTCATTCCCGAAAGAACAACAAGAGTGACCTTAATTTTAAAAAGAAAAGAAGGATTTCTTTGGACATAACAAATTACATACAAGTATGAATTTGAATCCAAAAAAATTAATTAAATAATTCATAAGAGAACCCATGATTTACTTAATTGGAAATGCTCAACACAAGTAAACTTATGGAGACTTAAAAGCGCTCAATTAGATTAATCACAAGAAAACCCACAATTAATCTAATCGAAATACACAACTAAACTAATCACAAAATTAATCAATTTAATCGATCATACTCAACATAAGATAATCTATGGAGCAATGACTAAGTTAATCATGAAAATAATCAACCCAGTCAAAAATGCTCAAACATTAGAAAACTTACGGAGTCATAACTAAATAACCAAACAAGATGATTAATTTAGTTCAAAATGCTCGACATAAAGTATCTCACGGAACAACAACAAACCTAATCATAAAAATAATCAACTTGGTTGTTTAGTGCTCAACATAAGACACATTACGGAGCCTCACAGTGATACATAAAATATGGATCAGGGAAGATCAATTACTGCGGAATACACAAGGATTCATTCTATTTTTCCATCACCATTTGCACAATGACATCCAATAGACATAATCCTTGAAAACAAAAGATTTTAACCTGTCTTCCATCAATAATTGACATAATAGGCTTAACTTTTGTATTTGTCAAAAGTCAATTCATTCTCTCATCAATACATACATATCAACTCACGAACGACTTTACTTTTGACAAAGTATGGGACAATCAAGTTCACGGACGTAAACACACATATCCCATAACAATATTGCAATCTATAAAACCATAAAGATTAATACTACAAAAATCATCTTCCAAACAAATTTAGAATTTAAACCAATAAATCTAAAAACATGAAGATGAAAACGTTGGACATAGCTATGTGTAATCACAATAATGGCTATTCCAAACTCTAATTATTCTTCTAAGAAAAACAAGAAAAATAGAAGATTTACTAGGAAAACTAAAATCAAAAAGCTAAGAAAGAACGGACTCCAGTTCCATGGCCGAACACCAACTATAAACACATAGACGGTTCAGAATCTTCACGAGCCTTGAGATCTTTGAGCTTGTGACTGACAGCATCCCCTGTACCTTCAGAGAAGAAATTCTCTTTGTGAAGATCATTGATGTGAGATTTTATGAGACCAAGGTGAGTGGTAACCTTTTCCAACTCAGTTTTCAACACATCAAGATTTTTCAAGGTATGAACGAGCTGCATTTTAGATTCCTTAAAGTATTTAAGAAAATCATGAACCACTTCGGCAGAGATCATCTCCTCTTTCTCAACATCCTCATGTGTGTAGGCAAAGTAACATGAGGCATTGGGATGGTCATCTTTAACAAGAGTTCTTTTCTTCCTCCCTTTGGGCTCAAAACCAACACCTTTATCAAGAAAACCTTTAGCAAAACCCCAAGCATGTGAAGAGGAAGACATTATTGACAACCCAAAATAACCACGAGTATGCAAACGTGACTCAAGGTTTTGGTATTTAAGGGTTTCTTAGGGAAGAAGGTTGTTAGGGTTTACAAACTGTTGACCCGTGATGGTAACCGTGTACACATACGAACACAACATGACCCTCAAAGAAAAAAAACAACAAAAAACTTTTACTACATGAGAGACTCATACATGGATCAATAAATTCCATGACCTTGATGAAGAAGTTTAGAGCACAAGTGTAGCGGGAAATAAAAATTGCAAAGAGAGAAACAATATTATACACACACATACTTTTTAGGCAATATCGTATGCAGACACTGGTTTAGCTATAGACGATAAGAAGATAGCTCAACTAATCAGAATACAAAAAATTGCCATAGTATACCTGTTTTTTACACAACTTGCTCAACAGGATTTTTATGAGCAAGTTCTTATCCCTTGTGATTAATTAGAACAAGTATGAGCCTTGAGCTCATTAAATGTATGTAGATTACGGTTGACTCTCTTTTCCAAAATCTTGAGGAAAAACGATTATGATGTGAAAATCTATCATAAAATTTGTTATCATCAAAATAAGATGCATAGTTTTTATTTTTACCTGAAGTAGCTTGACCAGGGAAATTTTACAACCTGTTAATGAACTCTTTATATCCTTCAATTATTTTTTTTAGATTGTCTTCACCATATTTGCTTCTTTCTTTTGGTTCCTTTTCACATCGAGAACAACATCATTTCCCTTTTTATCATAAGAAGATTTATGAACTCTTCTTCGATGAAATGATTTAGGAAGATTGTCTCTCTTTTGAACATTTGAGGAACATCTTGAAATGACCTTCCTGGTATAGAATATAGGGGGAGCACTAAAACCAATTGGTTTAGCCATGCGAATGTCAGTTACACCTTGAATACGATCAATAGATTTGTCATTCAACCTGGATTTTCTCTCTCGTTCAACATGTCCTTTTGAATCACAAAAGAGACATACTTTATGATCAAAAAGGAGATCAGGAGAAACAGTTTTACAACCATTGTTAGGAGACTTTTTCCTTCCATGTGGTGTAGAAGACACAATCACATCATTTCTTTCAGGAAGGGATTCTGATTTTACTTCTGGTTTAGGAACGTTTTCAGTCGTAGAAAAAGTACTTGGTATATTATACTGCTTAGAGCATCCTTGAATAGAGAGTTTACTCAAGCGATGTTCAATTTCCAAGGCATCCTTTTTCAGGCTAACCTCAAGAGTCATACGTGAAGAATGATCTTCAGTATTTTCTTTGAATTTGCAGTCTCTTATTACACCAAGAAGAACATTGACATGGTGTTTCAACCGATTAAATCTATCAGCTTGGATTCTAGCAAGATTTAGAATCAATCCACTCTCTTCAACTGTTTCCCGTTCATTAATGGAGATGGTCTCTTTTGAAGGGTAATCGGAATCACACATGTCAGTGTTTGTCTGTCGTGTCAGAACACAAGGTTCATCTATATTCGATATTGAAGAACCTTTTTATTTAATAGACGAGACAGAACTTTTATTTCTGGTGACGTGTTTATCAGAGATAGTACTCTTGTCCATAGAGTCAGATCGCTACAAACACAGACTTGTAAGGTCTTAAACGTGTTTGCCTGAGAATTGAAAAATATAATGAAAAAGAGGGGGTCTAACAACCACACCCAATATTTCGCTTAGAAATCTGTAGGGAAAAACTCCAACATACTTTCTAGAGAATCAACTAGACAGTTAGACCCAATCAATATAAAAGTATATCAAAGACTTTATATCTCAATCTCTCGATTTGATCTATACTCAAGCAAATAGAAATCTGCGAGTCTTTATCAAAGAGAGATAACTTGGATGGTACCAAAGACCAATATCCAAGTGTCAATAAATTTAAATCAACAACCAAAAGGTCGGATATTCTAATTGATTAAACAATGCACAACCTGTATTATTTCAATTATATAAACAAATATAATGCGGAAAAGAAATAACACAGACACCAGAATTTTTTTAACGAGGAAACCGCAAATGCAGAAAAACCCCGGGACCTAGTCCAGATTGAACACACACTGTATTAATCCGCTACAGACACTAGCCTACTCCAAACTAACTTCGGTCTGGACTATAGTTGAACCCAAACCAATCTCACACTGATCCAAGGTACAGTTATGCTCCTACGTCTCTGATCCCAGCAGGATGCTATGTACTTGATTCCCTTAGCTGAACTCACCCACAACTAAGAGTTTCTACGAACCAAAGTCGGAGACATTAATAAACAAATTTGTATCACACAGAAAAGTCTATGATAATAGATAAATCCGTCTCCCACGAATATACTTATGAGTTATGTGTCTTTTGATAAATCAAGGTGAACATGAACCAATTGATAATCTAGACATATATTCCCGAAGAACATCCTAGTATTATCAATCACCTGATAATAGTCTTAATCGACGCAGCTGTTTGAGGGTGAAAACAGTTTCTGCTGATTTTGGTAATTTCGAGTGTGTGGGTGAGAAACGAGTCTAAACCCTAAACAATGTACTGCAAGGGAGTACTTTGATTCGAGAGATCAATCTGTACAAATCCGGCCTAAACCAATAAATGGCCGTTCCAGACTTGCTTCGGTCATAAAGTGAAGGAGAAGGGTTGGTCTAGGGAGGGAAGCGAAGAGAGTGTTGACACCAGAATAGTTGATTCTGGAAGAGTACTTGTTTGACGACTTGTATCAGAAGGTGGAAATCTAACAGATGGGAAATCTAATAAGTGATTTCTGAGTGTTGTATTCTCCTGACCAAAACTTGTTCTTGGATGGAAATAGGTGAGACCTATTTATACAAGTCGCAACAAAAACGTACCCTGGTCTTGTAAGAGGTGGAAACAGTTAAGTAAATGGAAGAAAACGGTAACGGGTAATACCTAGAATTGATGTTCCCATAATGAATAAAACATTTCACCATTACTTCCTGTATTTACTAACCGCCTCACTCTTATGACACTTTCTTGTAATGGGCGTAGTGTACACCGCACGTTGTAAACCGCCAGACCAAACCCTGATGAGCATCCCCCATTTTTGTGACATGTTTTGATGTCTCGAGTGTTTTCGTGAAAAACGTGTAGTATGTTGCTATTATTTGTCAAGTTAAGATTGAGAGGCTTGTCGGTTCAGTGGTGACTTCCGACGGCCGAGATTTCGCATCTTGAGAGGAATGTTAGCCGTTGATTGTGGTTACCTTCCATTGGTAGACAATGGCGTGGCCACGGTGCTGGCATGGCTTGCACATGCTCTTGGCGTGGCCAATTAGGGTTTGGTGCCGTGACCAAAGAATTGGCATAGCTAAGTATGTGTCATGGCCAAAGAGTTGGCAGCATAGCCAAAGGTTGCCACAATTCGTTTGGTGGCAAGTTTGTACGGCTAAGATATGTATCTCATGAGGAAGGATAGTCGTTGATCGTTTCAACCTTCCATTTGGAAGCCAGCGGCACGGAGGCATGGTCGGCATGGCTTTAGCGTGGCTAAATTAGGTCTTTGGCACCGTGGCCAAGAGTTTGCACCGTATCCAAGAGATTTCCACAAGTCGTTTGGTGGCAAGTTTGTACGGCTAAGATTTGCGTTTCAGGAGGAAGGATGGCCGTTGATTGTTGCAACCTTCCGTTTGGCAGCCAGCGGCATGGAGTCATGGTCGGCATGGCTTTGGCGTGGACAAATAAGGGATTTGGCACCGTGGCCAAGAGTTGGCACTGTAGCCAAGAGATTTCCATAAGTCGTTTCGTGGAAAGTTTGTACGGATGAGATCTGCATCTCAGGAGGAAGGAAGGCCGTGGATTGTTGCAAACTTCCGTTTGGCAACCAGCGGCGGGGAGGCATGGCCGGCATGGCTTTGGCATGGTTTAGGCGCGGCCAAGCTAGGATAGTTTTGGACGCGGCCAAAATTAGGGTTTTGGCATAGTTCAGGCACGGCCAAAATTAGGGCTTGGTATGGGGACAAAATTTTGCACGCGTTTGGTGGAGAACTTGGACGGCTGAGATTTGCATCTCAGAGGGAAGGGTGGCCGTTGATTGTTGCAACCCTTCGTTTTGGCATCCAGCGGCATGGAGGCATGGCTTTGGCATGGTTTAGGCGCGGCCAAGCTAGGATAGTTTTAGGCGTGGCAAAAATTAGGGTTTTGTCATAATTAAGGTGCGGCCAAAATTAGGGCTTGGTATTGGGCCAAAAGTTGGCACGCATTTGGTGGCGAACTTGGATGGATGAGATTTGCATCTCAGAAGGAAGGGTGGCTGTTGATTGTTGCAACCCTTTGTTTTGGCAGCCAGCGGCATGGAGGCATGGCTTTGGCATGGTTTAGGCGCGGCCAAGCTAGGATAGTTTTAGGCGCGGCCAAAATTAGGGTTTTTGGCATAGTTCAGGTGCGGCCAAAATTAGAGCTTGGCATTGGGGCCAAAAGTTTCCATGCGTTTGGTGGCGAACTTGGACGGCTGAGATTTGCATCTCAGAGGGAAGGGTGGCCGTTGATTGTTGCAACCCTTCGTTTTGGCAGCCAACGGCATAGAGGCATGGCCGGCATGGCTTTGATACGGAGATGTGGCTGGCATGGTGGTGCGGATGGCATGGTTGGCATGTCTTTGGCGCGGAGATGTGGCTGGAACGGCATGCCATTGGCACGGTGGTGCGGCTGGCATGGTCGGCATGACTTTGGCGCGGAGATGTGGCTGGCACGGAAGGCCATTGGCACGGTGGTGCGGCTGGCATGGTCGGCATACCTTTGGCGCGGAGATGTGGCTGGCACGGCATGCCATTGGCACGGTGGTGCGGCTGGCATGGTTGGCATGCCTTTGGCGCGGGAATGTGGCTGGCATGGCATGCCATCGTCACGGTGGTGCGATGGCATGGTTGGCATGCCTTTGGCACGGAGAGGTCGCTGACATGGTGGTGCGGCCGGCATGGTTGGCATGCCTTTGGCGCGGAGATGTGGCTGGCACGGCATGCCATTGGCACGGTGGTGTGGCTGGCACGGTCGGCATGCCTTTGGCGCGGAGATGTGGCTGGCATGGCAAGCCATTAGCACGGTGGTGCGGCTGGCATGGTCGGAATGCCTTTGGCGCGGAGATGTGGCTGGCACGGCATTCCATTGGCACGGTGGTGCGGATTGAATGGTTGACATGCCTTTGGCGCGGAGATGTGGCTGGCATGGCATGCCATCGGCACGGTGGTGCGGCTGGCATGGTCGGCATGTATTTGGCGCGGAGATGTGTTTGGCGTGGAATGCCATTGGCACGGTGGTGCGGATGGCATGGTTGGCATGCCTTTGGCCCAGAGATGTGGCTGGCGTGGCAAGCCATTGGCACGGTGGTGCGGCTGGCATGGTTGGCATGCCTTTGGCGCGGAGAGGTAGCAATAAAGCGGGCAAGCATATTCCAGCGTTTCTCTTTCAATCTTTTTTTTTTACTGGTGCAAACTCAAGCGATAATTGTATCCTCCATGAACTTGTAGAAATATTTCAAGCGTGAACACCGCAGTAATGTTAGCCACCTCAATTATTATGCAAAATAGGCATGCATGGGCAGGTGACTGCCACCAATTCCTTTCTCACGAAAACCTAGTTTTTAGGGTTTCCTCTTTTTCCTTGGGGTGACCGTGTGCATAGTTTCCTTGGTTGGGGTGCGCTTTCTTGGCCGGGTGCGTACTTTCCGCTGCAAGGTACGACTTCAGCAAGGGGCGTTATTTCCGCGGCAACGTAGGGTTTGCCAGTCCACCATTTTTTCGGTTATGAGCGTTATGATTTTCAATTTAAAACATATTGGTTCCCGTCCAAAATGGATTCTCCAAAGTAGTTTTCATGTACTTTGTAGTAACTTCTCTTCGTACCCCTTTCTTTGTTGTAGTTGGACGCGTAAGTAGCTTAAGAAGGTTTCATTAGCATGTCGCCTGAGAAAATCCCTTTCGCGGCTTTGAAAAATATTGGAAGCTCTAGGCCAAACATGGATGATGATTTTTTCACAATGTCCGCCACAGCTAGGAAAAATCATCCTAAGTTTGTGCCCGTCCTTCTGACCGGTTCAGAGGGTGAAGGAGACACCCAGTCGGTTCGACCAGGTTGTGTAATATGATTTTTCCTTCAGAGACAAGAGTATCCTGCTTCTTCCATTGACTTCACAATATGTCAGAGTCCGTTGCGTTCTTTTGACAAGTGGATGCAATTCATGATAAGTCAGGACTGTGTAAAATAAAATTTGATCAAACCCAAATCATTGGCGCTGTCACAGCTTCTGCGGCGCTTCAAATCAGGAAAGATATCTCGAGCTTAGTTGTTTTTGTCTCTCGATGGTGTCCAGACACTCACACAGCCACATGACTGTCTCTTTGGAAAGTGTGGTTGTCTTGCTGAACCTTCCCATAACATGGAATCTTGATATCACCTTGTCTGAAGATGAATAACAAATGCACGCTACTCTCGTTGCGAAGTCAAAAGGTTTTGTTCTGAAGGAAAACGAGACGAGGTGTTTCTACAGCTGGTGGGTGTCTCAGTGGTTCCCAGATGAGTCAAAGCCGGATCAAAAGAATAGTACACTTCATGTCGCGGCATTCTTGGTTCTTTGGTTATCCAGGGAAATTTTTGACGACGGCTCTGGTAAGAAGGAAATAAGACAGGGTCTCATTAAATTTGCTATCAGATTAGCGAAAGGTGTTGTTCTTCCCATTGGCGGCTTGTTTCTCGGTTCTCTGTACACATATTTGAATCATCTGGTTGCGGACATGCGTGCTTCAAACGGCTACATGAAAGTGGACTCGTACGTCCATGTTGCTTTTCTTCAAGCGTGGTTGTGGGAGCATTTCGAGAAGTGCGCTCCCAAACCGCTGGCTTTACTTCCCGAGTCTTGGGGTGGTTCTAGGATACTTCGCTGGGTGAACAGGCGCCCAAGATCTGGCTCGAACCTGGTTGACTTCCTTGACAACTCCTACACAATCAACTTTCGTCCATGGGCTCCAGTGTACGGCTCCATATTTCAAATAGACACTTTTGCCTCTGTTCCGAATACATTTTTGCTTTCCAAAAAGAATACGAGCATTGGCGAGGTTGTGTTCATGCGAAGTTGCACACCTGGTTATGTATCGTCTTTCTTTCGAGGATCTTGTCAGGCAGTCTCTTACAACATTGACAGGGCGGCTCGACATATAGGATTTGACCAAGGGGTCCCTCTCCCTCGTCAGACGGTCGTTCCAGAAAACTTGTTGCCAGCTGCTTTTGATGCTAGTGCTCTTGCGCTGGGTATAAGTCTTCCCTTCTTGCTCTCGGCACTAAATCCGACAACAATTTCCAAGTATAACATATTCTGGCAGGACGAGTTCCTTGCCATTCATGGATTCGTGAATGACGTAGTGAAGAATACCTGTGGTAAGCCTTCTGCTCAAACTTTAGCAAGACATCCATTGTTAAGGGATCCTTCCTCGCCCAAACGGGAGTCTCCTGACACGGACAGTCCCCAAAAGAAGGAGAGAAGGTCTAAATATCGCGCCAGTAGTTTTCGATCAGATTCAACGGCCCTTGTGACTTTCAGTTCTTCCAGCGTTCGGGTATGTATTCTTTCTCTTGCCCACTCATTCGGATTGCACAGTTCTTTCGTTACTGAAAATCTTTCCTTATTCCTTAACTAGGGCGTGAACTCCTTTGCCCAGCTTGCACGTAGTCAGAAAATGGTGGCTCTCGCAGCAGAAGGTGGCACTGCTCAGCCTCAGAGAACGGCGGCTCTCGCGGCAGAGGATGACAATGCCGAGCCTTCTTGTGGTGAAGAAGAGCTCGAAAAGGAGGTAAGATCGTAATATAGTGATGATGAAAATAGCTCTTCCAACAGCAGCGCTGAGTCTTCTTCTAGTCAGCCTGAAAGTGAATCAGTGAGTCTTCCACACATTCTTCTTCCTCTCTCCTTATTTATTTTTTGAAAAATGTCTAAACCACGATATCGCAAGGAGAACCCGCTCCTGAAGATGGACCCGAGGCGGAAAACCGTGGAGATACAGCTTTGTCTCCAACCATGGCAGCTGCGCCTGGCGGCCCGGAAATGGAGGTCGATCAAGATGAAGATGTTGTTGCGGCTCAAGTAGCGGAGAGTGCTCCAGCGACCATTGGCGCCATTGTAGTTAGTAATCCCTTGTCAGTTGTCGGTTCAGTTGTGGGTGTCGTTTTCGCTCCTCCATACTTAGTTCTTTATCCAAATCATGTGTTGATCGGTGGCTTCAGCGTGCCAGCCAAACACGAGACGTTATATACCAAGATATGGGAAAGGTATGGACACATTGCCACAACAAAAAAGGTTACTAGTCGGTTTTCGTTGGTCAAGCTTGTAGAGGAAGCTTTATCTTCGATTGACGATATGTGTAAAGTGACTGGCCATACCGTTTCTGAGGACGTGGTCTCAAGATGGAAGTTCCATCGTGATGTGTGCTTAGTCCACGGGTTCAACATTCCCTGGTTTGTTGAAGGTTTCTCTGAGATCGAAAAGTTGCAGACTACGGTGGTTGAAGGCCCTTCCACGGATGAGGTCGCACAGTGATAGACACATTTTTGTGTCCGATTTGTCTCGATTCTATATATTGTTAGGGTTCATTTTTGTACTTATTATGGTTTTTTATTTATTTGTAGGTATTTTTGGCCAATAAACATTTTTGGAAAAAATTGGCTCGAAAAGTTGTCGGAAAGCACCCGGAGGACATTTGCTATTCGGACTCTCACTTTGGATAAGGGGTAACCTAATTACTAAGGGGAATCCCATTTCCAGGCAGTTTCTAATCGCACCCCTACCCTGGATTAGGGGCAACCATCTTCAACATTTCAAAAACCAGGTTTTGGCGGGAAAATAGGTGCAGTGAAGAACAGATTTTGGCAATCGTGATTTGGAGGAGTTTGAGGTCGATTAAACCTCTGATTTTCATGGGATAGACTCCTTATGGGTCTAGGAATCTGATATGGGTGTTTAAATCGATTAGACTGGGCTGAATTGACGGATTTTTATCACAACAAAAAATATGGAAAGTCATGTGTGTGACCTGTTTTAGGGAATTTAGAGAGATTAAAGTGCTGTAAACTTTCCCAAAGATTTGTATCTATCTAAGGAAGAGTTTAGAATAAAAAGGAAAGTTAAGAAACACGTAGAATTTCTAAAACAAGAAATTGCCGGAACTTGGCCGTGAAGAGAAGGAAAGAGATTTTGGAAGATTTGGGAGAGATTTAATCGGTATTTTTGATATAAATAGATGTCTTGGGTCATATAGAAGAGGTGTCGAGAGTTTGGGAACCTAAGGAGAGCCAGAGAAGAAGAAATCAGAGCTTCACCAAACTCTGTTTCTGCTGCTGCTGCTGCTAAAGAGGAAGAACGAGAAGAACATTGACGCACGGGAAACAGTCACAGAACAGTGTCGTTGTTTAACAACTGAAGAACATTACGCTGTGCAGGACATTCGTATTCTAGGGTCTTCAAATCAGCGACAAAGCAACAGTATTTACAATAGTTTTCTGTAACAGTTCCATTGTAACAGCTGTTTTGCAACACCAACACTCTGTTGCAAATAGTCTGTGTTATTACTTTTCACTCTTTTAATCATCTTTTGAGCAACAAACACATATTTTGAGATCATGATTAATATGAGGAGCTAAACCCCATTGCTGAGGCGATAGAGGAAGCTATTTTTCCAACAAAAAGTGGTATATTCTATTTTATCTTTTTATTTGCAATAATTATATGATTATTTGCCTTAAACTATTATTGAATATGATTTTGATTTGAGTGATTGTGATTTATTTTGATGGAGTATGCTTAGTTTTAAGACTTTTGATGCTTCATACTTGGTATTTACAATTATTACTTTTGAAAATCTACTTGTTGCAATATTTTATAATCGAATTAAACGAGAAAATTGCATAAATATAAGTATTGGTTTAATCACTTTGAACTTGAAAAATAGTGGAATCTTAGGCTCAGTGTTTCTTTTAATATTGATATCATCTTTGATTGAGTTTGCTAAAAAATTTAGTGAGTTTTCTATTTTAATATTATAATTTAAGTCTAATTAATATCCTTCACAAGTCTGAGAATCGAACCACTTTTACCATTATCTACAAATCACATCACACAGCAGGAGACGGAAATGGAAAGGTTTTCCACGGAGCTGCAGCTGAAACGGGTGGCTCTCGAAAACACGAAGAAGGCTTTCACCAAGAAGAGCAAGCCATTACTAGATGGTTTTCCTTGAATGTACTCCTGTCTTTTGAACTTCTTTATTTAGGATTATTTTTTTTGAAGGCGAACAGAGCGCCTAGCTTATGGTTTGGTTTTCTAGATTCTTGGGTTGATAGATAATTGTTACTTATGAGGGTTTTGGATTATTCTTTTGGAATGAATTGTTGTTTTTTTTTTAGAATCATGTTGTTTTGTTTATGACTATATGTGGCGTAAATACCCCAGGATAGTCATGGAGTTTTGAATGTTGTGTTGTTAGTAGAAAGTATGGGATGAAACATGGGGATAGCATGGATGTCGGTTTCTATTATCTATGTGAAAATCCTAGGTAGTAGAACATGCAACTCCTCTGACGAGACTTACTTGCTTTTTAGAGTCTCCCAACAAAATGGATCTCCCTGATGTAAATCTGAGTTTTTGTGGGCAGCGACGCCGTGACTATGAAAAGTCCCCAATCATTCCTAAGTCCCCAGTCGTTCCAGAGTCGTCTAATAACGAGTCGGCGGCTAGTCTGCTTCCATCATCTCGATATCTGGGTTGAAAAGATGGAATCAGAAATCGGGAATTGATATTGTGACCGATAGATTAATCTCCACTGTGGTCGCCAATTTTTTGAGGGTGAAAACAGTTTCTGCTGATTTTGGTAATTTCGAATGTGTGGGTGAGAAACGAGTCTAAACCCTAAACAATATACTGCAAGGGAGTACTTTTATTCGAGAGATCAATCTGTACAAATCTGGCCTAAACCAAGAAATGGCCGTTCCAGACTTTCTTCGGTCACAAAGTGAAGAAGAAGGGTTGGTCTAGGGAGGGAAGCGAAAAGAGTGTTGAGACCAGAATAGTTGATTCGGAAAGAGTAGTTGTTTGACGACTTGTATCAGAAAGTGGAAAGCTAACAGATGGGGAAGCTAACAAGTGATTTCTGAGTGTTGTATTCTCCTGACCAAAACTTGTTCTTTGGTGGAAATAGGTGAGACCTATTTATACAAGTCGCAACAAAAACGTACCCTGGTCTAGTAAGAGGTGAAAACGGTTGAGTAAATGGAAGAAAGCGGCAACGGGTAATGCCTGGAATTGATGTTTCCATAATGAAGAAAACATTTCACCATTACTTCCTGTATTTACTAACCGCCTCACTCTTATGACACTTTCTTGTAACGGGCGTAGTGTACGCCACACGCTGTAAACCGCCAGACCAATACCCTGATGAGCATCCCCCAGTTTTGTGACATGTTTTGATGTCTCGAGTGTCTTCGTGGAAAATGTGTAGTATGTTGCTGTTGTTTGGCAAGTTAATATTGAGAGGCTTGACGGTTCGATGGTGACTTTCGACGACCGAGATTTCGCATCTTGAGAGGAATGTTAGCCGTTGATTGTGGTTACCTTCCGTTGGTAGCCAGTGGCATGGCCACGGTGCTGGCATGGCTTGCGCATGCTCTTGGCGTGGCTAATTAGGGTTTGGTGCCGTGACCAAAGAATTGGCATAGCTAAGTATGTGTCGTGGCAAAAGAGTAGGAAGCGTAGCCAAAGGTTGCCACAAGTCGTTTGGTGGCAAGTTTGTACGGTTAAGATCTGCATTTCATGAGGAAGGATAGCCGTTGATCGTTGCAACCTTCCGTTTGGCAGCCAGCGGCATGGAGGCATGGCCGGCAAGGCTTTGGCGTGGCTAAATTAGGGCTTTGGAACCGTGGCCAAGAGTTGGCACCGTAGCCAAGATATTTCCATAAGTCGTTTTGTGGCAAGTTTATACGGCTAAGATCTGCATCTCAAGAGGAAGAATATCCGTTGATTGTTGCAACCTTTTGTTTGGCAGCCAGCGGCATGGAGGCATGGCCGGCATGGCTTTGGCGTGGCCAAATTAGGGCTTTGTCACTTTGGCCAAGAGATTACCATAAGTCGTTTGGTGGCGAGTTTGTACGGCTGAGATCTGCATCTCAGGAGGAAGGACAGTCGTTGATTGTAGCAACCTTTCGTTTTGGCATCCAGCGGCATGGAGGCATGGCCTGCATGGCTTTGGCATGGTTTAGGCACGTCCAAGCTAGGATAGTTTTAGGCGCGGCCAAAATTAGGGTTTTGGCATAGTTCAGGTGCGGCCAAAATTATGGCTTGGCATGGGAGCAAAAGTTGTCATGCATTTGGTGGTGAACTTGGACGGCTGAGATTTGCATTTCAGAGGGAAGGGTGGTCGTTGATTGTTGCAACCCTTCGTTTTGGCAGCCAACGGCATGGAGGCATGTCCGGCATGGCTTTGATGCGGAGATGTGGCTGGCATGGTGGTGCGGCTGGCATGGTTGGCATGCCTTTGGCGCGGATATGTGGCTGGCACGGCATGCCATTGGCACGGTGGTGCTGCTGGCATGGTCGGCATGCCTTTGGCACGGAGATGTGGCTGGCATGGCAGGACATTGGCACGGTGGTGCGGCTGGCATGGTCGGCATGCCTTTGGCGCAGATAGGTGGCTGGCATGGTGGTGCGGCTGGCATGGTTGGCATGCGTTTGACGTAGAGATGTGGCTGGCACGGCATGCCATTGGCATGGTGGTGCGACTGGCATGGTTGGCATGCCTTTGGCGCGGAGATGTGGCTGGCATGGCATGCCATTGGCACGGTGGTGCGGCTGGCATGGTCGACATGCCTTTGGCACGGAGATGTGGCTGGCACGGCATGCCATTGGCACGGTGGTGCGGATGGCATGGTTGGCATTCCTTTGGCGCGGAGATGTGGCTGGCATGGCATGCCATCGGTATGATGGTGCGGCTAGAATGGTTGGCATTCCTTTGGCGCAGATAGGTGGCTGGCATGGTGGTGTGGCTGGCATGGTTGGCATGCGTTTGACGTAGAGATGTGGCTGGCACGGCATGCCATTGGCATGGTGGTGCGACTGGCATGGTTGGCATGCCTTTGGCGCGGAGATGTGGCTGGCATGGCATGCCATTGGCACGGTGGTGCGGCTGGCATGGTCGACATGCCTTTGGCACGGAGATGTGGCTGGCACGGCATGCCATTGGCACGGTGGTGCGGATGGCATGGTTGGCATGCCTTTGGCACGGAGATGTGGCTGTCATAGCATGTCATCGGCACGATGGTGCGGCTGGCATGGTTGGCATGCCTTCAGCGTGGAGAGGTGGCTGGCATGGTTGGCATGCCTTCAGTACCGAGTGCTCTGCCGTGGAGCATGGCATATAAAAGAGGTACCCCGGTAATTTTACGCAGACATGTTGAATGGTTCAATATGTGCTAGTGGCGCCATTATTACTCACGTGTGACGTCACTGTTTGACTACGGTTTTACGATTTTAACCCTAAGCTAAAAATCACAATCAACAGCTGAAAAAGCGGTGGTCCAACAACACCACCCAATATTTCGCTTAGCAATCTGTATAGACAAACTCAAATATACTTTTAAGAGAATCAACAAGACTCAATCAATTAAAAAGTATATCAACGAGTTTATATCTCTCTCCTTGATTAGATTTACTCAAGCAGGAACTACGAGTTCTAATCAAATACAAGGAATAACTTGGATGGTACCAAAGACCAATATCCAAGGATCAATCGGTGACAATCAACAACCAAAGGTTGGATTACTCTAATTGATGATCTAACGCACAACCTGTATTATTCAATTATAAAGATAAAACAATATAATGCGGAAATTGAAATAACACAGACACCAGAAATTTTGTTAACAAGGAAAGCGCAAATGCAGAAAAAACCCGGGACCTAGTCCAGATTGAACACACACTGTATTAAGCCGTTATAGACATTAGCCTACTCCAAGATAACTTTGGACTGGACTGTAGTTGAATCCCAATCAATCTCCCACTGATCCAAGGTACAGTTATGCTCCTACGCCTCTGATCCCAGCATGATACTGCGTACTTGATTTCCTTAGCTGATCTCACCCACAACTAAGAGTTTCTACGACCCAAAACCGTAGGATTTGTCAATAAACAAATCTGTCTCACACAGACAAGTCTATCAAAGGATCAATCTGTCTCCCACAGATAAATCCTAAAGGTTTTGCGTCTTTTGATAATAATCAAGGTGAACAGGAACCAATTGATAATCCGGTCTTATATTCCCGAAGAATGGCCTAGAGTTATCAATCACCTCCCAACAATCTTAATCGTATGGTAGCGAAACAAGATATTGGGGAATCACAAACAATTAGACGAAGATGTTTGTGATTACTTTTTATATCTTGCCTATCGGAGATATCAATATCAAGTCAATAAATCTGATTGTACTCGTACGATAGAACATGCAAGATTAGATCATACAACTACGATAAAAGTAGTATCGGTCTGGCTTCACAATCCCAATGAAGTCTTTAAGTCGTTAACCTGGTTTTAGAAGAAGAAAATCAAAGGTTAAAGGAGAATCGACTCTAGTATGCAAACTATCACACGTAAGGTGTGGGGATTAGTTTTGCACAATACTAGATGTCTCTTTTGTATAATAGGGTTTGCAATCAATGTTAGCTTAGTAACAAAGCATTCAATATTCACCGTTAGATGAAAAACTGATTTAGATTCAAGCTAATATTTCTAAACCGTTAGATCGAAAACTTAGCTTGTTACACACACTTGACACTGCACGCTTCTAGGTTTGTTAACCGTACCCAAACGTATGCACTTGTTGGTTCAACAATAGTTAACCAAAAGGTTAGCCATATGAGCATTTCATATCAACCATGTTCTTCTTCACCATAACTAGTTCAAATGACTTCAAATGAACTAGTTAGAGAGTCTTTCAATTGCAAGGAAATCTTATGTACTACACAAGACACAATTGAAGTAAAGTTGATTTAATTCACTTGAATCGGTTCATGAACTTTTATAGCCACGGTTTGCAAACTGCATTCCTTAGTCTTTTTAAGTTTAAGTTCAAAAATCATCTTCAGATATATAACCTTCTCAAGTTCGCAGACTAGGTTCGCGGACTTAAGTTACCAGGCAGAGTTTACAAACTCTAGCAAAATTCTCGGGTATGAGAACTTCGCCGGTTCGCGGACTGGGTTCGCGGACTGAGTTCGCGGACTTATCTTCACGCAAGCAATTTGTCAACTCTAGCAGAAATTATAGGGTTTGAGAACTTCGGCAGTTCGCGGACTCCGCTCACGCCATTCTTCCGGTTCTCTTGATCAACAAAGTTCGCAAACTTTGGTTCAAGGAATAGGACTTATACATAAATGTGTTTCCAAAACAATGCTTATGTCCACCATTGGTTATGTAATCTAAACTCTCATTTCAATCATTGAAACATTCTTAGAGGACGTTATATAGTTGTTACACCATTTCTCGTCAAAGCAATTTTCAAGATGATTAAAACATATCATGACTTTCGTCACATGGTAAAGATAAACTTGATCGAAGCGAAAAGCTTACCAACACATATTTCGAGAAATAGATAGGCGATGTATACTCGGCTCGAAATACCAAATGTGTATAATCCAAGTCTATATATATAGCATACGACTTCTTGTCTCAAGGAGTAGGAGATAAAGTAGATAGACTTTTGAGTGATAGATAACTTCAAGTCTTCACATACCTTTTGGTCGAGAAGTTCCACCGGTTCCTTGAGTAGTTCTTCTACTTGTATGATGAATCGCCATGAAGTCCTTGAGCTCAACTACACTTTCTATCCTAGTACGAGACTTATCTATAATAGACTAGAAATCAAGACTTATAGTTTGGATCACTAACATTGATAAACATGCTTGAGATAGCAACGCATGGGAGTTCGACCGAGCAATACTCTCACAATCTCCCCCTTTGTCAATTTAGTGACAAAATTATCAATACATATGGAATAAAAAAATATATAAAGAAACTTTAGTAGCTCCTATTCCACATGTCTAATCTTCAACATTCCTCGAAATCTTCGTCACTTCCAAGTACTCCAATGTTCCCAAAGGTTGTAAGTTTAGCATCACCGTTGTTGAAGATACGTAGCTATAACAATGAGAAAACATAGTTCTCGATCATTGTTATACAGTGTTATAGTATTATTACAAAGCGTCAAAGTTCAATTGTATCACAACTTCAACAATAATACTATGGTGATATGTATCACTCCCTCTTAGTCAATACTCCATCTCACATGGAAACCACTCCCCCTTACATAATGATCCGAGAACCATGTGTATTTGTAGTATGAACTACATATTAATTCTCCCCCTTTTTGTCAATAAAATTGGCAAAGGTACAAGAACGGGATCATAATGAAATTTCTGAGAGAGACATTTCATGACAAAAGGAAAAAAATACATACCAACAAATTTAGATGCAATCATAAAGCCGAAGCTAAATGCATTCATCAAGGAGTTTAAAGATACAAGATAACCCCTCTAAAATTCCACAGCCGCACACCCCTCAAGATATGACCATTAAGCACAAGTTCAAAAGAACTCTCCCCCATTTGATGTCATTCCCGAAAGAACAACAAGAGCGACCTTAATTTCAAAAGAAAAGAAGGATTTTATTGGACACCAAAAACCATGAGAATGATTTTCTATATCCAAAAAAACTCAATCAAATTAATCACAAGTAAACCCATGATTAATTTAATCGGAAAACACAATCAAATTAAACACAAGAGGTGATCAATTCAATTGATTATGCTCAACATAAGAGAACTTATGGAGACAATAACTAAATAACCAAACAAGATGATTAATTTAATTCAAAATGCTCGACATAACATATCTCACGGAACACCAACTAAGCTAAAAGATCAACTTGGTTGTAAAGTGCTCAACATAAGACATTACGGAGCCTCACAGTAATACATAAAATATGGATCAGGGATGATCAATACCGCGGAATACACAAGGATTCATACTATCTTCAGTCACTATTTGCATAACGACAATTAATAGACATGATCCTTGAAAACAAAAGATTTTAACCTATCTTCCATCAAATGTTTGACAATATAGGCTTAACTTTTGTATTTGTCAAAATTCTATTCATTCTTTTACCAGTACGTGAATACCGATCACAAACGACTTTACTTTTGACAAAGTATGGGAAAAACATAGTTTACGGACGTAGACACCAATATCCCATAACAAATTGCAATATATCAAATCATAAATATTAATACTGCAAAACATCATCCTCCAAATATTTTTAGAATTTAAACCAATAAACCTAAAAGAGAACAATAAGACGAAAAATAATAGCTATGTGTAGTCACAATCATTGATATTCAAAGCACTAGTTATTCTTCCAACTAAACCAAAAAGAATACATACTAGGCAACAATTGAATCAGGTTTCTTTGACCACTTCATACCTTTGAAACGGACCATCAAAGTAAGTATCGCTGATATCCTTGATCTTCTTGACAGTCGAAACACCATGTTCAAGAGTTAAAACATTAGTTTTTCGGTTAACAATGCGAGGAAGATGTCTAGCTTTGGCGCAGTCAAGGATAAATTTCTTCTGATTCCTTATTTAAGATATTCTGATTATCAAGGATTTTTGCATGTCCATCAATAAGCTGGTATATCTGCAATTGAAGGTTAGCAAGTTCGTTCTTAACCTCACTTTGAACGATAATTAAATCCTTGACAGATTCTCCAATCCAAGAGTTATACTCTTTTCTTTCGAGCATCTTTTTCAGAACAAAATCTTGAGCTGGATCACATCCTTTTAGGTCTTCCTCCATCGTAGGGTTTACTTCTTCTTTAAGAACAGTTTCCATAGACATCATATTTGAAGATTAAGAACACATATATGAGATATATATATATAAGTTCCTTGAGAAGATATGGACGTCTGTGGGCAAACCCGAACATATGAACAAGAAGGATGGACCAAACAGGGAAAACTGCATATTGTGACATTTTCAATGCTTATGAACAGGTTAGAAGAGTCACAATGAAGAAATACTAAAAACTCACAAAGAAAGCTATCAATCATACAGACAGATGAAAATCAACTATATACTTGAGAATCTCTCAATCATCATCCTTGTATCTCTCAAGTTAGATACGAGAATGGAACTTTCTACTATTAGGTAGCAGAGGGAGACATAGTCTCACCATAGGTATTGAGAAGATAGTTGTGATTTTCACCTGGATGTCTGACCTCAGTATTTCTTGCCTTCCCTTGGCTGTTTTCAAATTTAGAGAATTTTCTCACAGCCCTTCCTGAAAGCTCAAGATAAGAAGCTTTCTAATTACTGAGTCTAGGACCTCTAAAGATCGGTTCTAGAGGATTTTCCGAAATGGGTCTCCATACTCTAGACTTAGATTTACCAGAGTTGTTATTATAAGCACATGACATGCTTTCATTAGTAGCACAAGAATTTGTACCACTAGAATGCACAAGGTTCCTGTAACGATTTCTAGGGAATAGATCATTCTTATAAGTTGTCTGTTTTCCTGTGGACATAAGGTTCACTGTTGTAGTCGACTGACTATTTGTTCCATTGATAGCGAAGAGAAGCAAATTGTGAAGTTTAGAAATTTGTTTCCTCCTGGAAAAACAATGGATAGCATAGTGGTTCCCTTTTCCACAGAAAGTACAGGTTCGTGGAGGAGAAGCAAAAAACGGCATCTGTTTTAACTTCACAGCCCTGTGAGAAGATGGTAAGTTATGTAAACTTTTCTTGACACAATCTTCTCTTGGAGGATATTTCTTCATGTACTGTACGTCAGGAACAGTTGGAACAGAAGGATTTTTCCTTAAGACAGGGTTATCCTTTTCCAAGGACTTGCACTGTTCATAAGATAGTCAAAGGGATGCTTCTAGTTTCTCTTTTTCAACACGAAGTCTGTCAAGATCAGATGAATGCGTCTTGATCAAACGTTTTTCTCTAATTGACCCTTCTTTGACAATCTTTTCAAGATCACAAATCTTTTCACGCTGTAGATTATTTTCTTGAAGAAGTTTCTCAATATCCTTAGAGAAGGACTCAATAATGTTATAGAGTACACGTTCTCGATCAATAGACTTTTCAAATTCATCGATGAGTTGATCATGATTATGAAGATCAACAAAATCAGTAGAATTTTTTGCAATTCTGGTGAGCTCCATTTCAGCTTTTGCCATTGTGTCAAATGTCTCATTGGAGGAACAGTGATCAACACAAGATGAGATAATCTTCCAACCTCGGGATTCGGAAGAATCAACTAAGGAGCAATCCTTTGAGGTATTCCCGAGACAGCTGACATAGTTGAAAGCTTTAGGAGGAATCTTGGTATGCGTAAGTGATTCTTTTCTCAGACTCAGATTGCTTACAAACACAGATTTGTAAGGTATTGAACGTGTTTGCCTGCTCTGATACCAATTTAAAAAGCGGGGTCTAACAACACCACCTAATATTTCTCTTAGCAATCTGTATAGACAAACTCGAATATACTTTTAAGAGAATCAACAAGATTCAATCAATTAAAAAGTATATCAATGAGTTTATATCTCTCTTCTTGATTTGATTTACTCAAGCAGGAACTACGAGTTCTAATCAAATGCAAGGAATAACTTGGATGATACCAAAGACCAATATCCAAGGATCAATCAATGACAATCAACAACCAAAGGTTGGATTACTCTAATTGATGATCTGACGCACAACCTGTATTATTTAAATTAAAAAGATAAAACAATATAATGCGGAAATTGAAATAACACAGACACCAGAAATTTTGTTAACAAGGAAACCACAAATTCAGAAAAACCCAAGGACCTAGTCCATATTGAACACACATTGTATTAAGCCGCTACAGACACTAGCCTACTCCAAGCTAACTTCGGACTGGACTGTAGTTTAACCCCAATCAATATCCCACTGATCCAAGGTACAGTTGTGCTCATACACCTCTGATCCCAGCAGGATACTGCGCACTTGATTCCCTTAGCTGATCTCACCCAAAACTAAGAGTTGCTACGACCCAAAATCACAGGCTTTGACAATAAATAAATTTGTCTCACTCAGACAAGTCTATCAAAAGATCAATCTGTCTCCCACAGTTAACCCTAAAGGTTTTGTTCCGTCTTTTGATAATAATCAAGTTGAACATGAACCAATTGATAATTCGGTCTTATATTCCAGAAGAACAGCCTAGAGTTATCAATCACCTCACAACAATATTAATCGTATGGTAGCAAAACAAGATGTTGCGGAATCACAAGCAATGAGACGAAGATGTTTGTGATTACTTTTTATATCTTGCCTATCGGAGATATCAATCTCAAGCCAATCAATCTGATTGTACTCGTATGATAGAAGATGCAAGATCAGATCACACAACTATGATAAAAGTAGTATCAGTCTGGCTTCACAATCCCAATGAAGTCTTTAAGTCGTTAACCTGGTTTTAGAAGAAGAAAACCAAAGTTTAAAGGAGAATCGACTCTAGCACGCAAACTAGTATCACACGTAAGGTGTGTGGGGATTAGTTTTGCACAATACTAGATGTATCCTTTATATAGTCTTTCAAATCAGGGTTTGCAATCAATGTTAGTTTAATAACAAAGTATTCAATATTCACCGCTAGATGAAAACCTTATTTAGATTCAAGCTAATATATCTCAACCGTTAGATCGAAAACTTAGCTTGTTACACACACTTGACAATGCACGCTTCTAGGTTTGTTAATCGTACCCAAACGTATGCACTTATTGGTTCAACAATAGTTAACCAAAAGGTTAGCCATATGAGCATTTCATATCAACCATGTTCTTCTTCACCATAACTAGTTCAAACGACTTCAAATGAACTAGTTAGAGAGTTGTTCAATTGCAAGGAAATCTTATGTACTACACAAGACACAATTGAATCAAAGATGATTTGATTCACTTGAATCGGTTCATGAACTTTTATAGCCACGGTTTGAAAACTGCATTCCTTAGTCTTTTTAAGTTTAAGTTCAGAAATCATCTTCAGATATATAACCTTCTCAAGTTCACAGACTAGGTTCGCTGACTTAAGTTACCGGGCAGAGTTTACAAACTCCAGCATAAATTCGCGGGTATGAGAACTTTGCCGGTTCGCGGTCTGGGTTCGCGGACTTAGCTTCATGCAAGTAGTTTTTCAACTCCGATAGAAATTCTCGGGTTTGAGAACTTCGGCAGTTCGCCGACTGAGTTCGCAAACTCGACTCACGCCATTCTTCCGGTTCTCTTGATCAAGAAAGTTCGCAAACTTTGGTTCAAGGAATAATACTTATACATAAATGTGTTTCCACAACAATGCTTATGTCCACCATTGGTTATGTAATCTAAACTCTCATTTCGATCATTGAAACATTCTTAGAGGATGTTATACAGTTGTTACACCATTTCTCGTCAAAGCAATTTTCAAGATGATTGAAACATATCATGACTTTCATCACATGGTAAAGATAAACTTGATCGAAGCGAAAAGCTTACCAACACATATTTCTAGAAATAGATAGGCGAGGTATACTCGGCTCGAAATACCAAATGTGTATAATCCAAGTCTGTATATATAGCATACGACTTCTTGTCTCAAGGAGTAGGAGATAGAGTAGATAGACTTTTGAGTGATAGATAAGTTCAAGTCTTCACTACCTTTTTGTCGAGAAGTTCCACCGGTTCCTTGAGTAGTTCTTCTACTTGTATGATGAATCGCCATGAAGTCCTTGAGCTCAACTACACTTTTTATCCTAGTCCAAGACTTAGCTATATTAGACTATAAATCAAGACTTATAGTTTTGATCACTAACATTGACAAACATGCTTGAGATAGCAACGCATGCGAGTTCGACCGAGCAATGCTCTAACAACAGCAGCGAAAAAAGATATTTTGGAATCACAAACGATGAGACGAAGATGTTTGTGATTACTTTTTATCTTGCCTATCGGAGATAGATATCTCAAGCCAATTATTACAATTTTACTCGTACAATAGAAACAACAAGATCAGATCACACAACTATAAGAAAAATAGTATCGGTCTAGCTTCACAATCCCAATGAAGTCTTTAAGTGGTTAACCTGGTTTAGAAGAAGAAACCAAAGGTTAAAGTAGAATCGACTCTAGCTTAGCACAACTAGTATCACTCAGAATATGTGGGGATTAGGTTTCCTAGTTGCTAGAGTTCTCCCTTATATAGTCTTTCAAATCATGGTTTGCAATCACTGTTAGCTTAGTAACAAAGCACTCAATATTCACCGTTAGATGAAAAACTGATTTAGATTCAAGCTAATATTTATCAACCATTAGATCGAAAACATAGCTTGTTATATACGAATGAAATGCACGTTCCTGGGATTGTGTAACCGTACCCAAACTTGTACATTAGTTGGTTTAACAATAGTTAACCAAATGGTTAGCCATATGATCAGTTTCATATCAACCATATTCTTCTTCACCATAACTAGTTCAAATGACTCAAATGAACTAGTTAGAGAGTTGTTCAATTGCAAAGATATCTTATGCACTACACAAGACACAATTGAAGCAAAAACGATTTGATTTACATGAATGGGTTCATGAACTCTATAGTCACGGTTTGAAATTGCATTCCTTAGTTTATAAAGATAAGTTCACTAAACATCGTTTTGAGACATAACCTACTCAAGTTCGCGGACTGGGTTCGCGGAATTAAGTTCCCGGATGGAGTTCACAAACTCCAACAGAAATTCTCGGGTTTGAGAACTTCGCCAGTTCGCGGACTTAGCTCACGCACTACTCCGGTTCACTTGATCAACAAAGTTCGCAAACTTCGGTTCAAGCAATAAGGACTTATACATATATGTGTTTCCACAACAATGCTCATATCCTCCAAATAGTTATATAGTCTAAAATCTCATTTCAATCATTGAAACATTATCAGAGGACGTTATATATTTTTTATTCACAAACCATTTCTCCTCAGAGTAATTTTCAAAGTGATTGAAACATAACATGACTTTCATCACTAGGTAAAGATGAACTTGGCTAAAGCGAAAGCTTTACCAACACATATTTCGAGAAATAGATAGGCGAGGTAAACTCGGCTCGAAATACCAAATGTGTATAATCTAAGTCTATATAGCAAAACGACTTTTGTCTCAAGATAGGAGATAAATAGACTTTTGAGTGATAGATAAGTTCAAGTCTCCACATACATTTTAGTCGATGAAGATACACCAGTTCTTTGAGTAGTCCTTCGTCTTGTATGATGATTGCCATGGAGTTCTTGAGCTCAACTACACTTTCTATCCTAGTCTGAGACCTTAGATATAGTAGACTAGAAATCAAGACTTATAGTTTTGATCACTAACATTGACAAACATGCTTGAGATAGCAACGCATGCGAGTTCGACCGAGCAATGCTCTAACAACAGCAGCGAAAAAAGATATCTTGGAATCACAAACGATGAGACGAAGATGTTTGTGATTAATTTTTATCTTGCCTATCGGAGATAGAAATATCAAGCCAATTATTACAATTGTACTCGTACGATAGAAACAACAAGATCATATCACACAACTATAAGAAAAGTAGTATCGGTCTGGCTTCACAATCCCAATGAAGTCTTTAAGTCGTTAACCTGGTTTAGAAGAAGAAACCAAAGGTTAAAGGAGAATCGACTCTAGCTTATCACAACTAGTATCACTCAGAATATGTGGGGATTAGGTTTTCTTCCAGTTGCTAGAGTTCTCCCTTATATAGTCTTTCAAATCATGGTTTGCAATCAATGTTAGCTTAGTAAAGAAGCATTCAATATTCACCGTTAGATGAAAAACTGATTTAGATTCAAGATAATATTTATCAACCGTTAGATCGAAAACATAGCTTTTTATACACAAATGAAATGCACGTTCCTGGGCTTGTGTAACCGTACCAAAACTTGTACATTAGTTGGTTTAACAATAGTTAACCTAATGGTTAGCCATATGATTACTTTCATATCAACCATATTCTTCTTCACCATAACTATTTCAAATGACTCAAATGAACTAGTTAGAGAGTTGTTCAATTGGAAAGATGTCGTATGCACTACACAAGACACAATTGAAGCAAAAACGATTTGATTTACATGAATGGGTTTATGAACTCTATAGCCACGGTTTGAAATTGCATTCCTTTGTTTATAAAGATAAGTTCACTAAACATCGTTTTTATACATAACCTACTCAAGTTCGCGGACTGGGTTCGCGGACTTAAGTTCCCGGATGGAGTTCACAAACTCCAACAGAAATTCTCGGGTTTGATAACTTCGCCAGTTCGCGGACTTAGCTCACGCACTACTCCGGTTCACTTGATCAACAAAGTTCGCAAACTTCGGTTCAAGAAATAAGGACTTATACATATATGTGTTTCCACAACAATGCTCATATCCTCCAAATAGTTATATAGTCTAAACTCTCATTTCAATCATTGAAACATTCTCAGAGGACGTTATATATTTGTTATTCACAAACCATTTCTCCTCAGAGTAATTTTCAAAGTGATTGAAACATAACATGACTTTCGTCACTAGGTAAAGATGAACTTGGCTAAAGCGAAAGCTTTACCAACACATATTTCGAGAAATAGATAGGCGAGGTAAACTCGGCTCGAAATACCAAATGTTTATAATATAAGTCTATAATGCAATACGACTTTTGTCTTAAGATAGGAGATAAATAGAATTTTGAGTGATAGATAAGTTCAAGTCTCCACATACCTTTTAGTCGATGAAGATACACCAGTTCTTTGAGTAGTCCTTCGTCTTTTATGATGATTGCCATGGAGTTCTTGAGCTCAACTACACTTTCTATCCTAGTCTGAGACCTTAGATATAGTAGATTAGAAATCAATACTTATAGTTTTGATCACTAACATTGAAAAACATGCTTGAGATAGCAACGCATGCGAGTTCGACCAAGCAATGCTCTAACATTTAGAGTTCTCATTATATATCTAAGTGGGTCTATATGTCTGAGTGGTTCCAGAAAAGGGTTAATGATCAATTAGTAGAAGTCGATGGACATTTAAGTCTATTAGACACAGAGGGGGATGATCATCTCCACATGTGGATTTATTATGAGGATGATAATGAAGGCGACGAGGGTAGGGGTGGTTGTTAGGTTAAAGAGACAATCCAAGTGACCTATCATTGGGATAAAGCTTTGTTATTTAGCTTTAAAATCCATCCCCCTTACAGACCTGATTATCATAAAACCCTTTCAAGAAATCTCCGGAAGAAACCCGACAGAGGATGAATTTCTTCCGACAGAGGATGAATGTTTTGACTACTATGATCGAGCAAAGAATAAATATTACAAAACACGGGTCCAAACAAAATCAATCCATAATTCAATGATAGTTTTATTTCCTTCTTCTGATACTTGTATAATGTTTGGTATCATGTTCTTGTGCTGCACTTGCTGATCTTTTATAATACAGAAACAAGAGTGGTGTTGAATTGATTCTTATATGATAATATTTGTATTTAAACCTGAACTCCATATGATGAATCTTCCATGTTCAGTATGCATTGATAGTTGTATGTATGTGGTGTTTTCTGGTTGTAGAGCATGTTAATACTAGGGATAAGGTTATGTTTCATCCTAAGGTTTCTTGTAATCATGTTTAAGCATAAAGTTTTATGATTAAGAAGACGAAATTCCAACATTCTAAAGTCTCGGTGTCTATGAATTTTATGATTTAATAACTTTCTTCTAGACTCTATTCCTTGTCCAGCGTAACAAAGGAATGTCGCGCGCACCGCCTCATTGATTAGTTGAAGAGCCGATAAACGAATTTAAACTAATTCTTTCGACCTCTTTATGTTTTTCATATATATTAAGGCTTCTCTTAACTGTAATCAATGCATTTATTAACCATAACCCATTTAAAATAAATTCTTAACCTAATAGAACAGACCTTTATATATAGCCCACAAAATTATACATAATCATTATATATAGCCCAAGATAATACAATAATTCATTAAATACCTAAATCAACAACCACAACAAAAAAGTTCTAATTTTCATAATTTAATTTATGTAAGATATAAGTGTTGTTAGAAGAATAATCAATACCCTCAATCAATTTTAGTGTAATCACGATTGAGAAAAAGAAAACATCTTAGAGAATTCTTTTATAGGTTATGTTTATGGATCTTTTAGGAAAAGAATCAAAACCTTAATTAATTCTATTTCGATTGATATTGTTATGAAATTTTATTTAGGGAAAATTTGAAACCGATCAATTTTAATATAATCATAATTGAGAAAAAATGATATCATTTTAGAGAAAATTAAGAGTTAGGTATGTATTTTGTTTTGAGGAAAAATTAAAATTAGGGATTATAATTGGTCAATTTGTAAGAATACTAAAAGAACAATTACAATTTAGTTTGAAGTATGATTAAAAAAAAGTTATGGTTTATTTTGATTGTTAGTAAGAAGGAGATATTAAGATTAATTGTCAGTAGAAAATTAAGACGTGTTTGGTTTTTCATTTTAACTTAAATTTTTTGGGTTATGGTTAATAAATATGTGAGTTATATTTAAGAAAAGCCTACTTTAATTAGTTGAGAACGTAATAGGATGCTTTAAAGTTGGCTTTTTATTTCAGGGTTTAGTATGTAATCTAACAATGATAATTTGTAGTTTGGTGTAATGATTTGATACCTATCATAGTATTAATATTGTTCAAAACACTTATTTTGAGAAGTGCATCACCCCAATATAATGGCAACGACTTTGCTAATTTTGAAATGTGCAATCCCTCAATCTAATGGTTCTAATGGTTATGAGTCTTATGACGGAACTTTGTTAGTGTTCTCGTAACATCGAGTACCCTATAACAATTGGTTTTGGGAAACTTGTGCTAGGTTAATGTTTCAAATGGGTAGTAATGTTGTGTTTCAAGATTTTTGTGCTCTTTGTGGTGATGTAATTTTTTGTTTCAAGATTCCTGTGCTCTTTACGGTGATGTAGTGGAAACTCAAGATCATCTACAAATACATTGTAACATTTCGCATAGAATGTGGTTTTTATCTCCAAATAAAGGGTGGGCATGAGTGTTCCCTAATACTTAGATGGATCTCACTAAAACCTAGTCCACCATTTTTATTGCTCCGGTCGTATCATTTGGGAGTCGATTCATGCCGTCGTGATTTGGACTTTATGAAAAGAGAGGAAAATTCCTATTTTCAAAGCCAATTACAACTAAAAGGATGACAAAGACGTGGGAGAGGAAGCTAAGGAGTTGGTGGTACCCTGGATGATGCTGCTGGCAAAAGGGTACATTTAAATTTTTCAAACACAGTTCACAATTGGGCATCCATTTTCTTTTGATTGTTTTCTGTTATATTATTCGTTTTTTTTTTCCTACCTCTGAAAGACTTACTATTCATTCTTCTATATATTTATTTCTTCTTGTCAAAAGAAAATGTTGTGTTTTAAGATACGAGTGTATATACGATTGTGTTTCGAGTCAAAATAGTATCTATAGATTTGTTTGTTTGAGATGTGCTGGAGAAAAATGAGTTTAAACTTTTAGTTTTGGTCTTTGTTGGATACTTTTTCATATTTCTTACGGGAGAATGAAAGGTAAACTTTAGTCGCACATCAAATATCCTAAAGAGGAATATATCTATATAAACTAATATTTTTAGTCTTCTATAAGAGTGGGCAGGCACGGGCGGGTAAATTACATATGGTGTAACTTATGCCTAACCGTGAGTACATGTGCGTATACGCGCATGTAAGTATGAACCAAGATTTATTTTTTGCGAAAATATCTAGTATTCATTTTTTGACATTGTTTTACAAAATATATTTTTTGGTATTTATATTTGTGAAAAAAGAATTCCTCGTTTAATTGTTTTACAAGAAACAAATTTGGCTCTACAAGAAATCCAAAACCTTCGAGCTTTCTTTTCTCATATAAATACGAAACATTTCACAATCGAAACTTGCGTCTGGAAGTCTTTTTTTCACATCTTCTTGCTTCGTTTTGCGCTTTGCTTGATTACTTCCCTTCCAATACTATTTCTAAGTCCAGGAGTGGGTAGTTTGCGTTATTCTAAGACGAGCTATGTTGGACAGTCTTACCCTAGACACATAATCGCACGTTGCGGTTTAGCATTCCTCATTATTGGGTATACCCGCGAGCTAATGTGTTAAGGACAACTTGTTGAACCTGAGATTCTTCCCTCGTCAAGCTGTTTTTGGTGGATTTATTTTTATTCAGTACTTCATTATTATTGCTTGACACATCTAACGTTGTTGTTCATTGTTTCAAGATTCCAACAAGTTGTTCCTTATGTTCATCCTAGCCATTGACTCCAAACCCTACGATCATACCCTTGTTACATGCCAAAGCGATTAACCTGTTTCCTAATCTAACTAGAAGATTGATAAATATATTCGGAGGTTCTTGGCATCCTGTGAAAGGCGAACCAAATGACTTATTGTGCATCTAAGAATGTCCATGATACACAACTTTCTGTCAACAAGCGACGAGAAACAATGGTTGTATATCTTGTTAATTTGGCATTGGGAATTTTACAATTGAGTCTTAATCAAATACCTACCTATTTATATTTGGTAAACTCTCTCCGTCTCATGAAAGTGAGATTGTTCGTACTTACACAATTTTTAAAGAAAACATGGAAGATTGTTTTTTTTAGTGTTTTCCCCTTATTTATATTTATGTGTTTAAATTTCAAATTCATACCTCATAAACTAAAATATGGTTATTTGTAAATGTCATAACGTTAAAAATATTTTTAAAAGACCTAGGTAACAAGTATGAACATGACTATCAAATTCTTAATAGTTGTAGAGAAAATTTTAGCATCACTAGCTATTACTTATTAATGTTTGTACCGTGTAGTTTGTTACATGAGAAGTAAGCTCAACAACACTTTACCTCAGCGAATGCTGACCCATTTAAAACAAAACAGATAATTTGGCCTTTGGGTTGAAGTTTACATCTATAAAAGGTTAGTAGCCTAGTCTGCTAGTTACCTTACAGAAAGTGACCAGATACAATATGTCTACTTGGTTCGTGGTAAGATAAACCTAGATGAAAAGTAGGTATTGTATATATTCAAACTTAAAGATAAGAATGAACCTCACTGGTTACTAGTCCAGATACATATTCAAAACCTAATTACCCTAAAGAGGTTGGGATGAAACTGATTAGCTACCAGTCCAGATACATTAATGAAAAGGAGAGGTTACCAAGTACACCACCAACTTTTTTCGCTCGGCAACCTGTATGGAAAAAACCTAATACAATTGCAAGCAGACCAACTTAATGATCCTTGAAAATATGGATCTCTATCTTTTCTCAAACAGTTCATATATACTAAGGAGTCCGTGAAACTGATTGTTATAAGAAGAGTACTTGGACGATCCCAAAAATCAAAATCCAAGATCAATCTAGTCTTATCCAAATAATCAAATCGGAATTCTTGGCAAATAATAAACTTATTATCTATCTTTTAAGATACGAATTCTACAAGAAACAAGTCTCGTAATCGATCACAATTATATGGACGTATCCATTAAGATTACACGTACTACTTGTGTAAATCCTATTATAAAGATAAACAATATAGTACGGAAAGGGAAAAACGCAAGACACCAGAAATTTTGTTAACGAAGAAACCGCAACTGCAGAAAAACCCCAGGACCTCGTCCAGATTTGAACACCAAAATGTATTAAGCCGTTACAGGCACTAGCCTACTATCAGACTTCAGACTGGAATGTAGTTGAGACCGAATAGCCACTCTAAGCGATTCAGTCACATTCATGCTCCTTACGTCTCTTGAACCTCGCAAGGTTCTACGCAATTGATTCCCTTAGCCGATATCCTTTATAGCCTAAGAGTTGCTTCAACCTAAGTGAAGACTTTTGACACCAATCTGACTATAACAGATAAGCCTATCTGATTTCCCTTTAGATCAAAAATCAAGGCTTGGAAATATGTTTGCAATAAACAAAGCTAGCAAACCTCACAAATCTGGATCAACACTTACACTCACTTAAATGAGAAGCCTGGATTCTTTACCAGATCTCAAGAACAATCTTCAACTTAACAATTAAAAATAGTTTTCAAATATCTATCTTTAGGAATCACAAAGTCTGCGACGAATAGAATTTTACAATTACTATCTATCTTACCTAAAATATATTATGAAAACCTCGACAACAGAAAAGAAAGATCATGATACACAAATTATCAAGGTAAAATATAGTCGTACCTAGCTTCACGAATCTCCAAAGCGAAAACTTTTAGTCGTAAACCTAATAACATTTCACAGAGGAAACTTATGGCAATATAGGACGACTCTATATATCAACTAGGACATAAGGTGTCAGGGATTGAATTTCCCAGTTGAAAGAGCATCTCTATTTATTGTTTTTCAAGACTTGGGTTTCTTAGAATTCAAGCTAAGATAACTTGAGATTCAAGCAAACTCTTTCTTTGTTTATATGAAACTCCAATTAGGGTTCAATTAAGCATGTGAGAAGTTTGTCTTGAAACTACATAGAAGAATACACACTGTGGGTTACGGAACCATGTATAATGACTGTTCTTTTTTGCATTTATGCCTTATGAACTATAAGCAATTTGATGTTCATTTAAACATTTAAGATTTAATCATGATACACATACACAAGTGTTTTAGTGATCAATGATGTCTTGGATGTATTTAAGAGAGTCACTGCAATGCTAAACATATTTTTTTTAAATAATTCTCTGAGCATCTGCTAAATTCTAATGGGACCGTTGATGAAACGTTTCGTGAACCGTAAGGTAAGTTCATGAGTCAGGGTGCTATGGTTTGTGAATTGGGTTTGCGAACCCTACTCGGCTCGAGAACTCATATGGAATAAGATCATGAACCGGGTTCGCCAACTTTTAGCCTTTTACACCAACATGAAAATTCAGATAACCATGGTTCGTGAACTATCCCACTCTGAACTCACGGTTTGAGAATTGGTTCACCAACCTTCCCTGTATTTCTGAAACTCAAATATATATGGTTTGCGACGTTGTTCGCCAACCTACCCTGAGCCGAAATATCAGAAGTTCTGAGTTTCTCTCTTTTGATGTTTGAAACATTCCCAAATGAAAAAATCATTTGCATGGGGAATTTTCAATTGATCTACAAATTAATTCTTGAACAATAAATTGTTCGAAGTAATATTGTTAAGGACCTTTGAACATCTATACTTGAATCATATTTCATAGTATTTAACGAGTCAAGCTTGACTCGAAATTTCTTATTTTTAAATTTACTAGAAGTCATATGACATAGTCTCATAAGATATAATGGTAAGATAGTGAGTAAATAGAATGGTTCAGTCTTTACATACCTGATTGATGAAGTTATTTAAATGTCTTCGTCGATCTCAGTCTTCGAGAGTGATGTCTGATACTCTACTACAAAATTCTAACCTAGTTCGTGACTTGACTTAGTAGACTAAAAATCAACACGTAGTTTTGATCAACTAACATTGAAAACAAGCTTAAGATAGCAAAACTTGTGGGTTCAACTGAGCGTTGCTCTAACAATCTCCCCCTTTGTAAATTTTAGTGACAAAACTATTCAATATATGGATTCAAAATAAATAAACTATTCAGCTCAAAATCCACTATGCTTGATTTCCTTGGTTCTTCGACAATCATCTTGAATTCTTCGTACTTCAAGTTCTTCTACGGTTCTGCATGTGTTTGTTTAGCACCTTTGTTGTTGAAGATCTGTAACAACAACTTATGACAATACTCAAAAAGAGTTATGTGTTCGTTTAGCACCTTTCTCATTGGTTATTATACAGAAACATACTATTCAACCTGACAATTACTCTAACTCCGTAAACTTGGGACAATATGCAGTCACCATCAAAATTTGCACAATTCAAACTCCTGGAACCCAAGTTTACTATGTTGCCCTAACTTCCTTTGATTTTGCAGTACACCTCATTGAATCTCCATCAAAATTCAAACTCCTGGCCAAGTTTACTATGCTGCCCTAACTGCCTTTGATTTTGCAGTACACCTCATTGAATCTCGAGAACATCCAGGACACCATGAAACGGATGGAACAAGCATAGGAATTCAACTAGCTTTTGACTGGGCCAAGGAGATGCAAAAAATAAATATGAAAGTAGAAGCTGAAGTAATCCATAGGTTCAGATACCTCTACCAAAATGAGGTGCAAAGTCGTCTCTCGGTGTGTTATCATGCAAGTTACCAAGGTGATAATGATCTTTTGTGCTTACCAATTTTGGGTTTATTTTACTCACAGAATTCAGAGCACGGATGCTCTAAATCTGGCTTTAACTTTTTCCTGGACCAGCGGGTTAGCTATTTCGTTAATTAGTAGTTTTACCCAGCCTAGGCCTGGCAGGTAGCTTGTTCCTGGCTCTAGCCTGGTCTAGGATTTCTTGCCAAAAAAAAAACTCTGTAGACCTGAAAAGTGGGAAAATCACTATGGGGAACTTAGGCGCAGGCCCAAAAAACAAAATTCTTACCGCCAGGCCCACAATTAATTTCTGATACAGTCGCACCCATAATTATTTAAAAATATTTAAAACGTACTGAAAGGCTCTATTACCCTTCATCGTTTTTGGGCATAATTTTTTTTCTTCTCCGCCGGTTTCTTTCCCTATTCCTCCATTAATCTCTGTAACGGATCTGCAAAGATTTTTTCTCCATCATTTAAAGAAATAAATCATTTAAAATCGATGATTCAAAGAAGTAAATCATTTTTGACTAAACCCTAGAAAAAAGTTATGCAGATAAATTTTCCCTTATATTGTCTTATGCACTAAACAAAATGATGCAGAAGACATTATGCACGTGCATAAATATCCATAAATCAGAAAAGTGAAAAAAGTAATGCATAAGACAACATGCAGCTAAAACAAAATAATGCATAATGTCTTATGCATCTAAAAAAACTGATGCATAACCAGAAAAAGTGAGAAAAGTAATGCATAAGACATTATGCAGCTAAAACAAAATAATGCATGATGTCTTATGCATCTAAAAAAACTGATGCATAACCAGAAAAGTGAAAAAAAGTAATGCATAAGACATTATGCAGCTAAAACGAAATAATGCATAATGTCTTATGCATCTAAACAAAGCTGATGCATAACCAGAAAAATGAAAAAAGTAATGCATAAGACAATATGCAGCTAAAACAAAATAATGCATAATGTCTTATGCATCTAAAAAAAACTGATGCATAACCAGAAAAGTGAGAAAAGTAATGCATACATTATGCAACTAAAACAAAATAATGCATAATGTCTTATGCATCTAAAAAAAAACTGATGCATAACCAGAAAAGTGAAAAAAAGTAATGCATAAGACATTATGCAGCTAAAAAAAAAATAATGCATAATGTATTATGCATCTAAAAAAAAACTGATGCATAACCAGAAAAGTGAAAAAGTAATGCATAAGACATTATGCAGCTAAAACAAAATAATGCATAATGTCTTATGCATCTAAACAAAACTGATGCATAACCAGAAAAGTGAAAAAGTAATGCATAAGACATTATGCAGCTAAAACAAAATAATGCATAATGTTTTATGCATCTAAACAAAACTGATGTTATGCATAAGACATTATGCATAACATCTTTAATTCAAATCTAATCATAAGTTTCCGATTGAGATCAAAAACATGGAGACAAATAAGGTATGAAAATTTCCAATTCAGTTGATATCGAAATACTGCAACACACTTCTTACCCTTTTCAACTTCAATTTTAATTTCTTTTTACTTCTCGAATAATCAAAGACAACAGAAACCCAAAATCCCCAGATTTAAACCGCAGATTTTGAAACAGAAACCCTAGTTTTATTGAGAAGATTATTCAGAAAAGGATTTGGGAAAAGATTTGACAAAGGGAAAAATCCAATTAAAAACGAAGAATCGGAGTTCACCATTGTTTTCTTCTCGCTTCTCTCTGTTCGTCGCTCGAAGAAAAGGGTAGTTTGGCCTTTTAAAAACTGAGAAGCAGAATTTCATAAATTATGGGTCTGCTACGAATTTTTGACGGGAAAATGGGTGCGCGTCTGAATTTTTCTGTCCGTGGGTTTGACAGTGGAAAAATCTGGGAAAATGCGTCTCCATGTAGTTTTCACAATCACTATTGCTATCGGTATCATTATTTATTATCTTTTCCACTTTGTCGGTCCAAGGAGGTGGGGAAGAATGAACTACAAGATTATATGAAGTTATACACGGGATCTACAGTTGCATACGAAGAGATAAGTGCAGTAAAATTGTTTATGCAGCTGAATTATGCTAATGCTGACTGTGACGTATTCAACTAGCTGCTTTACAAGCTCAACAACGCTTGACAGAGTTCAGAAGAATCAGAACCCAAACTTATCTGGCTTGAAACACATGACCTGACGTATTCTACTTTTCCCGAGTAACATCTCCACTTCTGCTCCTCCTCTGCCTGAAATGTCAGTAGCAAATGCCATCAACTCATGGACTGACGAAAAGAACTGAAAAGAAACAGAGTAGACCTGCATGACCCTTAAACTACATGATTATTTATTTTTCAAAGTTTCTTGTTCCAATTTTTAAAGCTCATATAAAACGATAAGTACCCCTGTAATAATCATATTCTTTTTAAAGAGTGTCCATGGAAGTACTTTCGATTCTTCTGCTGCGACCTCCAAAAGCAAGCAAGTGCTCCAAATGCACAGCTGGCCAGAGCTATACCCAATGCGGCTCCTAAAGGCACTGCAACTACATTTGTTGATGCAACCATTTCATCAGCGATTGACGAAGCACGTCTTTCTTCTTCCAATGAACTGTCCTTGTTCAAAGATACAAGCATTTTCCCATAATAATCAACCAAAAACTTGTACACTTCATCCTTGTTCCAATCAACTGTATCATTCTTTCCCCTGCTTGGTTGGGAGAGATAACAAGAAGGACAGAGCTGTTTCGGAGGCCATATCATCTTCGGGAACTTTGGGTCACCAGTTTTATGGGTTGCTTCTTCTTTGATTAGCCTCTCGTTTACTTGATTATGAGCAGTCCACAACCACAATGCAAAGTCAGTTGCTTTCTTAAAAGGGCTAGACACCCTGCCAAAAAACATATTCACAAAAGAATTCAAAGAACATGAAAATGTCAGCCATTAAATTTTTTTAACTTCAATAGGGTCCAGTCTATAAATCAGCTTTCAAATAGTACAATTTCCATAAGAGACCGTTACCTTGAACACATATCATAGAAGTGCTGACGGCACTCCTGACAAATAAAAAAGTCATGAATGAATTCACATGTAGTTTTAAACGCAAAATCGCTCTCCCCATCTTCAATTCTCACAGAAAGCGAGTGCAACAGAACCCATAAGCCACAGCTGTAAAAAAAAAAGAGATGTTAGATTACCTAAGCCATGCACAAACAATCTAACAAGATGTTTTACGGAATGCAATTATCATTTGGGTAGTTAGCTGTTGAGAAGCTTGATAGCAGTATTAACATTTAGGGAACAACTGAAGAAAGCAATGACAGTACCAAGATAGTACAAGCTTCAGTTAAAGATAAGTTAGCGACTCCTAGGTCCTTCTAGCTCGACATTCACGTAAGTGAAATGTGACTGAAGTTTAGCCTTCTAACCTGTTGTCACCTGAACTTATTCCCGGGGTGATTTGGCAACTAAGACATCTATATATGATCTAATTGTGCAGTCAAAGGGTGTGTCAAGCGTTTTGAATAACTTATCTTTTGAAAGATGGAACATTGACATGAAAATACTGAATTTGCTTAATCGAGACTAGAGGGCCTACAGAAGGATGCTTGCTTTTCGTATAATGTAATAGGATCAACTGCAAGATTTAAATTTCGTATAATGTAATAGGATCAACTGCACAACCAAAGATTTAAAGGATGAAGTTTAAGGGTGTCTGGATTTAGTGTGTGTAATTGTGTATGTATGCACCAGTCAAATATAAGACATTTGACAACAGGTCAAGAAATGATACCGAACAATATAAATAATTGAAAAAAAAAATACCTAAATCCCCTAGTTTCGTTCTTGCTGCCTCGACAAAATATCTGCAATATAGTACCCAGTGGATCTAGAAACAATCAGGGATTAACCTCGATATACGACAAAAGATGGCATAGAGTAAAATTTGTAAAGAAGATATGTGGATTAAGAACTTATGATAAATAAAAATAAGTACCCATGTCACTATGTGGTAATGTTTGTTATTCCATTAATGGGTAACTCCACTTAAGGTTACGTACTTAACAGATGGCAAAAAGAAGGCATAATCACAACATATTTTTCAACACTGTACACAAGAAGAAACTCAGGAAGGGTTATTATGTTTAATGTTGCCTTCTTTCTACTCAGAAAGGTAACAGTCCCTCTGGTGAAAGAGTAACAAAATAAAAACTACGGAATTTTAAAAACAGAAGCAAGTGATTATGTTTAGAATTGTCTTCTCTCTACTTTTAGATATGTAATAAAGCACGAATGCAAGATCATCTCATTGGTCATTTCTACTCGTTAAGTTTCAATTTTTAGGATTTGATCCTTGGAAATTGATGATGCCTACCAGCACCCACACAATATATTTTACAGTTTCGAATGTTGCGGCATTTCCAATTCTGTTTTAGTTGTCAAATGGATAAATTAGTTCCACATATCTATAAGACATGTACTGTTCTTGTGATCTTTGAGAATTTAATCCTGTAATAGATATAAATCATTCTTTTTAAACACATTTTAAGGCCTCATTTAAAATGAAAGAACAGCAGCAACGGCACATGTCAGTTTACAGCTTTACACTTACCCAATATCCACGAGGAACTTCTTTTCCACATACTTGAAGCCCCTGGACTGCATCCATACCATGAGAAACATTGGGATGTTGTTTATTACTGGAAGACAGGTCTGAAGGCCAAAATTCGTCGAAGTTCACAAGTATATCGGCGCTTCCCTTTCGGCACCTGATAGAAAATGTGACTAGAATTAGTAAAGGATTCATGTATGCATCTCAATGTGCACATCAAAAAACTTAAGTTCACCTCCTAGAAGGGTGGTGAGCCACCAAAAGTTGAAGAAACCCTTTAAGTGAAGGTCGAGTCAATGAGTTGACCATCTGCAAAACGAAACGAATCATATGCGGGCATGAAGTCATGCTGCTTATTAGGAGATTCAAAACTACAGAATATACCTTGTGCTCCAAAATGATGTCAAATGCACTTGAGGTTGCTTCCTCGACATCGTAAACAGCGCGAACAATCTTTCATGAATACAAAATATAAAGCATCACATACTTGAATAGAGAAGTGCAAGATTAAGCAAATTGGAGCAGTGCTATGTCAAACAGACCTGTCTATGGTCCGACACATTTACTGTGAGATGCTCATTCTCAAACTTTTCGTCATCCAAGTTGTATGAGCTGTAAAAAACAAAAGAATAAGATGAATACCGAAGCACAAGAACTTTGTGCCCTCTTGGAGCTGGCAACTACTAAAGAGCTACCAGGAAAAAAAGGCATATATGATATCCAAGAATTACTCCATCCCATATAGAGAGTAAACAACAAAATAACACCATGTTAGCATGCAAGAATGAGTTTGTGACTCAGGCTTTAACCAACCGTATAAGCACAAGTTACTCGGAAACTAAAGTGGTGTGACTTATGTGGAAAACGTAACCAGTGACGATGCAAGAAAGGTGGCAAAATGGAAGGGAAAGGGAGCTGTTAACAACAGAAAAACTGAACGGCCAAAACAAAGAACCCTCTTCAAACAGCAACTGGACAGAGAGAAAGTAAAAATACCTGACCATACGCTTGTTTATCCAATTAAGCAAGCGATCAGCTGTCCGTCCATCATCAATGGCAATTATATCACTTTTCTCTTTTGGATCCCACTTATTAACAGAAACAAACTTAGAAGGAGGTCCCCACAGAAGCATAGGATAATATGTTACTGAAAATGAATCACATAGCTTTGTATTTATCTGCACTGTCACACATTCAAAAGTAGAGGGACTAATCACAAACTATTTTTAAGAAAATACTAGAACAGGCATCACTTTAGGGTATTTTTGTGCTTTTTTTTCAGCAGACATGATATTGTAGACGAATGAGCCAACTTGAAAGATGCAAGAATAGTTGTTGTTTTTTTTTTTTTTGCAGTCTCCAACAAGCTATAGAAGGTAGTGAAAGACTAATAGATAAAGATCATGTAAATTGTAAAACTAATGAAGTAGAAACTACCCATGCTAGTATCCCAGTACATTTTTGATTAGAATCAGCCACAGTACCTTTTCAGCACAGTCGACTCTTGCCATGAGTAAAATCCCAGGATGCACTGCTTCACGCCCATTGAAAAGCCTTGCAACCCTTTCATATTGAGGCTGCATAATTGTTGGTCAAGCAAGCAAACCGTCAGATAATATGATGCTTTATTAAACTACCAATAATGCAATAAGTACTGATGATGATGATGAACAAATAAATAATGCAATAACGTGCTACATAATTTACATACCTTATAATTCCTGCAAGCGGGACACCTGCAAAACCAAGAGCAGTGGATTGCAATTCAAATTGATTTCATAGTGGTATATAATAATAGCAATAAAAAGAACCAACAAAACCTGATTTTATCCACACATGCCTAACCAAATTGATATATCTCTAATCTCTGCTATAATTTCACGTCAACAAACCAAAACCGTCCCTTGATGCACAACATAGTAATACAACTCAGCATTAGCAACAGAGGCTAACTAACTGCATCACTAACCATATTTCTACCAAATACACGCCACAACATATAATTCAAGTTACGCAATTTGGTAAACATGACTCCGACTCTCCAATTTCATTAACTTTATGCTTAAATAAGAGTTCTTAACCAGTTAAACAAAGCATTTTCCAAGGCTACCCACACTTTCTTTTTGCTGATGTCTAATCAATCAGACTTGTACCAATTTGTAAACTATTCAAAAATGCTACACGTTTTGAACGAGGAATCGGCTAAAAATTCACTAAAAAGACAGAATACAGCCCCCACTAATAAATAACAAAAGAAATTTACACTTCCCTTTAATAAAATCAGAGTTGACCAGTATAAACGAAAGTACTCACCAATGAGCAAAGAATTCAACAATAGCGAAGGAAGCTGGAGTATCTTTAAGAACTGAATCAAAATTTGTTGTATTCAAATCAACAGCAGCATCAGGAAGATCAGTATCATCACTAATAACTCTAAGAATCGATCGAGATCCAACCGTAGATGAAGACACCTCTAAACAAAATACAAATAATAATAAAACGATAACATAATGATAAACAATTGATGTTGCCATTGAAGATCAAGGAAAATTTAAGATTCTGAGATTGAATTAGGGTAGATTCGGCATCATATTCGGGTATGAATCTAGGGCGTAGTACTGAAGAAAGAAAGAAAACGTCAGCTTTACAGAAGAACTGTCTCTTAATTTCTTTCTTCAGTCTTTTGAAACGTTAATGTAGATTCAGATTCTGGAGGTCCAAATAGTTGAGAAAGAAAGAAAAATGAGTGAGAAGCTAATTCTAATTGGGTGCTTCACTTTTTTGTTTTATATCAAAAAACCCCTTACACACTTCTAATTTACCTTATAGGACTTTAGTTCGGGTCTTATGGAGCTGCCCAAGCTCTTCCCAAGAGCAAAAACAGCGGTTGAAAATGCCTCTTCCCGCAAGGATTTTCTAGTGTGCGGGAATCCCAGCGGGAAGACTCCGGATACGGCTAACCATTAGCCGGTTTGAAAAACCGGTAAACGGTGAATCATTAACCGTTTTACCTCAAAATAACGGACAACGATTGACCTTTCCATATGAACGGCTACTCGTTAACCGTTTTTGGGTTTCTTAGGACGGTTAACAGATACCCGTTCCTTGACCTTTTTTCGTTTACTCTCCATCTACACTCGTTTTCAGTTTTGATATTGTTTTACGAATACTATTTACGCTAGACGGGTACACACTACTGAGGTTTTTTGTCGCAGAATTTTTTTAATTACTGTTGGATCAACTTGTATTAGGTGCATTGTGCTCACCTTAATTTAAATTTGCAATTTTTTAAATAGGTTGTAGTGTACATAGTCGCTAAGTCGTATTTAGATGGAAATATGTAAATATAAGTGACAAAGATGTGGAAACGAGTTCATTTTATTCAGATACTTAAACTAAGTAGTATATTAAATCAAAATTACTGGAAATTAAACATAACTCATTGTCGCAGGCATCCGCGACTGAACTTAGTCGGTGCAGCAACCCTTTAAACCGTTCAGTGTCCCTAGCGACCGAGTGTACTCTCGGGAGGGTTTGCCAGAGATGTACCTACAAAACCTATATTATTGGCGCAGCCGAACTAATCTTCATCACCATCTTCATGGCATAATTCTCGGAATCATATTCTTCTGGCAACCTCTGCTTCAGGAGTAAATAACATTCGTATAATTGAATGCTTTACTGGTAGCGGCTTCGTATCTATGTTGCGACTCCCTTTCCTATACTAAGCAACCAGATATTAAAATTGTGTTATTAAAAAAATATTTATAAAATTTAAGTGTTAGTCCAAAATTAAAACACTTACACATTCGTTCATGGTCCATCCATAAGGTAAATTTCTCAAAAGTGGAACCCTTTCTCTTAATATTTGGTACCCTGTTTTGTAAAACTCCAGATGTTCTCTGGTGTGGGTTTCTGTTCCTAACCATCAAATGTAAAAAACCAACTCCCATAAATTGACCCCTGCAATAATATTTCTTGTTTCTCCTTCGGCGACAAAGACATTAATCCAAGATTGGGTGATAGCTGCATCTTCAAGAGGGGTGAATTTGGCGACTATGACTACTAAATTAATAAAAGAATGTGCTGAAAATTAAGCAGAAGATATATCCAGTATAAAGAAGATGTTGATAATTGGTTGTGTTCATTTGGTATGGAGCAACATTATTTATACTACATTTGTTGTCTTATTGGTCTTTCAATTTCCAAATCAGTTTACTGATATTTGTGGTCTAGTGTGGTCACTTAGGTTACTGATGCATTATGTCGGTCGAGTTTTCTTATCACCAGTTGTCGGTTTCGTCAGATCACTCATTAATTTATTACACTATTGGGGGATTCTGTAATTGAGTTTTCTTATCACCAGTTTTCGGTTTCGTCAGATCACTCATTAATTTATTACACTATTGGGGATTATGTAATTGAATTGACGTATCAATGTATTTTTCAGCTTTCGACATATCACCTCACATCATTTATTTAAATCCACATTTGTTCCTGATTTTATTTGTCAATCACATTTATGCATCATCATCGAGTATTCTAGTCAAGTGCAACTTGACCATTGTCATAATGTATTTGGTTTATTTGAATGTTTCATATGTTTTGTCGTAACATATTTGGTCGACTACTTTCCCAATAAATACATGTTCTTGTCCTTAAGACTCGTCAGATCAATGTATTAATTTGTTGAGTTTTTATATTAATGTGTTTCCTGTTGTGTGAATTATATATTATTCTACAAATTGCTACGTAGTACGGTAACATTTTATACCTTTCTATAAAACCCCCTAAATTGGATCCCAAAAAAGCATACCCTCATTCCATATGCAATAAGATCCTCCAATAAGTTTGTAAGAAGATATTCGTGATGCGGTTTAATAATGAAGAAGATGTTAGTATTGTGGAAGCATGGATTTTAGAAACTAACCGAGCCACGATCCATGGAGAAGAAAATAAATCAACCTAGTTTTGGAACCGTGTTTTTCAAAATTGAAGATATTACCGGAAATGATAATAGAAGAACAAAAAAGTCAGTAACAAAAAGATTCAACCTAATTAATACTGAAATTCAAACCTTTCTTACAATTCTGTTTGATGTAAACTTGAAGCGTGCATCATTGTCATACGAAGTTCGAGCAAGGATATTACAAAAACTAGTTAATAAGTTGCTTATCTACGTAGTCTAATGTCTAATATTTTATGTTAAGTTATCATGTTAATGTTTTCTTTTTATTTTTCAGAAAATGAAAGCTCGGATCGAGTATCGTGAAGACACAAAAAAACCTTTTAAATTTGATGCATTGTATGAACAATTCAAAGATGTTGTACCTTGTTATAATCTTGAATGAATGTATCAGTGTGAACACGTTTTAAATAAGCAATAGGAGTCTTAAATTCAAACATTAAATGGGTACAATAGGATTAAAGTAAAAAAACACCATAATTAAATTAAAGCAACTGGAAATTAAAATCACAACTAATTAACTAATTAACAAGACAACTAATTAACTAATAACCAAGACAACTAATTAACCATTAACCAAGACAATTGTTTTGTAACTAATTACGAGGATCGTATCCCAATCGGGTACATATTTCCTCCTGCATCTTAGATGCTGCATATTTCTTCCAATCAGGGAGTCTTTCCACATCCATTAATAATATTTCCATATTTTTCTGCCTAATGGCCATTTCTTCGTTGTGGGCTTTCTTATCTCTTGCCAAGGTATCCTTTGTCCCATTTTCAACCAACTGGCGCATCATTTCATTTTCAGCTAACTTTTCTTCATGTTTGACTGCATCCTTCTTCTCAAAATAGTGAATCATGTTGTTCCATCCTCGTTCTGCAACTTTAGCCATCGAATTTTCCATCTTAGACTTATCTCTGCTAAGTCCCCTGGGTTTATCTTTTGGCAAAAAAACGTGTTTGGGTTTGGGTTTCCGTTGTTGTATTTATGCCATCACCATCTTCACTTTCTGAAACAACTATAAGAACCGGGGTAGACTGACTAGGTTCACCATGATGGTTCCTTAAATTCTCTGGGTCACAACCTTCCACATGGTGCCTCAATACTGCGAAAACCGCGTCATGTTTCCAAGGTTTTCCACCGCTTCCTTCAACAAATTTTACTCTTGCTTCTATGTACTGCAGTAATATTTTGGGAAAGTGTCAATGAAAAAAACATCTGAATTAATAATAACCTTATTTGTATGATGAAACTTACCATTTGTTCATCAGTCCATCCACTAGGCGGGTTCCTGAGATAAGCCGCCACAATTCCGGAAAATCTTCTGCAATCGGTTTTGAGGGTGCTCATTCTGTTCTGAAGATCTTTCCGAGTCCGGTTTGTACGTGCCAAAAGTACGGTGGTATTCCGGTTCGATTTTACCCAGAAAGTTTCGGAATCTTGATACCTCCCAACTACTGAATCGGATGCGAACATAACATAAGCTTTTGAAATTTCCCTATCTTCTGCTCGTGTAAAATTAACCATTATGTTGTTCAACAAGTACAATAAATCAAACCAAAAAAAAATAATTGCAAAGATATATATAATTTTGAAGTGATTTTCAGGGATTGCTAGATTTGGATTTGTTTTAATTACCAAAAATCACGTATATATAAGCCATTTTCAAAAATTCACCGTTGTAATAAAACGACAGATTATTAGCCGTTTCTAAATTTGGACCGCAAGATGATTGTAGATGTTGAAGATTTAACAGCTGCAAAAAAGAACGACTAACGATCAACCGTTTAACCGGTTGATGATTACCCGTTCTAGTTTTGTTTACGTTAGATCTTCAACGATCATTTTAATCTAACAGTTCATTTGAAAAACGGTTAAGTATTAACCGTTTTCTTCTAACGTTCAAATTTCCAAACCCTATATATATCTCAGAGGTTTACTTCCCTTCTCCATAAACGATCAAACTATCGAACATTAATTTCAACACCCAGGTTTTACATTTTAATTTATCATATTTGTTGGTTTATATTTTGTTAATTTCTGTTAATTTCTGAAAAAAATAATGGTTAATTTTAGTGAACAAGAAGATAGTCAAATCGTGAGAAGCTTTTGCACCGTAATAGAGCGACCAGAATTTTTGAATATCGCAGCAGAAACTTTTTGGAACGAAATGTCGGTCGAGTTTCATTCAAGAGCGGGTGTAAACGAAAGATCCTTGAATGCTCTTCGGTGTCGCCTAGCTCTGCTAAAGCGTAATTGCAGGCTTTTTAGAATTTGTCTACGCGAATCAAATAATGACGTAATTTTAGCCAAAATTACGTATATTGAGCGAGAAAGGGAAACATTTCGTCACTCAAGCGTTAACGACATATTTGGAGCGCATTTGATAATCAATCCAGAACATATCATATAATTTACCAAGTTATTTAATGAATATAATGCTTATTTTGTAGGTTATCTTAATGTTGTGTGTTTCTATGTTGTGTTATTTAACAAATGTAATGTTTATTATTACTACTTTATGCAGATGTTGTCTTTTTCTTTTGTTGATTTAAATAAAAGTTTTTTTTAGTAATCATGTCTCACCGCTTACATGAATAAATAACAAAACACATAAAAAATTCATTCTGAATCGGACGCCAAAAAAACTTGTCCTGGGTCGTAATGGTCTTGATCAACATCAACCTCGTCCGTGTCTTCTCTCGAATCCAACTCGTTGTCTATAGCATCTCCAGGCATGTCACCATCCCTTAGACCTTGACCGTGTCGTTCCCATATATGAGCTGCAAGATCAATACGTGTCTCTTCTGAAGAACTTGGTTTTGTAATGCCTCACTCGTCTGCCTCAATGTTCCAACTATAGGTGCATGAGGTGGGTCTGGCACATATTTCCACAAAGGGTCACGATGTTCATCCTCTAAAACGATATTATGAAATATCAAGCAGGTTCTCATGATCGATTTCGTATCTTATTTTCCCAGTACTTACATTTGTGGTAAAGGATCCTAAATTTACTTTCCAGTGCCCCAAATGCCTGTTCCACATCTTTCCTCTTAGCCATTTGATATTTGTTAAATAACTCGAGAATCGGAATACCACTAGGTGCACCGTATGCTTGGACTAACACAAAATAACTCTTATAAATTTCATCCACTAAACAATACCCATGTGTGTACTGGTTCCCATTAATAGCAAAATGAAAAATTGGCGCAACACCATTGAGATTGTCATCAAACAAATTGGAGGACTTCAAAACATTAAGATCATTGTTTGATCATGATCCACCCACTCCAAAATAACCATGCCAAAACCACCTATCATATGAAGCAACCACCTCAAGACACAAGTTGGATAAATTTTAAGACCTATGTGTGTTCCCTCCTCGTCTATTGGACACACCCTCCAACCCCAATGCATACAGTCGAGGCTACCAAGCATTCCGGGGAACCCTCGAGCTGCGTTCTCCTTCATCAGCCACTTGGTATCATTCACAGTGGGACGTCTCATGTATTCCGTATTATACCCAAACATAATTGCATCACAAAACTTCTTAATATAAGTAGTAAATAGTAGAACTAGACATACGGGTATAGTCATCAACGCTATCAGGTGGGATACGTTTACAAAGACACTTCATAACGGCATACATTTCATGTGTGGGCTATGACCTAGAATTCTTGCAACATCTTTTCTTTTTCGAAAGTCCGGGTCAACCTCACATATTTTTTGCAGAATTCTTAAAAGAACGGGTCAATACATACCTAAACGTCCATGGAAATTTTCGGTCCCAAAGTGCAACCATCATTGAAATAATCATGCATCATCCTTGCATCCGTTTCGGCACGATCTCTATTGATTGATTCTCTCTGCGTCACTTCGTTGGAACGGGCTGATGCAAATTATGAGTACTTTGCAGCATAAATTGATATAACATGAGAAGATTTTGATTTGTATCTTGTTCATCGGAATCATCGGCCAGACGAACCCCCAATTTGATTGACATATATCTCCTCAAAGACATGCTTCAATTAACAACAACATCAGAGTAGCAATTAAATGGTGTCAAAGTGGACATCTAACGAAGTTAATACTAGAATTCAATTATAACAAAGTTTAATACCACCAACATTCTCCATTGAATTCCAAAAAAAATGCAGCATTTTATGACCATGATAATATCTATAACTTGTAAATTACCTTGAGAATTAGACATACAATCTTAATTATCTCTTTTTCAATCATAACAATCCATATTACTTGTAAGCTACCTAGAGAATTAGACATACGATCTAAGTCCCTAAAATTAACAATGTTAAACAAATTCAAGTCTTCACAAAGTGGTAACCAATAGTATTTCGATTCAATTTATGTTATTCATCTCAAATAATGAAAATCTTTTCAATTAAAAAAAAATCAGGGTTTAAAGTTTCATTGGATTACCTTTTATTATTGAGATGATTAACCTCTTCACAAATAACTCCAACCTTCAATTTAGAGCTTCCTCAAAAAACCCAGTAACAGAAATTGTGGAGCTGATGTTTATTTGGTTAGCTAGGGTTTTTTTGTGAGAAGAGAGGAAAAAATTGGAGAATAACACATGAACTGTGTTTGTTGTTCCTGGAAGTTTAGGCTAAATTTGACAACGTACAACCATCAGTCGGTTCAACGGGGCATGACTGGTCAAGCTACATAGAACGGTTAATGAATAACCGTTTTAAGGGAACGGGTGATGTCTGACCGTTATTTTGAAGAACGGTTGAAGACTTACCGTTTTTTTTTTTTGCTTAGAACAGCTAACCATTAGATGTCCCTGGATTTCTCTGGGAAAAACCGCAAGAGCTAGGCCCCTCCCAGGCTGAGGTGTAAAGGCGTTTGGGAAGAGGCTGGGCATCTCCACAAAACCCGGTCTTATAAGTAGACTTGTCAACAATACTTATCAGATCGGGTATTTCCCTCACCATATCTATGTCCAATAGGGATTACGGGATATTCGATATCCGATAATATCCAACGGACATTTAAAATTCTCCTTCGTATCTGGTTCCATAATAACTCTTGATATTCGATAATATCGGGAACTATCAATAAAGAAAAAATTTAATTTTTATTTTAATGTCTCATATGCATTTCATAAATTACAAATAGACAATAAAAACCATAAGCAAATTCAACGAAACTAAACCAAATAACCAGATCAGATGCCAAAATTTCACTTCATAATTTACTAAGTTAATAATTAAATATATTATCCTTTATATATACATATTCTTAACGGATATCAGATATTACAGAAAATATCTTTTTCATATTCGTACCTTTATATAAATTAGAAATATATCCGATAAGATATTCGTTATCTTAAATTTCGGATGGACTCGAACAGATATCGAGTATTCGACCATCCATTGATATGATTAGTTTGTTAAAATTAGATCTAAGATTTTTTAACAAGAACGTGCACCTAGCTCAGCTGGTCGTCCCTGTTTCCCAAAGTTTCATGCGCTCCAGGAGGTCCCAGGTTCGAGTCCCCAATAGCGTAATATTGCATATGGAAGGTAGAGTTATCTTGCCCCCTTGTGACACAATCTCAACCCCCACCCCACCCCATCCACTTCAGCTCCCTTGTCTAGGTTACCCATGAGGCTCGTTGGTATGCTAGCACGACAACCTATTCAATTAATATAGTAGTACGTTGTTGGATCTTAGCTTGTTAGGCTTCCAACTAGTTAGTGTAATACTCTTTATCTAATAATAAGATTTTTTGAGTTATTTTATTGATTTTTTTAAAAGTAGATATAGAAAGAGAAGAAGAAAAAACCTAGGAGGATTTGTGAGATTTGAGGGAACAAACTATGCTATAACTACTCTGAATAATTATGTATAGGTCCAAATAACGTTAAATGGGTTTAATTTGCGTGGTAAATAAAAAAATATACCAAGAATCGGCACAGAAAAATGATGAATGCAATGCCAAATCTCAAGAATCGTATGGCGTTCATCATTTAGCAATGACGACAATAGATATTCCTCCAATTCACAGGTGTGGATGGTGATTTTTGGATTGAGGGTAAAACGGTCATTTTATGGCCCAAGGGTAAAATTATAATTTGGTAGCCCAAGGCAAAATCGTCACTATGTTGAAATGTCCAACCTAGTCAAAGTATTCAGGCCCATGGATACGGTCGGCCACCAAAAGAGCATATGAACTTAAACAATACGAAGTCCAACAAAAATGAGGTTCAACTCGACGGAGAAGCTAACTCAAAGCTGAAGAGTCCTGGTTAGGCCTTGAAAGCTTCCATTGAGGCAAAAGATTTTATCACCCTGCAAAAAGCCTTCATTGCTCAGAAGCGAAGAACCCTCATCACTACAAAAGGGGGAGCTTTCATTGCTTCGAGGTGGAGAGCCTTCATCGCTCAAAGGAAAAAAAGTACGGCCACTCTAAAGATAAAGGATTTCACCACTCAAAGGGTAAAATATATCATAGGTTTACGGCTGACCGCCCCATCCAGGGTCAAATGGATCTTATAGGTCTGCGGTTTACCGCCCCAGCTTGGTTGAATGGCTAGGTCTACGGCTGACTTCCCTAGCCAGGGTCAAATGGATCTTGCAGGTCTACGGTTGACCTCCCCAACCGGGTTGAATGGTTAGGTCTACCGCTGACCGCCCCAGCCGGGTTGAATGGCTCTCATAGATCTACGTGTGACCTCTTCAGACGAGGTAAAAGCGACTCGCATTAACGTTTACGATTAGGTTGTGATAGGCCTCAGCGAAGCTTGTGCTATCCACATGACAAACAGGGCTATAACAAGGCTACTGAATCTCTTCACATGACTCCAAAAAGCCTCCACGTGCAAGCATATGTAAAGTTGTGACAACTCATAAGAATGTTAACATGTCACATAACACAACACATCACATACAAAGGATGGTAATGTCACAAATAGGGGGGATAAACTTAGGGTTTTGATTTGGAGGTCTAGAGAAACGTGCGGGTATCATCCTACCATACAGAAAGAGAATAGTCGGTCATGAGGAGTCAGATTAGGATAGACTAGACAAGTTTTTTATCCTTATCAATTCCTGGGATTTATGAGAGGGTGATGATTCTTTCTCCTTATCGTTATCCCACCGACTATAGATTAGGGTTTTGCAGAGCTATAAATAGACCTACGATGGGTTATTCTAAACACAACACTACATAACAACAAGTTCTCTGCAACTCTTTCTCTCTCTATCAAAGTATATTCTTCTGCAACTCTCTGCAACTGAGAAACTCTAATCTCATCTCTTTCGGCTTCCCTCCCTAGACCAACCCTACTTCCATCTGCGACTGAAGCAGTCTTTGGACGGCCATCAGATAGTTTAGGCATGGACTGTTCGTCATCAGCCTCTCGTCCTCACAGTCGAACAAATCAGATTCCCCAACTAACCCTCGTATATTTTTCGACATATACATATTTAAAAAAAAAAAAGTCACAGCCGACATTGTCTGAATGAGGTTCGATAATGCGACTATGGTGATAAGCAGTCGGTGTTGATAACTTTTTAATCAACTATGCGACAAGGTGTATTTGCATACCATAGCATGCATAAAGAAGAAAACACCCATTGTTACAGTCGGAATTGTATTAATCATAAAGACAATGCCGAATCATACATTCTGCATGGTATTCATCACATATTCAATGTCGACTGTTAGATGCAATTGTAAGGAACTTTTTTTCTTCAGTTTTTGTTTTGATTTCAGGAGAATAAGAGATTGATGGATGTATTTCTTTTTAAATTTCATTTAGATTTTAAGTTTTCTTTTAAATAGGAAAAAATGATAAAGGGTGCTATGGTATTTTCATCATCAAAATCTTCCCTTTAGCCAAAAACCTAACTCCATTTAACCGTGAGTGTTCACCAGTTTTTCGAAGTATTCCGAATGTCGGTTCATAAATATGAAGACTTGACTCTTATAAGTTAAGGCTTATTTGGTCCAAGCCATTAACAAAGTCAATATTACGAAAAAGATAAATGAGGGTGAAAAAAACGAAAAACCCTTTAAGGATTTGGATTTTTGTAGCATTGGGATGATAAGAGAAGTACTTTTTGACGGATCATCCATATGAATTCCCTAGAACCATGTATCATAAATAAAAAATAAAAATAAAAATGCAATGAATAACCAATTAGAATGAAATAATGGGTTTGGGTGGACTGAACCATTCTAAATAAAAAAATTGTGTGAGAAAACGATTTCAAATGAATTTTAGGTTTATCAAAAAAACCTTTATATTCACGCGAATAGTTAAAGGTATGAGAATGAAGAGAAAAAGTTTTTGAACCAATATGACCAATTTTAAAGAACCAATTAATAATAGTTCAAGACAGAATCATTCACTTTCATTAGTTGGTTAACATTATACATAACTCTTCTTATTAAGGCATATATCTATCGGGATTGAGTAAACCACATTAGTTTGGGAGGAATGTGTATTAAGGAAAACTATTTGATAAATAATATTTTTTTTTCAATTAAGAAACTTTAGAAAGATAATAAAATATGACAAATTGGGAAACATGGAGTCTAAGAAGGATTTCATCCAAAAATAAAAAACAAAAAGTTTGTTGAGGCAATGATTTGTTTTTATCTGAAACTAGAAAAATATTTGTTAAGGGAAGATCTTCTAGGAAGTTGTTCTATTTTTTATTTTTTTTGGAATGATACTATTTGAAATTAAATAGTAAATATGACTAATTTAAAATAATTTGTTTTTATATGAATCATGAAAAATATTTGTCAACATTATAAAAGGTATTCTAGAAAGTATTTTCTCCATGGTTTTAGTTCATAGAACTATGTCAATCAAATTAATAGTAAAATGTGATAAATTGGAAATAATTTTGTTTATATCTTAAACTAGGAAAAAAGAAAGCTACAAAGAAGCTAGAGTAATTCAAGAACTTATTTTTAAAAATAAGTATTTTAATATCTTCATAATTAGTGTTGTATATCAAAAATTATTTTCCTTAGGCTGCGGCAGGTGAGTGTCATTACGAACAAATAAAACAACCCGTGCACGAGAATTTAAAACAGAAAAAATTTATAACCAAGATGAAATTTATCCATGGTTTTTCAGCTGCCACATAGTCTTCAACTTAGCTTTAGCCACCTTTAATGGTGTGGATCGCGGGGGAAAATGTTCTCCTCATGAAACAGTTTTTACACTTATTGACACCCCGATGACACTCATTTTCAGAGACATGTATAGATATGTGAGAGCCTTTCAAACATGGCTTGTTATAGATGTCGTTCATAACTTGGAGATATTTAGGTGGATGTAAAGACAATTTTTTTAATCGTGAATTTATATAGACCAATATGAGAACTTTATAGTGAAAGGTTGTGAAAACAAAGATTGTAAAGTGAACAAATCTTTGTATGGTTTGAAACAAGCTCCTAAAAAGTGGCATGAAAAATTTAATTATGTGATGATTTCTAGTTGGTTTTTTAAGTCAATGGATCTGACAAATGTGTTTACGCTAAAGTTGTGAATGATGCATGTGTGGTTGTATGCTTGTATGTTGATGATATGCTTATACTTGGTACATGTATGCCACTAAGAACATGCTAAATGAGAACTTTGACATGAAAAAATTAGGCCCGCTGATGTGATCTTAGGGATGAAAATTAGAAGAAATTATAATGGTTATAGTCTTACACCTTGTTTGTTTATTCCTGACTCATCTAAGTCGACTGAATTTGACTCGTTTAGATCTGAGTGAATTCACCTGACTCAAGTGGATCTGTCTCGTCTAGATCTAAGTGAAATCATTTGGATCTGACTCAATATGTTTGTTTTTTGAGTAAGATCTGACTCAAGTGACTCACAATTATGTGAGTCAGTGGTTGGGTCCCATGAGTCAGATGTATTTTGTTAGCTGACTCTAACAGATCCGAGTCAGGGATTAGATCTGATTCAGGTAACGAGTCAGATCTGACTCAATTTGAAAAACAAATTGTCTGACATCTGACTTGGTACGAGTCACGGGTTGACTCAAGTCCAGATCGCGAGTCAGATGCAAACAAATATGGTGTTAGTCAATTTCTTTATGTTGAATCTGAGCTTAGGAAATAAAATCGGTTTGATTGTAAACTTGCTTATACTCTGTAGAATCCTTCTTGTAAACTTAAGAAGAATAAGGGACATAGAGCTTCATAACTTGAATACTCACATGTTATAGGAAGTCTGGTGTATTCGATTACCTCATTCTTTTTTAGTTGAAGTCATATATTCATCATATGCAAGACGGAGATAAGAATTCCTATATTTGGACAAGTTCCACATGGTCTTGGATCCATCTTTGCATGTATTACTCTACTTCCTTGGGCCCGAGACTAGTTCTCCAATTTTGAAATTTTATCTCCGTCTTCCAGAAAATGAAAATATGAATTCAAACCAGAAAGAATGAGGTCAATCCAGTGTTGGAAGAAGAAGTTATGAGCAAAATAATCGAGGAAAATGCCAAGTTTACAATCGGTTGATAAGTGCATTTATATCAGCCGATTTTGGCAAAAAAAAAATTGCGGAGACACTTTCTTAAATTAGAGTTTTTTTATTTCTTTTTGTTGCAATCCTCACATACGATGAACCTAGTCCACGGATTATAGACGTGTTTTATGTAAAAAAATTATCGTCTTTAAGTTTTTTTTTACTAATCGCTACTTGTGGAGGATTAAGTTCTTTTTACTAATCGGTACATGTGGAGGATTGTATTCACCGATTGTGATCAATCACCGTAAAATGAAAAACATATATCGATTCCGATTGATATTCTTCATGGATCAAGAACATCAAGAACAATCGGCCATAAAAATAAAAAACATATGCCGATTATCGGTTGATGTTTTTCATGGATTAAAAATAATCGACCAACGTGTAAGTTTCTTATCGGCCAATTGTTCTTGAACCCAAAAATTTTCCTCGAATAAAAGAAAATTTGAAGAAGAAAAAGAATCCAAAACCATCTTTCTCATGATCTCATTCAGATCGAGACATAAGCAGAAGCGCAAACATTAAAATTATGGGGAGAGGTAAACGAGGTATTCCGGGGAATTAAAATCAAACATTAAAATTACGGGGCAAATAAGTTGAACAGAAATCTAAGTTGAAGACCATTTTAGTCTGCCTTCCAATATTTATCCAAACACTTTCATTCCCCCTCTTGTCTCTACTCTTTGCTACCCATCCATAATTTCTAAAACCCAAAAGCAAATTATAAAGAAAAATATCATATTTCTCGTCTAGTTGCGGACAAATGCAACAGTAGCGACACGTGAACCTTCAGATCCTCCAAACATGAATGTAGGATATGTCCTCACATGACTAACATACCGAAATGAAGTAGCCAAGGGATCAGCGGCAAGCTTCCTCTGATTGAAAGCTTCAACTTCTTGCATCAATTCGTCCTTAGTGCTATTACATGATGTGATAACCTATGCAGACATTTAAAGCAAAAAATAATAAATAACTTTTTAAGGTTCAATCAGAATTTAGAAACTGAAGGATCATATATAATTGTCAGAAAGTTCACACTTAGAAAAGACAGTCATTGTATGCTTAAGAGAGAAGGCGGGCAATTTTACCAGCATTCCACCAGGGGAAACCAACTTTGCAACCGTATCCCAATACATAATCCTGAAGATTAAGAAAGTTCAGGGAAAGAGTCAACGGTTGAATTTTATTACACTAACTTCCATTTCCTGTCTATTCTATCATAAGAAATATATGCTGCTATACATAGTCCTGCCAGAACTTGTTTGGATCGCCAATTTTAAGGAAAACATTTAGGCTACTTATTTATAGAAAGCATATGGTCTGGTTTGGCAAAAAACTTAACTAGAAAGAGTCATTTGGGTAAGATTCGGTATATAAAACATAGCAAATATATGTACTAGACGATTAAAAGAATATGTAGAAATAATGCAGGTTGTTACTTTTTAATATGGCCATCAGGATGCAAACCAATAGCATCAAGAGTCCCCTTATCCACAACAAGACGGAACTGCCTCTCCAACTTAGTCTCAAGAATATCATCAACCTATGTTGGCAGCACAGACAAAGATAATGAGAATGGAGTATAAACAACCTGAAGAAACAAATCCAAACACGCATAATAATGCGTAGGAATACGAAACACCAAATGTTACTTTCACTTGGAGAGCATACAGCAGATGCGGGTTCGAACTTAAGAATAAAAATAGCATTCATTAACTCGGTTAACTTGCAGGATAGTTGGCTTTGCGCTTAGCTTCACTAAATTAAAAAACTTGCAGGTACCATAAGCAGCCTACCAAAACTCCAAGTGATTTCAGAGAACAATATATTCTGAGAGGTAGACAAACCATAAAGGCGATGTTGGTAAATCCATCACGTTCAGCAAGGCCACGAGCAAGGTCAACTGCCCCTTCGCTATAATCAGTGCCCATCAAATCAGTGAACCTGAAAGAATACAATAGTATGCCAAAAAATTGTAAGCACACATCCTGGCATCTGGATCAGATAGCTGCCTAAAGTGAAACCAAATAGTACGATTTTAACTTTCAATCAGTACCCTTGCTTTGCAAATTCCTGAAGAAACAGACCATTGCCAGTTCCAATGTCAAGCACACTCCAAGTAGACAAATCAGCACTATGTGTCTCAGAATCTGATTTGCTGACATCATTAGCAAGATCTTGGACATTATCTGGAGAAACATTGGTGCACAAGTTCTTGGTCCAAGCCGCAACAGTGTCCATGACATCAGCTCCAAACCTAGAAAATCAGAACAAAGCAGATACATATATGAACACAAGAAAGGAATAGCGAAAACTAGTTAAAGCAGATGGGAAAAATATGATGTCCCAGATTATCTACCACGACCTAAGAACATTCAACAGCCTTAACAGATGAGAATTTGTGTTTATTGCCTGCCATCTTTAACAAAAGAAAGACAAATATCCTTTCACACGGAAAGGTGGAACTCAACCAGATCCTGGCATTATGTTTTCGTGATTCCGCAGAGCGTTGAGCAGTGGTAAAGAATACGTGATATGAGTCCGATGTGCACACAAAGAGGCTCCCTAGTTAATACATCTCAAGAACTCACCAACTCAACCACTGCTAATGAACATTTCCTGTGTTCTAAATTTATCACACAAACTTCGTGGTCTAGTTGAGAAAAATATAAGTGATCAACAGAAGGATATATTAAGCAGTTGATAACTCGTTCTTGTTTCTAGTAAGACAACATAAATAATAAGCAAATGAAGCTCGTCGTGGAGAACAAACTACAGTAGCAAAGAGTTAATAAGTATGCAGAATATATTAGAAGATTAAGGGGTTTATATGTTACAGAACAAGAAAGTAAATTATCTAACTCAAAAGGATACAGTTAACGGAAGAGCGACAGTCAGTTTGTCTACAATTAACAGAACAACCTAACACAGCAACCGGCCGATAAATGATAAACGAAACCATTTAGATCTCTTGTAATTATACTGTTATGATCACAAAACTTACCAAACTTCACCAGCATGGCCATGTTCATGAAAATTTGCTAACTCTTCAGCGTATGTGGAATCCCAGTAGCTTTGTAAACCCAAAACTGAAGGTTCCACTTCAGCATCTGGCGCCTCCTTATCCGAACTGATTCCACACAAAGTACAATAGATAATACTACCATCAATCAACTTATACTGAGAATTTCTACCAACATTACAACTACCCGAAGATCACTCTACTTTGTTAATATCAACAGAATTCCGAAACAGTGATTAAAATTTTCCTTATTAATTTTTCAACCTAATCTATGGAATCACAATATCATTTTAGTCCCAACCCAGTTCTAAATTATTATAAAATAACAAATTGAGCCCGTAAAATCAAAGGTTAACGAAATTCGTTACAAATCAAGGTTACCTGCAATCGGATGCAGCTCGAAATATCCCAGAGGAAAGCGCATCAGAAGCATCGACGTGTCTCTGTTCATCATCTAAAGTACTTCCATAATCACTCTTTATAGACCAGGAATCGGCTGCAACAGAGCGATCATCATCAGAGATTAGGTCCGCTGGAGTTACCGTAACTGGTCGTATCTGAGACATCTCAGAATCTTCTGGTGGCCATCTCATCCCAGCCATGAGTAATTAACAAACAAGATGTATGTAAAGTAGGCAGATAGATAGATTGGAAGAGAGCGAAACCCTAGATTTTTGAAATGTAAGTCTTTGAGCGCTAGTAGTAGAGATGATAGAAATGTAAAGAATGAGAACCAAGGGAGGAGGACTCAGCCTGAATTGGGGAAACTATGGAATTGTTGTTTCTTTTTTTCTAGTTTCGTCTGTTTTTCTTTCTTTTCGAGGAGTTGATCAACTGAAATACCCTCAGTTTTCTATCGATTGACGATAATGTCCTTGAACCAATACGGGATGATTATCAGTGATAGGGCTGCACAACGGGTAGGGTGGGTAGGATATGGCATATACCCGCCACCCTACCCGTTTATCGGCGGTTAAGAAAATCTTTACCCGTCATCCTACCCGTTTATCGGCGGTTAAGAAAATCTTTACCCGCCACCCTACCCGCCAAATAATGGATAGGGTAGGATAGGGTTGGCGGGTAGGAGTAAGGATGTGCACTTCTAGGTAGGGCGGGTAGAATATGGCCTATACCCGCCACCCTACCCGTTTACTGGCGGTTAAGAAAATCTTTACCCACCACCCTATCCGTCAAATAGTGGATAGGATAGGATACGGTTAAAAAACTGGCGGGTAGGATAGGATTGGCGGGTATGGGTAGGATATGTGCACCCCTAATCAGTGACGATTATCGGCGACTTGCAAATATTAGGCCTATTCGCATGCACCAGTTAAATGGCATAGTTTGGAATTTTTGCAACCCATTATGGGTATGGCTAAATAATAAAAGTAATTATATAGTCCCAATTGACGATAGTGTCGATCAGTTTTTTATTGACTGATGATAATATCCTTGAATCAGAATGGGATGATTATCAGTGACTCTTACAGTGTTAAGACTTTAAATGATGTAGTCATGTCCCCTAAGCCTAGTATGGTTGGTCCAAGCTTCTCGTGCCTACATAATTTAGTCCAAGATTTAGACGAGTCAAATTCTTTTTTTCATTCGATCTATAAAAATAGACTTTTTCTTTTATCCAAAATATCCTTGAATTATAAAATGTTAGTTTTGGAAAGAGATAAATCAGATCGGATAAACACAAAGAAGGGAGAGGAGAGGGAGACAGAGAGAGGCGATTTCGATGGAGATTGAGTAAACATTTGATTCATCTCGATTTAACTCAAAACAAGCACGAAAAACTAAATATCATCATCAATAACACTTGTTCTTGTAGATCCATTAGGAATCGGTGATGAAAAATTGATGAGCATCATCATCAACAATTGAATTTAAAGATTTTTATCAGTGATTATGAAGATAAGTTTCATCTCCTCTTATCACTTACATTCGAGTTGGAGTTATAAGTTTAACGTTTTCGAAATTGAATTTCGGTTAAATTTTATTATTATTTTTTTATATTAGATTTGAGAGATACGGTTTTAGATGAGATCCATATAGAGAAGCAATTTATTCGATGAGATTCACAAATCGATTTTTTTTGTTTGTTTGCTTTTTAATCGATCAAAAATATTTATACGGCGTTTGATCTCTTGTTTCATCTTCTTATCAATTTTTGAATCTTTTTGTTTCATGTTTTATCTGTACTTTAATCAACAAGGAAATCACATGTTTTTATCAGTTATGTTCTTGAAAGAAAGCTTAAGCATCTGATATTGTTTGGACCTCATGTATAGATACATATCTTTGTTTGAATCGACGTTCGAGTTTTTTATTTTTTTTGTAAATGTGTACATATTTGCACACTGAAATGCTTTGTGATGAATATATGGGTCATTTTGCTTGAATCTATTTATTATTTGGTAAATATGTACATATTTGTACACTGAAATTCTCCGTGATGAATGCATGAGTTGTTTTGTTTGAATTAATGCTCTATTTTGTTACTTTTCTGTAGATGTGTACATACTTGTGTACTAGTATGATCTGTGATGAATGCATGGCCTGTTTTGTGGGTGTGGATGTTAAATATTTTTATTTTTCTGTAGATGTGTACATGTTTGTACACTTAGATGCTCTATAATGAATATATGGCATGTCATGTAGGTATAGATGCTAGATTCTGTTAGGTTTTTGTAGAGGTGCACATGTTTGTACATTAGTATACTCTGTGATAAATGGATGGCCTATCATCTGGGTACAAATGCTATAATTTGTTAGGTTTTTATAAAGGTGTACATATTTATACACGTGTATGATCTGTAGTAATTTTTTTTTAAGTTTACTTATTATTTTAAGAATGTCGAAATTATTTTTTATTTGTTGTTTGTTTTTTAGATTGTTTCATTGGAAATGGTAAGACAACGCATTCTTTTGCTTTCCTCGTGAAATTCTGAAGATGTGCCTTGAAACAAGATAAATAATAAACAAACTGGAGAATTTGTAAGAACGTGTAGTTCTTCTTCCCTTTTTACTTTGTTATTGTTTATATTTGAGTTATGATAACTACTTTAGTCTATGCACGGTGGGTTAAATATGATAAATGTGAAGCATGGCAACATCAAATATGTGCCCTCTTTAACGGACAAAAACAAGAAACAATGATGGAGGGCAGAAAAATACAATTATGATCAAATTAAACAGAGAGCTCGTAGTACATAGTTGTACACATGTTGATTCTTTTTGAAACTGAACATGATTTTGCAATTTTTTATTTTTTTGCACTTCGAACTTGCATATATGATTATAGTTGATACATGTTTTGGGTGTACATAGTGTTAGATCACTGCTCGGTCGAACTCGCAAGCGTTCATATCTCAAGCTTCTTTGTCAAGTTTAGTTGCCAAAATTATAAGTCTTGATTTCTAGTCTACTTATAGCTAAGTCTCGGATTAGGATAGAAAGTATAGTTGAGCATTAGACTTCACGACGTTCATCGATTGAAGACGAAGAACTACTAAGGGGAGCTTGTGGAACTTCATCAACAAAAGGTATGTGGAGACTTGAACTCATCTGTCACTCAAAAGTTTATCTACTCTATCTCCTATTTGAGACAAAAGTCGTATAGCTATATAGACTTCAATTATGCACATTTGATATTTCGAGCTGAGTTTAACTCGCTTACATATTTCTCAAAATATGTGTTGGTAAGCTTTCGCTTTAACCAAGTTCATCTTATATTCTTGACGAAAGTCAAAAGATGATCATGTGAAAATCGCCTTGTAACATCTTACATGATTTGTGTGAGACAGTCATTTGTGTGGACTCAGAATGTTTCGTATTGATCATTTGATCACTTGAAAATTGCTTTGAAGCTAATATTTTGTGTGAGACAGTTATTGTTGTCTTCCGAGAATGTTTCAATGATTGAAATAGATTTAGAAAAATTGGATATAAGCATAGTATGCGTACTTGCATATATGTAATCCAAGTCCGGGAACCATAGTATACATACTCGTATGCGTACTGGTTGGTTTAGTGAAAATCCGGGAACCTTGTATGCATACTGATAGGTGTATCATTTGCACTAGTTAGGTACTCAAATACTTTGCTTTCTTGGTAGTTTTTATATCATTATGCTTTGATTTTGTTTGTTTTGAGTTTCTTAGGTGTTTGAGGCTATCTTAACCAAAAGGAAGTTGAACTTGTTCAAATACGGGATTTCTTAGCATTACTTGATGAGAACGAAAAGACGAAGGCAATGGCGAAAGAATGAGGTCATTCCGACCTCGTATGAAGTAGATACGAGCAATTGAAGCAAGCCAAAGTTGTGAAAGTTGGAGAATGCACATAATTGATAAGGGAAACCGCCTGGATTACTCGGGGCACTCACCAGCTATAAAACAAACTGCTAAACTCAATCGGATTTTCAACTAGGGGGTTGCTTTTGTCTTCTTCAAATTCATTGTATAAAAGTTAGTCGTACAAATAAGACAGAAGGCATAGAAGGTGGATGTCGAGTTGGTTGAGGCTGTTGTCTACGATGTTGTACTTGTCGCTGTAGGTGTTGAAGGAAGTTGGGAGCTGTTGGTTGACTTAGAAGAGCATAAGTAGAGTGTTGTTTCTAATGGTGATAGACTGCTGCCATTAAGGGTAGCGATGAAGACTGAGATAAAATTGGACGCGGAATGGTGGTAGTTGACGGAGGATGGTGATTGATATCGTGTACGGAGATGTAGACAGTTGTTGATGCTCGAGATAGACAAATTAATGCTGCTGTTTCTTAATGGTGGCAGTGATGTTTGAAGCTAGAGAGGGCCAAGCTATATGGAGATGTTGTTAATGGTTGATACAGACTGAAGAATAAAGTTAGCTGTGTTTTGTAGATAAAGCTTTGTTGAGCAGAGACCGGGAGTTTGACTTCCGGAGTTGGAGCTTGGTAGTTGGCAGTGAAGGTGACGAGAAGAGAGTTGAGATGATGGCAGTGATCAATGAAGGTTGCTGTCATGGATGTGTTGTTGAGTATCGATGGGAAGGCTAATGATATAGTTGAAATGAGACGCAGATGGAGCTTTGGTAATGGACGCGGTGAGCTTGTCGTGACTGAAAGATGCTGGAAGTTGGCAATGGTGATGAAGACGAGTTCAGAGCTTGGAGTTTGAGAAGAATACAATGACTGGCTGTGTATACATATCTCACCATCAGACACGTGTATATAGAAAAATACGTGGAAAGCATGCAGGCCAGAACATCAAAATATGATGCACTACGGAACACCAAATAAACCCCAAGGAGTTACTTTATCTCATCCCAAAAGAAGCTAAGATCAACGGTTGAGAGAAAGTTAGCTGACACGAACGTGACAGGGGCAGAAGACACTTGTCTGACACGAGCAGGCATCTCAACCACCTTCATTAAACACTCTGAGCAGTATACGTGTCGATCAACCCGTGGAACGAGCGAGGATGTCTCTGCGTGATCAAGTGGAAAACGCAGACCTCTGCGTGATGGACACAAGACACTAGAAGATAAGGTTCCAACGTCCTTGAGAGATGGGTCCCACACTCTAACCCTATAAATACCCCCTCTCCACCAAGAGGAAAGGGGATCGAAAAAATCAGGAAGGGAAGGAGAGAGAGATTGCAAGTGTAAGTTAATCCTTTAGAAGAGAAAAACATGTAAACCCAAAAGTCATTCGACTACTCTTGTAACCGTGAAGAATATAGTGAAACAACAAACCCCGTGGACGTAGGCCTTAGTGCTGAACCACGTAAACCTCGGTCTTGTTTACATTTCAGTACTTTATATTTGTCTAACCCCATGGATCTTTACTTATACGTTTGCTTTCTTTGTTTTACCTATATCCCGTGCGCAAACGCCTCGCATGGAGTTGTTAGATGAGGCTATGATAAACCCGAAGGTTTTGAGCCAAGGAATCAACACTAGGATATCATATCACAAATCACTCTAGATTACGATGATTGGTTGTGAGCATTCGGATGCCTTCGTGATTTGTGTGTTCACAATTTGGCGCTTTAGAAACAGGGACTTCGTCCCGGTAAAAGATTTATCTTGTCCTGTGATTTCATTTTAAATTGGCATATGATTTCTCTGATTTATAGCTCGGACCGTATAGATCATTTGTTAACTTTATTATATTCAAAAACCCACCTATTATCTTCGATAAGATTTATTGTTTGATCCGTGGATTTACGTTTTTCTTTAGATCTCGTGCGAATCCGTCTCTCAGGGGGGGTTTCGTAGTTTTTTAAAAAAGGATCTACTTGCATTTTTAAAAGGATCTCTTTTAATAAACTTTAACCCGTGTATTGTAACTCGTATGTATTAATCCTCTCCTGGAAGAAGATATTTCGCCAACTAACCCGATTCACGCGGATATTCCCGTTTTCGTTGTTTGAAATTCCTTGTGCAGAAAGAACGTATTGTGAGTAAAGAAGGCGAGTTTCTGCGAGATTCATTGTCGACAAAAGGACCCGTGATGGAAAAGACGCGCAAGGAAGCAGGAAAATCCAAAGCTTTGTCAAAGGAAACACCCAGGACAACCCCGGTCATCACCCGAAGCAAGCAGAAAGGAGACAAAGCTAAAATGACCAGTCAAAGGCAAGATACTGCGGAAATCACTTCACCTATGAACGCTAATTCAGTTGCAGCAGCGGCTCTCAGAGCAGCGGCGACAAAGTACGGTGCGGCTGCGGTAGTCCCGAAGGCTGCAGAGGCTAGCAAAACTTGCGCTATGAATCAACTTCATCAACCAAGAGAAAGGGTGGATGAATCCAGAACATTCCAACCCGTGCACCTTCCAACTTTTGGAATGCCACCAACAAATGATCAAAATCAAACCATACCGGCGGCTCTAGCACCGCAGAGGGGTACTCACCCCGATTTGGAAATGCCAGCAACCGAAGCTGAACCTCTGCCACCTTTAGTGCAGACCGTAGAGGGGGGGCACCATGGCCGTAGTGGCACGCGCTGGGACTCCCAATCAGGGGTCCAACCAATCACATCGACTGATGGCTGAGCTTGAGGAACTGAAGAAGAGCCAGCAGGTTTACGCAGATGTTGTAGCCCTATTGGCCAGAGAAATCAAGATTTAAAGGAGCGGATTGCTCTAAGCACGAAGACCAGCCAACAACTTGATGAAGCAAATTCCAAAGCACCAGAGCCAAACCGAGACTGTAGAGTCGTCATAGCGGCTAATGGAGACGCGACTAGGGGAAGTAGCGTATCCGACCCGGATTATGACGACGGAGAGTCAGACGGTAACGAGCAGAAAAACTTAGGGCACCACCGCGCGATGGAAGAGCTACGAGATGAGATGATGGCCGAGATCAGGCAATTAAAAATAGACAAGGCGGGGGGAGGTTAGAAGAGGTCATGAGAGAAGCTAACTCTACGCCCTTAACTCATCGCTTGGCCAACACCCCTATTCCACTGAAATGCCCTGTCCCAACGTTCGAATGCTATGATGGATCCAGTGACCCTGCTGCACATATTCGGTACTACAACCGGTGTCTTAGCTAGATGGGGTCAGAACGACGCCGTACTCTGCAGATACTTCCCGTCAAGCCTGAAGGGATCGGCATTATCATGGTTTGATAATCTGCCACCAAACTCCATCCACTCATACGACCAACTCGCAGAGAAATTCTTAAGAACATACATGTACAACAAGACTGTAAACCGGAATGGATAAGCTTTTCACTAGCGATTGGCTACAAGGAAACCACGAGGGAGTACACTAACAGATGGCACAAGATCTGCCAAGCCATAGGGAGCGTGGACCCAGTGGTAAGCATCAATTGCTACAAATGGGGATTAGACCGAATGAGTCCCCTATTTGTTGAAATTCATGGAAGCGTGCCTAAGACGAGGGAGATCTTCGAATAATTATCGAAAAGCACGCTCGACTTGAAGAAATTCAACGGGAAACCGAGGGCATATCCGCAGAGATCTCACCGCACCAATTCAGCGGAACAAACCAATGGGGCCAAAAGGAGTTGCTCAGTGGAGAGACCTCACGAAGATAGGAAGGAACGAAGGGATGAACGAAGAACAGGTGACCGAAAATTCGAAGATCAAGTTTACACGAAACTCAACGCTAGCTATGCTCGTATCCTACGAGAGATCAAAGGGAGGGAAAACCTGGAGTGGCCATGGTCTAAGGGAAAGCAGCCCCCGAGATCCGAGAAGTCTAAAGATTACTGTGAATATCATTGTTTCAACGGACACCAGACCGAAAAGTGCAAGAACCTTAAAATAATGATCCAAAAATTAATTGATGCGGGAGAGCTCAAACATTACGTACGAAAGGATATTACCGAGGATAGATCCAAGCGAACCAAACCAGTCCAACTTCCGGAAGGAAACCGAACAATCAACACCATCTCGTGTTCCGAAGCCACAGGGCCCTCACTTACAGCGCAGATAGGAAAGAGGTTACGGAAGCAATTCGAAGACCGCTGCGAATTGTATAAGGTCGATGGGATAATGGTGGACGAGCACGAAGAGTGGATGGAATCTCCTATCATCTTCGATGCCGAGGATATCGAAGAAGATATGGAAGACCATAACGATCCCTTGGTCCTAACGCTACCAGTAGCTGGATGTAACCTCAAAAACATCCTCATAGACGGGGGAAGCTCCGTAAACGTCCTATTTTACGATGCATTCAAACGGATGAAGCTCCATGATGAACAGTTAATGACCTCTTATTACACCATCTACGGATTCAATGGAGCAGCCACGAAGCCCTTGGGAGACATCGTGTTGCAGGTTAACGCAGGGCCCATGAATGAAACTAGAAACCCGATTCAGTGTGGTGGACACCCCTTCCCCCTACAACGCCATTATTGGACGAAAATGGATACATAAACTCAAAGGAGTTGCGGCAACGTACCACCAATATCTCAATTCCAACACCTGGGGAGAATGGAAATCAAGGGAGATCGGGTCACTACGAGAGAGTGCCAGGCCACTCAGGATCATATCAACAACGAGCAAGGAGAGCAGCGAAAAATCCGAAGAGAGTAAAAAATAAAGAAACCGCGAAAGAGAAGGCCATAGACTGTTCCTCAAGGAAACTACAGGGAAGGGCTTGACGAAAGATGATAATGTCCTAAGCACAGAGACAAGTACTTCAACAACCAGCGAAGAACAGAAACACGCTAAATAGCAATTAAAGAACGTCCCAGTCCTCGGAAATCCGAAGCCTGTGTTCACACCAGTGGAGCCCCGTAAAAGAAATCAACATAGGAACGGAAGAAAACCCGAAGATGATCAAATAGGGACCATAATGGACGAAGGAAGGGAAGATTCTTTAACCAAATTACTTAAGGAATACGCGGATGTGTTCGCCTGGAAGCTAGGAGATATGCCGGGGATTGACCCAAAAGTAATCCAACACGAGCTACGCATCAAACCGGGCACGCCCCCGTTCAGGCAGAAAATAGAGAACTACGAAAAGTAGCTCCGAGAGTGATAGAAACAGAACTTCAGGAAACAGAACTTCGGAACTATACGCAGGATTTATCAAGGAAGTCAAGTACCCTACCTGGATCTCCAACATGGTCATTGTTCCTAAGAAAAATGGAGGGGTTAGAATATGCATCGACTTTACTAATCTCAACAAGGCATGTCCAAAGGACAGCTATCCCCTGCCGAGCATAGATCAGCTGGTAGAAGCAGTAGTAGAGTAGCAGTAGAGTAGAAGGAAAGTCAGTAGTAGAAGTAGAAGCAGGAAGAAGAACTGTCATTCATGGATGGACATTCTGGCTACAACCAAGTGGCCCTGGCAGAAGAAGATCAGCCACACACAGCGTTCTACACCCCACATGGCCTTTATTGCTACACTAGAATGCCCTTCGGACTTCGAAACGCAGGGGCAACATACCAAAATGGTCGATGCTATCTTCAAGCCATGGATTGGAGGAACCTTAGAAGTCTACGTTGACGACATGCTCGTCAAAAGCAAGCTGCGTAAAGATCACCACCAGGATCTGAGAATATCTTCGAAGCAATGAGAAAACATCACATGAAAGTGAATCCGGAGAAATGTACTTTCGGTGTCACCTCGGGGAAATTCCTCGGGTATCTGGTAACAAAAAGGGGCATCGAGGTAGACCCAGCAAAGATTCAGCCATAGTAGAGATCGTCCCCAAGAATTTAAAGGAAGTACGAGAAACTCAATGGATCCATAGCAGCTTTGGGCAGATTTATTGCCCGTCCTCGGACAAATGCAAACATTTCTTCAATATTCTCAAAAAAGGGAGCAGGTTCGAATGGACCGTTGAATGCGAGGAAGCATTCCAAAAAATCAAAGAACACCTAGCCTCAATCCCGATCCTGCAGAAGCCAGATCCTGATGAGGTTTTGGCATTGTTACATAGCAGCAACAGAAGACGCAGTCAGCGCAGTATTGGTCAAAACCAATACAAAGATAGAACAACCTATCTATTACGTCAGCAAGACCCTCAATTCTGCGGAAAGGAACTATACAAGATGAACAGCTCATCCTCGCATTGGTATGGGCTACTCAAAAACTGAGAACCTACTTCCTAACTCACCTCGTCAGGGTCCCATGCAAAGCACCATTGGAAGCAGTCCTCAAAAGCACGGGAAAAGTGGGCCGAATAGCCAAATGGAACACCCATCTGGACCAATTCAACATCATTCATGAAATTCAACATTCTCGGAAGTCCCAAGTTCTGGCGGATTTCTTAGCAGACCTCCCCCTTGACAACGACGAAGAGATTAAGGGAATACCAGAAGCCGAGGAAGAAAACAAGGATCCAATGGATATCCTCGAACCTGCGAGTCAAAGACAATGGGAAGTCTTCGTCGACGGATCCAAAAATAAGGAAGGAGCAGGAATAGGCATTGTCTATCACCCCAACCGGAGAAAGGATTATACAGGCACTTAGGTTAGAATTCAAAGAGCATACCAACAACATCGTTGAATACGAAGCTGTCGTACATGCCCTCCGTATAATAATAGAGATGGGGGTAACCGATGTAAGGCTGACAAGTGATTCGCAGCTTGTCATACGGCAAATAGGGCTCGAGTATAATGTGTACGATGACACCCTCTCAGCTTACATGGCCTTGGTCCAAACATTGGCATCGCAAATCCCGAACATAAGTTCCGGCACTTATGCAGAAGGGACCTCAGGCACGCGGATGCCCTAGCATATATATCATCCATGCTGAGGGATAAAAACGTCGAAGCTATTAAAATAGCAAGGGTATACGAGCCTTCGATTGCATCTCAATTCTCCTTCGCTACCAATCAAGATACAGTGGAAGAAAATATCGAAGACCAGGTAGGAGAAGACATCCATAACGACTTTGACGAAGAAGATATCCTGTCAAGAGCAAATCAAGACGAAGACTTCAGCAACGAAGATGACTGGAGAGTGATGATCCATGCCTTTCTCGAAAAGGGAAGCTTACCTGCGGATCAGAAACAAGCTAGGAAGATACTCTCCAAAGTAGGAAGATATGATCTTCGGGATGGGGTCCTGTACAAGAAATCCTTCCTGGACCATTACTACGTTGCTTGTCCCGGAAAGAGGGGCATCGAATTCTAAAGATATCCATTATGGTGACGCGGGGAATCATAGCGGCATGAGATCACTAGCTGACAAAGCAAAAACGCAAGGATATTACTGGCCGACAATGATACAGGATGCCGCGAGGATGTCCCGACGGTGTGAAGAATGTCAGCGCTTCGCCAAAAAGATCCACGCGCCGGCAACAATGTTAAACTCCGTCGATAGCCCGTGGCCATTTGCAAAATGGGGCGTAGACATCGTCGGGCCTTTCATCGAAGGATCAGGGAAAAGACGATTTTTGATAGTAGCCACGGACTACTTCAGTAAATGGGTGGAGGCTAAGGCCTTGGCCAGGATCAGAGACGTGGATGTGTTTACTTTCATATTCCAGAACATCATTTGCAGATTCGGTATACCCGCTGAAATTGTATCTGATAATGGTAAACAATTACAGGGGAAAAATATAGACATGCTCTTCGATACTTTCAAGATAAGAAAGAACAAGTCCACCCCCATATACCCTCAAAGCAACGGGCAAGCGGAAGCTACCAATAAGACCCTCGCCCTTATACTCAAAAAACAATTAGACGAGCATAAAGGAGATGGTGTGAACAGCTGCACAATGTGTTATGGGCATACAGGACAACGCGAAGATCCGCCACTGGGGAATCCCCGTTTCTTCTCACTTATGGAGCTGAAGCAGTCATCCCTACAGAGATACTCATGCCAACCACAAAGACCGAAGCGTGGGAGAAAAATCTCACAACAGACATGATGTTAGAGAGATTGGACGACCTAGAAGAAAGAAGGGAAGCAGCATTACAGAAGATGGAAAATTACCAACGAAGACTTGCAAGGGAGTACAACAAAAAGGTAAAGCTCGGAATTTTGTAGAAGGGCAGTATGTGTTAAGAACAATCCCACAGTATCAACGAGAGAAGAGATGGGGAAAGTTAGCACCTACGTGGGGAGGACCTTTTATAATACATGATATTGGGGGGAGGTTCCTACTACCTTCGTAATCTGAAAGGCGAAGTCCTCCGACATCCTTGGAATGCTAAGTGGCTCAAACCATACTTCCCATAGGGCAACGCAGCCTTGCAACTGCGTGAAGGGTACCAGAAGAAGAAGGGAGTGTGACCACTCTACATGTTTCTATCTCTGGACGAGGAATTGCAGGCCTCAACCTATCAATCAAACAAGCTTTCTATGTATCCACTAAACCTATCGACAATATTGGGGAAAGTAGTTAATCTACAATCTCTCAGGGCTCCCCCGTCAGTGTCCATAAGTGTAAGACCAGGGGGAAGGCACCCAGCAGAAAGAGATACCCAACCAATCTTAAGGCAACGGGTCGACGGAATGGGTGTATGTAAATTTTTTAACCCCATATCCTAGAACGTTGCCTCGGCCCCCACCGTCTGGGAATCCTCTGGCCAAGGGTTCGCCAGCGGGGAGACAGGTCTCAAGCCGATCACGAAGGTACCTCCCTTCGGGATCGCACCCAAACACTTAAAATCCTTTTTTATTTTTAGAGTCTTTCATCACAATGCTTAAAATAAAAACAAACCAACATTGCAGGTATATCAAGAAAAGGATCCATTTCATAAAGGACGATTACAAAAAGTGAAGGCCAATTCAAGGAAGAGTACACATCAAAAAATATTCCTTTTATATGATACTAGCAAAAAATATTTTTTACATGATTACAAAAAGTGGGGATAATGACGCTGCGGTCTCTACAAAATGCAGCGGTCTCTACCTAGATGATGCCGCCCCATCAGCAGGATCGTTCCGAAGACTTGAAGGGACGCTCCCACCAGATGAGGGTCCCGAGGAGCCAGGCAAGGCAGCAGGAACTGGACGACGCGGATAATTCTTCACAAGACCATGCTCGTTCTTTAGGCCAAGTTCTATCTTCTCTAGCATCTTGTTCGTCTCCTCAGCCAATTGACACCGAGCCTTGTGCTTAATAACTGTCCGTTGTTGGGCTTGGGATAACAATGAAGACAGACGACTCACTTCTTTAGAAGCAGCACCGACGGCCTCTTCGCGGGATGCCGCCAAACTCTTAAAATGCTTAGTCTGTTCTTCCTGCTGCGCTAAGGAAGATTGAGCCTTTTCAAGTTTTTCATTTGCAACGCGAAGTTGTCCCTCGAGTTCTGAAAAAGACAACACCAGGGAGTTAGCACAGAAAAGACACAATCACACTCGATGGAATAGGGTTATACCTTCGACACAAGCCGAAGCTCTTCATACTCATTAACAACGCATCTCGCGCTTCATCAAGATGATCATATTCCGCGGATAATTTCTTATAATCTAGTTGAAGGTTGGTGAGAGTAAATTGACTGGCATCTAATTCTACCTGCTTCATCGAATCCATGTGACGAAGGTGGTCGACTTCTTTGTTTATCTCTGATACCCCTTGCTCAATCTGTACATACACACTTCAAGATTCCTCTCAGACTCAGCCTGACGAGCTACTTCAACGCGGGACGCGGCAAGGGCCTTGCTTAGAGCATGGCTTCGGCACGGGCATTGTCCCTTTCTCTGATAAGACACCGCGCACTATCCTCAACTCCTGGAAAAGGGAGGGATCGAGCCTTTTGTAATTCCTCTTCCAGAAGTTGTATCCTAGACTCCAACAAAGAAGTACGCTCACGGGATTCCCGCAGACTATCACGTGTCCACAGCAGCGTACCATTAAATAAAGCACGGTCATGGTTATACAGATTTTGCATGTCGACCATCTGAACATGCCTTGCGCGCCATACCTCAGCCCGAGCATCCCATTTCTTGGCTTCACTTTTAATTTTCTGAACAAGTTCTTTAATACGAGATTTCTGCCGTGCCCTTTCGTTTCGAAGCCATATCAGCTCGGGGACACCACCCACTGGAGATAGGGTGGGGAGACTCAGACAGAACAACTAAGAAATAGAGGAATGACGACACACTGCGGAAAAAAAAGAACCAAACCTGTGAAAGCTGAAACTTGGCCGCGAGTTTGCTCTAACTCAGCGCGAACACAACAAGCTCTGAACGAAGACTGGCCTCCGCTTCACCCAGCTTTTCTTTCTCCTTGAGGCTTTTCTTCAGCTCTTCTATTTCCACCTCAGCCGCAGATAATTCCTTTTCTCTGTGACGAAGCTTAGCCTCGAGCTTCAGAGATTTCGCTTTGAAGAACTGATACACACGTGGTTACAATGCTCACTCCTCATCATCTACACATCAAGACGAAAAACATTATTTCACCGAAGAATTGGATCGTCACGTAGAAGTACGTACGAAAATTTACCTCCAAGACACGCTGCTGAGGAAAGCCATATTGATACCGTCGCTATGGCCATCATATCTGCAACGGAAGTAGGAGGCTCCGACACAAGGGTAGCTTCGGGAACACTCAAATTTCTTCCCCAGGCCTCAGACACCCGCGCCTTGGAAGACATTTCCATCATACGACGGGTATACGCATCAGAATCCTTTTCACCACAACAACAGGGGCGGGATGAGGGACAAATAGCAGATTCTTTTCCTTGAGCCAATCCATTATGGCGTCCTCACCCTCAGATGTCGGCGAATGAGGGAGATCCGCAGCAGGCGAATCAATCACCGACTTCCCCTTTTCTGACACGGCCCCAGCACAAATGTCGGCACCCACATGCGCACCATGCTCCTCCGCGCCACCATCTTGAACAGCAGCGTCTCCGTTACTAGCACCCCCGAGGACATCCCAATCATCATTGGGGGACAGTAGAGAGAAGTCCTCAGGAAAATCGAGGGCATCATCCATAAACTCCCCTGTAGAATACAGCCGATCAAAAGAAAACTCTTGAGAAAGGGTGGGGAGAGTATCGTGGCATCCCAACAGGGACAGAAATATCACCAATAACACCGTCATCAGCTACCACGGCGTTTTTCTCCCTTCATCACCATCTTGACCCACACAGACCTCTTCTTCGACATTGATAGGGGAAGTACCAGTACGTTCCTCCCCATCTGTAATCTCCTCGTCCTCAGCAAACTCTTCGTTCACCGGACTTGTAACTTCTTCATGGGCCTCAGCCTCACCCATCACAATGGTAGAAGACTGCTTCGGCTTAATCTTTTTCTTCTTCGACACCTGAAAACCACACCACAAAAGAATTATTTTTCCCGAACAGTTGAATTTCTAAAGAAGAGAAGCGCAGCTAGAATCCGCGTACCTGAGCAGTCGAGGCACTCCTCGGTGGAAGTATAGCACCAGAACCTTCCTCCTCGTCTCCCTCAACAACGTCAAGGGCATAAGGAAAATTCATACCTGCGAAGTTTAAACGCCAGGGACAGAAATCTCCATAACGAGCAGGAGGAGATTCACGCGGCTTGCTACTCTCAGTAGGACGCCAACCGCGGGGACCAGGGATCCAACCGTACGCCCATGGACCAACCACTTCGATAACGGTAGCGTGCCACTCGTAGTCATGGTCGCGCTTGATCCTCTCGCGGGCCGGGAAAAGTTTCCGCTGACTAGACCCCTCCGTGCCGGGAACATACTTCAGCTTGGCATCGCTGACCTCATTTAACAAACGAATTTCGCCCCGAGGAGCAGCGAGATTCCGGAGGCTGACACTCCACGGCTTACGGTTCCTACTGTTGACGTAATCACCGAAGGAGTTATTGAAATTCTCAGGAGTATACCATTCCTTCTCCGCGGGATTGGGAACGTAACAAGTCATTGTCGTCTCCCCCTTACTCCGCAGATAGCATTCCTTCAGGGCGCGGAGATAATTCCCCGATAGTTGCGATACAGAACGGCTGTGAGTATTGGTGGAAGAGCCTTCACGACTAGCAAGCACATCATAGTAGAAGGAATCACCTGACTTGTACAACGGCAGCATAAGACCAGCTTCGAACGCACCAACCGTGGTCAACAAATGAAATTCATCGAACTCATACTTTGAGATAAGCTCATAAGTAATATCATCCTCAGGGGCATAGAAACGAACCTCGAAGGCTTGAAGCTCATGCTTTTCCTTGAAAATCTCGAGATCAATATGCTTGAACGTTACTTTTTTCTTGCTGACCGAAACGCTGCGTATCAATGGGGCAGCCTCATCCTCCTCGGCGGGACCGGATAAACCAATGAACGCCTCGGAAGCCTTTCTCTTCAAAGAAGGATTTTTTGAAGATTCAGCCCTCGGAACACCACCTTTGTACTCTTCCCTTTAAAAGAAGTTGTAGGAGGGGGCGGCAGATGCTCGGGCACTAGAGAACGTAGAGGAGGAACATCAAAAGCGACAGCACGAGTAGGTGTCTGCGTACTCCTAACATCATCACGAGGACGAGACACCGCGCGATCAAAGACTTTTCGAGCCCCAGAAAGATTTGTCAAAGGAAATTCTTCCCTAGAAGATGAGGCCTTCGCCCCGGAAGAAACTCGACTTCTACGAACATCATCTTGAGACTCTCTACGCGGAGGAGATCTCGATAGACCAGAACCAGGAGTCTGATAAGGAAGCCGCGGACGGTCAGACATGGCTGCGAAAATATTAATCATAAACAAGTCAAAAACAAACTCGAGGACATTACCAACGATCAAAAAACCACATAAATAGAAATCCACACACGACAACGCAGAAACCCTAAAATTAGCATACGTGATCGAAATTCCATAAAATCCCTACCCTAATAATGGCTTCCTTGATTTAAGATGAAGAACAGGGGCAAAATAGCATGCAAGCATTGAAAGAAGTTCTTCATCACAAACAAGGAACAACAGTAACAGAAAATTTACAAATCAACAAAGCGTAAAACCATGGAAACAAAGAAAAGAAAAACTTACCAGTAAAAACAGCAGCAGAAAGAACAAATCAGAAATAAAGAGGAGGCAAGCGTGATTAATGCTCAGTGGAAAGAATTTAAGGGCTGAAGAATGAAGACTGACAGAGAATTTAAGGGCGGAAGAATGAAGACTGACAGAGAATTTAAGGGCTGAAGAATGAAGACTAACAGAGAATTTAAGGGCTGAAGAACGAAGAATTAAAATCGAGAGAATGTTTAGGAAGAATGAAATTAATTTTCTTTCTCTCCTTAATATACCCGAAAGAAAGAGAAGGAAATTAATGGAGGAATGGGAAACGTGCCCGTTACATGAGCAGTTAATGCACAAATAAAAGACGTGCCCAAGTATCTAGGAAAAGTTATTAGGAGAGATAGAAGAATATGCAACAACTGTTTTCTTCAATGCACCCATTAAATATTCAAGCCCGAAGAAAAGGGGAAAATTGTGTATACATATATCTCACCATCAGACACGTGTATATAGAAAAATATGTGGAAAGCATGCAAGCCAGGACATCAAAATACGATGCACTACGGAACACCAAATAAACCCCAAGGAGTTACTTTATCTCATCCAAAAAGAAGCTAAGATCAACGGTGGAGAGAAAGTTAGCTGACACGAACGTGACAGGGGCAGAAGACACTTGTCTGACACGAGCAGGCATCTCAACCACCTTCATTAAACACTCTGAGCAGTATACGTGTCGATCAACCCGTGGAACGAGCGAGGATGTCTCTGCGTGATCAAGTGGCAAACGCAGACCTCTGCGTGATGGACACAAGACACTAGAAGATAAGGTTCCAACGGCCTTCAGAGATGGGTCCCACACTCTAACCCTATAAATACCCCCTCTCCACCAAGAGGAAAGGGGATCGGAAAAATCAGGAAGGGAAGGAGAGAGAGATTGCAAGTGTAAGTTAATCCTTTAGAAGAGAAAAACATGTAAACCCAAAAGTCATTCGACTACTCTTGTAACCGTGAAGAATATAGTGAAACAACAAACCCCGTGGACGTAGGCCTTAGTGCTGAACCACGTAAACCTCGGTCTTGTTTACATTTCAGCACTTTATATTTGTCTAACCCCATGGATCTTTACTTATACGTTTTGCTTTCTTTGTTTTTACCTATATCCCGTGCGCAAACGCCTCGCATGGAGTTGTTAGATGAGGCTATGATAAACCCGAAGGTTTTGAGCCAAGGAATCAACACTAGGATATCATCATCACAAATCACTCTAGATTACGATGATTGGTTGTGATCATTCGGATGCCTTCGTGATTTGTGTGTTCACAATTTGGCGCTAGAAACAGGGACTTCGTCCCGGTAAAAGATTTATCTTGTCCTGTGATTTCATTTTAGATTGGCATATGATTTCTCTGATTTATCAGCTCGGACCGTATAGATCATTTGTTAACTTTATTATATTCAAAAACCCACCTATTATCTTCGATAAGATTTATTGTTTTGATCCGTGGATTTACGTTTTTCTTTAGATCTCGTGTGAATCCGTCTCTCAGGGGGGTTTTCGTAGTTTTTTAAAAAAGGATCTACTTGCATTTTTAAAAGGATCTCTTTTAATAAAACTTTAACCCGTGTATTGTAACTCGTATGTATTAATCCTCTCCTGGAAGAAGATATTTCGCCAACTAACCCGATTCACGCGGATATTCCCGTTTTTCGTTGTTTGAAATTCCTTGTGCAGAAAGAACGTATTGTGAGTAAAGAAGGCGAGTTTTTGCGAGATTTCATTATCGACGAAAGGACCCGTGATGGAAAAGACGCAGGAAGCAGGAAAATCCAAAGCTTTGTCAAAGGAAACACCCAGGACAACCCCGGTCATCACCCGAAGCAAGCAGAAAGGAGACAAAGCTAAAATGACCAGTCAAAGGCAAGATACTGCGGAAATCACTTCACCTATGAACGCTAATTCAGTTGCAGCAGCGGCTCTCAGAGCAGCGGCGACAAAGTACGGTGCGGCTGCGGTAGTCCCGAAGGCTGCAGAGGCTAGCAAAACTTGCGCTATGAATCAACTTCATCAACCAAGAGAAAGGGTGGATGAATCCAGAACATTCCAACCCGTGCACCTTCCAACTTTTGGAATGCCACCAACAAATGATCAAAATCAAACCATACCGGCGGCTCTAGCACCGCAGAGGGGTACTCACCCCGATTTGGAAATGCCAGCAACCGAAGCTGAACCTCTGCCACCATTAGTGCAGACCGTAGAGGAAGGCGGCACCATGGCCGTAGTGGCACGCGCTGGGACTCCCAATCAGGGGTCCAACCAATCACATCGACTGATGGCTGAGCTTGAGGAACTGAAGAAGAGCCAGCAGGTTTACGCAGATGTTGTAGCCCTGTTGGCCAGAGAGAATCAAGATTTAAAGGAGCAGATTGCTCTAAGCACGAAGACCAGCCAACAACTTGATGAAGCAAATTCCAAAGCACCAGAGCCAAACCGAGACTGTAGAGTCGTCATAGCGGCTAATGGAGACGCGACTAGGGGAAGTAGCGTATCCGACCTGGATTATGACGACGGAGAGTCAGACGGTCACGAGCAGAAGAACTTAGGGCACCACCGCGCGATGGAAGAGCTGCGAGATGAGATGATGGCCGAGATCAGGCAATTAAAAAATAGACAAGGCGGGGGGAGGTTAGAAGAGGTCATGAGAGAAGCTAACTCTACGCCCTTAACTCATCGCTTGGCCAACACCCCTATTCCCCTGAAATGCCCTGTCCCAACGTTCGAATGCTAGTGACCCTGCTGCACATATTCGGTACTACAACCGTGTCTTAGCTAGATGGGGTCAGAATGACGTCGTACTCTGCAGATACTTCCCGTCAAGCCTGAAGGGATCGGCATTATCATGGTTTGATAATCTGCCACCAAACTCCATCCACTCATACGACCAACTCGCAGAGAAATTCTTAAGAACATACATGTACAACAAGACTGTAAACACCGGAATGGATAAGCTCTTTTCACTAGCGATTGGCTACAAGGAAACCACGAGGGAGTACACTAACAGATGGCACAAGATCTGCCAAGCCATAGGGAGCGTGGACCCAGTGGTAAGCATCAATTGCTACAAATGGGGATTAGACCGAATGAGTCCCCTATTTGTTGAAATTCATGGAAGCGTGCCTAAGACAGATGGAGATCTTCGAATAATTATCGAAAAGCATGCTCGACTTGAAGAAATTCAACGGGAAAACCCGAGGGCATATCCGCAGAGATCTCACCGCACCAATTCAGCGGAACAAACCAATGGGGCCAAAAGGAGTTGCTCAGTGGAGAGACCTCACGAAGATAGGAAGGAACGAAGGGATGAACGAAGAACAGGTGACCGAAAATTCGAAGATCAAGTTTACACGAAACTCAATGCTAGCTATGCTCGTATCCTACGAGAGATCAAAGGGAGGGAAAACCTGGAGTGGCCATGGTCTAAGGGAAAGCAGCCCCCGAGATCCGAGAAGTCTAAAGATTACTGTGAATATCATTGTTTCAACGGACACCAGACCGAAGTGCAAGAACCTTAAAATAATGATCCAAAAATTAATTGATGCGGGAGAGCTCAAACATTACGTACGAAAGGATATTACCGAGGATAGATCCAAGCGAACCAAACCAGTCCAACTTCCGGAAGTAAACCGAACAATCAACACCATCTCGTGTTCCGAAGCCACAGGGCCCTCACTTACAGCGCAGATAGGAAAGAGGTTACGGAAGCAATTCGAAGACCGTTGAGAATTGTATAAGGTCGATGGGATAATGGTGGACGAGCACGAAGAGTGGATGGAATCTCCTATCATCTTCGATGCCGAGGATATCGAAGAAGATATGGAAGACCATAACGATCCCTTGGTCCTAACGCTACCAGTAGCTGGATGTAACCTCAAAAACATCCTCATAGACGGGGGAAGCTCCGTAAACGTCCTATTTTACGATGCATTCAAACGGATGAAGCTCCATGATGAACAGTTAATGACCTCTTATTACACCATCTACGGATTCAATGGAGCAGCCACGAAGCCCTTGGGAGACATCGTGTTGCAGGTTAACGCAGGGCCCATGAAACTAGAAACCGGATTCAGTGTGGTGGACACCCCTTCCCCCTACAGCGCCATTATTGGACGAAAATGGATACATAAACTCAAAGGAGTTGCGGAAACGTACCACCAATATCTTATATTCCCAACACCTGAGGGAGTAATGGAAATCAAGGGAGATCGGGTCACTACGAGAGAGTGTCAGGCCACTCAGGATCATATCAACAACGAGCAAGAAGAGCACCGAAAAATCCGAAGAGTAAAAAATAAAGAAACCGCGAAAGAGAAGGCCATAGACCTGTTCCTCAAGGAAACTACAGGGAAGGGCTTGACGAAAGATGATAATGTCCTAAGCACAGAGACAAGTACTTCAACAACCAGCTTGACGAAAGATGATAATGACGAAAGATGATAATGTGGTTCGAGGTTGTGCTTGTTAGTTCGAGATGAAGGTTGTTGTGATTGATGGGAGTCGTGGTTTAGAGAAGAATGAGCTTGGCAGTGGTGATCGGAGATGATGAATAGCTCGTGTTGATTGAAAGAGATGGAGTGAAGTTGTAGTTTGCGAGATGAAAACATAGAATGGAGTGTCAAGAACTTAGATGTTTTAAATATTCGCGGAGGGCCTGGTATAAGTGAAACTGACTGGAAAAGAATATAAAGTTAGGGAGTTTAATTGTTCGCTGACAGATGAGGGTCCGAGGGAAAGGAGGAGTTCCGAATAAAAACTCAGATGTTTTGAGTTTTCACGGGGACATAAGAGACCATGAGTTACCACTGGAAAAGAGTGAAATCCAGGGGGAAAATATTCTCAAGATGTTCAAGTCTTCGTGATTCTGACGAGATAAAAATCAAAACTCAGGGAAAAATAAAACTCACGGAGATACATGTGTCCGCAGTTTGGTGAAGTGGAGAATATGTTACCAGTTATGCAGAACTGACAAGCCAATTTTGTTTCGTGGGTTGGGCTTTTGCAAACATTACGTGGTCCATTGGCTGGAGCTGCTGAATTTCACACGGCTGGTTATTTAGCATATTTCTGGGGATATCTTTATCATTCGCTTTTAGATACAACAAGAGGAAGGAAGAAGGAGCTTTGGAGTTGGAGATTTTCTATAACCTAGGGTTTGATTTATTTTCTTCTTTATTATTTTACATGGGTTTTAAGAAATCCATGAGTAATTAAACCTTTCTTATTGGTTAGAGATGTAGTCCTAAGTTGGAAGACATGTTATTCAATTGAATTTTTCGTTCTCATTCATTCGTAATTTGTTAGTATCGTTTATGTTCTACAATTTATAACTCCATGTATGATTGATTGCTAGTTTGTTTAAGTTGCAAATTAAATGAGCATGCATTCATATCTATTGCTAAACTAGGGTTTGAGATCCGGAATTGTCGAATAGTCCTTGTTAGAAGTAGCATAATATAGTTGTTAACGACGGGATGTTGCCATACAATTATATGTAGAAGCGTAACCTAGGTTAAATCCGTGTGGCTATTGCACCGGATTGCTTAGAATAACCTCAACTCATAAATATTAGTGCTTTCATTGGGTTAAACTTGAGTGTCTCTTGCACCAAGTTATTTAGTGGAAAGGATTCAAAGAGTGGCTCTTGCGCCTTTGATGATAATAGGAGTTTTGCCGGAGTAAGCCTGCGATATGACGCTCTAGGGTTATTGATATCGATAGAAAATGAATGTTGAGATTGATTCAGTTGATAACATGTTAGAAGATGGAAGATGAAAACTGTAACCAGTACTTTTTATCTTTGATATTCGTATTCTATTTGCTTTATTCTTATTTAGTTATAATCACAAACAAAACCCCCAAGTTTCTATAAGTAATCAAAACAGTTTGACAACCCATATCTCCTCGTGGAACGAATATGTTCTTATAACTACACTCTTATTTATAATTGTGAAGTGAAATAACGTTATTTTTGCGTTTTAAGTGAAATAACGGCTAACCTAAATTATTTAAGTTATAATTTAATTTATAACTTAAATTATTACGGCTAACGCCGGTACGTGTACTGGCGTGAGGTTCAGGTCCGGGAATTTCTGCTAAGTTTGGAAGGTATGCATACCCGTTCGCATACAGGCGAACCCAAACTTAGTCCGAGTACTTAGGTATGCGTACCCGTATGCACACCTGATTAAGTTAAGTTCCAAAATCGATTTTTTCATGAACTAATACATTTATATAATAAAGAATGCAATCTTTTGCAAATTGTGGCTATAATGTTCATGACTTGATTCGAGTGAATCAAAATCGATTTTGCTTCAATTGTGTCTTGTATACTTCTATGAGAATATAAACAATTGAACAACTCTACAACTAGTTTCATTTGTGTCATTTGAACTAGTTATGGTTAAGATGAATGAGGTTGATATGAAAGTGTTCATATGGCTAACTTCGGTTAACTATTTTTGAGCAAACAAAGGTGTACACATTTAGGTGCGGTTACTCATATCTTAATAAAGTCACTTTTCATTTGTGTGTAACAAGCTAAGTTTGATCTAACGGTTGAAAGATATTAGCTTGAGTCTAATCAGGTTTTCATCTAACGATGATATTGAATGCTTTGTTACCAAGGTAGCATTGATTGCAAATCCTTATTTGAAGACTATATAAAGGAGAACTCTAGAAACTGGGAAACATAATCCCCACGGCTCCTGTGTAATAATAGTTGCGACTAGAGTACATTCTCCTTTAACCTTAGGTTTTTCACGAAACCATATAGGTTAACGACTTGAAGACTTCATTGGGATTGTGAAGCCAGATCCAAATATTTTCTCTATAGTTGTGTGTTCTGATCTTGATGTTTCTATCATGATTGAGTACTATCTTCTCTAAGATTTTCTCGAGATTTAATCACCGATAAGCAAGATAAAAAGTGGTCACAAACATCTTCGTCTCATCGTTTGTGATTCCACAATATCATGTTTCGCTACTATACGATTAAGATTATTATGAGGTGATTGATATTTCTAGGCTGTTCTTCGGGAATATAAGTGCGGTATATCAATTGGTTCTTGTTCACCTTGATTTATCAAAAGACGGAACAAAACTCATAGGTTTATCTGTGGGAGATAGATTTATCTATTCAATAGACTTTTCTGTGTGAGACAGATTGGTTTATCGAGTCTTCGACTTTTGGTCGTAGCAACTCTTAGTTGTGGGTGAGATCATCTAAGGGAATCAAGTGTGTAGAGTCCTGCTAGGATTCAGAGATGTAAAGAGCGCAACTGTACCTTGATCAGTGTGAGATTGGTTAGGGCTCAACTACATTCCGGTCCGAAGTTAAGTTGGAGTAGGCTAGTGTCTGTAGCGGCTTAATACAGTTTGGTGTTCAAATATGGACTAGGTCCCGAGGTTTTTCTGCATTTGCAGTTTCCTCTTTAACAAAACTTCTGGTGTCTGTGTTATTTCTTTTCCACATTATATTTGTTTATATAATTGAAATATCATAGGTTGTGCGTAAGTTCAATCAATTGTGAATCCAACCTTTGGTTGTTGATTAAATTTATTGACACTTGGATATTGGTTTTTGATACCGTCCAAGTTATTCTTATATTCAATTAGGCTCGCAAATTCTTATTTGTTTGATTGCAGATTGAATTGAGAAATTGAGATATAACTCTTTGATATACTTTTCTTAAGATTGAGTCTGTCTGTCTAGTTGATTCTCTTGAAAGTATATTTGAGTTAGTCCCTACAGATTTCTAAGATAAATATTGGGTGTGGTTGTTAGACCCCCGCTTTTTCAATTGGTATCAGAGCAGGCAAACACGTTTAAGACCTTATAATAGTCTGTGTTTGTAGCGATCTGACTCTATGGATCACAGAAGTGCTATCTCTATAAAAGTACCGCCAGTCTTTGATGGCTCGAATTACTTATGGTGAAAAATTTCTATGCGTGCCTTTCTTCAAGCGCGTGATTTTCAATCATGGGTTTGCGTTGTTAATGGCTATGATCCTTCCGTTGTTACAATAGGCACTGTAACTGTTCCAAAGGATATTAGTAATTATGATGTTGTCGAGATTCTTACTACAAAGCAAAATTATGACAGATTGAATGCAATCATCCCTTCCATTACCCCAGATCTTCAGCACCATGTGACTACGTGCACCCGGTCTAAAGATTCTTGAGATATCTTAGAAACCGTATTTGAAGGGAATACCTGTGAAAAAGAAGCTAGGCTTCAAAACCTAAATTCTGATTAGGAAAACCTTCGTATGGCATATGAAGATTCATTTGATGAGTTTAATCACAAAGTTTCTGAAATTGTTAACGCATCTTTTGCGTTGGGTAAGACTATTCCTGGAAAGGACATTGTAATGAAAATTCTCAGATCATTGCCATTTAGATACGATTCTAAGAAACATGCCATCGTTGAAGGAAATAACCTTGATGTGCTTTCTAGAAATACTCTTGTTGGAAAGTTAAAATTACTTGATCTTCATCAGAAAATAGTCAGAACATCTGCGTCCAAAGCTGTGACCAACACAAGTGAATCTTCTAACTTGTCTTGGGTTGAATGTTGTTCCTATCATGTTGATTTTGATAAATCACTGATTACTCAAAAGATCAAGGATATTGTAAGAAGAGGCAAAGGATGTGAGAAAAGTCTCTCTCTAGTTAATGCTTCAGATGATTCAATACAAGAAACATCATCCCAGGTTGTAAAAATCGTGCATACTTCCGATGTGTGCAATGAACTTTCATCTCTCGCAGCAGAAACTTCTTCCTACTCAAATTTTGATTCATAGTTTGAGTCTGGCACTGAGATTTTTGAACTCTTGGATAAGTGTGAAGAATTTCACCAAGAAACTCTCCAACTAAAGGTTTCATTGGAGAAACTTGAATCATCACTTCAGGTGAAAAATCTTGAGATAGATTGTCTTAATGATGAATTTACCAGAATCCTGTCTCTGAAGGAAAAAGATATTAATACCCTTAAGTGTGACCTGCAAAGGTTGTCTGGAAGTTCTGACAAAATCTCAGCAATGTTATTCGGTCATAAGTCTTTCGGAAACACAAATGGTCTAGGGTTCAAAAGCAAAACTGTGAGCACAAACAACTCATTTGTTCCACCCGGTTTTGTAATAATTAATGATGAATATTGTGATAAACGGGAGGAAAATAAGCAAGACAATAAATCTTATTTGATTTGTTTGTTTTATGGAAATGCAAATCATGCCCAAGATAAGTGTTGGAAATTCAAGAGGAACAACAAAAGGATTGCCAAACTTCAAAATGACATGCAAAGAATGAATCTGTCCGTGGGTGATCAACAGGGTACTCTTGAAGACAAGAAAAAATCCAAAAGAACCAGATTCAGACGAGGTAAGAAGTCTGTTTATACAACGAACCTTGATATATCACTGTGTGATAAAAGATGTGAGCATTCGGCTCACTCCGTCACCATTTAATACTAGTGATGCCTGCATCCTCATCTTTATCTTGAGAAAATGAGGATTGCATCAAGGTTGCTCAAGTTTTGTATTTTTATTAATTTCTTATTTTATTTATGTTAAGAAAATATCTTCTTGTTAAAATAGATAATGGATCATGAACCGTAAAAGACTTGTTCAAAGTTCTCCTATGGTTTGGCTGTCCGTAGGTCTATTTATATTCATTTGTGATCAAAATGCCCTTCACTTCTCTTATCTTCGAAAGATACAGTTTCATGGCTCCTATGACTAGAGGTACCACAAAAAGGGATGCAGTTGAAGTAGTTAATGTGTATCTTTGTGATGGAATCGTTTCCTCAAGGAAGGAGAGATCCACAAATGATGAAGAAGGTTCTTCCTCTAACCGGCTCTTGTCTGTTTGTCATTCTGATAATACCTTTAGAGGTATGGTGAAGGATTTCATCAACAAAAGAAATGATTTAAAATCTCAAATCATTTTGTCTTTAAAAAAGATATCTCGCTATGAACGTATGTTGTCTCTAACAAAGAACACCTTGTGTAGACTAAAAAGAACTTAGTGAGTTAACTGATATTTCTGAAGATCTGGAGGAATTGAACGATCCCATAATCAATGGGTTTTTCAATAATGAGAAGGAACTCTCAGTAGATGCTCTGAGAAAGCTCTACAATGTCTAGGAAACTTCTTATGAGAATTTATTCTTGTGTTTTAAGAAGGATAACTAGGGTTTGGAATAGCAATTATTGTGAGTACACATAGTTATTTTCAACGATTTTCATCTTGCAATGTTTTTAGATTTATTAATTTAAATTCTAAAGTTTATTTGGAAGATGATTTTGCAGTATTAATCTTTATGGTTTTATATATTGCAACTTGTTATGGGATATGTGTGTTTGCGTCTGTGAACTATGATTATCCCATATTTGCTCAAAAGTTAAGTCTATCATATGTCTTTGTTGATAAAAGATAGAATGAACTTTTGACAACAAAAGTTAAGCCTATTATGTCATTATGAAAATTTTGATGGAAGATAGGATGAACTTTTGTCTACAAAGATTAAGTTTATTATACGTCTCTATGAAAATATTGATGGAAAATAAAATGAATCTTTGAATATTCCACAGTATTGGTCTTTCCCTGATCTACATCTTTGTGTAAATACTGTGCGGCTCCGTAAGTTCTCTTATGTTGAGCATTTCTGATTAAATTAATCATGGATTCTCTTGTGGTTAATTTAATTGAGTACTTTGGATACAAGTTTATGTTTCATGTGATTTGTTAATGTCCAAAGAAATCCTTCGTTTCTTGTGAAAGTAAGGTCGCTCTTGTTGTTCTTTCGGGAATGACATTTTATGGGGGAGGGGGGGGGAGTTCTTATTTGAACTTGTGCTTAATTGCCAAATCTTTGTGGGGAGTGCAGCTGTGGAATATTGTAGGATTTTTCTTGTATCTTTATAAACTCCTTGATGAATACACTAGTTTTGTCTATGTGAAATCATCGAAACAAAGTTGATATGCTCTCTTTTGGTCATGAAGTATCTCTATGGAAATTTCATTAGGATCACACTAGTTTTTGTACCTTTGCCAATTTATATTGACGAAAATGGGGAGAATTAATGTGTAGTTCACACTACAAATACATATGGTTTACGGATCATTCTGTAAGGGGGAGTGGTTTTCATGTGAGATGAAGTATTTACTAGGGGGAGTGATACATATCACCATAGTATTGTTGTCAAATTTGTGATACAATTGGACTTTGATATTGTGTAATAATACTATGACACTGTATATAACAATGATTGAGAGCAACTGTTTTCTCATTGTCATAGATACGGATCTTCAACAACGATGATGCTTAGTTGAACACGTTCAGAATCACTGGAGTACTTGGAAGTGACGAAGATTTCGAGTAATGGTGAAGAACCAAGGAAATCAAACATTTGGATTGAGAGCTGCAAAGTTTATTTATTTTGTAATCCATATGTATTGATAGTTTTGTCATTAAAATTGACAAAGGGGGAGATGATTAGAGCATTGCTCGTTCTAACTCGCAAGCGTTGCTACTCAAGCTTGTTTGTCAAGTTTAGTTGCCAAAACTATAAGTCTTGATTTCTAATCTACTTATAGCTAAGTCTCGGATTAGAATAGACAGTGTACTTGAGCATTAGACTTCACGGCATTCATCGATTGAAGAGGAAGAACTACTAAGGGGAGCTTGTGGAACTTCATCAACAAAAGGTATGTGGAGACTTGAACTCATCTATCACTCAAAATTTTATCTACTCTAACTCATATTTGAAACAAAAGTCGTATAGCTATATAGACTTCAATTATGCACATTTGATATTCCGAGCTGAGTTTAACTCGCTAACGTATTTCTCGAAATATGTGTTGGTAAGCTTTCGCTTTAAACAAGTTCATCTTATATTCTTCACGAAAGTCAAAAAATGATCATGTGAAGATCGCCTTATAACATCTTACATGATTTGTGAGAGACAGTCAGTTGATGTAGACTCAAAATGTTTCGTGTTGATCATTCGATCACTTGAAAATTGCTTTGAAGCTAATAGTTTGTGTGAGACAGTTATTGTTGTCTTCCGAGAATGTTTCAATAATTGTAATGGAGTTTACAATAATTGGATATAAGCATAGTATGTGTACTTGCATATATGTAATGCAAGTCCAGGAACCATAGTATGCATACTTTCATGCGTACTGGTTGGTTTAGTGAAAGTTCGGCAACCTTGTACGCATACCGGTACGTGTACTGGCCTGAGGTTCAGGTCCGGGAATTTCTGCAAAGTTTGGAAGGTATGCGTACCCTTTCGCATATTTGAGAAACCAAACTTAGTCCGGGTACTTAGGTATGCATACTCGTATGCATACCTGAGTAACATAAGTTATAAAATCTATTGTTCATGAACTAATACATTTATATAATATGGAATGCAATCTTTTGAAAACCGTGGCTCTAATGTTCATGACTTGATTCGAGTAAATCATAATCGATTCTGCTTCAATTTTGTCTTGTATACTTCTATGAGAATATAAACAATTGAACAACTCTATAACTAGTTTCATTTCAGTCATTTGAACTAGTTATGGTTAAGATGAATGAGGTTGATATGAAAGTGTTCATATGGCTAACTTCGGTTAACTATTGTTGAGCCAACAAAGGTGCACACGTTTAGGTACGGTTACTCAAATCTAAATGAAGTCACTTTTCATTTGTGTTTAACAAGTTAAGTTCGATCTAACGGTTGAAAGATATTGGCTTGAATCTAATCAGGTTTTCATGTAACGGTGAATATTGAATGCTTTGTTACCAAGGTAGCATTGACTGCAAACCCTGATTTGAAAACTATATAAAGGAGAACTCTAGCAACTGGGAAACCTAATCGCCACACCTCCTATGTGGTACTAGTTGCGACTAGAGTCGATTCTATTTTAACCTTAGGTTTTTCACGAAACGTTGTAGGTTAACGACTTGAAGACTTCATTGAGATTGTGAAGCCAGACCCAACTATTTTCTTTGTAGTTGTGTGTTTTGATCTTGTTGTTTTCTATATTGATTGAGTACTATCTTCTCTAAAATTTGCTCGAGAATTAATCTCCGATAGGCAAGATAAAAAGTAGTCACAAACATCTTCATCTCATCGTTTGTGATTCCAAAATATCTAGTTTCGCTACCATATGATTAAGATTATTGTGAGGTGATTGATTAGGCTGTTCTTCGGGAATATAAGTCTGGTATATCAATTGGTTCCTATTCACCTTGATTTATCAAAAGACAGAATAAAACTCATAGGTTTATCTGTGGGAGACAGATTTATCTATTCAATAGACTTTTATGTGTGAGACAGATTGGTTTATCATGTCTTCGACTTTGGGTCGTAGCAACTCTTAGTTGTGGGTGAGATCTGCTAAGGGAATCAAGTGCGTAAAGTCCTGCTGGGATTCAGATACGTAAGGAGCGCAATTGTACCTTGATCAGTGTGAGATTGGTTGGAGCTCAACTAAATTCCAGTCCGAAGTTAACTTGGAGTAGGCTAGTGTCTGTAGCGGCTTAATATAGTGTGGTGTTCAAATCTGGACTAGGTCCCGGGGGTTTTCCGCATTTGCAGTTTCCTCGTTAACAAAACTTCTGGTGTCTGTGTTATTTCTTTTCCGCATTATATTTTTTTATATAATTGAACTATCACAGGTTGTGCGTAAGTTCAATCAATTGGGAATCCAACCTTTGGTTGTTGATTAAATTGATGACACTTGGATATTGGTTTTTGATACCGTCCAAGTTATTTCTTATATTCAATTGGGATCGCAAATTCCTATTTGTTTGATTGCATATTGAATTAATTGAGAAATTGAGATATAACTCTTTGATATACTTTCTTAAGATTGAGTCTGACTGTCTAGTTGATTCTCTTGAAAGTATATTGGAGTTAGTCCATACACATTGCTAAGCGAAATATTGGGTGTAGTTATTAGACCCTCCCTTTTTCACATAGTTTTACCCAAGTTGATTGCCAGTGTGCACGTAGTTGCACACATGCTGGTTATGAATGTGCACATAGTTATACACCTGTGTGTACATGGTTGTACATATGTTGTTTATTGACGGTAAAAAACTGTATTTGAAAATACGAGGGTATTCAAATACACCACAATTTTTTAATTTCAACCTATAAGTCTGATACCAAGTGTGATCGTCTATGGACTAAGTCGATACAATACGACAATTTGATATTCACTTGAAAATAGTTACGGTACAAGACCGATAGACTATTGGATCAAAGTCAAGTGATTAGGATTAACATACAAGTGTAATTTATTATATTATAATAAGACAATTATAATGCAGGAGTAAAGTAAATGACACAACAAGATTTTGTTAACGAGGAAACCGCAATACATAAAAACCCCGGGACCTAGTCCAGTTTTGAATACTCTCATAATTAAGTCGTTATACAAAAAACAAAATCCAACTTTGTATAGTTGATACCAAGTAAACTACCCCCAGTTACTTACTTTCATCAGTATCCCTGCGTCTTCGACCTTTTGTTCACGATGTGAATTTCAAGACAAAAATCACTATCTCAAGTTTCTTTACTCCTTTTGATCGTATTCCAAACAGTAAAGGAATTAAATATGTTTGGTCACCACTCTATTCGATCTTCGGTAAAATATATGTTTGAGTCTTTGACAAAGACACTTATATTTAATCTAATAAACTCCTTTGTATGGTTAGATAAATCCAAAACTTAATTGCCGAAATAATCAATTTCCATATTTGCAATCAAACAATACAGAACTTAAAGAGTAACTATAAAGTGATGCCGATCTTACACAACTAAATAATCAAGTCTATCAAAGATAAAAAAAAGGATCTAGTTGGATCCCAGCCGATCAAGATGTGTGCACAAATTACGAGATACGAGAACTAATAAGAAAATCTTCTTCGACTTCAAATCTTCAATTGCCTTCTTAATAACCTGCACACAAAAACTTGAATCATATTGTGATCAATCACACACATAACGGAGTCTGTTAACAATGGATTATCACAAGATGTCTTTAGATCTAACAATCTAAAGATTTCGTCGATACTTTGATCTAGTTTGAGTGACCCTTATGTCAGAAGAGATGGATCTCAAGAATAATCAAACTAGATGCAATCAAAGTTTCAACAACCGTTAGTCAATCAAATCAATAATCGAAAACTAAAATAACAATGCAATTATCCAGTTTCCCACCAACGGTACTCGTAGAGCTTCTTGATCCCACAGAAGTCTTTAAACGAGAGGCCGTAAGAGATTTCGCCTAATTAGGTCACTTTCCTCTCCGGATATACGGCTCCACCATAAACAACGCGAATGAAGTTTGCTTGGCTCTTAGGATATTTTGCAAGGAATGCAAACTCAGGTATTTATAGACCAAGGTTGTTTGGACAACAACGAAATTCCAAACAAGTCAAGTCAGTATTTCTAACCTCAAGTGGAAGGATGATGCCTTTGTTGCAGTCGTTACTTCTTAACATTGTTCAGGTCTTCAGAGTAAGAATAGTAAGTCTCAACATTCCTAGACTTTCTAGTCCAACGTAAACAAAGTTGACTATAGTAATTAATCAAGCGACTCTAGATGAGTTTTGATACTAAAATATGACAACCAAACTTGACATACCAACACTTGGTGGGTTCTACCGAGATATGATCTAACATTATTATACCCTAACGCACCTCTGATATCAATATTTTTTTGTAGCGGATACATGAATTATAGACAGCATATCACTTGGTTGCAGTGAATGAAGATTGTTAGACATGGTATGACGCACAAATGATTACCTTGTAATTATTTTATTTATAAATGGTGGATATCACTAGAGTAAATTTCTTTATCTTTAATTTTAATATCCTTATTGTTTGGTTTCTATTAGGGAATTTAATTGATACAGATTATTTTGTATTCAAGTGAATTTCATTAAAAAAAACCTTTGCAATTGAACTTAAAACCTTATTTTGAGTATAGTTGACCCTAGTGATAATTAAGTTGATACTCAGGTTGACGATATGACACACTTCATGCTAATTATGTATTATGTTATTTTATATGTATTAAATTTAGGAACTCATAAGATCAAAATGGTAGAGTGCCCAAGCCTATCACAAGGTTTTCAGAGGTTGATGGTTCAAATCCATCTGAGTTTTCATATTATGTTTATTCTATATGGGTTGGATTATTGGTGCTTAGGTAGATGATTGAAGTTGTATGTGTGTACAAACTGGTGCACCTTGTCCCGTCTTACAAATATATTGCATGTTTCGTGAGTATGGAAGTTGGATTTGCTAGGTTTTTATAGATGTGTACATGGTGGTTTACCATTGTCCCATGTTATTGATATATGACATATTTTACAGGTATGGATGTTGAATTTGTTAGGTTTTGGTAAATGTGTACATAGTTGTACACTATTGTACCGTCTCATGAATATATTGCTTATTTCGTGAGCACGGATGTTAGATTTGCTAGGTTTTTGTAGATGTCCACATAGTTGTACACCAGTGTAATTCCCATGAAAAAAAAGACTGCATAAGATTATGAAAATTTTAATCATGTGTACTTTTTTGTACACATGAGATAACGACGGAGCGAAAATTAAAAAAAATCTAAAAACAAAAATTATATAGTCATATGATTACTCTTTTTGTTGATCACGGAAAGAGTTTTCTGAATATATTGGACGAGAAATTCGAGAGATAAATTGTTTTTTAATTATTTTTATATTATTTAAAAGGTATATTTAATGTTTGGTACCCAGTAAATGTCCAACACATTGTTTTGGTACCCAACATTTTAAAAATCAAAGGTTGGTACCTATGTCTGACGTTGACCATCAAAGTCCACGTTTTCCTAGTCTTTATTTTATTTTTCGTAATTATTTTTAAAATATTATTTAATCGGACGAATATACCCTCGAAGAGAAGGAATAATCTTCTTCACTGTCACTTCCCTTCTCACAACAGCTGCCATGTAAAAACCAGCAGAAGAGGAAAAAGTGGTCAATCAAAAAAGCGTCCTTCCGGTAAACAATCCATTTCTTGTCGAATCAAAATCATAGGTAGAAGAATGGTCAGTAGAAACTACTGTTGGATTAGTTGAAGCATTGAAGTTAATTGATAGAGATGGTGAAGAAAAAATAACTAGATCTGAGATTGAATCTGTTTTACAAAGAATTGGCGATGAAATACCGAGTAAGATGAATTTGTGATTATGTTTAGTGAGATTTTATGAATTGTTGATGGTTTTATTACTCTCGAGAAGTTGCAGATTCTTTCCCTGCTGCCACCATTGTTAATTTATCAATTTTTTGAGAAGTTGCAGAAATTTCGTTAAGTTTCGCTGCTGGAAAAATCTTTTAATGGTGGTTTCTCTCCATAAAAATCAACAGTAATAGAAGAAGAAGAATCACAAACCCATCTCTTCTCATATCAGACAAAACCCAGTCTGTGATTCAATCTCATAATCCCATAGAAGACATTCTTATATCAATTCCACCAATTGTAGAAATCAAACCAATTACAACTGTGTAACTCCACAAAGAACAGAATATGAAGACAACGAAAGGAGGAAAACATGAACCCGACAGATGCATATCGATAGGAACTACGAAATAAAAAACTAAAAAGGGTATTGAGAAAAATCTTCCACTGATTTTAGGGTTTCTGTTGTTTTTTCTTAATACTGGGGGATGCGGTATTTTTTATTTCCATTAATAGGTTAAGATTTAGATGATAGGTTGATTCAATGAAAGCTGGTTTGCCCAGAATGATGGAGGCTGGAAATCAGGTATGAATGTATGATTAATGAATGAAAAGAGGTCCTAGGAAGAAGATAAAGTTAGGGATATAAGTGTAGAATTATGTATTTTTCTAATTAATAATTTATAAAATATAAAATAATCTGGTCAAAGTTTGACTTTGACAGTCAAAGGTAAATTCAGGTACCAACCCTTAATTTCTAAAATGTTGGATATCAAAGCAATGTGTTGGACATTTGATGGGTACCAAACATTAAATATCCCTATTTTAAATTGCTGACACCGTGTTAGAACAATGCTCGGTTGAACCCACAAGTTTTGTTATCTCAAGCTTTTTGTCAATGTTAGTTGATCAAAACTATATTTTGATTTCAGGTTTACTAAGTCAAGTTTTGGATTAAGTTAGAATTTGGTAGTTGAATATCAGACATCACCCTCAAAGACTGAGATCTTCAAAGAGGTTTGAAGAACTTCTTTTATCAGGTATGACTGAACCATTCTTATTCACTACCTTACCATTCCATCTTTTGAGACTATGTCGTATGACTTCTAGTAGATTTATTGCAAAGAAGAAATTTCGAGTCAAGCTTGCCTTGTTAAATATCTCGAAATATGATTCAAGCATAGATGTTCAAAGGTCCTTAAAAATATTAGTTCAAAACAATTTATTTTTCGAGAATTAATTTGTGGATCAATTAAAAATCGCTCATACAATTGATTTTATCATTTGGGAATGTTTCAAATATCATAATAGAGAAATTCAAAACTTCTGATTTTTCTGCTCAGGGTAGGTTGGCGAACCAGTTCGCAAACCATAGATATCTGATTTTCATAAATACCGACTCGACACAATAGATAATGGAATTTACAATTTCATCCTGTAGCACAGCAGTGCACAACAAATATAAAAGCGTTTTTCTAAAACTCACGGCAACACTGAACTCGCATATAGTTTGCCATTATTGCACCCACTATGGGTATGGAAAAGTGGCAAAGTAATTGCCTAAATGTCAAATGTACCACTCAGGCATACACTATTGAGTCTCTACAGAGTGATAGAGATTACATTGCTCGATGGTCAGAAAAGCTCTAACGATAGTCTTTATATTGGTCTATTTTATGATCATCGCTCAGTTACTTATCAGGCCTATTCCCATGCACCATGTCTAAAAAATCCATTTGTTGTGCAATAAAGATTTTATCGTTGGATATCAAAAAAGTATCGCTCGATGGAATGTTTAGCGCCAACTGCTAGTTCTTTGTCGCCTATAAATAAACAACTTTCAAACTAAAATTTTAGATCAAAATTTTTATTAATCTTTTTTTTTTCCTATTTTTATCTTTCTCAATCTCTAAAATGTTCTCAATTTTCTCAAATAGTAGAATTTCAAACCCAGCTTTATTCGGCAACCTAGCTTGATTTTTCTTGAGTGGTACTTGAAACTGGTGTTAAGAAGGTATGTGATAGTTATATAGAAACAAGTAAAAAGTAAAGAAGTCTTCAAGTTTTGGATATTAACCAACTCAAACCTGCAGCTAAGAAAATGCAAAGACGAGTTCAAGGCAAAGAAAATCAAGCAAAGCAAAATTTGAAAGCAAATAAGAGTACTAGTCAGAAAAACAAAGGACACTCCGTTATGAGTGCATTGATTAGAAGTTATGTGAAATGATTAATTATTTTAAAATTATTGTTGTGTAGTTTTATATCTTGTAAAATGCATATTAATGATCAATTCGAAGTTTATATCAAAACATCATACTTGTTGATGAATTTGGAAATTTGACTCATATTGTTGAAAATTAGCTTGTTAAATGAATCCAGAAGTATTGTTGAAAATTAAGCTTGTTAAATGAATTCAATAAGTATTGTTGAAAGTTAAGCTTATATTCTTAATTCAAACTTACATTTTAATTAAATTTGAATTTTATGGTTATTTTGTTTTTGGTACTCGGTTTTGTCCAACTTTTAGGTTTGGTCTAACATTTGTCCAGCTTGGTTTTTGGTACCTGGACTTCACGTTGACTTGGATTGACCAAGTTAAATGTTGACTTTTGTTTAAAAATTATTTTTAAAATCAAAAAAGATGTTTTAGGAGAATTATGGATGAAATAGGGAAATATAAGAGGAAGGAGAAGAACAATATTATTAGGAGAGTAATGTAGAATCATTACATAGTTTCCCTTATATACAACCCTAGGAATCTAGTTGGATCGCACATCCATGGGCCGTAGGACCTGTAATACTCCCCATTATGCGGTTCAATAACAAAACTTTATACATAATGCTTTACATATAGTTCTTCAAATGTCGTTCTCTTTGATGACTTGTGCCGCAGCCCATTGCATCATTAAAACTTTGATAAGGAAAAAACCCAGTGGGAAAAAACCTTGGTACAACTCTTCACATGTAATACTTCACATGTTGTCTCGTATTTTACATGTAGTTCATCACATGCAATACTATCCTCAAAGATCGACGAGTCTAAGTTAATTGCCTCGTTAAAACTTCGTCAAGAAAAAACCTAGAGGGACAAAACCTGAACTAAAGAAAAAGAGTACAATATTAACTAAAATTAAAACATAGTTGGATGTGTATACGTTGCCTCATTAAAACCTTGACAAGGAAAAACCAAGTGGGACAAAATCTTGACGAAGGGAAAAGAGTACAACGTGGAAGATGCAAGTAAATATGATCTGTTGCAGATGATCACTTTGCTTTGTTGAAGTTGACTAGTGCTTCACAACTCTTAAGGCAGAAAATCCTCGTGGGAAAGACAATAGCCTTGGCTGGGAAATTACATTCCCGATGTTTGTTGTTGTCTCATTGACATCCTTACCGAGTAACAAAACCCTGTGGGAAAAAGTAACCCCGGTGAAGGAAAATGGTTCAACACACCATTAGATGCTCCCCCTGATGTCAAACAATTTTTTTTAGTCTAATGCAGCAGGAGTTTATCATACTTTACTTTGGTGACTTGAACGTTTATAAAACCCTGTTGTTGATTCTGGAAGTTACGTTGCTTAACAGACTATCGCATTTCATTTCTTTGATTCAGATATTTCCAGTAATATCAACACGATCTTTATGTCTTCAATGTTCAACATAATTGATGTTTTCAGTGTTGTCTTGCTAAAAACCTTGTCGAGTAACAAAACCCTTTGAGAAAAAATATTCTCGATCGAAGGGAAAAAGAGTACAACACAGCTTCAATTTCGAAGTAAAATATGTCGAAATCATATCCTTGGATCCTCCCCCTGATGTCGGCATCTCCCCCTGATTACTTTCAGAGTTGTTACAGACAGTTCCTTTAGTCATGTATTTTTCGAAACTGAATATTGGTAATGACTTAGAAAATAACCTACCATATCTCCCTATGATTACTTTCGTTGGAGAAGAGATTATTGTTCCTTCATAATCAAAAACTTTTGGATTGCACTTTTATTAGCATTCCTTTTAATGTCTTTCTAGGGATAAAACAAATTTATGTCAATGGTTACTTTTAAGTACATGGTTACATTCATTATAGCATTCCAATGACTTTGCGTTGGCGCGAAGCTATATCTAGCTAACAAGTTCCCTGAGGATGTAAAATTTAATCAAGTACATTATTATACTAAGTACAACAATGCGTCTATTGTACTTAGATATGGGAATTTCATCTCCCAACACATCTTCGTCATATTCCTTTGGACAAAATGGTTACTTACTTACATTTGAACCTCGACTAATCATGGAAATGCCATCATGATGCATGTCTTTGTTAAATTGCCTGACAACTTTAGACATATGCAAACTGGTGGAATAATATACCACAAGCTCAGTATTCGATCGATCTTTCCCTAGATTTTTCATCTCAAATTCAGATTTTAAATAGCTTTTAAGGTATCTTATTACATCAAGAGTACACATCATGTCTGTACCATTAACATAAATAGCCACAATTCCAAATCAGGAACTTTCTTATGAATACGCAAAGAAAAATAACTTACTTGTCCATCCCCTCCAAATCAAATAGCCACTTAGACGGGTATACCACATCCTCCTGATTACTTGAATCTATAAGTGAGCATTCTATCTAACTATAAACGCACTATGTGGTTTAGAGTCATTTGATTTGGGCAACAAAAGTCTATCAAGTACTTTTGTAAATATCTTATATCTCTTGATTCTTTCAGAGATACGTAACAGCCACATACATATGCTTCATTTCAAGTCCTTTTGAAATTACCAAGCTAACTAAGTAGCGGAACTCTTTAATGTTCATTACAAGAGAACAATTCCAGGGCTTTGTGAGAAACCTCGGGCCACAAGGCGAGTCTTTGTACTTTAAGACTACTTTCTTCTCATTATGCTTTATGACAAATTATATGTATGTCCAATAGGCTTTACACTTGGTTGGTTAGCACTACATACCAAATACCCGTATATTTGCCAAAGAACTAAGTTATACCTGGATTGTGTAGGCCAAATATGCTATTTATTTGAAACTAATCAAAATAAAGAATGGTTCGATCTCATTGTGCTCTACTTCTGGAGCAACTATTTATGGATTACATCATCATTGTGCACGCATGATCCTTCCATTGACTCATGTGCATTCTCAGAATCCGTCAGGATTTTATTGTTCTCTAGAATCATTTAAAACTTCGGAGCGTCCTACAGTATTGACTCATGGACATATTCAGAGACAATCAAATGAGATGATTTCATTAATGATACAAATTAGGTTGTGCCTTACTCATCTATTTCCTTTATAGGTGAGCATTGATCGAACCTGGTGGTCTCTTCATCTTCCTTTATGGAGCCACGACCTCAACTACACTTCCACCAAGTGTACTTGCAACACCTTAGTCTATCGTGTACCCCATACTGAGGATTTCTAACCTTGTAGGAATATTTGCAGCTGGTACGTGTGATCTTGTCACTTTAGCGACATCAGTGTACATTCTGAAAATTGATTATTCTTTGTCACTTCACATTTACATTTGTGGAGTATAAGAATAAATATGAGACACAGTGTGAACACACCACCAAAATTCATGTTGTTCCCTTAGAAAATAATTTTTCTTTATCTCCCCCTAACGACGGGAATACTGTCTCATTAAAGTGATAACCTGCAAATCTAGCAGTAGGAGATCTCCTGCTAGGTTTTAAAATGCGGATAATTGTTGAGAGTAACTATCCAACAAAATTACTTAATCATTTTCGTGACCCATCATAGTACGATGTGGACTCGTAATGGCACATATATAGTGCAACCAAAAATGCGTAAGAACACAAATGTCAGTCTTAAATTCAGTTACCAACTGGTACGCAGAAAAGGTTGACTAATATTGGGTTCTAAAACGAATTAATTAAAGATGCGCGTAATATTACATATCCCCAAAGCAATAAAAAGCAATAAAAGTTAGGTTGGTACGCATAACCTATTCCTTAGACACCATCTGTAACCTTTGATGGTAGCCTCTGCGAGACCATTGGTTATAAGATGCTCTATATTGATCCTATTAAACATACAATATTCATCAAGTCCTTTTGATGTAAATTCTCTAGAATTAACAAGGGTGGTTAGTCTTTGCACTTTGCATTGTGTAATATGTGCTAGGATTTTTCAAACGCAAATTTCTTGGGAACTATAACTAGCCCAAAATGTCAAAACATTCACCAGATCCATCAATAACTTTAATGGTATGTATTCTGCATGAATATTTTTCTAAATTTCACCTTGTTTTTTTTGTAATATGGAATTCTTACCATTTGCATCGTAGGATGGTCTTTTTACTGAAGGCTTTGTAAAAATGAGTGATATGCTTTCTTACCTAAAAGCATAATGGGAAGAGGGGTTGTGCATCTAGTACTTTAGAGAACACTTATTGAGAGATATACCGTTACTTCACATTTTGTAAATCTTTTTCCCATTGTCTTGTCCACTCAAACACATTGATGTAAGTATGATTCATTTCAAAATAAAACATCATGTCAAAACCAAAGTTCCTTTATGGTTATGTCAAAGCCTAAATGAGTTAATTCCCAACAATTCATCGTCGGAGTCAATATGGATTCAATAATCCAAATACTATAGTGATTTATATTTCACTAGATTGACTCATTAGTTTCTCTAAGAAATATTTCCTTCCAAATATATTAGAAACTATAAAAGATGCAATCAATTACATTCTCATCAATGTGAGGTTCCACGTGATATCCATTTGCATGGGTTACTTTGGAATTCAACAAGGTGTGATTATCTCTCGGTACATATAGAGATTTTGTGACATCTTTGTTCTATCTTGAAAACAAATTTTGAGCAATGCTGCGCTCGATGATCCAATCCTCGTAGTCACATTATAAGGACATAGTTCAACAACTAGTTTAAATTCCTTAAGCTAGTGGAAGAAAAACAACTATGAGTTAGACACTTGGGTCTTGAGAGTTTTAATAAGTGGCGTGGCCTTATCACGTAATAAAAGTGGGATTCAACTCAAGTACTTTAGAGTGAATATATATTACGTATCACCAAATTTATCTCAAGTGCTTTAAAGAATTTATGTCTCGTTTTTTCATTCCATAAGTGCATACATTGGATCTCGTTCAACTCAATAAGATAGTCGATTGGCCCGGCAAAGTTCTTGTTGCTATTAAAGTTGATGTAAAAATTGGTTGCTACTATGATACACACATTACATTGTATATACCAATACCTATGACCAGGTGCATTTCCAACTCTTTCATTTATGACGGAAGCTAGAATTACATTTTAGCTTCATCCCATGATATATATGTCCCTTTTCTCATGCTTTATATGAGTCATTACGTCTAACCCTAATTACTTCAGGTCTCTTTCCATTTTAAATTTTGCTATATTTAGCTTAATTTGAGAAATTTCTTTATCTCAATAGGCCAAGAGAATCTCACTACACATGCCAGCCACTTACTTTAGATCGAGTAGAAAAGGTAGCTCTCTTGTTGTCATACTTCAACATATACAGTTTCGTTAATATCATCAATGAAGTAGAGAAATGAAAATTTTCTGACTCATATCACCTTTTGTGAGTTCTTCCAAAAATTGGAATACATGTGATTTCATTTGCAGTGTATCTTTTAAAAAAAAATACCGACTCTTAATAGTCGAGCCAGCGGATTGCATCCCACAGAACATTTCAAATTTGGGAAGAGAATGTCCAGTACACAATCGTGCTAGTACTTCTAAACCCCAAATAAATACATTGGAATTGAGTTGGTACAACCAATTAAACAAAAGACACCATTCAACTATAGCCAATATCATATTCAAGAGAACGAAATAACATTAAGACCAAAATTTGATCGAGAACAAGAATCAATTTAAGTTGAACGTTTATATGGTATGGACTTATCTTAAGACAAAGATTAAAATAGAACTATGCATGTTCTAAGGAAATAAAAATAGGTAATCCCAATAATTAATCAACGTATTGTTATGTTACACCTCAAAGGTTTTGGTTCCGTCCATATATAGGCAAAATCGGAACAGCCTCGACCGTGCACGCCTTGTAACCGGAGTCGGAATAGGACTGGATAGCTTGCACATGACCGAAACAGACGGCCCGGACCGGAATTGACTGGTTGGACCGGATCGGCTGGACCGGAACAGACGGCTCGGACCGGAACGGTTTTCTACCTGCTTCCGAGAACAGGAGACGAACAGATCTTTCTGGAGGAGAAGCCGAACATGCTTTCCTCCACCTCTAGTAGAGATCGAAAAACTTTCCTCCTCCTTTAGTTGCCAATCAAAAAATCAGTGTAACCACCAATATCAATATCAAATGAGCAGATTCTCTCTCGTCCATAAATTAAAAATTAGATCAAATCAAATTAAATCAACCCAAACAAATCTGCCAAAATCAAAAAATAAAAGAAAAAGAAACACTTAGCTTAAAGATTGATTCAATAATTTCTTTGATGTAAATCCGAACATCATTATTTATTTTTCGAACGAATTATGTTTATCATCCATATGTAGGAAAAAAAAAATCAATCCACCCTAACCCTGCAGTATAGCGTCATGATAACGTGTTTTAGGAGAATTATGAATGAAACAGGGAAAGATAAGAGGAAGGAGAAGAACAATATTATTAGGAGAGTAGTGTAGAATCATTACATAGTTTCCCTTATATACAAACCTAGGAATCTATTTGGACCGCACATCCATGGACCGTAGGCCCTGCAGTAAAAGAAAAGAAAACTAAATAAAATGAAATTATTAAGGGAACTTTGTTTTTTAGTCCACTAAACCCGCCCTGGGTTAATGACTAGTCCATCGGGAAAACATATTTACTCGCTAGTTCAAAAAAGTTTTGAAAAGTGTAAAATTACTCTATTAACCCTAACATATAATACTATGTATGTTACTACATATATTACTACATACTACATTTGTTACTAGTAACATATGTTATTAGTATAGTACTAGTATACTAGTTACTACATACTAGTAGTATATGTTACTACATATGTTACTTGTAACATTAAATACTACTCCCTCTGTTTCTACATATGTTACTACATATAAATACTACTCCCTCTGTTTCTGGAAAAGAGATGCTTACACTTTTTCATTTTAGCCTAAAAATAGGCCAAATTAAAAAAGTGAAAGCATCTCTTTTCCAGAAACGGAGGGAGTATTATGTTATGTATTCACACGACATATCAATATGTAGTATCAATATTTATGTACTACATATAAATAAATACTGTTATGTTATGTATTAATACTACATATCAATATGTAGTATCAATATGTTATGTACTACATAGAAATAAATGTTATGTATTGATTTTACATACTAATATGTAGTATCAATATGTATTGTACTACATATCAATACTGTTAAGTTATATCTCGATACTACATATTAATATTAGTACTACATATTACTACTAGTATACTAGTAAACTAGTTACTACATATTACTACTAGTATACTACATATTATTATGTAGTAACATACATAGTACTACATATTACTACTAGTATCCAAGTAAACTAGTTACTAGTTACTACTAGTATACTAAATATTGATATTAGTACTACATATTACTATTAGTATACTAATACACTAGTATACTAGTAAACTAGTACATATATTACTACTAGTATAGTAATGTAGTTACCTAATTTACTAGTAACATATTTTTTTTACTACTAGTACAGTACATATTAATATGTAGTATCACCGTATTGATACTGCTAATAACATTTACATGTGTTGATACTAATTAGATCTGGAAGGATGTTTTAGGCATTTATAAAACACATTTTATAATCTTCACGAAGTTTTTGGACTAGCGAGTAAATAATCTAGTCCAAAACATGTTTTTGGACTAATGAGTAATGTTTTTCACGGGTGGACTAGCCATTAACTGGGTCATGAAAAATTGGACTGAACAATAATTCCTACAATTATTAAACTAGTTTAGTTTATCAAAAAAAAATTAAACTAGTTTAATATCATCCCCTTCATTTTCATACTAACATTTACATAATAAGTGTGGGAACCTTTCTCCTCCTTCTCCAAACTATCACCACCACGCCATTACCTGCACCACCACTTTTTCTGTCCCTCTTTCACTTACCACTGCAACCACCATGAAAAAATTCACGACCACCTTCCCTCGTTATATATCTTTTTATTCCCGTTGCAGCTCATGTTATCTTCCTTCTCCAAACATCCAGTAAGATACATTAGTTTCTCCATATCTCTCTTCTAACTCTCGTTTCTAGGGTTCCAAAATTAGGGAACCAATGTGAAGATCCAAAATCCGATCAAGAAAAAAAAAAAAATTCATTCCACCAAATCTAGTTTAATTAATTCCTACTCAATGAAATCATAGTTATCAACCATACCAATTCCTAACTTCATTTCATCAGTTCCCAAGTATTTACAGATTAAATAAAGTATACATGATCAAGTAAAGAATTCAATCCATCCATTTCGATTTCTACCATCAACTGAATAATTAATATTATTCAATGCTACTATCTTATTTTATGATAAAAATTACATCCATCCATTTCAATTTCAAACCCTAGATTTCATTCAGAAATCCCCAAATTAAGATTAACAAATCAAATTGGATCGACCCCAATTCAGGATTCATGAAAATAAAAATTTCAATGAATCATTACTAGCTTAGTATCTGAAACCATCCGCAAGAATCATTTCTATCAGAAGCCTAGCCCCTCTATCATCTACGGAAAGAAGAAGATTGGAGGGTGGTAGCTTTGGTGGGGAAGGTCGGAAGGAGAAGGAAAAAAACGTTTATTATGAAATATTTGTGGCTGTGGATGAACGGTTTAAATGTACCGTATTAATAATATACGAAAAAAAATCCGGTCAATTAACTAAAACCAAACTTAATCGAGTCAACACAAGTCAACGTGAGGTCCAGGTACCAAACACCAAGTTGAACAAATGTTAGACCAAACTCAAAAGCTGGAAAAAACCGGAATACCAAAAATAAAATAATCCTAAATTTTAATTTTAACTAATAAAGTAAGAAAATATTAAAAATTATATTTTTGCTTAGGTATTGACAATTAAGAAAGAGGAAGGATCCTTTCACACGTTCGGTGTCATTTTTGTGAATGAAAACCAAATCGTAACGGATTTAAAGCTAATATTTTGAGGATATGTTCCTCTTACAAAGTGCTACTTACCTACCAAAAATGAGCACATTCTGAAATATAAACCTCACAATCTACCGGTCTTAATTTCGACGGACAGAAATCCGCAGATTTTCAACGACTCATTTTCAAAGTAGTAGATGATGATGTTATACGTCTCGGAATACGCTCATTTTTGGTAGGCATGTATAACTTGGTAAGAGGAACATATCCTCAAAATATTAGCTTCAAAACCGTTACAGTTTGGTTTCAATTCGCAAAAATGACGTCCGACGTGTGAGATAGTGTGATAATAAAAGTGTGAGGGGATCTCTCCTCGTTAAGAAATTAAAACATGAAAATTGGATTTTATGGAAAAATTATTAAGATATGAAAGAACTTCATATGTACTGTAATTAAGATGCAATTATGACGATTGCACAAGCATATTGGAAATCTTTCTGATGTGGCGCCAATCAGCCCAACACCTTTGTTCAAGGTCAATCATGGTTTCACCAGTCATGTTTCGACCCGTTTTGCATTAGTAAAGCAACATACAAGATAATTTTCCTATTGAGACAATTCAGCGTGTGCACACCGCGATTGTTGAGGTTCATTGTTTCTTTTTGGAATCTTACAAATATGTTTTCCCAAAATTTCTGGGATAGGAGTGTACCAATAATGATAGCGCGTTCAGTAAAAAAAAACATAGTTCCTGCAAGTACATTCATCTTACACAATAGGGAATTTTGGACTCCTTCTTCTTATTTGATTTCACACATTGACTCGGTTAACAGCTCTTTGATATTCTGCAGCACGTTGGTTTTTTAGGAACTCAACCATGTTCATACTTTGAAAAATTGAAAGAGTTATAAAAGTAAGGAAGATGTATGAATTTAGGAAATTCTAGAGAGATTTAGGAATTCTGGTGTGAGTTTGAAGTTGAGTATTTATGGGGATAAGAATTCCTAATTTTTGGTGTTAGAGCGTTGCTCGGTTGAACCCACCAAACGTTGGTATGTCAAGGTTGGTCATATTTTAGTATCAAAACTCATAAGTCATTTGATTAGATTACTAGAGTCAACTTTGTTAGGTTAGATTAGGAAGTATAGAAATGTTGAGACATACAAGTATTACTCCGAAGACCTGAAGATTCCGAAGACGTATCGACATCGACGATAACATCATCCTTCCACTTGAGGTTAGTAATACATGACTTGACATGTTTCCATTTTTATATCGTAAGCTTTCAAGTCGTTTATTGAAAATATAACATGTGAAGTTATATACGTGAAACTCTAGTATAATAGACTTGATCATCATATTGTGATCAAAGTGTCAAGGAATGATATATCAGTAGTGATAAGTGCTTTATATTAGTATATTGAATTACGAAGTGTGATGCTTATTTTTTGAACTTCGTAATTGCAACATCAACATAATTTTTGTAACTCGTTACTAAATCGTGTAGTGAACATATGTTTGATTTCATACCTAGAAAACTATGTTTAATTACATGAGTTTAAGAAAGTAGATGTACGAACTTGTTTCGTAGTCGAAAAGAAATCAAAAGGATTGATGGTCCGTGAAAACGCGGGGGTACCAAAATACACCACCAACTTTTTCTTAGGCAACCTGTATGGACAAACTTAAATACAATTCCGAGAGTTCAACTTAATGAATCTCAATCAAGGAATAATATTTAGAGTTATATCTCTGTCTCGCACAATAACAAAGTTTACAGAGACAAGTCTGTGAACCTGATTTACGTGTGAGAGTACTTGGACGATTCCAAAGATATTATTAAGCCGCTACATATACTAGCCTACTACCACTTAACTTCCAATTGGAATGTAGTTGAGACCGAATTAAACCCTCACAACATTCAGTTAAAGTCGCGTTATTTACGCCTCTTGAATCCCAACAGAACTCCGCGCAATTTATTCCCTTAGATGACGTCCTTTACAGTGTATGAGTTGCTTCAACTCAATTGAAGACTTTAATCCAATCTGTCTCCCACAGATAAGCTTATATGGTGATTTCCTTTTTGATCGTAGATCAAGGTGAGACTGGAAATCGATAGTACCTCAAAAGCCGTACTTATGCTTCCCGAAGAGCAGCCTAGATTATTATTCACTTCACAAGTATTAGAATCGTGGAATCACAAAGTCTAATACGAAGAGAACTTTGCGATTTATATCTATCTTGTTTGACTGAGTAGCTCAACAATCAAATAAGATCAGCATACACGAACTATCAAGATAAAGATAGCTGGACCTGGCTTCACGAATCCCTATGAAGTCTTTTTAGTCGCTAAACCCTAAAAAGGGTTTTAAGAATATGACTACTCTAGTTTACAACTAGGACACACAAAAATAGTTTTGGGATTCAAAGATCCTAGTTGCTTGAGGTTTCCCTTATATACAATTAAATTCTATGCAAATAGTTATAAAAGAATTATTTTAATTACCCCATGAACGACAAACAACTCCTCCGTCGTCCCAATGATGGGGTCTAGCTCCGGATATTGAAAACACACTCAAAATTCATTTTTATTGCTCAAAGGGTGTTTACAAAGATAAAAATGGAGGGGAAATTATTAAACTGGGTTTGTAACACTTATTTTTGTTACAAACCGAGCTGTTATAGAGAACGATAATAACTATTTGTCGTTGTCACTGTAGCACAACGACTGTTCTTGCCTGTCTTATGTTCTTCGTGTTCTTGAGGTGCATCAGTAGCGGAAACGACTCTGCAACCTCAGATTGCTTCTCTGCAGCTCAGAAATCACCTCTGTTTTCACCCCTAACTCTCCATAACACTCTACGCTACCCCAGAGTCGTATTTATAATCAACGGGGACAAGAATAACTCCTCATTACTCCACGAAATCTCCCATTACTCGATAGTGAAGAAAAATGTTCTCGGGAATATTTTCTTCCCTGATTTGCCTTCTCATGCGTCTGTTGTACACACAATTGCTCCAGCACGTTTCTACCTAATCCCAGTAGCATTTATACATGCAGTATCCTCACGAAATATCCTCAACATGGCACAAAAATCCCGAGTATCTTTTCCATACGTGGCTTGTCCTGCTTTCTTAAACCGACGAGAATATCTCTTCTCAACCTGATTTCTCGTGCTAGACCACTTCAAACACGTTGATTTGTTACCCATACACGCTCCAGATCTCGGACAACTCCATTTACCCACTCGCAAACCAACCAAAAATAGCCGAAAAAATTCCGAGCAAAACTATCTCCTCTGTGTCACGAGAAATCACGTGTCTAACCCAATTCTGTCGAATCCAATGGACTTACTAGTTCTGTTTAAGTGTAACAGGCACGATAAAACTTATTGGAGCGATTGAGTCTCTCTAGAAAACTCCCAAAATCGATCACTGCCAATTCTCGGGTTTTCACAAACCACTTTCCCGCCAAAACTCAGTTTAAACGATGAAGAAGAGTGCCCCTTATCCAGAGTACGTGGTGCCCTTAGCAGGTGACGCTCTGGGATGTAAACAGTAAAAGAGGTGCCCCTTAGTAAGTGAGTGCCCCTTAGTAATAGATTACCCCATATCCAAAACTGCGAGTCCGGATAACATGTGCCCTCCGGGTGCCTTTAGCAACTTTTCGAGCCGAATTTTCCAAAAATGTTTATTGCCAAGAAAATACCTACAAACACACAAAACGTCATAATAAGTACAAAATCGAGTATCAACAATACAGAAAATTAAGGACAACGTAGACACAAAAATGTGTCTATCACCAACCTCACTATTCTCCATTGCTAGATTAACTAAGTTTTAATTTATTAAAATTAATTAGTCTTTAAATTTTATCGTGATCTGTATAACCTAAAATCTTACTTCATTAAGTATATAAATAGTTCACATCATTTTAAGCAATCTAGTCATCTGAATTTATTTATTAAGTAATCTCAATTCGATTTTTACGCCAATTTATAATATTTCATAATTTTAAATTCACTGCAATACCATGTACAAATTTTCCCAATATTATCCATTATAAATTTACTACTAGCCTAATTATTTGCATACTATTATTAACTGTATTACTATTCTCATTATTCTTAAGTTGATAGTCCGACTGATACACTAAGCCTTAATCTTGTAATATAATTTTACTTTTACATAAAGATTGATATAAAAGATTTTATTCATTCGGATTGAATCCATATACTATATATTGTTAAATTTTGACGTTCGTAATTTAATATGATTTAAATTTGAGTCTGTATAAAATTTTAACATGTCTTAGACTTTGGTATTTATAATAAGTATCTTATTCATAGGAAAATTTATTGTCCTTTAAGTTTAATTTTGTACTAAGCATTCAAATACTATAACTATCACTTCATGTGTATAATTTAGTGATTCGGTGAATAATTTATCAGACTAAAGGTAATCGGGGTATAAAATCTTTAACAAGTTTAGTATTTCTTTTATGCATTATATGACTTCACGTTCTTAATCCTACCTAATAAGTCTTATATTAACTATCTGATTTAAACGCAAAACATATAATTCTCATTTGTTATTTGTTAACTTTGCAAAACTTGACCGTACATAAGCACTAATAATGTTCCATAGCTATTTAATCCTAATCATTATTTTATTACTATATATTTGTAAATGAGATTTTAATTTAAGTTATGCTCAATATAATACTCCCTCCGTTTCTGGAAAAGAGATACTTTCACTTTTCCAAAAATAGAGGGAGTAATAATTTAAATTTTAACAGTTTAAGTTCGTCATTCTAATTTTCCACTTCAAAAGACGATTGAATCTACTTACGAAGAAGGATCCTATCAATATATGAATTAATTTTCTTTTAATTCTAGTATTACACTAAGCATCTGAATACTATCATTATTACTTCATGTCTATTTGTTTCATTTTAAAGATTTACAGGATCATTTGTTAGACTAAAGATAATTCGGCACAAGATTACTAACAAGTCGAGTCTTTTTATTTTATGTATTATATCCTCACCTTTTTACCTCTAAGCCTAATAAGTATTATATTAAATATCTAGTTTAAACTCAAAACATTTATTTCTAATTTGTCATTAGTTTAATTTACAAAACTTAATCGTAGATAAGTGTTACTAATTTTTCCATAGCTATTTAATCATATTTATTATTCTTATCGTTATATATCTTTGTTGAAATTTTAGTTAAGTTCAATATGATACTAATAGAGAAATGCTAACATTATTTTACTAGCATTATTATTACTACAATTTTCATTTATAATTGCTATTATAGTATTTTTATTATCAACACCGATGGTCAAAGTATTATCCTAACTACACTTACAAATATTATTAAGTCCCAAACATACTATTAAACTGTTGATTCTTCGTACAAGTCAAGGTATTCAATAAATTTTTATGTGTCTTTCAAGATTTATCAATTGTCTTAATATCACTATTTTTATTATAGATTGTGTACGTGTTCATACTTTTTAGACTGGTTATTCCCTAACCTTTATTAGCTAAAGATATTGGTGTACCCTACAATTTTTACTTCATTACATAAACAAACAATCAAACAAACAAATCGATCAATCAAATAAATCTTTTAATTATCGATAGCTTTTAGTGATTAATATTTATCTCACGACCCAACCCAGTTCTAAACTAATCTAGCTAACTAGCACTGGCTATTTCTATCTTTTCCCATTCAAGATCTAATAGTGAGCTCTGATACCAACACTGTAGCGCCCCCTAAGCTAGCAGTTGACTAATCCAGGAGATTAACTAAAAAAAAGAGGCACTAAGAATCTAAATCATTTACTTAAACATTCAATTAAGAAATCTGCTACAAAACTTAACCCAAAAACTAGCCCCACTCATAAATATATACATACAAGAACTCCTCTCAAATGATACATATACAATAGTCATTTGGTTTACAAATACAATATGCAATATAATAAACATAGTAAAAGTTAACCAACTAACGAAATCAACCCTTGAAGCTTTCGCTGCGCAACTCTGATCTGTCTCTGAAACTGAAAGTGGGAATGGGTGAGCACATCATCCCTAAAAGGGGTGCCCAGTAGGAATAACATTTAACTTTCAAGCAATTATTAAAATGATTTGGAAAAAGATTCAAGTTTTCTCAGTACACTAAAACACAACCAATTCGTAGAGTTAAACAATCATGTATATGGAACTAACTCCTTCTTCAAACAATATACTATATTGAGTGTCGACCAATTCCTTACACACCCTATTAGTTTATACTGGTTTCGACCAATTCCTTACACACCTAATACGCATAAAATCTCAAATTCATGTAGATATAAATGAAGGAGCAGTATCTTATATACCACGCATGGAAACTCTTATTTCCAAATAGGTGTCGACCAATTCCTTACACACCTATCATTTTACTAATAGGTGTCGACCAATTCCTTACACACCTATTAGGCATACAAATGGAAATTCTTATTTCCCAAACAATTCATCAAGACAAACAAAGCATTACAATTCCTTTCCAAGCAATGTAAAGATTAAAAGAAATAAAAGAACTTTCGGAATTTAAAATAAACAATGCATGGAATACACAATCAGATAATGCATGAGCTTGTTAAACATAAAGTTTGGTAAAAGAAAAAAACAATAATCACAAAAGAGTTAAAAGTATTCCCACCTCTTTTAATGACAAGCCACGCCTCCCTCGAGATCCAGAAACTACCGGTTCATCCTTTGAATCGATCGTTGTTAATAACTAACTGTTAATCACACGAGAACTCTAAGAATCTAGCCACAATGGCTCACACAAGAATCATATTGTTACATCTAATGGTTCTAGGACCATGTATGGTTCTACATCTTTTATCATCTATCTTTATCATATCTAAGGTCTATTAATTCAATTAGATTAGTTCTGTAGTCAATTATCTAAGTCTTATAAACATATGCAACTTTGTAGAAGGAACCAAAGAATAAATCAGACCATAAGGGTCCAATACATCTATATAAAAACACTAAACCTAAACCCATGTCCACTAAACAAGCCCATTACACAAGGCCTGGTCCACTAGGGTCAACTAACGATCTCTAACAGTCAACAGGGTCGATTAACAGTCAACGTCCAAAGTCTGGTCAAGTCCAGGGTAATCGAATCAGTCAAGGTCCACTGAGTCAACTTAGGTAACAAATCGGTATCACTGAGTCAGCACAGATTGACTCAGTCAGATTGACTCAGATACCTAACTAGGCTGAAAGACACAATTCCTAACCCTTGCACAGGTCAGAGCCATTGCTCAGGCCAAAGAACACTAAGGCACAATCATTGTGCAACACAACTCTTGACTATAATTCAAAAAAAAAATACATTTATCTTAAACAAACTTCATAAATCAAATACAACACTCAACTAAGATTACCTGCAATTGCAACTTTGAGCATTACTCAGATCATCTCAACACATTCATCTAACTCTATTTCTAAAACTTCGGTCATATAACATCTCATACAACCTGAGTTCAGTTCAACACAATCACCACTAAAACACCTCTCTTCCCCTGTAATATCAACACCATCAGATTCTCTCATTAACTCAGATTACTACATCTGCAACCCATATCAACAACTCAGTTTCACTATTGCATATCATATACTTCTTCCATGTCCTGAGACTGACAACATCACTACCACCAATCAACAACTCATACATTTCCTAACTCATTCACAACCAATCCACTACTCATTTCAACACCAGTTGTGAATCACCATTGCAGTGCCACTTCCCTGAAACTCAACATACATCTAAACCACAGTGACTTCACAATCTACTTCCCCAACTCAACACCACCAATACAATATTCCACCAACACCCTTCTTGCAACAACAACCTCACCTATTTCTAAAAGCAGCATCACTGCACTACCAGCAACATCATTCTCTGAAACAACTACAGTAAGCACAAACCCAATCCTTCTCAGTACACACCAATATCACCTCTACTCAAACTCAACAATATCTTTACTACAATATCACTTCTAAATACAATCACTATTTCGTTACTTAATCATCTCAAACTCAGGTTCAATCCCAAACATAAAACCTCAGTGAATCTTAGCAATTCAACTCAAAATTACCAAAGTTAAACAATTAAAACCTTACCCAAGCAGTGCCATCTTCTCAATTGCTGGTTCACCAAAGCAATTCTATTATAACCCAATTGATCAATCACCATCTTCAATTTCATCCTCCGGGACATAACTTCATATGTAATTCTTCTCTAATCCCTCCAATCACTCATAATTCATCTCAATTCGACATCCTATAACATCAATTTCATCCTCTCAATCTCATGCAAGCCTAAAATCAAACTCAAAACCCTAATTCCTCTCACCTCTTTCTTCACAGAACCCTAACTCTATAATTCTTCAATAACTCAACTTCAAAACTTCAATTAAACACCAACCCTCTCATTCTTCATCCATCTGATACTCAAAACACAGATCAATTCAATAAAATCTCAAACAACTCTGAAACCTTAAATCGATTCTCTCTACACTACCTCAAACAGAAACCCCTAACTCTCCTCCTTCTTAATTAACCAGAACATCTTCACCTTTAAGGACTGAACAATCTTCATTAATTGATTCTCTCAAATCAATTCTCAGAATCGCCAGAGGCGAGAAGAGGAGAAGAAGAAGAGGAGAAGAACAAGAAAAAAAAAGAATAAGAGAAACTGATTTCTCTTCGACACGTTTCTGGTGATAAGGCCAGCGACCAATGATAAAGGCAACTTCCCAAAAGATAAGCGCAACCAGGCGATTTAAAGGAAATACACTTATTTGTCCTTCATACAAATCTGATGATTTCTTCTTCGTCTGATATCCGAATGACACGTTCGAGTGGTCCATTATGCATAACTTCTCGAGTTCTATCTAACGGTACTAGTTTAATATCTAGATCGTTGTTAGATTAATTTCTAACAATTAACGTTCGAGTTACAGTAGTCGAGTAATTAGAGGCTAAGACGTCTCTTGAATAGTCTAATAGCGTTGACGAGCTTAAGGGTCCTTACAGTATCGATGGTGCACAATAACATAGTTAGTCCACTCATTACAACAGGTTTCCTGAATTACCATGTTATGGAGAATTACGCAAGTGAGCATAGTCTTGTGCATTTAACAAGGACTTATACCACGATATGACCCACAAAAGATAGTGAACTTCTTCTCCTGAATTCCAAAATCCCATTCCACATCCTTCCTCAATGCCATTTCTCGTTGGTTAAAATGCTAGTATGAATGATCCAATTTTCCGACAAGAGGGTCACAATACCATTGAACCAAGGTTGACCATTTTGGATAGATCTCATCAGCAAGATAATACCCATAGGTTTATTAATGCCGGTTGATTGTAAAATAGACTTGGGAAAAAAATTCCATACTTTAGATCTTCAAACATAGGCGATTTTTGCAAAACACTAATATCATTTTGTGAACCCGAAAAACAAAAAAAAACGTGTTATATCCAAAAATCATGAGAAGCAGCAGCTTCAAGGATAAGGGTTGGTTTTGCGTAATTACCTTTATATTGACCATCCCAATAATTAGTATATCCCTTCCATATCCAATGCATACAGTCAAGACTACCTGGAAGACATTCCTGGGAATCCTTGTCCTCATTCTCCTTTAATATTTCTCTAACATCTTCCTTAATTGGTTTTCGTAAATACGTTGGACCAAAATGATTAATTATTACTTCGCAAAATAGTGAAAGATACTTGAATGAAGTTGTTTTTCCCATATAAGGGTGCCTATCGTTCAAATTCGTTGGTTTTCCATAGAATCCTTAGAGATGAAGTAACTTTTTGTTCAAGACTACGACCTCTAATATTCGTTGCATCAAACTGATGATTAAAATCAGGTTCTACTCGACAAAACTCGTTAATAATCTTTATCATCAGGTGCTGAGGCGTGTGGAATCGACTTTGGAAATCTTGATCGCAGGACACATAATTTGGAACAAAATAATCGTCCGTCCGCTTCTGGTGGAACCATTCCCTCACTCGATACATACATACATACATATATATGTATACATATATATATATATATATATATATCTTCTTGTGAATACTTTTTTTTGGCTCTAGAACTCTAGGTATTTGGCCCGAATATTCGAGTATTAGAGTTTTGTTTAATTATTTTTATTTTCAGCTTCCTCATCATAAAGTTGTTGCAACATCTGAAGATGCTCGTGACGGACCGAAAAATTACGCCTAGCGCGCGTGGGCGCGCAGGCCATAACTTCCCCGATGCGCCATTAATGAAGCTACAGTTTGGGCCTTAAAGATTGGCAAATGCACGTCCATTTGCCTTTGCAATCATGCTCGTGGATCATTATGAACTAACTTAGCTTACATGCCATTCCAAACTTACCCTTATCCGCTAAAGGGTATAAGGCCATTAGGCCAAGGCCAATGCATTGTTGTATGCATTAATGGCTCTGCCTCAACGTAGGGAATTCATCACTGAATTTCCTATTTAGCTGAGCAACTGTCATACCACCAAGTCTTGTCCATGCCCAATCCTATTGCAATTTCCCTACTGCACTTTCCAACTCTGTGTATATTGATAGGAAGTATGAGCATCCCTTTGCTGGCATGCAATTATGCCTCATCAAGCTTGGACACAGTCATCTCTTGCATCGAGCTTAGATGATATGAGGGGACAACATGCTGGACCGGCAATGCTGCAACTCATTGCGGATGCCTACGTACCCTTCCCTACTCTAAACGGATCAAGCAAATACCGTAGTTCATCCTTGAAGGGACATAAGCTTAAAACAACTCGTTTGCGAGGGTGTGGCCAAGTAATGATGGTAATGGCCTAGTCCGAGTAGGCCGTTCCGTCAAAATGCATAAAGGGTATGCATCATCGAGATCATGGCATGGCACAGTAATGCCCATGCTTAACATGCTCCATTGGCGAGGCTACGCAGCTATAAATGGGGCCTAAGCATCATTTACACCGTTCCGGCTAAGCTATAAAGCTTACTTGGTACATGGACCGCATATGCACCTTCAACCAGATACCCCTCCCTATATATGTTAACTTGCAATTTCTACAAGTTTGGAAGGGAAGAAAAATGACTTCACCAAGTCCCAAAGCCGTGATGGATACACATGACTCCCTGGCCAAATGCAATGTATAGCCGTGAGGCTGTACATTCATTTCTGTATCATAAGCCAGTTTCAATGTCCGGCTATAATGGTTGAACACTTTCTGAGCCAGGTCCCGTGAAGGCCGTGATGGTTGTATTTCCGGATTTGTCCCATAGGCCACTCCAATGTCCAGCAGTGATGGTTGTACATCTCCAAGGTTATCTTACTTGGTGCATGGTCCGTATATGCACCTTCAACCATGTACCCCTCCCTATATATATGTTAACTTAACATTTTTAAAACTTTGATTAGGGAGGAAAAATCATTCACCAAGTCTCACTTTTACTATTCATGGCCATTGCCATATATTTATGAATAAACGGCCAAGATGGCTATTCACTGCCAATGCCAACTCCGATGTTCATCCATGATAGTTGTTCACCGTAACCCGATGTTCAACCATGATGGATCTTCACTGCCAACCCTATGTTCAACCATGATGGTTGTCCATTGTCAAGGCCAACCTACTCTGGCCTATTGCACACGGTAAAACAAGATTGGCCCTGGGCCAATGACCTGCGTAATGCATCATTGTGGTGCTATTTCGTTCTAGACCAGCAACCCAACTGGCCCTGGGCCAATGACCTGCGTAAAGCACCATTTGATGCATGATTGTCCCTAGGAGAATGTTCCTTTTACTACGCAACGAAAGGTTTGTATGAAGCTTCATCTCATGCCATGGCACATCTTTGCGCATGCGCCATGCTAAAATTTCGGGGTGTTACAATGCTTTTCTTGCCATTCTTTATACTGATTGATACGAATTTGCATCTCTTCATCAGAACTCTCTATTGATGATAATGAGATTTAAAATCGAGAATAAAGATAAATAAATAGGTAAAATTTGTGTATAAGTATGTGTGACTAATTTCATGAAGTAAGGGGGAGGATATATAGGGGTATTGCCATTAAACCATCGAATTTCTATCGCCGAAGATTACAAAGCCAGCAATGGAGATTACAAAGCCACGATAATCATTATGTTACCCGAGATTTTCAGAATATTGCTCGATCGGAAATCCATCACTTATCACTTTTCCCATAGTGGTGCGGCTGGTTTTCCACGCCACCTGGTATGATAAATTGATCTTTCTTGCCCTCATGCATAGGAATATGCTTTATTATGTTCAGAAATATTAAATAGACCGAAAAACAAAATCCATCAACACCGTCAGGGTAAGACACAAAAAAATGGCACCATGCTAGCCTAGGGGTGGGAACGGGCGCATGACGCACTGACCAAATTTGTTGGAGTCGGTTTTTATAGCGTTTGCTTTTTCTCTGTCCGTTTAGAACTATTGTGTTATGTTATGTTGTATGGGATGTAATTGCATATAAACCATTTTGAACCGTGAAACAAAACTAAATCAAAATCTATTAATGCTGACCCGAACCATATTATTCACTTTAGTCTTTTATATTAAAATACACGAGAAACATTAAACGACGTTATCACCGCCGCCACCTACTTTTATTGTCCACTATGACCACCACAAGATTAGTAGGCAATACCGTCGTATCCTCTCTTTTGTTAATGTTTCTCTAAGAATCAAAAGAAAGTAATTAAATGAAATTCTTTTAATTAAAATTTTGATTGGATTTGATGAAAATCAGTAATTAGTTGGATAATTCATATAATTAAACAAGAATTCGAGTTATACGTTCTTCTTTGTTTACATTTCACATAATTGAAACATACGTCTCAAAAAAAATAGGGGATTTATCTACTTGCAGGGATCAAATTTGATGTTTATATTAAGTTACTGACAGATCCATAAGTTTGGATATTATTCACTTCAACTGCTTTATTATAATTTTAGGGTTTCAACCCTGAAATCGAATAATTAGATATTGTCTTGGGTTTGGGCAAAACTGATTTCTAAACTATTTTCTTGGTTTTATAATCTTAAAGAATGTTTTTTATGGATCCCGTTATGCTATAGTCCAAACCCAAACCAAAACGTACCTTGTGCGGCTTATGCCTTCTTGATGTTTTTTTTTTGGTTAATTTGGAGCACTTTTAGTTGTTTTTCCATTTCTACTTTGTAAGAGCAAGTCTCATGGTGGAATCCAAGCTACAAAAAACATGGAAAAGATGTGGAAGATCAAATCCAATGGTTCAAAATTGGGTTCCAAATAAGTAATTTACAAGCTATCATCCAAGAATCGGTGGAAGATAACTTAGTTACCAACCTAAAATTTAAGTTCTCTTGACACTTTAGGTTTGGTTTAGCAGTACTAATTACATTAACGCTCAATCTGGCGAGTATTCTGGTGATCTCGATATGAACCTATATGTATACTTATGATTTTAACAGGAGTGGGTGGGGGGTTCAAATTGGTGTTTATGTTAAGTTACTGACATTTGTAAATGCATCAAGTTATGTTTAAGTTTGGATATTATTCACTTCAATTGCTCGGGTTTTATTTTCAGGGTTCCAAACTGTGAAACCGGACCATTAGATACTGGTTTGGTTCTTGGCAGAACCGATTTTCGTACACTATTATAATGGTTTTAGAATCTTAAAGATCATTTTTCATGGTTTCAGTTCTGATATAGTCCAAAACCAGACCAAAACATATTATGTATGGCACTTGCATAGTGTTGTTTGGTTCTTAATAACAAGTCTTATGATGGAATCTAATCTATGTAAAACGTGGAGAAAGTATGAAATGTTAAGTTTAATGGTTCTAACTTGGGTTTCTAATAAGATTTTTTCAAGCTATCGTCCATGGTTTGGTGGAAGATAGTTTAGAATCTAACCTGAAATACCAATTATATGGAGGTTGAAAACTAAGAAGCTCAATTTGTTGGGTGTTCGGGTGATGTCGTGACGATATGAACTTATATGTATATTTATGATTCTAAACATGTATTTGGGTGATGTTTTGACTGGTGAAACAAAAGTAAAGTTGATACATCAAATATGTTGCTGCAAGGAGCAGATTATATGTCTTGGTTGGATTTTTTGGTATTGTCTATTGATCAGTGTTTAATTTACATGTTTCTAGCGACAAATTCATTCTTGTTTTAGTTAGGTTTCTTACATATTACCTTGTATTACTATTGTTTCTATATTATTTATTTTTCTTTGGGTGACTTATCCGAAACCAATGGATATGGTGTTTGTTGATAGGTAAAAATGATTAACTGGTTAAAATGTAAAGCGGTGGAGTAGGCAGATATTAGATGAAACAGATAGTCTAAAACCTTTAAACAGATGCACTGCATGGGAGTGCTTTGAGTTCAAGAGATTAATCTGTAAGACTTTGTCCTAAACCAAGAATTGGTCGTTCCAGATTCAATTCGGTCATAATGGAAGGAAGGGAAGCCGAGAATGTGATGAGATTAATTGATTGGATTGTAAATATGTTGAACTGCTTTGGAGATGATTTCTATGTGTTAAATCGAGAGAAGTCTTATGTGTGTGATAATGATAAATTGTCATAAGTTATCTTTATATTATGTTGAGAAACCTATATGTAGTAGAGGTAGTTAACACATTGATCTCGTGTAAGTGGTGACAATTGCAAGGAAGTGGAAGAGAACATAAGTGGAGATAATGGTGAAACCAGTTCTACTTTGTTAGGGAGACTTGGTGGTTCCCGGACGACTACTCTGTTTATTCTTTTAACTTCCAAGTTTTAGAACAAATTGCTCACTTTCTCATCGTGGATGTATTGCTACATCGCACGTGTTGTAGTCTACCAAACCAGAACCCTATTGATTATCCCCCATGTGACACTATTGGTGTCTCGATGGTTAAGTCTTCTTTGTAAATCTATTTATTTGGTCAAAGTTGACCTGGATGCTAGTCTTAGCACATTTAATATTTAGAGGAATATTGCAGCCAGAGCAATGCTGCCAAATAAAATGAATATTGGTAGTCAGATTAGTATTTCCAAATGAAATGAATATTGCTAAGTAATTGAATATTTTTAGTTAGAGCAACATTGCAAATTAGATGAATATTGCTAGTTGAAGCAATATTGCCATTTAGATGAATATTGTTACTTAGCGAGCTACTACTAGGTGGATTAAACGAATAACATATGGTATTTGAGAATTGACGTAATTAGAGATACAATGAGTTTACAGGATAACACTGAGCTAGCTATTATTCTAAGGTTGATGATAATTTTTGATTAATAGAAAATACATAAGTATAATAACTTGATGACGGTTTAGTAAGACAAAAGGATTTCTCGATCAAATATATTCTCATTTCTTCCTACTTAATTTTCAATTGCTTTGTTTAAAACCTAAAATAAACCCCCTTCTTACGTCTCTTGAACCTTTAAAATAACGTTATTTTATAGAAATGCTAATAAGACATATATAGGAAAGGGGCCTTGGCCGGGGAAAAAAAAAACCATCGAGGAAAACTCATAATCCCCTTTCAATAGAAGTGTTATCATTTATCATCTTGGAACATATGATAACATCAATGCGCTTCAGCTTAGTATGGGAATCAGGTGAACCATTAAGTTTTTGAACGCAAGTTGCGCCCAAGCCTTCAGGTTGATGGGACGCTTGCCTAGGCGTCACGCACCGAGTCGCCCCCTCTAACTCATATCCTTGCTTCTTCTGGCAACATTAGATGCTGAAGAGATTGTTGGTGTAAATAGGTTAATGGAGGTGTTTGTCCAATGGAACTTGGGAGTACAGAAAGCAAGGGAACTTGAGTGTTATTGTTTGCTTGGTGGACCACTCCAAACCTTGGTCTTGCTATCTCACCACCAAACATGTTCATTTGACTAGCGATGTGCATGTTCAAGCCACCATGTCCAATTGACCTGATGATTCCTGCTTGCCGTGAATCAAATTTTATAGTAGGAGCTTGCCCATAACTGTAAAGGTTTGAAGATTAAACTCGTTAAGTGATGCCAAGAACCATAATTAGAATTTTGAGAATTCACAAAAGGAAGACTAACTCCATTTTATGTTCTTTCACTAACCCATTTGAGATCCAATATGTATTTCTATACTGAATATTAAAATGGAATAATTAAAAACAAAAAAAAGGATAATAAATATATTTTTTTTCAAAAAGAATGAGCCACAAAGTAAATAGACAAAAAAATGATGCACGTAATATTCAAATACAATTTACCTGAAGATGGCTTGCTACGTTTTCTCTAGTTAGCTCAGAACATTCATTAACTCCAAAATTTTCTTGGAAACCGCCTATGCGATAAAAAAAATGGTTAAAATAATATTAATATCACCTAACTAATATTTACAGAAAAAAAATATAAATTGAACTTTACACCAACTACCTCTGTGAAACTTATAATAAATATTAAGCTCTTACTATCAATGCCCAATTGGTTTACTGAAGAAACGAACTGTTGAAGAAGTTCAATTGACCAAGCCACGTGTGTTTTTTTCACGGTCGAGTTGTCATCTTAACCGTCATCATATTCTTCGTATTTCCTCTTGTTCTTATAACTCTCTTCATTTGTGGGGGATGCGCATCATCTGCATTTTCAGTAGGCTTCTGAAGTCGTTTTGTATCTTCCACACCAGCTGTCTCTAATTCCTTCAATTCATGCCTCCTCTTTCAAATAACATGCTGCCATATATTTTTTATTGCCTCCATTTGGATTGGTTTAAGCAGATAATCACAACCAACATGAGTAACACCCTTCATTACAACTTCCTTTTTATCATCCATCGACATCACTACATAGTTTTGTATCATACAAATATTAAAAAAAAAAACTATCTTTCAAGAAAATTAAAATATATTAAGGATAAAAATCAACTGCCGAGTAATAAAGGTTTACTCAATAAATACTTTTACAGATTTGTGGAGATTTTAGAAGAGTCGCGAAAATTAACAACTTTCTGAGAGTTGTATAGAATTAGGTAAAATCTTGCAAAGTTATGAAGAGTTATATAATTGTCTTACAGAGATTTGTAAAGTCCTGAAAAGTTATAAAAACAAATTTCTATAGATATTTTTTTCTGAAGTATTTTATATATAAAAACTAGTATAATAAATGTGTGCATAAATCTAAAGAATTATATAAAAACTAATATTATAAATATAAATTTAATCATACCTTATTTATTTTACTAGTTTAAACTAAATAAATTTTCTTTTAAATAGATAACATCTTTTTTTTGTTCGACAAAATGCAATAAATAGTAGTAATAAAAATAATTATTATTAGACATTTGTACAAAATAAATAAAATAAAAAGCATTTAATCATATGATTCATATCATATAGTTTATATGCATTTATGATTATTATTTTTAGGCATATATGCATCTATCATATGTGTTTTATATAGATTTTATATTTATGAGATAAAATAAAAGAGAATAAGAAATATTTTTAATTTTTTGGCAAGTCTTGCAAAATATGTATAAGGCAAATTTATACACAAAAGTCACTCCAAATCTTCAAAATAGGCAAGTACACAAAGTTTTTGAATTTTCAAGTTTACAATGAGTAGCACAATCTTTAGAAGACTTTTTAACAATCTATAACCAGTAACATAAACTTTGAAAGAGATTTCGGGAGTAGACAACCAATAACACAATACTTTAGAATTTCGTCAAAGTCTTTGAAATTCAGTAAAAGTATTTATTGAGTAAGCCCCTGTAAGATATGATTTCATTTTTTGATATGAGTGTTGAGTAAAGACAACATCCATATTAATCCATTTGTTTGATCACCTGTAAGTTTTTCAACAAATATGGATTGTAAAGCCTCATTTTAATTCTCCTTTCTTTAGCATAAGATTTGTTAAAGTTGTTTGCAAGCAAGAATTGCTGGAACAAAAAAAAGAGATTGATTGTATTACAGTGTGTTATCATTTTCAGTAGCTCTATCTACCAACATCCATTGGCGAAATTCAAGAAGTACAACTTCAAATCAGATGTCAAGAATCAAAAGTAGTATGGACATACTCAACAAAAGATGGTACTGTAACGGGCAATGAACTAACATTTACATTACGCACTAAAGGCAACAAACACTATAATTGGTGGCTCAGGGAGATGGTTTATATGTTTCTCGCTATGCTTGGTCAATAAGTACCACTGTTTTGGGTAGGGTATATCTTATGATAAATGGGGGAATAGTAAACAGATGGCAGTATCCGTAAAATATATTTGTTCTTTCATAAACAATATTCAAGAGTTGAGATACCACAATTCAAAACAACCAAGTGAATGAGAAATGATGTTTTAGCATATGAAAACTGTCTTTTGAAAGTAAAATCTTTGAGAAAAAAATTCTTGACCGGAGGTTGTATACGGGAGTTGATTATGAGTTGTGGTCATCCTTCCATGCCATAGAGACCTCTTATTAACATTTATAAGGGAGATGCTCATTGGAAAGACCATGTAAAATTGACGACGTCAACAGTGAAAGAGGATTACGATGTAGATATTATTTACTAAAGTAATTTAATTTTCTAACAGAAGGGATTCCGTTAGTAAAAGATTTTCAGATTGACGATTTTGTAGGATAAGAAAGTGAACACCATACTCATCCATATGAACTGTCATATTATGACCACCCAAACCTTATATATTAAGGTTTTACCTTGTATCATCTTTTTTTTTCTTTGGGTTGTTTTCAGTGATCATATTAATTAGATTATGATAAGGGTATAAATCATAATCAAGTGAGAAGACAAGAGATAACCTGCTTCGGCATTATGACCTACATCCATGAAAGAGATCCTATAGGAATGATTATATTAATGATCTTCAACATATACTGAGGTAATTATATTTATTTTAAAGATTATTATTTATAAGATTATGGAAGAAATAGTAAACCTAGGAGATAAAGAAGTAAACTATTTCTTTGACCAAGTAAATATTATATTATTTAGATATATAATTGATCAACCGACAAACATTTTCAGACTGACGACATAGAGGGATAATACAGTGAACATCACAATAATCCATATAATTCCCCTATCTTGAGTCCTTAACCACCCAAACCTTAATATATAAGGTTTTACTTAGTATTGTCATTTTTTTCTTTGGGTTGTTTTTAATGACCATATTAATTTGATTATGATAGAATATAAATCATAATTAAACGAAAATACAAGAGATAACATGGTTCATCATTTACGTGAATGGATGAAACCTAGTACTGATTATTATATTAATGATCTTCGCTACATACTGAGATAATTACATTTATATTAGGATTCCTAATTATAGGATTATAGAAGAAATACTAAACCTATAAGATAAAGGAGCAAACTATGTCTCTGACTAAGTAAATCTTATCTAACTTGAGTACATAACTGACCAGCTGATTTAATATTATATAGATTGATTCACGACCACATGTGATATATTCTGATATCCCCCAGGTCGGATATGAACATTCAATTGTTGAGGTTGAACAATTTCTTGATTTTTTCTTTTGACTAAAATTATAACCAAACTCTGTATTTTGAACTTCGATCACACGCCACTTGAAAAGTCTTTTGAAAGAAAACTTGTAAACTAAACTGTGTCGACAACAGTATATGATCTTCATTCATGGAGCTTGGCACTTGAACTTTAGGGATTAAATTAACCTTTAGGGATATAGAAATATTTAGGTAACAAAAGGCGAAAATTAATAAAAATATGTTTGGATACCCAAGAATATATTTAGAATTGAACACTACCTGAAATTTGTATATTGGAATGTTGATCGGGGTATAATGCAGCAACACATAGTGCAAAATAAAGTACCAAAACCAAACGATGTACATGAATATAATTCCATTAGTAGTAATAAAGAAAACCTGTTAATAATGGAGTAATGACAAGCACACAAAGACGATGACTTTAACCCATGATATTAAAAAAAAATACTTGTTATTAATGATAGTAGTGTTAGTTTCCCTAAGGAAATATCAATACCATCATAAGAATTAATAATAATAACTAATAAGTTTGAGTTTACTTCATGAATTACATAATCATTAACATGATTAAAAGTGGAAACAAGATATACGATGAAAATAATAGTGATTGATTACCAATGCTTACAGTATAATTTTAAGGACAGAGTAAACTGGATGAGTTGAATCACAATAATGATTGGCTATACAACATAATCATTGGACTTAGTTTACATGTTAAAGAAATTCCAGAATTCATGTATGTTGTTATCTTAACCTAAGGCTAAGAGACATGAGAGACCTTTGTGTAATGATCATGAAGATACACCATGAATATTAAATAAGTGTTTTCAAACTTTACAACAAGTAATTGTATGATAAAAAGAAACACTATCATTGAAAATCAACTAAAATGATGAGATGTAAGGAAATAATTCAAAGCAATGCCGAAAACTGAAATTATTTTCCGAAGGTCGAAATTATTAAAAAATGGAATAATTTTTCAAAATTTGAGATCATATTGAAACAAAAGACATGATATTTAAAAATGATTGCCAAAATGACATGATATTTAAAAATGTTAAGTATTTTAGAATTTAAATGTTCTTGATAACAAGGATTAAAGATTGCCACACCTCTAAAAATAAACATTTTGTTATAAACGTGTATTTATGCTAATAAAATATAGGGTAAATCCCGTTTATTACCGGGATTCCCTTGTGTCTATCCCAATAAATAGAGGTTGTAATGTTTATTTATTCTACACATTAAATAAGAATTCTCCTTCTCTTTCTCTACTTTTCTATCTTTTACACTACGTAATCAGCCCGTTGCTCTAGCAACTAATCGGGATATCATATTGCTAATGGAAAGCCGAAAACAAGTGAAGAAGGTATATATCTTGTCGACAGTGCAACAACACACACAATTTTTCGTAATAAAAGGTTTTTCTCCCATTTAACGTTACCTGCGGCCAATGTTACTACAATTTCAGGGATTTCTAATCTTGTTGAGGGACATGAAAAAGTATTAATAGTTCTCCATAATGGTACAAAAATCCATGTCCAAGATGCCTTATTTTCAACAAGATTTAAACGCAACTTGTTGAGTTTCAAAGACATTCGTCTTAATGGGTATCATATTGAGACGACAAACGAAGCTAACAAAAAGTATCTATGCAATACTGCCATTGTCTCAGATAAGAAACAAGTCATAGAAAAGCTTCCATCTCTGTCTTCTGGATTATATCACACTATCCTAATTGAATCACATGTTGTGAGTCATCCTAAGATTTCTGGTCCCGGTGTTTTTAAACTTTGGAATGACCGTTTGGGTCATGCGGGATCAACGATGATGCGTCGAGTTATTTAAAACTCATATGGACATCCTCTAAATAGACTAAAAGTCTTATCATTTAATGATTGTCCATGCATCGCTTGTTATCAAGGAAAATTGATTATTATGCCATCATTGATGAAAGTTGGCATCAAATCACCTAATTTTCTGCAACGAATTCAAGATGGTATATGTGTACCAATTCATCCTTCGTGTGGACGATTTTGTTATTTTATGGTTTTTATTGATGCTTCAACAAGATGGTCACATGTTTTCTTACTTTCGACTCATACTGTTGCGTTTGCAAGACTTCTTGCACAAATTATCAAGTTACGAGCCTGATGAGTGCCAAATATTGTATATATTTATCCCTTTTTGTTGGAATTTAACTCATCTTTTGTGCATTAATTCTACATTTTATCCCATATTCTGTATTTTCATTGTTTTCAAGAATAAATATTTTTCTTACTTAATTTTGCATTTTTAGGTAATAAATAAAGTTCGGATGACTTGCGGAGCAAAAAGAGCAGAAAAGTAGTGAAAAGTCGGGAGAAATCACGCAAGGAAGCCGCGAAGAATGGTGCACACAACCTCATTTTCTACACACAAAAACGCCTCCGTTCTCAGCCATCAGATCAGTTCTCAGAAGCATCCGATGGTCGCTCCTTCATAGAGCATCAAAATCTGAAGTCTCTGCCAAGCACCACAGCGCTGAAATTCCAAGCCTTCAGATTAGATGGTAGTTGAATCCAACGGTTGCTCCCTTGCTGTTCATCAAAGTTTGATATCTCCGCCTTACACTACAGCACCTAACCTAATCTAGCACCGTTCGTTTCGTTGTATCCCTTCATCCGACGGTCGATCCTCGCTTGCCTCCGCATCACCGTCCGATCTACCTAACAGCTCCACATCTCACGGCTCATCCTCGCTGTCCATCCAATTTGCTACAACCGCCCAACACCCGAGCACCCGAACCCTATGACCTAACCAAACACCCCCCTTCTTCCCAAAACAGTCGACCCTCACCTTCTCCCCCATCTCCCCATTCCTCTGCAGAAAACCCATGTCCTCCACCGTACCACCATGTCCGCCACCACCAACTCTGCCACAACCACACCACCTACCGCACATGGTAACTTTCAATCAACTTCATCAACATCACACGATTTCAGTGACGTGTGGAATTGATGAGAATGATTGCATGTTATCAATCGAAGCTAGAAAAGGCATGGGAAGGAGCAGTGAAGTCAGAGGAAGGATGGGTCAGCGATTGATTGAAGAAATTGCGCCATCAAAGTAAGATTTTACGAAACCCTAATTTCTTAATTTTTGGGATTTTTATAGAAAACCCTAATTTCTGTTAGGGAGAGCATAGGGAAGCTAGAGTAGGGATATGGGTATGGTTGAATTAGGTGAATTAGGTAAAACCAAACCCTAATTGTACTGTTTTCAATTTGGGGATTTTTTTTTGGGTAGAACCCTAATTGTGCTTGTAAGTATAAATATGACTGTGGGTGTGATGTAAAAACTTTATGCTGGACTAGCCAGTGTCCAGGACTGTGAAGTTCTGTTAATGTTTAATTTTAAATTTCAATTTCAATTTTAGTTAATTTTCAATTTCTGTTTTATTTCATGTTTAATTCCATGTTCATTTAATTTATGTTCTTATAATTTCTGTTTGTTTCTAATTTCAATTTGGTTTTGTGTTTAATGTTAGTTCACTGTTATGTCAGTTTTGTGTTTAATGTTTAGTTTTGTGCTTAATGTTAGTTCACTGTTAGTGCCATGTTTAGCTCAACTGTGTTTCAATTCATTGTCAAGAAGTGATGGAATGTTAGGCTAGAAGCTTTGAAGCATTGTTTTGATTGTGCAATGGGAGAAATTAGTGCTCATAGCAAGCTAATTCTCTTTCCATTCCATTTGTATGCTTAGGATGCACTGAGTTGATTGAGTAGTGGGGAGAAACTAGTGCTCACTAGTGATAATGAGCAAGCTAGTTCTCTTCCCACTCTGGAAGAATGCCTAGAGCCATTGACTTGGCTTTGTTTCTTTTTCTTATTCATTTTCCTTAGCTATCTCCACATCCCTGCCCTTGGCCTTAGGCCTTGGTTTGTATTGTCATCTTTCTTTGTTGTCTAGTATTTGCTTTGTTTAGTTCTTGGCTGTTCTTTTGTTTTCTGTTTTGCTTCCATCTTTGGCCATTGGCCACTGTTTTTCTTCCTCCCATCCTTTTGCCCTGTTATGCTTCCCTGAGCAGCCTGCATTACCCTTCTACTGCTGCCTCCCTTCCACTGCTTGTGCAGCTGCTGTGCAGTACTGCTGTTGCTGCTGCTTTCTTTGCCTTGTGTTGCTGCTGCTGCAACCCTGTTGCTGCTGCTACCTTTTCCCTGTCTGCTGCTGCTCCAAAGCTTGGCTCACAACAATCCAAAGCCCAGCTCACAGTTCACTTTCCAAGCTAAGGCCTGTCACTGTCAAGCCCAAATCCAAAAGCCAACTGAGCCCAAAGCTCACTTCAACACTGAGCCCAAGTTCAGTTTACTGAAACCAAGCCCAGTTCACAAGTGAACTGTTAAGCCCAGTCCACAGTTCTCTCCAAAAGCCTAGTGTACTGATAGGCTAAAGCTAAAGCCCAGTTCATTCCCAAAAAACCCACTAAGCCCAAAGCAAATTTAGAGCCCAATAGCAACTAGAACCCAAAATAGCTAAACACACAAAATACACCCAGTCTCTGTGGATCGACCCGTACTTGCACGAGTTACAACCGACGACCGTGCACTTGCGGTATTACTGTAGGCCCGCGTTTCACTTCGCTTCATTTTTATACACCTCTTTGAGGCCTGTCAAGTTTTTGGCGCCGCTGCCGGGGACCATTTTGCACTTAAATATAATATCTTTGAGGCCCACTAAGTTTTTGGCCGGGGATAATTTTTAGGACCTTTTAGAAGCCTGCCAAGTTTTTGGCGCCGTTGCCGGGGATTGGTGCTGTGTTTTTCTTGTTGTTTTATTAGCTATTTTTGCATTTCACTGCATAGCATTTGCATCTGCATCTGCTTCATTTCATTTGCTGTTGGACCTGCTGTTCTGAACCTGTTTTCCTCTGCTGGGACGCCACCAAGGAAAAGAACCAAAGCCCAACTGGGTTTTTGCAACAATATCAGAGCAGCTGGGCTGTGCTTAAAAGGTAACCCATTTAAGAGAACCCGAATTGTGGGCTTCCAATTTTTTTAATTGTGGGCTTGTAATATTAAAGCCAATTTTTGGGCTTCTCTTATTTTCTGTTGGGTTTGTAATAATTTATTTGTGGGCTTGTTTGTTTAATTTGTGGGCTTGTTTAAATTCTTTCATTGGACTTGTATTTTGGACTCTGGGTTTAAACCCAGTTGAGCTTGTAACCGATTGTGGGCTTGCTTCCACTCAAGAGTAGACCTCGAAACCAAAGTTTTAAAACAAACGTCGGGCCTTAACCAACTGGGCCAAATTCAACTTTCAAAGTTAAAACTTAGTGTTTCGTGTGCCGCAGCCTTCCATTCCATTAGAGGACAAACAGTGGGCGTGCTCCCATTCAAAAAAACCAAATTCTATTTTCTTCATTTTATTTTCTTAAAAAAAAAAAAAAAAAAAATATTTTCTTTTAAAATAAATATTTTCTCTCCAATTTCAAAAACCAAAAATTTCTCCCATCAAAACCAAAGTTTTCCAAATGTTTCCCTAAAAAAACCAAAATTTTTCTTTCCCATCAAAGCCAAATGTCTCCCGACAAAACCAAATTTTTCCCAAAAAGTCCAATCCCATTAAAAACCAAATTTTCTTAGTTAGAATTCCTTTTGTATATATTTTGTGCTCATCCATTGTGACTCCGAATATGTTGGAGTTTTGCCTTGGATAACGGAGTTTTAATTCTGCTTTCGCTGAAATCGGGTATTCTCTCTCCTTTTACTCTACTCAGCATGTCCCTTTCCATATGTTGCATCTTAATTTTTTCCATATTTTGAAACATTGAGGACAATGTTTAGTTTAGGTTTGGGGGTATAGAGTAGATACCACGATAATATGCTATAATTGAAAACAAAACTCCATCTTATTGAAAAAATTGAAAAATTCCAAAAAAATTGAAAAATCAAAATTGAAAAAAATTAAAAAATTGAAAAAAATCATAAAAATGGAGCTCATTTACCTTGAAATGTTGACTCTTGTGCAAATATGTAATTATTAGGAGTCTTAGTCTAGATATTTAGGCACCCTGATTCTAGCACAATTCACATAGTGATAAGAAATTTGCACACGCACGATCTACCAATACATGTATGGCCTCGATCTTCAAGGTGTTTGATAGGAAGTTACGATTGCCAATCACTTTAGAATACTGAACGAAACTTGACTAGCTTGTTCTTTGGTTGGTTGGGATAGAAGGTGGAGGTTACATTAAGAAAGACAACCATCGAATTTAACTGGGTGCATCAAAAAGGGCTACCTCTTGCAAAGTGTCATGTAATCTTTTGTTTCCTTTTGTATATGTATCAAAAGTGTTTCCTTGTTCTAAAAAAAAAAAAAAAAACGATGTATATATTCAAAAAAAAAGAAAAATAAATATCAGAAAAATACAAAAAAATCAAGTATTTATCAATTCCATCCTCTCTTGTTCCAAAAATAAAAAGAGAGTAGTCAATGTAAATAAGAGTCATGTAAATTGTCATTTTGTTGTTTCATTGTAATAAGCAAGGAGGGTGTATGCCATTGATGTACAACGCAAGTAATTGTGAAATACCTCCAACTCATTCACAATTCTCGTAAAGTCCGGACAGCTAGCTAGATTTCGACCTTGGTTCTTAGCCTGAGAAACTATCTCTTGGTGATTAGTAGTCATAACTTCAGATCTTTCTTTACACATGTGTAGATACACTTTACACTCTTATCACATGTCTTTTTTTGTTATCAGTGCTAGGATTGTGCCTTCGATAGCTAGATTGACATCTCCATTTTGCTGTGAGCTTAAACTGTTTTGCACATGTCATATTTGATGGAATCTGAGCTTATATTTTGACCTAGAACTTTGTAGGTACGTTCTAAGCAAACCTTCACGAGACTTAACTCGTCCACTAGGGACACTTAGTGGTTTAAAAGGCTTAGTGCATACGCTAAATGCATTCGAGAGACCAGCGACAGTGGTATAGTTAGGATTTCCTTAGTTTTGTTTTACTTGAGGACAAGTAAAATTCAGGTTTGGGGGTATTTGATGGGTGCCAAATAATGTATATATTTATCCCTTTTTGTTGGCATTTAACTCATCTTTTGCGCATTAATTCTACATTTTATCCCATATTCTGTATTTTCATTGTTTTCAAGAATAAATATTTTTCTTACTTAATTTTGCATTTTTAGGTAATAAATAAAGTCTGGATGACTTGCGGAGCGGAAAAGAGCAGAAAAGTAGTGAAAAGCCGGGAGAAATCACGCAAGGAAGCCGCGAAGAATGGTGCGCACAACCTCATTTTATACACACAAAAACGCCTCCGTTCTCAGCCATCAGATCAGTTCTCAGAAGCATCCGATGGTCGCTCCTTCATAGAGCATCAAAATCTGAAGTCTCTGCCAAGCACCACAGCGCTGAAATTCCAAGCCTTCAGATTAGATGGTAGTTGAATCCAACGGTTGCTCCCTTGCTGTTCATCAAAGTTTGATATCTCCGCCTTACACTACAGCACCTAACCTAATCTAGCACCGTTCGTTTCGTTGTATCCCTTCATCCGACGGTCGATCCTCGCTTGCCTCCGCATCACCGTCCGATCTACCTAACAGCTCCACATCTCACGGCTCATCCTCGCTGTCCATCCAATTTGCTACAACCGCCCAACACCCGAGCACCCGAACCCTATGACCTAACCAAACACCCCCTTCTTCCCAAAACAGTCGACCCTCACCTTCTCCCCCATCTCCCCATTCCTCTGCAGAAAACCCATGTCCTCCACCGTACCACCATGTCCGCCACCACCAACTCTGCCACAACCACACCACCTACCGCACATGGTAACTTTCAATCAACTTCATCAACATCACACGATTTCAGTGACGTGTGGAATTGATGAGAATGATTGCATGTTATCAATCGAAGCTAGAAAAGGCATGGGAAGGAGCAGTGAAGTCAGAGGAAGGATGGGTCAGCGATTGATTGAAGAAATTGCGCCATCAAAGTAAGATTTTACGAAACCCTAATTTCTTAATTTTTGGGATTTTTATAGAAAACCCTAATTTCTGTTAGGGAGAGCATAGGGAAGCTAGAGTAGGGATATGGGTATGGTTGAATTAGGTGAATTTGGTAAAACCAAACCCTAATTGTACTGTTTTCAATTTGGGGATTTTTTTTGGGTAGAACCCTAATTGTGCTTGTAAGTATAAATATGACTGTGGGTGTGATGTAAAAACTTTATGCTGGACTAGCCAGTGTCCAGGACTGTGAAGTTCTGTTAATGTTTAATTTTAAATTTCAATTTCAATTTTAGTTAATTTTCAATTTCTGTTTTATTTCATGTTTAATTCCATGTTCATTTAATTATGTTCTTATAATTTCTGTTGTTTCTAATTTCAATTTGGTTTTGTGTTTAATGTTAGTTCACTGTTATGTCAGTTTTGTGTTTAATGTTTAGTTTTGTGCTTAATGTTAGTTCACTGTTAGTGCCATGTTTAGCTCAACTGTGTTTCAATTCATTGTCAAGAAGTGATGGAATGTTAGGCTAGAAGCTTTGAAGCATTGTTTTGATTGTGCAATGGGAGAAATTAGTGCTCATAGCAAGCTAATTCTCTTTCCATTCCATTTGTATGCTTAGGATGCACTGAGTTGATTGAGTAGTGGGGAGAAACTAGTGCTCACTAGTGACAATGAGCAAGCTAGTTCTCTTCCCACTCTGGAAGAATGCCTAGAGCCATTGACTTGGCTTTGTTTCTTTTTCTTATTCATTTTCCTTAGCTATCTCCACATCCCTGCCCTTGGCCTTAGGCCTTGGTTTGTATTGTCATCTTTCTTTGCTGTCTAGTATTTGCTTTGTTTAGTTCTTGGCTGTTCTTTTGTTTTCTGTTTTGCTTCCATCTTTGGCCATTGGCCACTGTTTTTCTTCCTCCCATCCTTTTGCCCTGTTATGCTTCCTGAGCAGGCCTGCATTACCCTTCTACTGCTGCCTCCCTTCCACTGCTTGTGCAGCTGCTGTGCAGTACTGCTGTTGCTGCTGCTTTTTGCCTTGTGCTGCTGCTGCTGCTGCAACCCTGTTGCTGCTGCTACCTTTTCCCTGTCTGCTGCTGCTCCAAAGCTTGGCTCACAGCAATCCAAAGCCCAGCTCACAGTTCACTTTCCAAGCTAAGGCCTGTCACTGTCAAGCCCAAATCCAAAAGCCAACTGAGCCCAAAGCTCACTTCAACACTGAGCCCAAGTTCAGTTTACTGAAACCAAGCCCAGTTCACAAGTGAACTGTTAAGCCCAGTCCACAGTTCTCTCCAAAATCCTAGTGTACTGATAGGCTAAAGCTAAAGCCCAGTTCATTCCCAAAAAACCCACTAAGCCCAAAGCAAATTTAGAGCCCAATAGCAACTAGAACCCAAAATAGCTAAACACACAAAACACACCCAGTCTCTGTGGATCGACCCGTACTTGCACGAGCTACAACCGACGACCGTGCACTTGCGGTATTACTGTAGGCCCGCGTTTCACTTCGCTTCATTTTTATACACCTCTTTGAGGCCTGTCAAGTTTTTGGCGCCGCTGCCGGGGACCATTTTGCACTTAAATATAATATCTTTGAGGCCCACTAAGTTTTTGGCCGGGGATAATTTTTAGGACCTTTTAGAAGCCTACCAGAGCCCAGTTTCCAGATTCTCCTATTAAAACTATTCGTCTTGATAATGCTGGTGAATTTACCTCTAAATTATTTAATGATTATTGCATGTCAATTGGCATTAATGTCGAACACTCCCATCGCTCACGTGCACACTCAAAATGGATTAGCGGAATCATTTATTAAACACTTACAACTGATTTCCCGACCATTAATCTTAAGGTCTAACTTGCCATTTTCAGCATGGGGTCATGCAATATTACATGTTGCAGCACTGGTCCGTATAATACCAACCAGCTATCAAAAACACTTACATGTACAACTCGTATATAGGCATCAACCAAATATATCTCATCTTCGAACTTTTGGTTCTGTTGTGTATGTTCCCATTGCTCCACCACAGAGAGCGAAAATGGGTCCTCAACGTAGACTCGTCATATATGTTGGCTATGACTCTCCATCTATCATTCGGTATTTAGAACCTCAAATAAGAGATGTTTTTAAAGCAAGATTTGCTGATTTCCAATTTGATGAATCCAATTTCCCGTCGTTAGGGGGAGAAAAGCCAAAACTTGAGGAACGCCGTGAAATTTCATGAAATACACCATCATTTTCCCACTTTGATCCTCGTACAAAACATTGTGAACTTGAGGTTCAAAGAATCATACATTTGCAAAATATTGCAAACCAAATGCCTGATACAGGTAGGGTAAGAAAATCACATATACCTGCTGCAAATACTACAACGAGAGTCAATATCCCAATGGACATCATGATAAGTCCAAAACATGCTTAAAGCATCCTGGAAGACCTCTTGGTGCAAAAGATTCAGTTCCGCGAAAAAAGAAATCAAAATGTGGCATTCCAGAAAAAGCCACTATATCTGAAATCTTTGATCAATCCAATACTAATGAACTAGTTGCACCTGAAGAGGCACATGTACCTCAAAACAATGATATCTCTATAAACTATGTTGGTACAAGACAAATCTGGGATAGGAATACAATTATTCCTGATAGTAAATTATCTTTTACAGTTTCTTTGGATGTCATTGAAAATATTGATGATCCTGAACCACAATTTATCGAAGAATGTAGACACAAAAAAGATTGGCCTAAGTGGGAGGTTGCAATCCAAGCAGAGTACAACTCATTAGTAAAACGTGGAGTTCTTAGTCCTATTGTTGTAACTCCTGAAAATGTAAAAGCTGTTGGATACAAATGGATATTTGTATGAAAGCGTAACAGGAAAAATGAAATTGTGAGATATAAAGCTCGACTCGTTGCACAAGGTTTTTCACAAATACCAGATATTGATTATTAAGAAACTTATTCTCCAGTGATGGATGCCATCACATTCCAGTTTCTTATTAGTTTGGCAGCTTCAGAAAAGATTGAAATGCGTCTTATGGATGTAGTTATAGCTTATCTTTATGGGTCACTTGATAGTGACATTTATATAAAACTTCCCGAGGGATTTCATATGCCTGAAGCAGGCAAGTCCAAAGATCGTAGTGTATACTCAATAAAACTTCAAAGAGCTCTATATGGACTAAAGTAATCTGGAAGAATGTGGTATAATTTCCTCAGTGAATATTTACTGAAAGAGGGATATACTAATAATGTTGTTTGTCGATGTGTTTTCAATAAGAAATCCAATTCTGGGTTTGCTATTATTGCAATATACGTTGATGATCTAAATCTTTTTGGAACTCTAAAAGAACTCACTGAAACCGCTTACTTGCAAAAGGAATTTGAGATGAAAGATCTTGGTAAAACTAAGTAATGTCTTGGTTTAAAAATCAAGCATGTCTCAAATGGAATATTTGTCCATCAATTTACTTATACAGAAAAGGTCTTAAAACGATTTTATATGGACAAAGCACATCCACTGAGTTCTTATATGTTTGTGAGATCACTTGACGTGAATAAAGACCCATTTCGACCTAAAGAAGATGGTGAAGAACTTCTTGGTCCGGAAGTGCCATATCTAAGTACAATTGGTGCTCTTATGTATCTTGCGAATTACACAAGCCAGATATTGCATTTTCAGTTAATCTGTTAGCTAGATACAGTTTTTCTCCAACTCGAAGACACTGGAATGGAATCAAGCACTTATTACGTTATCTTAGTGGCACTGTTGATATAGGTATATTTTACCCTTATGAATATAAATAAAAACTAATTGGGTACGCAGATGCAGGTTATCTTTCAGATCCACACAAAGGACGATCACGAACTGGGTATTTGTTTACTTATGGAGATACAACTATATCTTGGCGGTCAGCGAAGAAAACAATTTCATCTACATCTAAAAATCATTCTGAACTACTATAAATCCATGAAGCAAGCCGTGAGAGCGCCTGGTTAAGGTCAGTAATACATCATATTCAAGAATCGTGTGGACTTCCTTCAACTAAAGATTCACCAACAATATTATACAAAGACAATATTGCTTACATTGCACAAGTAAAGGAAGGATTCATCAAAGGTGATCGAATAAAGCACATCAGTCTGAAGTTCTTTTTCTCATATGATCTACAGAATGATGGTGTGATTGACCTCTTTACTAAAGCATTACGAACTTCTACATTCAAGAAAAAAGTTCACAAGATTGGAATGCGTCGACTAAAAGATTTGTCCAAGATATCACTGAAGTATCCATTAGGGGGAGCATCATTAGGACCTAAACGCGTTGTACTCTTTCTTTCTTCTAGGTTTGTCCCACTGGGTTTACTTGTCAAGGTTTTAACGAGGCAGCATATGCGTGTCCAACACTATTCTATGTCTCATTTTCAAGTTTTACTATCTTGAGTTTTCCTAACATATTATAGTGACTTAGACACAGTGGTAATCAGGGCGAGTGTTACAAACGTTTATTTATGCTAATAATATCTAGGATAAATATCGTTTATTACCAGGATGCCCTTGTGTCTTATCCCTATTAATAGAGGTTGTAATGTTTGTTTATTCTACACATTGAATGAGAATTCTCCTTCTCTATTTTTCTATCTTTTACACTACTTTTATACTACTTGCTTTACCCTTCCAATAATTTACCTATAAATTAAGGTCCACGACATTCCTATTATTATTATAGTGCTTGCTACGAGGTTCCGCAGTTGCGTGGAATCTTGTATGAAAATTTCTTTGTCCCGAGTTCCGTATATATAAAAAACAATTTGGTTGTAGGGTTTGTGATCAACTAGATATTTTAACCATAATACAAAGTAAGCAACTAAACATTTTGAAAGCACAAGAGTGCTTAAGTTTTCCTACCAAGTTATTTTCCTACGGATCAGGATTTTGAGGAAATTATCCTCCTAAGTCCCATCATAATGCTTACTTGCTTTATCTATACAAAAATTTATTGAAAGACAATCTTTTTCTTTTTTGAGGGACACATTATTAATGAAAGATCCAACACCTTTTTATTCGTAGTGCGATCTTTAAAAAATAAATGGATATATCTTTTATGGTTCAACCACACATAAGAACGAGTGTGGTTCTATCACATCATCCTGAAAAGATTTTCTTCCAGTGGATGAACAACTTGGGGTATAACAAAATCTGGTCCTCTAAATAATATTCATTCGAATGCTAAACCTTTTTTTCTTCTTCTTCTAATGTGTTATATCATTTTCAAACTAAATCCCATAAAATTTCATTCATGATAAAATAGAGATTACATGGACTTGAAGAACATCAATATCAAAGATCGAAATATAATTAAAAGGTACTAATAAAGAGTAATTCGTGAAGAGAAGTAACGAACTACCACCAAGAGCACATCAATCCATAAATTAAAAGAATGGTTTTGGATTATGATCCAACCATTTTGATTGGGTTTTTTCTTCTTGAAAAATAGATTTTCTCATAAAAATATGAGAGTAATATTCCCAAAGTCTTGAATCTCGATCCTCATACTTGGACTTCCACCTAAAATCTCCATTTAAATCACCAAGAAACGCCATGAGAGCGCATTGAGAATCTCCGTAAAGGAGAAGACATAAACAAAAAGGGCAAAACACACACAAAAACACCATAAAAATAAAGTGAGAAAACCCTGCTCATATCTAGTCCAAAATAGACCAAAGTTTTTCTTTTTTTACTTTTTGAGAAGGAGAAGAAGCTATAAAGGAGAGAGAAATTTCTTAGACCTATTTTTCAAATTACAAATATCCACCTTCCTAATTATGAAAATGTTTCTAACATAAAAAGGTAAAAAAAAAGTAGGAAATACCTATAGGTCCTAGAAATAATATATTAGAGAGAGTTTGGTCCAGTTGACTGAGTCAACTTTCTGTTTGGTCCATTTTCAAAATATATTTTACAGTTTCGTCCTAGAAATTATGGTTTGGTCCTAGGATGATGTCATGGGTGATGTAATTGTCATTGTGTGGTGACAAAAATATCCTTTTGGGACCACATATATAGAGAAAACCTTAGAAAATATCTTATTTTCAGATTTACTTTCTATCTCTTCCTGTTTTCAGATCTAGTTCTTTTCTCTCCATTTCTTTTTCTTTTTGTTACTGTTTTTTTTTTTTTTTTTTTTTTTTTTTTTTTTTTTTTTCAGATGATGAATCTTCGAGATCTGTTACTGTTGCTGTTGAAGACGATAAAAATTCCATGAAATCGATGAAGACGATGGTGTTGCTGTTGAAAAAGATGATGGAGATGATGTTGTTACTGTTGAAGATGATCCATGAAATCGACGAAGACGATGGTGTTGTTGTTGAAAGAAGATGATGGAGATGATGTTGTTGCTGTTGAAGATGATATTTCTTTTTCTTTTTTCTCTGCTACTGTTTTCATTTTGATTTGTTCCTGCTGCTGTTGAAGATTTGTGTTCATATAAAGATTTGTTGTTGTTGAAGATGACGATGTTTGCTGCTGATGTTGAAGACGACGAAGATGATGCTACTGCAGTTCATTTTTACGAATGAACTCGGTTTTCATATAGGTTTTATTGAGAGTTCATTTGAAAGAATGAACTCGGTTTTCATATAGGTTTTATTAGGAGTTCATTTGAAAGAATGAACTCTGTTTTTTGTCATAATAATGAAGTTTTGTGTTGTGTTCATTTTACAGATGAACTATGGTTTCATATGTGATTTAGTTTAGTTTCTCCGGAGTTCATCAGACAGAATGAACTGTTACAAAAAATAAGTAAACAAATTTTTTTTAGATTTTATTAGGTGTTCATTTAAAAGAATGAACTCTGGAGTTCATCAGACATAATGAACTGCTACAAAAAACAAGTAAACAAATTCTTTTAGGTTTTTATTAGGTGTTCATTTGAAGGAATGAACTCCGGAGTTCATCAGACAGAATAGACCGCTACAAAAAATAAGTAAAAATTAACACGAAATGGTACTTTGGTCTATTTAATATTTTTAACTATGGACCAAATGGAAAAGGTGATTTCTCAAATGACAAAACAGATTTGGACGACCTAAAAAAAGTAAGCAAAATTTAGGGGCCACTCAAAAGGAATTACGGGCCACCTTTTTATTCCCATCATTGAAGGAGGTTAAGGGATGTCTTAAAAATAAAAAATTGTCTATATTGTTCTTCACCTTTATACTAAATCTAAACCTATATCCTTTATTTTCATAATCACATCATTCCACTTCTTCTTCTCTTTTCCACCCATTGAAATTTTTTTCCATCATTTTAATTTTGATTGAAAACAAAGATCATCGATCAAACAAATGTTATGATTGATTTTTTAAAATTAAAACCCAAAATTCATTAACCTTAAAGTTGAAACTTAGAACATCAAAAAAAAAGGAGTTCAACAAACAAAACGAATAGATGATAGTAGTTGTGATTCAAAATTAGGATTTGATTACTTGAGATCAAAAATTTGATCCGAAAATTTTCTTGGATTTACAGTAGCAGAAACATAATCGGTAGATAACTATCTATTTTACCTACCGATTATGGTTGATGTTCTTGGATTTACACTAGCGGAAACATAATCGGTAGATAATAATCTACTTTACCTACCGATTATGGTTGATGTTCTTCGTTTCTTAAGAACATCAACCATAATCGGTAGGTAAATTGATCGATATCTACCGATTATTCTTGATTCTAAAAATTAAATTTCTCTGTACAAAAAGTTACGCAAATCGATAGATAATGAACACCATTAACTACCGATTGTGAAAGTAGAAAATTTTGAAACTTTTGTTAAGTTTTGAAAATTTGAATTTGAGGCCATGAACACAATCGGCAGATAATAAGCATCACTTATTAACACAATTCACTTCCGATTATGGTAGTACTAAAATTCAAAAATTTAGTATATTCGGAGGTTAAAGTAACACACTTTACTACCGATTATGGTAGTACCAAAGTTCGAAAATTTTAGGATTTTGGCAAAATCATATTTTGGGCCAATATACATTCGGAAGTCAAATTTACTACCGATTATGGTAGTACTAATATTCGAAAATTGAATATATTCGGAGGTTAAAGTAACACACTTTACTACCGATTATGGTAGTACCAAAATTCGAAAATTTTAAGATTTTGCAAAATCACATTTTGGGGCCAATATACATTCGGAAATCAAATTTACTACCGATTATGGTAGTACTAATATTCGAAAATTGAATATATTCGGAGGTTAAAGTAACACACTTTACTACCGATTATGTTAGTACCAAAATTCGAAAATTTTAAGATTTTGCAAAATCACATTTTGGGGCGAATATACATTCGGAAATCAAATTTACTACCGATTATGATAGTGCTAAAAGTTCAAAAATTGAGTATATTCGGAGGTTAAAGTAACACACTTTACTACCGATTATGGTAGTACCAAAGTTCGAAAATTTTAGGATTTTGGCAAAATCTCATTTTGGGGCCAATATACGTTCGGAAGTTAAATTTACTACCGATTATGGTAGTGCTAAAATTCGAAAATTTAGTATATTCGGAGGTTAAAGTAACACACTTTACTACCGATTATGGTAGTACCAAAGTTCGAAAATTTTAGGATTTTGGCAAAATCTCATTTTGGGGACAATATACATTCGGAAGTTAAATTTACTACCGATTATGGTAGTACTAAGATTCAAAAAATGAATATATTCGGAGGCTAAAGTAACACAATTTACTACCGATTATGGTTGTACCAAAGTTCGAAAATTTAAGGATTTTGGCAAAATCTCATTTTGGGGCAAATATACATTCGGAAGTTAAAGTAACACACTTTACTTCCGATTATGGTTGTACCAAAGTCGAAAATTAAAGGATTTTGGGACCAATATACATTCGGAAGTTAAAGTAACACAATTTACTACCGATTATGGTTGTACCAAAGTTCGAAAAAACAAAACAAAAAAAAAAATCCCTCAAATTTTTTTATCACCCGAATCCTGCTCAAACTACCGAATATCGAAGAATAATTTTGTCATTACGAAATATGGGAGATAAGGGGTGAACACAATTAAGAATTGGGTGACCTTTTTTATTTTATTGTTGGTCCCTAATTCCTTTTGAGTGGCCCCTAAAAACAGAAAAAAGGACCAAACGATATTTTTTCTAAAAAACAATAAAATAAAATGCAGTAATAAAATTATTCGAAATTCACTCTCCTTATCTATGAGAGGCAAATGCGAGTTGAAACTAAAACACGAAAAATCTTCTCCACTTGCTTAAAAAGTTAAACCGCGAGGTTTTTCCCCAATTCTCTTCCTCTAATTCCCGCCGCAACTACAAAAACAAAACTATTCAGAGCAACTGCACTGGTGCGAGTATAACCAAAGACCAAAGAGGGAAAAAAAGATCAAATTTTGGGTTTAGTATGGTGTGTGACGCTACGGTGGAAAGATTAAATTTGGTCAGACGTACATTATACGTTCGCCTGGTGTGGGGCGTAGACTATACCAACGCCTGATTGGGACGTGCACTGAAAAAAAAAAAAAATGAAAGAAGTGGTGCGGAGGTATAATGCCCGCCCCACTAAAATGATTTTGACAACAAAGAATGGGGCGGGGGTATAATGCCCGCCCCATACAAAATAATTAAAAAAAAAATGGGGCGTAGACTTTACGTACGCCCCATGTGAAACGTAAACCATACCAACGCCTGGTGTGGGGCGTAGACTATACCAATGCCTGATGTAGGACGTGCACTATATGTCCGCCTGGTGGTGGGGCATGAAATATATCAACGCTCGACTATATCTGGATTTAGTCTTGGTCCCAGACCAAATATACTCTGGGTTTTAGTCATTGATCAAAATTTGATCGATAGTACGTTCCACTACGTCTGTTCAAAAGACCAGATATTTGGGTTTACGCTCCCACTGTGGACGCTCTCAGTCAATATATCTGTATCCCGATTGAAATTTCATGGTACTTTCAGATCCGTAGTAATTACTAAACTCTTCATTTTCTTATTTAGGGTTTTCTAATTTCCATTCACCATAAACCCTGAACGAACTGTTTAGCGTTCATCTTGGTTTTACCGGATTTTTATCATCTTGATTGTATTGGTTGTTAGTGTTTTTGATTTCCCCCAACAAGACCTGTTGGTTATGTTTTGAAGACATTTGAAAGAATCCGGAGTGTTGTAAAATGGATGATGATAATGATTTAAGTGGTGTTAGTAATTCGAAGCGTGAATTGGATTCCGATGATACAGAATTGGCCGCAAAGAGGTCCAAAATTAGTGAGTGTTCGGAGAAAGAAGAGGAGAATCAAAATGGAGGTGAAGAAGTGAAAACAAGTCAATCTGTGTTAATAAAGAAGACCGATGATTCCCAGACTGAGCCAGTAAATGGAGGAAGTTTAGGTGATAATCAGTCAGTAAAGGAAAATGTGTTGTCTGATCAGAAGAGCTCGATTCCGGTTACTAAGTTGCCGTGTACTATAGAAGCAGATGCAGCAGAAGATAAGGGTTCTAGGCATACCATGGAGGATGCATCAGTTGTACTTCTTGATGCAAGCTTACAAGTTCCTGGGAAATTGAGGTTCTCTTCTCATTCTTTTGGTTGTTTATACTTGTGATTTTTTGAGTGTGGCTGTTACACTTCATGGTGCATTGTCTGTTCTGTAAGCTTTCTGGTTGGGTTGTATTTTATGTTTGAAGTGCTATGTGTTGCCATGTTTGATATTGTTATTTTTACTGAATAGATTCAACTTCAGCTAGTTAATATAGTCGCAGTTTGATTTGTTTCATGAAATTTCTGACAGATGTGCTCATTTTGCCATATATGATGGGCATGGAGGTCGATTGGCTGCTGAATATGCTCAAAAGCATTTACATGCAAATGTTCTTTCAGTAGGATTACCACGTGAGTTGGTGTGTTTGCCTGTTCTTTTTTTTGGTTTTCTTTCAGACACCCGTATTTGTAACAATAAAAAAAAGAAAAGGAAAAGGGGTTTACTTGACCATTGACTCACAAACTACTGAAAACAGATATTCGGTGCGTGGTTTATAAGGTTTATTCATATTTTGCTTTGTACTTGCAGATGGATGTAAAAGCTGCAAAAATGGCCATCCTTGGCGGTATGATTGCTTACTTGGTTTAGTTTTACAGTTTGTTTGAAGAATTGTTTTCGTATATCTCAAAGGACGTATCTTGGTTGTTTACAATTCTTGTGTTAATTACAAACCAACAAGCTCCTCATGTTCATAAGTTTCATAGTTATGGATATTTTTCGTATCTGCTTGTTGTCACTCGAAGACGTCATACTTCCCTCTGTTTGTACAGGTTTCCGGCGGACTGATGAATTGCTTCTTCAAGAAAGCACTGCAGGTACTGCTAGTTTGGTTAGATTTTTGGCTAACTGCAAGACAAGTGGCTATTAGATGTGCACACATAGCTAGCAGTTATTTGTAGGTTTCCATTTTTTTTGCGTCATCACACATATTTATGTTATTCATGCATCTCCTTTAGTTCATACCTTCTCGATAATCTCCTATTGAAAGCGGTAGAATCCACATTGCTGTGATTGATTGAGATGTAAAGAAGAACTGATTTGTTTATGCTTCATGAATGTAGTTTTCTCTTTACACATTAGATATACATACTTAATAGCATCAGTTTTACAGGTTTCGTCATAATGTTTGTATAATCATTTCAGGAGGATGGCAAGATGGAGCCACGGCTGTCTGCGTCTGGGTTTTAGGGCAAAAAGTAAGTGTTGGACTGTCATCAATGGCACCATAATGTTACTGGTTATCTGTACTGCTAAAACTTGTCTGTACTGAATATTAACTTATGATCATTTTCTGTAGGAAGTAAAGAGATTTTTTTTTCCAGAATCCTTTTGAAGAAACAGTTACTTATACTGAGTTTTGTTTAGGTTTTTGTTGCCAACATTGGAGATGCAAAAGCGGTGGTAGCTCGATCATCTTCAGTAAATGACTCACAGAGTCATTTGGATGGAGCAAATCCGTTGAAGGCTATTGTTTTGACAAGAGAACACAAAGCTATCTATCCCCAAGAACGTACTCGTATTCTGAAGGTATATGCAGAACTTTACATGTTTGCTGTGAACAGGTTTGGGATAGCTGAATCTTATAGTTATTTTAGTGAGAGTTTTTAATTTCTACACTATTTTCTAGAAATCTTTAAAATGTTACTGGCTTGACAGCCTTGACTACTCCAATTTATCTTTCTTCAGTGCGCTATTTTGGGATTATGCATAAAGTTTGGCCAAATGATAACTTGATGTAATGTGGCTGCTTCCTCTTACTGATATATGTTTTTTTTTATTTATAGGCTGGTGGTTCTGTAAGCTCAAATGGACGGTTGCAGGGGAGCCTTGAGGTTTCCAGGGCCTTTGGTGATCGCAATTTCAAGAAGGTGCCAAAGCATTTACAAATGTTAATGTAAAGCACTTGCAATTGTTTTTCAAAGCACCCAGCCTTTAATTCAAAACTTTCTCAGTGTTGAATCTGGTGTCATTTACATCTGGATGTCAAAATGGGATTGTGCAGTGTATATGTCTATCCTGTATCAGTAGAAATGCATGGGCTATCATGGCATTTTAAAACATTGGCCCTTGTTAGGGTCTCATTGTTGTAGTAATGCTTGAATTTTATCCTGTATTACATTTAAATGCTAGCTTTATGTCTTGCAGGTCGGTGTGAGTGCAACCCCAGATGTTCACTCGTTTGATCTTACAGAAAGAGATCACTTCATTATTCTTGGCTGTGATGGTTTATGGGGGGTATGTGTTGGATTTGGTCAATTAAGATGGGCATCTTCATGTTTGTGCTTGCTGATTCTCTCTTAACTTCATTGATATTTCTTTCTGTTAATTTACTTTAGTCTCACTTATGTTTTTAACAGGTTTTTGGAGCAAGTGATGCTGTTGATTTTGTTCAAAAGCAGTTAAAGGTAACATATCTCGTGCGCCATGACATAAGGGTTGAAGACAGCTAAAATTTTCATTTACAAATTACATTCCCCGAAAACTTTACTGTTTAGATTGATGTATTAGTAATCTTGTCTGGGTTGTTTTTACACTTGGGGATGCTAAGGATCGCAGTGTGATGTCTCGCACATTTTATGGATCTTTATGTGTAGTTCAGTTAGGGAAGTGGATATTGAGTACCTTAAAGTTGTTGTCAGTTGCCGTTATTAGAATATTTGCGGACACAATATTTTCATTTTCGTAACTGTAAGAAAAATGCTGTCTCGTTCGCCTTCATCATAGTCATAGAGATGATCCGAGATAAGAACATTCCTATATCTTCAATTAAAGATTTTCTTCTTTTTCATGATAACTCTTTGGTACTGATTAGCTGTCTAGCGCACCTAATTTTGTTGGTGATTGGCAGGAGGGCTTATCTGTTACTGCAGTGAGCCGCCGTCTTGTAAGAGAAGCTGTCCGTGAGCGACGCTGCAAGGATAATTGCACGGTCATTGTTATCGTTTTCAAGCACCACATGTGATTGGTATGAACTCTTTACTTCCAATTTTAGAGGAACCTTTGTACTGATTATTTCGTAGCTATAACCATAAGACTTGGCAATTCCCTGAAAACCAAAAAAAGATGTATCAATTATTGACAGTAAATATCAGCTGTGAATCTCAAAAACCTTTTGAAATTGTTTGGTTAAGATGTATGAGCCATCTTTGATTTATCTTCAGTAGATTTTGCTTGTGATAAAAATGATTCTAGTGCTTTAGTCTATTCCTGGAAATATTCTTGAGTCAACTAATGCTTTAGTCTATTCCTGTAATAATGACCTAAGGTAGATGTTTCACTATCTCAGCAGGAAAAATTCTCCATGTATTGATCTAGTGAGTGTTTGAGACCAATAACAGCCTAAAGGGACTTGTTATGTACTTTCTTGCTACCAGTTTTCCCAACAAAAGCTCTGGATATTTTGGTAGGATCGCCATAGTACGATACTACTTTATTAGGTGCCAATTATTTAAACCTTAAGGCTCTGTATCTCGAACCGCCAGTTGTTGACAGCAGAGATAACTGGTTATGTATGAATGCGTCTTCCTTAGGTTAACATTTTTTACATCGGCCAAGGCTCATTATATTTATTGGATTCATGTGAAACCGTATTAACCATGAACTCCATGAGTTCCCAAGTCAGACATGTCAATTTCCTATTAATATATTCACCCAATCAAGTGATCTAGAATTCACTAGATGTCTAAATAAGAACTCCATTTTAAGGTAGTAGACAATGACACTGTTGGTAAATCAAAATGACTGGAAATTGGTTTTGGAGATCTTGTTCACTTATAGTATTCATTTTACCAGTTGTTAAATTAGCATTGTCTTTCTAGCTGGCTAATATTTAATATCTGGAGTTTTTCTTAGTATCTGCGTTTATATGATAGTGATTGTTGTCTATAGTATCTCCAGTTTCGTGGTACCAATATCTCAGGGATATCGTAGGGCATATAGAAAGGCTGTACAATTTTGTACCCAATGCTCCAACACCTGAATAAAAAGTGTGAAAGATTTCACAAATCAGATCCAATTAACAATGCAACTCTCCCTAAACAAACCCTCAAGCCTCAAATCAAAATCGTACCAGAGAGATTTGATATGTTTCCGGATACTTTAAAGTGTACCTCAACAATATATGATATGGTTGATTGTACCTTTATCCCGATCCTTGACCATATTTTTTGCATTTCAAGTTTGAGTCGATTAGGTTGTAAAGATTTCTTTTGCTAATATTTGATTATATGAAATCTTAAGCAAAAGATATTGTCACTAGTAATGTTAGGGCTCCTAAAAATTTGGATCCTTAACAAGTCACCACATTGGTTGACTCTAAACATAAGATTGCAGAGATATGTCAGTGATGTCACAAGACAACTTGATTTCTTTCAAAAAGGAAAAAACATCATTACTTCGTCATCGCTATTGTTTTTTGTTTTGTTTTTGAGCCATCATCTCCAGTTTAAAAAAGTCTCTGTTTCTATTTTACTTTAGTTTGTACTCTTGTCTGTTACAGTAATCTAGAACAACAGATTTGTTTATGAATAATTTTGTTAGAATATTCTCATTGTTTGCCAAATTGCATTTTCTGTGTATAAAGTTGACAAAGTTAACAGGTTCATGAATAATTATCCCATGTTATGCATCAATATTAGCATCATGTGTTGAATGAATAAGCATGGACTTCCTTCATTTCAGATTGTGTAAGATGCACTGCTTTCACCCATATATTATGGCTTACAGGCTTGGGTACATGTATCACACTAGCGTCATATTTTATTTGTTTTTTAGCTTGGTTTTGGTTTTGGGCCTTTTGGCAAGTTGGAATTACGGCTAACTTATGATGGTATGATCACATTTCATCCATTATCAGAAAATGATTGGAATTGGAGGTTGCCGGATTCTTATTTACACCAAATCCATGAAACTGCAACCTATATCATACCAAACCTGTTTCAGAATAATCTTACACCACAACTGGAACCTATTATTATGTTTATCTGATAAATTATAGTATAATATGGTGGTTTAGAATATGATGCTCTTTCGAATGTCTTGATTAACGGATTTGATCCAAAAGGCATCTTTAAATTATTTTTCAGTTAATTTGGTGTATTTAGATTAACTGAATCTCTTACAATCACCAGTTTGAAAAAAAGCAATTTGTGTTCTTGATTATAAATGATTTTAATGATGCTGATGATTATGATTTGTGATTGTTTTGTTATAATATAAATCTCGCTCTCTTCCTCTATGCATGTGCTTTTACCTGTTCATAGGTTTTTGTTAATAGAAGATTAACAAAAAGATCCAAAATCTAAAGCATATAGACCACATGTTAAACTTGATTCCTTTGCTCATACTTCACCAACTTGATTGCTTCAGTTTTGTAAGACAAAACTTAATCTAACCGTCTTATTATTTTAAGTTAGTTGGCTAGACCTTAATTCTAAACACAAAGGCAGTAGATCGAATCGGAACCTAAAACAGGTGTATTAGTCGGTACCATTCACCAAATTTCCTTTTTAAAGGTTATATACTTGGTTGAATATACTTGGTTATTGATGGAATGTGTATACTGGTTTTTCATCCTAGGAAAGTTCAGACTTGTAATTCTGGCGAAACCGTGTTATGAAGCATATGAAATGGGTGAATTTATGGAGTAAGATTTGAACTATTCATAATACTGTACTTGACATATGCCCAATAGCTTCCGGCTGAACCACTGGGTCCGAAGTGATTTCGCCTTCGAAGAATAAGTAACATCTGATTCAGTGGACCTCAATCAAATACGAAGAATAAGTAACATCTGATTCAGTGGACCTCAATCAAATAAGAATGCGTTTGATCGCGCCTCTTAAAACCAGGTGCTGTATGATGGGGAGGCTTTTGAGCGTCTTGGAGGCTGTAAGCTGCAATGAGTTTTGATTTTCTCCCTCATGAATACAGGTGCTCCATAAATAAGAGGTTTTTGTTAACTGAACTACTCCCTCGGTTTCTGGAAAAGAGATATATTTTCAGTTTCTGGAAAAGAGATATATTTTCACTTTTTTCAAATTTCGCTTATTTTTAGGCTAACATGAAAAAGGAAAAGTATCTCTTTTCTATGTATACATGTTAAGATTTAATAAAAAAGTTATTTCATTGGAAATTACTTCATATAGGAATTCTTTTGGTTTTCATTAAAAACAACAAATCTTGTTTTCAATTCAAAGGATTGTTTTGGATGCAATAAAACTAACAATACCTGTTTCCAGTGCAAATGCTTGTTATTTCAGTGAACTTTAACACGCGGTACGGGTGTACAAATTAGAAGATAAAATGAAATAAGAACACCATTAACTTCGTTAGAATCTACTTTTGAGGGTCTAGACTCTGAAACTCTAAATTAGATTAATCTTTACCAGATATCCGTGGATTTACAAAATGATGAAAAGTGAAAATGAATCACAGACATATATTCCAAAAAATAAACCATGTTTTGACTTGGACTGAGGTAGTGGATTAGATTATTATATAGGCTTGGTTATGATCATCCGTCCGGGTTTTAAAGCACTGTATGTGTGACCATTTTGTTATTTTTTCCCCTTTGATTGGAAATGCAAAATCCCATTTTCAGTTTTGCATGTGGAGCCTTGTACTTGCACAACGGTGCAATGTAGATTTGCGTTGTTTTTTTTACTTAACGTGGACTAAACAAGTGATCAATCAGACATAAGGTCCAAATCTGCAATTATATGGATGATTATATGAATGCGAGAGAGGCGGGGACATGAAACATAAAAGAAATGAAACTAGGGATAAGAGTTCGGGACATGCCCTCCTAAGAGAGACCTGTCTAACATGTCCTAATTTAAATTTGTCCCCCAACGAAATTCAGTCCCACTAAACTCGATATTGCTATTGAGATTTACATGTAAACACTCGAGATTTTAAACACAAGAAAAGGTTGATGTCATCCATGAATAGAGTATAGTATTCATGCATGATTGAACATTAATATTTGACAACTAATTTTGCCACCTTAATGTATACTAAAGTCATACACAATATGTCTATATAAGCATAGCAAACCTTAGTTGAGAGCAATAGCAGCAAATCAAACAAGAAGCTACTTGAGTTTGAGAACTAAGTTTGTTTGATCATCAAAAGGAAAAATAGTTATAAAGATGTCGAGATCATTGTTGTCATCGTCGTCGGAAAAGATGAAGTTTCTAACAGCATTGATAGCTCTTCAGTTTTGTTATGCAGGGTTTCATATTGTTACTAGATTTGCATTAGACATGGGTGTTAGCAAAATTGTTTACCCTGTCTACAGAAACATTATTGCTCTCGCTTTGTTATCTCCCTTTGCTTATTTTCTAGAAAAGTGAGTAGTAACTTTACTTAGCAGCTAGTTTGGTTCCTTGTTCTTTCTTCATTCACTCGTGTGTTGTGAAATGAGTATCTAATTTTGTACTTGTTCTAATTATTTCAGGAAGGAAAGACCACCAATCACTTTTCATTTCCTAGCCCAATGCTTCCTGCTTGCATTATGTGGGTAAGCATATTGGGAAAGCTAGAGGAATTTGAGATGACGTTTTTCATTTTCCATGTGTGCAAATTTTGAACCCCCTTGCCGAGTTTTAAGTTTTTTTATCTTTCTTATGTTTTTAGGATTACTGCTAATCAAGGATTCTACATACTGGGATTATATTATGCATCACCAACATTTGCATCTGCAATGCAAAACTCAGTTCCTGCAATAACTTTTGTAATGGCTGCAGCTCTAAGGTAACAAAATTAACTTAATGATCTTCAAGGATTTTTTACTTTACTATTATAATAACCCTCCAATGAATACTTACTCCTTTTCCGCTTGTGTCTCTAGACTAGAGAATGTAAGCATAGCAAGAAGAGATGGAATAGCAAAGATATTGGGAACAATAGCAAGTGTAGGAGGAGCCATGGTCATTACTTTGTACAAAGGACCTGCTCTTTTGCACTCAACATTATCACCATTTACAGCTTCATCACCAGTTGACAATCAAAACATAGTGGATTTGTCATATCAGAATAAGCAACAAAATTGGACATTGGGCTGCCTTTTCCTGGTTGGTCATTGCTTCTCTTGGGCTGCTTGGATGGTTTTTCAGGTAATTAACCTTACCCAAGTCATTTAATACAAATATATGAGATTTTAAACACTCAGAATACTGAATTTGATTCGATATTTCTTCAACAGGCTCCAGTACTGAAAAAGTATCCAGCAAAACTTACAGTGACTTCGTTTACATGTTTCTTTGGGTTGTTACAATTCTTGGTCATAGCAGCTTTTGCTGAGACAGACATTGAAAAGTGGAAATTTCAATCTACTGGAGAGCTTCTAACCATCCTTTATGCTGTAAGCATTCCCACATACCAGTACTCCCTATAATTATTTGTATTTTTCCTTTAATTAATTAATTAATTGATTGATTAATTAATAACTTAATTTAATTTAATATGTTAACTATTTTTTTAATAGGGAGTGGTGGCATCAGGACTGGTGCTTTCAATTCAAACATGGTGCATTCATAAAGGGGGACCTGTTTCTGTTGCTGTGTTCCAACCATTACAGACAGTCTTAGTGGCTATAATGGCTGCCCTTGTACTTGGTGATCAATTATATTCTGGAGGGTATGTCTATAATAATATTAAACAATATGAATGAATTAAATAGTATTTCATATTAGACTAATTAGACTAATGGAGTTTCATATTGATTCTAACCTTTACATTTTGCTTCTTCTTACAGGATAATTGGAGCAATCTTCATTAAGATTGGTTTATGGCTAGTTTTGTGGGGAAAGAAAGAGGAGAAGAGATGGGAGAATAGTACTGAGAATGACAATGATATAACAAAAACTCTTCTGGATGAAGAAAGTAGGGGAAAGATGGAGAATCCAACAGCAATTTCCTGTGAAACTAAGTGATGAAATGTATTTTCTCCGTCGTTCAAAAATTGCTGCTTTCAGTCACTAATTTGCGGGACAAATTAACACCATAGTCTCAAAAAAACAAAAAAAAAATGTAAATGTAAATGTTTGTTTTCTTTTGTGTTTATATAGTATAGGGAAATTCTTTTTATTTGGTTAATTACAATGAAGCTCGTCATGAATGAAGTTTTTAGATTTACCCCTTTAAGTTTCCTGCTATTTTGAGTTACACTTTATTTTGACAGTTATAATAAGTTTATTAGCGTGAGAGAGTGCTTGTAACTGCTTTGGAACAGTTGTTGAGTGTTGGCCCGAGTTTAAAGAGAAACTGACCTAGTTGGCACTTTATAGGCGGTTATGGAACTACACCATGAGACAGATGGTTGTCCCCTGCGTGTGCAACAGTTGTGCACGTTTTTGTCCAAGAAAGCTGATGTATAAATAGTTCCAAGGCATTGGAAAATCGGTAGGCTTACATAGGAGATTGTGAGACTCAAATAAAGGGGTTTTTTGTAAGGTTAAAGCTTGGTTCAAGAGGAACAAGCCTGTGTAAGTCCCTAAGTGGGAAAGTTTTGTATATCTTCCCTTTGATGCAATAAAATGAGTTGATTGTGTCATGTTCTAAGTGTTCTTGGTTGGCTGATTGTTGTTGGAAAAGTATGGCAATGTCTGAATGTATTATGGGATACATTTGAGAAGTTAATAAAAGTGAAAGAACGCTAAAGACTTTCACTGTAGAATTGAAGAGTTGGATGTTTGCATTGGTGCAAAATTATAAGGATGAAGTGCAGGTAGGTGAAGCTTGATTTACTGAACCATTGTGCTGCCGGATTACACTTGCGCAAAAAATTTACAAGGTGCATTTGCGCGTGTGACAGTTCGGGTATCAGATATGTGTTTGGTACACAGTTCAAGTGTATTTGTTGGATAATATGCTGGTACTTGTTTATCTCTTAAGTTATTTTCATGTGAGCAAGTAGTTGGTGCATTGTATTCAGAAAGTTTGCAATAGAAATGGGTTCTAATGGCACTATGATCGACGAAGAATTACCGGGTACGTTTAGTCAACTAAAGGAGTACGGTGATCTTGGAAGTATGACCATTGACGTGGGTTGTAAAGGCCTATATGTTCCTCTTGGTTTTGAAGATAATGGGAGGCTAGAATTACTTGAAGGAAGAACATCAGATTGCTTTAAAGAATTTGACGAAAGAGTAGGTGCGGTTGAAGACAAGCTGTCTGATGCAACCTTGTTGAATTGCAAAACCAATGCTGAAGTGACTGAATTGAAGGGGAAATTCAGTGACATGAAGACCATACTAACATGCCATGCGAAGCAAATGTCCGAGGAGATGACAAGCCTTCGCAAGTTAATCAATGATGACATGTTTGCAGGGGCAAACGTGAATGGAGAGAGGTCTAATCGAGTCCCTGAGCCAAGAACTTATGCTGGTTCCAAATATGCTAGAGAAATTGAGAATATCTTGTATGACGTTGAGGCACACTTTGAGGTGAATGGAACTTGGAAGTACAAAAGGTAACTCTCGCACGCAATTACATAGGTGGTGATGCCAAGGTTTGGTGGAGAACTATGCTGCAAGAATATGAAGCTTCTGGTTATGCCAATCCTTTGTTTTGGAATGACATGAAAGAATGACTGAGATGTAAGTTCTGGCCGAGCAAAGGTGCTTGGTACGCAAGCACGGGCCTATGCTGAAAACTTCCTTGCATTGGTGCAAAAAAGTGTGGCATGAGTGAAGAAGATCAAATGTTCCAATTTATGAGTGGCGCGAGTGCTTGGGTCATGCTGAAGTCAAGAAGCGCAAAATTCAGAGTATCCAGATGGCTATTCAGGCGGTAAAGAGCTTACCAGTTGCACGCAAACTGAAGATGTGAAAAGCTGTGAAAGTAAGTGAAAATGCGGGGGTAAAACAACCTCACCCAATATTTCGATTAGAAATCTGTATGGACTAACTCCAATATACTTTCTAGAGAATCAACTAGACAGTCAGACTCAATCTAGAGAAAAGTATATCGAGGAGTTAATATCTCAATCTCTTGATTTGATCTTTACTCAAGCAAATAGAAATCTGCGAGTCTTTATCAAATACAAGGATAAAAACTTGGATGGTACCAAACACCAATATCCAAGGATCAATCAATTTCCAATCAACAACCAAATGTTGGATTTCACAATTGATCGATAGAACGCACAACCTGTGATATTTCAATTATATAACAAAATATAGTGCGGAATAGAAATAACACAGACACCAAAAGTTTTGTTAACGAGGAAACCGCAAATGTAGAAAAATCCCGGGACCTAGTCCAGATTGAACACCATATTGTATTAAGCCGCTACAGACACTAGCCTACTACAAACTAACTTCGGTCTGGACTGTAGTTTAACCCTAATCAATCTCACACTTATTAAAGGTACAGTTGCGCTCCTTACATCTCTGATCCCAGAAGGATACTACGCACTTGATTCCCTTAGCTGATCTCACCCACAACTAAGAGTTGATACGACCCAAAGTCGAAGACTTGATAAACAAATCCGTCTCACACATAAAAGTCTATAAAATTGAATAAATCTGTCTCCCACAGAAATACCTAAGTTTTTTTATTCTGTCTTTTTATAAATCAAGGTGAACAGGAACTAATTGATAAACCAGACTTATATTCCCGAAGAACAAACTAGTATTATCAATCACCTCACAATAATCTAAATCGTATGATAGCGAAACTAAATATTGTGGAATCACAAACGATGAGACGAAGATGTTTGTGATTTCTTTTTATCTTGCCCTATCGGAGATATAATCTCAAGCCAATTATTCAATTGAACTCGTACGATAGAAAATGGCAAGATCAGACCGCTAAACTACAAGAAAAGTAGTTTCGTCTGGCTTCACAATCCCAATGAAGTCTTTCAGTCGTTAACCTACAGGGTCTCGAGAAGAAACCTAAGGTTAAAGGAGAACCAACTCTAGCAAACCAACTAGTATCACATAAGAGGTGTGGGGATTAGTTTTTCCAGATGCTAGATGTCTCCTTTATATAGTTTTCAAATCAGGGTTTGCAATTTAAGTTACCTTGGTAACAAAGCATTCAATATTCACCGTTAGATGAAAAACCTGATTCAACAAAGCTAATATCTTTCAACCCTTAGATCGAAACTTAGCTTGTCACACACACAAATGAAATGCATTCATTTAGTTTTGAGTAACCGTACCTAAACGTGTACACTTAGTTGGTTCACAAATAGTTAACCAATGGTTAGCCATATGAGCACTTTCATATTAACCGTTTTCATCTTTCTCATAACTAGTTCAAATGACTCATAAGAACTAGTTGAAGAGTGGTTCAATTTCTTAGGCCTTTATTCATAGACACAATTGAAACAAAATCGGTTTGATCCACTTGAATCAATTCATGAACAATACATCCACGGTTTGAAAAGATTGCATTCCTTATAATTTATTGTTTTAAGTTCATGAACTACCGATTTGAGATATCACCAGCTTGAGCACGCGTACAGGTACTGTACCATAGCTACCGTATTTGAGTTTAGAAACTTAGCAGAAATTTTCGGTTCGAAAAATTTCATTAGTACACGTACGGGTATGCGTACCTAAGGTGATTGGTTTACTAGTTTGCAAACTTACAAACTCCAGCAGAAATTTTCAGTATGAAAACTTCCATGGGTACGCGTACGGGTACGCGTACTCAACCTGTCTCCTTCACCAATACCGCATGCACACGTATGCACGCACTTGGATTCCGGCACATGTATTTATACACTAATGTGTGAACACACTATATATGCTTATATCCATAGATGGTAATCTCAACTCTACATTTCAATCATTGAAACATTCTTCTATAATGTTATAACAATCGTTATTCATGACTATCGTCATCAAAGCTATTTTCAAGATTGAAATGTCATCATGAATTTCGTCACGGGTAAAGATAAAAATGGTTAAAGCGAAATATTACCAACACATATTTCGAGAAAAATATAGGCGAGTAAACTCGACTCGAAATAGCAAATGTGTATGTATGAAAACTATCATACTTATACGACTTTGTCTCAAGAGTAGGAGATAGAATAGACTTTTGAGTGAGAGATAAGTTCAAGTTTCCACATACCTTTTAGTCGGATGAAGTTCCACCGGTTCCTCGAGTAGTTCTTCGTCTTCGTAAGATGATCGCCATGGAGTGTGGAGCTTCAACTACACTTGATTATCCTAGACCGAGACTTAGTCATAAGTAAACTAGAAATCAAGACATATAGTTTTGATCACTAATATTTACAAACATGATTGAGATAGCAACACATGCAAGTTCGACCAAGAAATGATCTAACAATCTCCTCCTTTGTCAATTTTAGTGGCAAAACTCTCAATACATATGGATTACAAAAAAGATAAAAATTTGTAGCTTCTCGTCCACATGCTTGATCTCCTTGGTGCTTCAACATTACTCGAAATCTTCGTCATTTCCAAGTACTCCAATGATTCCAAAGGTTGTAAGTTTAGCATCATCGTTGTTGAAGTTCCGTATCCATAACAATGAGAAAACAAAAGCTCTCGATCATTGTTATACAGTGTCATAGTATTATTACACAACATCAAAGTTCTCATATCACAACTTCGACAACAATACTATGGTGATATGTATCACTCCCCCTTAGTCAATACTTCGTCTCAACACGAAAACCACTCCTCCTTACATAATGATCCGAAAACCATATGTATTTGTAGTGTGAACTACATATTAATTCTCCCTCTTTTTGTTAATAAAATTGGCAAAGGTACGAAAACGGGATCCTAATGAAATTCTCATGGAGACACTTCAAGACCAAAGAAAAGTACATATCAACTTTGTTTTGATGCAATCATAAATCTGAAGCTAAATGCATTCATCACGGAGTTTATAAAGATACAAGATAACTCCTCAAATATTCCACAGCCGCACTCCCCACAAAGATATGGAAAATAAGCGCAAGTTCAAAATAACTCTCCCTCATTTGATGTCATTCCCGAAAGAACAACAAGAGCGACCTTACTTTTACAAGAAAAGAAGGATTTCTTTGGACACCAACAATCAAAAAATGATTTTGTTATCCTAAAATTCTCAATCAAATTAACCACAAGAGAACCCATGATTAATCTAATCGGAATACATAACCAAAATAATCACAAACAAATCTATGATTAGTTTAGTTGGAAATGCTCACACAAGAATACTTATGGAGCCACACAGTATATACATAAAATATAGATAAGGGAAGATCAGTACTGCGGAATATACAAGGATTCATTCTATTTTCCATCACCATTTGCATAACGACATACAATAGACATAATCCTTGTAAACAAAAGTTCATCCTATCCTCCATCAATATTTGCATCATGACATATAATAGGCTTAAAACTTTTGAAATGTCAAAAGTTCATTCATTTTTTTTATCAATACATGCATATCGACATACGAAAGACTTAACTTTTGACAAGCTATGGGACAATCATAGTTCACGGACGCAAACACACATATTCCATAATAAGTTTGCAATATATAAAATCATAAAGATTAATACTGCAAAAACATATTAGCCCTTTGAAGGTAAAATCAATCTTTTTCGCACGGATTTACACCAAGAGTGGTTACCAAAGGCGTATAAAAAGATTTTCTTAACAAAGAAGAACATACAAAGTCATTAAAGACCATGCACCATAGTTCACATAAGATGATTGTGAACATTCAAGAATCCCATAACAATGCGTACTACTGCCCATTTTTGAATTTCCTTCTTTGTGATTCACCAACGTAATTCTTGTAAAATCTACAAATGAGCTTAGAAGAGAATTACTCCAAGAATCCAAGTGCCCAAGTCCAGTAGAACAAGTGCGACGAAACGGAACAAAACACTCAAAAACAAGATACGGGACGAAGACCAACCTCAACTCATTCACATTTAGAATTTGTCATCACCATTTTGAAGATAATTCAAATAGGAATAGAATGCATAAAGAATGAGGTCATTCCGAGTTCGGACGAAGAAGTTACAGCCAAAACAAATTTACCGAATATCGACATCAAGTATGCATACGGGTTTGCAAACGAATTTTCGTATCCTGGAGCAGTATGCAAATGGGTATACGTACCTAAACCCCTAGATTTTGATTTTAAATGATGTTATGCATACCTGGTATGTGTACCATGTAGTCCGAACATCCCGAACTATTATTTTCAAACCTAAACATTTAAGAACCTTAAACACAACTCAAGTTAGGCAGAAAAGAACGATAAGAAAGGTACGCGAATCATTATAATTTATCGAAGAAAATAAAAGCACAAATCTTTCTCAAGTTTATAGACATACCTTTTTATATGAATCCAATTGAATTCTACAGCCTTACCAAACATAATATGTGCTCCCCAATTTTCGTGCTTCCCTCACCGTATACATAACAGGGCATTCCTTGGTGAGGATGCACTTAAAACACACTCAAGTTGTGTTGAGGTGAAAAATGTCTTGCTCACCACAAGTGACTTTTGGATTATCATGAAAGAGATCACTTTTAGAACTTTTCACATCCAAATCCATCTTTCCAAAGAACTCTTTAAGTTCCAACATCATGGATACTGCCTTCTCCATAGTCATGGAATTTTCTGAGAGATCATTCCTTTTCACACTCAAAGTGTCATTGACTTTCTTTGGAACCCAATTATGAGTGCGTTTAGAAACAACCAGATCCTTCTTCCCGTTACTCTCTTCAAGATTTCTCGAAAGAGGATTGGATTTACTATTCTTTTGCAGGTTAGTATTTCTCCAACTGGGAACATAGGATCTTGTCTTCTTCTTTATGAAGTTATCCTTTTGATAACCATTACGATTGTGAAAAGGATTCGTATGACGTTTATAGGAAAAAATAGGCTTATCACAACACTGATTCCTTTGCCTAAAGGTTGGACAGTTACAACCTGTAGCATTAAGGGGATTATCCTTAACATATGATCTTGGTTTCACAACTTCTTGTGATGCCAAAACAAGAACATCATGAAGTTTCTCATTCCTTATACGGAAGCGACATCTCCTTTCTAGGTGACCTTTATTTCCGCAATAGTGGCAAACATAAGGAATGTTCTTACCTCGATCCGTATGTGCTGACTTTGGAGGTTGATATACTTTGCGCTTTCGAACCTTAATTGCCGGTGAAGGTATTTCACTTTTTCCATCAATGGAAATATTTTGTTGAGAAGAATCACTAGCCTTGAAAATTTTTACCTCGTTGCTAATACTTAGAGCATCTTTTCCCTTATAGAATCCTCGTGGATCACGATGATTTTTACTTGATTCTAGCATAGTGGTTAATTTGCTTGAACTAGTATTGAACTTTTTAAAGTCATCTTCCAACATCTTGATTTTATCAAGAACAGCAGCTAAATCATCCTCAAGGAGATTTTCTCGAGCGAGACAAGCACTTTCTCTGTCATCAAAACTGATTTATTGAGAGTTAAACCTTGCTTCAAATTATGCAAGTTTCTCTTCCAACAAAGAGTACATTTGATAAAGATTAACAAATTCAAGTGACTTCATTCGTAGGTTTTCCTCAGAATCCTTGAGGATCGATTCGTTAGAACGATTCGAAACATAAACACCTACGTAACATCTTCTCAATTGCTTGTTTTTTCGACAGAGAGGAGTCAGAAGAGGTGTGACATGAGAAGTTGTCATCTTCTTTTTTTTCAACGAATTCAAAACCTTAACATACTCTGAGACTTCCTCATCAACCTCTCTATCAATATCTGAATCACCTTCATCAGAAAGTTCATCCAACTGTTCTTCTAGGAGTGTTTCCCAGTTATCAACAGTTTTACATTAAGAGAATGTTTAGATATTGACATAGACGTAACAGTTCTCTCAGGTGAATCCAAGCTTTGAAAAACATCTGGTAACTTCTGAGCTGGTACGTTATTAGAGATAGACTCATCCATAATCAGATCGCTATAAACATAGACTTATGAGGTCTTTAATGTGTTTGCCTGCTCTGATACCAATTGAAAATGCGGGGGTAAAACAACCTCACCCAATATTTCGATTAACAATCTGTATGGACTAACTCCAATATACTTTCTAGAAAATCAACTAGACAGTCAGACACAATCTAGAGAAAAGTATATCGAAGAGTTAATATCTCAATCTCTTGATTTGATCTTTACTCAGGCAAATAGAAATCTGCGAGTCTTTATCAAATACAAGGATAAAAACTTGGATGGTACCAAAGACCAATATCCAAGGATCAATCAATTTCCAATCAACAACCAAAGGTTGGATTTCACAATTGATCGATACAACGCACAACCTGTGATATTTCAATTATATAACAAAATATAATGCGGAATAGAAATAACACAGACACCAGAAGTTTTTTTAACGAGGAAACTGCAAATGCAGAAAAACCCCGGGACCTAGTCCAGATTGAACACCATACTGTATTAAGCCGCTACAGACACTATCCTACTATAAACTAACTTCGGTCTGGACTGTAGTTGAACCCTAATCAATCTCACACTGATTCAAGGTACAGTTGCGCTCCTTACGTCTCTGATCCCAGCAGGATACTACACACTTGATTCCCTTAGCTAATTTTACCCACAACTAAGAGTTGATACGACCCAAAGTCGAATACTTGATAAACAAATCTGTCTCACACTGAAAAGTCTATAGAATTGAATAAATCTGTCTCCCACAGAAATACCCAAGAGTTTTTGTTCCGTCTTTTGATAAATCAAAGTGAACATGAACTAATTGATAAACCAGACTTATATTCCTGAAGAACAACCTAGTTTTATCAATCACCTCACAATAATCTAAATCGTATGGTAGCAAAACTAAATATTGTGGAATCACAAACGATGAGACGAAGATATTTGTGATTTCTTTTTATCTTTCCTTATCAGAGATATAATCTCAAGCCAATTATTCAATTGAACTCGTACGATAGAAAATGGCAAGATGATATCGCTCAACTACAAGAAAAGTAGTTTTGCCTGGCTTCACAATCAGGGTTTGCAATCTAAGTTACCTTGGCAAGATCAGATCGCTCAACTCTAGCAAACCAACTAGTATCACACAGGAGGTGTGGGGATTAGTTTTTCCAGATGCTAGATGTCTCCTTTATATAGTTTTCAAATCAGGGTTTGCAATATAAGTTACCTTGGTAGCAAAGCATTCAATGCTCACCGTTACATGAAAAACCTGATTCAACCAAGCTAATATCTTTCAACCTTTAGATCGAAACTTAGCTTGTCACACACACAAATAAAATGCATTCATTTAGGTTTGAGTAACCGTACCTAAATGTGTACACTTAGTTGGTTCACAAATAGTTAACCAATGGTTATCCATATGAGCACTTTCATATTAACCGTATTCATCTTTCTCATAACTAGTTCAAATGACTCATAAGAACTAGTTAAAGAGTTGTTCAATTGCTTAGGTATTTATTGATAGACACAATTGAAACAAAATCGGTTTGATCCACTTGAATCAATTCATGAACAATATAGCCACGTTTTGCAAAGATTGCCTTCCTTATAATTTATTGTTTTAAGTTCATGAACTACCGATTTGAGATATCACCATCTTGAGTACGCGTACGGGTACGTGTACCATAACTACCAGATTTGAGTTTAGAAACTCAGCAGAAATTTTCGATTCGAAAACTTTCGTGAGTACGCGTACCTAAGGTGACTGGTTTACTAGTTTCCAAACTTACAAACTCCAGCAGAAATTTTCGGTATGAAAACTTCCGTGGGTACGCGTACTCAACCTGTCTCCTTCACCAATACCGCATGCACACATATGCACACACTTGGCTTCCTGCACATGGATTTATACACTAATGTGCAAATATACTATATATGCTTATATCCATAGATGGTAATCTCAACTCTACATTTCAATCATTGGAACATTCTTCTATAATGTTATAACAATTGTTATTCACGACTATCGTCATCAAAGCTATTTTCAAGACTGAAACGTCATCACGACTTTCGTCACGGGTAAAGATGAAAATGGTTAAAGCGAAATCTTACCAACACATATTTCAAAAAAAGATAGGCGAGTAAACTCGGCTCGAAATAGCAAATGTGTATGTATGGAAACTATCATACTTATACGAATTTGTCTCAAGAGTAGGAGATAAAATAGACTTTTGAGTGATAGATAAGTTCAAGTCTCCACATACCTTTTAGTCGGATGAAGTTCCACCGGTTCCTCGAGCAGTTCTTCGTTTTCGTAAGATGATCGCCATGGAGTATGGAGCTTCAACTACACTTGATTATCCTAGACCGAGACTTAGTCATAAGTAACTAGAAATCAAGACATATAGTTTTGATCACTAATATTGACAAACATGATTGAGACAGCAACACATGCGATTTCCACCGAGCAATGCTCTAACAGTAAGGCCAAAGGAAAGGAAAAATCTGTAGGCAGTAGCGCAAGCATGAGCCAAAGGAAGATGAATTATTCCCTTCAGCCCGGAAGTATAAGGGATGTTTCATTTGCAGAGGCTTACATTTTGCTAGAAGCTGCCCACTCAAGGAACAACTTAATGCATCAGTTGGGGAAGACTATGAGAGTTATTTTAGCTAGACCCGTGAAGGCCGAAGCGAAGGTTCAAGGAAGAGACCACACAGCGAAGTTGTTGCTCACTTCGACAAAGGCAGAAACTAATCCATAAAAAGAAGGAGTATTGATGTCTCCATTGCCAACACTTAGTGCAGAAAACATGGTATTTTCTGATCTTGTTCTTATGTAGCTTTAATTGTTGGTTGTTGCAAACTATGTGCGTAGAGACTTTTATTTGAGTCTTCAAGTTTGTATAGACTTTTCTTTGTTAATGAAATTTTAGCTTTCCAAAATGATCAGCGGATCAATAATGTTACATGGTCTTACTATGTGAGAGAAGTAATGAATTAAGGTGGTTTCTTTTATAAAGTCTTGCCTCTTTATTTACGATGCAAAGCTAGTTCACGGGGAAGTGCTGCAATAGCATACTTAGCTTAATGTATGCGATAGTGAGACAAGTTGAAAGATAATAAGAAAAGCATAGGACAAGGGTCCTAGTTGATGTGAACATGTTATTGCTGTTTGGGAATTGTAATATGGCACGACGGCGGATGGGCATCGATAGTGCAGCAAGATAGAAATCATTTCATCGGCATGCATAAGTTGGGTAGAACTCATGTCCTAGAGAAAGACACACACTTTCCAGGAAACAAGCAATGCAGTTCAAAGGAATAGTTGAAGGCATATTGGCTTTGAAAGCATGACATATGGACAATTAATAGGTTATCTATGTTATGTCCAAGGATAGTCAGACACAGTTGTGTAGATGGGATGTGAAACTCAACAGTTTTGCTTTAGCGAGTTAGGAGAAGCAAACTCGCATGTTTTTGATTCAGGTATGCAAGATGGCACATGAAGTATAGAGAGTTTATACTTAGCCACATTCATATAAATGAGTTCTTGTATGGTTTGCATAATCAGAATTTGCGAGGCATGAAGTGTTAAGTTCGGGTATCTTATGGGAATATAACCCCTATGCACTTTATGACATGCTTAACGGAGGGCATGGAGGACAACAGTCCAAGGCAGGTGCCAGCAAGATTGATTGAAATGAGTACTAAGTCTTTTATAAGTCCTTGTCATGTTGAGTTAGATGCAAAAGTCAAAGTCAGGAGGCGAAACACTATGGCATTTAGAGATCATAATGATCAGTTGAGAAGAATCATTATGTGCATACACTTACGCGTAAATGTTTAAGTGGAATTCAAGTCTAATTTGGAGGAACTGGCTCAGAAGAATTTTAAGTTTGCATTTGGGTGTTAATGCATGATTTGAGTAGCAGCTGAAACGTAGTGCACAATGCTAAGGCGTGGCTCAAGTAGATGAGATCCATAACAAAGAATTAAAGCTAAGTGATGTTGATGCTTAGGCATGCAAGTTGGCAGAGGCGTTTTTACAAAGGCCAACAATGATTGATGAATTTTAAAAGAGGTTCTAAAAGTGCATAAAGCAAAGGTAAAACAAATATAGTGTTTATACTGGTTCACGTCCAATGAGGACATTAAAAAATTAGGTGGGGGAGGCTTATGACCGGACAAATTAGTGTTGCACAATGATTGCGCATTACAAAGTAGCCGACCAAGTTAGTGTCCGACAATTATTGTGCGACACTGTATAGACTGTCAATTGCTAAAGATAGCAAGACCCTGCAGGGAAAGTGAAGCGCAAAGGTGGCGCCACACTATAAGGACATTGGAAAAGTAATTAAGATTATTGGCCGACACAATGAAGCTTCATTGAGGGAAAGGCAAGGCAAGGCCAAAGTGACAAGATGCAACATGCGATGTTGACATTGATTCATATCCATGGAATTGAGTTGGACCAAACTCAAGGATGATGCAAGAGTGTGGAATAGGCCAAACATTTGGGTTATGCATTAGTTCAAGGCTGGAAAAAGCTTGAACAATGCAAACAAGCTAGTAATGCAAGAGCAGCATTGCTATTGTCAAGCAAATTGGATAAGTGAAGCATATGACGCATGAATAACCATAATGAGCTTGAGGAGTTGGCCTTGATGATTGAAGCACAAGGATTGGCTGTGCATTGACTTAGAGCAAGAAAGATGCACGGGTAAGATAGCCGTGCATTGGATCAAGGCCAAGTTCAGTAAAGTGCAACTATTATGCAATATGGCTCAAGTGACGGTTATGAGTTGGTTAATGGACTCACAAGCATGCCAAAGGTGTGAGACAATATATGACGGTTATAAAAGAATTTTACATGCGTGGGAAAATGTTTTTAGCTGCTTTGGAAAAGCTGTTTAGTGTTTTCCCGAGTTTAAAGAGAAACTAACCTATTTGGCACTTTATAGGCGTTAATGGAACTACTCCATGGGACAGATGGTTGTCCCCTGCGTGTGAAACAGTTGTGCAAGGTTTTTGGCCAAGAAAGATGCTATATTAATTGTGCTAAGGCATTGGAAAATAGGCAGGCTTACATAGGAGATTGTGAGACTCAAATAAAGAGAGTTTTTGTAAGGTTAAGGCTTGGTTGAAGATGAACAAGTCTGTGTAAGTACCTAAGCGGGCAAGTTTTGTATATATTCCGTTTGATGCAATAAAATGAGTTGATTGTGCCATGTTCTAAGTGTTCTTGGTTGGATGATTGTTGTTGGAAAAGTATGGAAATGTCTGAATGTATTATGAGATACATTTGAGAATCTAAGAGAAGTGAAATAAGGCTAAAGACTTCCGATATAAAATTGAAGAGTTGGCTGTTTGCTTTGGTGTAAACTTATAAGGCTGAAGTGCAGATAGGTGAAGCTTAATTCACTGAACCACTGTGCTACTAGGTTATACTTGCGCATAAAATTTGCAAGATGCATTTCGGGTGTGAGATTTTCCATGCATGCCAATTGATTATGGTACAAATTCCTGACCACCACATAACTAGTTCCGTTATCAAATAAGTCATATCATAATTTAGGTACATCCATACTTGCGAAGCAAAATTATATTTAAGAAAAAAATTGCTTCAAGTTTTCTCACCAAAGCCACATAGTGGACAATGTCTAGCGCAATGGCCTCTATCTTCATGTTTGTTGGTAGAATTAAATGGACATATTTGTAAACAAACATCTTAATTAGGGAGATACTTGCGTATCCCATGTCTTGTTCCATTCTTGACTTGAATCATCATTGGAGTGCTGATAATTATAAAAGAGACTTTATATAAAATTTACTTGTGTTGTTTAAAGTCTAGACTGGTTCATCTTCCATGTTTGTTTTTAGTATTTTAATTTTTCGTAATCTTAATTATTGTGTTTCGGTCAAAACAAACAAACAATTTTTGTTGATCTAATCTATAAGTATCAGTGCGCCTATATTTTTGAAAATTGCTTCTGCTTGATTCTGCGTATTTAAAGGGGGTTTAAGTTTTGTATCTATTAGTCACTCCATAAATCTATATTGTTATCATTTCCCTTTTCCAAAAATTGTTCGTTTGATGTGTTTTATTCCGGAAAGAATCCCTTTCCAAATTTGGTCGCCAGTCTGCTTTGGTATGGGGTTGATGTGCATCATATCATTTTTCCATCATGGCTAGGTTAAACTCCTTCATGTTTTGTATTCCTAATTATCTTTTTGTTATAGGTTTACATAGAACATTCCAAAGTTTTTAGGTATACACCTTTCTTACCTTTATCGTGTTTACCTTCTTTTTATTTTTTTAAAATTTTTTCCCATACCAACAATCTCTTTGATTTCGCTGTGATGTTAAAAATTAATTACAGATTATTTTGGATTTTGGAATTAAAGCTAGTGACTTATTTAATACACACTTAGAAGAAGCTATGATTTTAAACATTAAAGTTCTTCCAGCAGTGTTAAGATTTTTACTTCCAACTCATAAGCATGTTAATCATTTTATCAATTATGGACTCAAAACATTGAAATGTTGGATCTGTAGGTAAACAAGGGTGAGCCTAAGTATTTATCAATTAAAGGTATTAGTTTCACCACTAGAGTAATAGTGATATCATTTTCAAACGTCCTGTCAATTTTTATGCTGAAAAGCACACCTGATTTCGGCATACTAATGAGTTATCCAGAGGCTAATAGACTTACCAAATTTTGACTAGTGTTGACATTATCATTGCAGAATATGAGACAATTATTAAGAGATGACTAACTGATGGAGCTTTAGGATTAATTTTTATACCTTTTAGTAATCCCTTGCTTTCAGCATATATTATGATTCTAGAAAAAACTTTCATCCAAAATAGGAAAAGATAAGGAGACATTGAGTGTCCTTGTTTCAACCCTTATAGGTTTGAAGAACTCACGTGTGAACCATTTATCAAGACATTTAAGATTGTAGTTGAGATACATTCCATGACTAAATTACACCAGTCATCATTAAATCCTAGTTAATTTGCATTCGACTCTGTCAAAAGCTTTTACTATATCTATTTTCGTCCCATGTAGACTATTTTACCTTTCTTGTTTCCCAGTTTATGAATTAATTCATGTAAAATGATTATATTATCAACAATCTGCCTTCCTGGAACAAAGGAAAATTGATAAGGTGATAAGGTGACATTCAAGATTGTAGTTGAGATACAGTTCATGACTAAATTACACCACTCGTAATTAAATCCTAGTTAATTTTCATTCAAATCCGTCAAAAGCTTTTAATATCTATATTTTTAGTCCCATCAAGCCTATTTTACCTTTCTTGTTTCCCAGTTTGTGAATTAATTCATGAAAAATGATTATATTATAAAAAATATGCCTTCCTGGAACAAATGCAAATCGATAAGGTGATATAATTTTATCTAGCAAGCCTTTTATTCTACCAGCCATCAGTTTTGCTATAACTTTATAGGATTTATTGGCCAGAGCAATTTGTCTGTACTCAACCGAAGTAGTATGGTTCATAATTTTTGGCATAAGAAGGATCAATAAGGCACTCAAATCTTTATATATATGAACGGTTTCAAAGAAATATTGTATCACGAAGGTTAGGTTAGGTCCTATAATCTCCCAATTCTGTTGATAAAATTGGGAGGGAAACCATCCTGACCTGGACTCTTGTCTGGCCCTATAAAGAATATTATCATTTTTACTCCAGCTATTGTAATATTTTGACAAGCATTTAATTGTCAAAGTTAGTGATACAACTTTGTATCAGGTTGATCATGCTACTACTTATACCTGGTTAACTTTAATGCAGGAGGCTACCTCGTCTCTATTGTTGGCCCATTTCCTATCATTTTTCTGTAAAAGTTTTAGTTTTGCTTCTCCCATACCTATATTTTTATTTAATGTGGAAATACCTAGTGTTTATGTTCGATAGAGCCGGGTTCAGATCTCTACTTTTATCTTTTCAAAAAAATTCTTGCATATCATACCATGTTTTTAGTTCAGTTGTCGTAGTAGCCAAATATTTATATTTATCTCTATATTATTGTTCCATGTTGATCTTATCTAAAGATTCCTTAAACTTTTCTATATTTGTCTTTATATGACCAAGATTAGTTCTATTTCATATAGTCTAAGAATGTATTTAACAGAAAAAAGTTTCTTGTTGAGAATAAGAGCAGTAGATCCTCTAATATTGTTGTTCAAACAGTCTTGGATCAAAGGTCTACTATTGTTGATAAAAAAGTACTTGAAGGGAGTAACTCTATCACTCCAATTATTGTCTGTGTTCTGAAAGATAGAAACATGGTCAGAGGTATGGGAACCTATGTGAGTTATGCTATAATTAGAGAAATTACTATTCCAATTTGAGTTAGCCAAGGCTCTGTCCAACCTTTGTGAAGTTATTGTTCTGTCTTATATTGTTCCAGATATAGGTGTACTTAGAGAAGCCTAGGCTCATTTATCCACTGTTATGAATTAGTTTATTGCAAATCCTTGCTTCTCTCTCATTGAAAGGGGGTTTACTATGTTTTCCTCTATATCAAGAACTACACTGCAATCACTTATGACAGTCAAGGGTTTGTTAATGTGATGTGCTATTTATCTGACAATCTACCCTGAATGCCACTTTTGGTCTCATGAACTCCCATAAAAGCAAGTTAGAATCCAATCTGGTATGTCTCTCATGGAAATGAGATTTGCTGTGTTTTCCTTTATATCAAGAACTACACCGCAATCACCTATGACAGTCCAGGGTTTGTTAATGCGAGGTGCCATTTAGATAATAATCTGCCCTGAATTCCACTTTTGACTTCATGGACTCCCATGAAAGCAATTTAGAATCCAGTTTGGTATGTTATTGATGACATAAATGTTGATATTTATATAATTATAGTCATATTCCATTAGATCTAATTTATATTATTTTTTCAGATGAAATAAATACCACCTACCCTACCTCTATGTGGAACAAGCCAGTACATGATAATATTTATTTCCTAATAATCTTGTGCATTTTTTGGTTTTGTTGTTTAGTTTCAGAAAATATACACTCAAGATTTTTCTTATTTAGAATATCATTTGAAATGTTTCTTGTTTCTTAATCCTTGGCAGTTCCAAACTATGACTCTAGTGAACTGAAAAAAATATGAGACCACCGGTATTCGAATTTGTAGAGGTTAGTATTTTCTTAAATATATCTATATGTGAGCATGGCGATGTTTAATTCCCCTAACGAGAGATTGAATTTGTAACCAACTTATGTACATACATACAAAAAAAAAAAAAAACAACGTATCTACTAAATCTTATGTCACGATATTTTTTTTTTAGAAATGTGTTGAAATTTCATGTGTATGTATATAGTATTCCAAGATGAAGTGTGTAGTAAAATGAATTCTATCATGAATTGGGTATAAATTAAGCGATTTTCCTATGTTTCACCTTTTTTTTCCGTTTCCTATAATTGTTTTCTTTCCTTGTGATGTTTTTCCTTATTTCTCGTTAACTTCATGCTAAAAACGGATTTTGCCACCTCATATTCATCTAAATCATTGGTTGTACAATTATTTTTACTGTTCTTATATTTTTTTGTCTTACACATGATCTGATGTTTCATTTTTTTGTTCTTCTCCAAAGGTTATCCAAGATATTATATTTTTTTGAAATAAAAAATAAATAAATATCTAAAGATATTATATACCCAAAGATAACTCTTCTTTCCTGATGGACCGCGCTAAAACTATTTATTTGGACTTAGGACCAAATGATAAACAATAAATAAACTGTTTAGTCTAAAATCTCATCCAAATAGATTGGTTAGTATCGACCCATTTAATTAGGTACAAGTTAGTCCTCTAGTTATATAAAATATGGAAAATACTCTAATAACCATTCTGATTTACAATTTATCCAAAATGTTTGCAGTTTACTCCGAAGTGACGATACTTATATTCCTGAGCATGTTTGTCTCAAGTCATGGCTAATGGTTTCGAAAGGTGCTCCTGGCCTTACTATAACTGAAATTGACCAAGATTTTATTTGTGAAGAGGATATAAAACCCACAATTTCTTTACATGCGCTTATCGGATCTCCTCAACCTAGAAAAATGCGTATTACAGGCTATTTTAAGGGGCACCCTATCGCGGTTCTTATATATTTTGGCTCTACTCACAATTTTCTCAATCCTTCGGTCGCGAAGCAATGTGTTACCGGATTCAGTCGGACAAGGTACCTTCACATGTTATGATTGGTGATGGGGGGATTTTTCAAACAAATGGTTTATGTATGGATGTTCATATTAAATTACAAGGGTATGTATTCTCAACTAATTTTTTACCTTCTTAGCATATGTGGATGTGATTTTGTGTTAGGCGTCCAGTGATTGCATTCATTGTGAATAATTTTGTGGGATTTCAGTTAAATTAACAATGAAGTTTAAGATATGACTACAAAAATTCTTATTAGTTGGGGATAATTCACCTACTGTAATGGTTTTAGACAGTACCCCTATGACACGTTTACCATGTCGTGAACGATATGGTGTTACTTTCCATTTTTCTGCATCTAAGTCATCAACATTAAGTGTTTCAGTTGTACCAATTGAAATTCGTCACCTACTTTCAAGCTTTGCAGATATTTTTAAACAACCTACATAGCTTCCTTCTAAGAGTTCCCGTGATGAAAATATCCCATTATCTCTAGTTGCTTCTCCGGTCAATGGACGACTGTATCGTTATCCACATTTCCAAAAGGATGAAATCGAGAAGACAGTTTCAACATTACAAGATAAGGGGATGATTGGTCTAAGTACTAGTCCATACTTGTCTCCCGTCCTTATGGTTTGTAAAAAAATGGGTCTTGGCGCATGTGTGTGGATTATCGTGCTCTTAATAAGCTAACTATCAAAGATCGTTTTCCCATTTTAATGGTGGATAAGTTGCTTGATGAATCACACTGTTCCAGCATTTTTTCTAAGATTGATTTACGCCCCGGTCATCATCAAATCATACTTCATGAGCCAGATATTTCAAAGACAGTGTTTCAGACACATGATGGCCATTACGAGTTCTTGGTTATGCCATTTGGACTTTCAAATGCTCTAGCTACTTTTCAAAGTTTGATGAATGGCATGATGTTGGGACCTTAATTCCACATTGGTCATATGGGGATTAATTGGGTAGTTTATAAAATCAATGGGATCCTATAACTAGCAGACTGATTTTAGAGTTGAGTTCTACCGATGGGCTTATGGCGAGTTGGGGTCAGTATCCTAACATTTGGTATCATAGGAAACCACCAAGAACCATGCCCACTCCACGGAAGGCGTGACCTGTAGACTGGATTAAGATGTGGGTGCACCTGCGTATGGGCATATATAGTTGTCACCACATTGAATACCGGTAGTCAAGTGGATCCGCCATAAGGAAAGTGAAAACGTGGGGGTACCAAAACACACCACCAACCTTTTCTTAGGTAACCTTTGTGGACTAAACCTAAATACAATTCCAAGAGTTCAACTTAGTGAATCTCAATCAAGGAATAATATTCAAAGTTTATATCTCTTTCTCTTACAATCAGAATGCTATAGAGACAAGTCCGTGAACCTGATTATACGTGAGAGTACTTGGACGATTCCAAAGATCAATATACAAGAATCAATCAAGTCGTATCCAACAATTGAGATGGACTTATCTACTTGAATTGATTTTAACGTACAACCTAAGGCTACACAGGAACCGGCCTGTATCCAAAAAACCGGTGCGGAACCGGGATAAATAAACCGGAACCAGACCAGAACCAGTTTATGGGGTACAAGGATGAGAGTGGGAACCGGTATAAGAGTGGGTACATGGAATGGTTCTATCCCATTCCTGGCCTGTACCAGACTAAATAAACCGGTTAATATTAACCGTTCATCTTTTGATTAGATTTAATATTTTCCATTCATATTAGGTTTTAATATAGGTGTTGTACTCTCTCACAGTTTAGGTTCTTTTCTTCTCCTTCATCGCTCTCACATCGTTTCTTCTTTCTTCCCTGAACAGCAACACCAGTACCAGTTAATACCATCACCACCACCACCTTCTTCTTCTTCATTATCAACAACATCATAATACCAGTTAAAATCATCACCTTCTTATTCTTCACCAACATCAGTGAGATTCACTCATCACTCTTCTTCTTCAGTTACCAACAAAAAGTAAAAAATGTTAGGGTTCTTCAGTTCTGAAAATACGAGGGTACCCAAATATACCTCAATCTAAAACTTTTCCTACCTATAGGTCCTTTCTCCGAAAGTGATTGTCTATGGACTGAGTCGAGACAATACAACTAATCGGTTCATACTTCGTGTGATCGTCTATGGATACGAGATCGAGACAATACAACAACAAAGTATGTTTACTTGATAAAAAGGTTCGGACTTAACCAAACACAATAGGATTACTTATCAAGTAAATAGGAATTAACGTTTGTGTGTTTTACTTTAATTATAATAAAACATTTATAATGCGGGAAATAAAAGTAAATGACACAGCAAGATTTTGTTAATGAGGAAACCGCAAAGGCAGAAAAACCCCGGGACCTTGTCTAGAATTGAATACTCTCAGGATTAAGCCGCTACACAAAATTACACCAACTTCGTATAGTTGAGACCAAGCAACTAAACCTATAGTTCACCTAGTTCCGTCTGTATTCGCAAGCCTCCAACTTATAAATAAGTCACGTACTTGGATAAATTCTTTTGGTTCGTATTCCAAACAGTAAAGGAATAACAAATTTGTTTGGTATCAACTCTCTTCAACCAAGTGATATGAGTCGGACAAAGGCTCTTCTGTTTATCTTAACATAAACTCCTTTGTGAGGTCCTTAGATCTGTCTTATGTTCAATTACCAAAGTAATCGTTAATATTTTGCGATCAACACTCTTAATCCAAAGAATTGTGTTGATGCCGATCTACTCAATTAATCAATCCAATTCTATCACAAGGATAAAACCGATTATTAATTGAGTCATCTTTTTACCGAAAAAAGTATTGTGCGCACCAAAGATTATGAACTCACAAATTAGAAATCTTCAATATCTTCTTCGTCTTCAAATCTTCTTAGATCTTCAATAAACACCTTCACACAATCACTTGAATCTCTTGTGATCAATCACGCACAGAACGGAGTCTGTTAACAATGGATTACCACAAGATCTTCTTTACAACTAACAACAATCTAAAGATCCCTGTCGAAACTCTGAACTAGTTTGAGTGAATCTTATATCAGAAGAGAAGATTCTCATGCATAAACATACTAGATGCAATCAAAGTTCAACCACTGTTAGTCAACCAAATCAATGAAAACAAAAGATAACCCGCAATTATCTAGTTTCCCACCAACGGTACTGATTAGAGCTTCTCAATACCAAAGAAGACTTTAAACCGAGCAGACGTAAGAGATTTCGCGTAATTAGGTTACTCTCCTCTCTGAATAGGCGGCTTCACCAGTAGCATCACAACAAGAGGTAGTTTGCTGTTACGAAGGATTAGTTTGATAGAAATGCAAACTTCAGTATTTATAGACTAGGAAGTTTGGACACCAAGGAATTTCCAAAACCGCAAATATTCTCAAGATATTCATTAAAACACAAATTCGGTTTTCATAATTCCTGGAAATGCTCTGTCCAAAAAATAATAATCGAAATCTCTAAGAAAATCTTTAATTAGTAAATGCACATTACTAATTCTTATTTTCCTAAAAATGGAATCAATAGCCTTAATTAAAAGATTCTTAACTTATTTATGTTTCGATCCTGGGATTCTATTCCCTTAGCTATTAAGGAATAACTTTGAATAATTAAATAATAAGCATTCACAGCACGTGTTCAAAGTATGTCGACATCCTAACTTTGTAAGTTGTGTTTCATACTTACAACCTTGAAACCGATTTACCACACTTCCAAACAAGTTTATAATTGTTTCATATGACTTTCAAGAACTATGCGATTGCTTAAATAACATTCAAACACAAATCATGGGTGTAACAGTTCTACCCAAACAAGTTTCGGTTCTACCTCCATGTGAGTATTGTGCATAGTCACACTATCTTTCCAAAATTTGGTTGACAAGGTACTGGGATCGGTTCCCCACATATATATGGTATCTAACTTGACTGTGTTGCACATATCCATAGGATCGATTCCCCTTTTCCTAAAACGTGTTGCACACGTCCATAGGATGGGTTCCCCTTTCTGCTATAAACCTGTTGCACCTCATACAAGGATCGGTTCCCCTTTGTGATATACTACACCTCTTACTAGGATCGGTTCCCCTTTTCCCAGTTTTGGTCAGACATAAAATCACAAACCTGATCATACCATCTCAGGTGATTACTTAAGATCGGTTTCACCAATAAAAGTCATACCAATACATAAGTCAGGCCTTTGTGAATAGTTTTACCAAGAACACAAACAAGTCATGAATGGTTCTACTAAATCACACATATTGGATTTTCACAAGATATGCAATGAATAAAAATCCCAATAACGCCTGGCGATTTCCTTTTCGATTCACAAACAAGTTTATGAACTTAGTTCCTTAGAACACATGTAAACATTGTTCCCTAAGATGAAATCCTCACCTCATACCCATACATAATCACAATAGCATTCAAATGATTATGGCGATGTCTTATCTACAAAGTTTAATGGTTAAGCAATAAACCTCGTATTGTATTCCTTAATACTATGTCTATCTAGAGTTCAAATATGCTTCACAGTTTTGTTTTCAATATGCACGACTTGAAAGATACGTTAGGGAATGAAACAGTTCAAGTCAAATATCACTAACCTCAAGTGGAAGGATGATTTTTGTCGTTGTAGATCCTTCCTTCTTCACATCTTCAAGTCTTCGCAATACTTGTAATGTCTCATATCCTAATATTTTTAAGATAACCTATACGAAGTTGACTCTAGTACATAATCAAAGGACTCTTAACATGAGTTTTGATTCACTAAAATATGACAACCAAACTTGACATACCAACTGTTGGTGGGTTCAACTGAGCTATGCTCTAATAATCTCCCCCTTTGTCAATTTTAGTGACAAAACTCTTACATCATATGGATAAACAAATTACAAGAATTCATTACACATACGATTGATTCCGGAATTCAACAGCACAGTAAACTGCATACATTCAATCCTCAAAAATTTCGTTGTTGACATTATAATAACAAAGCTAATATCCCTCTAAGGAAGATAGGTGGATATTCAATCTGCACGTCTTTGTTATACCACTTAATATGATATGTTACTCCCTCTTAGTCCGTGCTTTCACTCTTTCGTTTAGATTAAACGTTTAAGCACCAATGTTTTTTTCCTTAGCGATACCAATCAATATAAAATCAATGACAGTATCACTTGTTTACTCCATATATTTCTCCCCCTTTTTGTCACAAAATGACAAAGAAACGAAAAAAATAAAGGATAACACAAAAAGAATCTTACAAATCTCAAAATAGACTTGCAACCTGTAGAGTTAGGAACGAGGGTTCCATACACCATGTTCTGATAACCAATATCCAAACCGAAACTACAAGTAGTTTTATTTTGATATGTTATCAAGGAAACAATTGTCCGAAAAAAATTTCACTTTAGTTTAGCAAACCAAAAATCAACTAAGTGCCTTAGTTCCTTTGCTAAATCGATTGTACAAAAACAATCGCTTATACGATAAGACCAAAATAAAGATAACTCTATTTTTCTCATCAGGTTCTAATAATCCATAAACTCAGACCTTTAAATTTTAAACAAGACAAGTACCAGGTTAGTTAACTAGCATTTCTTGTTAAGGCATTCGATTAGACTTGAATAACCCAAACCTCACTTTGATCAGTTTAACTATGATCAGAATTAACTTAGTTTCTCTTATCCGGAATCAAATTGGACTAAACAATTCATCCCGTAAACCTTTTATTTCGTTAAGCCATAAATAATTCATACAAACCAAATAAATCAACTTGCATAATTATTCACCTCAACCGGAAGCAATTGAAACAACATAGACATTAAAGCACCGCAATTGCACCAAAATTTTGTAAGCCTAAACAATTGATACCACACAATAAAGCAAGATAACAATAGTTTTTCTTAACCGGAACCAATTGAATCACACATACATCCATACACACATAATGGAATAAACATCAATTGTACCGAAATTTAGTTAAGCAAAAGCAATAAATATATATATATAATAAATTCAGGCTTTTATTAAATAGGAAAACAATTAACTAACAAGATTGTTACCTCAAATTTCGTATCCACTTCTCCAATAAGTTTGTGTCTTCGTCCAGGGAGAATTGATATCGAAATATCATCACGTTGTCATCCTTATGCAAAAATAAAACAACAACCAACCTTTACCAGATAAAGGTTGAAAATCGGTTTTAACAATTGCAAGCAAAAGTTGGAAACCGTCGAAACACATATGCTTTCATGCTAAACCGAAACCGATTCAACATATTGTGACTTTTTCACATATTGTTTCTATCAGAACCCCTCATGATTCTTTGATAAAGCCTACCAACATGGGCTAGAACTTAATCCTGCTAAATCGAAAATTCACCCAAACCACAAGTGCTCACAACATATGAGATCGAATATTAAGGTCATGAAAACCGAAATCATACATCTCATAAATCAATTTGAAATGCATCATAAATATTCAACGTAAAATCAAGTATTGCAATTACCTAAATCTTGTAGGAAATTAAGTTGTGAAACCAACGCAAAAAGAATGAGGTCATTCCGAGTTCGGACGAAGAAGTTATGGGAAAAACAGTTTTACACTTCTTCGTATGGGGACCTCTCACTAGGATCGGTACCGCAAGTGTTACTTGTGACGGATCACAACACTAAACTGTTTTTGACATAAATTTTGCATACGATATCCGAATTCAGTGATTTTTGGCTCGTTTTAACCGTAAAAACAAGAGATACACATATATGATCAGTACATATCAACATCATAAACTCACAATTACCGTTTTTATCAAAACCTAAAATATAGATAGAGAAAGTATGAGTATAGAAGAAAAGAAATTTCCTAAAGATGTTAATTAGTCATATAATAGCCGAGAGATCATGTGCTCAGTTTTTCATGTGCTTCCTCACCATTAAAAAGATTGATCACTAACGTGAGCATGCACATTCTAATACAACTAGGTTGTGTTGAGTTGATCATTGTCTTGTTCGTCACGAGTGACTAAGACCGAATCATCATTCTTGACCTCTTGCTTGGTTTTTTTTTTTCTTGTTCCATCTCTTGTTTTTCTTCTTTGAATTGTGATGAAGAGTGTCATTATCACAACGTCCACTAGTACAAGAAATTCTGACATGATGTCTCTCCTTAGTCTTTCAAGAAAACTCTTGTAATTATTTTCATAAACAATTAGCAGCTGAGAGTCATTCTTGTGACTAACTTTTGGTCCCTTCTTGGCTTGGAGGACTTTGGGACCCATTTAGATTTGGATTTTACAAGAGAATCTTTCTACTTCATACCATTAGGAATTTATGATCATTGTCCTTTTGAATATTTTGCAAAACACCCTTTCTCCAATTTGGAACATCAGATCTTGTTTTTGCATTTAAAAAGTGATATCTCTTTCTATAATTGGGTCTTTCATGAAACGACCTTGTCGAGTGATATGTAAAATTTGAACTATCATTATAATAGTTCTTTTCCCTAAACTTAGGACAATACCGATCTGAGTTCCTTTGGGGAGCAATCTTAGCCAATTCGTTTGATACATAAGAAAGTGTGTCTTTTAACTTACGAATATTGCATCCCCATTCCATATGCCCTTTATTACCATAATAACTACAATGCTTAGTAACATACAAAGTGTGAGTTTTAATGTTACATTTTTGTGGATCCTCTTGCATTGGAGCTCGATGATTTCTCTTCCTCCTCATCTTCTTCTTATCTTTGTTCAACTTTGTTGCTTTCTTGACATTAGCAGAAGTGCTCTCTTTGATTGTCGTACTTGAAGAGAATGATTGAACATGATTTTTATCTTGACTGGTTTTACTTCTTTACACGAAATATGAGCATTTTTTTGCATCAGTGGAAGCCTCTCGTTTAGAAGAATTTTTAGCTTTAACAAATTTTACCTCTTTGCTAATATTCCTTTATAGCCTAATCCTCGTGAATCACGATGATTTCTATTTGTTTCTAACATTGAGGTTAAATTGTTTGAGCTAGAATTAAACTTTTTAAGGTCCAAATTTTCTTCTTCCAACATCTTGATTTTATCAAGAGCACTAGCTAGATCAGCCTCAAGGTGTATTTTTCGGGAGAGATATTCACCTTCTTTCTCTCCAAAACTCTTTTGTTGAGAGTTAATCCTTGCATCACAATCAACAAGTTTCTCTTCCAATAAATGTACTTTTTCAAGAGTAGCATCACGATCTTTCTCTAAAAGTTCCGCTCGAGAAAGACTAGCACTTGCTTTTTCCTCAAGATTCTGTATACATTTAGAATCAGTTTTCTTTGCTTCCTCAAGGAAATTGTTAAGCCTTTCTCCCAGAGAATGAATCTCTAATGAAGCTTCTCTTTTTAGAGAAACAAATTCAGACTTTGAGGTGTCAAGACCAATGACAAGTTGATCAATCATAGCTTGCAGACAATTTATATCGTTTAGATGCTTCTAGTCTCTTTCTAATGCAAGAATTGGTTCAGTTGAACATGAGAGAAATTTTTCGCTTAATTCATTTTCAAGAAATGTTTTTATATTCGATGAATCAATGTTTTCTCGTTATCAAGAAGAGTTCTTTCAGAGTCTGAATCATTGATTACACATACAAGACTTAACTTAATCTCGTTTGAGAACATTCAGAATTATTCTCAGAAGAGCAAGTAGAACTTGACGAAGAAGACCCTTTTAAACATTTCTTAAAATCAAAACATTCAACGTCTTGCGATACGTTAACTGAGTCTTTCTTTAGTATTCGCTCTCGCTTAACTTTACTTTCACTCATGTCTTATAGGTTGGATCGCATCAAACACAGATTGTTAGATCTTTTCGTGTTTGCCTGCTCTGATACCAATTGAAAAGTCGAGGGTACCAAAATATACCTCAATCTAAAACTTTTCCTACCTATAAGTCCTTTCTCCGACAGTGATTGGCTATGGACTGAGTCGAGACAATACAACTAATCGGTTCACACTTCGTGTGATCTTCTATGGATACGGGATCGAGATAATACAACAACGAAGTATGTTTACTTGATAAAAAGGTTCGTACTTAACCAAACACAATAGGATTGCTTATCAAGTAAATATGAATTAACGTTTGTGTGATTTACTTTAATTATAATAAAACAATTATAATGCGAAAAATAAAAGTAAATGACACAACAAGATTTTGTTAACGAGGAAACTGCAAATGTAGAAAAACCCCGGGGCCTTGTACAGAATTGAATACTCTCAGGATTAAGCCTTTACACAAAATTACACCAACTTCGTATAGTTGAGACCAAGCAACTAAACCTATAGTTCACCTAAAACCGTTTGTATTCCCACACCTTCAACTTATAAATAAGTCACGTACTTGGATCAATTCCTTTGGTTCGTATTCCAAACATTAAAGAAAAAACAAATCTGTTTGGTATCAACTCTTTTCAACCAAGTGATATGAGTCGAACAAAGGCTCTTTCCGTTTATATTAACATAAACTCCTTCGTGAGGTCCTTAGATATATCTTATGTTCAATTACCAAAGTAATCGTTAAGATTTTGCGATCAACACTCTTAATCCAAAGAATTGTGTTGATGCCGATCTACTCAATTAATCAATCAAATTCTATCATAAGGATAAAACTGATTATTAAATGGATCCTCTTTTTACCGAAATAAGTATTGTGCACACCAAAGATTATGAACTCACAAATCAGAAATATTCAATATCTTCTTCGTCTTCAAATCTTCTTAGATCTTCAATAAACACCTGCACACAATCACTTGAATCTCTTGTGATCAATCATGCATAGAACGGAGTCTGTTAACAATGGACTATCACAAGATCGTCTTTAGAACTAAAAACAATCTAAAGATTCATGTCGAAACTCTGAACTAGTTTGAGTGAATCTTATATCAGAAGAGAAGATTCTCAAGCATAAACAAATTAGGTGCAATCAAAGTTCAACCACCGTTAGTCAATCAAATCAATGAAAACAAAAGATAAACCGCAATTATCTAGTTTCCCACCAACGGTACTGACTAGAGCTTCTCAATCCCAAAAAAGACTTTAAACCGAGCGGCCGTAAGAGATTTCGCCAAATTAGGTTACTCTCCTCTCCGAATAGGCGGCTTCACCAGTAGCAGCACAACAAGAGGTAGTTTGCTGTTACGAAGGATTAGTTTACTAGAAATGCAAACTTCAGTATTTATAGACTAGGAAGTTTGGATACCAAGGAATTTCCAAAACCGAAAATATTCTCAAGATATTCATTAAAGCACAAATTCGGTTTTTATAATTCCTGGAAATGCTCTGTCCAAAAATTAATGATTGAAATCTCTCAGAAAATCTTTAATTAGTAAATGCACATTACTAATTCTTATTTTCCTAAAAATGAAATTAATAACCTTAACTAAAAGATTCTTAACTTATTTATGTTTCGATCCTGGGATTCTCTTCCCTTAACTATTAAGGAATAGCTTTGAATAATTAAATAATAAGCATTCACAACACGTGTTCAAAGTATGTCGACATCCTAACTTTGTAAGTTCTTTTTCATACTTACAACCTTGAAACCGATTTTCCACACTTCCAAACAAGTTTAGAATTAGTTCATCTGACTTTCAAGAACTATGCGATTGATCAAATAACATTCAATCACAAATCATGGGTGTAACGGTTCTACCAAAAGAATTTTCGGTCCTACCTCCATGTGAGTACTTTGTATAGTCACACTAGCTTTCCAAAATTCGGTTGAATAGGTACTAAGATCGGTTCCCAACATATATATGGTATGTAACTTGAATGTGTTGCACATGTCTATTGGATCGGTTCCCTTTTTCCTAAAAACTTGCTGCACACATCCATAGGATCGGTTCCCCTTTCTGCTATAAACCTGTTGCACCTCATACAAGGATCGGTTCCTCTTTGTGATGTACTTCACCTCTTACTAGTATCGGTTCCCCTTTTCCCAGTTTTTGTCAGACATAAAATCACAAACCCGATCATACCATCTCAAGTGATTACTTAAGATCGGTTTCACTAATAAAAGTCATACCAATACATAAGTCAGGCCTTTGTGAATAGTTTTACAAAGAACACAAACAAGTCATGAACGGTTCTACTAAATCACACATATTGGATGTTTACAAGATATCCAATGAATAACAATCCCAATAACACCTGACGATTTCCTTTTGGATTCACAAACAAGTTTATGAACTTACTTCCTTAGAACACATATAAACATTGTTCCTTAGATGGATTTTGGTAAAGATGCAGTTCTTGAAGATAGTTGATGGATTTGGTGGTTTAATTATGTTTAGGTCTCTATTCAATCAAAAAATCTTTTTATTGTATCTGTTTTCAATTTCTTATGAATCCATTAATTGATTTTGTAGGAAATTTGTAACATAGGTCCTGATCTTTGGATTGATACCTGATGTGAATTTGTGGGTTGGCATTTTGTTCAATTGAATTTTGGGTAAAAATCCGGTATCGGACTGGAACCAGACTTGTGTTACCGGTACATGTACAAGTACAGGTTTAAGGGCAGGTACAGGTACTCACAATAGAGAACCGGTCAACACGAGGTACATGTACCTGGTTCCTAAGAAACACGGACCGTACCGGACCATGTGCAGCCTTAGTACAACTTGTGATATTTCAATTATAAAGATAAACAATATAATGCGGAAAAGAAATAACACAGACACTAGAAATTTTGTTAACAAGGAAACCGAAAATGCAGAAAAACCCCGGGACCTAGTCCAAATTTGAACACGAAACTCTATTAAGCCGCTGCAGGCACTAGCCTACTCTCAGAACTTCGGACTGGAATGTTGCTGAGATCGAATTAAATTATCACAGAAATTCATATTACAGTTTCACTCCTTACGCCTCTTGAATCCCAACAGGACTCCGCACAATTGATTATCTTAGATGACGTCATTTACATCCTAAGAGTTGCTTCAACTCAATTAAATACTTTAAACCAGTCTGTCTCCCACAGATAAGCTTATATGTGATTTCCATTCTGATCGAAGATCAAGGTGAGGTAAAAAATCGATTTCAATAGACAAGGTTTAGTAAACCTCAAAATATGGTCTTATGACTCCCGAAGAGCAGCCTAGATTATAATTCACCTCACAAGTATAAACTTGTGGAATCAAAAAGTTTTAGATGAAGAAACTTTGTGATTTATATCTATCTTATTTTGCTGGTGAAAGACTCAATAATCAAAACAAGATCAGGATACACGAACTATCAACATAACGATAGTTGGATCTAGCTTCACGAATCCCTTGGTGAAGTCTTTTTAGTTCCTAAAACCTGGAAGTGTTTTAAGGAGAAGACGAATCTAGTTTATAACTAGCACACACACAGATAATGTCAGGGATTTAAAAATCCCAATTGTTTGAGGTTCTCCTTTTATAAAGTTTCAAGATCAAGGTTGCTTTGGATTTAATCTAAGGTAGCTTTGGAATCAAGAAATCAATAATCATATCGTTAGATGAAAAACTTGACTTGAGATTAACATAACACAATATACACTCTGGTTAGGATGAACCGTGACCGGACCGTGTATAATGCTTGGATCATAAAGGTTAGCCGAAACTAGCCAATTGAAAAATAAGCTTAACCATTTTCATATAACGCTTTAGGACTTTTCTTGAGTCACAAATGTGATCAATCATGTCTATCTGTGTTCTTAGAGAGTTATTCAAATGTCAATTATCTCATAGAAATAATTCCGATGCATCTGAAAATATTCGACAGGGTAAGTACGTGTACCAGGTAAGTGTATTGTACTTGTTCTTGAATATTCTTGTCATAGTACGTGTACCGGGTATATGTACCCTTAAGACAAAAACAAGTTCAGGAACTCACAAATTTTTCATGGTATGCGTACTGGGTATGCGTACCTTTCCGGTTTTGAAACCATCAAATATTTTTCGGTTTGCATCCTAGGTACGCGTACCTTTCCAGGTTCACGAGTCACGGACTTTTTATGGTATGAATACCGGGTATGCGTAACAAAAAGTCGTTGCCGAACTATAGCTACGTGGGTACGTGTACTGGGTACATGTACTGTGGCTCCATACTTATAACAGTTCTCTCAATATGTGAACTGGTATGCATACTGTCATGTATCCAGATTTACAGTAGTTCTATATCTCCCTAATAATCGATTTGAAACATTCCCGAATAACATCAATGACACATATCACTATTCCAGGCTATTTTCAAATTATTTAATCTTGAATCATAATTTAGGTCATCAGCAATAAATTGTCCTTAACCAAATTCATCAAGTATGAACAAATGTTCTTAAGCTTAGCATATTTCGAGAACGATATTGAAGATAAACTTGACTCAAAATTTTTGTTATGCATGTACTGTCTAATTTAGTCATGCGACAATGTCTCATAAATAGAAAGGTGAAAACTTGAGAAATAGGTGCTTCAGTCTTCACTTACCTTTGTTGAAGAAGTTCTCCAGAACTCATGTTGATCTTCGCTTTCAAACGGTAGGACGCAGTGGTATCCGAATCTCGACTACGCACTTCTATCATAATCCGAGACTTGACTAAATGTAGACTAGAAATCAAGGTATAGTTTTGACAACAAACTTGAGATACCAACACTTGCGAGTTCGTCAGAGCAATGCTCTAACAGAAAGGGCTATCGCCTGGCCAGTGTCGATAGAGTTGGCCAACGAGGATGTTGGGTTTGGAAACGTGGTGAGATGTTGAGACCTTAGTCCCACATTTGTCAGATGGGGCTTAATTGAGTATTTTATAAGTCAATGGGATCCCTCAGCTTGTAGACTAGCATGGGCTTATAGCGAGTTGGAATCGGTATCCAAACAAAAGCCCAACGAAAATGGCTCTAAACGAACATTTCTGCATAATAAATCTCCCAAACAAAAGCAGGAGAACAAAAGATCCCAAGATCTATTAAACTTCATTTTCAAATATAAAATGAACACCATTAGCTTTGTTTTACTTGTTCTGGCTATCTTTCAAAGCATATATATGTAGCCTCTGTCTGAATAGCATTGCAATTCCTTAACGCCAAATTATCTATTTTGTAGTTGGCCTAGGCAAATGGTTGTAACCACTGATCTGCATCAATGAAAGACATGTTTATGAATGATGAAGCTTGGGTGTCATTAAGGTTCTGTGAATAAGAGGTCCTCAGTGTTGTATTGGCTCCTTCACCTGTGCATTTATACTCTCCATAAAAGATGGTCCTGCATAGTTAACACTTTCATCAGTTGACCTGTAGATAGTAGAATATTGTCTTTGTTTGCACAAGTTCCTGAACAGTGATGCAAAAATAGGTATATACGGGTGTATGCTTACTGATCTCTTGTAGGGTCATTGAGATCATTCCAGCCTTCTGGGGCAATGATCGAAGTCATTGTTGTGTAAGCAAAAATGACCCTGGAGAAAGGTCTCCAAGCCCTGCCTAGCCACACCCTTCCTGTTCCTCCAACAAAGCAATTAACAAATGCGAATCCTGAATTTTCATCATTGGAAGCCCTACCATGTGCTGTAATAGCCCCATTTACATTCTTCGATCCTACTGGTACTGGATTTGCCATTGAGATTAACTTACAGTTCTGAAATTGCATGCAACAAATAAACTATCAATTGGATGCATGGAGGCAGCTTAATTGTCATGGTATGCAAATTTTCAATATTTCTTTTGCCGGAGGCATATATGAGTTCGGAAATTTCGAACACTTAAAATAACTGATGTTACGTGGAGTAAGTGGATCATCTATCAAAAAAATTTAAGGCTAGATCAGCTATTATTGCTTTTGAAGGATCTCGAGTTTATTCATGAGAAGGTGAAACTTAGACGATATATATACCTCATAAATTGACCTTCCATTGCCGAAAACGAAATCAATGGATCCTTGGATATAACAATCCTTGAAGTAGTGTCTTCCCCTATCATCGTGAAGCGTATCTTGAGCTCCAAAGAACCCACACCCCCAGAATGCAGCTTCATCTCCCGCAATTCTGATTGCCACTGCTTGGGCTCCAACTATACCAGGTCCTGGTATCGGTGCTACGTTCTGCCCACAATTCAAAGTGTAACCGAGTTAATAGAAACGGAATAATAAACACAATACGGTAGCTAATAAGCCTAATATATATGCCTGACCGATGTAAAACCACAAAACAGACAGATATTGAATTGTCAGTATTTCTCACCATGAAACTTAGATTCTTGGCAATGAAGTTGGGTGCAAAAACTTGAACGGAACCACTATAAAAGGTACCATGTGAAGTGTTGGCATTGTCATTATAAACAATTGCCGTTGATTCAAATCCTTGTCCTTGAAACGTGACGTTTGCTTTGGTCTTTGGAACCGTAACCTTCTCACTGCATGTACGGGGATAAATTTTCATAAATAAACTCGTACATATGAAAAGGATACTAGAAAAAGGAGATGATAGTTAGCTTACAAATAAACTCCTGTGTTGATCCATATTATTGTTCGCTTTGGGCTTGAGACTTCAACAGCGTCAACAGCTGACTGCACAGTTGTAAAATTACAACACCCGTTGCCGTCGACACAAAGAATTGAAGTGGTTGTAGTATCTATAGTAGGGAACTTTGGCGTGAAGTTGTTGCAAATTGAGATGCCAGTTTTTTTCTTGGTACGGTGGCACTGGTGATTATGGTGGTGGTGGTTTTTGTAAATTTTGTTTGGGATGAACAAGGAAAGGATAGGTGATGTTGTTGAGAATGTTTTGAAGCCTATATTTGTGAGATAATTTAGGCTAGTTTCATTAGGAATTATAAGTTGTGTAGATATGAGAGCAGCCAAAATGACAGATAAAATTGCAGCTAGAGAATGTTTTTGGAGATTCATTGTGGAGAAGGAGAGACTAGAGAGACGAACTTTTCTGGAGGGAAGATGAAGATCAATGTCAACAAGAAATATTGAGATGCTATGAAGAAAGAATGCACTTTAAGCACAAGAAAAAACTATTTTGAATGTCTTTCAAATCACTCTTTCCTCCTTAAGCCATTTTAGAGGTCTACCAACGTTATATTTTACCAGTTTCTTTGCTTAAAAAGGGAATACAACTATACAAGTATAAGATTTCTTTAAGAAAAAACAAACATGGTTGAAGGAAGGCCCAGCTTCGTATAATTTATAACATCTCATTTTTCAAAGCTATGTAATAAAGGGTTCCTTCAATTAAACATGGTCGAAGGAAGGCCCATAAAAATATAACAAAATGAAAAAATGATAGTAACTCTTTTTCAAATATGGTGGAGTATATAATTATCCTATTTTTTTTTGCTCGATAGAAATGGCTTTTCTCTCTCCCCTCTTCTCCATTCTCTGCATTGTTTTAGATCTTTAAGCTTTAGATCCGTTTTAGAAACCTTTAGAATTTCATAGATTCTTTAGATAATCTTTAGTTCCCTTAGATCCATTCCTAATCATGCCTTATGAACATCGTTTTTTACATTATGATCGAAAGTATTTTGGATTTTCCTTCAAAAAAACTAATCCCTTAACTGAGTTCTATCACAATGGTTCAACTTGTGGAGTTTTTCCATTACTTCTAGCTAAGAAATTACTCAACCTGATTTTTGAAGCGGCTAAGAACGGAGACGTTGGCTGGAAGACATGGAAATTCAAGGAAAATATCATTTCGTTTATTGTGAATAAACAATCCAATAGCAATTGATTTTACTTATTCGTTATGTTATCTAAATACAACCAGAATGCAAATCCAACACCCTTTTATATTCCTTCAGGGAATTGTTTTGAAGGTTGGTTTTCCTTTGCAACTGCTCTTGGTGAAATTATGGAGATGTCTATATCTCATCACAGACATATGAACCCAATCACAAATAAAACCAAAGTCATTCCTTCCTATGCCCAGGTAGTAGCATCTAAGCCTAGATCTTTTAGACATATTCAAAGATTTTTAAACCTCTTCAACCTACAAAAACTACTCATTTTGGACCAAAATTCTTAAACACCTCTCCGTCCTTCTGTGATAGTATGACAACACCAATTCAAGTTTCTGCAACAAGAAATTTTGCTACCCTAAATATCAAGCATATTGATAGGCATCTCTCTTTAGTAAATAGAAAGATGCTTTTATGATCTCGTCACCGATACTAGTCAGCTCATGGGATAACATCAGTAATGCTCTTCAAGTTCAGATTCATCACAACTCTCCTTTGAAGCTCTTTCCTACGAATTCTTGTCAGGTAATCTTTCATAAGGGCAAAGATTTTACAACAGATTTTGAGTTCATATTCACTTTTGAAAACGTAAATTTATTTGTGTTCAAATGGAATGAACATCTTCGTAAGGTTACAGATTTCGATATCGAAATCTTTGGTATCCCATATCAATACTGGTCCTCTGAAGTTATTCATGCTTTGGGAAAGGTATGTAGCGATATATTGGTTATTAATCCAACATCCTTGAAGTTACAGGATCTCACTGCCATTATAATGAAGATAAGGAATCACAGAGGAATCAATTATATTCCTCGAGCAATCAATTTAGTCACGAATTCAGGGGTCTACACTGCTAATATCTTCATTGCCGGAGCACCTGTTAGCTACCGGAACCCTAGCTCTAGGGCACTGGATATTTTGAAACTCAATGATCTGGCTCACTCAAAACGTAAATCAAGCATGAATAATCTGGAAAATAATAACAGAAAAGTAAAAGGCAATTTCCTCCCTGATTCATGCATACTAGCTGGAACTTTCCATAAATCCAAGTCACAAAAGAAGAATATTTCACAATCAATTCCACGGCAGCATTGGGTCGAAATATCACCACAGTTAAACATGGTTAGTTCTGTTTCAGCTGAATTAGTCTCTCAATTGGATATAGATGTTTCTCATGTTTACTAGATGGAAATTGATGAATATGTTGAAACTCCACCGCCTAAACCACCTAAAGTCACCCAGAAATCTCTCGTACCTTCTCACAGAAACTGTACTCCATCCTAAAATATATACCAAGGCCTTTCAGCTCAATGTTCGTCTCCACACCAACTTCAATATCCTCTTCATACCCACTTCCACCCGTTTCAGCAATTCTCCAAAATCATCCTTCACCTACACCAGTTTGTTGTAAACCAATCATTCATACTCCATACCTTTCATGTACCACATCCTTTTCAACCTCCAAGCAGTTGAGATTTAATATTCCAAACTGGGTACTTCCAGAGGCACACATATTGTTCAATTTAGGTGGAAATCTCAGTATAAACTTCTCATCAATGCCTAATCACTCTATGCAATATCTAACTTCTAAGATTACCCAGAATGGTCCTATCCTAAAACCCATCATTCAACTTCCTGTTAAAAGAGTTATTTACAAAGATTTTGTTGTGAATATATTATTACTTTTGAAGAGATACAAGATATATATATATACATGAGCCAAAATCATGTGCATTGCCTTTGATGAGTCTTGAAGATTCATTTATTGTTGATTTGGTGGAGGATGAATCTAATTGGTATACATCCTCAAATTCACATATGTATCCACCTGGTTTTAAACCAAAAAATATTGAGGTAACTGATGATGCTTTTTCTAGTCAAGCTTCGGTGATTGAACGCTTCCCAAAAAATATGGTCACTGAATGTAAAAGACTTGGTATCACTCCTACAACTGTTTTAGCTACCACACCCAAAACCAAAAGAGCTTCCTCTCTAAGGGCTTATCAAGTTTATAAATGAGTCTTCAAATTCTTTCTTGGAATGTGAGAGGTTTAAACTCTCATAAAAGGAGGCTTATTGTAAAGAAGATGATCCAGATGACTAGAGAACCAATCATCGTTCTTCAAGAAACTAAGATGATGCAGTGTATTAGTTTTGATGTTACTCAAATCTGTGGGCATAATAAGTTTGGATGGACTTTCCAACAATCTGTTGGAGTTCTGGTGGTATGTTAATCCCGTGGGATAAGGATTTCTTAGAGGTCACAGACTCACTGGTTGGTGATTACACTCTTCCATATCTTGCATGATAGAGCTGATGGTTTCGAATGGGTTCTTACAAATGTGTATGGTCCAAATAACCCAATTGATAGAGCTGATTTTTGGGTAGAGTTGGACAATGTTTGTAGTTATTGGGATCTACCTTGGTGTATAGGTGGAGATTTTAACACTGTGAAAAGGTGTGCTGAGAGAAAGAACTGCACCAAGCTGCCCAGAAGTATGAAGCAATTCTCTAAATTCATATTACATCATTGATCTTATGGATTTACCTCTAAAAGGTTCTAGATTCACCTGGTCCAATGGACAAGAAAATCCAGTCATGTGTAGACTAGATAGATTCTTCATCTCCCATTCCTTTGAATCTCACTACCCTTTTGTTTCCCAAAATGCAAAAGCTAGACCCACCTCAGATTGCATCCCCTACTCCTAGATATTTCTGATTCTTCCTGGGGTCTTATCCCTTTTAGGTTTGAAATAATGTGGTTTTTGGAGAATGGTTTTCTAATTTTATTAGAAGAGTGGTGGCAGTCATTTTCTTTTGCAGGTACACCTAGTACAATCTTATGGTTGAAACTCAAGGCTTTGAGGGAGAAACTAAAGGTATGGAATAAAACTGTTTTTGGTCATGTCAATACTAAACTCAATCTCATCCTGTGAGAAATTCAGGATATCGACAGCTTGGCTGAAGATAATGTCGTAACAGAAGATAAACTTCAAGAAAAGATCCAATACAAAGCTGATTTTGAAAGAGTTACTCAAATGAAAGAAACTACTTGGAAAATTAAGTCTAACACCAAATGGTTGCAGGAGGGAGACAGAAATACTTATTTCTTTATTAATCAATCCACATACAAAAGAAGGTTCAATAGGATCAGACAACTGTACATTGGTAATGATTTGGTGGAACATAAAAGCAAGATGCAAGATCACATTGTGGGTTTCCATAAGGAGTTATTCACGGAGGCGGAAGTTATTAAACCGGACTTGGAAGGAATTTCTTTTAGAAAAGACGAGGGTACCCAAATACACCACAATTTTTATTTTATCCATCTATAAGTCCTCTTACTGAAAGTGATTGTCTATGGACAAAGTCGAGACAATACTACAAATCGGTATTCAAACTTTGTGTAATTGTCTGTGGATACGAGATCGAGACAATGCGACTACCAGGGTGTGATTACTTGATAACAGGTTCGGACTTAACCAAACTCTATAGGATCACTATCAAGTAAAACGGAGTTAACGTTTGTGTATTTTACCTCTAATTATAATAAATAATTATAATTGAGGAAATAGAAAAGTAAAAGACACAGCATGATTTTGTTAACGAGGAAACCGCAAAGGCAGAAAAACCCCGGGACCTAGTCCAGAATTGAATACTCTGAGAATTAAGCCGCTATACAAAAATCTAAACCAACTTCGTACAGTTGAGACCAAGCAACTACCCTAGGTCACTTAGTTTCCTAAGTATCCATGCGCTTCCGACTTCGTTGAGTGCACGCACTGGAACAACTCCTTTGGATCGTATTCCAAACAGTAAAGGAACAACAAATCTGTTTAGTAACAACTCTTTTGATTCTTTAAGATAAGATATCTCAAGTCATATACAAAGGCTCTTACGTTTAAGCTAATAAACTTTTTTTTCTGGTTAGATCAATCCAATCTCTATTACCGAAGTAATAAGATTCGGATTTGTAACAATAAAAATAGCTCCCAAAAGAACTATTAGGCGTTAACGATCTCACGCAACTATCAATCAAATAAATCTGATTCTAGTTGGATCCCAGCCGATCAAGGTTTGTGCAATACAAAGATATGAGAAACCAATAAGAAATCTTCTTTGTCTTCAAATCTTCTTTAATCTTCAATTAAACTGCACAACACCACTTGAATATCTTGTGATCAATAACGTACAGAATAGAGTCTGTTAGTAATGGATTATCACACGATGTCTTTAGATCTACAAACAGTTCTAAAGATCTCTTCGATACTTCGATCTAGTTTCAGTGAACCTTATATCAGAAGAGAAGATTCTCAAGAATAAATAAACTAGGTGCAATCAAAGTTTCAACAACCGTTAGTCAATCAAATCAATCGAAAACTAATAATACTGCAATTATCTAGTTTCCCACCAACGGTACTCGTAGAGCTTCTTGGTCCCACAAAAGTCTTTAAACGAGCGGTCGTAAGAGAATTTCGCCTAATTAGGGTACTTTCCTCTCCGGATAGACGGCTCCACCAGAAACAATAAAAAGATGAAGTTTGCCCGGCTCTTAGGATGGTTTCCTAGAAATGCAAACTTAGGTATTTATAGATCAAGGATGTTTGGACACCAAGGAATTTCTAAATCCGAAAATATTCTCAAGATATGCAATGAATGGAAAAATTCGGTTTTCATAATTCCAGTAAATGCTTGTCCAACGTTTTCCGAAATCTCTCAATAGAAAATCTCCAATTATTAGATGCACATTATTAATTTTTATTCTCTAGAGATATGCATTTAATTGCCGGTCATTAAAAGCATATATAACTAAAAACCTTAACTAAAATATTTTCAATTAATTTCTGTACGGGGATCCCCTTGAGTACTAAGGAATATCTTTGAACAATAAATGATAAGAGTTACTATCCGTATTCAAAGTATGTTGACATCTTTTCTATGTAAATCATCTTTCATATTTACATTCTTGGAATCGGTTATACCACACTTCCAAACAAGTTTAGATTGGGTTACCTGTATTCCAAGACTACTATGTGATTGATCAAATATCAAATCACATCCATGGGTTCAATAGGTTCTACCAATCACTGGGATCGGTTATACCCTAATATGGAAACACTTGTGATCGGTCACACAAGTTACCAAGACCGGTTACATCAGTTACCAGGATCGATCACATCAATTACCAGGACCGGTTACCATATACTCATGGTATTGCTTGTGATCAGTCACACCAGTTACTAGGATCGGTTACACCAATTACCAGGATCGGTTACACCAGGTACTAGGACCGGTTATACCAATTACAAGGATCGATTGAACAACACTCTGTGATCGGTCACACCAATTATAAATATAGATCATACCATCTCAGGTGATTACTTAGGATCGGTTACACCAATTAATCAAAACTAGTCATACCAAATCATAAGTCGAGCATTGTGATTAGTTGTATCAAGATACATAACAAAGTTATGATCGGTGCTACCATCTCACACATATTGGCAATCAAAAGATTTACAATGAATAGTCGTACCAATAAGCCTAGCGATTTTCTTTCGATTCATAAAACAAGTTCATGAATGTACTTACTTTAAAAAATGTAAAACATTATTTCCTAGGATGAAATATTCACCATTACCCATTCACATAATCACAACAACATTCATAAGATTATGTCGATGTGATCATGTCTCACTAATAGATCATCTGATCATGTGATCATGTCTCAATACTAGAGTAATATATCCAATACACAGCTTCGCAGTTATGTTTTCAATATAACACGACTTGAAAGATACATTAGGAATGAAACAGTTCAAGTCAATATTACTAACCTCAAGAGGAAGGATGATATCGTCGTTGTAGTTCGTTACTGCTTCACGTTCTTCAGGTCTTCGAGTAATACTTGTATGTCTCAACATTCCTAGACTTTGTAGTCTAACCTTAACGAAGTTATCTCTAGTTCATAATCAAGCGACTCTTAGATGATGTTTGACACACTAAAATATGACAACCAAACTTGACATACCAACGCTTGGTGGGTTCAACCAAGCTATGCTCTAACAATCTCCCCCTTTGTCAATTTTAGTGACAAAACTCTTAATACATATGGATAAACAAATTACAAGAATTCATTATACATACACTTGATTCCAAGTTTCAACATCACAATAACCTGAATATATTCAATCAATAAATTCCGTTGTTGATATTTGAATAACAAGGTTTATAATCCCCCTAAAGGTAGATAGGTATATATTCAATCTGAACATCTTTGTTGTTCCCCTATTTGTAGTCACGATAACTACAACAACAATATGATATGTTTCTCCCCATCAGTTAATGCTTTACTCTTTCGTTGGATATAACGTTTAAACACAATTGTCCTTTCCTTAGTGATTGCAAATCACTTGTTTACTCCATATATTTCTCCCCCTTTTTGTCACAAAATGACAAAAGTCCGAGCAAATAAAGGTCAAACGGAAAGGATCTTAAAAATCTAAAAGACTTGTAAACAACCTATAAGAGTTAAGCACGAAGGTTTCACATACCACTTTAGATAACCAATATTAAATCCAAAACTACAAGTAATTTAGTTTTAGTATGTTATCAAGGAAAAAATTTCCCAAAGCAATTTTCCCTAATAGTTTAAGAAACTTAAATCCCTTGTTAAACTGATTGCAAACATACAATCGCTTATTTCGATAAGACCAAAATAAAGATCAGAATTAAATCTATTTCTCTCATCAGGTTCTAATTATTCAGACAATAACTTAGACCTTTCCCTTTAGACAAGAAAAACACTAGGTTAGTTAACTAGTCTTTCTTGTCAATGCATCCGATTAGACTTGAATAACTGATTCCTTCAATTTGATAAGTCTTACTAAGATCAGAATTAACTTAGTTTCTCTTATCCGAAATCAAATTGGAGTAAACAAATGATAACGTATTTTGTTAAGCCATAGACAATACATACAAACCAAAAAAATTTGACTTGCAGAATTATTTTCTTAACCGGAAGCAATTGAAACAAACATAGACATTATAGCATCGCAATTGCACCGAAATTTCGTTAAGCAAAAACACTTGATACCCAAACAATAAAAAAGATACCAAACAATAATCCAAATAAATTGACACAGTTTTTATTAACCGGAAATAATTGAATCACACACACACACACACACACATCCATACACATCATAATGGAATATATCAATTATACCGAAATTTTGTTAAGCAAAAGCAAAATATATGCAATATAAACAGGCTTTTCTTAAACAGGAAAACAATTAACTAACAAATCTGTTACCTCAGATTCCGCATCCTCTTCTCCCCAGAAAAATATATCATTAAGCGCAAGTTCAAGTAAGAACTCTCCCCTAGTATGTTTCCATCCTCCCGCAAGAACAAAAGAACAACAAAAAATGAAACCTTTACCAGAGAAATCGGTTTTAACTAATGCGTGCCAATAGAAAAAAGTTGAAACCCCCGAAACACATATCTTATGCTAAACACAACTCATGTAAACACAAATTGATTCAATATATATTGTGACTTTTCACATATGAGTTTCAATCAGAACACCTTATGATCCTTTGATAAAGCCTACCAACATGGGCTAGAACTTAATCCCGCTAAATCAAAAAGCCACTCAAACCATAAGGGTTACATCATATGAGATCGAATATTAAGGTTAATGAAAACCGAAATCAGACATCCCATAAACCGAAAACACATAGAAAAGATAAAGACATTCATTCAAAGGCTATGTAATTGGAAACTATCACTAGAAGAATTATAAAAAATAATTTTATTCATAAATATTTTTTTTCTAGTACATATTTACAATTTTGGTCGATCTTCATAAAATAACTATGAAAGACGATTAAATGTCGATTGGATCTACAAAACTTTGGTTGGTAGCCCAGCCACAAGCTGAGCACCACTCCTTTTTGAATAGCAACCCCTAATCTATAAAAAAGAAACTTATCTACATCATTACTGACATCATTACTGACTAGACAGTTCTTCAATCTCTTAAAAAAACACAAAGTATCCTCACCTAGTTCACCCAACGTGGTAAAGGCTAGGACATCCAAACCATAACCATGTGAAACATATTGATCCAAGTATTTGTTACGTTTTCGCGATACAACATTTGAAATAGCTTGGCCTAGGAAAAAAACACGAATACCTTCACCTGTGAAAGGTGATACTCATGTAACATCATACAAACATCCTGACCATTCTCCCAATTAAGAACAAGGATGTCAGCAGGGCGCAAGTTTCTATTATCCTCAGATAAAAACCCAAGGGCATCTTCTTTTACGAGCGGGCACACCAGCTTTGTAACAGATGTCAGCGATTAGATCACGTACCAGGTTATGCCAAAACTTGAGCCCTACATCCTTGGCACAATGAAGAGCGTGATCCCAAAAATATCCATGTGTCTACTACAGCTTGAGCATAGGACACCTTCAACAAACAAGGGGTTACCAAGGCGGTAACAAACTACGTCTCTAAACCGTCTTGGTCCAAGGCATTGATTCGAACCACTAATTGGTATGGCCAAAAGGTAATGTTGAGCATGCTTAACACGATTGCACTGCCACAAAATGGAATCTCTTTTGGGATTTGCTTCTTAACTGCGTTGAAATAAGAGACTGCCAGGGAATACATAGAAGGGGGGAAGTATCATCAACGCAATAATGATAGTTTTATTCAAAAATAGACCTTACAATAATCGAAATAAATCAATAACTGATGTTTATTTTCTTAGATTAAGTGTTACAACATATAACTTAATCCCTAGTGGTGCTCTGATTTTTCACTGAGGTTTCTTCAGTGTTCAAACTTTTGAAGCATGTCTCGAGAGACTTGTCTGCAACCACTTTCTGTTTTTCAAGGTTTTCAACTCGAACCTTCATGTCTTCAAGATCAACTTTTGTTTCCTCAATCCTATCCTTGAGTCAATCTTGATTTCGAACTGTAATTATGAGATTGGTTCTTAGTTCTTCAAAACCATGGATATAATCAATCATACTATCAGAAGGTATCCACTTATTTTCTGTTGGATCTTGAAGGTTGTAAGCCAACAAACATGACTCATCTTTGGATCCAGAAGAACTACCGGAATCACAATCAGACATGATTTTTGATATGATCTTCTTCTTCCTTTCTGTATTGATTCCTTGACAATTCTTAACCTTTTGAGATTCCTCCTTATTTCCCTTTGTAAAACTGCGAGTTATTGGAGTCATGCTCAGGGATTTAAATAAGAATTAATCAGGGTTTCTTTATATAAGCAAGAGAAAGTTTCTCTTAAGAAGAGAAACTTTCGGACCGAAAATACAACGATTTTCCGAAAATATATAAAGAATATATTTTGTTTCCTATATCTGAACTTCTCATGCTGGAAGGTTTATTAAAATCCGAAAATTTCAAATAAAATCTATTTTTGGAAGATCATGATGAACATGAACAATTTTTAATACAAAAATGGATCCGCAACTATCCTGAAATTGTCACAGATTTTTTGATAAAAACACAAACGAAAAATTGTGCTATCATTTTATGTGCTTTCTCATCCCAAAAGTTATGAGGACGAACTAGGATGAGAGTGCACAATCTCCACACTACTAGGTTGTATCGGAGTAAGCCTTTTCTAGCTTACAACGAGTATCTGAAACATAGTTCATGTTTCTCTTTGGTAATTTCTGCCCAAAGTATTTTCTCCCAAAAAATGATCCTTCTTTGATCTAAAGTTATGATCATGAGGAGAAGCTGTACTGATGTGAGAACTTTCAAAGATAGACAGATCTATCTTAATTCTGTCAATGAGATTTTCATAAGATTTTCTCATTCTAAGGATTTCCTTATTATGTACATCAGTATGATTATCTGAAACAATTATCAGAAATCTTCCCTGATGTGTTTCTTTTGGCAGAGATTTTTTCTTTCCCTTTCTTATGGAATCGTTCTTCATGTAAAAAAAAGGTTGTTTCAACATGAATGAGGAGGAACCTTCTTCCATAAGTGATTATCAACTCTTACTTTTAATTCCTTTGAGTTGATTTTATCGGGTTGGGGTATATTATATCTTTCTACTGAGAAATGATCTTTCAGTTTTTTAAGACAAGAAACTTCTTTCAATACTTTTACCACAGTATTTTGAAGAAGTATAAGATTCATGTCAAGTGACTGAAAGTTGTATTCCTTAAGATCACTTTCACGGAATCGGTTCAAAGTTTCCTTTGGACAAGATTTCGTTTGATCATCAGTAGATGTAAAAGATGGTTTCCCATTCTCTTATGACTCGATATTGTTAGGAAGACTACTATTATCATGATCTGTTTGAGATGTGACCAAATGAGTTTTGTTATCACAGTCTGTAAAAGTCGAACAAGGACTTTTGGTTTCTTCATCAGAAGAAATTATAATAGAATCATTAGCCAGAGTCATAGAATGAGTCTCTTGATCTTGAGTAAGAGATTTACCAAGAGCTTCTATTTTGACCGTAAGATCCATATTCTCTTTGGCCAGAATATCTAGTTGAATATCCTTTTCTATGATCACTTGCTTAAGAAGATTAGATTTTGTCTTTAAAATTAGCATCCTTGTAAACAAAGATCTGATAGGCTTTAGGAGTTTTACCAACTCTTTATCAGCATCTTATTTTCCATTAGAGATAGACTCAGATGCTTCCATAACTCCTGGATCATGAGTTAACGACGTGGTAGCATCTTCAATATTTGAGTATTCATACTCTTGCATAACGTTAACTGAATTAGTCATTAGATTCAATTCTTATAGCTTGGATCGCACCAAACACAAATTGTTAAATATTTTCGTGTTTTCCTGCTCTGATACCAATTGAAAAGACGGGGGTACCCAAATACACCACAATCTTTAATTTATCCACCTATAAGTCCTCTTACCAAAACTGATTGTCTATGGACAAAGTCGAGACAATACTACAAATCGGTATTCACACTTTGTGTGATTTTCTATGGATACGAGATCTTGACAATGCGACAACCAAAGTGTGAGTACTTGATGTTCGGACTTAACCAAACTCTATAGGATCACTATCAAGTAAAGCGGAGTTAACGTTTGTGTATTTTACTTCTACTTATAATAAACAATTATAATTGCGGAAATAGAAAAGTAAAAGACACAACAAGATTTTGTCAACAAGGAAACTGCAAATGCATAAAAACCCCAGGACCTAGTACAGAATTGAATACTCTCAGAATTAAGCCGATATACAAAATCTACACCAACTTCGTATAGTTGAGACCAAAAAACTACCCCTAGTTCACTTAGTTTCCTCAGTATCCCTGCGCTTCCGACTTCGATGAGTGCACGCACTGGAACAATTCCTTTGGATCGTATTCCAAAGAGTAAAGGAATAACAAATCTGTTTGGTAACAACTCTATTGATTCTTTAAGATAAGATATCTCAAGTCATATGCAAAGGCTCTTCCGTTTAAGCTAATAAACTCCTTTTCCTGGATAGATCAATCCAGTCTGTATTACTGAATTAATAAGATTCGGATTTGTAACAATCAAAATAGATCTCAAGAGAATTATTAAGCATTACCAATCTCACGCAACTATCAATTGAATAAATCCGATTCTAGATGGATCCCAGCCGATCAAGGTTTGTGCAACAAAAAGATATGAGAAACAAATAAGGAATCTTCTTCGTCTTCAAATCTTCTTTAATCTTCAATTAAACATGCACAACACCACTTGAATATCTTGTGATCAATCACGCACAAAATTGAGTCTTTTAAAAATGTATTATCACAAGATGTCTTTAAATCTACAAACAGTTCTAAAGATCTCGTCGATACTTCGACCTAGTTTGAGTGAATCTTATATCATAAGAGAAGATTCTCAAGAATAAACAAACTAGGTGCAATCAAAGTTTCAACAACGTTAGTCAATCAAATCAATCGAAAACTAATAATACTGCAATTATCTAGTTTCCAACCAACGGTACTCGTAGAGCTTCTTGATCCCACAAAAGTCTTTAAACGAGCGGTCGTAAGAGATTTCGCCTAATTATAGTACTTTCCTCTCCGGATAGACGGCTCCACCTGATACAATAAAAAAATGAAGTGTGCCTGGCTCTTAGGATAGTTTGCTAGAAATAAAAACTTAGGTATTTATAGACCAAGGAAGTTTGGACACCAAGTAATTTCCAAAACCGAAAATATTCTCAAGATATGCAATAAATAACAAAATTCGGTTTCATAATTCCATTAAAAGCTTGTCCAATATTTTCCAAAATCTCTCAATAGAAAATATCCAATTAGTAAATGCACATTACTAATTTTTATTCTCTAGAGATATGCATTTAATTGCTCGTCATTAAAATCATATATAACTAAAAATCTTAATTAAAAGATTCTCAATTAATTTCGGTAAAGGATCTCCTTGAGTACTAAGGAATATCTTTGAACAATACATGATAAGAGTTACTGTTCGTGTTCAAAGTATGTTGACATCTTTTCTCTGTAAATCATCTTTTATATTTACGTTATTGGAATCGGTTATACCACACTTCTAAACAAGTTTAAAATTGGTTCACCAGTATTCCAAGACTACTATGTGATTGATCAAATATCAAATTACATCCATGGGTTCAATAGGTTCTACCAATCACTAGGATCGGTTATAGCCTAATATGGAAACACTTGTGATCGGTCACACAAGTTACCAGGACCGGTTACATCAGTTACCAGGATCGGTTACATAAATTATCAGGTCCGGTTACCATATACTCATGGTATTGCTTGTGATGGGTCACAACAGTCACCAGGATCGGTTACACCAATTAATAGGACCGGTTACACCAATTACAAGGATCGATTACACAACACTCTGTGATCGGTCACAACAATTACTTATAAGATCGGTCACACCAATTAGAAATGTCGATCATACCATCCCATGTGATTATCAGGATCAGTTACACTAATTAATCAAAACTAGTCATACCAAATCATAAGTCGGGCATTGTGATTAGTTGTACCTGATACATAACAAAGTTACCATCGGTTCTACCATCTCACATATATTGGTAATCCAAAGATTTGCAATGAATAGTCGTACCAATAAGCCTAGCGATTTCTCTTTCGATTTATAAAACAAGTTCATGAATGTAATTCCTTTAAACAAATGTAAAACATTGTTTCCTATGATGAAATCTTCACCATTACCCATTCATATAATCATAACATCATTCGTAATATTATGTCGATGTCATATCTACGAAGTTCAAAAGATGAGTGTTATACTTCGTAGTATTCCCTAATACTATGATCATGTGATGATGTCTCACTACTAGAGTAGTATATCTAATATAAACTTCGCAGTTATGTTTTCAATATAGCACGACTTGAAAGATACGTTAAGAATGAAACAGTTCAAGTCAATATTACTAACCTTAAGAGGAAGGATGATGTCGTCGTTGTAGTTCATTACTTCTTCACGTTCTTCAGGTCTTCGAGTAATACTTGTATGTCTCAACATTCCTAGACTTTCTATTCTAACCTAAACGAAGTTGTCTCTAGTACATAATCAAGCGACTCTTAGATAAGTTTTGACATACTAAAATATGACAACCAAACTTGACATATCAACGCTTGGTGGGTTCAACCGAGCTATGCTCTAACACTTTTGACAGCATAAACGAAGCTAAATCCACTATTCTAGAGGCCAATTTTATAGAAGATGAGGTTTGTAATGCAATACAAGAACTAGGTAATGACAAGGCACCTGGACCTGATGGGCATCCTATTATGTTTTTCTCTAAATGTTGGAAGTTTTTAAAGGAAGATATCATGAGCACTATTGAGTAATTTCGTACTTCATGTTGTATTGATAGCAGACACAACTCTACTTTTGTCACTCTTGTACCAAAAAAGGATCATTTAAACTGTAAAAGATTGTAGATCTATTCGTCTCCTAACTAGTGTTTGCAAAATCATTGCAAAGGTTCTGGCTTTAAGATTGAAATTAGTAATGTCTAAATTAATTTCTCCAGAGCAAAGTGCTCACATTGAAGGCAGGAAGATTGTTGATGGCATTCTAATAACCAATGAAATTGTAGATTCCAGAATTAAATCAAACAATCCAGGTATCATTTGCAAGATTGATTGATAGAGTTAATCGGAACTATCTTGAATCTGTCTTGAAAAAAATGGTTTTTAGTTCAAAATTTTGCAAGTGGTTAAGGTTTTTTTACTTTACTTCTTCATCTTCAGTTCTCATTGATGGTTCTCCTTTTGGTTCTTTCAAAAGTAGTAGAGGTGTTAGACAAGGCTGCCCCATTTCTCCATTACTTTTCAACATTGCTATGGATGGTTTTTCCAGGTATTTTGACAGAGCAACTCAGTTAAACTTATTCTCTCGTTTTTCTGTTTCTTCTACAAGTGTTGTAGTAAATCACGTACACTATGCAGATGATACTATTTTATTTCTTGATGATAACAAGGACGAGTTACATAATTTATTCTCTGCATTACAGTGTTTTGAATACAAATCTGGTTTGAAAGTTAACCCATCTAAAACTAGACTTGTAGCTATAGGAGATGTTCCATCTATCAATATTTGGGCTGAGGAATTTGGTTGTACTACATATAAGCTTCCTTTTAAGTATTTGGGGATGCATCTTGGAGCTAAATATAATTCAAAATCTATATGGGATCCAATTCTTGAAAAGTTTGATTTTAGATTTAGAGAAGACGAGAATCGAAGGAAAGGGACGAAGGAAAAGAGGAGGGGCATGTAGGTAACTAATACAACCTAAATTGATTTTAATTTGGGGAAAATGTCCAAATTGGATACTAGAACCAAATCGTTTGAATTGTTGGTTATATGAAAATGCTCATATTTTGCTTGTCTTATAGACTCAAGAGTCCAAGAATTCAAGTCTAAGAATTATTTAACCAAAAAACTGTTTTTCTCTGAATCGGGCATCGACTCATTTTGGCCCTTTTTTTCTTCACAAAATTGGTCAAAAAGACCAAAAGCAAGAATTCCTGGGTGAAATAGATTTCTAGGTTTAGATACTGTTTATATAGCCAAAAATCAGAAATACACTGTTTAAATAACAAATTTGGTTATTTCACCCAGAATATTTTTTATGAATTAATTGGAACAGACCAATATGTCCCTATCTTCTTCAAATATTTACTGGGTTGGAGAAGAACAGAGTAATCTGCAAAAAAAAAACAGAGTACAACAAAAAAAAAACAGAATTAATTGCTCTGTTTTACGAATTAATTGCAAGCAAAACAGAGTACGTAAACAGAGCAAAAAACAGAGCACGTAAAACAGAGTACGTAAAAAAGAGCACGTAAAACAGATCTTGTACAACAAAAAACAGAGTACGTAAAACAGAGCTTGTACAACATTCAACCACTGTAACTGCAAAATCCTTCCAGCTTCCCTGTAAGCAGTTACAAGACCACCTGCAGTTCACTACCTTCTCTGCCAGGCCAAGTGCTATAGCAACAGCTCCACTGCCATAGTTTAATAACTTAACTCCATTGCAGATCCTTCATCTCTGCCTCATGCAAACCACAACTTCCATCACCTGCACATCTGTAATGTCATCTCCTGCATTCATTCCATTGCAATACCAACCAGTCCACCTGACACTTCACTAGAACCAGTTTCTCCATCATCAAAACAACACCACCAGTACCCATCAGCTCCATTATCGCCATCAGATCCAACAACTGCAGCTGCAATCAAACTCCAGTACAAGCACCTACAAGCCATTACATTTAACTGCAACGATATCAGTTTCATATCCTCGACATCACAACAATCTCATTTCAGCATCACCCCTGCAACTACTTCATAACCAGCTGCAGCTCATTCATAACTTCAACACAATCCCACGCCAAGGCATAGCCTGTAATTCCACCGGTTGCACACATCTCAGCACTTTATTTAAAATCCTGCAATAGCTGCTTCTAACTCAAATTCATCATAATCCTCACGGAAACAACACACATATCAACAATTACATTAGATGAAACCAGTTTCATCCTAATTTAAACATGGGCGAAACCAAATTCCACCAAACATAAAACTGGATGAAACCAGTTTCATCTGAGTTTAAAAATGAGCGAAACTAAACTCAACCCTATCTAACACACAATGAAACCAGTTTCATCCTATATTAGACATAGGTGAAGCTAAATTCAAGCCAACGTAACATTAGATGAAATTGTTATCATCCTAGTTTAAACATGGGTGAAACCAAATTCAATCCACTGTTGAATTAGATGAAACTGGTTTCATCCTAGTTCAAACATGGATAAAAACAAAATTATACTCAATCTAAGAAAGGATGAAATTGGTTTCCTCCTATTTTAAGCTTGTACGGAAAGAAATTTCAATTTAACTCAATTTAAAACGGGATAAAACCAGTTTCATCTTAGTGTAAATGTGGATGGAACCAAATTCAGTTTCATCCTAATCATTAGAATGAAACCCAGTTTAGTATAGGATGAAACCCAGTTTCATCTTTGTTTACAATGAGTGATACCTAATTCAAAAATCATAGATTCATCCTACCTATAGATGAAACCGGTTTCATCCTAGTTTAAAATGGGTGAAAGCAAATTCAACCCAATTTTCGTATAGGATGAAACCAGTTGCATGGTAGTTTAAAATGGGTGAAACCAAATTCAACAATTTCAACTCCATCCAAAACAGGATGAAACCAATTTCATCCAAACCAAATTCAATCAATTTCAGACTAGATTTTACATAAGCTTAACCTAGATGAAACTAGTTATATACAAACAAAATTCAATGAATTTTAAAATGGATTTTACAAAACTTAAACCAAGATGAAACCAGTTTAATCCAAACCATTTTCAATCATGTTTTAAGCTAGATTTACACAAGAAGAAAAAAACAGAATGAAATTTCACTCATAAAAATGATTCATTTCAGAAAATTAAGGTAGTTAACATCAATTCGTGTGAAATTGATGAGTTCTGATAATAAAATCATGAAAAAGAATTAGGATCGAGAAACTCACCAGTGAACCCTAATTTTGGTTTGAATGAATTTGAGAACTCTCCATTTAACTAGGGTTTCCGGTGTTTTGTGGTGGTGGTGATATCAATGTTGACGATGATGTTGATGTTTGCGGTGGTGGAGGAAGGTGGTGGTGTTGGTTGTAGTTGTTGTAGATGCTGATGGTGGTGGTTGTAGTATTGTCGATGGTTGCGGTGGTGGAAGAAGGTGGTGGTGTTGGTTGTAGTTGTTGTAGATGTGGATGGTGGTGGTTGTAGTTATTGTCGATGGTGGTGCTGATAGATCTGCTTATAGTTGATGATGGTGGTGGTTGAGAAAGAGAAGATCGAGAGAAGAGAGCAGAAGAAGAAAGTAATGGAAATGGTGGAGAATTGAGAGATGGAGATCGATATTATCTAGTAAGGAAGAAGAAAGGTAAGGGTAATTGGGTCAGTTTCACTGTCCATTTGACCTAGACAAAATCTCTACCCGTCCATTTGGTACAGGAAACACACCTTTTTGGTTATATAGCCCATTTTCTGTTTTTTCTTTTGTGGAAACCTTATGGGAAAACCAGGTGATTGGAACCTCTGACTTTGGGTATATGAAGGTACGGTCTCTGGTTATGGCTATGCAATTTAGCACCAACTCATCTCAGTTAGATGCCTATGTCTATGTAATTTTATGCATTTCTTAATCGGAAGAGACGAATTGTGGACAAAGTTATAAAAAACAAAGTGCCCAAAAGCAACAGTCTAAGCTTTCAAGAGATATTTATCTTCGATACCCGAATCATTTTTTTTCGCGATCGGTTCGATACCTAAATCATCATCAGTCGTAAAAGAGTGTTTGTGATTAAAAATTCGAGCATTTCTCTCCATGTATAACACCCACGAAACAACAGGCAAAAGAATCCAAACCATATCGCTCCTAGCATGATAATCAACAGGCCGACATTTAGCTAGCTTAAAGAATGAGTGAGGGAAACTCTAGGCTCAATTGGAGGGTGTCAACATCCACGAAACCTTGTGAGTCGCATTATAATGCATGAGAAAATGATCGGTACTCTCTTCAACATTCCCACACAATATGCAACTATCATCCGCAATCAGACCCTTTCTTCTAAGCATATCTAAAAATGAGACTTGAGGAATAGTCGGATTCCAAATGAATTTAGTAGTCGGATTCCAAACGAAAGTGAATGTAATTTTCTGCATTGCTTAGAGAATTTCAAGAAGGTGTTTGATACACTTTGAAAAGTAAAATTATACTTTCTATGAAGCAACTTCTGACCGGTGAAAGTTAATTACTTGCACTTCTGGTTGCCAAGCACGGCAAATGTATGATGCTCACCTTTTAAACATTTGGAGTTCATCAGTCATCTGGCTTAGGATCGATAAGTTTGTAATGAAGTAGGTATATTACAGCTCATAAAGATAACATGAGTTAATTCAATACTTCATGTAACATAAAAATATAATGTTAAATTCCTTGCCCTTATAACTGTTCACCGGGCTAATGAAAGTATTTACGATTCCTTTGAATGTATCTCAAATGTAGCATCCCATCAAAATGGTTGCACCCATGCTTGCTTGGACCATTGTATTTCTTGCCCTGCGGTGCAAAATGTCAATTTTAAGCCAAGCACTAGTCCGTCAACAAGCCAATTTTGCACCAGTCCTTGTATTTATTTACATGCCCAAAAGATTATTCAACGCAATACTGCACACTAATAAATTCTTCTTATTACACTGTGTCCATACCTAAAAGGATATTAGTTAGAGTATTCCGAAAGAAAGAACGGAAAATGGGTCATTTGTCCAAATATTTTTAAAACCTGGTTCAAAAGGACAAGTAAAAATTAGTATGGGCGAAATGGACACTAAAAAAATAGCAAGGATGAAATTAGATTCATCCTGACTTAAACTTAATAAATAGTAAGGATGAAACTGGATGCATCCTGATATAAATTAAAAATAAAAAAAAGTACTTGAAAATGGGTATGATGAAACTAAGTGTCCTTTCCACCCAGAAATTATTGATTTTGGTCTTTTTAACCAATTTTGTGAAGAAAGAAAAACAAAACAAAAAAAACTACCTACCAAAAACATTTGCATAATTTATTTATTTTTTAAAATTTTTTGCCGTACGCAAGTTAAAAAAGATTTGCCCAAATTACAAAAGAATCATTTCAAGAAATTTGCATCTGTACGATCAGTTCATGCTATACATGCCTAACTAACTAGCTTATTATATATTATAAAAACCATTCATATGTCTGATATACCTTGTCGAGAGAAGCAACAGGAAAAGAAAAGTTGTCAAATGGAAATAAATGAAATGTTTGAAGAGACCGACTTCTTGTAGGCGGCTACAGAAAACTCGCCAGCCATGATTTTATTCATACATTTGTGTCATGTACAGACACGTTACCACACTGGGATTTTTATTTTTTTGAAGCAACCACAATGGGAATGGTCCATTGAATGTACACTTACAGGTTTTTCGAATTTTAATGCATTTATTTAAGAAATGTAAATGAGAATTACGTAATCAGGTTCAACGACTTTAACATTTTAATATTCTTTTTTTCTTCGTGCCGATCATATTTTGACGAGATTTGGTTTTGGTCACAAGCAGAGAAACTGGATTAAATGGTGTCTCTCCATTCCAAGATTGTTATTTTTCTTAAAGGTGAAGTTATTAATCTATTTAGGAACCAAAAAGGTACAAGGCAAGGAGGCCCAATTTTTACTTTTTCTTTTCATTGAAGTAGCTGGGATTTTATCGTTAATGCTTAAATCAGTTGCTTCTCAAGATTTGGTTTCTGGTTTTAAGAAGCTTCTCATGGGACTGTGATCACTCAACTACAATTTGCATATGATCTTATTGTGTTTCTTGATGATACTGAAGAACAAGTGCAAAGTTTGAAGACTTTCATTTTGGCTTTTGTAGTAGTCTCTGGTTTAACAATCAACTTTAGAAAAAGTACAATTGTTGGGCTTGGTCGAATGTATAATGGAGATGTTTGTGCTGATATTTTGGTTGTTTCTTAATTCAATTGCCTATCAATTATCTGGTAATTCAGATAGGTGGCAAATCAAAATGCAACGCCGTTTGCGGTGATATTATTCAGAAGTTGCAGCAGAATTTATCATGTTGGAAAATATCTTATTTGTCTAAAGGTCAAAGACTGATTATGATTCTGAGTGTATTAGATAATCTTTCTGTTTATTACCTATCTTTGTTTCAAATGTATGTCAGTATAGTTAAGGAGATGGAGAAAATCATGATGAATTTCTTATGGGGTTCTTCTTCAACTTGTAAGAAAATGAGATGGGTTACTTAGTCTAGCATTACTCTTCCTAAATGCCGCGGTGGTCCAGGGATCAAAAATTGCAGTTGGTGAGTAAAGTTCTGCATGCCAAATGGATTTGAAGATATGGCAGTAAAAAATAAGCTTTATGGAGAAGAATTATAAACCAAAAATTTGGAGGGGTTACTGATGTTATTTTTCCAAATCAGACTAATAGAGTTGTGTGTTTAAGCTTATGGGATGCAATTTTGTAATCTAGACTGTTTGTTCAGTCTGGCACTCCGTTAATCCTTGGTAACGGAAGTGACATTTATTTCTGAGAGGATTTGTAGATAGGAGAACGAGCTTTAAAATTGGCTTGCCCAGGATTATACTGTGATGCCCCAAATGTTAGACTTGCTTAGATAATAGGATTACAACCTGATTGAAGCATCAAATCTAGATATCGATTTTAAGAATCATAATTATAAAACGTAAACTAAAAACAAATCCAAACTCTCTGATACTATATAATGGAAGTCTCTCGAGTGACATAAATATAACAATGTGTGGTTTCAAAGATAAAGAAAGATTACATATATAAAAGATACACAACATTTCTAATTCAATAAAGTTTTAAGCTACGAAAATAAAAGTCTTCACATACACAATATTTTTTAAAAACCGAAACTGGAGTGGAACGAGTAAGCAAATCATCCCAAAGGGTTCTCAGTGGAAACGAATAACTCTCAATATTCACTAACATGCTTCATAGTTTTAAAAGAATAACAGTAATTGAAATAACAATAATAAACTAAACCATTCGGCAATTCATGCATCAAAGAAATAATGGAGAATGAAAGAGGGTGAATGGAAAAAAAAAAAGAGAATGAGTTTCTCTTCGATTCTACTAAGGCACCCATCCAATTGGATGTGGGCAACAGAGAAGAATAATTTTATACTCTGACATAGAAGGTGCCCTGACTAGCAGTTAATAACAATAGTCTGTGAAATTACTATTTACTTTTCTCACAATTTGGATGATTTCTTTTTCTTTCAATATCCGAATGATACGTTCGAATAGTCCATTTCACATTACTCTTCGTACTAATTTCATGTCTAAATTATAATTTGATCAATTTCTATTAATTGTTGTCCATATTCTTGTTAGATCAAGTCATTAGCGGCTAATTCGTTTCTTGACCGGTCTAACAATGTTGACGAGCTTAAGTGTCCTTATGTATACAAACTTTGAAAGAGGAAAAATGTCATGGTAAATTACATGGTGTCTGCAGGTGGAGATGAAATATGAAGTTTGCCAGATCTATGATTTTTTTTTTGCTAAGAAATAAAAGGACACCATTAAATCATAGAAATTACAGGTGTGTTTGAGGGTGAAAACTGTTTTTGCCGGTTTTGGTAATTTTGGGTGTGTGGATGAGAAACGAGTCTAGACCCTAAACAATGCACTGCACGGGAGTACTTTTGATTCGAGAGATCAATCTGTACAATCCTAGTCTAAACCAAGAAATGTCCGTTCCAGGCTTGCTTCGGTTACAGAGTGAAGGATAAGGGTTGGTCTTAGGGAGGGAAACGAATAAAGTGTTGAGACCAGAATCGTTGATTCTGAAGGTGTGGTTGTTTACGACTCGTATCAGATAGTAGAACTGGCTAGCAGAATGGAAAGCTATCAGGTGATTTCTGGATACTGTTTTGTTCTCCGACCAAAACTTGTTGTTTGGTGGAAATAGGTAAAACCTATTTATACAAGTCGTAGTAAAACGTACCCTGGTCTCGTAGGAAGTGGAAACGATTGAGTAGTGGAAGAGTAGAGTAATGTGTAACGTTAGAATTTATGCTTCCATGATGAAGGAAACGTTTACACCATTACTTATTGCCATTACTAACCGCCCTTCTTCATGACACTTTCTTGTAACGGGCGTATTGCACGCCGCAAGATGTAAACCGCCAGACCAATACCCCGATGAGTATCCCCCAGTTTGTGACATGTTTGATATCTCGAGTGTTTTCGTCGAAAACATGTAGCACTTTGCCACATGTGGAAAGTTAAAATCAAGAGGCTTGTCGCAGGAAAATAGCATGCGATGCTATTAAGCTTGTCTTGGCTGGTCGCTTGAAACTTGCCACAAGCCTGCCGGCTCGGTGGAGAACTTTGATGGCTGAGATTGTATCTCATGATGAAGGGTAGTCATTGATTATGGCTACCTTATGTTGGCGTCAGGTAATGACACAATGGCGCCTTTGGTGCATGCCAACGGCATTGCAGCATGGCTGGCATGGCTCGTGCATGTCAGTGGCACGGTGGTGCGAATGGCGCCTGGCGTAGCCATGGCCACTAGATTTAGGCGGCGGGTCGCTTAAAGGTTGCCACAAGTCTGGAAATTTGGTGGCAAACTTGGATGGCTGAGATCACATCTCATGAGGAAGGGTAGTCGTTGATAATGGCTACCTTCCGTTGGCGCTTGGTAATGGCGCAATGGCACCTTTGGTGCATGCCAGCGGCATTGCAGGCATGGATCGTGCATGTCAGTGGCACGATGGTGCAAGTGGCACCTGGCGTATCCATGGACACTAGATTTAGGCGGCGGGTCGCCTAAAAGTTGCCACAAGTCTGATGATTTGGTGGCAAACTTAGATGGCTGAGATTGCATCTCATGGAGAAGGGTAGTCGTTGATTGTGGCTACCTTCTGTTGGCGCCTGACAATGGCACAATGGCGCCTTTAGTGCATGCTAGTGGCGTTGCGGCATGGCTGTCATAGTTTGTACATGCCAGTGGCACGATGGTGCAAGTGGCGCCTGCTGTAGCCATGACCGTTGGATTTTGGGAACGTTGGTGTTAGATTCAAACGTGGTGTGGCAACATCAGTTTTAATGGCCACATTGATCCCCATGTTTTTTGGAACATTGTTTGGCTCGGTTGGCGCGGCAACTTTGCCTAAATTAGGGTTTGGCATGTCGAAACTCTAATTAGCGTATATGGCATGTAGTATGGAGTTGGTTGCACGTTTGGCATGTGCACTTGGCATGCATGTTTGGCGTGTGCGATTGGCATGTGCGTTTGGCATGTTTGGCATGTGCGTCTGGCATGTTTCTTTTTGGCATGTTTGACATGCCGTTAGCATGTTGGCATGGTTTTGGAAAGCCAACTGATAGGATCTGGAGATGCCTATATGTGATAACCGCAATCGCAGGGTGTCTAACTAGCAGACAGAGGCAAGTATGGGTCGAACCCACAGGGAGTTGTGGAAATATCAATAATCAATATCTCTAATATACTAACCAGGAACAATATTTTTGGATTTTAGAAATGAAATGAAATAATAAAATTAAATTAAATATTGCTAACAAACTTAAACTTGATAAACCTGTAACATGCCGGTAATTAGGGTCTACGGATTCCACAATTGTATATTTATTAAAGAACATGAATGAAATCATAAATCTTAAATATGTTTATTATATGCTCTATATGACAACACCTACAAAAATGTATAGCTCCTCAAATATTACTCGTCCCATAAGCATAACTCATCAAAGAAGAATATCCCAAGTATGAATTATCAAACAAGAAACAAATAATTAAGTGAAACTAATCAAACAATTTAAAATTAAGTTTTTGTTATACACAAAATCGGTGAAGAAATATCATATATTCAATATAAAACTGATGTAAAACTGATGTAAGCAGTTTAAGAATAGATACCAATTCATTCAAGCCTCTTGCTAAATGTTCGTTTTATTATAGCCTATTGTAAAATCATGGTATACTCCGTAGAACCCTAAATACGAGATCTAGCTAGAGACATGATTATGGGTTTCTCAAAACCCATCTAAAATAATAACAAAACAGAAAAGATTAAACCAATGCTGTCTTCCTCGTCTCTTGTTCTTATGCTCGCCTCCGCAGCCGCTAACCTTTTCTCCCTCCCTGTCTGTCACTAACAGAGAAGAACTTCCCAGCCGCTGCTCCCCAAAACTGGCCTCCTTTCAAACTGTTTCTCTTCGTTGATATATGATACTGCCAAGGGTTCGAAAGGGACCAAATGAGAAACAGCCCAATACAATATATATCTTCACCCTTCTTCTGTATCTGTATCTTCACTTTGTCCATGGAAACAACTTATGATCTTTATCATTTTAGCTACATCACCGTTCTTCTGTTCATCTTCCAAGTGACCATACTCAGCTAGCCATCGACCAAGAACTTCAGTTAATCACTACCCATGCAATCATCAAAGCCATCACCGCCACTTTGCTGCCATCTCAGCACCCATTGCCTTCTTATCTTTTCCGTCTCAAGGGATGATATCCATTGCCATAGTCACCACTCAATTACTTCCCTTGATCCATCTCGATCAAACAGCCATTATCATCTACTAAAAATCTTGACTGCTCAATCTCCCACCAGCAGCTAGAGTTTACAGCAGCTACAAACATCACCTCTATTTAAGCCGAACCCCATTGCAGACACAACTCAGTTACTTATCTTGTACGCACCTTCCTCTGACTGCCTACTACCAACTCAATCTCTTCACTTTCTGTGGCACATAAGCCTTATCATTCTTCTTCAACTTCTTTTCGCTGTACTCCACAGTCGTGCCAATCGAGCTCATGGAATGAACTCCAGATCTGTTGCTGTTGTAGAGTTTTAGAAAGATTACCCTTGCCTTCACTTGTATAAACCAAAGAACAACCAAATCCATGCGGAGAATCCGTGTCGTCTTAGCAGCTTCTCCTCAGCTCCATGGATACACAGCAAACAAACCCCAGAAATCAAATCCACCAGTCGCTCTCCTAAAACCAATTGGTTATTGTTGTTACAAGGCACTGGAAATACTCCCCAAGATGATGAATGAAACCAAAAGAAAGTGACTGAAGTCTTCTTTTCTGTTGATACGTGAGAACAGATATGTAGTGGAACCACGTCATCCACCATCCTTGCCCCTTACTGTAGCTCACGTGATTGGCCTATGAAATTTTCTGTTCCCGCGTGTCTTCTTCTGGTTGAGACGTGGCTAAGTGGTGCCAAATGAGCATACATGCAGCAGCAACATATTCAGCTCTTTTGGTACTGCGAGTGGCAAACGCAAATATAACTCCCACTTTAGCCGTTTATTTTTCAATGATCGGAATGGGTTGTATTTTCTAGAAAAGCATTAAAATAGTATCATTGATCAGAATATCGAGTCCTAGCTGATATAAATATGAGTATAAAATGTAGCACTTACGTGCTTATCAACACACGCACACTTATATTTTGCTAGTCCTCGAGCAAAACAAAGAATATATCCGCTAAACAACAAGACCGAAATATCTTCTAAACAGCTAGACGAAGAGAAAGACCCGTTAAACAGCTGATCATCATTTTTTTTAATTTAATTTTTTTTTAGTAGACCCGCTAAACAGCTGGTCATCATTTTATTTTATTTTGAAAATACTTAAAGAAAGTGCATCTCCTCCACACTTAAAAATTATATTGTCGTCAATGTAATTGAGTCATCAAACGTAGAAATTAAGATGGGAAATTCAAGCAAATAAATTAAAGATGGGAGGAAAGAAAACAAATCTGATGGGTTGACTCCCATGAAGCAAAATAGTATGGGTTGACTCCCATTACTTAAAATTTTTGTATCCCTGCTTGCGCACATAAATAACCTCAAACAAGGTGAGGTTGCACCAAAGTAAGCAGCAAAGCATATATATAAAGTCTGAAAAGTTGGGGATTAATCCAACGAATCAGGGCATCTGCAAATATGAACCTGCAAACACTAAAAACATACAAAAATATGTGTAAATCCATTCCCAATAGAAAATAGTCCTTAGTAGAGATAATTAAATCACTCACATGGACAACAAACATAGAATGCACATTGGCTTGTATTTGGGAAACACGCTTTAAATCAGGTTCAAGATCAGCTGAAATAACTTCCGTCGACACAATATCTTCACTAGAAATCATAGGAAGTAATAAATTGACATTGTCAAAAGGCAAAGAATCATCAACTCAGCAGAATGACCTAAATATGCATTTAGTGGTTCAAGTTCATAAAAATAAGTAACTCCTAAATCTGGTTCCAAGTCTGCGGAAATAACTTCCGACGTTGAGTTACCTCGATGAACTATTAGAGGGAACAATGCAATATCAATAAGCGTAGGGTCATCGGAATCAGCAAAATGAGATATGCAAACTGATAAAGGTTCAAAATCAGCAGTGTAAGTTACCTGACCAGTATCAATCGGCTCATGCACGATATCAGGAATAGGCCAGTCCTCTGGGTACTTAGATGCAAAGTAATCCAACAACACTTTAGAAGCACACAATTATAACCCTAAATTAGGAAACTTTTTGAAGTCTAAGGGTTTAGAAACAACCTCTACGTCGGGTGAATTATCTTGTGAGATAAATTCATCCATAGAATTAGGCAAATCATCCACACAATCATCCACGGGGTCATTTATAATTTCTGTCTGGAACAAAGAGTCACTACAAGATTCATCATCATCAGCAAATAATATTTGGCATTCAAGAACTCTAAATCTTTGTTCCAAACTAGGCGGTGTGTGTTTATAATACTTCTGATATATCGTTAAAGGCGATTCTTCACTTACCACATGTGGAGCAAAAACTCCATACCATTTCCTACGCATATAATCCCCAAGCGTCATATCATAAGATGTCTCCTGGGAATGTGAATTTCTACGCTTATATTCTGCAGGTGTCATCTTAGACGACGCCTCGTAGAAAGAATTCATTATCCTCAAAAAGACTCCTGAAATAAAATTCTAAAACACAAAAAGAGTCAAAAGGAAAAAGAGATCCTAAAACAAAATAAAAAATACTGTACAAAAATAAAATAAAAACCTAACTATTGAAAAAATCAAAAATACTAATTACAATGTTCCACAACCGCTCCTCTGCAGCGGCGCCAAAAATTGATAGGATCCGGAGATGCCTATATGTGATAACCGCAATCGCACGATGTCTAACTAGCAGACAAAAGCAAGTAGGGTCGAACCCACAGGGAGCGGTGGAAATATCAATAATCCATATCTCTAATATACTAACCAGGCATAATATTTTTGGATTTTAGAAATGAAATGAAATAATAAGATTAAATATTGTTAACAAACTTGATAAACCAGTAATATGGCCGGTAATTAGGGTTTACAGATTTCACCATTGTATATCTATCAAAGAACAAAAATCAAATCATAAATATTAAACATGTTTATTGCATGCTCTATATGAAAACACCTACAAAAATGTATAGCTCCTCAAATATTACTCGTACGCATAAGCATAAATCATCAAAGAAGAATATCCCAAGCATGAATTATCAAACAAGAAACAAATAATTAAGTGAAACTAATCAAACAATTTAAAATTGGGTTTTTGTTATACACAAAACCGTTGAAGCAATAGCATATTTTCAATACAAAACCGGTGTAAATAGTTTAAGAATAGATATCAATTCATTCAAGCCTCTTGCTAAATGTTCGTTTTATTATAGCCTATTGAAAAATCATGGTATCCTCCGTAGAACCCTAAATACGAGATCTAGCTAGACATGATTACTGGTTTCTCAAAACCCATCTAAAATAATAACAAAAGAAAAAATATTGAACCAATGTTGTCTTCGTCGTCTCTTGTTTTTATGCTCTCCTTCGCAGCCGCTAACCTTTTCTCCCTCCCTGTCTGTCACTAACAGAGAAGAACTTCCCAGCCGCTGCTCCCCAAAACTGGCCTCCTCTCAAACTGTTTCTTTTCGTTGGTATATGATACTGCCAAGGGTTCGAAAGGGACCAAATGAGAAACATGCCAATACAATACCATCAATTTCCTAATCCACGACCCATTACAACTTTCCTAAATATCACCAGCAACCACCAACTTTCGAACTTCGGCCGTAGCACCTGTTCCTTGTTCTCTGACCAACTAAATACCACTTCCTATAGCAACAGCAATACCTCAAAATAATTAGTTGTATCGAACGACCACCACTGCCTTTTTTGCCGCATCTGTATCTTCACTTTGTCCATGGAAACAACTTATGATCTTTATTGTAGGTACACATTTCATCTTCCGCCACGTGTCCACAAAAACACACGTGGAGGACATGCGGCTGAGAACATCAAGATATAATATAACACGTGGACAGCCAAGAGACGCGCCTTATCAAGATAGCATCGCCACCCACCAGATCCAACGGTAGAGGATCGAGGAAGACATAAGCACTAGAACACTGAGAAGCACTGAAGGATAACCCAAGATTCACTTTACCCTATCTCCAGAAAGATCTAAGATCTACGGCTGAGGATAGTCAGACTGACGCAGACAAGACAGGGGCAGAGGACAGCTGTCTACCGCGGACAGACATCTCAACTACCTGCATTAAATACCCTCAAACAGCATACGTGTCAGTCAGCCTGTGGAGGAAGCGCAGATAACACTGAATATTCATGCCTCTGCGCAGAGAAGACCAAGAACACCAAGACCTCTGCGTAAGCGGTACAAGACACAAGAGGATAAGGTTATAACGGGCCTCACGAGTGGACCCCATGTAACCACCCTATATATACCCCTCTCCCAAGTGAAGAGAGGGGGGAGGAACATTGAGAAGAGAATAGGAGAGAGAGAGAGAAATAGAGAAAGTGTAAGTGAGTTTCCTCCTGCTACGCAGGCTTATATTGGTCTCAAAGTCATTTGACTATTTCTGTAACCTTCACACATATAATGAAAAACCCAATCCCGGAGACAGAGATCTGAGTGAGAATCATATAAGTTAATCGTTTCGTCTATGTTCATGCATCTGTACTTTATATATTCAATTCATTACTTATGGCATATCATGTTCGTACATTTTATACTTCGTCCACTATTTATCTTATTGTATGAGCCAAGGAAAATGATTGTAGTTGATGAGACGAGGAAGAGTATTAGAACTCTGAGTCAAGAATTCGACATTACCAATCCATTCCCTCCAGGCGCAGCCTATTTACTGTATTATCGTGACTCTACGCGCATTGTTTGTGAATACTTGGATGACATTAATCTGCGTGTTCACAATCTGGCGCTAGAAACATGGACATTCATCCCGGTAAAATATTTATCTTCTCATGTGACTTGTTTCAGGCTTCGTTTTCTGAAAATAACGATGTTTGGAACACTACGGTTTTTTTCCGTTCATGATTTCAAAAACCAAAATTATGAACAGATCCGCGTTTATCTAAGTAGATCTGATTTTTCAAGCATTTTCTAAGTTTTCACACCTTTGAAAACTAAAATTATGAACAGATGCGCGTTTATCTAAGTAGATCTGATTTTTCAAGTATTTTCTAAGTTTTCACACCTTTGAAAACTAAAATTATGAACAGATCCGCGTTTATCTAAGTAGATCTGATTTTTCAAGCATTTTCTAAGTTTTCACACCTTTGAAAACTAAAATTATGAACAGATCCGCGTTTATCTAAGTAGATCTGATTTTTCAAGCATTTTCTAAGTTTTCACGTCCTTGAAAATTAAAACTTCGAACAGATCTGCGGTCATCTACATAGATGGGTGCCTTTCGTATCTTCAAGATTTTAAACCTTTGAGAACTCAAAACGCTAATAGACATCACGTGGGACCCATTGTCTTCGTGATTTTTTTTCTCTTTTTCAGGGAAATATTAAAAGATGGAGAGAAGCAAAGATATCGGGAAGGTAAAAGCTTCGTCAAAAGAGATGCCAAGGACAACCCCAATGATAACTAGGAGTAGGCAGAGAGGTGAAAAGCTGAAGGCAGCAGATAGGGCGCATGATAATGCGGAAAGCATGACCCCCATCAATGACAACATCATCGCAGCAAACGCAGTAAATGTCGCGGCAGCCAAAGCAGGAGCTTCAAGAGATGGCGGATCCAAGGATGGAGCTCCCAGAATAACCAATGCTCAACTACAGGAACATCAGGAAGTCATAGCAGAGTCAGGAATAAAACAACCCCTTTATGGGATGCCCTTAACCAACGAACAGAACATACCTTTCCCGACCAAGCAACCGCTTCTAGTAGCATGTCAACCCTCACAACAACCGTCGGGGTCCCAGGGTGCACGGTTAGATCCACCAGAGCCAGTAATACATATCGTGGATGAGGAACAGACCATAGCCGCCGATGAGCGATTACGGGTAGGAACACCAAATCAAGGGTCAAATCATTCCGCTCAGATGATGGCCGAGCTGGCAGAATTAAGGAAGAACCAGAAGACATACGCAGATGTCGTGGCTATATTAGCACAAGAGAATCAAACACTCAAGGAAAGAATCATTCATAGCGCAGAGGTAGAAAACCAACGTGACGAAGCTAACTCCAAGGCTGTAGCACCTAATCAAGATAGAAGAATGTTGATAGCAAACAACCCGATTTCATTGAACCGAAATGGAGCAAGGAGCAACCAAAGATCATACCCTGAGTACAATCCCTAGAACTCGTACTACTACGACGGTACCACCCTCCTAAGAGCAAAATCTACCATTCGTGAAGAGCACCAGATCGCAATGGAAAATCTGCGTGCTGAGATGCTGGCAGAAATCAAGGAGCTAAAAACTAGGCATGGAGGCGGAAGACTAGAGCAAGTGATGAAGGAAGCAAATACTACCCCGCTGACGCCACACTTGGCCAGGGCTTCCATACCGCAGAATGTTCGGTCCCTGCTTTCGATTGCTATGACGGGTCAGCTGATCCTGCGGCTCATCTTCGATATTATAATCGAATGATGGCCCGTTGGGATAATGAAGACTCCATACTGTGCAGATACTTCCCATCAAGTCTAAAAGGGTCCGCGTTATCATGGTTCGATAACCTGCCGTCAAACTCCATCGATTCCTACGACCAACTCATAGAAAAATTTCTGGAAACATACATGTACAACAAGGTTGTCAATACCGGCATGGACAAGCTATTCTCGTTGGAGATGAAATACAAAGAGACCATCAGAGAATACACGGATAGATGGCACAAGATTTTCCAAGCTATTGGCAACGTAGATCCTGTGGTTAGTGTCAACTGCTACAAATGGGGGATGGACAGGATGAGTCCTTTGTTTGTGGAGATCCATGGGACCATCCCTACCACCGAAGGAGATCTCCGAATAATCATAGAAAATCATGAAAGGTTAGAGGAAATTCAACGTGAAAATCCCAGAGCTCATACTCAACGTCCCACACGCACAAATTCCGTGGATCAAGCCAGCGGGTCCAAAAGAGGAATCACAGAAGAGCATCCCAATACATAAAGGAAAGAACGAAGGGATGATAGACGAAGGGATGATAGACGAAGAGATGATCGAAAATTTGAAGATCAAGTCTATACCAAGTTGAATACCAGTTATTCGCGCATCCTGAGAGAGATCAAAGGGAGGGAGAACTTCGATTGGCCATGGTCCAAGGGAAAGCAGCCTCCTAGATCAGAAAAATCCAAGGAATACTGTGAATACCACTGTTTCAATGGTCATCAAACAGAAAAGTGCAAAAATCTCAAGATAATGATTCAAAAACTAATCGAAGCAAGAGACCTGAAGCAATATATACAGAAGACTGATAACGAAGATAGAACCAAGAGAGGCAAGCAGGTTCAATTACCAGAAGGCAACCGCACCCTCAACACGATTTCATGTTCAGAGATTCAAGGACCATCCCTAACCACCCAGATTGGGAAGAGATTGAGAAAACAATTCGAAGATTATTGTGAGCTTTATAAGATCGATGGGAAAGAGGTAAAGGAGCACGAACAATGGATGGACACGCCCATGGCCTTCGACGCAGACGATGTGGAAGAAGACATGTAAGACCATAATGATCCTCTAGTCCTCACACTCCCAATAGCAGGGTGCAATGTCAAGAAAATTCTCATCGATGGAGGAAGCTCAGTCAGCGTCCTGTTCTATGACACGTTCAAACGTATGGAACTCAACGACGAGCAACTGCTGTCATCTTACTACACCATCTACGGATTCAAAGGCGTAGCTACAAAGCCCCTAGGGGACATTGTCTTACAAGTAGATGCAGGGCCCATGAAAGTGGATACTCGATTCAGCGTCGTAGATGCACCTTCACCTTACAACGCCATCATCGGAAGAAGATGGGTTCACAAGCTCAAAGGAGTAGCGGCAACTTACCATCAATATCTCAGATTCCACACCCCAAGGAGTCATAGAAATTAAAAGAGACCAAGTAACTGCGCGGGAATGTCAGACCTTACATAATCATATCAATAACGAGCGGGAAGAAAACCACCAGTCCCGAAGATCCAAAAAGAAGGAAATAACCATAGATACATATCTGGAAGAAATCTCCGGAAAAAGCCTCCTGAACGTGAGCACCACTGGCAGCGCAGAAGCCAGCACCTCCGCGACAAAAGAAGACGGAGAGCACACCAAATAGCAATCAAAGACTGTTCCTATCTTGGGGGAACCAAAACCCACGTTTACCCCTGTCGAAGCATCTAAAGAAATCAACATAGGTACTGAGGGAAACCCGAAGATTATCAGAATAGGCACCTTGATGGATGAAGAAAGAGAATCCGCGCTAATCAAACTTCTAAAGGAATACGCGGACATCTTTGCTTGGAAATTAGGGGACATGCCAGGAATTGACCCAAAGTTAGTTCATCACGAACTTCGAATAAAACCAGGTACCCCCCCCCCCCCCCTTTAGGCAGAAGGTGCACAAAGTAGCTCCAGAATACCATCGAGCAGTTGAAGTGGAACTTCGCAAACTACTTGACGCAGGATTCATCAAATAAGTTAAGTACCCAACATGGATCTCTAACATGGTCATCGTACCGAAGAAAAATGGCGGAGTAAGGATATGCATCGACTTCACCAACCTCAACAAGGATTGCCCTAAAGATAGCTATCCACTGCCAAGCATTGACCAACTTGTTGAGGCAGTTGAAGGATACGAAGAAATGTCATTCATGGATGGATACTCTGGATACAATCAATTATTCCTAGCAGAAGAAGATCAACATCATACAATATTCTATACACCACACGGCCTCTATTGCTACGTAGGAATGCCTTTTGGATTGCGAAACGCAGGGGAAACCTACCAAAGAATGGTGGATGCAATTTTCAAACCATGGATTGGAAGTACGCTGGAAGTATATGTGGATGATATGCTCGTTAAAAGCAAGCTACGCAAAGATCATCACCAAGACCTAAAAGATATTTTCCAAGCAATGAGAGCGCACAACATGAAGGTAAACCCAGAGAAGTGCACTTTTGGTGTCACTTCCGGGAAGTTCCTCGGATATTTGGTGACGAAGAGGGGCATTGAAGTCGATCCCTCTAAAATTGAAGCCATCGTAAGAATGCCATCCCTAAAGAATTTAAAAGAGGTTCAGAAACTCAATGGTTCGCTGGCTGCGCTGGGGAGGTTCATATCCAGGTCCTCGGATAGATGTAAGCACTTTTTTAACAAAAGGAAGCAAATTCGAATGGACGGCAGAGTGCGAGGAAGCTTTTCGAAATATCAAAGAATACCTGGCTGAGATCCCTATATTACAAAAACCAGACCCTGATGAAGTGTTGGCACTATACATAGCAGCAAAAGAAGATGCAGTCAGCCCAATATTGGTTAAAACCAACACGAAGATAGAGCAGCCCATATATTACATCAGCAAGTCTCTGAACGCAATAGAAAGAAACTACACGAAGATCGAGCAGCTCATCTTGGCGTTAGTATGGGCAACCCTGAAACTCAGAACTTACTTTTTGACTCACTACGTCCGCGTCCCATGCAAAGCTCCGCTAGAAGCAGTCCTTAAAAACGCAGGAAAAGTAGGCAGAATTGCAAAATGGAATGCTCACCTAGATCAATCCAATATCATCCATGAACTACAACACTCTCAGAAGTCACAAGTATTAGCAGATTTCCTAGCAGACTTACCATTGGATAACTGCGAAGAAGTCATCATCGAATGACGAAAGGCAGCAGGACTACCAGAAATGGACGAAGGTAAAGACCCTATAGACATCTTGGAACCAAAAAATCCTAGGCAATGGGAAGTCTTCGTAGATGGGTCGAAAAATAAAGAAGGGGCGGGGATAGGCATCGTAATCACCACCCCCAACAGGAGACAGGATCATACATGCTTTCAGGTTAGAATTCAAGGGGCATACCAACAATATAGTTGAATATGAAGCAGTGGTGCATGCCCTTCAGTTGATAATAGAAATGGGCATAACTGATGTGCGTATGACAAGCGATTCACAGCTGGTCATCCGACAAATAGGGTTGCAATATAATGTTTATGACAGAACATTGTCAGCATACATGGAATTGGTGCAAACACTTGTGTTTTTGCTTGCTTTCAAAATTCTTCTTTTAATTATTTGTGTTAACTTTAAAAGTTCTCCCTTTGATTATTTATGTGAATTTCAAAAAAACATGAGTAGCTAATTTTCTTATTGATTGAGGATGAATTCCTAATTCTTAACATGTTTTGAGTTTTGTTTTTACATCTACTTTGACGTTTTTCACATGATTATCGTTTGTTTTTACTAATTGGAATGTTTATGCATTCATGGTTGATTGATAGATTGTTTAGGTGGCCAACTAAATTGATTTGTTAATTGATCTAAAGCTAGTGAAAGTTAGGGGATAAGTAATCGTTTCTTGACTCTTTACACAAGTAGCAAACATGAGACCTTGCGGAGGGATTCCGTGGAGCAATTGTGTGTGAAAACAACGTTAGCAAGTAGACCTTGAGCTAAGAGTCTAACTACTAATATCAACCTAATAAATTCATAAATCTTAATGCGTTTAACTAAATTACATCTTGGGTGAGCTACTACTAGGTGGTTTGGTGAATAGAATCTGATAGTCGAAAACTTCTGTATCCGGTGATACTAGGGATTTAGGGGTTTAGCACTGAGCTAGTTGCTTTACCTACGGTTGGTGATAATCTGTGACTAATAAAAAGTGGAAAAGAACATAACTTGAATCATTGTTTTGCAACGAAGAAGGATTCCTTGATCTAATCTCTCTTATTGATTTCAACTTTATCTTTTTAATTGCTTTGTTTATTCTTTTACTTTATAAAATCTAAAACCCCCCTTTTTTGTGACATTATAAGACAACTAAAACCTCTTGCTCCTTGTGGGAACGATCCTTACTATCGCTATATTACTTGTTAATTAGTGAGAAAAATATTAATTAATTTGTTGTGGTTACGACACGCATCAAATTTTGGCGCCGCTGCCGGGGAGCAGCGGACAATTTTAGTTGTTTTATTTTTCTTTTTGCTTTATTCTTCCTTTGTTAGATTCTATATCGTATCTAACTTAGTTTTCGAGAATCTTGTTTCATGTATTATATCTTTGGTTAATGCTTAAAGAGGGAAAACCGAGTCCAATTGGTATACGTCTTCGATCCGGAACTCAACTAAAGGACCTCTTTCGAGCGGTTAACACTCCGCTTCCTCCTTCTTCATCTAGTGAGTTCGCAGATTCCGATATAGACGAAGAATAAATGGTCGATCGTACACTCAAGGATCTAGTTTCTCACAAGCTCGATACACAACAATGGTGTATCTAAACTAACTCAACCTTCGAGATCAATCCGGGGTTGATTAGAGAGTTATCAAAGTTTCATGGTATGGTGAATGAAGATCCAAACAAGCATCTTATGGACTTCCAAACCATAGTCATGGCTATGCTTCCACCGGAGACTAATGCGGATGGAGCAATGTTGAAAGCTTTCCCGTTCTCTTTGGCGGGAAATGCTAAGGAATGGTTGTATTATTTGCCTTACGAAAGTATCACAACATGGAATGGGATGAAGAAAATTTTCCTCGAGAAATATTTTTCTGCATCAAAAGCTACTCAAATTCGCAAGGAGATTTGTGGGATGAAGCAAAATGTGGGAGAGTCATTGTATGAATGTTGGGAGCGATACAAGAGATTGGTGGCAAGCTGTCCAAACCATCAATTCAGTGACGTCATGATACTTCAATACTTCTACGAAGATCTACACCCAAGTGATAGATCTCTTCTTGATGCCGCAGGTGGTGGTGCACTAATGAACAAGACGTTGACCCAAGCTAGAGAGTTGATTGAAAGTATGGCTGCAAACTCGCAACAATTCTACACAAGAGAAGAACCAATGGTGATGCGAGTGCATGAAGTTAGTGATTCATCATCACACCTTTATCAAAGGATGAGTAATATGGAGATAATGATGCAAAGGATGGCTGCAGTTATCATACCTTCATATGATGAGACCGAACAAGTAAATGTTTTATATCCAAATCAAAGGCCAAGGTACGATCCATACTCCAATACTTACAATCCCGGTTGGAAGGATCATCCTAACTTTAGTTATGCGAAAAAGCAAGCGGCGGCTCCTAATCCATATGTGCAACAAGGTGGTTTCCAACAATCACGCTTCCAACCACAACAAGTCAAGGAGCGTGATTCTTCGAGTGATGACAAGCTCAATGCATTAATGCAAGGCATGCAAGGTATTACTTCTATGTTACAACAAAGCCAACAAAAGAATGAACCGGCCATTAAGGCTTTGGAAACCCAAATGGGACAATTGGAAACCGATGTGCATCTATTGAAATCTCAAGCATCCACAAAGCTTCCTTCACAACCATTTGTGAATCCAAGGGAGAATGTTAATGCGGTTACTTTAAGAAGTGGAGAGTACAAGTCACCATGAAGAAGCTAGTGAAGAGGTAGTCAAAGACAAGGAGGAAGCCGAACCAAAGTAGAATCCAACACCTACCAACCAATCCAAGGAAACGGTTCCTAGTTTCACTACTCCACCTCCTTTTCCTAGTCGTTTTGCTAAATCTAAGAAAGAAGCTCAAGACAAGGCACTCATGGATATCTTCAAGAAGATCGAAATCAACATCCCATTCATCGAGGCCATCAAGACAATGCCAATGTATGCTAAGTTCACGAAGGAATTATGCACAAAGAAGGATAGGTTGCTTGATAATGAAATTACTAAAGTTGGCGAGAGTGCGCCAGCTATGCTACTGAAGAAGATGCCTACAAAGTGCACGGATCCCGGTGGTTTCACGGTGCCAATTACTATTGGTACAAAAAGGTTTGAACATCCTTTACTTGACTTGGGAGCTTCCATAAGTGTAATGTCGGCCGGTATATATGACTCCTTGAATCTTGGACCTTTAAAAGAGATAAGAGTTATTATCCAATTAGCAAACAAGTCTAACATATATCCTAAGGGACTTGTAGAAGACGTGCTAGTGCAAGTGAATGAGCTAATTTTTCCTGTTGATTTCTTCGTGGTGGATATGGATAACAATGATAATCGGTCATCTACTTCTTTACTTCTTGGGAGGCCATTTCTGAAGACCGCAAAGACGAAGATTGACGTTGATAAGGGTGCGCTTACTATGGAATTCGATAAGGAGATAATACACTTCAACATATTTGAAGCCATGCGCTACCCAAGTGATATGCATTCCGCTTACTCCATTGATGTGGTTAGTTCGTTAGCGCAACAAATGGTGGAATTGAGTCAAAAGGACGAACTTGAGGTGGTGTTGCAAAAGAGCATTGAATTGGACGTCCACGGCTTGTCTAATTTGGATGTTGAAATCTCCAAGGAATTGGTGGAGATATGTGGTGCCTTGACGGCATTGCAAGAAGCTAAAAAGGGTAATGTTTCATATATTTCTTTACCCATGGATGATGAATTACTTGTACCATCTATTGAGAAGGCGCCTAAGCTAGAAAGGAAGCCACTTCATGAGCATTTGAAGTATGCTTTCTTGGGAGATGAAGATGAGATTCCGGTGATTATTGCAAAGAATATCACACCGGTACAAGAAGAACGTTTGCTTAGAGTTTTGAAAGAGCACAAAACGGCTATTGGGTGGACAATTGCGGACATCAAAGGCATTAGTCCATCCGTGTGCATGCATAGAATTCTAATGGAAGAGAACGTGAAGCCGGTACGTGATGCTCAATGTAGGCTTAATCCTCCCATGATGGAGGTTGTGAAGAAAGAGATACTCAAATTGCTAAGTGTGGGGGTGACCTACCCAATATCCGATATCAAGTGGGTTAGTCCTGTACAAGTGGTACCAAAGAAGTCCGGTGTTATTGTTAGAAATCAAGACGATGAACTTGTTCCTACAAGAGTTCAAACCGGTTGGAGAGTGTGCATTGATTATAGAAAGCTTAATTTCGCAACTCGAAAGGATCACTTTCCTTTACCTTTCATCGATCAAATGTTGGAGCGGTTAAAGGGGCATTCTAATTATTATTTCTTGGACGGTTATTCGGGATACAACCAAATTATTATTGCACCGGAGGACCAAGAGAAGACCACTTTCACTTGTCCTTTTGGAACGTTTTCATATAGACGGATGCCGTTTGGTCTTTGCAATGCACCGGCTACTTTCCAAAGATGCATGGTTAGTATATTCTTGGATTGTGTGGAGCGCATCATCGAGGTATTTATGGATGACTTTAGTGTTTATGGCAATTATTTTGATAGTTGTTTAGACAACCTTGAACTAGTTCTTAAACGATGCATAGACACAAACCTTGTCCTTAATTGGGATAAATGTCACTTTATGGTAAACCATGTCATAGTACTTGGTCACATCGTGTCCTCTCGAGGGATCGAAGTGGAAAAGTCAAGTTAGATTTAATAAGGAACTTACAATATCCCACTTCGGTGAGGGAAATCCGTTCATTTCTTGCCCATGTAGGATTCTACAGGAGGTTTATCAAGGATTTATACAAAATCTCCATGCCGATGTGCAAGTTATTACAAAAGGAGGTACCTTTTGACTTCAACAAGGAATACAAGGATGCCTTTGACAAATTGAAGGCAATGTTGACGAGTGCGCCAATTATCAAATCACCGGATTGGAATCTTCCATTTGAATTAATGTGTGATGCTAGTGATTATGCGGTTGGAGCCGTTTTAGGTCAAAGAGTGGACAAATTGTCCCATGTTATCTATTATGCATCGAGGACCCTTAATGATGCACAAATCAACTATTCTACCACGGAAAAGGAGTTATTGCCTATAGTTTTTGCATTGGAAAAGTTTCGATCATACTTGATGGGCACAAAGGTTATTGTATATTCCGATCATGCCGTACTTAAATACTTAATAAAGAAGAAAGAAGCTAAGACAAGGCTAATCCGATGGATCATATTGCTACAATAGTTCGACATAGAAATTCGAGACAAGAAAGGTGTGGAGAATACCGTTGCGGATCATCTCAGTAGACTTGTTATGTATCAAGAAGAACTTCCATTACAAGACCGCTTTTCGGACGAACAACTTTTCTCCTTGGAAAATTCTACACCTTGGTACGCGGATATAGTGAATTACTTGGTGACAAGGAAGGTACCTAATACAATGTCTAACTTCAAACAGATGAAACTTAAGAAGATAGGCAAGCAATATGTGTGGGATGAACCATACTTATGAAAATATGGCGTGGATAAAATGATACGAAGGTGCGTGCCTAATTCCGAATTTCAATCTATTCTCTCTTTTTGTCACACTCTTGCTTGTGGTGGCCATTTTGGTTCTAAACTTACCGCTCTCAAAGTTCTCGAGAGTGGATTTTATTGGCCCACCTTGTTTGAAGATGCACATGTTTTTTGTAAACCGTGTGATAGATGTCAAAGAACGGGAAATCTAGGTGCTCGAAATCAAATGCCACTCACACCAATTCTTGCCGTTGAGAATTTTGATGTGTGGGGAATCGATTTTATGGGCCCTTTTGTCAATTCAAATGGAAATTTTTATATACTTCTTGCGGTGGATTATGTTTCGAAATTGGTGGAAGCTAGAGCCACAAAAACTAATGATTCTCAAGTTGTTTGTGATTTTGTAAGAGAAAACATATTCACTAGGCATGGTACACCAAGAGTGGTGATAAGCGATGGAGGCTCACATTTCAAGAAGGCTTTCCACGCTCTCCTCAAGAAGTACAACATTACACATAAGATTGGTACGCCTTATCATCCACAAACTAGTGGACAAGCGGAAATTTCAAACCGGGAAATCAAGTCCATTCTTGAGAAAACGGTGAATACTACAAGGAAAGATTAGAGCTTTAAGCTTAATGATGCACTTTGGGCGTATAGAACGGCGTACAAGACACCAATTGAAATGTCTCCATATCGGTTGGTTTATGGTAAAGCTTGTCATCTTCCGGTTGAACTTGAACATAAGGCTTATTGGCGATAAAGAAGTGCAACATGCAGTATGACGAAGCGGGGAAGCAAAGGAAGTTACAACTAAATGAGCTAGAGGAGATACATAATGATGCATACGAGAGTTCCCGTATTTACAAGGAAAAGATTAGGCTTTTTCATGATAAGATGATTTCTCGTAAAAGCTTCGAAGTGGGACAAAAAGTCCTTTTATATCATTCTCGCCTTAAACTATTTTCTGGAAAGTTAAAGTCCCGTTGGATTGGATCATATGTTGTTACTAATGTTTTTTTTATGGTGCAGTTGAAATTACTAGTCTTAGAGACAACTCGGTTTCCAAGGTCAACGACCATAGATTGAAGCCATACTACGAGAACATCGCATATGTGAATGTGGATGAACTTTCATTTGAAGATTCACTCCCTCTGGAGGAGTAATGTGAAGCAAGAGCTAAGTCGGGACGTCGACTTTAAAACAAGCGCTTGATGGGAGGCAACCCATAGGTTTTGTATTTCTTACCTTTTACTTTTTATTTTCTTTTTCTTTTTGTTTTGTTTATTTATTTTTTCTTGTTCCATATCATGTTAAGATTTCCCACCTTGACTTTACTAGGACGATTCAATTACATTGAGGACAATGTAAGGTTTAAGTGTGGGGGATTGGTAAAGCATTTATTTAAAAAATAATTGCATAAAACCTCCAACTTTTAGAGATTTTAGAGTCACTAACATACTTCTAGGTATGTTTACATAGAGAATTCTGACCGACATAACTGAACTTGGAAGTGTTAGGGAACTACGTTCGGATTTATTGCTTGTTAGAGTGTTAAATAATGGATTTAATCATGCCAGTGATGCAAATTAGGAGCAGGGAGAAATGCATTATTAGAGTTATTGATCAATCATTAGTGGAGACTACCCTATTTATATCATGCGAGGCACCGACCAGATTTCTTTATAAATAACTAAAGAGCTTTCTTTTGAGTGTGTGTCACCGTACGTTAATTCCGGGTAGAATGGTGAGCTACCCAACCTCCCACCAATAGCAGCAATTATCAGAAAATCCTTTTTGGTGAGGCAGAAGTTAAAGCGAAATGCTTATTGATCGCTTCTCAAACACGCGTTCTCTCATTATGGTGTGGTTATTTCTCACTCAACATTTAAGAATGAGAATATGTTCTTTAGTATTTCTAACTTCTTATTACTAGCATGCAGAAACTCTATGTCTTCATAACTCTTTGGATGCTTGGGACGCTGAAACGCTTTGAAGTTGAAAGTTTTAGTTTGATTTGCCCGAGGACTAGCAAAGTCTAAGTGTGGGAGAACTTGATAGGGTGTAGAATACATCTTATTTATTATCTATTGTTTATGCTTTATCTGTTATTTTTCGTGTAAATTATGTATTTTACGCATGTTTTTGAGTTATTAGGTACTTTGGAGTCGCACGGAGAAAAATAAGAAGAAATCACACAAATTGAGCCGAAAGAGCAAAAATGTCATTCATGGGCGAACACTATCTGGAGCCCAGACAAGCTTAAGGGGCCACTGTTGGGAGGAGTGTGAAATACAGCCAACTGTGGTTAAGGGGTGGCCACATGTTATAAGATATCCACTGGGGTGTCCTTCTAGCCTGCAGTGGGGTACCGTTATCCATCCCCAAACCACTTAACCCTAAAACAGAGAGTTTATTCTCTCGTTCCTCATTTTCTCAATCATTAATTACACCTGAAACAAAGAAACGGAGGCACAACCATGGTGGATTCAGATCCAGAGAGAAGCCGAAAAGAAGATGGTTGAAGGTGATGAAATTCAGAGCTACAGAAAATGGTGATGCTTAATGAAGTCGAATTGCAGTAGAAGATTGATGAACCAAGGAAGGTTGGGTTTGATTTGAAATCAGGAAACTAGGTTTTGATGGCTGTAGTGGAATCGAGAATGGGTTTGATGGTGCTGTTGGTGGAACATGAAATACAGATGGGTTTGAATCAAGAAAGGGAATCTGAGATTTATAGAAATCGAAGATGGAAGAATCTGTTTGAAGAACAAGAAATTGTTGTGATGGGTTAATGGCAGAAATTGAAGTTAGGGTTTTTCAGAGAAGTTGATTTTGTGTTGTTGTTGTTGAGAGGCAAAGCCACAGGTTAGGGTTTGTGGTTACTGGCATTGAAGATTATGATGGAATTGATGAATTCAAAAATTACAGTGAGATATGGAGAAGAAGGGTGGTGGTGGATTGACAGGATAAGAAGACGATGGATATGCAACAGATTCAAAATGGGTTTGTAGTGTTGGTTGAAATTGTGTGATTGAAGGTGGTGATCAAATGGGTCATGTTGAGAAGATGGGTTTTGAAATTCAAGGAAGGCATGGCAGAATTGATGTTGCTGATGTTCATGGGAGGTGGTACTGAAATTGCAGGAAAGAAAATGGGTTATGTTGCCGTTGATAAATAAAGAAGATGATTAAACTGCTGCTGCATTGAATCGAGAAGAAGCAAGGATTTGAAGGTGATGCAGAGATGCTGGTGGTGCTGCAGATACAGAGAAATAGCTCAAAATAGAACTCTGAAGAATGGGTTCTCAAAACTGTGTTGAATGAATGCTAAAATGTGTGCAGGGAAGTGAAGAAAGGAGGGCCTGAAATTGACCGGGAAATCCCAGAAAACAACCAAGACTCTGTCGGATTTTAATGTCGACGATTCGACTCATACCGGCCGATGACCGATCCTTCTCAGCAGCTCAGCCAGTAAGACCGAGTAAGAAAAGTTAACTCGGATGACTCCCCTTCCTTCCAGCTGACTAACAGAAGACCGTTAGCTTGACAGTTAAATATAACGGTATCGGATGGAATATTCCTTCAGCGGAGAAGAATCTCAGGTAGCCGGCTGTGACTTTATGGCCGGATTTCGTACCAGGGATTTCTCCGGCGACCCAAAATTATAGCTTTTTGTGTGGATTCTTCTCATGGGTGTGAATACTTAGATTTGGAAGTTGGATTGAAACTTGGAAGATTTGGAGAATTGGACTTAAAATTGGAATTAGGCTCAAATTGGGAAAGTGGTGTTATTATGGAATGAGGATTCTTTTCCTACGAGAATTGGAGAGCATTGAAGCCTATAAATAAAGGAGTTCTCTACAAATTTTTGACACACCTCTCTACACACACAACACTTGTGTCTTTGCTTGCTTTCAAAATTCTTCTTTTAATTATTTGTGTGAACTTTAAAAATTCTCCCTTTGATTATTTGTGTGAATTTCGAAAAAAACATGAGTATCTAATTTTCTTATTGATTGAGGATGAATTCCTAGTTCTTAACATGTTTTGAGTTTTGTTTTTAAATCTACTTTGACGTTTTTCACATGATTATCGTTTGTTTTTACTAATTGGAATGTTTATACATTCATGGTTGATTGATAGATTGTTTAGGTGGCCAACTAAATTGATTTGTTAATTGATCTAATGCTAGTGAAAGTTAGGGGATAAGTAATCGTTTCTTGACTCTTTACACAAGTAGAAAACACGAGACCTTGCGGAGGGATTCCGTGGAACAATTGTGTATGAAAACAACGTTAGCAAGTAGACCTTGAGCTAAGAGTCTAACTACTAATATCAACCTAATAAATTCATAAATCTTAATGCGTTTAACTAAATTACATCTTGAGTGAGCTACTACTAGGTGGTTTGGTGAATAGAATCCGGTAGTCGAGAACTTCTGTATCCAGTGATACTAGGGTTTTAGGGGTTTAGCACTGAGCTAGCTGCTTTACCTACGGTTGGTGATAATCTGTGACTAATAAAAAGTGGAAAAGAACATAACTTGAATCATTGTTTTGCAACGAAGAAGGATTCCTTGGTCTAATCTCTCTTATTGATTTCAACTTTATATTTTTAATTGCTTTGTTTATTCTTTTACTTTATAAAATCTAAAACCCCTCTTTTTTGTGACATTATAAGACAACTAAAACCTCTTGCTTCTGTGGGAACGATCCTTACTATCGTTATATTACTTGTTAATTAGTGAGAAAAATATTAATTAATTTGTTGTGGTTACGACAAGCATCAATAGGTGTAGAATACACCTTCATTTAATATCTATTGGTTATGCTTTCTTTATTATTTTTCATGTGAATTTTGTATTTTACGCGTGTTTTGAGTTTTATAGCTACTTTGGAGTCATGCGGAAGAAAAGAAGAAGAAATCACCAAATTTGAGCACAAAAGGGCAAAAAAGGTCATTCCATGGACGAACAATATTGGGAGCCCAGCTAAGGATAAGGGGCAACCCTCAAAAGTGCTAAAGGCACCCAGCAAAAGACTATGAGACATCCAATCTGGGGTGGAAACTATTGAGTGGGGTGTCATAATCCTATCTTACCCCAAAGATTAACCTAACCTTGTAATCGAGAGACCCTTCTCTCATTGATCTATTTACTCATTCATCTGAAATTAAGAAAGAAAAGCAGCAGAGCTGCTGTTGGTTCCGAGAGATCGAGAAGAACTCTAACCAAGAAGGCGTGGAAGAATTGATAAGAATCTGGTGTGTTTTAAATGGCTGCTGCTGTTGAAACCAAGAGAAGAAATCAGATCGAAACGGGATAAGGGCCTGGTGATGCTTCTCTGCAACGATGGGGCTTGAAATTGAAGAAATGAAGAAATTAGGGTTCATCTCTGCAATTGAAGAACGACACTGTGATATGAATCAGATGGGTTTTGGTAAAATTGGTTAGGGTTTGAAATAGACACAGAGAGGAGAATCAAAGATGGGTTTGTTCGATTTGAGTCACAGTTGGTGAAGAGAACTGCTGGTGCTATAATTGAAGCTAATGGATGAATGGGTTTTGATGATTTAGGGTTTTGCAATGAATTGAAGGTTGGATCTGGTGATGTTCATGGGTTTCTGGAATTGGAAACAAATTGAGAAGAAAGTAAAATCGATGTTGTTGATATCGAGAAACTCAGAGAAATTGAGAGAAGAAAAGGGGACTAGAAGATTGAATCCAAGAAGGAACTAAGGCTGTTGTAAAACTGAGATTTGTTGTTGAAGCTCAATGAGATGGGATATGTGAATCGAGAAGAAGAAGACGAAATTGTTGTGATGGGTTAGTGGCTGAGAGCAAGATTCAGTTGATGTTGATGAAATACTGGGTTCTGGTGAGGAGCTGATGATGAAATTGAATATGAACAGAATTGAGATGGGTTTTGTGCTGCTACTGAGATGAGGAAACAAGCAGGGATTTGACGCAGTTGTTGATACTGGAATGAAGATTGAGAAGAATTCATGAAACTGGATGGATCTGGAAGATGGGTTTGTGGTAGTCTGAGGTGTTGATGCTTCTGGAAACCGATTGAGCTAGTGGATTTGAGATATGGTGGTGGTCTCTGAGCTGAATTGAAGTCGTGTTCAACGAAGACATGGGTTTTGCTGGGTGTTGAGATGGGTTTGAATATGTGATAAAATGGGTCATGTGGTTGCTGTTAAGAAGAGATGAAGAAGAATTGGGGTTTGATGGATGGTCCTGCTGCTGCAGCTGTGACAAATGATGGTGCTGAAATGAATCAGGATGAAGAGAACGGAATTGGGTTTGTCATGGTGTTGCTGTTACAGGGAATGATGGAATGCAGCTTAAAATTAACTAGATGAATGATAGGATTGTAACAGGATGAAGACCATAAGTAATGGCCTGAACTTGGCCTGGGAATACACCTGAAACAGAGGAAACTCTGTCTAAATCTTCCCTCTGATGAGTCAACTCAGTGACCGATCCAGCTCACTTGTCTCAGACCAGTCATCCGAGTTAGAAGCTGACTCGATAACTGACTCGGCTGACATCCCTTCCTTTGACCTGATTGACTGACGATGACCGTCAGTTTGACTGTTAACTTAAACGGCACCGTGACAGAAAAGAATATTCCGTGATTGGACAGTGGTTTTCTGTCGGATTCCGGTGATCCCCGAGAACTTTTTCCGGCAACCCAAAAGTAGCAGAATTTGTGAAGAATTTTCTAGACTCATCTATGGATTTGAAGAATTGGGCTTGAATATGGAAAGAGAAGATGGAAGATTTGAGAAAGATTTGGATTTGGAAGTTGAGCTACAAAGGGAAAGGGATTCTATTCCTAAGAAGAGTTGAAGCAAATTGAAGCCTATAAATAGAGAAGTTCTCTATACACTTTTACACACCTCTACACACACAACACTTATCTTTTCTTTATTCTTTGTGTGAACTCCTTAACATGAGTAGCTAATTTTATTGATTCAGGATGAATTCCTAGTTCTTGACATGTTTTGAGTTTTGTTTTAAATCTACTTTGAAGTTTTCACATGATTATCGTTTGTTTTTACTAATAGGAATGTTTATACATTCATGGTTGATTGATAGGTCGTTTAGGATGCATACTAAATTGATTTGTTAATTGATCTAAAGCTAGTGAAAGTTAGGGGATAAATAATCGTTTCTTGACTCTTTACACAAGTAGCAAACACGAGACTTTGCGGAGGGATTCCGTGGAGCAATTGTGTGTGAAAACAACGCTAGAAAGTGGACCAAGCGAACCGAGTTTAACTACTAGTACTAAACCTAAATTCATAAATCTTAATGCGTTCGGGGAATTACATCTTGTAAGCGAACCTCAATGTGGTTCTTTTGAATAGAATCTGATAACTAAGCGTACCTGTTACTCAGTGAAATAAGGAGTTTTGGGGTTAGCTAAGCGAACCTGCTATCCTACGATTGGTGATAATATATGACTAATAACATGTGGATGAAAAACATAACTTGAATCATTGTTTTGCAACGAAGAAGGATTCCTTGATCTAATCTCTCTTATTGGTTTCAACTTTATCTTTGAATTGCTTTGTTTATTTTCTTTTGCTTTATAAAACAAACCCCTCCTTTTTGTGACAATTAAACAACTAAAACTCTTGCTCCTCGTGGGAACGAACTTTGACTACACTGTATTGCTTGTTAATTAGGTGGAAAAATATTAATTAATTTGTTATGGTTACGACACGCATCAAATTTCGGCTCCGCTGCCGGGGAGCAGCGGAGCAGCTTTAGTTGTTTTTATTTTCGTTTTATTTTTGTTTTTAACTTTGTTTTCTAGAATTTTTATTTCAGGTACTAGTTTTCCATGTATGGTGGACAAGAGCAAGCATATTACAACAATCAATACGGTTTTCAACCTCAACATTATGTCAACTTCCACCCATCCTTAGGATACACACTTTATGGATATTCTCATATATACCAACAACGTTATGACGGGTATGTAAGTGAACAATCACTAGGAGGGGAGGATAGTAATGCTTCTAAATCTATGCGTGATCTACTCGGTGTAAGGCAACCTAGTTTGAGGGAACTTGAGAGAATGTTCTATCAATTGATCGATGAAGGCCTAACATCGGATGAAGAAATTCTCGAAGCTAAAATAGCTTTAAGAATGGAGCATGAAAAACGTTATTATATGGGTTACGATGACAATGTTGAACCTTATGAAAATTATTGTAACAAGGATAAAGTTATTCCAACTCCGGATCATAATAACGATCATTCACCTATTCAAAATGAGGAGATTGGGTGTGACTTGCCTATTGTTATAAATAGTGTAACTGATAGACACATTTTTGTGTCTGATATAATCTCAATTGTATATATTGTTAGTGCTCGATTTTTTATTTATTTTGGCTTTTATGTCTTTGTAGGTGTTTTTGAAAAAATAAGATTTTGCGGCGAAATTGGCTCGAAAAGTGTTTTTTTGCGTTCATGGGAGGACATTTGCTATTCGGACCCTCACTTTGGATAAGGGGTAACCTAATTACTAAGGGGCATCCTATTTCCAGGCATCTGCTAATCGCAACCCTACTCTGTATAAGGGGCAACCATATTCAACATTCAAAACTCAGGTTTTGGCGGGAAAAACTGTAGTTAAAGAGCAGTTTTGGCAATCGTGATTTGGAGGAGTTTGAGGTCGATTAAACCTTTGATTTTCATAGAATAGACTCCTTATGGGTCTAGGAAACTGATATGAGTATTTAAATCGATTAGATTGGGCTCAAACGACGGATTTTTCTCACAACAAGAAAATATGGAAAGTCACGTGTGTGACTTGTTTTAGGGAATTTTAGAGTGATTAAAACGTTGTAAACCTTCCCAAAGATTTGTATCTATATAAGGAAGAGTTTAGAATAAAAAGGAAATCTCAGAAACGCGTAGAAATCCTAAAACAAGAAATTGTCGCAACTTGGCCATGAAGAGAATGAAAGAGATTTTGAAAGATTTGGGAGAGATTTAATCGGTATTTTTGATATAAATAGATGTCTTGGGTCATATAGAAGAGGGGTCGAGAGTTTGGGAACCTAAGGAGAGCCAGAGAAGAAGAAATCAGAGCTTTACCAAACTCTGTTTCTGTTGTTGTTGTTGTTGAAGAAGAACAACTGAAGAACATTGACCCTCGGTAGACAGTCGCAGAAAAGTGTCACTGTTTAACAGCTGAAGAACATTAAGCTGTTCAGGGCAGTCTTATTCTAGGGTTTTAAAATCAGCGACAAAGCAACAGTTTTTCTGTAACTGTTCCATTGTAACCGCTGTTTTGCAACACCAATACACTGTTGCAAACAGCTTGTGTTATTATTTTTCACTCTTTTAATCATCTTTTGAGTAACAAACACATATTTTGAGATCATGATTAATATGAGGAGCTAAACCCCAACACTGGGATGACGGAGGAAGCCATATTTCGTACGTGTGGTAATTATATTTAATTCTTTTTATGACCTTTTGCATTATTTTAATCGCTTTATGATTTTTCTTAATTAATTGTGAAGTCGTTTGATGATGTATGCTTGGTCTAAGTGCTTTTTATGCATCATGCTAGTGATTTATAGTTAGTCTTTTTAAAATCTACCCTGGCAAAGAATTAGAGTCAATAAACAAGAGCTATAATTGTCTAAGAATTGATTTTTGAACCACATGGTATGAGGTTTGGTGGAATCCTGAGTCTCAGTAATCACTCGGCGTTGTGACAAACCTTGTGTATATATTTTCTTTATTTTTATTGTTTTTTATTATTAAGTCTGAAATTGAGTCTACACAAGTCCGAGTTGAACGAACTTTATTTACCACTTAAAAAACTACATCAGTAACACCCTCACAAGAAGGTCTTACAATCTATACCGACGAAAATCATTTTAGTGAATGGTCCGATTCCGATGATGAAGATGTTGAAGAGACGATGCTCGATAATGAAACCAAATTGATTGAATTCGTGGAAGACCCAACTGAACTTGCCAATGATTTTAATAATGCCGAGGCTTTAGTTGAGGCAAAGACGGATGAAGAATGGTTGCAAGGTTTGATAGAGGACCATGATATATAAGAGGTAAGTAATTCACTAGAATTTTTTAAGGATGAAGAGGATTCTGCAATACAAGAGATTGTGCAAGGTTTGTCTAACTTTTTGCATATTGATTCTTCTCCTTTACCTCTTATTGGTTTGAATGTATGTGCTTCAAAAGTATTTTTGGATGATTTTGTTTCTAGATATCCACCATTGGAAACACTTGATGCTAACACTATGCAGGTTTGCCAAGAGAAATAAATGGAAGTTCCCAAATTCTATGTTCTTTATACACTTCCGAGTGTGGACAAGAATAAGTGTGGGGGACATTTCTACCGGGCGATAATTCACTATTGTTTTCTTGTGTTAATATTTGTATGAAGCTAGTGTTTGCAAAACAGATACTATGGGTGGATCCCCAAATTTTCCGACTGTTAGTATATGGGCAGTAAATCTTACAAGTGGCAAGTCGGGCCGTCGACTTTAAAACAAGCGCTTAATGGGAGGCAACCCATAGGTTTTGTATTTCTTACCTTTTACTTTTTATTTTCTTTTTGTTATGTTTATTTATTTTTCTTGTTCCATATCATGTTAGGATTTCCCACCTTGACTTTACTTGGACGATTCAATTACATTGAGGACAATGTAAGGTTTAAGTGTGGGGGGAGTGGTTAAGCATATTTTTTTAAAAAAATTGCATAAAACCTCCAACTTTTAGAGATTTTAGAGTCACTAGCATACTTCTAGGTATGTTTACATAGAGAATTCTGACCGACATAACTGAACTTGGAAGTGTTAGGGAACTACGTTCGGATTTCTTGCTTGTTAGAGTGTTAAATAATGGATTTAATCATGCTGGGAGACATGCATTATTAGAGTTGCTGATCAATCATTAGTGGAGACTACCCTATTTATATCATGCGAGGCACCGAACAGATTTCTTCATAATAACTAAAGATCTTTCTTTTAAGTGTGTGTCACCGTACGTTAATTCCGGGTAGAATGGTGAGCTACCCAACCTCCCACCAATAGAAGCACTACTCTTTGATCTCTTGAGTGCTAATTTTGTCAATCATGAGGTGACGTCTATAGATGAAAGCCTCCCTCTTGTAGTTCGATTTGCAATTAGCACCATTCTCTCTCTCAAAAACAACGGGTTCATAGAAACACCATCTTCATCAACAAGGGAGAGACATCAAAATCTACAAGGAAATTTGAAAACGTTCAAGGTTTACAAGCAACGGAACAAGAATAGAGTAAATTTCATATCCAAGTAAAGCAACATATAATGAGCGGATTTTTATATATACATGTTGAGGACTTACATATATGGAGCGTAATTTTATATCTAAGTTGAAGACTTATTTACAAGAGCAAAGAAAAGCAAAAGGTGAGAATTATTGAAGTTTATGATTTCGAGACGATACAAGTTGTGAAGAATCAAGCGGTAAAGTATTTTTCCCACGGCTATGGTTTGTTTTTATTTTCACTTTGTTTTGTATTTTATTTCTCTTGTCTCTAAAAAAAAAAGTAAAAAAAAATGATGGCAAGAGAATTTTTTGTTTTTATCTTTTATTTAATAAACCGTGGGGAAGAAAAATATACAAGGAAGTTTCAAGTGACAAGGATTTAAGGTAAAGAGTTACAAATTGTCAAGGATCTACGAAGTTCGAGAGTTTATCATCAATAGTTGAAACCGAAGACCAAGACCAAGAAGATAAAAACGAGGAGCGGAATATGTTTCTATTGGATGCCGTGAGAGTGGTGTTATCATCATTGCAATCGGATGTGAAGGTGAGTAAGTAATCTCATCCTCGATAATAGTGGTTGATTTCCTTTCTTAGAGATCGTCAGAAAAATGGTTTTTCAAAATGTTTGATGTGGGTTTTTAAAATATTTCGGAAGTTGTCCTTCCCACCATTCAACGTGTTGCAGGACTTCTCTCTTCGTTCCTACCTGCAGACATGTGAGAACCATAAAAGTATGTCTTTTGAGTGCAATTTCATAAAACTTTTTTTGGTGAGGCAGAAGTCGAGGAGAAATGCTTATTGATCGCTTCTCAAACACGCATTCTCTCATTATGGTGTGGTTATTTCTCACTCAACATTTAAGAATGAGAACATGTTCTTTGGTATTTCTAACTTCTTATTACTAGCATGCAGAAACTCTATGTCCTCATAACTCTTTGGATGCTTGAGACGCTGGAGCGTTTTGAAGTTGTAAGTTTTAGTTTGATTTGCTCGAGGACTAGCAAAGTCTAAGTGTGGGAGAATTTGATAGGTGTAGAATAAAAATTCATTTAATATCTATTGGTTATACTTTCTTTGTTATTTTTCATGTGAATTTTGTATTTTACGCGTGTTTTGATTTTTATAGCTACTTTGGAGTCATGCGGAAGAAAAGAATAAGAAATCACCAAATTTGAGCACAAAAGGGAAAAAAAGGTCATTCAATGGACGAACAATATTGGGAGCCCAACTAAGGATAAGGGGCAACCCTCATAAGTGCTAAAGGCACCCGGCAAAAGACTATGAGACATCCAATTTGGGGTGGAAACTATTGAGTGGGGTGTCATAATCCTGTCCTACCCCAAAGATTAACCTAACCCTATAATCGAGACACCCTTCTCTCATTGATCTATTTACTCATTCACCTGAAATTAAGAAAGAAAAGCAGCAGAGCTGCTGTTGGTTCCGAGAGATCGAGAAGAACTCTAACCAAGAAGGCGAGGAAGAACTGATAAGAATCGGGTGTGTTTTAAATGGCTGCTGCTGTTGAAACCAAGAGAAGAAATCAGATCGAAACAGAATAAGGGCCTGGTGATGCTGTTGTGTAACGATGGGGCTTGAAATTGAAGAAATGAATAAATTAGGGTTCATCTATGCAATTGAAGAATGACACTATGATATGAATCAGATGGGTTTTGGTAAAATTGGTTAGGGTTTGAAATAGACACAGAGAGGAGAATCAAAGATGGGTATGTTCGATTTAAGTCACAGTTGGTGGAGAGAACTGCTGGTGCTATAATTGAAGCTAATGGATGAATGGGTTTTGATGATTTAGGGTTTTGCAATGAATTGAAGGTTGGATCTGGTGATGTTCATGGGTTTCTGGAATTGGAAACAAATAGAGAAGAAAGTAAAATCGATGTTATTGATATCGAGAAACTCAGAGAAATTGAGAGAAGAAAAGGGGACTAGAAGATTGAATCCAAGAAGGAACTAAGGCTGTTGTAAAACTGAGATTTGTTGTTGAAGCTCAATAAGATGGTATATGTGAATCGATAAGAATAAGCTGAAATTGTTGTGATGGGTTAGTGGCTGAGAGAAAGATTCAGTTGATGTTGATGAAATACTGGGTTCTGGTGAGGAGATGATGATGAAATTGAATATGAACAGAATTGAGATGGGTTTTGTGCTGCTACTGAGATGAGGAAACAAGCAGGTATTTGACGCGGTTGTTGATAGTGGAATGAAGATTGAGAAGAATTCATGAAACTGGATGGATCTGGAAGATGGGTTTGTGGTAGTCTGAGGTGTTGATGCTTCTGGCAATCAATTGAGCTGGTGGATTTGAGATATAGTGGTGGTCTCTGAGCTGAATTGAAGTCGTGTTCAACAAAGACATGGGTTTTGCTGAGTGTTGAGATGGGTTTGAATATGTGATAAAATGGGTCATGTGGTTGCTGTTAAGAAGAGATGAAGAAGAATTGGGGTTTGATGGATGGTCCTGCTACTGCAGCTGTGACAAATGATGGTGCTGAAATGAATCAGGATGAAGAGAACGGAATTGGGTTTGTCATGGTGTTGATGTTACAGGGAATGATGGAATGCAGCTTAAAATTAACTAGATGAATGATACGATTGTCACAGGATGAAGACCAGAAATAATGGCCTGAACTTGTCCTGGAATACACCTGAAAGAGAGAAAACTCTATCTAAATCATCCCTATGATGAGTCAACTCAGTGACCGATCCAACTCACTTGTCTCAGACCAGTCAACCGAGTTAGAAGCTGACTCGATAACTGACTCGGCTGACATCCCTTCCTTTGACCCGATTAACTGATGATGACCGTTAGTTTGACTGTTAACTTAAACGGCACCGTGAAGGAATATTCTATCGACGAAAAAGAATATTCAGTGATCGGACAGTGGTTTTCTGCCGGATTCCGGTGATCCCCGAGAACTTTTTCCGGCAACCCAAAAGTAGTAGAATTTGTGAAGATCTTTCTAAACTCATCTATGGATTTGAAGAATTGGGCTTGAATATGGAAAGAGAAGATGGAAGATTTGAGAAAGATTTGGATTTGGAAGTTGAGCTACAAAGGGAAAGGGATTCTATTCCTAAGAAGAGTTGAAGCAAATTGAAGCCTATAAATAGAGAAGTTCTCTATACACTTTTACACACCTCTACACACACAACACTTCTCTTTTGTTTATTCTTTGTGTGAACTCCTTAACATGAGTAGCTAATTTTATTGATTCAGGATGAATTCCTAGTTCTTGACATGTTTTGAGTTTTGTTTTAAATCTACTTTGAAGTTTTCACATGATTATCGTTTGTTTTTACTAATAGGAATGTTTATACATTCATGGTTGATTGATAGGTCGTTTAGGATGCATACTAAATTGATTTGTTAATTGATCTAAAGCTAGTGAAAGTTAGGGGATAAATAATCGTTTCTTGACTCTTTACACAAGTAGCAAACACGAGACCTTGCGGAGGGATTCCATGGAGCAATTGTGTGTGAAAACAACGCTAGAAAGTGGACCAAGTGAACCGAGTTTAACTACTAGTACTAAACCTAAATTCATAAATCTTAATGTGTTCGGGGAATTACATCTTGTAAGCGAACCTCAAGGTGGTTCTTTTGAATAGAATCTGATAACTAAGCGTACCTGTTACTCAGTGAAATAAGGAGTTTTGGGGTTAGCTAAGCGAACCTGCTATCCTACGATTGGTGATAATATGTGACTAGTAACATGTGGATTAAAAACATAACTTGAATCATTGTTTTGGAACGAAGAAGGATTCCTTGATCTAATCTCTCTTATTGGTTTCAACTTTATCTTTGAATTGCTTTGTTTATTTTCTTTTGCTTTATAAAACAAACCCCTCCTTTTTGTGACAATTAAACAACTAAAACTCTTGCTCCTCGTGGGAACGAACTTGACTACACTATATTACTTGTTAATTAGGTGGAAAAATATTAATTAATTTATTGTGGTTACGATACGCATCAAGCACTTTCCTCAAACGACTACAACAGCTCGTCTATCAAATGCAGCCAACTATTCTTCACCAAAGTCCGTCTACTGCCTGTTTTTCTGTCCAACTTCAGGTCACAGCACCATCGGCCAACAACATTTATGTATATTCTCAAGGGAAACGCTGACTGCACAGCTTAGCCAGTTAACTCCATATGCAGACATTGGTCTTCTGACTCTTCTCGTTGCTTCCGTATAAGATCATCCAATGGAGTACTCTCTGCAATATATAAATCCCCCAAGTCCTGCCATGGAATGGAAGACGCCACCATCTTGAACAATCTCTTCGGTTTAATCAGAAATGAGATTATTTATTCTCTTCCCAAAGAAAGATAAAATGTTGATGATGCTCTGGAATATACTAATAACACATGAGGTAGTGGATCAGGCCATCTCTCAATTTAACCCTTTCAGCTCACGATACCATTTCGACTCCCTTCTGTTGTCATGGTAACTAGACTGGTTGCTGATACATGGAAATACCAGGCCAACCCTATTTCATCATTTTGGTTGTTGATACATGGAGATACCAGACCAACCTCATTTCATCATCGTGGTTGTTGATACATGGAGATACCAGGCCAACCATTTCATCATCGTGATTGTTGATACATGGAGATACCAGGCCAACCATTTCATCATTGTAGTTGCTGATACATGGAGATATCAGGTCAACCACATTTCATCATCGTGGTTGCTGATACATGGAGATATCATGCCAACCATTTCATCATTGTGGTTGCTGATACATGGAAATACCAGGCCAACCCCATTTTGCCATTTTCGTCACAAACACCATTAAGTCTCACATTTTTCTGTTTATTCACTAGATGATCGAATTCACTTGGACTTTCTGCAAAAGCGCTAAAATAATATTATTAACCAAAATATTGAGTCTTAGATAATATAAATATGGGTATAAAATGTAGCATTTACATACTTATCACCAACTTGGTAGGGTAACCTTTTGACACAATTTCCACACTTTTTAAAGTTGTGGCAGGTTTAGAGCAACCTGATTGGTCAATGAAAGCAGAGAGCCGGCCAAGCATGGGCGTGGCCACCCTTTTGGTGCGCGTGGCAGGTTTAGTGCGACCTGATTGGTCGATGGGAAGTAGGGCCAGCAAGTATGGGCCCAGCCACAACTTATGTGCGTGTGGCGAGTTTAAGGCGACCTGATTGGTCGAGGTAAATAAGGTCGGTTTAGGATAGGGCGTGGCCAATGGCGCCGGTTGGCCGAAGGCATGGTCACGCCTCTCTTTGTTGCTGCTCCTATCCTGCGGCTCCTTGTTTTCTGATTCTGGGCAAGATTTTGCATCTTCTAATCCATGGCGGATTAATTACCTAGTTTTCCTAGGCTTAATTTCGATAAACAAGGTCAGATATACTGCGCAAGGCGCAAAACCTCAACTTTTGAAAATTAGTCAGGATAATTGATTGAATTCTATGTGTTGACACAGAGTTCTTTTAAGTTCGTTTCCAGAGAGCAGCATTCTTTTTGATTGAATACCTTATGCAAAGATCTTATCCTTGATACTTGGAAATTCGTTCTACTCAGCTGCGAGTGAACACAAATTGTCATGCCATATCAATATTAAGGGTTCAGCCGTGGAACATAGCACAGAAAGCATTCAAAGAAACTTATATTAATTGAATGTAGGCAAGGTGCCAAAATTTACAGATACCTGGGATTGTTGCTACATGCACCATTCTGGGTAAATTTTATGAGAGAATATTGAGTTGCTCAATAAGTGTGTCAGTGAAGAGGTTAAACACCCATCACCATTACACGGCTCTGTCTCTTTACAGAGTGTTGGCCTATTAGATGCAGAATTTTACAATTTTAGCCCTGAACTAAGAGCCACCATCAACATTAAGTCCCGTGCTTAGCACGTAACAGTGGCATTGTTGCGGGGTAAGCATAAGATGGTGACAGCCAAGAGTAAAATCGAAAGGGCAAGACATGAAGATATTTCCAGGGAAATCCGACTAACCTTTGGCAGGAGGTACAAGTAGTCTATGACCCTTGTGTCGGCGGCTTGGCATATTTCCGGCTTGGCCACAGGGTGCTGGCGAGCTTTGCTTCCCGGATCACTGGTGCCAACATGGTCCATGGGGCTGATGCTGACGTCGCGGCTTTGGCTGTGGAGCGGTAACGATGGCATTGCTGGCTTGGGACACGAATCGCTGGATGGCACTAGCTGACTAGGTCACATGACGTATGGAGATGGCGCTTGGCTTCAGTCTGTGGAATGATGGAAACTGGCTTCAGTTCGCGGATGGTGGAAACTGGACTTGGAACATTGGATATCCAAACAGTGAGGATGGGGCCGACTAGGTCACAGGATGGGTGGAGATAACACGACTTTGATCACGGAGTGTTGGAGTCATGGCGCTGCTTGCTAGGCTGTGGAGCGCGAATATGGAGCTGGCTAGGTCATGAAATGGTATAGATGGCTGCTGACCTGGATGCCAAACCCTAACTATCCGTACATTCAAGTATCTAATCCAGTTGGTATCCCGCGTTCGGAGCCTTGATACACGGCTGGTAAAAGGGTTTTCTTTCTCAGGCTTCATCAATCCGCCCAATATAAAAGGCAATCTTGAACCTTTCTTTCATATAGATCACTATAGAATTGCGTCCATCCTCTTCGCAGGTACCGTCTCGTGTCTCTTCTCCTAGTTCTCTATTTTGTCTTCTTCATCATGTAGATTGCTGATGCACACATAATGTAATTTTTTTTTGTAGTGCACAATGGGATCTTCCGGTGATGATCATACCTTTGACTCCTCGGAGAATTTTTTTGAAGTTGACAAAACCAGGTTTTCTTCATATGAGGAAATATTAAACCAAACCAACCCTTTGTTTCTGATTTAAGATTTTTGGTGGTTGTAGTAATGATGATAAGGGGTATCGTTCAAACTCGAACTTGTGAAGGTAATGGATTTTTAGATTTATAAAATTTATATACAAAAATATTGACAAATTGGTAGAGAGTTACTGGGACTAAAGATTCGGCCATTTTTCATTTTCAAGTGGTTCAGAATTTAATTCTAGGCGATTATAGTTCAAAACAAAACAAATATTAACTCTAGTTTATTGCCAAGATAGATTTTATAAAATATTACTTGTATTTCTTAAGCATGGAATATCAAAAATCCCTAGGACTAAGCATACTCCATCAAATGAAATCACAAGTAATTAATTTAAAATCTTATTTCAATTAAAATTGGTGCCAAAAAGTAAATAAAGAATTAATTTAAATTACCACATGGATGAAAAACGGTCTCCTCCGTCGTCCCAGTGTTGGGTTTAGCTCATCATGGTGAAAAACCTCTCAAAATATTTCATTGATGCTCAAAAGTGTTTTACAATGAAGAGAAAGATAAGTAAATGTTCTAAAACAGGATTCTGCGACCCACAGAAGGCGTCCAAGATAAACGACAGAGATGAAGTGCTGTTGTCGCTGAAACGCTACGACCCACGCCTGTGAGTCTCTTTCACTGTTGATAAACGACTGCTTCTGCTAGTCCGTTCTTCGCGTTCTTGGTGTTCTTCATCAGCAGCAGCAGCAGAAACAGAGTTTGATCAACTCTTGATTTCTGCGTCTGTGGCTCTCCTATATTCTCCCAACTCTCGACAGCCTCTCTGTAGCACATTAGGAACATATTTATACGTAATTGAACCATTGAATCTCCTCCATTAATCCAAAAAATCTTCCCATTACTCGGCAGTGAATGAAAATATTCCCGTTATTTTTTTCTTTAATTCTCTGATTTGTTACGGATTATTCCATGTTTTATCTCTTCTCACGCGTCATACTTGAGCTGTAGGGATTGTTTCCAGCCAATAAAATCAACCCATGCACGTCTCTTCCATCCAAGAATTCCAAGAATAGAATATTTTTCTTATTTTAGAATATCTTCCCTGATTTGATTACCACCGGTTATCTAACCAATTTTGACCGAATCCAACACCCATACCAGCTCTATATAGGCCCTAGGAACAAACCCATTTAATTTGGGCCATTGAATCTCCTTTAATCCCGTCCAAACTTCCAACCCTAAATCTGCCAGTTGATAACAATTTTTTCCCGCCAATTTTGTTTTTTTGAATTTGGGAAGAAGATGTCCTCCCCCTAACCAGAACTTGTGTGCGAATAGCATCTGCCTTGGGGTGACCTGGGGGTGACCCTTAGTAATTAGGTTACCCCTTATCCAAAAGCGAGAGTCCGAATAACACTTGTCCTCCGGGTGACAAAATCAACTTTTCGAGCAGAATTTTCCAAAAATGTTTATTTCCAAAAAATACCTACAAATACATAAAAATAACAAAATTATTACAAAATCGAGTGCCAACAATATATAGTATTGAGATCAAATTAGACACAAAAATGTGTCTATCAAATACCCCCAAACTTATTATTTGCTAGTCCTCGAGCAAAATTTATTCTTGAAAAGTGACCGAGTTAATCTCGGGTGGGTTTATCAGAGGTGTACCCACAAAAACCAATACTCCAGACCCCAGCTATCTACGCAGAACCTTGGAAAGCACTAAAGAACCTCCTTGGTTGGCATACAATTATTGACTTTAAGAGGAAGAACCCTGATGCGAAATTCCAATTGTTGTACACGAGTTTGCACTCAAGCATACTAAAATTCATATAAGTGACAGAGCTCTACTAAGATAGTTTCACGATGGACATCATACTCGGAGTCAGACTAATCACATGAAAAGATTAAGAAGATGGAAAAAGAAAAATGTAGATGGTTGAAAAGTGAACGGTGTTTCCCATATCTGTCTGAAGGCCTCTGCCAAGGTGAACCTAACCTAAATGACTGAGATACCGGTCTGACTAATATTAACACACTGGCATATACAAGGGAACCAGTGGTCAATAACTTAAATCTAGATCAACAAACTGGCAAATACAAGGGAACCAGCAGTTGACTACACATAACAATAACCTTTTTTTTTTTTTTAACTTAACGGCATGAATAGATCTTTTGGATCCAAGCGCATGCTTCTTGTCAGCAGATTACACGATAGTTCCCACGGGTCCTGCATTCCACGCTTGCTTAGGCGACGGAAACAGGGAGAACACACGCATATTGCTATCCAAGTGTTAATACTTATTCCGATTGGTCTAACTGGTCCGGTCTTTTTTTTTTTTTTTTTTTTTTTTTTTGAAAAAGGTAACTCAGTCACTCTATTTCACCCTAGCAAAGGTAACAACTTGAATCGTGTGCCCCACCAAATCACTTGAAAAAAAGAAAACTAAAAATAGAAAGTGAAAAGGACTCGACAAGATATGGCGAAACTATCATGTTATTTCTAACACCTGAGCTCTGTGCTTTTATGAATAGACTCTATAGATGTTTCCATCTAGTCAGATTGGTTCCTCAACTCCTAAAACAAAAATGTTTCCATCCACTTAGATTGGTTAGTGCTATCCTTAATACGCATAAATTTCTAGGCTCTGGAGTTTATTTATTGCAACTAAAAAGTTTCTCCCATACCCCCAAACTTAAATCTAACATTGTCCTCAATGTTCTAAAGATGAAACTAAAAGCATGAACAAGGAGAAATTGTTACCACTTGAAGCAAAAGAGATAAGGAAGGATATTACCATGTCGCAAGAATATTGGGTTACCTCCCAAGAAGTGCTAAGTTTAAAGTCTTCAGCCAGACGTAGGAAAGGTTTAGTCAACTCGAACCATAAAGTAGCCGGAATAACTGTGGGTCTTTAAAACCAAAAAGAGCTGACAAAAGGAAACTGCAGTGAACCAACGAAATGAACACTAGCATGCCCTTACCTAGTTTCCTGATAACTATCGCTAATTGTGGTTCAGGTTCAGGCTCTATGAAAGGGTCTAAATAGAATATTTTCATTGGCTGCGTTTCTTCATAGGTTGGATCCAAATTATTAGGTCCTAGAGTCTGGAAAAACTCAAATAAGAACTTGGAATCACAAAGTAATAACCTAAATAATTGCGGATCCTCTAAGTCAATCAGATATGACTTACATTGACCACAGTGAGTAGTGGTCATTCTTAAGCAAATGTATCGATTCTAATTTCCTAAGGCAGGTTTAGTCTCACAACTTAATATTCGACACATTTGAATATACGTTCCCACAGTTGGAAGAAAACTATTTGGTGGGAAAACAAAATCAATCTTGGTATTATTGCCTGGGTTAACCACATCAACCAGAGGATGGGTTTCTAACATTTGAGACTCTTGTTGGATATCATTAGGTTCTGGAAAACGATTATGAAGATAATCTTGTAAGATGGTTGAGGCATTGATGTCAAGTCCCAAGTGAGGGACCTTACTAAGAGTTAAAGCACATGGAGAATGATACTCACCCCCAAACTTAGAGTTTTCGGCGTCTCTAGATAGACTGGTCATAACCTCCCTAATTTCTAGGTCGGCAATTGATTTTTCTAAGTCAGGTTCATCCCTCGCTAATCTCTACGAGTTCATCTAAGACTATTGTTTCTAAATCGTTTGACTCGATCTCAAGATAAACTGGTTCCTCTAAACCATCATCGGTTTCGTAAACAGGACATACTACATCGTCTGAAACGGGGGTATCTCTAGTCAAATCCTCGTCCTTTTGAATAGGTGAATAATTTTTAAAATTATTAGGATCTGAACCAGAAATAATATAATCATTATAAGGCTCAACTGGGGTAACAAATTCCTGATCACTATTCCCACATATTTCAGATTCTTCATCATCACTATCCTCATCATCATGATACAATTTTTGAAATTCAAGAATTCTCAATCTTTGTTCCAAACTACATGGTCTATGTTTATAATATTTCTCATAGATCGTTAGAGGTGATTCCTCAATAAAAGTTGGAGTATCCATATATCGCTGCCCACGCTATATTCACCAAGAGTCATTTCCGAAGACGTCTCTTGATAACGAGAATTTCTAGACATATATTCTCGCAACGTCATCGCAGGTGGCGTCTCCTCAAAAGGATTCATCACCGAAGAAATATAAACTACAGAGGGATTCTATACAATCACAAACAAGGCCGACTCGACTCCACCAAAGCAAACCTAAAGATTTCTAGCAAACAAAAAGCATGATGGCTCCACTTAGATTGTTTCTAGACCAGCTTCTATCTTTCGAAAGGGAATTCGTTGCAATTTGAGCAAACCCCTCTGGAATCAATCCGAGTCAAAGTAAGTTGAATTGAGGCGAGGGAAGCTCAGTGGAGCTTTGATACCCAAGGCCTCACCGCTATCACAAGGCGGCGCAGTCACGCATTCAACCCACAGAAACCATCATGAACTTTGGAGTGTGCTTAAAGAGCAACCAATATTTTTCGAACGAGTTTCCTATTAAGCTCGTTACCCTATCGGTCTCGTTCTATTCCAAATTTTAAGCTTGGGTTCGCGTTAGGTTTCGTTTTCCTAAGGCGGGCAAGAAGGGAACGGTGATGAAATCCGAACCCTTATCTTGTTTAGGCCAGGCCTTGCCCTTTACTAGGAAAATAAAGACAGTCCGGTTCGTCCTCAAACAATTATCACCTTAAGGCAGACAGTAACCCGCTTGCAGGAGATTCGCGGGTGTTTCGATTGGACTTACCTCCCGTACCAGACGGGCGATGAACCGTTGTCGTCGACTCGGGCCACGACTCCTATGCCGTGTGCGAACCCGAGGGGCCGAGACGATATAGTAATCGTCGTCCTTCCCTGCACACAGTTTATATAATATTTTTTTTTTTTATAATATACCCTTCCGTAGGGTTTTAAAAAAATAAAGTCCAATTGTTTAAAGTCCAAAGTCCAAAATAATAAATAAATAAAAATTACAGTTTTCCTCACACACTCTAAAAAAAATTAAAAATTAAATCCTAAAATTGTCCTTTTTTTTCTTGTCTTTTCGCTTTTCGCTTTAAGCTTTTTCCTCTCCAAGTCCTTAGTGCTCCACTTCGAACCTGTAAATCAAAGACAAAAAGACAAAGTAAAAAGGAACAAATAATAAAAAAAAATAAAAAAAAATAAACCTAAAAATTCTACCTAAGCACAAATCCGCGTCGGCGGCGCCATTTTGATTAAGATTTTTGTGGTTGTAGTAATAAAGGTTCGTTCAACTCGAACTTGTGAAGGTAAGGATTTTTAGATTTATAAAATTATATACAAAATATTGACAAATTGGTAGAGAGTACTGGGACTAAAGATTCGGCCATTTTTCATTTTCAAGTGGTTCAGAATTTAATTCTAGGCGATTATAGTTCAAAACAAAACAAATATCTCTATTTTTTGCCAAATAGATTTTATAAAATATTACTTGTATTTCTTAAGCATGGATATCAAAAATCCCTAGGACTAAGCATACTCCATCAAATGAAATCACAAGTAATTAATTTAAAATCTTATTTCAATTAAAATTGGTGCAAAAAGTAAATAAGAATTAATTTAAATTACCACATGGATGAAACGGCCTCCTCCGTCGTCCCAGTGTTGGGTTTAGCTCATCATAGTAAAAATGCTCTCAAAATATTTCATTGATGCTCAAAAGTGTTTTACAATGAAGAGAAAGATAAGATGTTAAAACAGATCTGCGACCCACAGAAGGCGTCCAGAATAACGACAGAGCTGAGTGCTGTTGTCGTGAACTACGACCCACGCGTGAGTTCTGTTGATAAACGACTGCTTCTGCGAGTCCGTTCTTCGTTCTTCAGGTGTTATCAGCAGCAGCAGCAGAACAGAGTTTGATCAACTCTTGATTTCTGCGTCTGTGGCTCTCCTATATTCTCCCAACTCTCGACAGCCTCTGTAGCACATTAGGAACATATTTATACGTAATTGAACCATTGAATCTCCTCCATTAATCCAAAAAATCTTCCCATTACTCGGCAGTGAATGAAAATATTCCCGATATTTTTTCTTTAATTCTCTGATTTGTTACGGATTATTCCATGTTTATCTCTTCTCACGCGTCATACTTGAGCTGTAGGGATTGTTTCCAGCCAAAAATCAACCCATGCACGTCTCTTCCATCCAAGAATTCCAAGAATAGAATATTTTTCTTATTTTAGAATATCTTCCCTGATTTGATTACCACCGGTTATCTAACCAATTTTGACCGAATCCAACACCCATACCAGCTCTATATAGGCCCTAGGAACAAACCCATTTAATTTGGGCCATTGAATCTCCTTTAATCCCGTCCAAACTTCCAACCCTAAATCTGCCAGTTGATAACAATTTTTTCCCGCCAATTTTGTTTTTTTGAATTTGGGAAGAAGATGTCCTCCCCCTAACCAGAATTTGTGTGCGAATAGCAGCTGCCTTGGGGGTGACCTGGGGGTGACCCTTAGTAATTAGGTTACCCCTTATCCAAAAGTGAGAGTCCGAATAACACTTGTCCTCCGGGTGACAAAATCAACTTTTCGAGCAGAATTTTCCAAAAATGTTTATTTCCAAAAAATACCTACAAATACATAAAAATAACAAAATTATTACAAAATCGAGTGCCAACAATATATAGTATTGAGATCAAATTAGACACAAAAATGTGTCTATCAGTTTCATGCAGCCAGCCGGATTATACAAGGCATGTCTCTCACCCATCTACGCATCGTGCGGGTGCGTGCTCAGGCTTTCATGGCTTTGATGTACATGAAGGATAAATGGAGACATGATGAAGCATCCCAGCAAGTTTGGAAATCTCAGAATGATGAAGCTTCTCTATATCCCAATGTCAGGGCTAATCGATTCGCTTCTCAATTGAAACGGCGAAGTACTGAGCCTAAGAAACTTCTGGGCGAGAGCCAGCTTGATTACCCCGTCCATAATGGCATCGTAATCCTTGATTATGACATGGACGAACCTCAAGGGGTTGTTGGAAAAGTTCCGGAGAAAGATGTTGACGCGGTTTACAAGACTGAGGAAGCTTCCGGATTGGACGCCGAAACTGCTGCTGGGGAAGTTGAATCGATCGCTAAGGATGCTGTCAAGGTATATGGTAAGGCGGCGGAAGCATATGTTGGATATGTTGTCGAAACGGATCCTGGACGGGATGTTGAGGCTTCTACTGAAAAGGCTTCTAGATGGTATGTTGAAATTGTTGCCGAAATGGCTTCTGGATGGAATATTGAAGCTGCTGCTGAAATGGCTTCGGGATGGAATGTTTGATGTCAGAGAGGTACTAGGGAAAGTGCTTGAAAAATCTATGATGGAGGCGTCATTCACCAAGGTGTCTTGTCATTGACAACTGGTTTTCCATTTTGTGATTTTCTTCCACAGAGAAAACAATCTTTTCGTAGATCGTAGATGTTTTTGATACTTCAGTTTTTCTTTTTGTTCGTGCGACTGAAACCACGTTTCACCAAGTAATATTCTTTCATTTATGCTTTTTTAATAATTTCACATCCTTGATTGAATAAATAAAATCTCCCGGAAGAGACCTAAAACCCCTTTTGCGAAAAACAAGTTCTTCCACCCTTCCAAAGCGATTCAGCGGATGGGAAGCCAAATCACATAAATGACGCAGCAATAATGCTAGTTGCTGTGTCACATTTTCTCCGTTTAGCTATTCCCATGGGAACGCCTCGCATGTCGTTGGCAACAGTAACTCAAAATGGGGAAAAACAGTAGAAATGATTAAGGATTTTGACCAACCCTTTATTGGATTTTCTCTCGCAAATTACACAGGACGTCTGTGATATGCTCTCTGGGTATGTAAAAGTGTAAGCCGTCACAAGATAGGAAGCACATCGTGAGAAGTAGAGAATCCTCATCGGGCAAAAGTTGAAGCCATATGTTCTTGAAGGAAGGCGTCTGTGCCGCCACTCGATGATCTTTTTCCTTGCACATTCCCTTCTTCAGTATTTTTTTTTCTTTTTCGAATAAGATACTTCTTGTAGGGTTTGATTTTTTCTGGTTTTTAATTGATGGGTAATGACTTTGCGGGTTTGCTGGATACTTTTCCGTTGAGATGATTTAGGAAAACTTATTTTGAAATAAAGATTCTTTTAATTAAAATCGAAACCCTAATTATGAATGCAAGCAGTGCAATCATTTTGAAGGGATTACAAATATTGCAGGGGAAAGGGAAATTACTGAAGGAAATCTTAAAAGGAGAATGCTGGAGGAAAAGGTAGCACAACGTTTTAGGTATTGAAGGGCTTGAGCCATCGCAAGTGAATTGTCACGCCTTCCAGTTCGTCGGCATTGATGAGTTTGCAATAACCTCCCAAGATAACATCTTCCACCAGGTATGGCTCGTCTTCCCTTTCTTTAAGCGAATCAGGTTGAGCGGCTAGCTTCACTGTTATATCTCCAACTTGAAACGCGGTCACCTTGACTACCATATCTCCAATTTGAAACGGGTTTGGGCGTTGCGCAACCACTTGATTTTTAATATCGTTATCTTTGACTGAGGAAGCTTCTAAATTTTTTGACAAATCATTTGAAAGGCCCAGCATCCCATTCACATCTCTTAATGACGCCTGGGTTGATAACTGGACCAAGTCCCTATGCCTGACCGAGAGGAGAAGTGACTGGGTGCAGAAGGGGTTGTTCAATAAAACTTACTTGTGTTCGGAATTTTCGGATGAACGTCGACGGGATTTCTCCAGGTAATTGAGTTACCTTGGTAAATTTTTGATACGGCAACATGTGATCTTCAGGGTTGGATGGCTTATTGGAAATTCTTTCGGGTATCGACACCGGCAGAGGAGATACTCCTAATCTCGCTTTATTGTCATGTACCATGAGCGCCCCAAAATCATGTCATAAGTTGAGAGTTCTTTGACAATGTGGAATTTTCCATATGTTAGAGCATCTCCCACCTTAATTTCAAGGTTGATGTATCCATATGCGTCTATTGCTTCTCCTTCCAAGTTTTTGACCACAATTGGGGAAAGAGTAGCCTCTTGCTTCGAAATTCTCGCAGCTCTCAGAGTCTTGATGGTAACGATGTTGAAGTCATAGGCCGCGTCGATCAACGTGCTATCAAGCTCGGCGTCCCTCAGATAAACCGTGGTCAGCAGTCCCCAGCTGTATTTCCCAACACCGCTTCCTGAGAGAGCTTGGGATTCTGGTGTAGTTTCTTCAATAGGAAAAATTCGGTTGCCCGACACAACGTATTTAAGGGTTGTGAACATATCTTGACGCTGCGCCTTGGAGAAATAGAGAATTTCGCATACGTGCTTCATCATGGATTGCACTGTTTTGTGAACAGAGTCTCCAGAGAGCCTGCAACTCCTGATCGGAAGAGGATCCCTGTGAACTCCCTCATTGCCCAGTGGAAGTTCCCTGCCTCCACCTTTTCTTTGAAGATGCGCTTTAATCTATTGCAGTCACTGGTCGGGTGATGGACAAACCTGTGGTAGCGGCAATACTTAGGGTTTGCCATTTCCTCTTCAGTTGATGAGCAACTGATAGGAGGCATATTGATGGCGCCATATTGGATCCATGCTTCCAAGAGTTCAATTACTTCTTTGATTGGGAACGGGAAATCCAAGGCCTTTTCTCCGGCTTCTTGATGCTGCGTAGGAGCCTTAGCTGCGGTATTTCGCAGTGGATCCGCCTGATGTATTGGCATTGCGCGCTTGGATTGTTGTTCTTCCACTGGAGCCTTCCTTTTTCCTCTTTCACTTACCACGCTCACAGAGGAGACAGTATTATATTTCTTGTTGATGAGACGTCTATTTCCTCGAGTTTCGCGTGCGTCTTCAACCCTGGTTCTTTCCAACAATACTGGTGCTGTTTTGGCCGACCGTTTAGTAGCCTCATGAAGTTCAGAGAATGTCTGGAATCGCAGATTCTCCAGTAAGGCATGGTAGATGGGAACCATGCCATTGATGCAAGAATCCACTAATTGTTGTTCAGTCACATTTGGGTCCTGACAATCCAGCGCTTGAATTCTGAATCTTTTGACATAATCATTTGGATGTTCATTGTTTCGTTGGAACATCCTTCCTAAATCTGAGAAGGTAATTTGCTCAGACACAAAGAAGTACTTTTTGTAGAAAGCCGTGACCATGTCACCCCAGTTGGATATGCTATTCGGTGCAATGTTGTTGTACCACGTGTATGCTTTTCCGGTAAATGACTTCGAAAACTCTTTCAAACGGAGAACATGATTGTATTCGTGCTCGCTCAAGGATTCCAAAAATCGAGAAACATGTTCACGCGCATTACCGGTGTCGTCATACAAGGAGAATGGAGGAGAAGAGTATCCTCTAGGAATAGGAATTCTTTGTACTTTACGATGGGGGTTGATGCTGATGCATGTCTGCAGAATCGCTTTTGTCTCGGTTTCGAATAAGTCGTTCCAAATCTTCCCGTGTGACAAAATTGGATGGTTGATTCCTCTCCGTTGGAGCTCCTGAATGAGTCTCTTCATCTACAAAGGTGTGCCTTGCTGAGTTATCGGCGCCATGAGTATTGAAGGTGCTCCTCATTGGCTCTGGTTGGCGTGATGCCTGTGGTAGCCGCTTTGTCAGTGTCTTGAGGAAAATAAACACTTCTTTCTGAGTCGAAGTCATGTCCGTCTGAGCTCTAGCGAGAACCTCTTATCTTTCCATCAAATCAGCAATGGTGATATGGGATCGGATTCCTCTGGCTCCCCCAGTTTCTCGTCCTGAGGGTGGAGTAGCAGCGGATTTGGTGACGGTTGGAGGTGTCACACATGAAGAAACGTTTGGGGTGGCGGCAGCGGCCCTGGCTCTGGTGACCATAGGTGTAGCACCTGAAGGAACATTTTCCGCGCCGCTGGTGTTGATAGGTGGAGTATTAATTCCACTGGAAGGAACGTTAATACCGAGTGTATTTTCAGCGCTAGTGTTTTCAGGGTTTGTTACTGATCCGGACCTGAGTTCTAGCATCTTGAGATCAGGATTGAAAAATGAAATTGGGAATTGATATTGCAACCGAGAGATTAATCTCCCACTGTGGTCGCTAATTGTTTGAGGGTGAAAATTATTTCTGCCGGTTTTGGTAATTTTGGGTGTGTGGATGAAAAACGAGTCTAGATCCTAAACAATGCACTGCACGGGAGTACTTTTGATTCGATAGATCAATCTGTACAGTCTTGGCCTAAAACAAGAAATGGACGTTCCAGGCTTGCTTCGGTTAAAAAGTGAAGGAGAAGGGTTGGTCTTAGGGAGGGAAGCGAAGAAAGTGTTGAGACCAGAATCGTTGATTCTGAAGGTGTGGTTGTTTACGACTCGTATCAGAAAGTAGAACTGGCTAGCAGAATGGAAAGCTATTAGGTGATTTCTGGATATTGTGTTGTTCTCCGACCAAAACTTGTTGTTTGGTGGAAATAGGTAAAACCTATTTATATAAGTCATAGTAAAACGTACCGTGGTCTCGTAGGAAGTGGAAACGATTGAGTAGTGGAAGAGTGGAGGAACGTGTAACGTTAGAATTTATGCTTCCATGATGAAGGAAACGTTTGCACCATTACTTCTTTCCATTACTAACCCCCTTCTTCATGGCACTTTCTTGTAACGGGCGTATTGCACGCCGCACACTGTAAACCGCCAGACCAATACCCTGATGAGTATCCCCAAGTTTGTGACATGTTTGATGTCTCGAGTGTTTTCGTGGAAAACATGTAGCACTTTTTTACGTGTGGCAAGTTAAAATCAAGAGGCTTGACGCAGGAAAATAGCATGTGATGCTATTAAGCTTGTCCTGGCTGGTCTCCTGAAACTTGCCAGGCAGGCTCGGTGGCGAACTTTGATGGCTGAGATTGTATTTCATGATGAAGGGTAGTCGTTGATTATGGCTACCTTCTGTTGGCGCCTGGTAATGACACAATGGCACCTTTGGTGCATGCCGGCGACATTGCAGCATGGCTCGTGCATGTCAGTGGCATGGTGGTGCAAGTGGCGCATGGCGTAGCCATGGACACTATATTTAGGAGGTGGGTCGCCTAAAGGTTGCCACAAGTCTGTAAATTTGGTGGCAAACTTGGATGGATGAGATCACATCTCATGAGGAAGGGTAGTTGTTGATTATGGCTACCTTTTGTTGGCGCTTGGTAATGGCGCAATGGCACCTTTGGTGTATGCCAGCGGCATTGCATCATGGATGGCATGACTCGTGCATGTCAGTGGAACGGTGGTGCAAGTGTCACCTGGCGTAGCCATGGCCACTAGATTTAGGCGGCGGGTCGCCTAAAAGTTACCACAAGTCTGGCGATTTGGTGGCAAACTTGGATGGCTGAGATTGCATCTAATGGGGAAGGGTAGACGTTGATTGTGGCTACCTTCCGTTGGCGCCTGCCAATGGCACAGTGGCGCCTTTAGTGCATGCTAGTGGCGTTGTGGCATGGTTGGCATAGTTTGTGCATGCCAGCGGCACGATGGTGCAAGTGGCGCCTTGTGTAGCCATGGTCGCTGGATTTTGGGCACGTTGGTGTTAGATTCAAACGTGGTGTGGCAACATCAGTTTTAATGGCCACATTGATCCCCATGTTCCATGGAACATTGTTTGGCTCGATTGGCGCGTCAACTTTGCTTAAATTAGGGTTTGTCATGTCGAATCCCTAATTAACGTATATGGCATGTAGTATGCAGTAGGTGGCACGTTTTGCATGTGCACTTGGCATGCATGTTTGGCGTGTGCGATTGACATGTTCGGCATGCCGTTTGGCATGTGCGCCCGGCATGCGCGTTTGGCATGCCGTTTGGCATGTGCGTCTGACATGTTTGTTTTTGGCAAGTTTGACATGCCGTTAGTATGTTGGCATGGTTTTGGGAAGCCAAGTTGGTAGGGTAACCTTTTGACACAGTTTCCACCCTTTTAAAAGCTGTGGCAGGTTTAAAGAAACCTGATTGGTCAATGAAAGCAGGGAGGCGGTCAAGTATGGGCGTGGCCACCCTTCTGGTGCGCGTGGCAGGTTTAGTGCGACCTGATTGGTCGATGGGAAGTAGGATCGGCAAGTATGGGCCCAGCCACAACTTATGTGCGTGTGGCGAGTTTAAGGCGACCTGATTGGTCGAGGGAAATAGGGCTGGTTTAGGATGGGGCGTGGCGAATGGCGCCAATTGGCCTAAAGCATGGCCACGCCTCTCTTTGTTGCTGCTCCTACCCCGCGACTCTTTTTTTTATGATTCTGGGCAAGATTTTGCATCTGCTAATCCATAGCGGATTAATTACCTAGTTTGCCTAAGCTTAATTTCGACAAGCAAGGTCCGATATACTGCGCAAGGCGCAAAACCCCAACTTTTGCAAATTAGTCAAGCTAATTGATTGAATTCTATGTTTTGACACAAAGTTCTTTTAAGTTTGTTGCCAGAGAGAAGCATGCTTTCTGATTGAATACCTTATGCAAAGAACTTATCCTTGATACTTGGAAATTCGTGTTACTCTTCTGCGAGTGAACACAAATTGTCATTCCATATCAACATTAAGGGTTCAGCCGGGGAACATAGCACAGAAAGCATTCAAAGAAACTTATATTAATTGAATGTAGTCAAGGTGCCAAAATTTACAGAATGCCTGGGATTGTTGCTACATGCACCATTCTGGGTAAATTTTATGAGAGAATATTGAGTTGCTCAATAAGTGTGCCAGTGAAGAGGTTAAACACCCATCACCTTTACACGGCTCTGTCTCTTTACAGAGTGTCGACCTATTAGATGCAGGGTTTTACAATTTTATCCCTGAACTAAGAGCCACCATCAACAAGGTGTTGTGACAAGAAACTTTGGATTATACCCAACCATTTCCCCTGCACTCTAAATTTGTTACAGCGCTTAGCTGCAATGTCAGCAAAATTATTGAAAATTCTTTTCATAAATTCTACTATAGAAAATGAAAAATAGTTGTGAATAAACTTGCAATTATCTATTATTATTATTATATTATACCAGAAAAACTGGTCATTATTAGAATTGAAGCATCCTAATACTAATTGAGCATCACTAATGAAACACACTTTATTGTAAAACTAGGTTATGTTAAGGAGTTACAGACCAAACTTCTTGATCAAAAGGGCAATGAAAAATAAGATGCTCAGCAGTTTCAGGTACCACATTTCCACACATATTGCAATTCATATGATGAGAGTCATTAATCTACAAATAATAGATTTCACAGGCAAGATATTCTCATAGCATTTCCAAGTAAAAATCTGAACTTTTGGGAGCATAGGGAGCTTCCAAAGAGACTTATAAACATGATCTACATTTTGGGGATTCTGAATGTGGTTGATTTGACCAGACAAAACTTTGTACGCCGATTTGACATAGAATTAACAATTTTTAGCGAATGTCTAGATTAGTTTTTCATGACATGAAAGAGGAATTCTAGTACTCTGGATGAGTTGGGCATTCTGAGGGGTGTAATATGCATTAAATAGATCAAGATTCCAGCTATTAGTATTTTTATCTATCAAATCAGACAATAAGAAGTTGAGGTTTCGTTAGGTAGAACATAGAGGTTGGAAACTATTAAGAATCTAATTGTCTCCGAAAGCAAAAATGTTATTGTCATCTCTTAGATCCCAAACTGCATTGTGACGAATAAAATCTAAACCCCTGCAAAGGCTTCTCCATACCCAAGAGTTGTCCTTACTCACTCGATAATGAAGGGGGAGGACAATTTTTGAAATACATACATTTCAAAATCTTTAAACAAAGATCATATTAAGAATAGATTAGATTCCAAGCAGTTTTAGCTAATAAAGCAACATTAACATGTCTAAGATTTTTAATACCAAGACCCCCTTGAAATTTGTGAGTACAAATTTTACCCCTTTAAAGTATAAGCCACCATGTATGTTTTTCCCCACCATAAATCCCTTTGGGATTGCTCCATATGGTGAATGACTTTGTCAAGAATAGAGAAAGTGTTCATGGAGAAACCTTGAGTACATGATTAACAAGAACAACCCTTCCTGCTTGGTTGATGTTTTTACCAGACCATTAGAATGAGCATCTAAGAAAATAAATAGAAGAAAATTTGAATTCTACACGGTTAGAGAGATAGTTAGATGAAGTCTTTCTCATTTTGACTTTCACAAAATTAACTTTGATACCGCTTTTCTTTAAAAAAATAAAACTACACGATTTGGTTTAACTTTGACTAAAGATGCAGGAAACTTTAGTCGAGCATGGTATATTCCGGGAATAACTGATGACGAGGAGCAGGCTGAGGCTATATCAACTTGGGAAGCAAAAAGAAATAACATCCAAAAGTTATATCTGGAAGGAGATTGTTTGAACGTATTCTTGGACATAAATGGTAGAGTGAGATCTATTAGATGGATGAATAATTCCATTATTATGGATTGTAAGGAACTACTAAGTTCTTTCGATAGCTGGGTTTGTGTATATGTACCAAGAGGGACACAAATGAGGTAGGTCACTGTCTGGCCAGAGAAACTAGGCTAAGTAGTAGTTCAGCTTATTGGAGACATGATTTTCCTCTTCCGTTGAAAATTCTTGTATAAGAAAAACTATATGTAAACTCTTTATGAAATAATGCATGTTTTTCCTATTAAAAAAAATTAAAAATTACGTTTCTGGAATTAATAAACTTAAATTAACGAATTAATGTTGTGTGTTTTTGTTTGGTGTATTTGACTCGTCTAGATTTGACAAAAATCATTTGACTCATCTTGACCTGACTCAATATATTTGTTTTTTTGATCATACCAGATCCAACTGACTCAAAAGTATACCAGCCATTGACTTGGTCCGATCAATCAGACCATTTTATTTCCGGACTTAAACATATCCAAATCTTAAGTCAGGTAGCGAGCCGACCTGACTCAAACTAAAATAACAAGGATCGAATCAGATCCATATACCCCATCATCAGAAATCAAACAGGATGCGGTGAAGAAATTTGTAGAAATCTAAACAAAATAAAAAACCCAAAATGTAAACAACAAAAAAAATTTATCTTATTGTATATTCCTTGCATTGTTTAGTTTTAAATTCTGAAAATTCTGTTATCTCTTTAAATCTTTCCACGACGAGAAAAGGAAGTGTAATGATATATGGTATGTAGAAAATTAATATACGGAACTGTAAGAAGTATCAACACATCGCAGGAATAAATGCTGCGAAACACCATTCCTTAACCGCAAATTTCCGAAACTGCCACTTGCTGCGGTTTCCTCCGTTTCTATTTGTCCCCTGTTCGTGGAATTCAGGCATTCAGCATGTTAGTTCCAACTTCCAAGTGTTCAACCCAGTAGATATTACCTGTCCCAATTATAACCGTTGATTTTATCCATCTAGAAAACTTACAGCTGAGTAAATCTACAAAAAATCGATCTAAACTTATCCAACTTCCCAAAATTAGCCAAAACAGCACCGATTTTTTTTAAATTAGTGATGTAAACAGTAAAATCCAGCAAAAAAAATTACAGTTAGATTTTACTCGTCACCAGTAACTCCCACAAATCCACCCCACCACCCCACCATCACCATCACCATCACTTCCCAAAAAACAAAAAAAAATTCCCCAAAAACGCCATGAAAAATCTAACTCCGTCCTCCGGGGTTAAATTCATGATGACATCATAAAAAAAGCATTTTACTTAAATATAAATAATGTTTTGTTTGAGTTCTCCATCTCCCCAAATTTGTTGTTCATCTCCTCCATTCTGCAAGTTTAAAATACATCTTCAAAACCCTAAAAAAACCTTGGTTAGAAGAAGAAAAATGGTAGTTGGTTATTCAGCAGCATCATCTGTTTATATACCACCGCATAATAGATTAAGGTCAACAATATTAGTTCCATCAAATTCATCTGAGAGTATTTCTTCATCAACTAGGTCTCTTGATTTTGATTCCAGAGATAATCAAGGTTCAGTTTTATATGTGACTCCTCTTAATAATAATAATCATCAACAACAACTATCAAATGATTTTTCAGAAGATGAATCTGATTTTGATACTGATTATTCTTCTTCCAATTGTAAGGTTAGTAGTCATTTTTCTTTTTTAATTTTTTTGTTAACTGTTAGCATCTGATTATACATGCAAAAGTTGTGGCATAAATTTTATGGCTGTGAAGTTCATATTTGTGGAAAGTGTTACAATCTATTGTTAGTTTTCGGCGTGTTTATGGTTTAGGGAATGGAGACATTATGACAATTTTGTGATAATTCGTGGGATGCATTTCGCGTTAGATAACTGGTAACCTTAAGATAGAGATAATGAGAGAAGTTATATTGATGATACATTTCCGATATGTGGCTACCACCTCATTGTTGAGTTGTAATAGATGACGAAGAGATGAATTGATGAATTGATGATATACCTACTGCATTTCCAAGTTGTCATATTTTATGTGTGTATCTTAATGTTTCAAAATGTTGTAACTTCATGAGGAATAATAATATAGACGAGCGGTGTTTTCTACACTAGTTTAGTATGTTTCACAATTTCCTTTACATGTCCATTTTGCCAGTTAAATAGCACTGTGTTAATTAGTTCCATGACTTGTACTGTAGTGCTTTGTGATACGGAATAAGTTGTTCATAGCAGTAAAAACATCTGGAGCACTATCTGCATTGAAACTATTTTTGAGTTCTGGTGCGGGACTAATGAAAAGAATCGTTGGGAGTTCGATTCTGATTTACTGAGTTCTAGTGTTGGTTAAGGTCATTATTCCAGGTGGTTCAAGCTGTGATAATGATTGGTGTGGAATTGTGCAATATTTTTGATCTGATCATTGACTTTGGATGTTGTAGAGAGATCACATGCTTTGCTTTTTGTTGGCAGTGCTTTCTGTGCTGCATATAATAAATCACGTCCAAATGCAATTATGTTAATTCTTGGATTCTGACCAAGTTTTGCGAATCCTTGTGCTAATTATGCAAACTGTCGTCGTTTATGGGAGACATTCTGTTATAACTAGTCTGTGGAACTCATGTCCATGTATGCAATTACGGCTCTCAGGATGCTTCCACGTTTGATGGTATTGATGAGTGGAAACGGAAGTTGAACATGCTCATTCGCAGCAATGATGAACAAGAGACTGTGTCAAGAGATAAAAAGGACAGACATGAGTTTGAGCAACTTTCAGCACTGGCAACAAGAATGGGTTTGTATAGGTACGTCTGAATATTTTACCAAAATATTGTATTTTGTTTCTTTCTCATTGGAATGATTATAATCTTAAAACTTTCAGACTAAAAGATATTGTTAAACTTTGCCAGTCGTCAATATGCAAGAGCAGTTGTTGTTAGTAAGGTGCCGCTGCCTAACTACAGATTCGATCTAGATGACAAGCGTCCACAGAGAGAGGTAATTTCCATGATTTTCACTCATATCATGCAACTGCGTTGTGTACGCTAAATATATAATGGCTATAAACTTACAACTCCGTGCCCTTATGAATTCTACAAAAACATTCCTTAGAGACTAACTTAATTGGGAACTTGAATCCTAAAGAAGCAAACAAAAAGAAAAAAATGTTGGCCGTCAGCTGGACAAATGAAAAATATTAAATATATTTATAAATGTCCCTCTGATAGAGAATTAAAATTTCTAATAATTAGCGAAGTTGTTTCAGAATTTCTTATCGTACTACTGTCCTTTAAATGTACGTGCGTTTCTTCATCCGTCTCTGGATAACATGGCATCCTTTACAGTTCTGAGATCTGCTTATCATATATGATATATCTAAAAGATATGAGAAAGACATTACGTATCTTTGATGTTCTTAAGAATTGACAGGTGGTCATACATTTTGGTTTGGAAAGAAGAGTGGATGTTCTGCTCAGGGAGCACTTTTCCCGGAAGCCTTGGAATATTGGAAGTATGCCAAAGGTATCCTTCTCCAGATCAAGCAGCTATGGCAGTATTGCCACTGACGACGGGCTTTTTGAGCAACAGGAGCTGCAGACATCAACAAGTGCTGTGATGGAGAAAATCATTAAACGGAGAAGCTTACATTTGCGCAGTCAGCAACAGGCTTGGCAGGTTTCATGTGCATTAAGTTTCTCTTTTTTTTTTTTGGAAAAGATTACCCTGTGCACTAGTATTCGCCGGTGCATACTTTTCTTTCGCATTTTTATATGCCTTTCAGCCAAAGGATGTCCTGATCTGTTGGTTTTCATGGTCATGTCAGCTTGTGATCAAGTTTGATTTACGACTAATGTTTTGATCTGATTTAATTTAGATACTTATTCCTTTTTAGAAGCTTTTAAGTGTAACCACGTCGCGATTACAGATAAAAACACAAAATAGCTGGTCAATAGCGTTAATTTGGTTCTGACACCAAGTCACTACTGATAGATGTACATATCCTGGTTCTACTAGGCATTGTCCAGCTGTTTTCTGTGTAAAAGTAGCAAGAGTACGGGGGATTTTAGTTTGCAGCTACAGAAAGAGGACACATGCTGCTACCTGCTTATTGAACCTGTACCTCATTGTTGATGTCTCTCCAGTTCAAAAGCCAGTATTTCACCTTAGCCTTTTCATATTACTCTGAAACGGTCTATGAGAAACTCCGTGTGGCCATGCTCATTTACTTTAATAACTAAATCAAGTTCGAACATTCTGTTGACCTTTCTATCATGTGGCATGTACTGTTTTGCTATTTTTGATTCTGAGAAGCAACTCGTTTTGGTGTAGGAATCAGAAGAAGGTCAAAAAATGCAAGCATTTCGTAAAAGTCTCCCAGCTTACAAAGAAAGGGATGCACTACTGACCACCATTTCACAAAATCAGGTAAAGGTTTTGTCCAATTATTGTTTGGAACCTTCTGCATGTTTTTGTTGAGCAAAAGCATGTCAGATTTCATGATCATACACCTGTATTTTAGAATTTACGACAACACTCATATTTGATTTAAAATTTTGTATCACATTAGTTCACTATGCCCTAAGCTGCTTTTCTCCAAAGCTGAAAAGCCTATCAGCAAAAAAAAAGTACTTTCCTTAAAAGCTACACGAAAAACATTCTAGGCTGCAGTTTCCCGTTGTTTGTCCTAATAGAGGACCTCATCCCTTAAGCTACAGTAATACGGGAATTTACTTGCCTGTACTGTTTCCTAGCAAGATCTATGAAAATTTGCTATCATCCTTTACCTTACTGTGTATGTGTAGTTTAGTTATACTGTCGATGGGTCTCAACTCACAAGTTCGTTAACTGCAGTTACAAATTTGGAGTACCTTAAGGTTTCGCTACGAGAACAAAAGTTCAACTATTCATGAAAAATACGTGTCTTTTTGTATGTTCTTTTTGGTATTTAGCATTGCAGATGGCACCCCATCTCTAATTCTTGTTCCGCCACAGCAGGTACTTTATCCTGCTTAGCTTGGGGAATTTATCTTTTGTCCCAAAAACCTTATATATGGTTATGTGTTGGGGAATAAGATACACCCATCTAAGAGAAAACATATGTGATTGATTTCTAATCATGGTTTACAGTGCATTTGGTTCATCAGTTTTGTCTTTCTAATCTCTCATTACTTGGAAGGATTTTATTACCCGTACTGATGGTTATGCTCTTCTGATGAGTGATTTCAGGTTGTTGTCTCAGGTGAAACTGGTTGTGGTAAGACCACGCAGATTCCTCAGTACATTTTAGAGTCTGAGATAGAATCTGGTCATGGGGCTTTATGTAATGTTATATGTACTCAACCTAGACGAATATCTGCTATGGCTGTCTCAGAAAGAGTTGCAGCGGAGAGAGGGGAGAAAATCGGTGAATCTGTAAGTTTCTCCACTGAGTAGCATTGGTACATGTCCGAATCTCGTCTTTGAAAAACTCATCTGTAGTATCAAGTCATCTAATGTAGCTTTAATTTTTTCTCGTAAAGGTTGGTTATAAGGTTCGACTGGAGGGTATCAAAAGCAGAGATACTCGGCTTCTTTTCTGCACCACAGGCATTTTGTTAAGAAGATTGCTGGTCGACAGGAATTTGAAAGGCGTAACTCATGTTATCGTCGATGAGATTCATGAGCGTGGGATGAATGAAGGTAAATCTTAAGATTCAGTTTTCTTTACACTCGAAAAGATTAAATTCCTGGTGTCAACGTGTTGCTCATGCGAAAAATATGTCCAAACTGGGAACAAAATGATGTGAGATAAATTTTGCTAAATTTACCCTGAGATGAGAAAAGAAGATAAAGTGCGAACTACTATATGTACCTTGAAAATCTTCAATATCTGTCCTGACAGCGTGAGATGTTAACTTCCTTGCTCAAAATTTTGATAGTGGAACTTACTAACATGCTTCTGAAATGAATTCTTACCGTGTTTTTTCTTTTATCCAGATTTCCTACTTATTGTCCTAAAAGACCTCCTTCCTCGTAGGCCAGAATTGAGGCTAATACTAATGAGTGCTACCTTGAATGCGGAGCTCTTCTCATCATACTTTGGTGGTGCTCCAATGTTACAAATACCTGTAAGTTATAAATTCTCGTGAGCAGGACCATTCATATATTAGTTTCTGTTGTTTTCCAGTTTTTTTAGAAGCTTATTTCATTGACACCTTATTTATGGAGAGTGTCTAATTGTTAAGCGTCTATGTTTCTTCTTCCTAAACCATTCAGTTCTGTTTTGTTTGATGTCTTCATCTTCTTTCCCACTCTGCAATTGTTGTGGGTTGTGCTTTTATGATGTCTGACTTCTCATACTCATATACTTTCACATTCTCATATCTTTCGCATGAATAGTATAATTCCTAGTAGTTATTGACTTATTGTAAAATGCTCTTCTGGAAGAAATGGATGTGCTGAGTTACTGTACATCTTTATAGTTTTTTGAGTGGAAAACATTGTTGGCATCAACATAATTTATGGCGTTTCAGTGTAACGATATTAACCTGTGGTCAATCTTCAGGGTTTTACGTACCCAGTTCAAACTCATTTGTTGGAGGATGTTCTGGATATGACGGGTTATAAGTTAACTCCATATAATCAAGTTGATGATTATGGTCAAGATAAGACATGGAAAACACAAAAACAAGGTGTCAGAAAGAGGAAGAGCAGAATTGCTTTTGTTGTCGAGGTATGCTTGTCTTGGCAAATGGCAATGCTATACAAATTATATAATGTTTGTAAGCTAGCAGGTGTTTATCACATTAGATTACCCTAACTTTTAAAAATGAGCAGGATGCACTTGAGGCTGCCAACTTTAAGGAGTATACTCCACAGACTAGAGATTCATTGTCCTGCTGGAATCCGGATTTGATTGGTTTTAACCTCATAGAAAACATCTTGTGCCACATCTGTCAAAAGGAAAGACCTGGTGCTGTATTGGTTTTTATGACTGGGTGGGATGATATTAATGCTCTGAAAGATCAGCTTCAAGCTCATCCCCTTTTGGGTGATCAAAGCAAAGTTTTAATACTTACATGTCATGGTTCAATGGCCAGCTCTGACCAGGTACCTTCAATGTTCACTAGCAATGGCATCTGAATTAATTTTTTTAATCGTCTGGAACCTTGATTTGGCACAATTACTTCTCTGACAACATAACCATGCCAATTTGGCTTATAGCAAAGCCAAAAATATAAATAAAAAAAGAAGCTCACTGTGGATCATCAATTGTTTCGTGGATCATTTACCGCAGCACTGGGGTTATATTTAAAGTCGAAATGGTGTGCCTTACTTTTTTTCTTTTCAGAATAGTTAGTAATTGTTACATTGTTCAGACATACTACACAAACCAGAATATTAGGATGCATATCCCACCAGATATTGTAGCCCCTGGGTTATCTCTGCTAAACATGACTACTTCATCAGCTTCATGCCACACTTGATTTGTTGTTAATTTCTTGAATGTTTTCTTTGATTCCCATGTAGAGGTTGATATTTGATAAGCCTGATGGTGAGGCCCGGAAAATAGTCCTTGCTACTAACATGGCAGAGACAAGCATTACCATAAATGATGTGGTCTTTGTTGTTGATTGCGGGAAAGCAAAAGAGTCGTCCTATGACGCATTGAATAATACTCCTTGTTTGCTTCCGTCATGGATCTCGAAGGCCACTGCTCTACAGGTAAGATTATCTACTAATCAAGCAGTAGATCTTTGATTGACGCTTGAGTTTTAATACATGTTTGTTAGTGATTGGGAGTTGTTGATTAGAATTTTGAACTTAAGAAATTGTATCCAAAATGTGCCATTTGCAATTTTGATGATTACTTGTTTGCTAGGAAATAACCTCATAGCCTCTAGCCTAGAAAATGAAAGCGTTTATTGAAGAAATGCTGGTTCATTGTTTTGGTAAATATTTTGAGTTTGGTGTACATTCTGTAGCCAAAGACAAGGGAATTATGTCTACTGAATCACTGATTAAGGGCTTCTGTTGAAACTAATAAAATTATTAACTAGATTGTGATGGAAGAAAAAGGTGCGGAGAGCTTAACTTGTGTTGACTTCAAGTGATGCACTTCCAATCACCTTTAGGAAATCTTTTCACCTGAATATAGCTCCTGTTATGCATTATTTTAGTGCTTTATAAATCATTGAGAACATGTATTTAACATAAGATAGAAGCTTTGCTACTTAAAAAGTGTATGCTATGTTTCCATAAACATTTTGAAAACCCTATCATATTTTAAAACAATATGCTATATACAGTCTGGTGCAATGTTTCTGTAGCTGGCTATTATACAAGTTGTGGGCTCCCGTTGAGTCAGCGAGGGCCAAAGCCAACTGATTACCTAATGACCACGTGCTCACTTAGTAATGCTCGATTACTGAGTGAGTGATCACCTTAGACACTTTACCCGGTGTTTTAGGGTCAGTATTGATGCATTGGTGTTCCAGTAGGACTTTGCCCTAAGCCTCTCATTTCTATAACAACAAGGCAAATAATTTTTATTTGGCAGTAGATATTGATGTGCAACTCGGTTTATTTTAGTGTTGAAGTCTCTCAAGTCATACTTTGAAATATTATCTCATTTGGGATTGTGCAACGGGTATCATGTTTTTCTCTTGGCATTTCTTTTGTCTTATGTTTTTTGATTTGTTTTTGCAACTTTTCTCTTCTGTCCTTCATATAGAGAAGAGGAAGAGCTGGTCGGGTTCAACCAGGCGAGTGCTACCGTCTCTATCCAAAATGTGTATATGATGCCTTTGCAGACTACCAACTTCCAGAACTTCTAAAGACACCATTGCAATCACTGTGCTTGCAAATCAAAAGTCTACAGCTTGGGAGCATTTCAGACTTCCTTTCTAGAGCTTTGCAATCACCAGAGTTATTATCTGTAAGACATTTTTATATGCTTTCTTTTTCTTACCTTGCATAATGTTTGAGCTTGCTGCATGGCACAGTGGGGATCCTTTCACTTCTCTTTCTAGCATTCGAAGATCTTTTAATTCTCTGTATACGAATAGTATTTGAATCACCTCTTTAGGTTCAAAATGCTGTTGAGTATTTGAAAATAATTGGAGCACTGGATGCGAAGGAAAATCTTACTGTTCTAGGTAACGAACTATTTCTTTGTCTATTTTTCACGACAAAATTTTATGCCCCTCAAGTTAATTAATCAAGTTGCATGTCTCACTTGACAGGACACCACTTGTCAATGCTTCCTGTGGAGCCTAAGCTTGGAAAGATGCTGATTTTGGGTACTATGTTCCATTGCCTAGATCCAATAGTAACTATCGTTGCTGGTTTGAGTGTCAGAGATCCATTTCTTATGCCACTTGATAAGAAAGATGTAAGTAAATGTAGTTCTCATTTGAGTTATCTGGCTAGTCTGCTACTAGACAACCATACATACTTATTTCAATGCTGTTTATGAATAGGCAAACTTTCTTAATATATATAGATACTATGTGAATAAAGAGAAAATTATGAAAAAGATGGAGAGAAAATTGATGTCGTAGATGTCTTACTAGTGGCAGTGCAGCATGCTAGGAAGCATGGTAGAATGCTGGTAATGTGTCTAAAGTCTCTATTACATTTTTATGTAGCTCGCAGAATCTGCAAAATCCCAGTATGCTGGCCGATATTATAGTGACCACCTTACAGTGGTGCGAGCCTATGAAGGCTGGAAAGAAGCTGAAAGGGAACAAGCTGGATATGAATACTGCTGGAATAATTTTCTTTCTGCTCAAACACTGAAAGCTATTGATTCCCTGCGAAAGCAGTTCCTTTCTTTGCTCATGGATACAGGCTTGTTTAGTAACGATCAAAATACCTGCAATGCGTGGAGTCATGATGAGCACTTAGTCAGAGCAGTTATCTGCGCAGGACTTTACCCTGGAATTTGCTCGGTTATGGTATTTTTCTCAATTTCAAATGATTCCTTCTGCATAATCTTTTGGTGTTACATTGAGTTTTCATTGGGCTCTCACTGGAAATGCTCCTCCAAACTAAAAAATTATGGAACAGTATAGGCTCCTCTAATTTCGAATAAGGTTGTGATGCAACCTCATCTTTACCTCTCGAGTCGTTCTTCTTCTTTGAATGTTTGATGTCTTTGTATGATTGATAATTGCTTCCTCTGATGGTTTGTGGTACTCGTTGTGAAACTAATGTAAGTGAAATTACAGAACAAGGAAAAATCAGTTTCGTTGAAGACAATGGAGGATGGTCCTGTCCTTCTATATTCGGTGGGTTTGTTTTGCTGGTTTGTTTTGCTGATCGTCTTTCCTGTTGTTACTAGTTAATTCTCTACTGTGCTTTATAAATATTCATCTACGCAATTTTATCATGGAGACCAAAATCTGGTCATATGTTTCTAATTCTGCTTGTTGCTGCTGTTTGCTGTCTTTTTAGAACTCTGTCAATGGTAAAGAATCAAGCATCCCCTATCCATGGTTAGTTTTCAATGAGAAGGTGAAAGTAAACACAGTTTTTCTGCGCGATTCAACGGCAATATCCGATTCCATACTTCTCCTGTTTGGTGGAAACATATCTAAAGGAGGGCTGGTGAGTTTCAGTAACACTCTATATTAAAAATAGGGGTAATATTTCTTAGAATTTACCTATATTCTTTGGTTTGGATTAAACTGAGACTATTTCATATCTCTGTAGGATGGGCACTTGAAAATGTTGGGAGGATATTTGGAGTTTTTCATGACACCTGCCTTGGCAGAAATATATCTTACCATAAGAGAGAGTTTGATGAGCTAATTCAGACAAAAGTAAGTAGTATCTTTCATAGCTGTTGCTGTTGGTTATCTGGTTGACGATTCATAACTCTTATCATTATGGTAGCGTATTAAATGTTTGAACCATACATGATTAGGAAAACTTTTAGGAGGTTTGCTTTGTTAGTGAAGCCCAAAACAGTTCACTGTTTAATAAACAAGTACATTTTATAAGAATACGCAAAATGTGAAATATGGAAATTGGTTTTAGTCTGTTCTCCCTGAAACTGTAGTTTATTTCGGTTCAGACATGTAGTTTGTTCTTCAGAATGAACACACTACAGAAATATGTTGTGTGTTCTCCAGGTCTTTACTAGTTCTGGAATTCGACCCAGTTTTTGGATTCTATTTTGGTTTTTCGGGCGTGAACCAAATGTGAAATAAATATTTCATCATATGGCAGCATTTTTGCTCCTAGCTTTTAATGGAACCCTTATTCCCATCCACATTACTGATTTTAATGGAACCCTTATGGCAGCATATTGCTCTATCCTGGTTTTGCTTTATTTGGTTGATTTTAATTTGTATTACTGATTTTACCTTTGCACTCACTGGGTGATTTTATCTTTCTGATTAGCTTCTGAATCCTAAGATGGATATCCATTGTTTTCAAGAGCTGCTATCAGCAGTGCGGTTGCTTGTATCAGAGGATCGATGTGAGGGTAGGTTTGTGTTAAACAGGCAAATCATAAGACCGTCAACGAAAATTTTAACATCCTCAACACCTCCACCACCAGCACCAGGAGCGATTTCCAGAAATGGAAGTGGGCCCGGGGGTGATAATTCCAAGAGCCAACTTCAAACATTGGTGACCAGAGCGGGTCATGAGGCTCCTCTTTACAAGACAAAACAAGTAAGAAACATTCAGTTTCAATCCACAGTAGAGTTCAATGGAATGGAATTTGTTGGACAGCCTTGCAATAACAAGAAGCTCGCAGAGAAAGATGCTGCAGCAGAGGCTTTGCAGTGGTTAATGGGTGGAAAGCAATCAAGACCTGAAGATATTGAACGCATGTCTGCACTGCTAAAACCAAGCAAGAACAAAAAGCAGCATAGATAAAACATGATATACCTCCTGAAGTGAAATTGTTGAAACTCCTTGTAACCTTAATGTTGTTGACTTGTATATTGTGATAGAGAAACAACAGCCTCATTGGTCAAAGGAAAATTTTGATCCAGTCCTCGGAGCTCTGCAGTACTTTTGCTGTATGATAAAGTGAAGTTCCAAAAGCATAGGAATCCAGTGATGCTACACAACTCGAGCGGGAAACAGAATATGGTGACAGGGAAGCTGGATCGGAGAACGGTAATATTCTTTTTTTAGTGCAGAAGGGGATCACATTGATTCTAACTCCAATTGTGTTCATTTTTGGTTCTTTGTAATTATCCATATAATCAACGGATACCTTCATGCACGTCTGGACAAGTCTGAGTCAGAGTAATCCACTTGATAAACTATCTTTTTGTAAATCCTCAAAACATCTTTGTGCTTTAGTTTAGATTTTTATGTAGGTCTTATCTATATTGTTTATGTCAAATTGTCTTGGATTCAGGGAGATCTATGTTTTTCTTTGTTGATTAGTAGAAGATTTCTGACACATCAACATGTGATAATGCCCTAAGAAACAGGTAGGCAAAGGTAAGGAAAGACAGGATGGCACAAGCTTTTCTTTTCTTCTCCTTGTTTTTTTTACTGTTGTGATTTCAGTGTCTGTATGAGAGATCTAATCTTTATTAAACAATCAGTGTTGGATAGTCAAACAATGAGTCATTGGTTGTGTAGTAAGACAAATATGGATCCACACTGATTACATGTTTGTGTTCCCTTTTCTTACTGCAACTTTATCCTCATGATTTGAATACTAGTTGAACTTATACCTTATTGGTGTTCTATTTTTTATTGTTTGGAGTAGTGTCGGGGCATTGAGTGCCCGTTGCATCTATTTGGTCCCGGCTTTTTATTGAAAAACTCATCTGAGTGGGAAATACTGCACAAGCAAAATAGAAAAAGAAGGCTCGTAAGAGCCTCTCAGCATTTAAAAAGATATACAGATGTACATGTATAATGTATTCATCTCGCATTATGTATTTGATTAATGCGGACTCTTTAGTCTTGGCTGTTCTTGTGTCAGTCATACGTCAAAATAAATTCATGTATGATAAAAGCTTAGAACAGGGATTACATGAACTTTGGACCATTCAACACAGCACATGAACTATGGTCACACACTGATTTCCTCACCTTGTCACACACACAGGTCATACGAAGCTTGCTTGAAGGTTTCTAGGAGTGAAATTCCAGCGTCCTTATAGTTAGTTAGTTGTCCCTTTGGGAGTATGAATTATGTCCCTTTGGTATTTATAGGTTTAATCTGCCTAGTTTTCAGCAAGAGTCCCCAAGAGAAATATGCGGGGGTGCTTAATAACCTAAATTAATGGGCACTCTTGTTGCTGCCCCTTTTAAGTGTCTTCTATTAGATTCTTTCATTTGGCTGTTAACAACTTTCTATGGAAATTCTTGAAGTATGGTTAAATTACATTACCCTTTCTTCAATTTATCTAATCATTGGACGGCTGTACGGTTTGCACCTGGACTATGCTCAGGTTCTTTCTTGTTTTCCTACGTTTCTTATTCTTCAGAATTTAGACTTCACATTTGTGGTATCAAAACCCAAAAATGAACAAGCCCAAGCAACTGTGGGTGTTTCTTTTTAGTGCAATGGAGTCTATATGATCTTTTTGAAACCTGAACCCAGACTCTATACTACAGTGAATGAAACAGCCAACAAGGGTTACTTCAGACACTAGAAAATTTCACCTTTTGGTTGCAACTGCCAATTGTGCAGAAATGGGCAGCTAAAAGCATGAAATACTTTGATGCTTAAAGTTTGTCATGCAATCAGGCGTTACTTTCAACTGCAAACTTGGATGTTGGATCTAGAGTTCTCGTGCAAGTCATGCTTTACTTGTGCAAAGTGATGATTGAAGATTTTGGCAAATCCTCCTTTTGCTGTTTTTTCTGTCAAGTAGATGTCATCAGAGGAAAAGTTCAACTGGGAATATGTAAGCATAAGCATTTAAAACCACTTAACATAAGTTTTTCTTTGGTACTCATGACAGTGGGGGGACCATACAATCTGTTATATGAGTAGGTTAATGAGGAGGAGGATAGCAATAGTTTAATGAATGATGATGGTTCAAAGTCAATTGTGAAGCAGAAGATTGGAAGAGTCTAAAGATGACTAACTTTTTGAACTTTTAGCTTTGCATATTTCATATGATATTGAGAGAGTGGAGTTAATGGAGAGTGTTGTACTTCAGCATATTCTATTGATTCTGTTCTTTCTTTTTTTCATTTTCATTTATTTGACAATATTATTATGCTTAAAAGTACAAAACTATTAGACATCAACACAAACTGGTAACTATGGTCCTATCAACAAAATAGAAAACACCAACTGGAGACAGGATATATCCCGTGGAATTCTTTTGAAGATATGTTTGGATTTAGGCTGTGAATGTCATGATATCTTATCTCGGGATCTTGTGCTACGAATATTCAGTCATAAGAGTTAGTGGAAGAAGAAGTAAGATTAACGGACAAGAAATCAAGATGTCCACTTCAAATGGAAGTTTTAGAGGGGTGTGGGGCTTTTGTTTCATTTATGATTTCTTTGAAGGTGTCTTCCTAAAACTCAAAAAGGAAAGTACAAAGGGGAATTTACTACTAATACAGTAGAAAATGCGGGGGTGTTTCCAGCTTGTTTTGCAAAAAGAGAGATGTGCATGAACAGGGCGCAATAAATACCCTGAAGTATAAGGAAAATGGTAATTTTGGTTTATGTTGGGAGTGAAGAAGAAAAATAAAGATAGAAAGCAAGGGAAGTACAAAGAAAACTGAATCCAGCCCAGACTAATAGTATTGCATTTGGTAGTAAAGGAAATCAAAAAATCTACCAGGGTTTTCTGAGACCGGGAATAAACGGTGGACAAACAAAATCATTTGAATTCAGTGTAGATGATCTCATTTATTTCAGGACCAACTATACATCTCCATACTACTACTAATAATAATGCCTAAAATAAATAATTTTGAAATCATTATAGTAGGTTTGTGTGCTCATCTTTCGAGACCGGATCAAGCGTAGGCGTCATGTGGTTTTGTCTGTGTTTTGATTTTCTTTCAAAATAAAGGGTCCAGTACAGCTGAGTTTCAGATTTTTTAAAGGATTTTGGTCAGTCAAATTGTTTTTCATCTCATTTTCTTTGGTTTATCTTCTCAGGAAGGAAACAGATGTATGTTTTGCATCTATGTAGCTAGGTTGCAGTACCGTTTTGGGTAGATAGATATGATTATGGTCTTTAATGTGGAACTAAATTCTTTTTCTTTGTCTAAATAGTATATGTAACATTCACTTAGCAGGTTGTCCTATCTGACGTGGACTGCTAATTTAGGTTAGGCTAAGTCCTATGGGTGCTAATCTAGCACCTAGATTAGCAATCTACGTCACATAATGCAACCTCCTAAATCCTATGGGAGTGTAGTTAGATTAGCAGTCCACGTCATCTGGGACCACTGTCCAGCGCTTTAAATCTCCCAGTGTTGAATCATTCAAATAGCAGAGAGAATTAGTGTCCACATCATTTGGGACCACTGTCCACGTCTTCTGGGACCACAATTACTTTTTCAACGCTTGAATCTCGCTGCTAATTCAACTACGAGCAAATGGTAGGAAAGAGAATTAGTGTTAATAAAGAGGCCACACTTTTTTTTTAAAATGCAACACTTTTTTTGCTAATCTAACAGCTCAATCTAACCCATTGGACTTAACCTTAGCATTCGGTAATAAAAAGTACACTACCTAATATAACATTAGGTGACAATGACTACCGCCAAAATTTGTTGTTACATTTTTTACATTTACCGTAAAAAAAATACGGCTTGTTTTATTTTGTTGTGTCCGCGGCCACAACAACGTAAGGGCAAGCATGCACATGCGTTATTTTTTCCCCCCTCCGTAGGTTGTCGCAAAATACAATTTCAGGTCAAAACAACACTGGTCAGTACGCATCAAATTGTCTCTTGGACTCCCCCATCAAAAAAAATAGAAGGAATACCACCAGCGAGACACCAAGCCACCAACCACCAATAACTCGGTGCGCCTCAAAGTACTCCTATAATGAATTTTCGTAGGTCCCGCTAATCAAATGATGTATTTGGGTTTGACTGCATCAACATCGCTCATCAGATACGGACAGGGTGTTTTGACAACTAATCAATGATCATCAACATTATCATATCAATCATAAGATCATCAAACGGCTGTGATTGGTAATGCATCGAAGTGGATATCATGGTCCATCAAACCTAGTTAGTAATAATTGAATGGAGTCATCTGGATAAACATATAATAGTAGTACTATGATGATTACAGGTTTTCGTTTTGCTGCACCAAATCGAGTAAGACTTTTTTGAGCTGACCGAAACCAATTCTATTGACAAGTCATTGTCTTTGGGTACTGGCACAGAAATAATCAACTGCAATGGTTTTCCCTAAATTCACCATCTGATTATGCAGAATTTTCACCGAGGGCACCTTATTAGTATTGTAACTATTGTTGTATTCGGGTTATTTGGCTTTTGGTACTTATATTTTGTCCAGAATTAGTATTTGGTCTAATATTTGTCCAATTTAGGGTTTGATACTTAAAAATAACGTTGACTCACGTTGACTCTTTAAAGTCTTGACTTCTGTTTAGTATTTATGAGAATAAATAAATAAAATTGATTAAACTGGTGTCGTTAACATCGTTGTTAGAAGAGTAACACTCAACATAATCAAGCTCGTTTTCTCAAGTTCTTCCCACCATTAATGGGGCAGAAACAGTAGCAATACCATAAGAAAAATAAGAACCCTAGGAGAAAAATCATCAACAACGATGAAAAGACAAAACAAACCCTTTTGTTGTCAACATATTCTCATTACAGTCGCCACCTCATCGACAATCAAGCTGAAGAACAACTTATCAAATAAAGTTAAACAATATCCGTCTGAAAAATAGCTTAAACAAGTGAAATTAAGAAGGAAATTATGCTTAAATTAAAAATCTGCACAGTCAGAATGTTATCTTTTATTCGTCAATCTCTTCCAGGATCTTCATTGTATCCTTATGAAACCCAAATTACATAAGTGAATCGACAAAAACTAATCATTTCTTTACATTTCATCAAAATTGTCAATCGAAACAATAATGAATCCCAACTGATCCGATTGAATCAATTCCGTTAGTACCCAAATTGAAACCCAAAGAAGAATCAAAACCCTAACCGAATAAAAATTGTACCATCACTAAATCGTAATCATTTTTGCAACAACACCAACAGTAAATTAAACCCTCTGTTAGACTTTTTGTTTCACCAAAATCCCCAAAACCAGACCCTAGATTCTAAATCTCTGCAACAATGATTTTCTTCATCATTTGATCCAAGTACAACAAATCCTGATGTGTTAATAAGATAGGTTTCAACAAAAAGAAAGAAGGAAAATACTGAAGAGATTCTAGAGAAGGATACGGCGGTAGCAGAGTTATAATGGAGAAATGTCTTGTGAAACTCGGTGCGATTTTGTGCAATTTTTCTTCTGATCTAATTTAAACCGTAGAAATTTTAAGGACTAACAAGTCTTTGTTAATAAAGTCATAATTAAATTAGTATTTACACATTTTAAATTCAGAAAGTTAAAAACGTCATCACATGATATAGTCAATGCAAGTCAACGTCTATTTCAAGTACCAAATCCTAAGTTGGACAAAAGTTAGACCAAACACTAACTTTGGACAAAATGTAAGTACCAAAAAACTAAATAACCCTTGTTATTTTATCGAGGATAGTGAGAAAAAAAAACCCAGAAAGATTGGGGTATACATATACCCAAACTAATCGAGATATGTGTAATAAGATAAAATAGGGTCATTTGAAAGTAAAATTTCAAACTCCTTATCTAGGTAATGTTTGGTTTACCTTTCAAATCAATTAGTAATCCATTGAAATAGTTAAATTAATAATGCTTGATTAAATTTGTTTAGTAAATATTTTGATTGTTATTTTTGTTATATTATGCATATAAATCTTTTTGATTTTCTTCTTTTTTTTGTTTTTAAGAATTTTTTAACGAAAATGAATGAGTTTCATTGGTGACTACAGAAGGAATTAACACTTTCAGAATTTTTAGGCATGAAAAGTTGTCATGCTCGATTGCACGCCGACCAGGCATGATCGTCATGATCATATAATAACAAAATGACGACTTTTCATAATCAATTAAATATTGTCACGTTGTATTTATTTCAATCATACCGACTAACTATTACCATACGTCGTTACGATTATAGTTTCAAAAACATGACGACTAAAAGCAGAAACGGATACAGGAAAATTATTTTTTTGGCAGTTGTTGGTTGTCAGGGGGAAATTGTATCAAAGTGACGAATATAACCTAGTCGGAAAGGTAGGTTTTGAAAACCTCGAAGATTAATTACAAAATAGAACACGGGTAAAATAAGTTTTTGACAGTTTTAGTCGGCATAATTTAGATTTTCATAACCTGACGACTAATCGTATTAGTCGTCAAGGTTTGGGATGAATATCATGACGACCCTGTGAATGTTACTTTGAAGATGAAAAGTTGTCATGATGTTCATCCCAAGAAGAAGACGACCAATATAAAACTTGAAAAGTCGTCAAGATCGATGAAGAGATACCCTGACGACTATATAACTGCGGATCAACAATTTCAATTTTTTTGACCTCATTTGAAATTCAAACAACAAAATAAAACACTGGTTGTTTGGTTGGGAAGGAGAATGGATTCATTTAAGTTTGATAAAAACAAGGTGACACTTTTAATCTACGAGTGTTTCTTGAGATTTATTGATGGGAAAGGAGTAGAAAACGATCGAAAATTAGAAGTCGTTGTTGTTAGGTTGGGAAGAAGAATGAATAGTTTTGAGGTTGGAAGAAAAAGAATTTGGCGAGGCTAATTAGGTAAATTTACTCTGTTTGGAACCCCTTAACCTTTCAACCAAGTGCACTTAAAATTTTGGATAACCCAATCATGCCAGTAAAAAAAAACTCTTTTATTTTCTTCAAAAATTTGGACGAAATTACATGAGGGTAAAACATCCATATACCCTTATTCTTTCTGGTCAGACAACAATATTTTCATGCATCAAAAGATTGAAATAGATAATGGTTTTGAACCCAAGAGGCTTTGAAAGCTTCCACAAGTAAAATCATGTGTCCCTTAAGAAGCTGGTGCAGTGAAATTTAGTCACAAATTTTTTTAGCAAACATTTTGATTGTTATTTTTGTTAGATTTAACTTGTGAATCTTCTTGGTTTTTTTTTTATGGAATTTTTTTAGTTTTTATGAATTTTGTAACGAAAATGAATTACTTTAATCAAATACATCTCAAGATGGAGATGAACGGGCTTTTGTTAGTTTAATTCATCAAATTACAGAAGGAATTAACACTTTCCGTATTTTCAGGCATGAAAAGTAGTCATGCTCGACAACACGCTGACCAGGCATGGTCCTCATGTTCATATAATAACAAAATGATAACTTTTCATAGTCAATCAAATGTCGTCATGTTGTATTTATTTCAACCATGCCGACTAACTATTACCAGACGTCATTACGATTGTAGTTTGAAAAACATTATGACTAAAAGTAAAAATGGACACATGAAAATTGTTTTTTTTTTTGCGGTTTTTGGCCGTCATGGTGGAAATTGTATCAAAGCGACGAATATAATCTAGTCGGCAAGTTAGGTTTTGAAAACCACGATGATTAATTACAAAATAGAACATACGTAAAATAAGTTTTTAAAAGTTTTGTCGGCATGATTTAGATTTTCATAACCTGATGACTAATCGTGTCCGTCAACTAGTCGTCAAGGTTCGGTATGAATATTATGATGACCCTGTGAATGTTACTTTCAGAGATAAAAAGTCGTCACGATATTCATCCTAAAAAGATGACGACCAAAATAAAACTTGAAAAGTCGTCAAGGTCGATGAACAGATACCCTGACGATTATATAACTGCAAATCAACAATTTCAATTTTTATGACCTCATTTGAAATTCATCAACAAAATAAAATATTGGTTGTTAGGTTGGGAAAAAGGATGGATTTATTTGAGTTCGATAGAAACAACGTGATACTTTTAATCTCCGAGTGTTTCTTGAGATTTAATGATGGAGAAGGAGAAGAAAATGATCGAAAATTAGAAGTCGTTGTTGTTAGGTTGGGAAGGAGAATTAATAGTTTTGAGGTTGGAAGAAAAAGAATTTGGTGAGGCTAGTTAGGTAATTTTACCCCATTTGGACATCCCTTAACCTTTCAACCAAGTCCACTTAAAATTTTGGATACCCCAATCCGCCCGGTAAAAAAAACTCTTGTATTTTCTTTAAAAATTTGGACGAAATTACATGAGGGTAAAGCATCCATATACCCTTATTCTTTCTGGTCAGACAACAATATTTTCATGCATCAAAAGATTAAAACAGATAATGGTTTTGAACCCAAGAGGCTTTGAAAGCTTTCACAAGTAAAATCGTGTGTGAAGCTGGTGTAGTAAACTTTAGTCATAATTTTTTTTCTTCGTTATAGTACATCATACGAAAATTAGTAACTCTGTAACTTAGGTTGGTCAAAGATGTAACGAAGCTATAAACCGCAAGCATCAATGCAATAGATAGTTTAGGAGGGAACTTGCGCTAAAAAAATAAAACTCAATCATAATTGAATTCCCTGTGTTTTCTCTATTTAAGTGCTTGTATCTTTAAATTAAATATGAAACTATTATTTTCGAAGTGGCAAAGCCATGGTTGAAGCTACGATGCAGTGGCAGAGCCATGGTTGACCATGTACAGTGGCAGAGCTATGGTTGAAGCTACGATGGGAAAAAAAATTACAATGTGGAGCAAACAATGAATAAAGGTAAAATCAAGGGGTTTTGTGAAATTATTTTCAATATACTTTAGAAGCTAGTTTGATGTAGGGTTAATTGCCTCCGCAACTTGTCGATATTTGGTTTTTCCCATATTCACGTGAAAGTTTAAATATAATTATATGCAGCTCCTGCAATGTTTTTAGGAATTATATATACGACTCTTTACCGTGGTTTCTTCACAACATTCTTTTCATTTTTGGATTTTGTCAACAATTTTTTAGTCGGATTGTAGCCACCTTACGACATGCTAAGTTGTATCTATTGTTTTAGCGTAAGGACATTTAACTACTTTAATTGTACAAGAGATGTGAGACGAAGAGTTCTATTATTTGTTTTTATCTTTTGTTCTGCTTATTTAATTACTGAAATTTCACCATAATGATGCACTTTAAGTTTTTATCCAATGCTCAACTTGCAAATTGGACTATAGTGGTGCAATTTCGCTATTGTCCAGCATACTATTAGCGTGATGCACCAGGATGGTACAATTCCAGTTCTTGGATAATATGCCATGAACGCACAATGCAAGCTTGAGATGAAGCATTATCTCTTTCAATGACACATCTTTGAGCATGCATCATGTGAAAAATGCGGAATGTTACCAGGGGTATCTCTAAAGAGTATTCATAAGCTTAAATGCACTAAGTTTGCAAGTAAAAGAGTTGTTTATGTAAGGATCTCGTCGTGGTTACATGAAAAGGTATCTGTATTATCTATTTACTTTTGAATATCCTCAAATTCTCATCTTTCGGGGCGTAAGCCCAAGAAAAGACATCTCAAACCCATCCTTCGCAAAATTAAACTAAATTTTTTTATATGAAAATGCTAGTCTCTCTCTATGCTAGACGTAATTGAGTTATTTTGTTATATAGAATTACAATATTAGATTTTTATTTTATATTTTTTGTTGTGTATGAATGCGTAAAACCAATATTCAAACTCTTGGGTAACGAAATACATGATATGGCAATTTTGGTATCACTAGTCATATTAGAAAAAAAATATTGTTTACCTATTGCATTAGCATGACTAAAGCTTCACATATTTCGTGTCCAAAGCACAATGCGTTGATGAAAATAACTTTTGCAAGTTATATTGAGAATACTTTCTGCAGTGAATTCATAAGAATGGTCTCTCGGGTCTATCCTCAAATCTCTAACAATACAGCTGATAAGAAAGGGTATTGAAGTGGAATTATGAAACCATAATAATTTACATGTCTTTCAAACTTATCGACGGAACATTAAAACTTAAGTACAGACACAAGATAAAGCATGGTAGGAAATTTTCATGCATGAATAGGTGAAGATGATGATGGATCTGGTGAACTTATTATGATGTTATATATATAGTCAAGTCAAGTAACATCTATCATTCAAGATGCGGCAGAGAAATGAATTTTGGACTAATGGTATTAATATAAATAAAACCGGGTAATCAATAAAATGTTTTTAATATATTGATGTGATAAAGGGATTTTTTGATCTCTTTGTTGTGAAGAACAATGTAAAGCTCGGGAATGTAGATAAAGTTGTTATCATGATATTTCTTATGATTGCATGCATGGTCTATAGTGCTAGAGATTCAAAGGGTTATTTCAAAAAAGATAAAAATAACTCATGGAAACAGAGCATTTTATACATGATCGGGAGAAATAGACTTGTATTTTGCTTAAAAGTATTTTGATATATGTTATGATCCGCTGCTCTTTTAAGGTGGATGAAGAATTTGAACTCATGGACGTTGCATATATTAAGTTAATATATGTATTTCAAGGTTATCCAACTTTATTAAAAAACAAAACTAGATTATAAAATATTGAGCTAATGATATTAATAATCAATATATAACATCCATAACAAAAGATATCCGTTTGTATATATCACGAAAACTAGTTTTTCAATTGGAGGAACTTTTTTCTATCCCGAATAAAATTTTTTTTTATAAAAAACATACCATTAAATTCTTTATATGTGTAAACCATTTAAAAAAGATGTTGATTACAGAAATAACACGTTACATCTAAACAAAAAATTAATTTTTATTAATTTTCTCATTTTTTTATGAATAAATTGATAAATAACAATCCCTGAAAATCTGCTTAAAGTATTTAAATATTTTATTCATTATTTGTAATACTAACACATTAATCTAATTACCATTATTTATTCAACAAATTCAATTGATTTTTGTTGACATCTTTATTTATTACACCCGTTTGACTTTGAAATCTCGGTGATGATTCTGTTTTAGAGTGACAACACCCGTTTCACGGAGAATATATTGATTACATTTCACTTTAGATTAGTATGTGTTTACTTGACGTGGTATTAGATAATAGTGCAATCCTAAATTTTAGGAAGTGATTAGATGGATTAGTATTTAAGAATTTATGTTTTATGTAAGGCCTATATAAGATGCAAAGATTTATAATGAAAATTTGAAGGTGGTAGCAATATAATATATCTCGCTCCTCTTTATGTATTAGGATATAAATCCCACACGGTATCAGAGCTGGGACAGAGAGTTGAGTTGAGAAAAGTTATAAGAAAAATTGAAAAGAAAAAGAACAATATAGAGGTCAAATGTTATAAATCATTGTTATATTTTTCAATCCCTTTCATTTATAATTTCCCTCGGCGGCTTTTTTCAAAAGATTTATGTTTTTTTTAGTTGTAATTAACGATAATATTGATATCTCTTAAGTCAATGTGGAAATCCTAAGGTCAGGTCATACCATACTGTAGTCAATGTTTAATTTAACAAGCAATAATTAAAGAAACACATTTAATATCAAAATCAAAATCGTGGGACTTCACTCATCTTTTTTAGTTTTAAATCTATTCTGATGATCAAGCAACAAGCTTTGACTCCTGGGTTTTGCATTACATTCAGCTTGTACCTGGCAGTCCTAAATTCTAGCGACCTTGCGACTTGCAATAACTTCCAAGCGATGAGCACGATCCAAACGTCTGGCTGCAGCTTCAATAGGGTCAGCAACATTATCCTTTAGCCGTTGTGTATTGATGTGCGACGCTTTGAAACAATTGTAACAATTGACTAGGGTGACTCTTTTTAGAGCGAGGCTTGAGCATGGCTTTGCCATACTTAGTATTAAAGTTAGCTGCTGATCTTGGAGCTGCTTCAACATTCACACCATAGACGGCAACAAATTCATTACAAGATGTCAAAAGTTTAGTAATTAGAACCTACAACTCCTTGTTGGTTCGTCCAGATTACTGACAAACTGTTCAATGGCGGCAAGGTTACCCTTGACAAACTGTTTAATGTCGTTAAACTGTCCCATCACTCAAACACTTTAGCTAAACCTTTGGTTTTCTTCTTCTTAAACCTTCACTCAAAAGATTTATGTAATATTAGGTGTTTTACCGTATCGATCTTATGTGTACGAATGGCCCAATTTAGACCAATATTCAATTTTTTGGGCAACAAATGCGATAATTTAAGTAGCATGATGATTTTGGTATTACTAGTCATATTATTGTTAGTGTTAGTAAAGCTTTACTATATATCAAGCCCAATTCACTTTGCATTAATGAAGACCATCTGACAAGATGTACCATGAAACACATTGTTGTTTGTACGTCATGATTTTCTAAAGCTCGTTGGTATTACTAAAACTTCACTATATTCATAATGCAACTTGTCAAGAGATTTTCATTTAGTATCGTGATTTAGGCTCGGAATATAGTGAAGCTTTAGTCTTATCCAATCAACAATACTATAACTAGTGCCAAAATCAATAAAGAACAATATAGAGCTCGGGAATGTGAAGAAAGTTGACACTGACTTAAATTTGAAGTTTATCAATTGCTTTTTCCCCTTATTTTTTATTTTGGAGGTTGAGTTATAACTCATTGCTAATGATTTTTCATTTTCTTTTATTTATAAATTTTTTCAAAGGAGTTTGTCAAAAATTAAAATAAATAAAAACTTTATAACAACTTAGTTAAATTTTTGTTTGATCGACAAATTTAAGTTTAAAGTAAAGAAATACACAAGGTTCATAAAGCATGAACCTCAGACATAGACCAAAGGGAACAAAAGGACTTAAGAACAGAACCAAAGACAACCAAGCAGACTATGTTACAAAACTAAAAAAACATCATCAGAAGGATGTAACACAACCACTCAACAAAAAGGAAATAGAAAATATTCAAGGTGAGTCTAAAACCGTCATCTTCCAATGACACATGAAGTCTTTTAGGATAACGTTATGGGATTCAGGTCGATGAGCAAAAAATAAGAAATATTATTCTCGATTTTTTGAGTTAATGTCGCTGAACATAACGTTGTACTTAACCACTTATTATTGAAGGGGTGATTATTCCTTTATTTTTCACAGTTTTCCGAAGGATAGCAGCTGTAAGAATGTTTAATAAGGATTTTCAAGACTTACTCCTAAGAACGAGTCAAGTACGGAGAGCCGCCATAACCGAAGACGAATCACCTCGAGGTGGCTAAACTCGACTATGAAAAATTCCAAGTGTGGCTAGAAGTCGGACAACGCAGCAGTAACAAGTGGGAGTTCTCTTAATTCGACTTTCTTTAAATGATTAACCCAAACTTTCCACTTTCTTTTACAAAACTTGTCTTGAGTGAGAACTTTCTCTTTGAAGCTATCCAAAGAAAGTAATTAATTCTGGAGGGCCAACATTTCGACCAAATTCTTGATGGATGCACACACTCAAGTTTATCTCAAAAGAATTTGGCTCGTATCAGCCTATTGTAGCACTTTTTTAATTGAGAAAACACCTTCATGTGCAGGTCTTTCCAAACTGTAATATCACTTCTATCGTTTGGGATCAAACAGCTACCGTTAATTTACAAATCAGTTATTTTATTCTAATTTTGCTCCTTTTACAACAAAAATTAAAATCCCTCGTAAAAAAAACGAGCCCAATTTTATGCACACCGGTTCACGTGATCATTCAACTTCAATATTTGGTTTAATTTCAGAAATTATTTAGCGAATGATGATATTTTTATTGTATGCATGACCAGTCATTAATTACTTAACCAACCGAATAAAAAAGTCAAGATAACACTCTTTAGAGAAGTATGAACAAATTCGAATTCAACAAAAAACCCTTTAATAACTTATGTTATTTATCCTAGTAAATTACTCTTTCCGTTCTTTTTTAATATGCCAGTTTTTATAAATAAAAATTTCAAAAAAATAGACAAATTTTCTAATTTGGAAAGTCAAATGTTATTTTAATTTTTTGGGACCATTTTTCTCTTAACTTCTTTTGATGACAAGTGTCATGTTGACCATTTCACTTTACTTCTTTTATTGACAAGTGTCATGAGGACTACTTTCAATGATTAGTTCTCTTAATTTCTTTAAATTTCGCTAAAAATAAAACTGGTCTATTAAAAAAGAACTGAGGGAATATGTTATTAGGATAAAATAGGTAAACCAAAGAAAAAAACTCTCTTGGTCTCTACCAAACCAAAGAAAAAAACATAATAGGTAAAAAGGCGGTCCTTTGCCATTAACTCATGATTAAGTGTCATTAGTAGTATCTTATAAGACAAAAAAACATCTTGGCATAACGCATACAAACTCCCTAACCCTTTCTCTTTGTGTTTGAGTTTGACCATCCTTCTCTCTTAATAAAGAAAAAAAAAAACGTTTACGTTTCTCTGTCTGTCTCTCTCTCTGTTGGGCTTTTTTACCCCACGACTCTTTTACTTCTTCCATCTCTGGCTCCCTCTACTTATAATCCTTCTTCTTCTTCTGAGAGAGAAGAAGACTCTCTTTTCAAGTGTCTCTCAGATTTCTTCTTCTGGTTATTTGATTATCATTTTTCATTATTATTATTATTACTTATTACGAGTAATATTTATCATCATTCTATCTCTCTCTAAACATCTAATCTTATCAATATAATATAGCATTGATTGATTAGTTCTATGAATGAATGAAGAATCAATCACATCAAAAATTGTCATCTTCTTCTTCGATCTTCTATTGACAGTTAGGGTTTTGGTTTTCGCATCACAATTAAGTAATCCAAAACATCTTATTCATCTTTGTTTCTTTTTTAATTTTAATTTCAGTCCCTTTCTTCTTCTCCTCCTCTCTGTTTTCTCACTTCCTCTTCCTTCTTTCTCGTTCATATCAATTCTTAAGCTACATAAATTTCGTTTATTTCAGGTGCCCACCCAAATATTTCGGATTTTTGGTAACCGAAATATTAAATTTTGCGTACCTTGAAAAGAAAAAGTTTGATTTTTGTTGTTGTTGTTGTTTATTTTGAGATTTTGAGAATGTTATTGATATTTGATTTGTGCATTCTTCTGAAATTTATGTGAAGGTTTTTGAAGCTCAAAGTAATTTTTTCAAAATTCGTTGTTAACGAATTTAATGGTTGGAGTAGGACTCTAGGAGAGTATTATGTGGGTTGGACTTGTTTTTTCTTGATAGTGCCTCGCAAGGTTTGCGCTAGTTTTGATAGAATCATGTATTTTTTTTTTGGGTTATTTGGGTACTGAATTCAGCTTGCATATACTTATTAATTATGTGGGGTTAATCTATAAAGTTGTTTACCTGAATGCAGATTTATGCAGCATTAACTAGCTTAATTCAGAGTAGTTTTTAAGGTTAGTTCAAATGAAGCTCTGCTTCTACTTGTAGTAGGTAGAAACCGATTTTCAAGTGTCTGAATGAAAATTGCTTAACAGGTGTTTGGGATTTTTCCCAAATAGCATTTATAGTTGGCAATCAAATTATGGATTGCTCATGATTTATGTACACTAAGTTTCTGTTTGTATTTTTCTTTTTACTTGCTTAGCAATGGAGTTAGTTTGTCTAACCTACCAAAACTTACAATTGAATTGCAGGATAATTAAAACATAGGCTTATGGAGCCTAATGGTCATAGAAAGGCTAACAAAAGGGATCCTGTTGTTCGTGAGGACAAAGAGGTGGTGAATATTTCAAGTAGTTGTGATGAGCTTCAATCACTTGATCCATGGACAGCATGGGCGTACAAGCCTCGTACTGTCTCTTTCCTCTTTATTGGCGCCTGCTTACTTATGTGAGTTCCTCACTCTAAGAATTCTATTTCTGATACAGTCATTTTCTAGATTTTCTCTGGTACATTGTTTTCTATTAACTACGTCATTCTCAGTGACTGATGGTTGAGTCTCCATTTTGTTTTGTTTTTCTTCAGTCGACTTTGTGAGTCACATAAGGCTCAGATTCATTTATATCTATTCTATCTCCTCAACAGTTTAAATCTTTCTTACGCCTCTTTCCCTTTCTTCATACCTAATTATCCACATTTCTGTTATCCACATCAGAAATGTTACCAATGAGAAGCCAATCAATGTAGTATAAGTAAACACATTATGTTATACACTTCGTCTTAGACTACTCAATAACTTTATGGATATTGGATATGATTGATTGATATAGGAAGGATGAAAAAAGTGGAAGATTTGCCGAATGATATTTCAAATTAGAGCTGAAACCCTTATCTCTCTCCTCTGCTGTTTTATATGCTTTCTCATGTACCATGAGGCTATCCGGTTAAACTAATTGGTTTTCAAATGTTAAAATGACTGCTGAAGTTATTTTTCCCATGCTCTATTTTGATGGACAGTGATTCTGAGTTCAAATTATGACATACTAACGGCAGAATAATAAAAAACTCTAGTTAACCATATTTAGGCTCTAGCCTAGAGCTAACTGGATAAACTTGAGAGACCTCAATCTATTCCAGCATGACTTTGTTCGCCTTTACTGACTCAGCAGAGTAGTTCCACAAAACTGGGACATGCACTTGTACTCCCAGTTTGAACATTTCAAGCCTGCAAGCTTATGTCTGAGTACCCGTACAGGTTTCTTTCTAGTATTCTAGCTGATCCCGAACTCAAACCATTCGGTCCACTTAGAGACAGCTCAATCTTATTTTATGCAAATTTTATCGGAAATTCAGCATAATATGGTTGTTTCCATGTAACACTTAGTCTGAGACTCATATTACTGACATATCTAGGCATGCCAGGGGGGACATAACTGGCACCAAGGCTAGATGTTTGGTATGCTAGAATGCAATACCTCTGTGTCTAGTGCTGCATGCTTCATCAGCATCCATGCTGCGCATCTAAGGATATCCAGTGATTATTTTGATACAGATTCTTCAGGGCTGATCTAATTTTTTCTATTTTGGGTTATTATTTAGTTTGTATCCACGTGTTACCAAGTGCTTAAAAACTTTTTATATTGGTGTCAATATACTGGGCAAAACTGTTTGTGTGTGCTGTGATGCTGTTGTTGCCTGGGTGTTTTAATTGGAATCTCTTGGTTCTGCACCTAGCTGAAGCCTTATTTTAGAACTGGATTTATCAAGGTTAATGCTGTGAATGATATCCTTCAATGAAATTAGTGCTTACTTTATTCATTCGCTTATCAGATGGGCAAGTGGAGTTCTTGATCCGGAGAGTAGTTCATCACCTGATATTGTTTCATCAGTTAAGAGGTATGTCATTTATATCTGAAAAATTGCGAGGGTTGCAGTTTGTATTATTTTGTCTATATATTATCGTTTTAGTCTTAAACTGTTAAATTCATTGATTCCCAGGCCTTTTATTTTTCAGGGGTGTGTGGGCAATGATTGTTGTCTTCCTCACTTATTGTTTACTTCAAGCACCTTCAACGTAAGTTACAAATTACTAGCTGCTTGCATGTATAGTGATAAGATTTCTCTTTACCTTACTTTTTGTTGATGTCATGATTAGGAAGTGGTGGATATGTCAACCTTATGCTGGCTAAATTTAATTTTGCAGCTCTCTCAACATTTTTCTTTCTTCCTTCATAGCTTATATAATAGAATAATAGTTACAGGACTTGCCGAAGGACTGAGGACATACTGTTAAGTGACTGCTCCTCTTTTCTTTTCCAGGGTGCTTATTAGGCCGCATCCTGCACTTTGGCGATTAGTTCATGGAATGGCAGTTATTTACCTTGTTGCGCTTACATTTTTACTTTTCCAGGTTTGTTTCTCTGCTAATTGAGATTGTAAAACCTGTTGTTTCTCTGGTCCAAATTATAGTGATCTGGGGTTTTTGCTAAGCTGTCCTGTGATCAACCAAACTTCTATCCTATTAGTAATTAGAAAAATATATGTGATACCTGTAGAAGGTTCATAACCCCAAAACAACTGTAGCTGTCCTATTAGGCTATTATAGTGTATACTGTTCATACATCAGACATTTCAAAACTTTCCAATGTAGAAGTTCGACAATTCAGTCAACAACAGAAAAGTCAATTGCCACTGTGCTTATTAGTGTATTAGTTCATCTCCTGTCATTTTGTTCAAATGTGTACTTAATTTCTTAAAGTTAACTGGCATTAGTATTTCGGTGTTTACATACTGAAGTTCATCTGCTGATCTGGGATCCATTAGTGTATATGTGCAACCATCTATGGTGTTTGACTAAGCAACTTTTCTGTTTCCAGAGACGTGATGATGCTAGGCAGTTCATGAAATTTCTTCATCCCGATCTTGGTGTTGGTATTACACTTGGCCCTGAAGACCTTTTCATCATGTTGGAAAAGCTCGTTCAATCTTTAACTCTTACTCTGTCTTTTGTGGCTCATTTTTTCTGTACTTTCTGCAGAGCTTCCTGAAAGATCTTATGGTACAGATTGCCGTATTTATGTGCCGGAGAATACAAATAACAGGTTTAAGAATGTTTATGTATGATGTCCTCTTTCACATCTCACTATATAGTTTTACTTTTCATGTTTATCACATACATTCTCTCAAAGTTTTAAAATGAGCGAGGGACTAAGGCCTTTATTTTGAACTCATTTCTTTATAGGACACATTGTTTGATGAATTTGTTCTGGCTCATATATTTGGATGGTGGGGTAAAGCTATAATGATCCGTAATCAGCCTCTTTTGTGGGTCTTGTCGATCGGGTTTGAGTTTCTGGAGGTTAGTTTTTCATATTTCTGTTTTAGGAGGAAATGGCATGTGCTGTGTATTAGGGGATGCTAGATTGCTAGTTTATTGGAACAAACTAATCTGTTAAATTGACTATTGCAGCTCACGTTTCGGCACATGTTACCTAATTTTAATGAGTGCTGGTGGGACAGTATTATTCTGGACATTTTGATCTGCAATTGGTTCGGTGAGACTTCTGAAACCACAACTGAGTTTTTAATTTGAATAGCTTGAGTTTTTAATTCATGGTAAACTTTTCAGGTATCTGGGCTGGAATGCGCACGGTCCGGTACTTTGATGGGAGAACATACGAGTGGGTTGGTATAAGCCGCCAGCCAAATATTATCGGTAAAGTATGTTCTGTTTCTCTTCTATCATATACATTATCTTAAAATTAGTTCGTCTTTAATTATTTACTAAGTAGATTACTAGATTATATGTAGAGTTAATTGTTGTCCAAGTGAAGTGAACCCTTTTTGGTTTGCTTGGAAGGACGTTCAGCCGTAGGAAAATATGTATTTACGCCTCAATAGGAGGACTAAAGCACCCCAATTACCTCTTTGGTTGAAAGCAGTCACAACCAATTGACAGATGGTGATACATATGCTATACTTATAAACATGATACTCTATTATCATGGAAAGTGATCAAGACCTATTGTGGCTATTGGGCCCACATGTAGATGATCCTGGTGTTGAATTTCAGTGGCCAGTGGTAAATGCCTAGATTTCCTTAGTAGTGGAAATTGTAATCGTCTCTTGAGAAATCTGATTTCTCTGCGAGTTTTCACTTTACTTTTGCTTCTTTGATTTCAGGTAAAGCGAACATTAGGTCAATTCACACCTGCTCAATGGGACAAAGATGAATGGCATCCCCTGCTTGGCCCCTGGCGGTTCATCCAAGTTCTCTGTCTCTGCATCATCTTCTTGACTGTGGAGCTAAATACCTTTTTTCTTAAGTTTTGCCTCTGGATTCCTCCTCGAAACCCTGTTATTAGTTATAGGTTGATATTATGGTGGCTAATTGCCATTCCTACAATCCGCGAGTACAATTCATATTTACAAGACAGGTATGCTCTCATTCTCACGCTCACACACATTAAGACAAACATTCACATATATACATGTGAACATCTTTTTTCTTACTTTTCCTTTTATTGATTCCAGAAAAACAGTGAAAAAGGTCGGAGCATTCTGTTGGCTTTCCATCGCGATTTGCATAGTTGAACTCCTTATATGCATCAAATTCGGGGATGGTGAGTTATACAATCTGATACTCACAAGTATTCCTTAAGATTACTGTGCACTCACATTTGCCAATTTATTATGCGCTTTTGAGTTCAACTCCCATTTTAAAAGTGAAAGTGGTTAACAATCTTCAGCCGTCTCCATGGGATTGTCATTAGAGTAGTATAAAAACCCCATTCCTCCGAAGGATTATGTCATGACCACACTCCGATGATGCCTAGCAAAATACTTCCAGTACAGTGATACTAATCTGACATTTTTTTCCCGTTCTCTCCAGGCTTGTTTCCCCACTCAATGCCTCAATGGCTGGTGATTTTCTGGTCAGGCGCAGGGGTTACACTCACGATATTCATTATCTTGTGGTCATGGCAACATCATCGAACTTTAATGAGAAAGAGGCTGTGATTTTCCTTCATATTTGTATTTGTGGTACATTAATTTTTTTAATAACTTTTCTTTTGTTTTGATGGATATCCATCCAAGTTGTACATAAACCATCTATCACCTTTCGCGATCTGTAAATCAGTGGCAGCCCCAGCTTAAGGAAAAGATATATTTTTTCAACTCTCAACTTTTCCATCACTTTCAAGAATCGGCTATTTTAACATTACTCTCAACGTGGGGCTGACGTTGAACACTCAATACTATTGTGGTTGATACTTTGAGAATATCCTGCGGGGGTCCATTATAAACAACACGCCACTTACTCCCTTTTTTGCATTGATGGGAATTTTCCTCTTCTCCCTTGCAGTAAAGTTTGCATTACACTCACGGCAAGTGGTGGCAACTTTTGCATGCGCAATTCCTAAAATTTGTGGCGTTATTATTTTCTTCTTATGAGATCCCTTCTTTTCATTATTGCAAATTACATACTACTTCAAAATGTCCCTGTTGTGCCACCATGTACAAAACATTAAAGTGAAGTAATTTTTACATTTCTCTGTTTCTATGAATGGAGAAGCTTAAGCGCTTCTACCAAAGTAACCCTAAAACTAGCAACATCAAGCTTTACATTTTGTTTCTCTAGATAAACAGATTTAACTGCTTCCCACCCTAGTTTTGCAAATGAGGTTGGGTCCCTAAAGACAACATGATTGCGCGGGTATACTTCCATTAAACTACTTTCTTCTTCCCTTATCTTATACTCCAAGTATCTCAATTTCATTTCTACTGCTGGCTCCCCAAAATCATGCCTTGAAAGCCATTCCAATCCACCCAAAGGAATAATTTGAATCACTACTGCGTTAGTTGGAAGGAATGCAAGATTTGTTAAACCGGCACCGTGGACACCCATCATTACATCACAAGAATTCACTGTACGGGCGAATTCTGACGGCGTAGTTGTTACCCCCGGTTCTGCTACAACTACTTCATATCCCATGCTTGAAGCCATATTAGCTATTTCTTCTTCGTTTGTGAATTTTCGAGTACCTTTACGTGAAACAATTAGGAGCCTCGGTTTCTTGGTTGCATTTTGACCTTCATTGATTGTTATGGCTGTTGATCTATTCAGAGAGTAAGCTTTTCTCAAGAACTGAGTGAAATCTGTCACCGAATAGCCTTTCGGAGACTTGAAAGGATCAACACCAAACTCCTTGTGATGTTTGAGACCGACGATAACTCTACCATAACAATGGACATTGTTTTCATTGTCCATGTTGATGATAGGGTATTTAGATAGCTGTTTTAGAATTGGCCTATATTTCGCAATCCAATAAGGTTTGAAATCCTTGACAAGTAATTGAACTTGTTGGTGAAATTGATAGGAAGTAATAAAAAGCGGAACAAGTATATCTGTAAAATCATGGAATTGGTTCCCGGCATAACCTCCAAGGGAGAAAATAATTGCGGGAACACCATGAGTATAGCTGCAAACAGAGTTTATTCTTCTGTCATTTCCGACCAAGGATTCCACTGATAATTCTGTAGTGGATGTCATTGCAGCTTTATCTCCTTTTCGAGCATAAGGTCTGATTCTCCATGATTCATTCAAGTCCATATTATCGTACCGAGGTGAAGTAAAAAGGACGGTTGATCGTTTCCCGTGAATTCTTATATCTCCTTCAATATCACAATAATCTGACCGTGGTTCCAATATATTGCACGCTGGCCTGTTGGTTTCAGCCTGCAGCTTCATTTTGGTATTTAATATTTGACGGGGACTTCTGCTGATTATATTCTCATCAATCTGCAACATTCTTGGCCTGGCGGCATTTATCGACAGCCTCGAATTCACTGCAAAATTACATTCGCATTTAGAACACTTACACAGTTTGAATTATGAACTGATAAGGGAACTGTAAAACCAAATATACTTACAAATTGGGAGATGGGAGAAAGATGGCTTAAAGACAGTGAAACAAGTAAGCAGAAAGACAAAAAACGCAAGCAAAGCTCCGTAACTCAATTTCTTTTGCTCCTTCCGGCTAAAACTTTTAGCCAATATTGCGTTATTCTCCATACAGTCCTTAAGCTAATGTTCCTCCTTTCTATGTCTTCTCACTTTGTCTTTCTGTTTCTCTAGAAGTGTCTCTTTTCCTTACATAGAAGTGAGAATAGGATATATATGGTAGAGAATTGAGTTGAAGAATGTGTGTATGATGGATTATCAATTAGTGCATGTCTGCAGGTCTAGTGCTCTAGTAGCTTATAAAAATTCATGGAGCCCATGTTTATTCTTTAAGCATTTCTGTGATTTTTGATTTTATTTATGAGCACCTAAACAAAATTAGTTGACAAAAGGAATTGGGCAGTCAAAATCAGTGGACTGCACTAAATAATTAAACAAATCGTTATTTAGAAAAGACTAACAAACTATTTTGATTTTTTTTGTATAACTTATTGTATATTTTGGTAACACGTACGTTATTACGTTAACATCTCGAAAATAATTAAAAAGCTAACAAATAATTTGGATTACATTTCTTTGACAAGCGCGACAGCAGCAACCAAAATCCGGAACAAAATCAACCGACAACGCGCTGTATCGTATCTGTTAAGCACCTACTGCATGACTCACTCTTAAATCGGTGTTGCATTTGCTTATATTTATTTCCTAATTCCTAGTTGCTTCCCGCAAGCTTCAATGTCAACTAGTTTATCGGTGTTCGAAGTTTCATACCAAAGTTTCCAAGCATATGATGCATACAGTACATCAAATTCTATGAGACATTGCCATTTCAGTAATGAAGAGTATTTTGTTTTATACAAATTTTATAACTCCAAGATACAAGTACTACTCTGCGAACAAAAATTCTAAAATGACCACGGCAGAATATTAATTGAATACTAAGTAAGTAGGATTTGAATATTTTTTTTATCCCATTACTATTTTCATTTGCAAATGCCTATGAAAAGGAAAGACCCCTTGCTATTATTTTTTTTTTATTTTTTTTTACTTCCTCCAAATAGGAGGAGTGGACTACACAGCATGGCCTTCCTATAAAGCAACGTTTGGTGAAGGCCATAATCATTAAAATTATTAACCAACATGCTCTAATTATAACAAAAGAAAACTAGTTAATATTAACCGCATGGGCCAAATGAAGGATTTAGATGTCTTAACAAACCATACCTTTTATCTTGGTGTTTGTCTGCACTCTCTTTTCGCTATTCCTCTAAAAAAGAGTTTTTCTTGGTGGTGGTGGAGGTGGAGGTATGCATGATCAATGATGATGCAGTATAGGAGAAGAAACATCCTAATTCTAATTAATTAGGTTTGAGTTTTCTCATCTGCCTCTTTGATTTTTCATAAGTTGAACCCTTAAAACGAGTGGTAGTATTTTACAATATTATGTTTGAATGGTTTTAGATTCTCCACACTTCGTACTTGATTTTCTATAGTTTTTTTATGGGACAATTGGGAGTAATATGTCCCGGCCGGATTTGAGTGCTATATCCCACCTGAGACATACAGGATTATGAATTTTTGTTTATACTCCTTTTTAATTGCTATAGGAATGAGTTTCGTGGTGATATCCTTCCTCATCTTCCTACTACCATATATGAATTTTAAGTGGGGGCATTAACTAATGCATTTGCATGCTCACCTAGCACATCTATTGAAACAAGAGGTGGTAGAGCCAACCAACATAGGGATGGTGACCCTTTGGCATGGTGTGTATTATTGAAGGGGACCTAGAAATAATCAGAAATGGGGTGAAAGGAACAAGCCAACAGGGGGCGACTTCAGCAACAACCACACCTTCTAAAAGGTAGCATTGTCAACAATGTTAATTGCTAGAGCTAAAGAAAAATGGACTAAGAATGGGAGAAGGATTCAAGGTTCTGGCATCAATTAGCTTCTTATATATACAGAATTAACATCATTCACTGTCTTAAAACAGGTGGTAATTTGTTTAGCGACCTTTGGAAAAATCATAAAGATCTAACAATAGAGGAGGTTGATGAGAGTATTACTTGAATGTATCTTTCATGATTCTCGGTTTGAGTTATTACTTCGTGGTATCTAAGAAGATTATTCTTCTTATGTACCTTGAAATTATACTTCGTTCTTTAGTTTTCTTTTTGCTCTTGTTTCTTCAGAGCTTCGTTGCTTTAGTTTTTTCTTTGTGCTCTTGTTTTTCAGAGTCTTGTCGCTCTTTACCTGCACACAATATACATTTTAATATATTCCTATTAACCGATCAAAAAAAAGAAAAAGAATAGGTGGTAATTTGTGTTACATCAAAAGAAGATAGCTGATGAGTCTAAACTTTTTATATTTTTTTGTTCACTGAGCAACATGTTATTAGACGTCCGTTGATCATCCGGACCTTCCTTCACTTTATGTTATGGAGACTATAGCTTTATGTTAAGGTCATTTCAAAGCTGTTTAATAATTCTTCATTCGATCGTTGCTGATTTTCAATGTGCTTTTGTTCATGATGGCAGATCAATGAAGAAATTGTAATTGTATGAGGTAATTGATTCAAGAAGGCGTTTGATTACATAAATTAGAATTATATTGACATGACTTTGGATAATTTTTAATAATTTGTATAGAAGTCAGATGGTATGTTTCCAATCCTAGATTTGCGGTTGTTCTTATGGGTGAAGCTGCCAGTTTTTTCTAGAGCCAGAAACGAGTTTGGAAAGGTGATACAATCTCACCCTTTCTTTTCATTTTCATTGATGAATTACTTTCTTATATGCTTAAAAAGGTAGTTGAAGATGGTCTTTCAATGGGTTTCAAAGTTGCATAGAATAGTACTGTTATCATCCACTTACGGTTTCCAGATGACTTAATATCCTTTCTAGATGATGGTGAGGAACGGGTGTAAAACTAAAGGATGTTCTTCTTGGTTTTGGAATATTTATGATTCAAGATAAATTTCAGGAAAAGTGTTATTGTTAGAGCATTGCTCGGTTGGAACCACCAAGCGTTGGTATGTCAAGTTTGGTTATCATATTTTAGTTCCAAATCGTGTGAAGTTGTTTGATATGATTACTAAAGTCAACTTCGTTAAGTTAGATTATTAACAATATAGATGTTGAGACTTGCTCTTGTTACTCCGAAGAACCTGAAGACGTATCAGCATCAACAAGCACATCATCCTTCAGTTCGAGGTTAATAACACTTGTTTAATTTTTTATCTATGTTTCTTTCAAATGGTTTATATTGAAAACATAGTATGCGAAGTTTGTTTAGGTGTCTGTAGTATTGGTAACTTGATGATTTCATTATAATCAAAGTGTCAAGGAATGATATACTAGTTGCTTCTTAGAAATTTGGTATATGGAGTTACGATGTATAGTTTATATATTGGACTTCGTAGATTTGACATAACACCATTTAGTAATTCGTTATTATTTAGTGAGTTGAACTTTCAGGTTGATTCCATACCTAGAAAACTATATTCTCACGGTTTAAGGAAGTATACTTTCAAAACTTGTTTCCTAGTTGAAAATGATTCAAATGATCTATTCTAGGATCTATACCTTACTAGGAGTCTATATATCTCTAGTAGAACCAATACTTAGTTGATCATGTTCACAGTTTCAGTTTGTCTATTACTTTAGGGTTTGCATAGATACCAAAAATATATTTGGTTAAAACATTTTTTTCACAAAATGTCGACATAATATATTTGAACATGTGCTAAACTCTTATTACTTAATGTTCAAGACCAGAATATTCAAAATATCTTTTAGATATTCAGAATTATATGCTTTCCATATTCCAGGATAAGCATATCTCTGTACCTATTTTACTGAAGTATATGGTTTATAATAGATGATATAAGTTGTCATCCAAGAGAAATTTTGGTACCTCTGCCGGATTACAGTTGGAATATAACAAAACTGAAAATATACATTCATTGCATATTTTAAGAATTTTCAGATTCTATAATTCCTTGTTATCGTAATAGGTGTTGGTCATTACACTATACATATTAGAGATGGTATTCTTACAAACTGATCATCTTTTAAACATGCTACTTAACCATTAGTGTGGGAATCCCACTAGTTTTATTCCCGTATTAGTCGTCGGATAGGAGATTATACTAATTAGGTGAAACCTCTTACCTGCATTTCGTTTAAAGATTTCGGTGGGATCAAGAAGTTCTAGTAATAACGAAGTGGGAATCTAAAAATTAGTATTGTTATTTTAGTTTTCATTATTAATTTGATTGACTTTGAATCTTGATAGGTCTAGTATGTTTATTCTGTGATCCTTCTCTTATGAAATAAGGTCACTCGACCTAGTTTAAGGATCGACGATTTCATATCTGCTTTATTGCTTCAAGATATGAAGATATGACTAGTGACCATTCATTGTTAAGGCCGGTTCCTATGTCCATGGCAAAGGAATGAGTATGCCACTTTTGCACCTACTATGGTCATGGAAATGTGGCAAATTTGCTACTTTGCCAGGCCAGGTCGATTCCCTACCGAGTGGTCGAGTCCATTTAAATGTAATCAAGATTTAAAGTTATTATCAAAGTTGAATTTTAAGATATTAATATAAACTAGTGCTTCTTTCATTAAGTTTGATATTTTACGTTAGTGCCTCTTTCATTAATCTAGATAATTTACATTACTATCTCTTTCATTAATCTAGATAATAAGATATAAGCTAGACATAACTTACAATAAAGACTTTAAAAATAAAAATTTGGGACAATGTTCTCCATCTTGTTTATCTTCTTCATTTCACCAAACTTCCAATCAATGCGCTCATGAACGGAGTTTCCTTTGTTTATCTTCTTCTTTGCCTTCAGATTTTCCTTGCCTTGAAGTTTTCTTTGTATTTTCTTAGTTGGAGGTTTGATTGGGTTAATCTCCAAAACTTGTAGACTTATTTGGTTTTTACCTATTTCTTTGTAACCATCACATATCTTACTAACAACGGCTTCAAGCACCACTCCAGAAAAATCAAGTTGGGTAGCCAAGTCAAGTTGGGATTCAAACTTTGCCATTTTGTAAGAAAACATAGAATTTTTTTATGTGAAAAATTTGGTGTGATTTGTGTTTGAATGTCACATTTTTATAGCCATGGAGAAAGAGCCGTTGGAGATTTAAAATCAACCAAACGGTAGAGACTCGATCACTTAAATTTTTTTCCCATAGTGGCGCGACCAGTTCGCCAGGCAAGCTGGCATGGAAATGGGTGGGTTAGCCACCCCCTATAGGAATCGACATAACATATTTCACTATGCGCTTGATCGGTCATTAGTGGAATCAAGTTGTTTGGGCACGTACTTTGAAGATTGAAGACTAAAAGATTTTGTTTTTGGTATTTTGTTCTTTGTGATATACTTATTTCACACTTGATTGACTAGGATCCGACAAGATTTTTATCTCGAATAGACTTAAAAGCTTGTTGTATAGATCATCAATATATCTTGTTGTTTATTTTTGAGATCTACTTTGATTGTTTGTAAACTAAGATTGATTATTTCGATAGTCTTTATATTAGTTGATATAGCCAAACAAAGGAGTTTATACTATTTAAACGGAAGAACCTTTGTACTCAACTTGTATCTGATTAACTTGTGATCTTGGAGATTGATATAGAGGTTACTGAAATGGATTAGTCATTTACTTTTTCGAATTATGATCCAAAGGAGTTGAGTTGCTGAAACCTTCACAGCAGGTGAAGCGAGTTAAGACAATGAACTTTATCTTAGGATTCACATGCATAGACCAGATTGGTTGTAGACACATGGATATTGAAAGAATTGAGTAACTTGGAGTTAGTTTAATTGGTCTCAACTATACGAAGTTGTTGTAGTCGATTTGCATAGCGGCTTAATTATGAGAGTATTCAAAATTGGGACTAGGTTCCTGAGTTTTTCTGCCTTGCAGTTTTCCTAGTCAACAAAATATTTTTGTGTGACTTTACTTTACTTTCCACATGATAATTTTATTTTTTCTCTCTCCCCCGGCGACTGCTCTGGCGACTGAAAACCAGAGTTCTTCACTGGAGTTATGGGATCTATCTTTGATTTCATGAAAACCCATTTTTATTTTTATTTTCAGCTTTATTTTCCCTTTCAGTCGACACCCTTTTTGTTGTTTTCCATTTAGTTTCTTCCAAGCCTAGCTTTTAGGGTTTTCCGTTTCCGTTTTTTTTTTCTTTTTCTTTTTTAGGGTTTATAATTTTTGGCATGTCTTGGAAAACCAGGTCTTCTACTCGACAACAACAATGCTCTCCAAATGTTGCGTCTCAGGTTTGTCCATCGACTTATTCCTCCTCTGGTACAATGGATGCTGCTAAAACAGTTTACTAGCATTGTACCTTTAAGGGTTTCCATGGCTTTGGAGACGGGGTTTGCGGACGGGGATATGTCAAGGGTTCCTTTCTCAAACATTTACACGACAAGCACCTTTTCTCCGAGGACAGGAAATTTAAATGCAGAGCTTTAATCTCTACAAACTTAGGGGTGTACCAAGCTTGGGAGGAAGTTCTTCGTCATCTCCGAATGTGGATCTGCAGCAAGTGCATGCATTTGCATGCTCTGAGGCTACCCTGTAAAGGTAAGGAAGGTCGTATTCATGGTGATATTATTGTCGGGCCTGCTAATGGAGGTGCTGCTGAGTCCCTTATCCACGGTTTGCCTAAACCTGCCACTGGTAGTGAGATTGTTGATAGCGCTGCTGCTCAGACCGAGACTGTTGCTGAGAACATCACAGGTCTGTTTGCTGAAACCCTTTCGCCGGAGCTTCTCAACCTGGTTCTGCAGAAGCAGGTATCCACTGTTGCCTGCATTTGACACCAATGCAGATTGGCTTTTTCCCGTACTCTCAAGGTGTGCCTTGATAAGGTACTTGCCAATCCAGCTGTTATTTCAGCTTGGTTAAGACTTTTACGCCTCCCTATTTGTACCTTGCGCGTATACAGACCCAAGAACACAGCTGAGGAGAAGTCTGGCACGAGGAGGAAGCTTCAGGCCATCGCCATAAATCAAGCGCTGCTGGAATGGAAGGAGGTTAATGGCTGTGCTGTTTTGGTACGCAGATTACTTCAACATCCTGTACACTTGCCGAGCAAACCAACAGCAGGGAAGAAACAAGCCGCTACCAACTTGAGTGCTGCCAGGAAGAAGGTGAGCTGTGGCATTTTTCAGCGGCGATTCGTGCACTTTATTCCGATGGCATTGCTCCTCGCAACGAATCCACTTTCGCAGAGTTACAGGCGAAGCATCCAACAGCCCCGGACCCTTCAATTCCAACTGAATCTGTTGGTGTTGATGCAATCATAGTTGATTCTAAGGTTGTTCTTGGATCTATTAGGAGCTTCCCTAAAGGAACTTCTTGTAGACGAGACGGTTTGCGAGCGCAACATTTATTGGATGCATTGAGTGGTTTGGCTTCAGCTGTAGCGGACGAGTTACTATATTCAATCACGGGGGTCGTCAACTTATGGCTGGCTGGTAATTTCCCCGAGGTCTTAGGTGAGTTCATATCTAGTGCACCCCTAACTCCTCTTTTGAAGCCGGGTGGCGGGCTTAGGCCTATAGCAGTGGGTACCATTTGGCGCGGATTGGTCTCTGAGATAGCTGCATTTTCTGTATGATGATCGCCATGGAGTTAATGGTAAAATTTGTAGAATGCCTATTCATATTGTCAAGGATATGAAAAAGATAATGGTAAAATTTGTCGTGGGATTCTGTTACTGTTAGAAAGAAGAATATTTAGGTGCCTTGGTCTTCTTTACTAAGTGTAGATGAGGTATATATAGATATTAAAAATCTAAAATATAGTTAATAAAGATTTAAACTCTAAGTGGATTTAGAGGTATGACTGCTTTTTGGGGAAAATTGTTATTTAAATACTTGAGGATAGAGTTGATGGCTTATATATAAATTACGAATGCTAGCTAGCATCAAATTAGTTGGATCAACCTTATAGTTGCGATTCTGAGTTCAAGAGAATTAGTGAGAGCTGCTATTTGTTTTTAGAGAAATGCGACATGTGTTATTTTTTGGAAAGATTCTTGGACTGGGATTCGGCCTTTGCAACATGCTTTCTTATCTTTGCACATGCTTTCTAGCAATAAAATTACCATGATCAAAGATATATTTTCAGTTGAAGAAGCTCGGGATTTAAAGCTTAGTATAAACCTCACTGAGAAAGAGTCAAGAGAAGTAGTTATGCCTTTTGAAGTGCTAGGTAATCTTGGTGAGTTGATTTTAGGTGAACAATTATCAAAATTTGGAATGGTGGCCAAGACTTCATATTTGCAAACCAAAATGACTTTTTAAGGTTTCCTCCCAAAGCAACTTTGGAATCCTAAAATTCCCCCCAGGGTCTCTTTTTCAGTTTAGACTTTGTGTTTAAGGCCTCATACTCTTGAAAAGTGAAGAATGTAGATTGTCTTTTCTGTCAGTCCTATACAAATATTGTTAGATCATTTTTCGATAATAATTCTTCTTGAAAGGCCGTTCTCTCAAACTCACAAGTTTTGTATGTCAAGCGTGTTGTTAGTTTTATGTTAGTTTTAGTTGATCAAAACTATATCTTGATTTATAGTCTCCTATAGTCAGCATTGGTCTAGGATTAAAGCATGGTTGTTGAGTATCATAATTCACCAATCGACCTTGAATATTGATGACTTAAAACGGAGTGAACGAGAAATTCATCAAGAAATGTATGTCAAGACTGAATAACCTATTTACTCATATTATACATTCTATCTACTGAGACAAGTCGTATGACTTGAAAAAGCGGGGGTCTAACAACCACACCCAATATTTCGTTCGGCAATCTGTATGAACTAACTCCAATATAATTCCAAGAGAATCAACTAGACAGTCAGAATCAAGGAAAAACATCCAAGAGTTATATCTCAATTTCTCAACACAATGTGCAATCAAACAGATAGAAATCTGTGAGCCCGATTGATATGAAAAATAACTTGAACGGTATCAAAAACCAATGTTCAAGTGTTAATCAATTTCAATCAACAACCAAAGGTCGTATTTACCAATTGATTGAACTTCAGACAATCTGTGATGTTTCAATTATATAATCAAATATAATGCGAAAAAAGAAATAACACAGACACCATAAGTTTTGTTAACTAGGAAACCGAAAATGTAGAAAAACCCCGGGTCCTAGTCCAGATTTGAACACCACACTGTAATAAGCCGCTACAGTCTCTAGCCTACAAGTTAACTTTAGACTGGAATGTAGTTGATCCCTAAGCCGCTACAGTCGTGTTCCTTACGCCTCCGAATCCCATCAGGACTCTACGCACTTGATTCCCTTAGCTGATCTCACCCATAACTAAGAGTTGGTACGACCCAAAGTCGAAGACTTGATAAAAAAATATGTCTCCCACATAAAAGTCCATTCTGATAGATAAATCTGTCTCCTCCAGAAATACCTATGAAGTTTTTTTCTGTCTTTTGATAAATCAAGGTGAACAGGAACCAATTGATAATCCGGTCTTATATTCCCGAATAACAACCTAGAAATATCAATCACCTCACAATAACTTAACTATATGGTAGTAGAACAAGTTATTGTGGAATCACAAAGAATGAGACGAAGAACTTTGTGATTAATTTTTATATCTTACCTGTCGTAGATAAATCTCGAGCAAATCTTAGATAAAATAGTATTTAATACGATATTAAAGTAAGATCAGAACACGCAACTACAAAGAAAATAGTTGGGTCTGGCTTCAAAATCCCAAGGAAGTCTTTAAGTCGTTAACCTATAATGGTTTTAGGAAAAGCCTAGGTTAAAGGAGAATCGCCTCTAGTCGCAACTAGTATCACACAAGAGGTGTGGGGATTAGGTTTTCCAGTTGCTAGAGTTCTCCCTTATATATATAGTCTTCAAATCAGGGTTTGATAGCTTTGGAATAAAGCAATCAATATTCATCGTTATATGAAAACCTAATTTAACATTCAAGCTAAGTTTTCATAAAACCAAAGCAATATGTCTCTGTCGTTAGATGGTCTTAGCTTGTTACACACAAATGAAATATACCTTTATTTAGATATGGGAAACCGTGCCTAAATGTGTAGATTGAGTTGGCTCAATAACAGTTAACCGAAGTTATCCATATGAACACTTTTGTATTAACCACATTCATATTAACATTTCTAGATCAAATGAATCTAATTATGTTACTCATAGAGTTGCTCAATTGTTTATATTTTCATGGAAGTATTCAAGAGAATCAATTCATGAACATTTAGCCACGGTTCGCAAAGATTGCATTCCTTAATATATAAATGTATTTATTCATGATTATAAAATCATACTTAACCGATTTTAGAACTTAAACCAACACAGTTTGCAAACGGGTGCGCAACTAGAGTTCCGAACTTTGATCTTTTACAACAATTCGCAAACAGGTACGCATATTGTCGTTCCATACTGAACTCAAGTGAAACGGTTTGCCAACGGGTACGCAAACTTGGTTCTCGGACTTTAACAGTTAAAACCGTTCGCACACGGGTATCCATACTTGGTTCCCGGACCTGAATCATTCTTACAACAGTTTGCATACGAATATGCATACTGTCTTATATCCAGACAATGGTTAATTGTTATAAACTCCCATTTCAATCATTGAAACACACTTAGAAGACGACAATAGCTGTCTCACACAAAATATTAGCTTATAAGTAATTTTCAATTGATAGAAATGATCAATACGAAACATATATTCCGAGTATACATCAAATAGCTGTCTCACACAAATCATGTAAGATGTTACAAGGCGATTTTCACATGATCATCTTTTGACTGATTATTTAGTTTTCAACAAATAAATTGTTTCCAACTAAACTCGTCAAGAATAATGATGAACGTAGTTAAATCACAAAGCTTTCCAACACATATTTCGAGAAAGATACAAGCGAGTTAAACTCAACTCGAAATATCAAATGTGCATAATGTAAAGTCTATATAGCTATACGACTTAGTCTCAATAGGGGATAAAATAAAATAGACTTTCGAGTGATAAATGAGTTTGTAGCTTTACATTATTGATTAATTGATTAATTTAGTGACAAAACTATCAATACATATGGATTATAAAATAAATAAACTTTGTAGCTTCTAATCCAAACTTAACAAATCATATGAAATATGAATTTGTTTTTAGAAAACTCGAATAAATTAATCACAAGAGAACCTTCTTGATTAATTTAATCGGAAACGCTCAACATAAGAAAACTTACGGAGCCATACAATACTTTCACATAAAAGTGGATCAGGGAAAGATCAATACTACAGAATATACAAAAGTTCGTTCTATCTTTTATCAATATTTGCATAACGATGTAATATACTTAACTTTTGACATATACCGGACAATCATAGTTCACAGATGTAAATACACATATCCTATAATTTATTTTTGCAATATATAAAACCATAAAGATTAATACTGCAAAATCATCTTCCAAATAACTTAGAATTTAAATAAATAAATCTAAAATAATTGAAAGATGAAAATCGTTGGAAATAGCTATGTGTAGTCACAATATTTTCTATTCCAAACCCAAATTATCCTTCTTAAAACACAAGAATAAATTCTCATAAGAAGTTTTCTAGACAAAAAAACGAAGGCAGAAACAAACTCGTAAAGAACATACAAGATGATTTTCCCTTAGAAGGTAGAATCAATCTTTTTCGCACAAATTTACACCAAGAATGGATACCAAAGGCGTATAAAAAGATTTTCTTAATTTAAAAGAAGAAAATACAAAGTCATTAACAACCATGCACCGTAGTTCACATACGAGGAATGTGAACATTCAAGAATCCCGGAGTACTGTTTACTACTGCCCATTCTTGAACTTTCTTCTTTGTGATTCACCAACAACATTCTTAAAAAGTCTACAAATTAGCTTAGAAGATAATTACTGCAAGAATCCAAGTGCTCAAGTCCATGAGAAACGGTACAAGTGCGACGAAACGGAGCAAAACACTCAAAAACAAGAAACGGAACAAAGACCAATCTTAACTCATCCAAATATATGATTTCTCATCACTATATTTAATATAATTCAAAGAGGAAAAAAATTTAGGTCATTCCGAGTTCGGACGAAGAAGTTACGGCCAAAACAAGTTTTTTATCGAATACTGAAGACAGGAAAAGTTTGCAAACCGGTTTGCAAACGTGATTTCGTGACCTGGAGCTGTTTGCAAACCACTATGCGAACTGAAGTCCCTGAATTTTAATTTTAAATGATGGTATGCATACCTGGTATGTGTACCATGAAGGCCAAACATCTCGAACTACTATTTTTGAACCTAAACATTTAAGAACTTTAAACACAAATCAAGTTAGGTATACAAGAACAATATACAAGGTACATGGTGTTAGAGCATTGCTCGGTCGAACTCGCATTCATTGCTATCTCAATCATGTTTGTCAATGATAGTGATCAAAACTATAAGTCTTGATTTCTAGTCTACTATAGCTAAGCCTCGGACTAAGATAGAAAGTGTGGTTGAGCTCAAGAACTCCATGGCGATCATCATACAAGACGAAGGACTATTCAAGGAACTGGTGGAACTTCATCGACTAAAAGGTATGTGGAGACTTGAACTTATCTATCACTCAAAAGTCTATCTACTCTATCTCCTATCTTGAGACAAACTCGTTTTGCTATATAGACTTTGATTATACACATTTGCTATTTCGAGCCGAGTTTAACTCGCCTATCTATTTCTCAAAATATGTGTTTGTAAGCTATTGCTTTGTCCAAGTTCATCTTTACCTAGTGACGAAAGTCATGTTATGTTTCAATCACTTTGAAAATGACTTTGACGAAAAATGCATGGTTTGTGAATAACAACTATATAACGTCCTCTAAGAATGTTTCAATGATTGAAATGAGAGTTTAGATTATATAACCATTGTTGGATATAAGCATTGTGTGGCAACACATATATGCATAAGTCCTTATTCCTTGAACCAAAGTATGCGTACTTTGTTGATCAGGAAAACCGAAACAAGAGTTGTGAGCTCAGTCCGCGAACCCAGTCCACGAAATGGCGGAGGTTCTCATCCCGAGAATATCTACTGGAGTTTGTGAACTCCTTCTGGGAACTTAAGTCCGCGAACTAAGTCGGCGAACTTGAGTTGGTTATATTTAAAGACGATTATTTGTGAACTTATATTTATATTAACTAAGGAATGCAAATTGCAAACCGAGGCTATAAAGTTCATGAATCGATTCGAGTGAATCAAATCGTTTTTGATTAGATTGTGTCTTATATAGTTATATAAGATTTATACAATTGAACAACTCTCTAACTAGTTCATTTGAGTTATTTGAACTAGTTATGGTGAAGAAGAATAGGGTTGATATGAAAGTGCTCATATGGACAACCATTTGGTTAACTACCGTTGAACCAACAAATTTACATGTTTGGGTACGGTTACAGAAACCTAAAATCGTGCATTTCATTTGTGTGTAACAAGCTAGGTTTTCGATCTAACGGTTCAAAGATATTAGCTTGAATCTAATCAGGTTTTCATCTAACAGTGAATATTGAATGCTTTGTTACTAAGCTAACATTGATTGCAAACCCTGAATTGAAAGACTATATAAGGGAGAACTCTAGCAACTGGGAAACTTAATCCCCACACCTCATGTGTGATACTACTTGTATTAGCTAGAGTCGATTCTCTTTTAACCTTAGGTTTGTTCTTGTAAACCAAATTAACGACTTGAATAATTCATTGGGATTGTGAAGCCAGACCGATACTACTTTCTCGTAGTTGTGTGATATGATTTTGCTGATTCTATCGTGTTGAGTATAATCGTAAGGATTGGCTTGAGATTAATATCTCCGATAGGCAATATATAAAAGTAGTCACAAACATCTTCGTCTCATCGTTTGTGATTCCACAATATTTTCTTTCGCCGATTAAGATTATTATGAGGTGATTGATATACTAGGCTGTTCTTCGGGGATATAAGTACGGGTTATCAGTTGGTTCCTGTTCACCTTGATTTATCAAAAGACGGAACAAAAACTTGTAGGTATTTCTGTGGGAGACAGATTTACCTATTACCGTAGAATTTTCCGTGTGATACAGATTTGTTTATTAAAGTCTTCGACTTTGGATCATAACAACTCTTAGTTGTGGGTGAGATCAGCTAAGGGAATCAAGTGCGTAGTATCCTGTTGGGATCAGAGACGTAAGGAGCGCAACTGTACCTTGGATTAGTGTGAGATTTATTTGGGTTCAACTACAGTCCAGACCGAAGTTAGTTTATAGTAGGATAGTGTCTGTAGCGGCTTAATACAGTGTGTGTTCAATCTGGACTAGGTCTCAGAGTTTTTCTGCATTTGCGGTTTCCTCGTTAACAAAATGCTGATGTTTGTATTATTTATTTTCTGCATTATATTTTGTTATATAATTGAAATATCACAGGTTGTGTGTTTGAATCAATCAATTGGAAATCCGACCTTTGGTTGTTGATTGAAATAGATTGATACTTGAATATTGGTATTTGGTACCGTTCAAGTTATTTCTCTTGTATTCAATTAGACTCGCAGATTACTATTTGCTTGAGTAAGAATTGAATCGAGAAAGAGATATATCACTCTTTGATATACTTTATTAAGATTGAGTCTAGTTGATTCTCTTGAAAGTATATTGGAGTTTGTCCATACAGATTGCTAATCGAAATATTGGGTGTGGTTGTTGTACCCCCGCTTTTTCAATTGGTATTAGAGAGGGCCAACACGTTAAAGACCTTACAAGTCTGTGTTTGTAGGGATCTGACTCTATGGATAGATGTGCTATCTCTGATAAACGCGTCACCAGAAACAAAAGCTCTGCCTCGTCTAATTCTATTAAAGAGAAAGATTCTTCAATCTAGAATATAGACGAACCGCGTGTTCCGACGAGACATACAAACACTGACATATGTGATCCCGATTACCCTTCAAAAAAGACCATCTCTATTAATGAATGGGAAACAGCTGAAGAGAGTGAATTGATTCTAAATCTTGTTAGAATCCAAGCTGATAGATTTAATCGGTAGAAACACCATGTCAATGTTCTTTTTGGTATAGTAAGAGACTGCAAATTCAAAGAAAATACTGAAAATCTGTCATGTGCATGGGGTGCCCTTATCTTATGTTTGTAGCTAATTAATAGTACCTAGTCAGTTGTATTGAGTGGTTTAGATTATCCCACGTGGATAGTTAGTGGTTGTCGGATATTGAGAGAGGGTTGTGAGTTATATATTTTCTTGTATCCTGTAATGAATCCCTAAGGAATAATCAATTAATCTAAGAAGAACTTATGTTCGCTGTGTTCATTAGGAACCAGTATGCTCTATCTGTGAGGATTGAGATTATCACTATCAATTCCTGGTTTCTTGATCCCCAATTGTACTAAGCATAGTACATTTGGCATCAGAGCCGTTCAAAAAAATTTCCATGGAGGCCGCTGCACAATTTTCACCGACACCGAGGGATGGTATGACTCAATTGATGGCGAAATTCAATGCTTATATCCATTTATTGTATTTGGAAAGGAAACGCAAAGAGCTGCTGGACGATGTATTTTCACCAACTCGAGGTTTAAATCCTTTTCTAATGGAATATCTCATCTCCATCGCTAGGAGCAAGCTGGAAGCACTTCTACAAAAATCTGAAGAAGAAATTGTTGATGAAGTTGGGGATCTAGAAGTTACGAAAGAGGAAGAGGTTTTCATTGAAGAATTGGTTCCTGAATTCAGTGAAGATATTACTGCAAATTTTGTTCCTGATGCTACTACAGATTCAACTTTAGCTTCAGATTCCATTTCTGGATCTAAAACCGATTCAGATAAGGGTTTAAATGGGTTTTCAAAATCAACATCAAACATTGAAGACTCAACTATTTCAATTAGTGAATTCACGGTCTCTCCACCTGAAAAAACCAAATCAATTCTTACTGGTGTTGTTGAAGAAGTGAATTCTCTTGATTTGGAGTTAATTCCTCCATTCTTCTTCTTTGAAAACGATGCTGATGATTCCACTGAGGCTGTGAGTTTTCAGTTTACAGCAATTGATAAAGCCGAAGTGAATGACTTTTTAAGGACGGATAAGACTGAATTTGGAGAGTGTTTTTCAACTATTCTAAATTCATCTCGTATCATATTTGATCTAGGAAAGCATTTCCAACTCATTAAGAGGTTTTGTTATTTGGCTGGTGTTTCTGAATTTGATTTCCTCTTGCAACTCAAAATGGGTAGAGTTTTTTATTGTGGAAAATTAATTCAACTTCTAGAAAGGTATTCTAAATTTTATGTGTGCTTGAAATTGTTAAATGGATATTATAGAAAACTTGTTCTAGAATTGCTGTATGAACATGGGTACTGGTCATATTCGATGTATTGTGATCCAATTTCTTGTATGTTCGCTAATGGTTGTGTTTCTAGATCTGCTTGTCTGGTGTTTGGTAAAAAGATTCAAATGGATGTTGTGAATTTCCAGAGAAAAATAGTTATCAATAACCAGTTGTTTAGTAAGAAATCGTCCTACCCTGGTCTCAACCTTACTGGTAGCGTATTTGATCGTGGGAGAGGAATTGAACCCATGGGAAGGTATTCTTTAACTGATAGGGCTTACAGATTCTTTTATGATTGGCTATTTAGTTCTGGTTTGTTCATTCTTAAGGTGGGTTCAGTTTCAAATGCTCACTACAGTGGAAAATTTACTCAGGAGCTTATTAATAAGCATGGTTTTGAATCAGATCCATTGTTTTATGATTCAGTTCAATGGGTGTTGGCTAAAAATGATAAAAAAACTTCTACTCGACACCTCTAGGAGCTTGGATATAGCTATTTACTTCTATCTTTATTTTGATGATACTTACTCATTATTTGATCGAGGGAAAAGTGTGGTTATTTCCTCGTTTTCTTCCTGGAAACCGTGTATTCATTTGCTTCTTAGCTTTGGGTACGAATCAAATAATTGGGTTATACATTCGCTGGGTCTTGTGTGTATTGTTTATCGTACTTATATTCCAGTGGCTAGTAAGTTGTTTGTGAACATGCCTGCAAGAGATGGATTTTGGTTCCTCTTGTTTGCTGGAGTAGTTGATATTGATCAGACAGGTCAGTTGCTGGTTCAAAAGCCTGAGAGATTTACAGGTAACATCGAGTTTTGTTCGTTCAACACCTTTCCTATAGTTTACCATGAGTTCCTGGCATTGCAATTTTGGGTTTCTTGTCATCGAATTTTTAGCACCACTTATACTCCAGATGGAAAGATATATTCACAACTCATTAATTTTTTAAGTGCAGCTGATGCTTTTGTTCAGTTTTGTGATACTCCACTTCAGATGATTCTCATACTTGTTCGCAGCTGTTTTGAACAGTTGAGAAGATATTATTTCTTACAACAACTATTAAGTAACTGGTTTGATAGTGTTACAAAGGGTTTGAATGATGGTGTTTGTTTAGATGGACTTATTCTGGGGATTTTACCTCAACTAATATGTTGTCTAACAACTTGTTTCAAGTCTCGAATTCAAGTGGGGTGATATTTGTTCAAACTACTGACAGTGGTTGTGGGAGTAAGCTATTTGTGAACTTGTCACAAACAAATAATTCTAGCATGGGTAAGACAAGTTATAAAGTCAGGGTTCATGAATACCTATTCATTATCGTCATATTTGCTCGTCGAATTTTTGATCGAGGAAAGGTGGTCAAACTTATGAATTGGAGTTCTTGTTTTGCTAACTGTGTTTCAAATTTTGAGTATGATTTTTATGAGTTTTTAAGAGGATGCGTTAATCAAGTGCTTGTTCAACAACCAACTCTTATATGTGTGTTTCGGCTTGACCTGTTTATGAATTCTTATGTGGGGGTATTTGCTAAACCCGGTAACTGTGGTGATAGTGGTTACTTGTCTGTGGAAAAGGTACAGAGAAACAATATATACCAGAGTACTTTAACTCCTCCGTTAGGTGGAATGCCTGGGACTGTAGTATGGAATTGGTATTGTGTTGAAGCTTATACTCTCTTGAGGATCCAACTTGCCTTATCCGTTACTCCAAGGGTCCTCTATGCTGAATTCTTGACGGTTATTGGTGGTTTGCATGAACATAGAGATGTATCACACACCTTATCACTGGAATTTCAACATCTATTCATGCTTTTTTTTGCCTATTCTCACTTTTGTCAGCTGGATTTATATACATTTCACCTCATTTATGTGCTTAGACACCAACTGGTATTATGAGACACTCTGTTACTCACAGTTGTTGTTCATCAGCAACTTACATCAATTCATGATTATACCTATATGTTGATGCTTACGCTTTCAAAAGAGGCAAGATGTTCACTAATCATGGTTGCATGTGCAAGTATGGCTCACATGTTCACAATGAACTGCACATCTGCGGTGCTGGCTAGTTTTCAATTTCAGATTCTGGAGCAGTTGGTTGATCACAGGAGAAATGGTTACTACAAGCTCAAGCAACTTGCGCCAAACTGTGATGGACAACTCAATGGTGTACTTGTGTGCATTCATGGTCAGGCATGTATATATAAGATACTTATGATGGTTGTGTCTCAAGAGAAAACGGAAGCTGAAGTTGATCACATGTAAATGGGGACTGTTCACTCCAACCAACTGAAGATTCCAGGTGTTCAAAATAAAAAGATGTTGCTGCTAGGAAGGACAACAAAGGCGACTGATATCTTCGTTAGGTCTACCAATACAATGGATACTATCCGGCATATGCTCTTACAGGATTTCGTGACTCGTTACAAGGATGAATATAGTAAGCATGGTACTTTGATTGAGAAGCTTGGCATTGTCCTGCAGCCACTCGAGCTCTTCCATTTCACTTGCATCCTTGAGGACAAGGATGGTTTCAAGGGGATTGGAATGTCATGTGCATGGGTGCCCTTATCTTATGTGTGTAGCTAATTAATAGTACCTAATCAGTTGTATTGAGTGGTTTAGATTATCCCACGTGGATAGTTAGTGGTCGTCGGATATTGAGAGAGGGTGTGAGTTATATATGTTCTTGTATCCTGTAATGAATCCCTAAGGAATAATCAATTAATCTAAGAAGAACTTATGTTTGCTGTGTTCATTAGGAACCAATAGGCTCAATCCGTGAGGATTGAGATTATCACTATCAATTCCTGGTTTCTTGATCCCCAATTGTACTAAGCATAGTACAAGATCATTCTTCACGTATGTCTCTTAAGGCTAGCCTCAAAAAGGATGCTTTGGAAATTGAACATCGCTTGAGTAAACTCTCTATTTAAGGATGCTCTAAGCAGTCTAATATACCAAGTACTTCTGCTACGACTGAAAATGTTCCATATCCAGAAGTAAAATCAGAATCCTTTCCAATCAGAAAATATGTGTTAGTCTCATCTAATCAAAGATGTTCTAAATCACGTGGAAGGAAGAAATCTCCTAATGAGACTGTTAAGGCTGTACTATCTAATCATTCTTGTGATCTGAAAGTATGTCTCTTCTGTGAGACAAAGAGTTCTGTTAAACAAAAGGGAAACTCTAGGTTGAATAAAAACTCCTTGGTTCAATTTCAACACACCTTAGACTTAATTCTCAAAGGTGTAACTGACATTCGTATGTCTAAACCAATTTGTTTTCGTAATTACCCTGTGTATGATACCAGGAAGGTCAGTTCAATGAGTTCCTCGAATTCTCAAAAGCAGAACAGACGCCTTAATAAACATCGTCTAAGGAAAGATCAAGTCTTGCCTTCTGTTAACAGAAAAGGCGATGTTATCTTAAGTGAGAATAAAATTCCAGAAGAAAGGAGGAAAAATGATGATGTTAATGATAACTTGAAGAAAATGATTAAAGGTTATAAAGAAACCATTAATAGGTTGTCTACCCTCTCAAGGAAAAAATCCTCTACTAAGGACTCAAACTATGTCTCGTATTTTGAAGACAGTAAGTGCTATGATAATTTCTCACATCAAAAAGGTTTTCTTCCTAGATTTGAAATGAAAAAGAGACTCGATCGTAAACATAATTCATTTAATGAGCTAATGGCTCATACTTGTGTTAAGTAATCACAAGGTTGAAACCTCACTTACAAAAATCCTAGCTGAATGAGAAATGTTTAGTTATACTCTTTGCCAAAGTGACACTGATTATCTAGCTAATTTTTTATCGTTCTTAGATGGATTATCAGGTAACACTACATGAGTATTTTTTTTGTAATATTCCTCCTTGTTTATTTTCTTTTAGTTTTTGGCTCTATGCCTTCAAACTTGTTCTTTTTGAAAAGCAAAAGTATGGACTTTTTCAGTCAACAAGATGCTGTATAAACAATCTTCACAAACAACCTTTTTGGAAGGAGCTTTGTGGACCCTCTTCTTACGGGTATACATACGGTTTTGGGTTCTCTCACAAACCAATTTTGTAAACCCTAAGTCTCTCGAAACTTGTTTATATACCTACCTTATTGAGTTGAATTATCTCACTCTAGGATTTCTATCATCAATGGCTTCATCATCCTGCTTTTGGGATTTGCCTGAAGACTTCGTTGGTAATGCAGTATATTTTGAATTCGATAAAGAGAAGGGGACTTTTGTTGAAGTTGAAGGATCTTTTCCTCAATATCCTGATTCCTACTCGGATATTGAGGAGGTTGAAGAGATTTCAGCTGAATTTCTCAAAAACTTTGAGGATGCAAAACAGCAACTTGTTGATACCAATTGAAAAAGCGGTTGTTAGTCCCCCGCTTATCGTTCGGTAACAACCAGACCCAATATCGTGTGTTCAATTGAAAAAGCGGGGGTCTAACATATTGGAGTCTGATTGTTTAGTTGATTTTCTGCTATGATACCAATTGAAAAAGCGGGGGTCTAACAACCACACCCAATATTGTTTGGCAATCTGTATGGACTAACTCCAATATAATTCCAATATAATCTACTAGACAGTCAGACTCAATCAAGGAAAAACATCCAAGAGTTATATCTCAATTTCTCAACACAATCTGCAATCGAACAGATAGAAATCTGTGAGCCCGATTGATATGAGAAATAACTTGAATGTATCAAAAACCAATATTCAAGTGTCAATCAATTTCAATCAACAACCAAAGGTCGTATTTAACAATTAATTGAACTACGCACAATGTGTGATATTTCAATAATATAATCATATATAATGCAGAAAAGAAATAACATAGATACCAAAAGTTTTGTTAATTAGGAAACCGCAAATGCAGAAAAACTCCGGGACCTATTACAGATTTGAACACCACACTGTATTAAGCCGCTAAGGACTCTAGCATACTACAAGTTAACTTCGGACTGGAATGTAGTTGAGCCTTAACCAATCTCACACTGATTAATGTACAATCGCGTTCCTTAGCCTCCGAATCCCAGCAGGACTCTGCGCACTTGATTCCCTTAAATGATCTCACTCACAACTAAGAGTTGCTATGACCCAAAGTCGAAGACTTGATAAAAAAATCTGTCTCCCACATAAATTCTATTCTGATAGATAAATCTGTCTCCCGTATAAACACCTATGAAGTTTTGTTCTGTATTTTGATAAACCAAGGTGAACAAGAACCACTTGATAATCCGGTCTTATATTCCCGAAGAACAACCTATAAATATCAATCACCTCACAATAACTTAAATATATGGTAGTAGAACAAGTTATTGTGGAATCACAAAGAATGGGACGAAGAGCTTTGTGATTACTTTTTATATCTTTCCTATTGGAGATAAATATCGAGAAAATCTTAGAGAAGATAGTACTTAATACGATAGAAAGATCAGAACACGAAACTACAGAGAAAATAGTTGGGTCTGGCTTCAGAATCCCAGTGAAGTCTTTAAGTCGTTAACCTATAATGGTTTAGGAAAAGCCTAGGTTAAAGGAGAATCGACTCTTGTCACAACTAGTATCACACATGAGGTGTGAGGATTAGGTTTCCCAGTTTCTAGATTTCTCCCTTATATATATAGTCTTCAAATCAGGGTTTGATAGCTTTGGAACAAAGCAATCAATATTCACAGTTAGATGAAAGCCTGATATAAGATTCAAGCTAAGTTTGATTAAAACCAAAGCAATATCTCTCCGCCGTTAGATGGTCTTATCTTGTTACACACAAATGAAATATCCCTTCATTTAGATATGGGTAACCGTACCTGAAGGTGTATATTGAGTTGGCTCAATAACAATTTACCGAAGTTATCCATATGAACACTTTTGTATTAAGCACATTCATCTTAACACTTCTAGATCAAATGATAATCAAATGAATATAATTGTGTTACTCATAGAGTTGTTCAATTGTTTATATTCTCATAAAAGTATACAAGACACAATTGAAGCAAAATCAGATTTGATTCAAGAGAATCAATTCATGAACATTTAGCCATGGTTTGCAAAGATTACATTCCTTAATATATAAATGTATTTGTTCATGTGTATGAAATCATACTTAACCGATTTAGAACTTAAACCAACTCAGTTTGCAAACGGGTTCGCAAACTAGAGTTCCGGACTTTGATCTTTTCCGACAGTTCGCAAACGGGTACGCATACTGTCATTCCATTCCGAACCCAGGTGAAACAGTTTGCAAACGGGTATGCAAACTTGGTTCCCGGACTTTAACAGTTAAAACCGTTCGCTTGCGTGTATCCATACTTGGTTCCCGGACCTAAATCATTCTTACAACAATTTGCATAGGGGTATGCATATTGTGCTATATCCAGACAATGGTTAATTGTTTTAAACTCCCATTTCAATCATTGAAACATCCTTAGAATACGACAATAGATGTCTCACACAAAATATTAGCTTATAAGTAATTTTCAAGTGATCGAATGATCAATACGAAACATTCCGAGTCTACATCAAATGACTATCTCACACAAATCATGTAAGATGTTACAAGACGATTTTCACATGATTATCTTTTGACTCATTATTTAGTTTCCAACAAATAAATTGTTTCCAACTAAACTCGTCAAGAATAATGATGAACGTAGTTAAATCACAAAGTTTAGTAGACTAGAAATCAAGACTTATATTTTTGACACCTAAACTTGATCAACAAGCTTGAGATAGCAATGCTTGCGAGTTAGAACGAGCAGTGCTCTCACATGACTTATATATAATGACGAACATTTGCAAAGAAGAATACAAGCTAAGGATTAAGTCAAGTTAGTTCTTAAAGTTCACAAACCGTTTTACCAGTTCACGAATTTGAATGTTTAAATATAAAAACTTGATATTTTTATCACAATTAACTCGCGTACACGAACTGAATTGGTCAGTTTTCAAATATTTGATTTCTAGATAGTACTGGATACTATTTAATTCAAATATACCTGAAATGTTTTGACAGCTGGAAAACTAGCTAATTTTGAGTGTTTTATGTACACCTTTTTTTTTTCAAGTATACAAACTATTTTGACATCCTGCGAACTTGCTGCAATCAAAAGGTTCCTGAGTTACGAGACGACTTCGAGTTCAGAAACCGATTCGATCTTGTGATAATTACTTTACTTATGCTTGAAGGTTTCAGAACCACTTAGACGTGGATCTATGGAATACCACTTGGTGCAATATTGTTGCTTCTTTGTAATTAAAAGAAAATTACTCAATGCCTTTATGCATAATATATATGGATAGGTTTAGTTTTCTTGAACACAAAGAAATTCATAAACATGGAAACTAGTTTAGAAACCTACTTTGTGTATCATTGTTCATCAATATAAGTAGAGGACTCCTTGCATATTAGAAACTTAATCCCGACACTTGTGCTTCCTGGTTGCAGACTAGTGTCGTCTTCTAAAAACCTAGGTCTCCTCTGGTAAAAATGTATTAGATTACGATTTTGAAAGACTTGACTAAGGGATTCGTGAATCCCGATCAGATTATCTTTTACCTGATATTTACTGTTATCCGATTTTTTTTCTTATTGATCTTCTTTTCGGAACTTTATATCAGGAACTTGATATATAGAAATCACAAATTGAACTTGGTAGATAAAAATCACAAAGTAAACTTGATATATAGAAATCACAAAGTACTCTTTGTCTCATACTTTGTGATTCCACAAGATAGATATCTAAATCACTTATGGTTTGATTTATTTAGATTGTTCTTCTTAGGTAGAATTGATTAAGCATCTCTATAACTTTTGAAGAGAGTAAGTTCAACCTAATCTTAAGTTTGCTTGATATCTTCTTTTCTTGAAGATCCCTCACAACATATATATTTCCATACCTTGATTGAGTATGTTTAAGAAAGAAATCAAATAGAATTTATTTTAATGGCATAATAATCATAAAAGTATTCAGTTTGAAGTAACTCCTAGTCCTGTAAAGAACGTCAGTTAGGGGAATCGTGTTGCACAGGGCCTTGCGAGATCCAAGAGATATAAATGAGCATAAGTGAAGCTGAATTGCTCGTAGGGTCGATTAGGTCTCAACTACATTCGAGTCCGAAATATGATTGCATGATAGCGTCTCCAGCGACTTAATATAGTGTGGTTCTCAAGTTCTAGATTAGGTCCCAGAGTTTTTCTTCTCTGCAGTTTTCCTCGTTAACAAAATTTATGGTGTATTATGTTATTTATCTTCCGTATCATATTGTTTATCTCTATAATATAATTATCACAAATAGTAAGCTAAATAACCTAAACAGTTTCTAATCATAAAAGAATGTACATAACCTACAAAATTATTCTTGAGAATTCGTATCTTGAAACAAAAATTACAAGACTTGTTCCTGTTGAAATCCGGTTCGTATTACAATTCGGGTACATACTAGGTTATTACTTGGATATTTATTTCTGATATCATCCAAGTTAAACATGTCTTCATATTAGGTGTTAAATCTTTATTGTTGATATGTGCTACTAATTGCGATAATTTTGTCCATACAGTTTTCCAAATTAACATGGTGTATTTGGTACCCTTTCTTTTTTAGATACTAATGATCACCTTTTTTTTATCATCAATTACACTAATATCAACAAGATTTGGGGATGCTTTCTTGGTAGTTTTGGTGTTAATATTGGATGCATCCTTATAAGGTCAAAACTTCTTTGTAGGAAAGGGGTGATAAAAAGAGTAGCAAGAGAGCTAAGAAGTCGCTGAGCTTAATTCCGTTTTTATCGGGTGAGATGTTTGGAAGTAGAAGAATGATGGGTGTTTTAACAATAAGTCAAGGGATTTTAAACAACTTAACATTGCTATGAAGTGTTCTTTGTTTAACTGGTCTTTACATACTAATTTGTTCAAAGAAATTTTACTTTCTATTATAGTTTGTAGTTGAGATGCTAGTTTACACGATTGATTTTTGTTTTTCTTCCCTTACATTGATCCCTTTATCGTTTTTTATGACTTCTTGGTTTTTCAATAAATTCTTCCATTGTCTATCAAAAGAAAAAACAAAAAATAATGTTAATTTCCATGGATGACTGGTTACTAAAAGTGAATGGTATTCTTGGTTTCACTGTCATATGTAATGTAATTTTTTTATTTTAATAGTAGGCAGCTCCAATTCAAATCATAAAGACTAAGAGTAATTTCAATGGGGTGGGCAATGAGTAGATTTGCCCTTTTTTACCCCATAATGGAATATGAAAATGGTTAAAACGGATGGACTTTGGATCAAATCAGAGAGTTTTTCCATCATGTCTCAAGTTGAACAGGTCGAATCAACTTGAGACGACCCGCCTCAGGTTGAGACGAGACAATCGGCCTATCTTGAGCCGATGCGTGAGTTTTTTTTTTCTTCAATATTTGATAGTTATTTTAGTTAGTTAAAAAACTAAATTATATACACAATGGTTCCCTTCATTAAGTATTAGATTTATAGGATTATTTTGAGAAAATAAACCCCATTTAACTTTGAAAAAATTAGTTTACATAGAAAAAAAAGGATCCCACTAGCTACATTTGTCGGATACCATTGGTCAAAATTGAGTTTGACCATCCACTTGGACAATCATACAAGCATATATGCCGTTTTTTTTAGCAAGGAGGAAAGAGAATGCCCGAGTTTTTATCTTGGAAATTTTAGGGTTTTCAAGTTTTTTTCACGAACTTTTGATCATATAGATCAACTCCGGTTGGTCTAAGATGATATAATCACCTTCTTCTGGTCCTAGCAATCAGATTAAAAAATGGAAAGAGAAAGATACTTTTGCGGAAAAAATGAAAGGAAAGAAAACTCTTTAACCTACATCCATGGATACTAATCTTTTACCAAATCCTATTTTGAGATATGGTGAACCATCTTTGGATATTCCTATAGATTTCTTTCAAGATGGCTGTAAACCATTCGAACATTGTTATATCACTAGATTGGATTTCACATGTTTGAAGTTTGCTGAGGCTAAGGAAACCTTACAAGATCAGTGAAAGCTCAAACCTAGGTTTTTTCCAATGAGCAAAGGTTTTTTTTTCTAATCATGTTCAACAGTGAAGAAGATAAACAAAACTTATGTAACATAACTTGTTATGTTAGTCAATATGTATTGCGTATTATTGATTGGTATCCTGGTTTTAATCCAGGCAAACAAAGAACTTCACATGCTGCTGTTTGGGTGAAATTACCGGGTCTTCATGTTGAGCAGTGGACAGAAAAAACGTTGATTTCAAAGGGAAAGTTTCTTGGCACACCAATTGTCCTAGTATGAACACTATACTTGTCTTAACTTCGTTTTATGCGCTTTCAGAACATTTTCTATAAATTTAGCAGTACTCGTTAGCTAAACCCTAATCCAACTTTCCACATCCAATTGCATCTGCATCACTTAGCTTTACTGCTTTTCCATTGATCTCATACACTTGAGCCACTTCTCGGCGTCGTTCTCTACGCTTACACGACTACTCAAATCATGCATCAATACCAAAATGCAACCTGAAATTCTTGTTATCCAACTTCCTTTAGCCCTGAATTTCACATGAATCATTTATGCCTAAGTGTACGTACATAATGATTCTTCTTCTACTGATCACTACGATCATTGCCATAGCATTTCTCTTCCCAACTTTTCCTTGCATGCTAACTCAACATGACAAGGACTTATGAACGACTTGGCTTCATTTTCAATCAGTTTTGCCGGCACCTGCCTTGAACTGTAGTTCTCCATGAACAGGGGTTCTTTTCGCATAAGGAACACGAATCCAACACTTCACGTCTCACCAAACTCTGATTATGCAAGCATCATTCAAGAACTTATTTCTCTGAATGTGTCTACTAAGTATAAACTCTTCATACTTATGCCAGTTTGCATACCCGAACTGGAATGGAAAGTTTTCTTTGCCTAACTCGCTAAACCAAAATTATTGAGTTGCACAACCCATATACGCAACTGTGACTAACTATCTTTTTGGACATAACATAGCTAACCCTTTGGCGGTCCATACACCATGCCTTCAAAGCCAATAAGGTCTCCAACTATTTCTTTGAACTGCATTGCTTGTTGCCTGGAAAGTGTGTGTCTTTCGCCAAGGACATGAGTTATACCCAACTCATGCTTGCTGATGAAATGATTTTCTATCTTTCTGCATTGCTTGCACTGTCGCCGCCCGTCTGCCGTCGTGCCATTTTGCAATCTCCAAACAGAAATATCACTTTCGCATCAACTAGGACCCTTGTCATATGCTTTGTTTATTAGCTTTCAACTAGTATCTCCATTGTATATGTTAGGCTAAGTATGCTACTGCAGTATCTCCCCATGAACTAGCTTTACATCGTAAATAAAGAGGCAAGACTTTATAAACGAAAACACCTTCATTCGTTACTGCTCTTACATGACAAGACCATGTACCATTATATGATTGATCCATTGATCACTTTTGGAAAGCTAAAACTTCAATAACAAAGCAACTTGCTTACACAAAATAAAAATATATACAAACTTGAAGACTCAAATACAAGTCTGTACAACCAAACTCTACACACATAGTTTGCAACAACCAACAACTAAATCTACATAAAACAAGGCCAGAAAATACTCTTGTTTTCAGCGTCAAAGTGTTTCCAATGGAGAAATCAACACTTACTCTTGTTCTTAGCTTAGTTTCTTTTGTCTAAGTGAGCGACAACTTCGTTGCGAGGACTCTTCTTTGAACCTTCACTTCGGCCTTCAAGAGTATTGCTTGAATGACTCCCATGGTCATCCCCAACTGATGCATTGAGTTGCGCCTTGATTGGACAACTTCTAGTGAAATGTAAGCCCTTGCAAATGAAACATCCCCTATACTTCCAGGATGAAGGGAATAATTCATCTTCCTTTGGCTCATGCTTGCGTTTACTGCCTACAAATTTTTCCTTAGGCCTTTCCTTCACAGCTTTGCACATCCTCATTTGTTGTGCAACTGGTAAGCTCTCTTACCGCTTGAATATCCATCTGGATACTCTGAATTTTGCGCCTCCTAAGTTCAGCAATGACCAACGAACTCGCGCCACTCAAAAATTGGAACATCTGATCTTATTCACTCATGCCACGTACTTCTTGCACCAATGCAAGGAAGTTTTCAGCATAGGCCTGTGGTGTACCTGTCATTTTTAGCCTACGCAAACTGTCTCTTGCGTACCAAGCACCATTGCTCGGCCAGAACTGACATCTCAGTCCATCTTTCATGTCATTCCATGACATAGGATTGGCATAAACAACAACTTTATCTCCTTGCATCATAGTTCTCCACCAAACCTTTGCATCACCACCAAGGTATTGCCTGCGAGAGTTACCTTTTGTCCTTCCACAGTTCCATTCACCTCAAAGTATGCCTCAACGTCATACAAGAAATACTCGATTTCTCTAGCATTTCTGGTACCAGCGTAAACTCTTGGCTCGGAGAATCGATTTGAGCTTTCTCCATTCACGTTTGCCCCTGCAAACATGTCATCACTGATTAATTTGCGAATACTTGTCATATCATCTAACATATGATTCGCATGGCTCGTTAGTATGGTCTTCATGTCACTGAATTTCCCCTTCAATTCAGTCACTTCAACATTGGTTTCGCAATTCAACAATGTTGCATCATACACCTTGTCCTCGACTGCACCTACCCTTTCGTCAAATTCTTTAAACCAATCTGGTGTTCTTCCTTCAAGTAATTCTAGCCTGCCATTGTCTTCAGAAACAAGAGGATTATCAAGGCCATCACAACCCATGTCTATGGTCAGATCACCAAGATCACCATACTCCTCTAATTGATCAAACGTACCCGGTAGTTCTTCGTCGATCATCATGCCATTAGAACCCATTTCTAATGCAAACTTTCTGAATAAAATGCACCACTTACTTGCTCACAGGAAAATAGCTTAAGAGAGAAAGAAACAACATTGTATTATCCAATAAATACACTCGAACTGTGTACCAAACACAGTTCTGATACCCGTACTGTCACACCTTCAAATTCCCCAGAAAAATTTCTGCGAAGGCATGACCCGGCAGCATAGTGGTTATGTGAAAAAAGCTTCACCAACCTTCACTTCAGCCTTATAATTTTTCACCAATGCAAAAAGCCAACTCAATAGTTCTTCAGTGGAAGTCTTTAACCTTCTTTATCTTTACTTAAACTTCTCAAATGCATCCTATAATGCACTCAAACTCTGCCATACTTTGTCAACAACAATCAGCCTACCAAGAACACTTAGAACATGACACAATCACTTCATTTTATTGCATCAAAGAGAATAAATACAAAACTTTCCCACTTAGGGACTTACACAGACTTCTTCACCTTGAACCAAGCCTTAGCCTTACAAAAACTCTCCTAATTTGAGTCTCACACTCTTCTAAGTAAGCCTGCCGAATTTTACATGCCTTAAGACTATTTATACAACATCTTTACTTGGACAAAACCGTGCACAACTATTGCGCACACTGGGGACAACCATCTGTCCAATGGAGCAGTTCTATAACCACTACTAACTGCGCTAACTGGCCAGTTCTTCTCCAACTCGCGCCAATCATCCAACACCTGTTCTCTTGCAGTTAAGAACCTTCTCCCATGCTTATAAACTTCTTTATAACCGTTCTACTTCATCATTCGTCATTGGCATTCTTGTGAAGCTCGTAACCAACTCGTAACCGTCAGTTGAGCCGTATTACACCACTGTTGCGCTTTACTAGACTTAGCTTCTGTATTGCGCCACTATTGCGCTTTATTGAAATCTTCCATACTGCACAAATGTTGCGCTACAATCTCGCCACTTCCTTAGCTCATCTTGGTTATATGGAGCCATATGCTTCACTTAACCAACTCGCTTGACAATAACAATGCCACTCTTGCATTACTAGCTTGTTTGCATTATTCAAGCTTTGCCAACCTTGAATTCATGCCATTTTATTGATAAATCGTTAATAAAGCTAAGTCTCCTTAGAAATTAAATAATCACCCAACGTTATCAATTAATACTCTCTCAACATACACCATTTGATCTGATACTAGGCATTGATATACAAATCCCAAAATATAGACACTTCCAATAACACGATTACCAAGCACACTCTTAGTCACATGGCATGTATCATGTGCTTGTTATTAATTATCATTATAACCAGGACCTCCATAGTAAAATCCATAACCATTTGAACTTTTATTGTCAATTTTCAAATCATAACAATTCAGATTTGATACGTATGTGTCAACATTTTCGGGATCTTTGGCTTCGTTATTCTCATCAATTACTTGAACATGATTGAAAAAACTGGATATTCTGAAGCCCCCTTCAGAAGAAAAATTACCGCTACCCATTTGAGTTGAAATATGCCGTCCTTTAGATCTCTCCCCATATATTTCTCCACCGAACTCTATATCGACTGCCTTCTTTGACAATTGTGTGAACAGAGAACTTGGATAATATTCCGTTGGAATACCTTGTACACTTATCCACCAATTTCCAGTATTCTGGTCCTGCAAAATTATTCAATGTCATTTTTTGAACAAAAAAGGCTAAACAATCTGAGCAATTCTACTTTTTTTTTTTTTTACCTTTTGTACGCTAAAGTGGACATCTTTTTGGTCACCTTTGAAAGTTGAAATTTCCGTAAAATAACAACGAACGGCGATATCCGAGGATGTATGCATAAAACCAGGACACTCGAGGTTGTAGCAATAGTGTTTGTAGTCATCGGTCTAACAAAAAATTAAATACGAGAACAAATGATACTAGACAAAAATGAATGGCCTTTAGGACCATACTTTAGTAAATTCCTATCTTTGTACCCATGAGAGAGGTAGTAACACATAATTTATATTTTCCTAACATAATGAGTATAATATATTTTAATAATGACAATATCGAAAACGGAAAATGGTTATTCGTAGTGCAATAACACTTACCGTCCAAATTATGAAGAACCTGGTTTGGTAATCACCGTATCTGATGTTGTATACCTAATTAAAAATTAAAATTATACTAATTTCAAATTTGAATTTTAAAAACTTATCTTTATATGGATATGAAAAAGCGGGGGTCTAACAACCACACCCAACAATTCGATTAGCAATATGTATGGACAAACTTCAATATACTTTTTATGAGAATCAAATAGACAGTTAGACTCAATCAATAAAAAGATATATCAACGAGTTTGTATCTCAATCTATCGATTTAATCCTACTCAAGCAAACTGCGAGTCTCAATTAAAGAGAGATAAACTTGGACGGTACCAAAGACCAATATCCAAGGATCAATCAATATCAATCAACAACTGTTAGGTCGGACTCTCCAATTGATTGATCTAAACGCACAACCTGTATTATTTCAATTATGTAACAAAATATAATGCGGAATAGAAATAACACAGACACCAGAAGTATTGTTAACGAGGAAACTGCAAATGCAGAAAAACCCCAGGACCTAGTCCAGAGTGAATACACACTGTATTAAGCCGCTACAGACACTAGCCTACTCCAAGCTAACTTCGGACTGGACTGTAGTTGAACCCCAAACAGTCTCCCACTGATCCAAGGTACAATTGCACCCCTACGCCTCTGATCTCAACAGGATACTGCGCACTTGATTCCCTTAGATGATCTCACCCAAAACTAAGAGTCACTACAACCCAAAATCACAGGCTTTGAAAATAAACAAATCTGTCTCACACAGACAAGTCTATCAAAGAATCAATCTGTCTCCCACAGAAAAACCCCACAGTTTTTGTTTCGTCTTTTGATATAAAATCAAGGTGAACAGAAACCAATTGATAATCCGGTCTTATGTTCCCGAAGAACAGCCTAGATTAATCAATCACCTCAAAACAATCTTAATCATATGGTAGCGAATGTCATGGAATCACAAACGATGAGACGAAGATGTTTGTGATTATTTTTTATATCTTGCCAATCGGAGAGGTTAATCTCAATCCAATCAATCTGATTGTACTCGTACGATAGGAGATGCAAGATCAGAACACACAACTTCGATAAATGTAGTATCGGTATGGATTCACAATCCCAATGAAGTCTTTAAGTCGTTAACCTGGTTTTAGAAGAAGAAAACCAAAGGTTAAAGGAGAACCGACTCTAGCACGCAAGCTAGTATCACACGTAAGATGTGGGGATTAGTTTGTAGAGTTGCTAGATGTCCCCTTATATAGTCTTTCAAATCAGGGTTTCACCTTGCTCACAAAGCAAACACTATCCACCGTTAGATGAAAACCTGATTTAGATTCAAGCTAATATATCTCAACCGTTAGATCGAAATCTTAGCTTGTTATACACAAATGAAGTTCACGCTTCTAGGTTTGTTAACCGTACCCAAACGTGTGCATTGTTGGTTCAACAATAGTCAACCAAAAGGTTAGCCATTTGAGCATTTCACACCAACCATTTTCTTCTTCACCATAACTAGTTCAAATGACTCATATGAACTAGTTAGAGAGTTGTTCAATTGCAAGGAAATCTCATGTACTACACAAGACACAATTGAAGAAAAGATGATTTGATTCACATGAGTCGGTTCATGAACTTTATATCCACGGTTTGCAAAAGCATTCCTTAGTCTTTATAAGTTTAAGTTCAGAAATCATCTTCAGATATATAACCTTTCTCAAGTTCGCAGACTAGATTCGCGGACTTAAGGTGCTGGATAGAGTTTACAAACTCCAACAGAAATTCTAGGGTTTGAGAACTTCGCCGGTTCGCGGACTTGGCTCACGCAAGCAATTTGTTATTTACAGTAGAAATTCTCGGGTTTGAGAACTTCGGCAGTTCGCGGACTGAGTTCGCGGACTTGGCTGCTAGCCATTCTTCCAGTATAGGACTTATGCACATATGTGTTTCCACAACATACTTATGTCCATTATTGGTCATGTAATCTAAACTCTCATTCGAATCATTGAAACATTATTAGAGGACGTTATATAGTTGTTACAATATTTCTCGTCAAAGAAATTTTCAAGATGACTGAAACATATCATGACTTGCGTCACTAGGTAAAGAAAAACATGGTCAAAGCGAAACGCTTACCAACACATATTTCGAGATATAGATAGGCGAGGTATACTCAGCTCGAAATACCAAATGTATATAATCTAAGTTTATGTATATAGAGTACGACTTTTGTCTCAAGAAGTAGAGATAAAATAGATAGGTTTTTGAGTGACAGATAAGTTCAAGTCTTCACATACCTTTTTGTCGAGAAGTTCCACCGGTTTCTTGAGTAGTTCTTCCATTTATATGGTGAATCGCCATGAAGTCCTTGAGCTCAACTACACTTACTATCCTAGTCCGAGACTTAGATATAATAGACTAGAAATCAAGACTTATAGTTTTGATCACTAACATTGAAAAACATGCTTGATATAGCAACGCATGCGAGTTCGACCGAGCAGTGCTCTAACAATCTCCCCCTTTGTCAATTTTAGTCACAAAACTACCAATACATATGAAATACAAAAAAGATAATAAACCTTTACTAGCTCATATTCCACATGTCTAATCTTCAACATTCCTTGAAATCTTCATCCTTCCAAGTACTCCAATGATCCCAAAGATTGTAAGTTTAGCATCACCGTTGTTGAAGATCCGTAGATATAACAATGAGAAAGTATTGGTCTCGATCATTGTTATACAATGTCATAGTATTATTACACAGTGTCAAAGTCCAATTGTATCAAAACTTCAACAATAATACTATGGTGATATGTATCACTCCCCCTTAGTCAATACTCCATCTCACATGGAAACCACTCCCTCTTACACAATGATCCGAAAAACATATGTATTTGTAGTGTGAACTACATATTAATTCTCCCCCTTTTTGTCAATAAAATTGGCAAACGTACAAGAACGGGATCATAATGAAATTTCCGTAAGAGACATTTCATGACTAAAAGAAAACAATACACATCATCTTATTTAGATGCAATCATATAGCCGAAGCTAATATCATTCATCAAGGAGTTTAAAGATACAAGATAACCCCTCTAAAATTTCACAGCCGCACACCCCTCAAGATATAACCATTAAGCACAAGTTCAAAAGAACTCTCCCCCATTTGATGTCATTCCCAAGGGAACAACAAGAGAGACCTTAATTTCGAAAAAAACAAAGGATTTTTATTGGACACCAAAACCATAAGAATGATTTTTATATCCAAAAATCAATCTAATTAATCACAAGTAAACCCATGATTAATTTAATCGGAATACGCAATCAAATTAAACACACAAGGTGATCAATTTAATTGATTATGCTTATCATAAGTAAACTTACAGAACATATGACTAACATAACCATTAGAAAATGATTAGGATAGCCGTTCATATACTTAACACAAGGAAACTTATGGAATATATGAATACTCAACTGGACTAATTAAAAGAGAACCCATAATTAATCTAATTGGAATACACAATTAAACTAATCACAAAAGTAACCAATTTAATTGTCAATTGTTTTGCTCGACATAACAAAACTTACGGAGCAATAACTAAATAACCAAATAAGATGATTAATTTAGTTCACAAATGCTCAACATAAAATACCTTACGGAACAACCAACAAAGCCAATCAAAAATTAATCAAATTAGTTGTATCGTGCTCAACATAAGACACATTACGGATCCTCACAGTAATACATAAAATATGGATCAATGAAGATCAATACTGTGGAATACACAAGAATTCATTCTATTTTCTATCACTATTTGCATAACGATATTTAATAGACATAATCCTTGAACACAAAAGATTTTAACCTATCTTCCATCAAAGAATTGACAATATAGGCTTAACTTTTGTATTTGTCAAAAGTCCATTCATTTATTTTTACCAGTACGTGAATACCGATCACAAACGATTTTACTTTTGACAAGATATGGGACAACATAGTTCACGGACGTAAACACCAATATCCCATAAAAAATTGCAATATAACAAATCATAAGGTTAAATACTGCAAACCATCATCCTCCAAATATTTTTAGAATTTAAAACCAATAAACCTAAAAAATAATACAAGAAGATGAAAAAATTAGCTATGTGTAGTCACAATCATTGCTATTCCAAGCACTAGTTATTCTTCCAACTAAGCCAAAAAGAAGACATACTAGGCAAAAATAAACCTCTATGTAGCATTTCACTTACTTAGAATATTCTTCTCATATTCCATGTATTCATCAAGATCGTCTTCGATTAAATCAATCCTAGATTCAAGATTATCCACCTTATCTTCAAGTCATTTGGAGGAAGCTTCGAGTTCACTTTTCAGAGCACGTACTTGATCTAAGACAAGATTCATGGTTAAAGAGAGCTTATCAAATTGAGAGACAGAAGGATTCTCATCAGAAGATGAGGTGTGCTTGTCATAGCACATCTCATTATCAGAAGAATCAAAACGAATCTTCTTAGAGGGAAACATGACAGTCCACACATCACTTTCTTTGCTTGAAAGACTAGGGGAGGACATGATAGAGAAGATAAATGAAACGAACACACTGAGAAAAGAGGAGGTGTTTTTTTTTAAAGAGATAAAGATGGAGGAATTCCAATAAGGACCTTTTAACCATAACAGAGATTGGTTATCCCCCAAAATTCAACAATCAACAACCGTTCATGTGCGTGAACCGTACTGGACAAGAATAATGAAAAAAAAAAACTCTTAGAGAACAAACACATTCCAAACAACCCTCTCGAAACTCATCATTCTTGCCTAAGAGGTATAGACGAAATAATCATGAATGACAGGATTATAAATCATAATTACTCCAATCCAATATAGGACTAGGATATATCTCGTGAGTAGTGGAATTATTTGTAGAACCATGTTTTTGCTTACTCTTTAGGAGAGAAGAATTATGCTCGTCATTCTTTTCCCTTCTGATCACAGTTTTGAAAAACTTGATTGTTGATTTGCGTAATTCCTGCACCGTTTTAGAAAACGCTTTTTGAGGAAGGAGAGATTTCATGTGCCGTTCGGAAGCTTTACGGAAGAGAAACTTATTTCATAAGTCTTACATAAAAATTCTTTGCATCCTGTCATATGTCGTGATGCCCCTGTATCAAGTATCCATTTACTAGAAAACTTCTCCTTCAAATCATTATTCGAAGTTTTAAGTATTTGCACAATGGTTTCCCATTGGGTATCAGTAAGAATATTAGAAAGACCCAGTCGATCTTGTGAAGATAGAAATCCTCCACCATAATTAGTGGTTGTGATTGCTACATTATCTACAACATTCATGGTGCTAATTTTTAACACAAATTTCTGATTTTAAATTGAAAAAGAATCAGTCTTTCCTGGCTCAGATGCCATGAAACGACAAGATAGAGAAGATGAATATTTTGTATTATCAAAAGCTTGCCCATACAACCGGGTTTTCCTTTCACTAAATAGGTACAAAACCAAAAAAAATTAGGCTAATAGAATAATATCTTTTCCAATTAATTTATGACTTAACCACATATACAAATATATTACGTATCTCTTAATAAATTTGGTGGGGGAGAATTGACTGATGGTGGTGGAGATGAGTAAACATACGGTGGGGGTGGTGAATTGGACAGGTTTGGATGACCACAAACAGACCCTACATTATTAGATACAGAGACTACAGCCATTCCAAGTAAAACCTGAAGCCTTCGACGACCCCAACGGTGGAAAGCACCTGAATTTCTCATTGATAACTATAATATTCTTCCTATTATAAACCAAAATGTGATCAGAGTTTTTCTTGTTTATGGTTTCTTCACTGTGAAAGGACAATAGTCCCACATCACTAGTTTCCGCATAATGAATTTAAAATATAATATGCAAGGGCCGTTCCACTCATCTCCAATTGGTTTTGAGTTGGATGCCCGCAAACTTTAACATGATATCAGAACTAGGCCCGTACACGGGGTGTAGGCCGAATTAGTGGCCACCGTGACCGAATGACTGGTCACATCTGCACCCATGACCGAATGACTGGTCACACGTATGACCTGTACATGGGGTGGACCGTGACCGAATATCACCTGCACACCCATGACCCACACGTACATAGGTCCACGTGTTAGGCCGAATGACTGGCCTTACACGTGAGGGAAGGTGTGAAAGGACAATAGTCCCACATCACTAGTTTACGCATAATGAACTTAAAATATAATATGGAAGGGCCGCTCCACTCATCGCCAATTAATTTTGAGTTGAATGCCCGCAAACTTTAACATTCACTCTTACGGAAGCTGAGAAAAAGAAGAACTAGTTTGGATTAGTATTGGAAGAGTAGTTTGAATTTATAAGTGATTTCATTATGACTTAGAGTTATGTTCATAAGTAAACATCAATCAGTCCCTAAAATTTATTAGATTGAAAAGATCACTATACGTCTACCAATTGAGTTCCAGTTTATTAGGTTGAAAAGATCAATACATCTACCTATTAAACTCTGAGTTTATTCAAATTTCTTTTTTGGTTCTGGATTGGGATTTCACATATCCATAGTGAAACAAAAGAACCAAACAAAACTCACCAAAGAGGTAATGTCGTAGAATAAGGACTTGCATTTCGGCTCTTCACTCACTCTAAAGAAAAGCCTACTGAATTTCACATTTTGCAAAAATCAATATGCTTAAGCCAATAATCGATGAATTTGGGTTTCCAGAGCCATTATTTGATGAGTAAAAAGAGATAAAGAATCAATGTACAATGTACTAGTATGTAATACTAGAGATTTATTCCTCAAACTGAGAAACACTTCTTATACCAATGAAACTCTCTAAATTGTCGAAACCTATACACGTCCGTTTCATCCTTATACATACCGGAAAATGGGTCATTTGTCCAAATATTTTTAAAACATTAATGGATGAGTAAAAATTAGTATGGGTGAAATGGACACTAAAAAAATAACAAGGATGAAACTGGATTCATCCTGGCTTAAACTTAAAAAATAGTGAGGATGAAACTGGATGCATCCTGATGTAAATAAAAAATAAGAAAAACTATTTGAAAATGGGTAGGATGAAACTGTTTACATCCTGGCTATTTTTACATTTTTGTCCATTTAAACAGTATCAAATGTCTTTTTCACCCAGGAATTATTGATTTTGATCTTTTTAACCAATTTTGTGTATGCGCATACTCACCAAAAAAGTGCTAAGGAAACCCAAATGCATCTATTATATTGGTTCTACAAGATGGGTAATACAATACGGTCCGCGAGTTATAACTCCAAAGGTGTCACTATCCATATACAAAAACTCCAACAAAACAAATTGTTAACAAAAAACCCATTTAATATAAACTGTCTATATTACCCTTCTAGTTTAAATCACCCCAACAAAAACAAAAATCAACCCCACTTTAATTCTTATTATATTGTCACCCCCAACAAGAAATAAACAACCACCAATAAGCACCGCCGCCACCGATAACCACCGCCACCACTTCCGACCACCTCCGACCACCGCCACCGCCACCGCCACCGCCACCACTTCCGACCACCTCCGACCACCTCCGACCACCGCCACCACTTCCGACCACCTCCACCGCCACCGCCAACGCCACCTTCCGCACCGCCGCCACTGACCACCTCCGCCGCCGACCACCACCTCCGCCGCCGCCACTGACAACACCGCCGCCGCCGACCACCACCGCTCCGCCGCCGCCACCACCGTCGCCCGCCGCCGCCACCACTGACCACCGCCGCCACCACCGACCACCGCCGCCACCACCGACCCCACCGCCGCCACCGACCACCACCGCCGCCACCGACCACCGCTCCGCCGCCGCCGCCGCCGCCGCCACCGATACTGCGCAATTGCACCACCATTGCCAGCCACCCTACCATCCAGCACCACCATTGTCGACCACCACCGCCACCACCTCCGACCACCACCACCACCACCACCGATACTACGTAATTGCACCACCAATACCAGCCACCCTACCATCCAGCACCACCACTGTCGACCACCGCCGACCAAAACCAGCACCACGACCGCCCACCACCACCACCTCCCAAAAATACGATGAAACCGATTTTGGTTTCATCATAAATACGATGAAACCGATTTTGGTTTCATCATAAATACGATGAAAACCAATTTTGGTTTCATCTTGGTTTCGTGAGAAATCACCTGCAAGAAATTTTTTAAGAGGTATTATACATCTTCATGGATAGAAATACATTGTTGAAATACGATGAAACCGATTTTGGTTTCATCATAAATAAGATGAAACCATAATTGGTTTCTGCGCTTCAACAGCAATACCACCGCCGCCGCCGCCCACCGCCACCGCCGCCCACCACCACCGCGCTACCATCGTTAATGCTAACCACCACCGCCACCGAAGACCACCATCGTTGCCGAGCAACACCACCAACCAGCCGCCGCCACAAAAAATGAATTTCAGTTGAAACCAAACAGAAAAATGATGAAACCAAAATTGGTTTCACCAAAAATAGATGAAACCATAATTGGTTTCGTGCAAATTTCTATTCAACTGCAAGAAAATTACAAGAAGTATTATACATTGCTGATGTGCCAAAAACGTAGATGCTGCCTACGTATTTTGCTAAATGCTAGTACAAGAAACATTAGAATAGAAGAACAACAAAACACATGGAAATTTAAAAAGTCTATGCAAGATCACAACATTTTATGTTAAACTGTAGTGCGGTAGAACTGCATCATCGTTTAGTAAACTCAGTTTAATATTGTGATACAACTCACGGAATTTTGGTAAGATAAAAAAATATATTCAAAGATGATAAAGACATGCACAAGAATGAAAATAAAAAAAATGAAGAAGTGGAGAAGCTATAAGGAACAAGGATGAGGTTACAAATTACCTGTATCTGAAGCTATGTAAAGAGAAGCCATAACAATATCCTACTTATCTCCTGATATAAACTGATGCATAAGGGCTCCAGATTGGATGCTTTCATTTCACGGGGATCAAGCTTAATCAAGCCAGGAGTGTCATTAATGGGTCCTGGTGCAATCCCATTGACTCTTATATCATAATCAGTGCCCTACTCCAAGGCCAATGACCTTGTCATTGGCATCAATAGCTTCCTATTCAGAGAAAAAAAAATGAAATTTCATCACCTGAATCATTTCTATGAAGGTGAAAAGGTAGCTTTTGGTAATGAGAGTTGATGTTAGGCAAAAACATTAGATGCAATTGAAGTTTACTAAAAGGAACTACTACATTGTTGCCAACCTTAGCTGCGGAAACATGAATTTGATACCAAGTTCCCGAAGTTAATTGAATGAACTCAGTGGATGGCTTCTCGTTTGTAGGAAATGAATTGACAAACAAATAAAATTTTATGCCTCTAAGGGAAACAAGAGGCAATTAAACAAGCAAACAGGAGGAATTAACATTCACAAAAACTGATAAAAGTTAAAACAACTCGAATCAGTAAAATAATTTTATAAGTTAACAATCACGTACCTCTGCTATTTGGATTAGCTCTATAATCTAGTAAAAGAACAACACAAATTTTGCTTCCTTTAGCAGCCGCTATATGATGGTGATAAACAAAAAATACATAAAGTTAACAAGTCAATATCTTTTATAAGAAACACAACAAAAAGTACTAATTAAAAGAGAAGCAATGTACAACTGAAATATATACTTCCTCACCCTGTTCATTCTTAGATCCTTTAAATAATTTGTCCTCCTCATTGATCAAATCTTGCAGCAAACAAACATATTCATAAATTCCTCATTGATCAAATCCTACAATAAACAAAAATACTCATAAATAACTCCAAAGTTAATATTATAGTGTTCAAAGAATAACCAACAAGATTGGTTTCATTGACCAATACTCAACCAAATAAGAAAATACAAAGTCGTCGTCGCTGAGATAATGATACCTATTGCATTCTCATGGATACACACTAATTAAGAGAAAACTTTTTTGTAGAAGCAACAGAAGGAAAGATGGTACAAAATACTTGCTTTGCTGCCCATAAAGTGGCAAGTATACTTGAGCCAAACATCATTTCTGCTATGTTTATTGGTTCGAAAAATTCTTTGATAGGAAGTGATTTTACTGATTAAACATATACATATGAAATTAGTGGGACCTCACCAAACAAAATCAACAGGAGCCATATATAAATATGATACCATGGGAACTACTGAAGATACAAACTAATAGAGTTCAAAGATAGCATGCATCTCTAACAATTTCTGGTGTCCTGTGCCAACAATCATACTAGTGATTTAGGAAAAATAAGGAATTATAGAGCATTCCTCATCGGTGCCCAACAAGTACAAAACAGAATACGACATTTTCTTTATATTTTAAGCTTAACAAGTGGTTGTACAAGCATCCCCTAATCAACACTTTAAAACCAGAATCCAGTTCTACGGTGGAGCAGTAACATAAAAATTACTATATAATTCAAATCTCTCTAAAAAATAAGTGTTAACTAACATAATAAAACTTACCACAACCCCACTTTAATTCTTAGTGACATCTTTCTGGAATACAAAAGAGTAAAGAATAAGATTACAACAGACAGAAGCCAACTAAAAAGTATCCTTAAACTAGCAATGGAAAGCACCAGTCTAATAAAACTTACCCAGTGCACTTGGAGCAGATGGCATTGCGAGAGAGGGACAATTTCTTTGATGTTCCACTGTAAAGATCCTCCAGCGACACCTTAAGAGAATGCATAACATCTTCTCCCCTCCTCTGCCTCCTTCCTCTGTTGCTGCCACCACCTAACGGTAAACAAATTCCAAACATCATGAATACCTTTCACTTTCATAAATAAATTTAGTAAAAACATTAACCAATTAGAAAATGATATCTCCACCTACCTCCAAATGGGCTTCCTCCTCCAAAGAAAGATGATAAGATGTCAAAGGGGTCGTGGCCACCACCACCTCCTCCCATTCCTTCCTTGAGCGCATCCTCACCATACTGATCATAAATTTCACGTTTCTCTGGATCACTCAAAACCTCATAAGCCTGGGCCAACTCCTTGAACTGCATTGAGAGAAATATTACAATGCTCAATAAACACCCCTTTTTGACTGCCCCAGAGAGCAAATTAAAACATACACAAATCAACAAACCAACCAGGAAAAACCCGGCATCCTAAATCATACAAGCATCTACTAGCTATCTCAAAATTCAGTTGCCCAGCCCAAATAATAGTCTGAAATGAAGGGCATAGACACGACCAACAGAATCGAGTAAACAAAACATACACAGGGTCTGACCTTTGCAACCTCTATACGTTCGAAATGGAAAACCAAGAGAAATTCTTAATTATATCTACAGTAATTAACAAAGTTACTAATTCCCTACTAGATCAGGAATAATCTAATAGAAAAAACACAATACCTTTTCTGGATCTCCACCCTTATCAGGATGATTCTTAATGGCAGCCTTTCTGTAAGCCTTCTTCAAATCTTCCAAACATCTTTAATCTAAATAATCAGCATCGACAACAAAAAGAAGAACCCATCAACAAAAATGAAAAAAAAAATTTAAAAAAATTATATAATTCAACAGATCTTGAAATTTTTCGCAAAATCAACAGATCCTTGAAAATTAAAAACATACCAAGAATTTCAAACACGCTGAATGTTCAGAATAATCGATCGATTTTATGATTGTGGGTGAAACCCTAATTCTTCTTCAGAAAGGAAGCCCTAGAATTTCACACGAAGGAGGGTGTTTCTCTCAATCTATTCTATTAAATAGATTTTTCATCAGACCCAGAAGAAGAAGAAGCTCTGGTGATGATTCGATGACGTCGTATGTTGTAATTTTGCCGGTTTAATTTCTGTAAATAAAAAACAGAGAATTTCAAATAGAGGAACTGTAAGAAAAAGAAATTGAAATAAGTAACAAATTTTTTTTCCAGAAAGTGGATTAAGAGAGACGAAGGATTAACGAACCAGGGATTTGTGTTTAGTTGTAATTGGAAATTCCGGGAGTCGGAGCTTCGGAATTGGAGATGAAGAGATGATTTTGCAGGATTCCATGGGGTTTTGAAAAGCTGGGAGAAAATTTCTAAAGAGTAAAATGAAACCCGATTGGAGATATTTGTGGGGATACAAAACAATACACCTCAGCAGGCTCGTTGTTCGTCTTTTCTGGGCGTAAGAAAGAAGACGGTGGTGGTGGGAGAAGGAGACGGAAGAAAAAAGAAAAAAGAAATCAGAGAAGAAGAAGAAGAAGAAAAGGTCAAGGACATGTTTGTCTTTTTTTTTAAAGTAACAAAAATTAAATTTACACATTATTATTTGGTTTGGAGTTTTTGTCCCAGTTTTATTTGAAACGGTTTTTATTTGGTAGAAATAATATGACCGGTTTTTTCTTATCACTGGTTTGTTCACCTAGGGGTTTTGTCACTAGTTTTGAATACAATAAGATTTTATTCAAGAGTGAGCGAAGATAGGTAATGCAGTGACCAACCAAATAACAAAAGGTGGATTGATGCGTATACTCATCTGTTCTACAATATTAGCAATGACACTCTATAAGAAAAACCTACATACGATAAGCTGATTCAGCAGATCCAATTATTCAAACTTCGTAACCGGTATACGCTTCTTCCGGGTACGATTCTTCTTGTCCGCCCCCAACATAAGTACCCGAGTGAAGTGAAACTAAGCTCTCCACGTAAGTTTCAGTATGAAACATTGATGATAGACTATCACTACTTACTTTACTTGACCATCCACGGTTTCCGACATCTATCTCCCGAACGCAAAATCTTTCTTGTTTTTGGTCATAAAAAACTAAAGTTGTACACGGACAAAACTCCCCTTTAAACTCAATCTCTAATAAGATCACCCCATTTTCCATGAATTCGAATTCATTGTATAAACCTCGACTTTAGAAACCATGATTCTATCATAGGAAGAACTCAGTATCTGTAACAATACGTGCTTTTTCTTGGGTTTAACCAAACCCAATAACCAAATTCTACATTCAGATATGCTTAAAATTTTAATACTCAAGTTTTCTTTAACATTCTTAGGTTGCCCTGATTAGAGCATGCTTGCCACGTTGAAGGAGAGACCGGGGTAGCCTTAGTATTTTCTTCACTAGAGATAAAAACAAGAAATGAAGAGGAAATTGGGGGGGTTTTTCTTTTCTGATCTTCCTTTACTCTGCTGAACTGAAAACTGGGAGTGAAATTTTGGAGAGAGATTTTATCTTCCTTCACTGATCTCATTCTCGTCACTCTCTTTCAGATTTTTTTTTTAGAATCTAGATTCATGCAATAACAGAACTAAGCTAGGGTTTGGAGAGAGATCTGATTTCCCGAAAAGTGGAAGGGTTCTTGTTGCCCGAAGAATTCCTAATTTCCGTTTTTTTCAGTTTGAAAGAAATTTGATTTGAGGCAAGTGCTTCTCTCTCAATTGATTGAAATGGTTCTTATCGATTGTCTAGATGCATGTCCGAATAGGTACCTTGCGATGATTTATTTATTGAATTGAAGTTGTGTTGTGAACCAAGGAGATTTGGGTTTTATACAAATTTTGGGTTTTTATAAATTTGATGAGTAAACCTAAATTTAGGTGATAATAAGGGATGGAGTATCTGTATTTTATTCAATTTTTAGTGTTATCAAGGTAAATCATATAAATTAATGAATTAGAGTTCTTACGAAATTCGGGCTCTTCCCGTATCCGTTCTTAATACCAAATTCATGATTATTGCTTGACTGGGTTTGCGTGGATTTGCCTAAATCTCAGTTTTGTAGTAGTATTTTAGTTGAACCTCTTATTGGTATGAAAACATAGCTTAACTAAATTTTGATTGTGATAATGATATTCCGGTCAAGTGATAAAAAGATGGGTTTAACTCTCTTAAATTCTGATTCTAGATTGTATTTGATTATGCCAACTGCAAGTGGAAGTGGAATTTGATTCGAGCCTTGCCCTGTTAAGTTATCAGGGAAACTTATGTGTTAAGTCCTCTTGATGTTATCTCACCATGTGTAGATAAATGTATATCTCTATACATGTAGGCTGTGAATGATGTCTTGAATGCTTAAGAAGTAACGTAGCATTCGAGAACTGCCTTGTGTGCTTATCCCTTTCACCATCCGTTTGGTTTTAGAAAGTGGAATGATCATTGACTCTCTTTGAATTACTTCCTATTACTAGTTAAATTTCATTTTAATGGAAACATTCGTATATTGTGCTTTGAATATTGGATATCTGCCGATTCCTCTATGCATTTTCTTTTACTATGGAAGTTTGCACGGATTGATCTTGAGTACTGACCTGATCATTTCTATAGAATTATCTTGCGAACGGGTGATAGGTGGAACCATAGAAATTGCCTCACTCATAAGCTAGTACCTTAAATTTTTGTTCCATTTTAGTTGTAGTGTTTTTATGCCATATGATTCAATTGGATTTTACTGGGTGCTAATGCATTAAGGTGTAGTACTGGTGGCGGAGTGGCAATGATTCTTCCCCTCCCATTATGGTTTTGGTTGACAATATTTGGTATTTACATCTACAATGAAAGATGGCGTGTTGTGGGTTTAAATTAAAACCGTCACTTCCCTTGTGAGTATGCTGTGGCTTGGATTTTGTTGCTAGCTATGTTTGGTTTCAACACAAACTTCAACAAATGGGTACGTGCAAGTTCTTTAATTTTATCAAGCCATACTCCTTTGTTTATGTAGTTGATTTTTAAGAAGTGGGTACAAGAGTTCAAACAGAGATTAGCTTAGCTCTGTTCACATGAGATACCTTATTCCTTTTGATCCCCACTGGCCAAATGACGTGCTTGCTCATCCAATTTACTTAATTTATGGAGTGGTAGTTGGTGGTAATAACTTGTTTGGTAGAATCCTTAAAGAATTTATAAAATGACTGCTCAAACATCATTCTAAAGGCTAGTTTCGGTGCGTACTGGTGGGGTTTTAACTAATATTTCCTTCTCGAGGAATGTTTGCTGTAGTGTGTTCTATAACCTGTCAAAAAGGCATGTCGTTCGGATTTTTAGTTTGGAAGTTTCAACTTAAAATGTACGGATAGTCGCGACTGATTTCCAGAAGAACATCATGTCATAGAGTTTTGTTGGTTGGTTTTGGAGTAGCTGGACACTGAATTAGTCCTAGGAGTCTACTAAGGAGTTGTAGAGGGATATCTCTAGTTTCCAACTAGGTATTATTTGCTTATTTTTATTGAATAATGAAGCCTGTAGAGAATTTCTAATATGCGTCGTCAAAGCTAAAAATCCTGAAATGGCAGGTTCTGTCATCGTTTCTTTGTGACTATTTAAGCGACTATTTGGCTACTTGTTTTGTCTATAGTTGGTATGCATGGTGTGGTCATTTTCTTTGCCGTGATTTGTTTGGGCTTATGCTAGATCGACCGTTGATGCGGATGCTATTTGCATTTTAGTTAAATGACCATCTGAATTGGACCAACCATACAACTTGCGGATACGACAGTGAGCTTATGATTAATTAAGTTTTCACTTCTAAAGAGTAGTCAGGCAAAACTCATTACCAGAGGTTTTAAATAATATAATGATTGGGATCTACTTCTTACACGTTGTATATTTAAATACTGGCTACACATCGACTTTAATCTTGGTGTCATTCAACTTCGTATATGGGTGTGAATGTTTCACTTGTTCCTGCAGTACCTGTAGGTGATGTAGTTATTTACAAATGGATGAGACTAAGGTAGTGGTTGCAGTAATGATATTATAAAGGGACAAATTATAGATCATTTTGGCTTATATCTTAGCTTGTATGCGAACCGTTGCATATGAATCTCTTGCTTGCCATTTTCTTGATTCAGTATTTTATATGTATTTTCCTTGGATGCAAAAAAATATATTTCTTCTGTTATTGGAAATTTAGGTACAACTATGATTTTGGTTCAATGAAATCAGTGCCTCACCTTGTGTTTTCATAACCATTTTATTCGGATGTTTTCTAAGTTGCGTAATGTTAGAAAATATGGATGTGGAATGATTGGTATTCACTCTTAACAGGGTATATGTGTATGTGCTTATTTATCAATTCCTTTAAATTTTATTGATGTTGTTTTTCTTGAAATTGGCAAGCCTAAGTGGCAACTCTTGTCAGGCCCACTGGGGCACCCTACTTATGGTGGCTACCCGGAAGACTATTAGCACTGGCCGATGTCGGCTGGTATTCGGAACTACCCTGACATTGGCACTGGCCATTACTCACTCGTCTGATACATTGTGTGATGTCAGGCCCACTGGGGAACCCCATCACCTCGGTGGCTACCCGAAAGACCATTGGTACTGGCTGATGGTGGCTGGTATCCAGAACTACCCTGACAATTCGGACATTTACATGACCCATAAACAAGGTTTCTGTTCAGGAGAATCTCAGTCTCTGAATCTTGGGATAGCTCTGAATCTTGGGATAGCTTGGAGATGATTGTAATCTCAGTCTCTGAATCTTGGGATAGCTCTGAATCTTGGGATAGCTTGGAGATGATTGTCACCTGCACAAGGTGATTCATATAATTTGGATAAACTGATGAACATTTGCTTGGTAAAATCGAATTGGTCCGAAAAATTTGAAAGTCCAGTTTATCGAATGGCGTATCAGAGAGTCAGATCTTTCCAGGTGGGTCGTAGCCCAACGCGTATTGGAAGCAAAAATTCTGTGATCCGTCACAGTATCTTTACCAACTTGTAGTTATTACTCACATGGCGTATCCAAAACCAATTTATTACCGGGTAATCACCCCAATCGGACTCAGCCGACGTTTCTGATATCGGTATCATTTTGTACTCTCTAGTTGCTGGATTCCACAAACCGGCAACCCATTCCCATTCAATTTAAAGAATAAAAAGCCATTGCAAGAACCAAAGATTTTAATATTCTCAAACTCAGATTTGAATGGATAATCAATGTGATTCTGAATAACCTCGTCTGACAAGGATTGATCGTAATCTATTAAGAATACGCCACTTGTGTCACTTGTACCAACTACAGTATAGTTGTTCTTTTCAATAGATTGCTGGAGATGTTTTTATAAAAAATCAGAATTATGGGTGAGAAACTTGAACCATGATTTGCGTACGCACCTGAATCTCAATTACGATTTTGCCGGTAACCCTAAGAAGATTTCGGCAACGATCTCGTTTGAGATACATACCATTGATTAACTTTTTGCCGCAGTTTACTTCCGATTTTCTTCTTTCAAGAGTTTGGAATTTAAGTCGAGGAATCTGTACTCTATCTGTGATACAAAACAATATAGATTTTTGAGCCTTGGACGGTTGGATAACATTTTGAGAGACAAACGTTGCATCATTATGAACATACGTTAATTAGATTCCCCTCATCATTATGATCTTAAAAAAGCATTAAATGTGGCATAAAGATAAATAAAGACCATCATTTATATTTTTTGGAGTTAAAAACATGTATAATTGATATTATTGTTTGTAATAAATTAATCATCCTTCATCAACCTATAAAAAAAAATAACATTAAAACTTTTATCATTATTTTAAAAATAAATAAATTTGGAACCAGTTATATATGATAAGGAGCCGTGAAGAAATATTTTGAATAGTGATGTGCACGTATGCAGGTATGTTACTTCCAATATAGTTTAATGTTGAGCAATGGTGTATACTAACAGTAATTATGAAATAAAAGTGCAAAAAGATTATGGTGGATTATCTTTTTTCGTTCCGATCTCGAATAAATATTTGAAAAACACCGTATATTTATGGAGACTTTTGAGGAATTATTTGGTTTCATACTGCCGTACAAGTATCCGATGAATTAATATTATAATCAAACGGTTTGTTAATACTAAAATTTAAGAAATTACAAAGTTCTGGATTTTTACATGTATAATAAAACCACAATCAATGAAAGTAAAAATTTATTCAAAATCTCTATAACCAAATGAAACCAAAAATTATATCGTTATCAAAACTACAAACATGGTCTTCAAATGGAGTAGGAAACATGTGGTAGTTTTTTTTTCTGCAACTGCACCACCAGTAATTTAGAAGATTCAAGAGATTTAACAAATTCTTATACATTTATCACAGATCAGATCAAGGCAAGGTCGTTACAGCAGGTTTATTTATAAAAATAACCTGTGAGCTTAGGATGGTCAGATAACATTTTTAGGGACAAACATTGCAACCAGCCATTCCAGTCTCACCCTAGCCATAGATATCCGACGAATTAAGATTTGTAACCTCCTTCCATTACATATATATGCATTGATGACCAATTTCACGAAAAGTTTAATTATTTCCTGAAATGGAGTTTTTTCTTCCAATACGGGACCTGAAATGATATCCGAGGAAAAGTTTAATTATTTCAGGAAACTGAATGGAGTTTGGAAACTTACATCATACTTATTGCGCAAAAAAAAAGGAAGCAAAAAGCAATGGTTATGTTTGCCCCTTAGTAGATGACTATTTTTAAGAATGGGCCATTTGAGTAGATTAGTACTGAAGGCATTTGGCAGATTTCGGTGATTTCATGATCAAGGTAAGTAAATTGCAATAAATGGTACAAGATTCTGGTGAAATATTTAGGAGCACGGATGTAAAATTCCAAATGTACTGTGAGAAAAACCGATATTAAAACCATTCCTATGACACCAAAGGTTTTATTTTCCTGGATTTTATGCATTCAGTTGGGATCTATCATTCCGAGAAGGTCAGAACAAAATTCATCAATATTTTTTTTTTGGTGGCGGACATTTTTGGTGTTCTTTTTGCCACGGTCTATTCAGAATGACTGAAAATACAAACGTTTTTCAGTTTGTAGAAAATATCATTTGAGTGATTTCTCGTATTAAATTTGTGTTAGTGTGTATACTAGGAAAATAATCTAATTACTTGTGAATGTTATTTAAACTTCGTATGTTCGATCTACATTTAGTCCGGTAGAGTCAGAAATTCAACATTCAGTTAAGCATCCTAAAAGTTTGCAGATGTCACCGTGGTACAGTAATAAAGTCGTTGGGTGATGATATCACCGACCTAAGTTCGAACTCGTCCGTATTTGGGTGGGGGATTTTTCACTTTCTTTTCATATCTACCTGGGTTTGTAGGTAGTATACCTCTTTGAGGTTTAAACTTTAATATAACTCGTCCTAGAAGTATCAGTGTGATGCAGTTTCTTATGTTAAACCAGTTTCTCTTGGAATTAGCTGATAATTTCTTATGGTTTGTAAAAGCTACATCTTTAGTCGAGAATTTCTTTAGAAGTTGCAAGTTAGATGAAGTTTCTTTTTTGATCGGTTAATATGAAAGATTTATTCAAACAACGCACCCAAGCCGTGTGTAGGCCTATACAACTAAAGAGAGAACACAAGAGTAACTAAACAGAAACACAAACAAGAACTAAAAGAGTAGAAAAAAATTAAAGAACAAAGTGATACCGTTATTTGCAGCCTGCGAACCTTAACAAGAAGGCCAACCACTTCAAGTAATCTCATCTATCTCCTTGAAAGTTAAACCCTTGTGAATCTGTGATTTTTCTCAGCATCAGAAAACATCTGACGACGGTATTCTTTCGAAGATGGGAAGCTTAAACCCCACAGAGAACCATGATCTAACAGCTTGTTTGCTGAAAGATCGATACAAGGTACAAGAGATTTTGGAACACGTTTCTGATTTGCACTCAAAGTTCCATTAGGGAGGAGACCCGTTGCCTTGGATTTTTGACTCATTTTCTGTTTAAAACCAAAGTTGGCTCGGATGAAGAAGGTTTTTGAATGCTAAGCTCCAAGTCTTCCACTACCAACTCCGAAGAAGCAACCCGCTCCTCTTCAAGACCATGAAATTAATTATAATTTTCGAAACCAGGTGGAATGGATGGATCAATGGAAGTGGAACTTTCTCCTTCCATAACCTGTTGAGCGCATCTATCAACCTCAGAATCCAACTTAATACCTTCTTGAATCTCATTCGCAGTTAAAGTTTCTTTCTTGCTATTAGACTTTTTCTTCTTCTTACTAATCTTGCAAGAGACATTAACATCTTCCATCTTATTTGTTGCATCCTTGCTTATTGACTTGCACTTAGCAACCAAAAGACACACACCTTTACTATTACTAGTACTAGTATCAGCGTCAGAAGCTGCAACCAAATTCTGATTCAAGAGCTCCTGATTCTCGCAAGAAAATTCAGTAAAGATCTCTCCTTCTTCGAGACCACAATCGTTCATACCTTGTGTAAGGCATGTATTTGGAGGGAAGCCCACACCAATAGCAGGAACCTCTTCATTTTTGTCACCATTCTTCTTTAAATTTCTTTCCACACCAGTACCATCTTTGACAACCATTTTCTCCACTACTGCTCTTGAATCCATGCAATCTAAGTCTAAATGTCCCACAATCATACACTGGATACAGTATTTAGGAACCTTTGGTATCACAATTTTTTTTGAAAAAATTCGCCGAACTTTGTTTCAATCCAAAACTTCTCTGGAATTGGCTTTGCAAAATCAACTTTAATAATAATACTAGCACAATAACCATAATCACATCTTAAAGTAGCTTCATCTACCTTAATTGGGCGACCAATACCTTTACCAATTGCAAGAAGAATTTTTTCTTTCTAAAATTCCAGACATAGTCCTGGAAATCTTACCCAGACAAAAGATGTGGAAACTCTTTGATTTTCAGGATGAAAATTGGGTTCCCAATTCCTTAAGCGAACAAATTGTTCTTCCACTTCCCATGACCTAGACTTCAAAAAAACATTTATCAGAATCATTATCAAGTTTAATGGTGAAAAAACCCTTACCAATTGGAATAATCTGACATGAACCCTATAAACTCCATTGATTCCTGATAATTTTTTCAGCATCTACAATCTTTAGTTATTGAAAATCAAGTCGTCTAATCAACGAAAATTTCCACTGACCGAGACCTTTATCGAACAAATCATCTGGTACTGAGATAGATGGATCATTACCACGCTTTCCAGCTTCAGGTAGCGAAGAAGTTTCAAGTTAGAATTTCTTTCGACGAAGTTCACTAAACTGATTATAGGTTAGATAAAGTTGCAAGTTAGAATTTCTTTGGATGCATTTTTTTACTTGTAGTTCCAACCTAGTAGGTTATCAAGTGTCATACTTTTCTAAATATATGATACCAAAAGTCTGTCTCTAGTCACCAGGCATTTATTTATTTACTTTTTTTTTTTTTTTTTTTGAATGGTATTGTCTCTCTGTTTCACTTATTTTGTAGGCATTGGCTGCTTTGGGACCGAAGGTGGCACTCTTAAACAACATGCATAGAGGCTTTTCCTGATGATTTAGCAGGTAATCAAATGTCTATGGATCAAAGTGTATGTGGTGGATTTTTGGAATTGAGATGGTGGAAAAATTGATCTAAATTTATTATTTCGAAGCGAACTGGAAATCCGAAAATAACAAAATAATTGTGCAACTAAATTGAACAATCACTTTTCCTTTGTACTTGTTGTTATTATGTTTTTTTTTTGCTTTAATAAACCATTGGACTTATCTAGTAAAAATAAAATAAAAAGAATGTCGGCCTCCACTGAACTTGCTCTAAATAGTAAGTAACATAGCCATGGGCCTGGGAATACCTGATGCATGTGTTAGTCACTTGATGATCCATATTTGCCCCCTCAAAGCCCAATTGGCATGGGTTACAAGACTCATTTCCTGTTTTGAGGTATACTGGATTTTTTGAGGGATACTAAATAATGCCAAAATAGGGTTATTAAATAAAAAACAACATCACCCCTTATCCATCCTTTTTGATAATGGCATAACTACCCTTACATAATTAGTGTTAATGATTATGATTAGATTCGATTAATTAGAAATTTTAAGGATTGATTAAAAATTAAATTATTAGTGTTAAATTAGTAAAGAAATCAAATTTATGTGAGAGATTTAAAATTTTTGAGAGGAAGAAGAAGAAGTGAAAAAAACTTGGGTTTCGAGATTTTAGTGATTAGAAGTGACCAAAATGTGTGATTCAAATCAGGGGTAGACTTCTATACGAGGTTTAATGTCCTTTTATAAGTTGAATCCATCAAAATAGTGAATTTTAAAACCCAAATCTACTGACCAGATGAACAGTTCGACTGATAACTTGTCAGCCGAATTTAGGTATATTTTCGAAACCCAGAGGTTCGGCTGACAAGTTATCAGTGAACTTTACTCTGTAACTCACGAATTTAGGTTCGTCTGATTCGAACAAAAAATCGTTGTTAGCCGAACCTATGTGTATTTTCAAAAAACAGAGGTTCGGTTGATATCTTGTTAGCCGAACTTCACTCTGTAACTGACGAATGTAGGTTCGGTTGATTCGAACAAAATCTAGCAAAATCGCATTAGACGAACATAGTGTTTCTCTAAATCATAAACTAGGTTCGGCTCAAAATTGATATTCCAAGATCAGCCGAACTGATCTTCTGAAAATCCTAATTTCATCTTTGAAATCATATTTTATCGATCAAACAGAATAAAATCAATCAAAAACAAGATGGGTTTGTTACAAATGCATTCTAAAATACGTATAAGAGCAATTGAGTTTGGATTTCGCACTCCAACATTGCTCACTTCGATTCGTGTTTCCTTTGACAGATTGATTGTTTGATTGAATTGGAGTCCAAGATGTTTAAGTTTAAAGGTTATTTTGATTTTTAATTTTAGGTTTTTGAGTATAAGGGCACTCTAGTAATTAGATTATTTAAGTTTAAAGGTTATTTTGATTTTTGATTTTAGGTTTTTGAGGATAAGGGCACTATCGTTAGACTCCCCTTATAAAACCACCCTAGATGGGGTAATAAATAAATATGCCTCAAAAAAATCACAAAATTGGTTAAAAAGACCAAAATCAATAATTCCTGCGTGAAGGTTTTGATACTGTTTAAATGGAAAAAAATGTTAAAATAGCCAGGATGTAACCAGTTTCATCCTACCCATTTTCAAATACTTTTTCTTATTTTTAATTTACATCAGGATGCATCCAATTTCATCCTCGCTATTTTTTAAGTTTAAGCCAGAATGAATCCAGTTTCATCCTTGTTATTTTCTTTTGTCCATTTCACTCTTATTAATTTTTATTCGTTCATTAGAACCATGTTTTAAAAATATTTGGACAAATGATCCATTTTCCGCAAAAAAAATCAGTACGCCTCAAAATAAGTTTCCATTTCTAGGGACAAACTATTTTATAATTTTGTAACCTTCATTAGAATATTACGGCAAAATATTTTGTATCGGCTTCAAAGAAGTTAGATTAAGACAAGTTACCTAAAAAATAAACATTTCTGGATGAATATACTATATTATGCTGGCGAGAGGATTGAAGATAGAAATGGTAAGCAAACAAACAAAAAAACTCCCATTGTAGAAACAAAAAGTGAAAAAACAACAAATTTAAAGCATGTCCCGTGACCTTTGTGACAATATATTACTAACGTACATGGGCTTTAGGAGCCATTCCGCACCTGAAGCCCTTGCCAAGGACCGTAGCTCACTCATTACAAATTAAGAGATCATTTTGCATTTCTTAAGGTTTTAAATATGACACAAACAATTAGCAACTAAAGCAAAATAAATAAATAAAAGAATTTGAATTTGATGATCTATCTAGTGATGAAGAAGCTCAAGTGCTTCTAACAAAGTATCCTTAAATCTACCAATATCAAGCTTTACATTTTGTTGGTCTAAATACACAGACTTAACTGCACTCCACCCTTTTTCTGAAAATGAATCAGGATCCATAAAAATGGCATGATCAGCTGGGTATTGTTCTTCCAAACTGCTCTCTTCTACTGTTATCTTGTACTCAAGGTATCTCAAGTTCATTGCTTCAGCTGGTTCTCCATAAATATGCCTGCCAAATTCTTCCAAAGGACCTAACGGAAAGACTTGAATTAGTATTGCATTAGAAGGAAGAAATAGAAGATTAGTGCAACCAGCTCCGTGCACAGCGACCATCACATCGCATGAATTCACAATGTGTGTGAAATTATATGAAGTTGTTGTCACCCCGGGTTCCGCTACAACCACTTCATATCCCAAAGCTTTGGCCATCGTAACAATTTCTTCCTCATTTGTAAATCTTCTTGTTCTTTTACGTGAAAGGATTAATAGTCTTGGTTTCTTCTTATCATTTTTCTTAAGAAATTCTTCATCCATGTTTATTGCGGAAGATCTTTCCAATGAATACGACATCCTTAAAAATTCAGCGAAATCTACCATAGAATAGCCTTCCGGAGATTTCGTGGGATCGATTCCCAAATCTTTATGATGCTTGAGACCTACTGTTACTTTTTGGTAGCAATGTACGTCAACTTCTTTGTCGATATCGATGATTGGGTACCTAGATAGTTGTTTCATAATTGATTCATACTTCTTAAGCCAGTAAGGCTGTGAATTAGTTACCAGCAATTGAACTTCTTGGTGAAAATGATGAGAAGTGAGATAAAGTGGAAGCAATATTTCGGTGAAAGCATGGAACTGGTTTCCTGCATACCCTCCAACCGAAAATATTATTGCTGGAGTATTATGATTTATGTTGCAGTCAGGGGCTGCAGCTTGTTTGTCATTCTCCAGAAATGATTTTATTGATAATTCAGTAACATCTTTCATTGCCCTTTTGTCTCCTTTTCGAGCATAAGGTTTAATTCTCCATGATTCATTTGTCGATGAAGTAAAATATATGGAAGATGATTTCCCCTCGACCCTAATATCTCCTTCAATCTCACAAAAGTCAGACCTCAGTTCAAATACATTGCACGATGGCAAGTTCCAAATTCCATCCATTAGCGGTCTCAATCCAGCGTTATCGGCCAACTGCAAATTCACTGCAGCCAGAAAACAAACGTTAACCGATGATGCGCATTTGGCAGAACTTGATAGCATGCTTAGTTATTAAAATGCACGACGAAATGTAATTATATCCTGCAAAAAGTTTAAGAATACAAATGAAGAAAAACAATCTACTTACGGATCGAGGAAGAAGTTAGTAGAATGATTAAGAGTCCTCCAACCAATACCCCGTAAACGAGCTTTTTTGCAACATTTCGACCAAAGCTTTTCAAGAACACCTTTTCCAGCCCAATATCATAATTTTCTGAGTTATCCATCGTTTAGATAATTAATTTCCCAGCTATAGTGAATTCTTAACGTGTGTAATCAACGATGTAGGAACTCGTGTATATATATGGACATAGAAATTCCAATAGGATTAAAGACATAGTATTTGGAATGGTCGCTAAAGTTTACCTGCCGAACAAAAAACATATATTTGCAACATCATATACATGAATGCTGATGATGGCTTGATTGAATCACGCGGAATCAACATATTTCCCAGTTAGTATTGTTAATTAATGGTGTGCACGATGTTATAAAAATCCTTTATTCTTCCTATGATTTTTATTTGTATCCTTTCCTTAATAATAAGGGTCAAATGGAGAGGAATATATTGAATCTTTTTTTAACTGTGTAGATCCTCTGCCTTTTGCTACCGACATAAGGCGAGACGTGTTGCCACGATATCTTTGGTACGTATATGGGATATGTTGCGCTTTTGGAACAGACAAGCCGGTCGGTGAAGGTTTACAGAATTATTACATGTTAATTAGGGAAGGACAATTGCATCATCATGCTACGTGCATGCATGACTCAAAGACCAGGGATGAAGATATTAATTCAAAAAGCTGTCTGTGGGTTTGTATTATTTTTGTGTAACGATTATTTATGGGTTGGCTAAATAAAATTTCCTAATCTTTTTTTCTAATAAGCTTATAAATATTAGGAAATAGAGAATGGGAAGAAGAAGATAAAAAGTAGAGGGGAAGAAGATAGAGAGAAATTTTATTATTCTGTGTAATAGACAAACATTAGAGCCTATATTTATAAGGCTGGACACGGGGGCATCCCAGTAATAAACGAGTTTCATCCTAAATATTATTAACATAATTACACGTTTATAACACTCCACCTGATGACGTTGTGTCTAAGCTTATTGCCTCGTTAAAACCTAGTCAGGAAATCCTGAATAGATAAAACCTGATCGAAGGGAAAAGGGTACAACTATGAGTAAACTTAGTACAAAGACGGACATGTATACGCTGTAGTGGGAAAAACATTGATGAAGGAAAAAGAGTACAACATGATAGTCCAGTAAAATACCTTCTAATTTGATACTCCCCCGGATAAGTACTTCAGTTAAATCTTGGCTTGCAAATCTTGGAGTCGAGATTCCCCAATTTTGATAAACTAAATTCTTGAATCTGGAGACAGCAATGCTTTCATGAGATATTTTCCAGTTGATGAAGTCTTCTTTTGTGTTAGTCTTCTAATGGTAGTGTTTTCGAGTCTTCACGCTTCTTTAAATACATTTAGGACTTGCTTCTTGGATTACTAGCTTCTGGAAGATGATTTGGTGAAGTCGTTGATGGAGTTTCTTCGAAAAAAGAGTCAAGATGTCGATATATTACTGTAAATGAACAAAACGGTGTTTGTGTTCATACCTTATGTGGTTCAGAAGAACATCCAAATTTTCTAGGAGATTGTTATGTTGATTTGGTCTAACAAAATGACCTAGTCAATGGTGGGAATCCACCAAGTAATCGAATTTGATACAACTCCCCCTTCGATGAACACCGTGTTGAATTGATTCGCCTCACTAAAACCTTACCATTAAAACCCAATGGGATAAAAATATTGAAAGAAGGAAAAAGAGCACAAACATAACATTTTGATAGAAAATTAAATGTCAACGAGATTTTTCCCCATTAAAAACTTATCAGGAAAACCACATGGGATAAAACCCGAAACGAAAGAAAAAGAGTACAACTTTTGATGATTTATGAATGCTAACTTAACTATATGGGTATTATTGAAAACGCGCATCATAACTCTAGTCTATATCAAATAGACAAGTTTTAAGCAAGCATAATATTAATCTGCAGAATTAAGGGAAAAAAATATCATGCTACTAAAGCATGTATTTTTGTGTGTTTTAAGGACTCCTCAAGATATCTATAACGTTGCAATCATCAACTAATTAATCTGGATTTTTGGTTTTGTACCAAATTTCTAAAAACACGTAAAGAATTGTTAAACCTGACATAGTCGAGTCAAGTGGTTGCACGAATGTAATTAGAATCCTCCATGGATTACAAATACGAAATTGTTCTCCGACCACATATGAGTCCTTCAAGGACTACCATGCCAAATGTGTCTCATAAAAAGAACAATTATTGAACCAATCCTAGGGTATGAGCAAAACTGAAACCCTCAAATCATTTTTACAACGAACATATTTCTCGTATAACGCATTATGACTACACCGACCTGTAATTAATAGGTTTGGCACATTTAAGGTGTTAATTCTCAGATCCAAAATTGCGTTAATCGAGAAATCAATCCAATATAATTTGGATTGTATGCCAACTAATCACATATATCGATATTTCTCTGCAAAGAGGTTAAAAACCACCATCTTTTACTATTTCAGTAGCTACTGTAAATGAATACTTGACAATATTAACTAACTACGATCCTACACAATTCTCAAGTGTATGCATATATATCTTGAAAAATTCATAGAATTGCTGGTACCAGCACCCCCAAGCATTATAATCTCCTCATCTTCCAGTGAGGAAATATGAACTATGAGAATGTGGATCTTTTTGATAGACTCTATTGGAGCACTATCTGTAGCCTCTTATAAATGCTACATTTTTTTATAGATGTGACTGGATTTGCCTTTCCAAGAGGCATAAGCTTATTAAAAGTATAATGAAATATTTTCGCGCCTTGTTAGAGGTGGCAGCCTTTTTCGATTTGATCATGGTGGGAGAGAAATTTATATAACTTTAAAGTTAATAAGCACCAACGTTTGGTAGTGTGTGACGGACCAGAAAATTATGCTTGGAGCGCCTGGGACATGCCATAACTCCCCAGATGCGCCATGATGATGCTACGATCCGGGATTTAAAGGTAGGCAAATGCACGTTCATTTGCCCTTGCAAGCATTCTCGTGGAGCACGAAGCATCTAACTTAGCTTCCACACCGTTCCAAACTTACCCTTTTCCTCAAAAGGGTGTAAAGCCATAGGCCAAGGCCAATGCATCTTGCATGCATCACTGGCTTTGCCTTAACGTAGAAAAAACTTCTCTTACCCACTTAGCTTACTCTCTTGGACATGCCTAATTTTGTACTTGAAACATATGCCAACTCTTGTAGATTGATAGGAAGTATGAGCATCCACTTGTTGGCATGCAACTAAGCCTCATCAAGCTTGTCCATAATCATCTCTTGCATCAATCTACTGAGCTTAGATGATATGAGGGGCCAACGTGCTGGATCGGCAATGCTGCAAGTCATTGCGGATGTCTACGTACCCTTCCCTACTCTAAAGGGATCAAGCACAAACCATAGTTTATCCTCGAAGGGACAGTAGCTTAAGACAACTCGTTTGCGAGGCCATGGCCAAGCAATAATGGTAATAGCCTAGTCCGTATAAGCCGCTTCGTAAAAATGCATAAAGGATATGCATCATCGATCTCGTGGCATGGCATAGTAATGCCCATGCTTAACATGTTCCATTTGCAAGTCTACGCAGCTATAAATGAGGCCTAGGCATCATTTATACTCTTCCGTTTAAGCTATGAAGTTTACTTGGTGCATGGTCCGCATATGCACTTTCAACCAAGTAACTCTCACTATATATGTTAACTTGACATTTTTACAACTTAACTTTAGGGAGCAAAAATCATGCATCAACTCCCAAGGTCGTGATGGCCGCACATGACTCGGTGGCCAAATGTAATGTTCGGCCGTGATGGTTGTATATTCAGTTCTTCATCGTAGGCCAGTTCCAATGTCCGGCCATAATGGTTGAACACTTCCTAAGCCAGGTCCCGTGAAGGGTCGTGATGGCTGTATTTCCGTATTTGGCCCGTAGGCCATTTCAATGTCCAGTCGTGATGGCCTTCCGCTGCCAACCAGATGTCCATCCGTTATAGCTGTACATTGTCAACGCATTGGCCAAGGGCCAATGTTCCTTTCACAGAAGCTTTGGGTGAAGCTTCATCTCAGGCCATTGAGCATCTTTGAGCATGCTCACCCCTTTAAAGAATTTCGTCCCCGAAATTCAAAACAAAAACTATTATGGACAAATTATTCTATTTGGATTCCTGAAAAAAAGTCTCATATCAGATGCTCAGAAATAACTGGTTTATTCAAGTCGTCGTGAACATCAATGTAGACCTTCTTAGTAAACGTTCCATATTGCGTGCCCAGGGATCTAAAACTGCCAACAACATTACCGAGAATATCAAGTTGGCCAGTTGCCAAACGATATCTCAACCAGGTTTCCCAAGCGGCGTCCCATACCACCACTCAGGAATACCTAAAGTTAGAGACGACCACTTTCCAACATCAGAGACGGACAATTGCCAATACCTAAAATTAATTGCCAAAACAGATAATAGTCGGCCAGTTGCCAACATCAGAACCGACCAGTTCCCGATTCTAATAATTTATACGGCAATTTTCAAAGGTTAAGGGATGGCCAGTTGCTAATCCAACATCAGCCAGTTGCCGATGATAAAAATTGGCCAGTTGCCAACATCCGCGTAAAAATTGGCATACTCTCCAACTTTATTTCCTTTAGAAGGAAACGATATTCGTTTGACGAGTCCACTCCCCACAGTCCCTATAGTTTTCTCGGAACTTGCTCTAATACCAACTGTGACGGACCGGAAAATTACGCCAGGGGCGTCTGGGTGCGCAGGCCATAACTCATCAGATGCGCCATGATGAAGTTATATTCCGGTCCTTAAAGTTAGACAAATGCACGTCCATTTCCCTTGCAAACATACTCATGGAGCACGAAGCAACTAACTTAGATGATATGAGGGGCCAACATGCTGGAATGGCTATGATGCAAGTCATTGTGGATGCCTATATACCCTTTCCAACTCTAAAGGTATAAAGAACAGGCTGTAGTTCATCCTCGAAGGGACAGTAGCTTAATCCAACTCATTTGAGAGGGCGTACATGGCCAAACAATAATGGTAATGGCCTAGTCCGTATAGGCCGTTTCGTAAAATGCATAAAGGATATGCATCATCGATCCCGTGGCATGGCATATTAATGCACATTCTTAACATGTTCCATTGGAAAGTCCACGCAGCTATAAATGAGGCCTAAGCATCATTTATACTCTTCCGGCTAAGCTATGAAGCTTACTTGGTGCATGGTCCGCATATGCACTTTCAACCAAGCTTATATGTTAACTTGACATTTTTACAACTTAAATTGTGAGCAAAAATCATTCATCAATTCCCAAGGCCGTGATGGTCCCACATGACTCCCTGACCAAATGCAATGTATGGCCATGATGGGTGTACATTCAGTTCTGGCTCATAGGACAGTTCCAATGTCTGGCCATAATGGTTGAACACTTCCTGAGCCAGGTCACGTGAAGGGCCATGATGGATGTATTTCCGGCTTTGTCCCATATGCCACTTCAATGTCCAACCGTGATGGATGTCCGCTGCCAACCCGATGTCCATCCGTGATGGCTTTACATTGTCAAAGCATTGACCAAGGGACAATGTTCCTTTTCCTACGCAACAGAGGCTTTGGATGAAGCTTCATTTCGGGCCATGGTGCATCTTTGAGCATGATCCATGCTAAAAACACGAGGTGTTATAATATTCACCCCTTTAAAGAATTTCGTCCCCGAAATTCAAAACAAAAACTATTGTGGACAAATTCTTCGATTTGGATTCCTGAACACAAGTCCCATACCAGATGCTCAGAAATCACTGGTTTCTTCAAGTCGTCGTGAACATCAATTTAGACCTTCTGAGAAAACTTCCCATACTGTTCGAGCACTGCTCGGTTGAACTCGCAATCATTTCTATGTCAAGCTTGTTTGTCAAGTTTAGTTTCCAAAACTATAAGTCTTGATTTCTAGTCTACCATAGCTAAGTCTCGGACTAGGATAGTTAAGTATAGTTGAGCTCCAGACTCCATGAAGTTCATCATATGAAGACGAAGAGCTATTCAAGGAACTTGTGGAAATTCATCGACAAAAAGGTATGTGGAGACTTGAACTTATCTATCAATCGAAAGTCTATCTATTATATCTCCTACTCTTGAGACAAAATTCGTATAGCTATATAGACTTCGATTATATACATTTTCTATTTCGAGCCGAGTTTATCTCGCTTATCTATTTCTCGAAATATGTGTTGGTAAGCTTTCGATTTCGCTTTCACTATGGGAAAAATATACATCTACAACTGGAGTTTTACAACTCTTTGCTAAACATCGTAGAAAGTCCTATGTTTTACAACTGGTTTCAAAGGAAGAGTTGTCTTATATAATCACTACCAACCCTTAGGAACAAGGGGTTGGCGCTAAGAAAACAAACGACAACTCCTTAAGCAAAACAGTTGTGACGACATTTAGTTGTAACAACTTTGTTCCATAAAGGTAGTGACTTAGCCTATCACAATTCTCACAAGAGTTGTTGAAGAATACCAAAATATGATAATGAAAAATATGTTAGAGGGGAGATTCGAACATGAACCTACTGCATGGAAGTCTAGCTCATCAACCATCCTTACAGTTCACAAGTTTTTTTTTCTTTTTTTAAAAAAAAAACGGATAACAACACTTATAAGTGTTGTTGAAGTAAAAATATATAATGTTGGAAAAAGAATGAGGTTAAAGGGGAGATTCGAACATGAATCTACTGCATGGAAGTCTAGCTCATCAACCATCCTTACAGTTCACAAGTTTTAGTTTTATGTGTTTTTTTAAAGAAAACGTATAACAATACTTATAAGGGTTGTTGAAGTAAAAATATAGAATGTTGGAAAATGAGGTTGGGGGATTTGATCCTCAGCCTACTGCATGAAAGTCTACACCACTAACCATACCTACACTATCACAAGTTATCTCAAGTTTGTGGTTCTTTAATATACTAACTTTATGACAACCCTTTATATGAGTTGTAAAACAAAATATAATGTTCAAAAATAATGCTCAGGTGACTGAGCCGCAAAAAGCGCGAAGCCTTCTCTATAAACAATCAAATACATTCTTCTCTGTAAACAATCACATACATTCTACAATGACAATGATATCATTCTATATCTATTAGTTGATGAAAGCATGGGCTGAAATTGGCACCGCATAAGCCAAGTACTTCTCAAACTGGTCTCCTATTGCTTGGAAAAATCTTGCATATTCTGCATTCACAACAACTTCACCAAAGAGGGTTAAGTTCAAATATGTAACTTCCCTTTCAAAACCATAACTCAAATTTCAAAACAATAAGCTCCAAAGTCAATACATATCCTCAGTAGATTACAGATCTGGGTTACAAATCGATTAGGGTAACAAACCTTTGAGAAATTGGTGAAGGTGGTAAGTCTTCAACTTTGTGTAGGATTACTTGTAGGTGATGATGAAGTTGGTGAAGAAATCTCCTGAGATGATGAAGCCAAAATCGATGTAGGGAGAGATGAAGACGCTGCTCTGTTGAAGACGATGAAGTTAAGGGGGAAAAAAAGGATAAGAAAGGAATGGATATGGAAGTAATGATGTTAAGGGCAAAAAAAATGAATGGATGGTTGTAGATGAAATGGATGGATTCGTCGTTCTTACCAAGTTTCTGACTTTGAGTAGTTAACTCGCGGCTAGGTTTCGATCTCGGAGCCTGGTATGCATACAATATGCAGAAACAGGTTTTGTTTAAGGTTTCGTAGAATGTTCCTAAGGAACCTTACCTGTAACTGGATGGATTCATCGTCCTTACCAAGTTTCTGACTTAGAGTAGTCAACTCACGGTCAGGTTTCGATCTCGGAGCCCGGTATGCATACAATATGCATAAATAGGGTTTGTTTAAGGGTTCGTAGAATATTCCGAAGGAATCTTACCTGTAAATGGATGTATTCGTTCTTATCAAGTTTCTGACTTAGAGTAGTCCACTCGCGAACAGGTTTCGATCTTGGAGCCTGGTATGCATACTATATGCAAAAATAAGGTTTGTTTAATGTTTCGTAGAATATTCCGAAGGAATCTTACCTGTAAATGGATGGATTCGTCGGTCTTACCAAGTTTCTGACTTAGAGTTGTCCACTCTCGGCCAGGTTTCGATCTCAGAGTGTGGTATGCATACAATATGCATAAATAGGGTTTGTTTAAGGTTTCGTAGAATATTCCGAACAAATCTTACCTGTAAATGGATGAATTCGTCGTTCTTACCAATTTTATGACTTAGAGTAGTCAACTCGCGGCCAGGTTTCGATCTCGGAGCCTGGTATGCATACAATATGCAGAAATAGGGTTTGTTTAAAGTTTCCTAGAATATTCCGAAGGAATATTAACTGTAAATGGATGGATTCATCGTTCTTACCAAGTTTCTGACTTATAGTAGTCCACTCGCGGCCAGGTTTCGATCTCGGAGCCTGGTATGCATACAATATGCAGAAATACGTTTTGTTTAAGGTTTCGTAGAATATTCTGAATAAATCTTACCTGTAAATGGATGGATTCGTCGTTCTTACCAAGTGTCTGACTCAGAGTAGTCAACTCGCGGCCAGGTTTCGATCTCGGAGCCTGGTTTGCATATAATATGAATAAATAGGGTTTCTTTAAGGTTTCGTAGAATATTCTTAATGAATCTTACATGTAAATGGATGGATTCGTCGTTCTTACCAAGTTTATGACTTAGAGTAGTCAACTCGCGGTCAGGTTTCGATCTCGGAGCCTGGTATGCATACAATATGCAAAAATATGGTTTGTTTAAGGTTTCGTAGAATATTCCGAAGGAATCTTACATGTAAATGGATGGATTCGTCGTTCTTACCAAGTTTCTGACTCAAAGTAGTCAACTTGCGGCCAGGTTTCGATCTCCGAGCCTGGTTTGCATACAATATGAAGAAATAGGGTTTCTTTAAGGTTTCGTAGAATATTCCGAAGGAATCTTATCTGTAAATGGATGGATTTGTCGTTCTTACTAAGTTTCTGACTTAGAGTAGTCAACTCCCGGCCAGATTTCGATCTCGGAGCCTGGTTTGCATACAATATGCAGAAATAGGGTTTGTTTAAGGTTTCGTAGAATATTCCGAAGGTTTCATAGTTTAGGTTTGTTTAGCGATTCATAGTTTGTTTGTCGTTATACCGAATTTGAAGTTCGAATCAACACCGAGCTTCATATTTATCGATTTCGATGATGTATCATGCTAAGTTTGAAGTCAGAACCCTCCCGAAGCTTCATGATTCATAGTTTGTTTGTCGTCATACAAAATTTGAAGTTCGAATCAACACTGAGCTTCATATTTATCGATTTCGATGACATATCATGCTAGGTTTGAAGCGTGAACTGAAGTTATTTCATGACTTGTATGACTAGTCAAAATTACTTCATGACTTATGTTACTAGTTGAAATTCAAACCGGAAGCAAAAAGAGAAAGCACAAAAACATAAGGAAAAGCACAAAGAAAACAAAAAGAAAACACAAAGAGCTTCATATTTATCGATTTCAATGGTGTATCTTGCTAACCCGAGTCTTGCAGTGTGAACTTTAGCTAGTTCATGACATATATGACTAGTCGAAATTACTTCATGACCTATGTGACTAGTCGAAATTTAACCCGGAAGCACATAGAGAAAAGGGCTTGCGGCACAACTTGTTGCTCGCTTGCCTGCTATGTAACATTTTTAATTGGATTATTTTTTTTGATTTTTTTTATAGAGAAAGCACAAAAAAACACAAAGAAAACACATTTTCCTTGATCCATATGACAGTCTTAAATCAAATCTCTACCGTCCAAAAATATCCTTAATCCGTATGACCATTTTAAATCAAATATCGACCATTCAAAGATAGGTATATAGAAGATCAAAAGAAAGTTCTCACAATTTCTTCACTTCCTCTTTTATCTTCGTATCTAACCTCTCAAAACTTCCTCCTCCCTCATGAAAAAAAACCCTAATACAAGAAATCAACTCAACCTTCATCTATTACTTTTGATGCGTTTATGAGTAGATCTGGTCCGATTTTCGTCATTGTTTGTGGTTAGGGTTAAAGTAGATTGGAAATTTGTGAGTTGATTAGATTTTTTCGATTTCGAAGTTTTGGGGTAAACTGTATTCTCGGTAACAATCAACATCAGCAACTTCTCCATCTCTGATTAATAAAACCCGTACCTATTAGCTCACCATCTCAAACCCTAACCCAAGTCTCTTAAGCTTCAATTGCTTCAAATCTTCATAACAGAACTCAATTCTTCCATCTCTATAATTCGAACTCAAACACAAAACCCTAGACTGTTGACAACTCAGATTTCTATGTTTGAGCTAAGAGATGGAATTTAGGGTTTAATTACTGAGAATCGAGAGATGACTAAGAAGAATTAGGTGATGGGTTTCTGTGGCTGTTCTTCAAGGGTGAGAAGACTAAGAACTGGTGCTGTTTTGATGGGGTTGAACTCGATTTCAGAGACAAAGAGTTGGGATTTGACGGGGGTTTAAAGCAAGAGATGTGGAGAAATTGGGTTAATTTGGTGAACAGCTGCAAGAATAGAGAAGGGGAATTGGTTTCTGGTCGAGAAACAAAGAAGTTGTTGCCGTCAATTTTGGTTAGTTTAATTTCTAAATGTTGGTCGTGAATTCTAGACTGCAGTGATGGTTGCTGGCATTTGGAGAGAGTTAAGACATGGAATTGAAGATTGAAATCAATAAAAAAGCAGTCAGACTTGGGGATTTTATAATCTCATCCAAGATTAGGTCTATTGGTAGATGTTCCTGAGAGAAGGAAGATTTTATTGATGAGTTTGCTCTTTTGGGTTTTTGTTAAATTTGTACTGTGAAGTTCTTGTACTCGATTTGTAGCAGATTGATATCAATATCAGTGAAGTTAGTGATGTTGTGTGCTGGGTGGTTGCGGATTTGAGTTCGCTGTGAAACTCAGTTGAGATGAATCTTGGGTTTGATTGGAAGAAGATGGCAGCAAAAGCTTGGATAGATAATGTACGTGTTTGAATGGGTGATGGTTACACAGAAATGGTCAATTAAATGGTGATGTTTCCATTGATGCGTAGTATTCTGTCAACAATAGCAAATGAATACTGGGTCTTGATTTAATGGTGATGGAAGCGAAATTAAATGAAGGGTTCGCTGTTGACTTGAGTTTAAGAAGTTCAGTGAAGTGAAGATGGTGATGGCAACAGCAACAACAAAGACAATATCAATGCATGAATGTGTTTTTGCTGAGATGTTTTCGAAATGTGATCTCGTTGGCTGATATAACTGAAGTCAGTGGTGGTTATTTTCTCGAATCTGTAATGGGTTCATTCGAATTGGTTGCAAGGGTATTGAAATGAGCTATGCAGTTCAGTGGTTGTATCCAGATCTGGTGGAGATGATTGATGGTAAGCAGTGCAAGGAGATATAAATCGCGAGAACTCGGGAAGCAACAATAGATGGGACTTTGACAATGGACTGGGTGCTGGAGAGTTGAACTGAAGCTTAGTTGAGGTGCCAGTTGTTGAATTTCAGTTAGTGCTGCAGTGAATTATATTTAAGTCTGTTTCTTGAAATTCCTTTCATCTTCTAACTTAAAGTTGATCCGGTGTTTGTTTTGTTGAGCAGGGTGTTCTTGTTATCAAGGTATAGATCATGTTAGATTAGGATCCCAAAGGAAAGAATGGTCCAATGACTTCATTACCTGATATTGTTACAATCCACCAACCTATGAATGAAGAAGACTCATTAGCAGGCCTTCAGTGATGGCTCCTACCGAAATCGAAATGCCAGCTCAAATGGTAGGTATAGTAGCTTGAATTGGATGGGTTTCTAAACTGGAGTCATTTTTGAGTTCTGTAATTTCTCAGAAATTCTAGATCTGAAAATATAGGAGAGAGAAAGTAAATCTGAGAATGATTTCTTCTCTCTTACTTTTTGACTATATATATGTTCATTATCCAAAGGGTATTTCTGCCACTACAAGATGACATTTACATCATCCATGACATCACCCTAGGACCAAATTATAATTTTTAGGACCAAACTATAATTTATATTACCAAATAGACAATTGACTAGGTCAATTGGACTAGACTCTCTCTAATATATTAGTCCTAGGACTATATGGTATTTCCTTGTTCATTCATTCATTCTTAAACAACTTCAAACTTCATTTACAAATATAAACTAGGTTTACCTGCAATTGCAGCTTTAAGCTTTTCACAACAAACACTAACCAATCCTACAACCCACATTAACAATCTTTTCTTCATTTTATCAATTTAAACACACATATACCCTTCTCGACAACTTCCATTTCTTAAAGCTCAATCCCTGCATCATATACTATCATCCTCAAATTCAATTCATCTACATTTCAACATGACTGCAACTCTCCCCATTATGTTCATGAGCTACAACTGTAACTCCATTCAACATATAACAAATCCCTGTAACTTACTAACAACTACAGAATCGTCACCTGCATATCCATCTCAGCACCAACAGTACTTCTAAGTTCATATCCTTGTAATTATAATTCATTAGACTCAATCCAATACAACCAGCCAAGCAACATCACCATCACCACTTGTAGTACCCATTCTGCAATTCTTGTTTCATACACACCACCGTCTCTACCACCAACATCACTAAGTTATGACTGCAACTCAAAAACTTCACACTTACAACCATCTTCAACACCACTAGAACTAAACTCATCTCAGTTGTATAACAGAATCACTAACAGCAACACTACATCCAAACTCAACTGCAATACGGTCTCAAACCTCATATGCAACATCCATATAAATTATACTTCACTTCTCAACTGTAATTCAATCTCCACCCAAATAAACCCATTAACAATGAACTGAATTAAATCATTTTTTCAAGAAATCGGAATTAAATTTAGAAACTACAATTCCATCTCCATTTCATAATAGCACCAGTTCCAACTCACATACCCCTTCAGCTAAAACGACTAACCTAATATTCATCTAACAGATTATGGATTCAATCTATAAAACATCTTATTCAACAATAATTACCAATCTTCAAATATGAACTAATTTACTTAGGAACTAAAAGGACTATTACCTCAGATTAAATTCCAAACTGAATTAGATGATTCACCATCTGCTTAATCTTCAACCTTAACACTAACTCGCTCAATTGATCAACACCTTATGATAATCTTACCCAAGCAGTTGGAATTGAATTCTTCTTCACTTGTCTTGATTCTCAGAACACCAACAACCCACCGATTCAACTCTAAAACGGATTTTAAACAACAGAGAGACTTACCCATTCACTAACTTGCTTTGAATTGCTAATTCACCAAACCAGTACCGCCAAATCATTAATTTCTATTTCTTGAAGATCAGAAACCCTAATTATCTTTTCCTTTCAGTTCAACTTCAGAACAGCTTCACTTCATCAATCAAACACCAACCCTTTCCTATATCAGCCAAACACAATCTTTAATTCCTCTTATACATCATTAATTTGAACTTTAATTCAATTCTCTGAGAAACCCTAACTTTATCAAACGATAATCAATAATCAACACTACTCTCATCTCTTCATTAACATCAACAACATCTTCCTCCGTCGCCCCAAGGATTGGGTTTATCTCATCATTAGGAAAACACGCTCAAAATTCATTTTTTTGCTCAAAGGTGGTGTACAAATGATGAAATGGGAGAAACAATGATAATCGGGTTTGCAAGAGTTATAAGTGTTACAAACTGAAAATCGCTGATTCTCGACCCATGGCTGTGTGTCGTTTCCACTGTTGAAAAACGACTGTCTTGGATGGTCTATTCTTCCCGTTCTTCAGATGAACAGCAGCAGAAAAATATTTTTGTAACTTGATTTTTTCGACTCTGTGATGGTCTATAATCTCCCAAACTCTCCGTAAACCTTCTATGATATTCCATCACCTATTTATAACCTATCAACAACAAAATCTCACGTAATAACTTCATATAATTCTCCATTATTCTTCACGGCCAGTTTAGGAAATAATTCAGATTTTTTTATCTCTACACGCGTTTTGAAGCTTCCAAATTGACATATTTAACTCCTTCACAGTCCAAATAGTTATTAGGGTCTTCCAAACACGTGCAAAATCCTCTTCTGCTCGCGCAAATCCCGTGATATCCTCTTCTGAGAATAAACTCCCCTGTTTTCTTCCCGTGAATTATCTAGACAAATTTAGCCAATTAAATCACTCATGATAGTTTTTTTGGGACATATCACAACTACCTAACAAATTTCAGCCCTTTAATCGACCCTGAACTCCTTCAAATATCGATAGAAAAATCACACAGTTCTGTTTTTATTTTCCCGCCAAAATTCAGTTTTGAGATGTTGAAGATGAAGTGCCCCTATCCTGTTCTGTGGTGCGAATAACAAATGAGTGCTGAGGAAAAATTTGGGTGCTGAAGATGAATTTGGGCTACACATAACCTTGGGTGCCCCTTAGCCAAATCTGGGGTCCGTATAGCGAATGTCCTCTAGGGGTTCAAATAACACTTTTTGAGCAACTTTTTCCACACAAGTGTATTTCTCCAAAAACACCTACACAAACATAAAAACACCATAATAAGTACAAAATCAAGCACTAGCAATAGAGACATTGAGGACAATTCAGACACAAAAATGTGTTTATCAAATACCCCCAAACTTATTATTTGCTAGTCCTCGAGCAAATCTAATCTAGAAAATAAAATGACTACACTTAGCACGTGCAGCAAGCCGTTAAACCGCTAGGTGGCCCTAGCGGCGGAGTATTGTCTCCGGAGGGTTTACCAGAGGTGTACCCACAAAACCTTTACTCCAGACCCTAGCTATCTACGCAGAACCTTGGAAGGCACTAAGGAATCTCCTTGGTTGGCATACAAAACTATAGGAGGAAGTACCCTGATGCGAATTTCCAATTGTCGTACACGAGTTTGCACTCAGCATACAATAATTCATATATAAGTGACAGATCTCTACTCAGATAGTTTCTAGACATCATAACCGGAGTCAACCAATCATATGGAAAGATTAAGAAGATGGATAACAAAAAAATAGATGGTTAAAGTGAACGGTGTTTCCCATATCTGTCTGAAGGCCTCTGCCAAGATGATCCTATCCTAATGGACTGAGATACCGGTCTGACTAATATCAACATAACTGGCATATACAAGGGGACCAGTGGTCGATAAACCTAACTCTAGGTCAACACAACTGCATATACAAGGGCACCAATGGTCGACTTTATTGAATTTATTCCGGTTGGTCTGGTCTGGTCTCAATTTTTTTTTATCTCAATCACTCTATTTCACCTAGCAATGGTAACAATTTGAGTCGTGTACCCCACCAAATCACTTAAGAAATAAAAAACAGAAGGGATTAGGATTCAACGAGTTATGGCGAAACTACCATGTTTTTTTTTAATTCTAACACTTGAGCTCTGTGCTTTTATGAAGAGACTCTTTAGATGTTTCCATATAATCATATTGGTTCCTCAACTCCTATAACCAAGATGTTCCCATCCACTTAGATTGGTTAGTTCCAACCTTAATAAGCATAAATTTCTAGGCTCTGGAGTTTATTTATTGCAACTAAAAGCTAACAAAAAGTTTCTTCCCCACACCGAAACTTAAATCTAACATTTTCCTCAATGTTTCTAATGAAAGAGCAATACCAAAAAGCAAAGTAACATAAGGAATCAGTAAAGAGAGAAGTCGGAGATATAATACCTGGGTGAAGAGAGAAACCAAAAACTAATATACAACATACAATCGCCTCGATGGTCAATCAAGGGTAAACAGGGTCCTCCAGAGGGACCTCCTCAATATCACCTGTAGGAAAGGGATCTAAAAAGGGTTTCAATCTCTGAACGTTATCCTTCGAAAAACTACTACCATCTGGTGTCTCGATCTCAACAGCTCCATGAGGAAAGACGGTGCGAACAATAAAAGGACCCGTCCACCGAGAACGTAACTTCCCAGGGAAAAGATGCAAGCGGGTATCATACAGAAGAACTTTTTGACCTGGAGAAAATGACTTCCTTAAAATATTTCTATCATGCACAAGTTTCATTTTTTTCTTACACTCCTTTTCACTATCGTAAGCATCTATACGAATCTCTTCCAACTCATTGAGCTGGAGTTTCCTATGGGCTCCTGCCTTGTCAAGTAAAAAATTTAGCTGCTTAACATCCCAATAAGCTCTATGTTCTAACTCAACAGGTAAATGACATGACTTGCCATACACAAGCCGATAAGGCGACATTCCAATGGGGGTCTTAAACGCAGTATGATAAGCCCATAAGGCATCAGTAAGCCTAGACGACCAGTCTTTCCGATTAGGATTAACTGTTTTCTCTAATATACGTTGTATATCCCTATTGGAAACCTCTACCTGACCACTAGTCTGTGGATGATATGGGGTAGCTACCTTATGTGTAATACCATATTTCTTCATCAAAAGCCTAAAAGGTCCATTACAAAAGTGCGACCCTTCATCACTAATTATAGCTCGCGGTGTACCAAAACGTGTAAGTATATTATTTTTCAAGAACTCAATCACAACCCTATGGTCATTAGTCTTAGACGCAACCGCCTCAATCCACTTAGAGACATAGTCTACAACGACAAGGATGTATAAGTTACCAAAAGAATTAGGAAATGGACCCATAAAGTCAATACCCCATACATCAAAGACCACAACAACTAAAATAGGGTTCAAGGGAAACATGTTCCTACGGGAAATGGTTCATAATTTCTGGCAATGTTCACAAGTAACACAGTAACTGTGGGAGTCTTTAAACAACGAAGGCCAATAGAATCCACACTGCAATATTTTAGCAGCAGTCTTCTTAGCACTAAAGTGACCCCCACAAGCATGATCATGACAAAAGGAAATAATACTGAACTGGTCATTCTCAGGTATACATCTCATAATAATCTGGTCTGGATAATACTTAAACAAATAAAGATCATGCCAAAAGAAGTGATTCACCTCGGCTAAAAACCTAGAACGATCTTGTTTACCCCAATGTTGGGGCATTTGACCAGTAACAAGATAATTCACTATATTTGCATACCAAGGTTCTTGGGTAACAAAAAACAGTTCTTCATCAGGAAACTATCCCTAATAGGAGGAAAATCATTAAGGGTATCCACAACAAGCCTAGACAAGTGGTCTGCTACTACATTTTCTGCACCTTTTTTTTATCTCTAATGTCTAAAGAAAATTCCTGCAACAATAGGATCCATCTAATCAATCTAGGTTTAGTATCCTTCTTGGAAAGAAGATATTTCAAAGCAGCATGATCAGTAAAGATTATGACCTTAGAACCTAAGAGGTAGGATCTAAACTTGTCTGAGGCAAACACAATAGCTAATAGTTCCTTCTCCGTAGTGGTATAGTTCAACTGGGCATCATTCAGAGTTTTGCTAGCATAGTAAATCACATGAAGTAACTTATTTTCTCGCTGACCTAGCACAACACCAATAACATAATCTGAAGCATCACACATGATCTCAAAGGGTAGGTTCCAGTTGGGTGCCTGGACTATGGGGGCGGTAGTGAGTAAATTCTTAAGCTTCTCAAAAGCCTCTAAACAAGCATCATCAAAGACAAACTAAACGTCTTTTGCAAGCAAATTGCAAAGAGGTCTAGAAATTAAACTAAAATCCTTAATGAATCGACGATAAAAACCTGCATGCCCTAAGAATGACCTAATATCTCTTACGGTTTTTGAGACCTGTAAAGTTTTAATGAGGTTAACTTTGGCTCTATCTACCTCTATACCCTTCGAAGATACGATATGCCCTAGAACAATTCCTGAACGAACCATGAAGTGACATTTCTACCAATCAAGCACTAAATTCTTTTCTTTACATCTAGTCAAAACTATTGGCAAATGATGCAAGCACTCATCGAAATACGAACCAAACACTGAAAAATCATCCATAAAGACCTCTAAGAACCGTTCTACCATGTCAGAAAATATGCTCAACATACAACGCTGAAAGGTCGCAGGGGCATTACATAGCCCGAAAGGCATGCGTCTATACGCAAAGGTACCAAAGGGACAGGTAAAAGTGGTTTTCTCTTGGTCTTCTGGGGCTATGACAATCTGATTATAACCGTAGTATCCATCTAAAAAGAAATAATGGCTACGTCCAGCTAATCTCTCTAGCATTTGGTCGATGAAGGGAAGGGGAAAGTGGTCCTTCCTAGTGACCTTGTTCAATTTCCTATTGTCAATACAGACACGCCAACCTGTGGTCACCCGGGTTGGGATTAACTCATTGTTATCATTATGGACTACAGTAATACCGTATTTCTTGGGAACAACCTGAACGGGGCTGACCCACTTACTGTCTGAAATGGGGTAGATAATGCATTCATCTAACAACTTAAGAACCTCGGTTCGAACTACTTCTTTCATATTAGGGTTCAGTCGACGTTTCATCTCCCTAGAAGGTTTGGTGTAACTCTCTAAATAGATATGATGCATACAATCAGTAGGACTTATACTCTTAATGTATGCTATGGTCCACCCTAAAGCTTCCTTGTTATTCTGAAAGACGGTCACTAGCCTACTTTCCTAATCACTATCCAAGTCGGATGCTACAATCATAGGTAAAGTCTCAGACGGGCCTAAAAACACATATTTCAGGGTATCTGGTAATGGTTTTAGGTCCAACTTAGGAGGCTCTTCTAACGAAGGAACTAGGGTGGACTTAGAAACTGGTAGTAGTTCGAACTTAGGTTTCCATCCGTTATTAGTGTCTAACAAAGGGGTTGAGTCTAACAAAGCATTCACCTCATTAATCACATTATCATCATCAAAATCAATCCCAAAGTGAGCTAGGCATATCTCTGATGGATCTTCTAACAAAGTGTTTGGTAATGACTCCTCGACTAATGTTTCCATCATGTTCACCTCCTCTATGTTCGAGTCATCTAGTTCAGAGGGTAGATTACTAATATTAAAAATGTTCATCTCAACAGTCATATTACCAAAAGACAAATTCATAATACCATTTCGACAGTTAATGATTGCATTGGATGTAGCTAAAAACGGGCGACCTAAAATCACTGGTATTTGGTTCTCTGGGTCAGGGACAGGTTGGGTATCTAGGATAACAAAATCCACTGGATAAATAAACTTGTCGACCTCAATAAGAACGTCCTCGATCACACCACGAGGAATTTTAACGGACCTATCAGCTAACTGAAGTGTCATCTGGGTAGGTTTCATCTCACCAAGTCCTAGATTAAGGTACACATGGTATGGCAGTAAGTTCACACTGGCTCCTAAGTCAAGCAAAGCTTTCTCGACACGATGTTTACCTATTGTGCAAGAAATAGTAGGGGACCGTAGGTCTTTATACTAGATAGGAAGGCTTTCTTCTGGACACTAAGTTTTCGCTTTCGCGTACACATATCCTTAAGAAACTTGGCATAAGCGGGAATATGCTTAATCGCATCTAACAATGGGAGGTTGATAGTAACCTACTTAAAAACCTCCAATATATCATTAAAGTTGGACTCCCTCTTAGTTGGAACTAGCAGATGGGGGAACGGGGTTCTGGAAACAAAGTCGGGCTCAGCATGACCCTCATTGGTCTCTTTGGAGACTCTATCAGTCTCCTCATTTTCTGGCTCAGAAGGGTGAACAACAGCATGTTCACTATCAGGCATGGCAACCTTGTTGTCAACTTTCTTTCCACTCCTAAGGGTTGTTATAGAATTCATATGATTGTACGATTTCTCTCCTTTAGGGTTAGGATCAGTTTGACTAGGGAATCTTCCATCTTCTCTTTCACTAAAAAACTTAGCTATTTGGCCGACTTGAAGTTTTAAGTTAGCAAGAGACTGGGAATTATTCTTAAAATTCTGCCTGGTTTCTTCTTGAAAACCATAGTGGTTCTTTGATAACATCTCATGGTTCTTTGCTAACATAGTAAGGGTTTCTTTTAAGGTGGAGATCTTTTTCTCATTCTGAAACTGGGGTTGACCTGAAGAGTTCTTATCATAACCAAAACCTGGAGGAGGCTGAGAATTACTAGACTGTCCTTGATTCTGACCCTTAGACCAAGAAAAATTAGGATTGTTTCTCCAACCAGGGTTGTAAGTCTCTGAGTATGGGGCAAACTTCTGACGGTTCTCAAACCTAGCATTGTTATAGACAACATGGGCTTGTTGTTCACTAACCTCTCCTTCCCAAAACAAGTTATTGGTTTCTACTCCAAAACTAGACACTTGAGAGGCTCTAAACCTATCATCAGGTTCAACAAAAGACCTATGTTTAGGATGATTCAATTCCAAAGATTCTAACCTTCTAGACAAAGCAGCAAACTTAAAATCAGACCCGAAGCTTGTATCTACCACATTGGTGCTACCTCTATTGACCAAGAGTCTTTTGGGGGGTTAAACACAAGACTCTCACTATTGGGATTTTTCAGCGACAGCTCCTAAGAAGGTAAAAGCATCATCAACACTTTTACTAGTGAACTCACCAGCGCACATAGACTCAACCATGGCTTTGGTTGAATAGTCTAAACCATCATAAATAATCTCTACGAGTTTCATCTTATCAAATCCATGGTGAGGACACTGGGATAGGAGATCATTGAATCTCTCTAAAAACCTATAAAGAGACTCTCCCTCTTATTGCACACTAGCACTAATTTTCTGCCATGTTTCAATGGAATCAGATGGTAGGTTGTTCAGCCAGGTCTTGGCTTTATCTCTCAAGGAAAAGGGAAACATCTTAAGTTTCAAGACTTCATCGGTAATGTCTTTTATTTTAATTGTCCCACAAATTTCCTCAAAGTCCCTAATATGAAAATAAGGGTTCTCATCATCTTTCCCTAAGAATATAGGGATCATCTGAAGAATACTAGGTTTTATCTCGAAATTAGCCGTAGTGGCTGGCAATTTAATGCACGAAGCTCGGGTGGACCTAGTTGGGAACATGTAATCTTTCAAAGTTTCCATTGCTGGCACAGCTGAAATACTAAGGGTATTTTCCTCACGAAGAGACAGATTCTCAAAACTGAAGTTTCCAAAAACATGGCTCTCAAAAGAAGAGTCTTCGAGCTCCTCGTCTTCACAAGAAGAACTACTAGGTTTATCACTAATCAAACGACCTAGAGTGTTTCTTTTACAAGCCCGCTCTTTAATAACCTTGGGCATACACTAGAAAAACAAAAGATAAAGAAAGAAATCCTAAAAGGAAGGGAAGTTCTATGCAAACACAAACAAAGCTGACTCCACCACTGCAAACCTACTGATTTCTAACAAACAAAAAGCATGATGGCTCCACTTAGAATGTTTCTAGACCAGCTTCTAATCCTTCGAAATGGAATTCGTTACAATTTAAGCAAACCCCTCTGGAATCAATCCGGGTTTAAGTACGTTGAATCGAGACGAGGGAAGCTCAATGGAGCTTTGATACCCAAGGCCTCACCGGCGTTACAAGGCGGCGTATTCAACTCACAGAAACCATCATGAACTTTGAAGCATGCTTAAAACAGTAACCAATATTTTTCGAATGACTTTCCTATTAAGGTCGTTACCCTATAGGTCTCGTTCTAGTCAAATTTTAGGCTTAGGTTCGCGTTTGGTTTCGTTTTCCTAAGGCGGGCAAGAAGGGAACAGTGATGAAATCCGAATCCTTATCTTGTATGGCCAGTCCTTGCCCTTTACTAGGAAATTAAAGCAGACGTTTTCAAATCCTCAGCATATATGCAAACGAAGGAATACAGTAACTCACTGAAAGGAGATTCGCGAGTGTTTCGACAAACTTACCTCCCGTTCCATACAGGGGATGAACCGTTGAAGTCGACTCGGGACACGACTCCTATGTCATGTACGAACCCGAGGGGCCGAGACTATATCGTAATCGTCGTCCTTCTCTGCAAACAGTTGATATTTAAACTACCCTTCCGTAGGGTTTAAAAAAAATAAAGTCCCAAAGTCCACAGTCCAAAGTCCACAAATAAAGTGCAAAAGAAAAAGATAATATAAAAAAAAATCTAAAAAAAATTGTCTCTCTCTCTCTCCTTTTTTTTAAATTAATTTTTATTCTCCTTTTCTTTCGCTCCTTTCGCTTTGCTTTTACTCCAAATCTTTAAGTATTCACCAAAAGATTTGGCAATTTTTTCTTTCGCTCCAAATTCCAAAATCTATAAGGAAAAGACAAAAACCCAGAAACGTAAAGAAGAACAAATAAAATGAAAATGAAAAACAAATAAAAACCTAAAAAAAAAAATCTAAAAACTCTAGCCTAAAGACAAGTCCGCGTCGGCGGCGCCAAAAATTGATGTGATTTCAAATTGATTTGTAGTAAAAAGTTCGTTGAGACTTGTGAAAGCAATAGATTTTAGACTTAATTTTAAAGCAAAGAAAATAAAGCAAATAAATGTTGATACGTTGTGAAAATTATGGAGAGGATGGAGCTAGGATTTCACCATTCATCAATACTTATGTGGTTCTAAATTAATATATATCATGCATTTTAAACAATTGATTCGATTCTAAAGTATTCCCAAAATATCAAATGTTAGTCGCAAGTATAACGCATCAAGAATCTAAAACTAAGCATCCATCATCAAGAGAAAACACATTTGATTAATAAGAATCATTTAATTTATTTTTTATCAATGCAATTAATCATATAAAAATATTGCATAAGTTTATAAAATAAATATTACCACATAATTCTTGAGAGAATGGCTTCCTCCGTCGCCCCAAGGATTGGGTTTAGCTCATCAATAGGAAAACACGCTCAAAATTCATTTTTTTGCTCAAAGGTGGTGTAAAAATGATGAAATGGGAGAAACAATGATAATCGGGTTTGCAAGAGTTATAAGTGTTACAAACTGAAAATCGCTGATTCTCGACCCACGCTTGTGTGTCGTTTCCACTGTTGAAAAACGACTGTCTTGGATGGTCTATTCTTCCCGTTCTTCAGATGAACAGCAACAGAAAAATATTTCTGTAACTTGATTTTTTCGACTCTGTGATGGTCTATAATCTCCCAAACTCTCCGTAAACCTTTTATGATATTCCAGCACCTATTTATAACCTATCAACAACAAAATCTCACGTAATAACTTCATATAATTCTCCATTATTCTTCACGGCCAGTTTAGGAAATAATTCAGATTTTTGATCTCTAAACGCGTTCTGAAGCTTCCAAATTGCCATATTTAACTCCTTCACACTCCAAATAGTTGTTAGGGTCTTCCAAACACGTGCAAAATCCTCTTCTGCTCGCGCAAATCCCGTGATATCCTCTTCTGAGAATAAACTCCCCTGTTTTCTTCCCGTGAATTATCTAGCCAAATTTAGCCAATTAAATCACTCATGATAGTTTTGTTGGGACATATCACAACTACCCAACAAATTTCATCCCTTTAATCGACCCATAACTCCTTCAAATATCGATCGAAAAATCACACAGTTCTGTTTTTATTTTCCCGCCAAAATTCAGTTTTGAAATGTTGAAGATGAAGTGCCCCTATCCTGTTCTAGGGTGCGAATAGCAGATGGGTGCTGAGGACAAATTTGGTTGTTGAGGATGAATTTGGGCTACGCATAACCTTGGGTGCCCCTTAGCCAAATCTGGGGTCCGTATAGCAAATGTCCTCCAGGGGTCCAAATAGCACTTTTTGAGCAACTTTTTCCACACAAGTGTATTTCTCCAAAAACACCTACACAAACATAAAGAAACCATAATAAGTACAAAATCAAGCACTAGCATAGAGACACTGAGGACAATTCAGACACAAAAATGTGTCTATCACTAACTCGTCACTTGACCGGTCTAACAGCGTTGACGAGCTTGAGGGTCCTTACATTCTCCCCACCTTATTCATTTTCGTCCTTGAAAATCAACCATCCTTCTGGTCTTCAAAAAATCCCCACCTTATAGAGAACTACTATCTCTCAACTAAGCGCAAACAAAACGAACCAAAACACAAACCCATATGGCTTTCTACAACTAAAATTTGCGGCTCTAGGTTCGATAGAATAGTTTGTATTTCAATAAGTTACTGGTTAGAATTACGAGAGAACATATTCTATAAGTTTCTAAATAAAATTTCTGGATCTAAAAGTTCACTATCAGAAGCAAGTTTTCCTTCTATGCCTAGTGATACAATAATGTAGTTGCCTTGTCTAGGTACGCGACGCCTGACAATGCCTACCTACGTAACAAGTATCACAGGAACACATAAGAATTACCAATCTCACTATTCCCAAGTGCTGGATTAACTAAGTATTAATTTATTAAGATCAATTAGTCTTTAAACTTTTATCGTAACTGGTGTAAGTCTGATAAATTTACTTCGTAAAATATATAAATAGTTCACATCATTTTAGCAATTTAATCATCAAAATTTATTTGTCATTATCATTATTTATTTATTTTATCATTATAAGTAATCCAAATTCGATTCACGTCAATTTATAATATCTGATATTTTAACCTTGGTGTGTTACTATTTTTATAAATTTTTTTCAATAGTTATGTATTATAAATTTGCTACCAGCTTCATTACTCAAATGCTATCATCAATTGTGTTATTATTCTCATTATTCTTAAGTCGATAGTCCGGTTGGTACACTTAGCCTTAATCTTCTAAATATAATTATACATTCACGTAAAAACGATATAATAGATTTTATTTATTCATATTGAATACGTATGCTATATCTTGTTAAATAACGACGTTGGTAATTTAATATGATTTAAATTTGAGTCTGCATAAAATTACGATATATCCTAATAGTCTTTAGATTTTTCTATTAACGTAAAATATCCTATTAATATACGAATTTAATTTCTTTTAATCATAGTATTACACTAAACATTATAATTTTATTCTTACCAGTTCATGTATATTTGATTCATTTTAGAGATTTCTTGAATCAATTTCGGTGCAAGGTTATTAACAATTTGAGTCTTTTTAATTTACATATTCTATCCTTGCTTTCTTAACACTAACGCCTAATAAGTATTATATTAATTATCTAGTTTATACGCAAAACATATATCTTTAATTTTCAATTAATTTAATTTACAAAACTTAATTATAGATAAGCGTTAACAATTTTCCATAGCTATTTAATCATAATTATTATTTTTATCATTATATATCTTTATTGAAAGTTTAGTTAAGTACAGTATGATATTAATTGAGAAAGCCTAACATTACTTTATTAAAGTTATTATTACTATTAATATCATTTATCACTATTATTATAGCATTTTTATTATTAACATTGATGGTCGAACTATTATTCTAACTACCCTTACAAATATTATCGAGTCCTAAAAATATTATATAAGTCAAAGTGTTCCATAAATTTCTATGTGATTTTCTTATCAATAATACTAATCTCACTTTTTTTTTTTCTAGTATTAGATTGTGCACGCGTTCATACTTTTTAGACAAATTATTCCCTAACCTTGGTTAGCTAAAGTTATTGGTGTATCCTACAATTTTTACTTCATTACCTATACACAAACAACCAAACAAACAAATCAATCAATCAAATAATTTTTTTAATTATTGATAGCTTTTAGTGATTAATATTTATCTCACAACCCAACCCAGTTCTAAACTAATCTAGTTCACTAACTGGCACTGGCTATTTCTACTATTTCCCATATAAGATCTAATAGTGAGCTCTGATACCAATAATATAGCGCCCCCTAAGATAGCAGCTGACTAATCCAAGAGATTAACTAAATAAAGAGGTACTAAGAATCTAATTCAAATACTTAAACATTCAATTACAAAATCTTACAACACTTAACCCAAAACTAGCCCCGCTCAGAAACGTATATATACAAGAACTCCTCTCAAATGATACATATACAATAGTAGTTTGGTTTACAAATAAAATATGCAATGTAATAAACATATTAAAAGTTAACCAACTAACGAAATAAACCGTTGAATCTTTCGCTGCGCAACTCTGATCTGACTCCGAAAGTGATAGTGGGAATGGGTGAGAACATCATCCCTAAAAGGAGTGCCCAACAGGAATAACATTTAGCTTTCAAGTAATCATGGAAAGATTTGGAAAACAATAATGTTTTCCCAAACATTAGAAAGTGACCAAGTCACTGAAATAAACAAACATGTATATGGACAAACTCCTTCTTCAAACAATGTATAATATTCGTGCTAACCACACTCATTAGCTATTGATATCACCAAGACGATGATGACCCACTCTAAGCAATAAAAGCTGAATTCATGTAGGTATAAATGTGAAGGAGTGTATCATATATACCACAAGTGGAAATTCTCATTTCCCATAACAATTCATATTGACAAAAAAACATTACAAGTCCTTTCCAAACCATAGAAAGATTAACAAAATCAACAAAGTAATCGTAATGCAATATAAACAAAGCACGAAATGCACAACTAGACAATGCATGAATTTGATAAACATAAATCTTTGTAAAATAAAACATCAATGGTTACAAGAGAGTCAAAAGTATTCCCACCTCTTTTGATGACAAGCCACGCCTACCTCGAGATCCACGATCCACTGATTCATCATTTGAATCCGTCGTTGTTAATATAGACTAACTGTTAATCACACAAGAACTCTAAGAATTTATCCAAAAGGCTCATACAAGTCTATCTAATGGTTCTAAGCCCATTTATGACTTTACACCTTTTTATTATCTATCTTTAACAAATCTAAGGTTTACTAATACGATTAGGTTGGTTTTATAATCCATTAGCTAAGTTTTATGAATATCTACAACTTGTAGAAAAAACCAAAGGTCAATTCGGACCACAAAAGATCCAAAATATTAACATAGGATAACTAGTCCTAAACCAAAGTCTACTACACAGACCCACTAACTAAGGTCTAGTCCACCTGAGTCAACTAATGGTCACTAACGGTCAGCTGAGTCAACTAACGGTAAACGTCAGTCAAAGGTCAAGTCAACAGTCCAGGTCAGGTGAAATGGTCAACTCAGGTCAAAAAAGAAATTCAGTGAGTTAACACTGACTCAACTCAGTCAGATTAGCTGAGTCATCTAAGGGAAAAACTGAGTCAGACTGGATAAGTTCAGTCAGACAGACTAAAGGTTCTCATACAGATATAATTCTAACCCAGTTCAACTTCAAACTAAACAATACATAAATTCATTCATTCATTCTTAAACAACTTCAAACTTCATTTACAAATATAAACTGGGTTTACCTACAATTGCAGCTTTAATCTTTTCACAACAAATACTAACCAATCCTACAACCCCCATTAACAATCCTTTCTTCATTTTATCAATTCAAACACACATATACCCTTCTCGAAAACTTCCAGTTCTTAAATCTCAATCCCTGCATCATATACTATCAGCCTCAAATTCAATTCATCTACATTTCAACATTACTGCAACTCTCCCCATTATGTTCAATAGCTACAACTGTAACTCCATTCAACATCTAACAAATCCCTGTAACTTAATAACAACTACAGAATCGTCACCTGCATATCCATCTCAGCACCAACAGTACTTCTAAGTTCATATCTTTGTAATTATAATTCATTAGACTCAATCCAATACAACCAGCCAAGCAACATCACCATCACCACTTGTAATACCCATTCTGCAATTCTTGTCTCATACACACCACCGTCTCTACCACCAACATCTCTAAGTTATGACTGCAACTCAAAAAATTCACACTTACAACCATCTTCAACACCACTAGAACTAAACTCATCTCAGCTGTATAACAGAATCACTGACAACAACACTACATCCAAACTCAACTGCAATACGATCACAAACCTCATCTGCAACACCCATATAAATTATACTTCACTCCCAACTGTAATTCGATCTCCACCCAAATAAACCCATCAACAATGAACTGTATTAAATCAATTTTTCAAGAACTCAGAATTAAATTCAGAAACTACAATTTCATCTCCATTTCATAATAGCACCAGTTCCAACTCACATACCCCTTCAGCTCAAACGACTAACCTAATATTCATCTAACAGATTCTGGATTAAATCTTTAACACATCTTATTCAACAATAATTACCAATCTTCAAATATGAACTAATTTACTTAGGAACCAAAAGGATTATTACCTCAGATTAAATTCCAAACTGAATTGGATGATTCACCATCTGCTTAATCTTCAACCTTAACACTAACTCGCTCAATTGATCAACACCTTATGATAATCTCACCCAAGCAGTTGGAATTGAATTCTTCTTCACTTGTCTTGATTCTCAGAACACCAAAAACCCACCGATTCAACTCTAAAACGGAATTTAAACAACAGAGAGACTTACCCATTCACTAACTTCCTTTGAATTGCCAATTCACCAAACCAGTACCGCCAAAACACTAATTTCTATTTCTTGAAGAACAGAAACCCTAATTATCTTTTCCTTTCCGTTCAACTTCAGAACAGCTTCACTTCATCAATTAAACACCAAACCATGGAAAGATTAACAGAATCAACAGAGTAATCGTAATGCAATTTAAACAAAGCATGGAACGCACAACTAGACAATGCATGAATTTGATAAACATAAATCTTTGTAAAAGAAAACATCAATGGTTACAAGAGAGTCAAAAGTATTACCACCTATTTTGATGACAAGCCACGCCTACCTCGAGATCCATGATCCACTGATTCATCCTTTGAATCAGTTGTTGTTAATATAGACTAACTGTTAATCGCACAATAATTCTAAGAATTTATCCAAAAGGATCATACAAGGCTCATACAAGTCTATGTAATGGTTCTAAGCCCATTTATGACTTTATACCTTTTTATTATCTATCTTTAACAAATCTAAGGTTTACTAATACGATATGGTTGGTTATATATTCCACTAGCTAAGTCTTATGAATATCTACAACTTGTAGAAGAAACCAAAGGTCAATTTAGACCACAAAAGGTCCAAAATATCAACATAGGATAACTAATCCTAAACCAAAGTCCACTAAACAGACCCACTAACTAAGGTCTAGACCACCTAAGTCAACTAACGGTCAGCTGAGTCAACTAACGGTAAACGTCATTCAAAGGTCAAGTCAACAGTCAAGGTCGGGTCTAGTCAACCGATCCAACTCGGTCAAGGTCAGGTGAACTGGTCAACTCAGGTCAAAAGAGAAATTCAATGAGTTTACACCGATTCAACTCAGTCAGATTAGCTGAGTCAGACTGAATAAGTTCAGTCAGACAGACTAAAGGTTCTCATACAAATATAATTCTAACCCAGTTCAACTTCAAACTAAACAATACATAAATTCATTCATGTGAAAAATATCGTTTGGTCCTTTTTTAGGTGGGCCATGTCTGTTTAGTCCTTTGGTCAAACGCCTTTACTGTTTGGTCCATAATTATTTAAAAATATTTAAATGGATAAAAATACCCTTCCGTTTTAATTTTTTCTTGTAGCAGTTCATTCTTCAAAATGAACTCCTGTTAATTTCTACTTATTTTTTCAGAAATCACCTACAAAAACAGAGTTGATACCTAGAAATGAACTCCATATAAACACCGAAAAAAACAGAGTTCATTCCAGAAATGAACTCCATATAAAAACCTAAAAAAACAGAATTCATTCCAGAAATGAACTCCATATAAAAACCTAAAAAAACAGAGTTCATTCCAGAAATGAACTCCATATAAAAACCTAAAAAAACAGAGTTCATTCCTAGAAATGAACTCCGTATAAAAACCTAAAAAAACAGAGTTCATTCCAGAAATGAACTCCATATAAAAACCTAAAAAAACAGAGATCATTCCTAGAAATGAACTCCATATAAAAACCTAAAAAAACAGAGTTCATTCAAGAAATGAACTCCATATAAAAACCTAAAAAAAAACAGAGTTCATTTATGGAATGAACTGCAGCATCATCATCTTCGTCGTCTTCAACAACAAAGCACGAGTTCATCTTCACCAACAACATCTTCATCACAAATCTTCGTCGTCTTCATCATCTTCATCGTCTCCACCATCTTCAACAATACTAATAGCAAGAAAATCAAGAAAATCAAGAAAAAGAACTCGTTTTCATCGTCTTTATCAAACAGATGCATCAGCAGATTAAAATCAAGAAAAAAACTCGTTTTCATCATCGTCGTCTTCATCAACTCATGTTGTTTCTTTATCAAAGAGATCTGTTTCATCGTCGTCTTCATCAACTCGTGTTGTTTCTTTATCAAACAGATCTATTTCATCGTCGTCTTTATCAAAACGGATGCAGCAGCAGAATAAAATCAAGAAAAAACTAGTTTACATCTTCAGCAGCAGCAACAACGAAGATGAACTTCAACAGTAGCAGCATCACAAACCAGAGTTCATTCCTGAAAATGAACTCCGTCATCTTCATCTTCTTCATCATCAGCAGCAACTCATCTTCATCATCTTCATCCTCTCCATCATCATCAGCAACAACAGACGAAAAAATATCAAAATCTTCATCACAAACCAGAGTTCACTCCAGAAATGAACTCCGTCATATTCATCTTCTTTTATAGATCTGAAACTTACCTAAGCATGTGAAGATGATAAAGGTTCATCATCATCATAAATAGCAGCAGAATCTTCAACCTCACCGTCTTCATCATCAAAACCTTCATCGTATTCATCATCATCTTCATATTCATCACTAGCAGAGAAAAAAAAATAGAGAAAATAGAGAATCGTTCATCATCATCTTCATCTTCTTCATCACTAGCAGGAAGAAAATAAAAAAAGATAAAGAAATTCTAGATCTGAAAATATAGGAGAGAGAAAGTAAATCTGAGAATGATTTCTTCTCTCTTACTTTTTGACTATATATATGGTCATTATCCAAAGGGTATTTCTGCCACTACAAGATGACATTTACATCATCCATGACATCACCCTAGGACCAAATTATAATTTTTAGGACCAAACTATAATTTATATTACCAAATAGACAATTGACTAGGTCAATTGGACTAGACTCTCTCTAATATATTATTCCTAGGACTATATGGTATTTCCTTGTTCATTCATTCATTCTTAAACAACTTCAAACTTCATTTACAAATATAAACTAGGTTTACCTGCAATTGCATCTTTAAGCTTTTCACAACAAACACTAACCAATCCTACAACCCCCGTTAACAATCCTTTCTTCATTTTATCAATTTAAACACACATATACCCTTCTCGACAACTTCCATTTCTTAAAGCTCAATCCCTGCATCATATACTATCATCCTTAAATTCAATTCATCTACATTTCAACATGTGCAACTCTCCCCATTATGTTCATTAGCTACAACTGTAACTCCATTCAACATATAACAAATCCCTGAAGTTACTAACAACTACATAATCGTCACCTGCAAATCCATCTCAGCACCAACAGTATTTCTAAGTTCATATCCTTGTAATTATAATTCATTAGACTCAATCCAATACAACCAGCCAAGCAACATCACCATCACCACTTGTAATACCCATTCTGCAATTCTTGTCTCATACACACCACCGTCTCTACCACCAACATCTCTAAGTTATGACTGCAACTCAAAAAATTCACACTTACAACCATCTTCAACACCACTAGAACTAAACTCATCTCAGCTGTATAACAGAATCACTGACAACAACACTACATCCAAACTCAAATGCAATACGATCACAAACCTCATCTGCAACACCCATATAAATTATACTTCACTCCCAACTGTAATTCGATCTCCACCCAAATAAACCCATCAACAATGAACTGTATTAAATCAATTTTTCAAGAACTCAGAATTAAATTCAGAAACTACAATTTCATCTCCATTTCATAATAGCACCAGTTCCAACTCACATACCCCTTCAGCTCAAACGACTAACCTAATATTCATCTAACAGATTCTGGATTAAATATATAACACATCTTATTCAACAATAATTACCAATCTTCAAATATGAACTAATTTACTTAGGAACCAAAAGGATTATTACCTCAGATTAAATTCCAAACTGAATTAGATGATTCACCATCTGCTTAATCTTCAACCTTAACACTAACTCGCTCAATTGATCAACACCTTATGATAATCTCACCCAAGCAGTTGGAATTGAATTCTTCTTCACTTGTCTTGATTCTCAGAACACCAAAAACCCACCGATTCAACTCTAAAACGGAATTTAAACAACAGAGAGACTTACCCATTCACTAACTTCCTTTGAATTGCCAATTCACCAAACCAGTACCGCCAAAACACTAATTTCTATTTCTTGAAGAACAGAAACCCTAATTATCTTTTCCTTTCCGTTCAACTTCAGAACAGCTTCACTTCATCAATTAAACACCAAACCATGGAAAGATTAACAAAATCAACAGAGTAATCGTAATGCAATTTAAACAAAGCATGGAACGCACAACTAGACAATGCATGAATTTGATAAACATAAATCTTTGTAAAAGAAAACATCAATGGTTACAAGAGAGTCAAAAGTATTACCACCTATTTTGATGACAAGCCACGCCTACCTCGAGATCCATGATCCACTGATTCATCCTTTGAATCAGTTGTTGTTAATATAGACTAACTGTTAATCGCACAATAATTCTAAGAATTTATCCAAAAGGATCATACAAGGCTCATACAAGTCTATGTAATGGTTCTAAGCCCATTTATGACTTTATACCTTTTTATTATCTATCTTTAACAAATCTAAGGTTTACTAATACGATATGGTTGGTTATATATTCCACTAGCTAAGTCTTATGAATATCTACAACTTGTAGAAGAAACCAAAGGTCAATTTAGACCACAAAAGGTCCAAAATATCAACATAGGATAACTAATCCTAAACCAAAGTCCACTAAACAGACCCACTAACTAAGGTCTAGACCACCTAAGTCAACTAACGGTCAGCTGAGTCAACTAACAGTAAACGTCATTCAAAGGTCAAGTCAACAGTCAAGGTCGGGTCTAGTCAACCGATCCAACTCGGTCAAGGTCAGGTGAACTGGTCAACTCAGGTCAAAAGAGAAATTCAATGAGTTTACACCGATTCAACTCAGTCAGATTAGCTGAGTCAGACTGAATAAGTTCAGTCAGACAGACTAAAGGTTCTCATACAAATATAATTCTAACCCAGTTCAACTTCAAACTAAACAATACATAAATTCATTCATGTGAAAAATATCGTTTGGTCCTTTTTTAGGTGGGCCATGTCTGTTTAGTCCTTTGGTCAAACGCCTTTACTGTTTGGTCCATAATTATTTAAAAATATTTAAATGGATAAAAATACCCTTCCGTTTTAATTTTTTCTTGTAGCAGTTCATTCTTCAAAATGAACTCCTGTTAATTTCTACTTATTTTTTCAGAAATCACCTACAAAAACAGAGTTGATTCCTAGAAATGAACTCTATATAAACACCGGAAAAAACAGAGTTCATTCCAGAAATGAACTCCATATAAAAACCTAAAAAAGCAGAATTCATTCCAGAAATGAACTCCATATAAAAACCTAAAAAAACAGAGTTCATTCCAGAAATGAACTCCATATAAAAACCTAAAAAAACAGAGTTCATTCCTAGAAATGAACTCCGTATAAAAACCTAAAAAAACAGAGTTCATTCCAGAAATGAACTCCATATAAAAACCTAAAAAAACAGAGATCATTCCAGAAATGAACTCCATATAAAAACCTAAAAAAAAACAGAGTTCATTTATGGAATGAACTGCAGCATCATCATCTTCGTCGTCTTTAACAACAAAGCACGAATTCATCTTCACCAACAACATCTTCATCACAAATCTTCGTCGTCTTCATCATCTTCATCGTCTCCACCATCTTCAACAATACTAATAGCAAGAAAATCAAGAAAAAGAACTCGTTTTCATCGTCTTTATCAAACAGATGCAGCAGCAGATTAAAATCAAGAAAAAAACTCGTTTTCATCATCGTCGTCTTCATCAACTCGTGTTGTTTCTTTATCAAAGAGATCTGTTTCATCGTCGTCTTCATCAACTCGTGTTGTTTCTTTATCAAACAGATCTATTTCATCATCGTCTTTATCAAAACGGATGCAGCAGCAGAATAAAATCAAGAAAAAACTAGTTTACATCTTCAGCAGCAGCAACGACGAAGATGAACTTCAATAGTAGCAGCATCACAAACCAGAGTTCATTCCTGAAAATGAACTCCGTCATCTTCATCTTCTTCATCATCAGCAGCAACTCATCTTCATCCTCTCCATCATCATCAGCAACAACAGACGAAAAAATATCAAAAAAAATCTTCATCACAAACCAGAGTTCACTCCAGAAATGAACTCCGTCATATTCATCTTCTTTTATAGATCTGAAACTTACCTAAGCATGTGAAGATGATAAAGGTTCATCATCATCATAAATAGCAGCAGAATCTTCAACCTCACCGTCTTCATCATCAAAACCTTCATCGTATTCATCATCATCTTCATATTCATCACTAGCAAAGAAAAAAAATAGAGAAAATAGAGAATCGTTCATCATCATCTTCATCACTAGCAGGAAGAAAATAAAAAAGATAAAAAAAGATAAAGAAATTCTAGATCTGAAAATATAGGAGAGAGAAAGTAAATCTGAGAATGATTTATTCTCTCTTACTTTTTGACTATATATATGGTCATTATCCAAAGGGTATTTATGCCACTACAAGATGACATTTACATCATCCATGACATCACCCTAGGACCAAATTATAATTTTTAGGACCAAACTATAATTTATATTACCAAATAGACAATTGACTAGGTCAATTGGACTAGACTCTCTCTAATATATTATTCCTAGGACTATATGGTATTTCCTTGTTCATTCATTCATTCTTAAACAACTTCAAACTTCATTTACAAATATAAACTAGGTTTACCTGCAATTGCAGCTTTAAGCTTTTCACAACAAACACTAACCAATCCTACAACCCCCGTTAACAATCCTTTCTTCATTTTATCAATTTAAACACACATATACCCTTCTCGACAACTTCCATTTCTTAAAGCTCAATCCCTGCATCATATACTATCATCCTCAAATTCAATTCATCTACATTTCAACATGACTGCAACTCTCCCCATTATGTTCATTAGCTACAACTGTAACTCCATTCAACATATAACAAATCCCTGTAAGTTACTAACAACTACAGAATCATCACCTGCAGATCCATCTCAGCACCAACAGTACTTCTAATTTCATATCCTTGTAATTATAATTCATTAGACTCAATCCAATACAACCATCCAAGCAACATCACCATCACCACTTGTAATACCCATTCTGCAATTCTTGTATCATACGCACCACCATCTTCACCACCAACATCACTAAGTTATGACTGCAACTCAAAAACTTCACACTTACAACCATCTTCAACACCACTAGAACTAAACTCATCTCAGTTGTATAACAGAATCACTAACAACAACACTACATCCAAACTCAACTGTAATACGGTCTCAAACCTCATATGCAACACCCATATAAATTATACTTCACTTCTAAACTGTAACTCAATCTCCACCCAAATAATCCCATTAACAATGAACTGAGTTAAATCATTTTTTCAAGAACTCGAAATTAAATTCAGAAACTACAATTCCATCTCCATTTCATAATAGCACCAGTTCCAACTCACATACCCCTTCAACTCAAACGACTAACCTAATATTCATCTAACAGATTCTGGATTCAATCTATAACACATCTTATTCAACAATAATTACCAATCTTCAAATATGAACTAATTTACTTAGGAACTAAAAGGACTATTACCTCAGATTAAATTCCAAACTGAATTAGATGATTCACCATCTGCTTAATCTTCAACCTTAACACTAACTCGCTCAATTGATCAACACCTTATGATAATCTTACCCAAGCAGTTGGAATTGAATTCTTCTTCACTTGTCTTGATTCTCAGAACACCAACAACCCACCGATTCAACTCTAAAACGGATTTTAAACAGCAGAGAGACTTACCCATTCACTAACTTCCTTTGAATTGCCAATTCACCAAACCAGTACCGCCAAAACACTAATTTCTATTTCTTGAAGAACAGAAACCCTAATTATCTTTTCCTTTCAGTTCAACTTCAGAACAGCTTCACTTCATCAATTAAACACCAACCCTTTCCTCAATCAGCCAAACCCAATCTTTAATTCCTCTTATACATCATTAATTTGAAATTTAATTCAAGTCTCTGAGAAACCCTAACTTTATCAATAGATAATCAATAATCAACACCACTCTCATCTCTTCATTAACATCAATAACATCTTCTAGTACACATGCTTTAACTCATCGATTGTTTCTCTCTCTCAAACCAACTCTCATCACTCGCAGAGGAAGAAGAACGGGAGAAGAGAAGAACTAAAGAAAGAAAACAGAAGAAGAATAGAAAAGAAAATAAGAAGAAGTGCAATCTAGTTTCTGCTAGATAAGACCAATGGGGAAATACTAATTTTCCGACTTTCCTTAATAATGGGAACCCGGGTTGGTTTACATCAAAATGACCATTTTTCCCTCCATACACATCTAATGATTACTTATTCGTCTGGTATCCGATTGACACGTTCGAGTAGTCCATTCTGCGTAACTTTTCGAGATCTATATAACGACACTAGTTTCGTATCTAGATCATTGTTAGATTAATTTATAATAATTAACGTTCGCTTAAACTAATCGATTCATTATCGACTAACTCATCACTTGACCTGTCTAACAGCGTTGACGAGCTTGAGGGTCCTTACAGTGGTAATTTATTCAACCATTCATTTTTTAAAATGAAACTCATATGGTAGTTCATTGTGTGTAATGCACTCGTATGCTAGTTTGTCTGTAGAATGAACTTGTATGATAGTTCATTCTAGAAGTTCATTTTGTAGAATGAACCCGTATAATGATTATTCTAGCAGCTCATTTGTAGAATATATTGTATAGTAGTCATTTATAAACCTAAATTACCGATACTAGTTCATTCTAGCATAAGATAGGCGGTACTCTTTTTCATAGGATAGGTTTAGTAATCCAGAAGGGTGTTGGTACCCAGCTTGTTGCCAGGCTACCCACCAACCTATTGTGTAATAATATTGTTCATGATGGTCAATTTATCTCTTAGTTTTTACTGAAACAACATAACTAAGTCATAATAAAAGAGATGACGACTTCTAGCATAATAGCTCCATTTATAATTAATTTTTAGCTCAAATCAAAGATAACGCAAAAAATTAATGTTCCAAATCATGGTGAAAATGGTACTCGTTGGATAGATCTCGTCGAGACTTTCCGAATATATAACTTTTTTTTTTTACTTATAATTCAAAAGATATTTTATTTTTATTTTTTTTAATAAAGAGAGAGAAAATAAGAAAGATAAAAGGGTGTTTCTGACACAATTTAATGAATGATGACGTGATCCTGCGTGAGTAACATTCACCTCATAACATTTTTATGAACCAAACTAAAAATATATTTTAAAAAAGGACCTTAGAGCAATTGGACCAAGTCAATAAAACCAAACTGACATAAAATATTTTATATACTAGGACAAATTGATAGTTTCTACTAATTTATATTACTAACGAGGTCCATTTTGGTTCCGGTGGACAATAACTGGTACCCCAATAACCGTTGCTTACTTTTTTTTTATATGAAAAATAGGTGGTGCCTATGCCGAGTACATGTTTTGAATAGCTTGCTCAGCATTTAAACGGGCAAAATTTTAGTCATTGGTTGTGATAATCAATGGGGTTCCAAGAAAATTATTCAACCGCTCCAGGGGTCTTAGGCAAGATCTCCCTCTACTTATATCTTTTCTTCATGGAAGCCCTCTCAAAAACTCATACTCATGCTGAAACTGCCACTTTCATCAACCATCTTATTTTTGTTGAGTGATATTCTGCAATGCAAATATGACTGAATGTAACAATCTGGTTGATATCTTTGAGCTTTTCAGCAGCACTTCTGGCCATCTTATAAACTTCAACAAATAAGGTTTCTTCTTCGGTAAGATTACTGATGAAGACTTAGGAACACTGAAATGATAAATATCTGGAATCCCATCTCTTAACCAACATAAGCAACAGTGGGACGATCTATAATAGGACGATCCATTGCAATATGACAGTGGTGGTGATTACCGTTCAGGTGTTGGATAACAGTAACAAGGAAGAAGGAAAGTTGTTAGGTTATGTTTAGCCATTAGATAGATTTTTAAAATAACTTTTCAAGTGCACTTAAAAAGGTCACATGATAATAGTTACGTGCAATGGACCAGCAACCGAAAAAAACACTAATGTCACCAAATTAGGCTCTACAGAAAAAAGCACTAATGTCACCAATCAGCACTCGGAGCAGTACAATAGACCAACAACTGAGGATGCATCTATGAGAATACAAGACACCATACAGGTAAACCCGGATACGCTCTCCAGTCTTGGACACCAGGTACACCCATTCAACAAATTACCTCAAATGCATAAAGTGTGCCCCATATACTGCAATGATAGTAAATTTTGTGTGCTCTTAGGATATCGTAGATGGAATAATCTAATTGAAGCATTTGAATTCCATACTTTCAACAACCATTATATGCACCATGCTGGAAATCTTAGAATAATTTCCTGGAATTGCCAGGGAATTGGAAACCCATTCACGCAACAATACCTTAGTAACATAATCAATGAAAAAAACCCAGACATCCTATTTTTGTGTGAGACAAAAAATACCAGAGACATTGTGAACCCAATAATCACAAAACTAGGATACAAAAACTGTTTCATGGTAGAGCCAGTTAGTGCAGCAGGAGGGATTGTGGTGGCGTGGAAAATAGGAACAAACATCAGAGTAAGAGTGTTCTCCAAAAACCTAATAAACTTTCATATCAAAAGTATGGTTTCAGGAATGGAAAGCATTCTATCTTGTGTGTATGGTCCTTCAGAGTGGAATGAGAAATATAATTTTTGGAAGTACATAACACAAATGGCTGGAAATTTGAACCAAGATTGGTTGATGATAGGGGATCTGAATCTCACTTTGATAGAACAAGATAAGAAAGGTAATGGAAACTTCAACAAGACTGAGGCAGATAAAATTTTGTACTGTCTAGAAATGACAGATTTGTGTTACTTGGGGTTTGTGGGATGTCCGTATACTTGGAGAAACAGAAGGAAAGATGAAGCACTAACTGAAGCTAGATTGGATAGGGTGTTTTCCAATGGGAGATGGTGGGAGAAAAACAACAATTTTATTCTTAATCACATGTTGGGGATGGGATCAGACCACATCCCAATTATGATCAATACTGAAATTATCCCCAAAGGAGAGAACAAGCCTTTCAGGGTATTTGGAACATCGCTGAAGGAACCAGGATGCAGGAAGGTGATAAAAGAAAGTTGGAAAAGAAAGACAACAGGCAGCAAAGCTTACAAACTTGTTCACAAGCTCAAGAGGACTAAGAAAGAGATATTTAGATGGAATAAGAATAGTTTTGGAGACATAAATACTAACCTGCTAAGAGCCAAAAATAGTATTAAAATTGCCATCTCCAATATTAGACTTAGCAACATGAGTAATGAGATTAGAAAGTGCGAAAGAGAGGTGGAGCATTGGTATAGGATTAAGGAAAATTTCTGGAAGGATAAGAGTGGTGAGCAGGAAATTAAATTAGGGGATAGGAATACAACTTACTTTCATAGGAAAGCTGTAAACAGGTATAGGAGGAATAAAATAGAGGTTGTTAGGGATAGTACAAGTCAGTGGGTAGTGGGAAAAGAGAAAGTACCTGAAATCATTACGGGTCATTTCAAGGAGGTTGCCACCACTTCTAACCATGATGTAGAGAACAGCTACCTGGAAAGTGTGCAACCAATAGTAACAGAGAAGGATAATGAGATGCTGACTGAGATTCCTACGATGGAGGAAATAAAGTATGTTATTTTTCCATGGAGCCTGACTCAGCACCAGGCCCAGATGGCTTCACCCCGCGCTTCTTTCAGATGAACTGGGAAGTAGTCCAGCAGGAAATGTTTAACATGATTGAAAGTTTATTCAATTCTGGGTTCATGTTAAGAGAGATAAACACTACGTTCATCACTCTTATACCCAAGATAGAATACCCACAAGCAGCTAGAGACTATAGACCAATTAGTTTAAGTAATATCATATACAAAATCATCTCAAAAGTCATAGCCAATAGATTGAAAAAAAATTCTGCCAAATATTATCTCACTCTACCAGGCTGCCTTCATACCTTAAGGGCTCAGAGGGATAGTGATTTTCTTATGGGCCTCAAGATCGATATGTCGAAAACCTTCGACAAAGTAGAGTGGAAGTTTCTAGGAAAGATTCTGGTCAAGCTAGGTTTCAATAGTCAGTGGTGTAAGCTAGTACAACAATGTATTAGCATTGTTTCGGCTTCAGTCCTCATAAATGGAGTCCCCTGCGATCAATTTAGTCCATCTAGAGGACTGAGGCAGGGATATCCTTTATTTCCCTACCTCTTCATCATATGCATGGAGATGCTTTCTAGATCCATATCTAAAGCCGAAGACTTGAACTTCATCCATGGGATAAAAGTGGGACAAAATGCCCCTGCCATATCCCATCTTTTGTTTGCTGATGATCTGTTGATCTTCAGCAAAGCTAGCAAGTCTGAAAGTGAGAAAATTTTGAATGTGTTGAGCGAATTTAGTTTGGCGTCTGGCCAACTCATAAATATGGAGAAGTCTAGGGTTTTTCAGTAAAAACTCTCACCAAAGCACTATGGATGAGATCATAACCACTTTAGGTGTGAAAAGAATAGCTCTCAAGCATAAGTATTTAGGGTCTCCGTTGTTTACGCACACATCTAAAGTTAAGTCTTGTCAGTTTATGCTAAATAGAATTAGGGGAAATTTGAAGGAGTTGAAAGGAAAACAGTGCTGGAAAAGGAGTCATGATACAAGCTTCTTCTTCCACGGTGCCATTGTATCAGATGAACTGCTTTAGAGTTCAAGTAGCAGTAACATTAAGTATTGATAAATTGCAGAGGGACTTTTTCTGGGGGAAAAACGAGAATGGAAAAAAGGAGTATTTTTAAAGGCTTGGATCGGTGTCTGCAAACCGAAAAGCATGGGAGGAATGGGTTTCTTGAACTTAAGAGATTTTAACTTGGCAATGCTGGCCAAGGTCATCTGGAGGATGCTGAACGAACCAAATGGGTTGTGGGTGTCAGTTTACAAAAACAAGTACTTCCCACAAAACAGCTTGCTAATCTCAAACTATAAATGTTCTGACAGAGACTCATGGGTATGGAAGAACCTGATGAAGGAAGTTGGAAAAATAAAAGAGAATATTGACTGGAGAGTGGGGGATGGGAAAATCATAAGAATATGGGAGGAATTGTGGTACCCAGAGTAGAAGAAACAACTCTATGAGCCACTGCAACAAACTCACAAAGTTACTTTTGTGGAGGACTTAATGGTACAAGAGGGAGAGGAGTGGGTTTGGGATGAGTTGAAGATGAAAGAGTATTTTAACCCATAAGTCAGGAAGAAGATCAAAGAGATCAAGATAAACAAAAACAAAGGTGATGAGCTGAGATGGAAACTGGAAACGAATGGGTCTTTCACAGTTAAGTCATTGTACAAGAAAATTATGCTTAGAGGGCGGCAGGAAGACAAGAATTTGAAATCCTTTTGGAGGAAAATTTGGAGAATGAATGTTATTCCTAGAGTAAAGACTTTTATGTGGAAGTGTATTCATGATATTCTCCCTTTGAATGAGAGAATGGCAAGAATTTTGCCTTACATAAATAAGCTTTGCCCTTTATGTGAAAAAAATGATGAGACGTTTAACCACATCTTGTTGAACTGTGAGTTTACTCTCTGGGTTCTAAGTCAAATGGGTGTTACACTCACAGACTATACGGGTAACCATACTGATTTTCACCGTTGGATCCAAGATTGGTTCCATAGTGACAGAATGGACAATCTAGGTGATTTGGATTGGGCTGGCGTGTTGGCAACTATTTGCTGGGGGATTTGGAAATGCAGGTGTGATGTAGTGTTTAAGAAAATAAACCCTAACCTGCAGAGAATAGGCAGCAAGATTACCAGTATGATAAGTTATAACAGAAGAAGTAGGAGGGAGTAAATGTTGAATAACCCTATTCAGATTATAGAAAACACAAAACCCCTAACTACTAACCTTCTGGCTATTAAGATAAGTATAGCCCTTAAGATTAACAATAACAGTAGGGAGGGAGGTTTAGGTCTAATCTTAGCTGATCATGCAGGTAACATCTCAAAATCAAGATGCAGAAACATTGAAACAAGTTCAAAGGAAGAACTAGAAGATGAAACAGCTTCCATGACAATCCGGTGGGCACAACAATTAAACCATCCACATGTCGAAATTGAAGGTGACAATGTGAAAGTCCTTGAAGCTGTTGGGAGAAAAATAGGTGAAGCAGAGAAGAATGTACGCAAGAAGATATAAAAACTTTATTTTGTGTATTAGAAACCTTGAGAAACTTAGTAGAGTTCCAGAATCTGAAAACTTCTTAGCAAGTAAATTAGCTGAAGTTTTTTTTAATCGTAAAATCTCGTCACAGTGGGATGGATCTCGTATCAATTCTCTTTTGATTAACCTCTTACAAGGAGGAAATGTAACTGACTGTGGTATGTTTATCCAGGGTTGAACCTGCTTTCTTTATTTAAAAAAAAAAGATAACAGTTACGTGACAAGGATTCACATTTCAGACGGTCTTAATAGATACTTTCAAACAGTCGATGCACGAGGGGACCTGCATATTTGCATTATATTGTCAAAAAAAATAAAAAATATCAGAAGACAAAAAAATGATGGTAAAATTGTATTTATCGTACTTGATGAAATTGTGCATGACCCTAGCTATTTACGAAGCAAATCAAGTGCTTTTAACAGGGTAGGTCTAAATCTTCCAACATCTAAATTCACATCTTGTTTGTCTAAATATACAGACTTGAACACATTCCATCCTTGTTTTCCAATTGAATGAGGGTCCTTAAAAACAGCATGATCAATTGGATACTGCTGGATTAAAGAACTTTCATTTGCAGCTATCTTGTACTCCAAGTATTGCAACTTCATATCCGGTGCCGGTTCTGCAAAATATTTTGTGGAGACCCATTTCACTCCAAAAGGTACAACCTGAATAAATACAGCACCAGGAGGAAGAAATACGATGTTAGTTAATCCTGCCCCATGAACTCCCATCATCACGTCGCATGAATTCACCATTTGTGTGAACGTGGATGCATCCTTAGCATAGCTGGGCTCTTCTATTACCACCTGATAACCCAAACTTTTAGCCATTTTAGCTATCGAGTTTACGTTACTGAATTTACGAGTTCTCTGACGTGAAACAATCAAAAGCCTCGGATGTTTCTTGCGATGACCACTGCCTTTTACGGTCATATTTATCGGTGAAGATCTCTTTAGTGAGTACGCGCTCCTTAAGAACTGAGTGAAGTTCTCCATTGAATAGTTTTTCGGGGACTTCAGAGGATCGATGCTTAAAAACTTATGAAAGTTGAGACCCAGGATGACTTTTTTGTAGCAAAGTGCATCATTTTGTTTGTCAAGGTCGAGAATTGGATATTTGGATAGAGCATCCAGAATTAATTTGTACTTCGAGATCCATGACGGTTTTGAGTCCGTTATAAGAAATTGAACTTCTTGGTTGAATTGTCGAGAAGTGAGGAAAAGTGGAACCAGTACATCGTTGTAGGCGTGGAAATGGTTAGAAGCGAAGCCTCCAACGGAGAAAATTACCGCGGGAACACTCTGATAACGAGTGCAAGTAGGTGCATATGAGTCATTGTTGAGAAACGGCTTCACCAATATTTCATTGACATTTTTCATCGCTCCTTTATCTGTTTTCCGAGGGTATGGCTGAATCCTCCAAGAGTCATTCCCAGCAAAATAACCGTTTGTAGATGAAGAAGTATAAAGAATGGTAGATGATTTCCCATCGATCCTAATATCGCCATCAATATCACAAATATCAAATTTCTGGTCTGATACATTACACACTGGTGGAAGCTCGACTGTTTCCTGTTTCGTTTGACCATCAATGCGATCTACAACTTCGATCACTTCCTTGATAATCTCTTTCACTTCGAGTTCGGAACTCTCTATCACTTGATGATCATGATCAGAATCTGCATATTACGAGAGCGGGATAAAAAACTTATTTAGAACTTCACATATGTACTGTTGTTGTATTACAACGTTTCAAATCTCGTTAATATACATGATAAATCCACAACTTACATTATTTGTTAACTAAATAATGACTTACATAATTGCTGTATTCGACTGCTTGTATCACGAAACACTACCATTCTTAAATCGGCATCAGTATTCACTGCAACAAAAAAGAAAAGGAAAAAGAAATAATGTTAATTAACTGTTATGCTCAATTGTCATTAGTAGTACCGTGAACAGTATTTATATGTGTATACTTACGAATTGGAATACTAGCTAACGACGAAGGGTTGGAGATCAAAGCAAAATAGTAAGTAAGAATTGTAATGATCAAGAAGACACTGAATGCCCAGCAACCGATCATTTTTTGTTCGTAGTGACTAAAACTTCTAGCAAGTAACTTGTTGTACTCCATTTGAGCTCCCTTGATTAATTTCCTCACAAATGAATCCAATTAGTCTGAGAAAGTAAACAAAACACAGAATTTATCTCATGAAATGTTGTCCTAGTTTGTGTTCCTTATATTGGTCTGAATGGAATGAGACGTCAAGCCTAGATTGGTTACGTTCTTTTAAAATTAAAAACAAATAGAAAACTACTACGTGTACACTAAATTAGAAAATAAATCTGGTGGGAATTTGGTAGATTGATTGAAGTCAAGGACATACTAGGATGCACGTAGTTCAATTATGATCAGGAATATTTGCTACCAAATTGATTATAGTTGCCTGCAATGTTGCATCAGTACAAAGAATTGTGTAATATTGCACAATTCTTAAAGAACGTTAGTCATTGCAGTAAAAATGATTGAGTTTGACAGGGTGCTTAACAGGTTAAAAATAGTCTCGAATATTAATGGCAACTGCAAGATGAAACTTAGCTTATATAAAGAGAGTTGTCTTTATATAAGCTAAGTTTCATCTTGCAGTTGTCATTAATTGGTATCAGAGCTTGTCTACACCGAGCCATGGGAGACGAGAACACCATCATACATACAAGATTTTTCACAAGCACACAGTTGAAGCTTAAGGGGGAGAATGTTGGATTAACTTCAACATAGAAGTCACTAACAAGTTGGTTAGAACAAGATTAGGAAATTGATGTAATCCTAAGGGAATTAAAAGTCATCTAGTTCTAAGAAAAGGAAAAACATGTAATAAGATAATAGGACTAGGAAAAAGAATTCATAGTTCTATATATATATATGATCACCAAAGTTGTGATTGATCATATGAACAAGATTAGAGCTTGTGTTTAGTTTTGAGAGATTTTCTAAACATCGATAAAGAAAGTTGTTTCTATATAAGCTAAGTTTAATCTTGCAGTTGTCATTACTTCTCGTGTCATTATTCGTTTGTATTGGCTTGCGCCATGTTAATATATTTTTGCCTTGTTCGAATACAAAACAAACCAATCATATTTTTATTTTTATTATCAAATAAATTTTGAAAAGATAAAAGGTAGTAGAAAAAAATAAAAGTATGGCTTTTGAAGATCGTGGAGAGTATTTGTTTCTTCTTACCAATCTTGCTCATTGATTGACCTTTGCCAAAGAAAAAGTATCATGAGTACGCAAGGATTTAGATTTTCGAACAGACAACTTTGTAATATGAAGTCGGTGATCACTTCGTAGTTGATTTTATTTGTTTTAGTTGTTGGTTTGAGATGTGATGTAGCAGCAGCAGAAGAGATTCCGAAGTACAATGATTGGCATGGTTAGTTAAGTGAAGTCATTAGATTTAATTAGTAATTAATTAAGTGATGATTGGAGGACATCTCCGTCATCACTCTCTTTTAGCATAATATTATATGTATATGATTCAACTTCAACAACCATCCAAGACCTGATGATGATATCGTTTGTCATCACCTAGATCTGAAGAGTGCACTCATAGCGCGTTCCGTTGGGATAATAGGAAGCCCAGCAATTGGATTCCAAGGAAAAATGTCATTTTCTTCGTAACAAAACATTCTCAAAAAATGGTAATTTGATTCATAGGGAATCCAATTTCCTCGAGATTCTTTTTTCTATTACAACACTTGACGTAGGGCAGTCTATAGGTACATAACTATCCGGACCAAACCGGATCCGGTTGATTTAGATCCGGTTCTGGATCCTAGAATTGGACCCATTAGCAATTTAGATACCTGGAATTCCCTATTGGGATCCGCATTTTATTGGGTTTAATTGGGTGATATCCATTGAGTACACGTGGATAATAGGTATCTGATTATATATGTATTTGTTAATCATTTTAGCAAAGTTTAGAGTATTTAGCTAGTTTTGGGTTGATTTTTTTCTCTTTTCTCATTTCTTTCTTACATTTAATCTTTATTTAAAACGTTAATAAAAAAATAATGATAACTTTTTTGTAAAATAACTTGGATTCAAGGTAAAAAGATGAATTTTTCCATTGTGCAATTGATCTACATATGGAGAAGCTCAAGTGCTTTTAACAAAGTAGGTCTGAACCTCTCCACATCAATATTTACATCTTAGTTTTCTAAATACACAGACCTAAGTGCATCCCAACCTTGTCTTTTAATCGGAAGAGGTTTCTTAAAAATAGCATGATCAAGTGGATACTGCTGAATTAAAGAACTCTTATTTTCAGTAATCTTGTATTTTCTAAGTACTTCAACTTCGTATCTTTTCTTAGTTTTTCAAAACTAACTCTACAAACTCGTTCCAATCCCCCCAAGGTATAAATCATTTCATGAGCAAGGATAGGGTTGTCATGAATAGATCTACTTGGACAAAAGCTGCTTGAAAAAGAGATATAAGTTTTTTCAGGAATGACCTAATTTTATTATTATCTAGAATTTTAGACACAATTTTGTAAGAAACTTTACAAAAATCAACTTGTCTAAAATCATATGGCAATTGAGGATTCTTAGTCTTAGAAATGAGAGAAATACAGGTTTTGTTCAAGCATTTATGAATGAATCCATATTCAAAGAATCTTTTGACTATATCAATAACAATATTTCTACCTACGAGATCCCATTAAGATTGATAGAAACCTGCTTGAAACTCATCAGGACCGAGAAAACTCCAAGCAGACACCTCTTTACAACATTTTCAATTTCAACATCAGTAGGGATAACAATCAAAAACTCGTTATCAAGGTTAGTGAGAATAGAAAGAATAATATCAAAAGCGTCATCACGAAAACAAGGATATTAGAAATGTGCTAACATTTCTAAACTGAGCAGTGAGAGTATTGCTTATAGCAAAAATGTCACTGTACCAACTACCCGTAAAATCACAAATAGTAATAATGTTATTGATATGCAACCTTTTATTCACTAAGAAATGAAAATACCAAGTATGGTTATCCAAATCAGTTATTGTACATTCTTATCCCTGGAGTTTTCTTTATAAAAACAAGAATGTAACGCACGTGCATACGTACGTGCTTTGATCAACGGCTAAGAAAATATCTCTAAGTAGAGTAAGCTTAAATCACACCTTGATGTACAGCCGTACACGTAACATGGTCACACCAAGACCGAACACGCATGTTCAACAGGTGGAAGAAATAATTGGTCTTTTTGGTCAATTAACCGACTTATTAGCATAAGGAGCAAGGACTACTCCCTATCTATGATCTTCTCCTTCCTCCACGGTTGCTTTTGCTGTTGATTTTATCCTTCTCCCAAATTCTTCTCCGTTTTTTTAATTGGTAAAGTTTAGTTTATGTATTTTTTTATATCCTCCTAGAAGAATTGTCCATTCAACTCTAGTTTTGCGGTGAAGATAAATTTCAATTTCATCTTCTTTCGCTAATGTAATTTATGGAATTCTATCAAACTGATGAGATTTCCTGAGAGATGATAACCATAAGGTTACCTATTAGCTTTAATTTTTCAATTTATTTGTTATTAATTCGGATTTTAATTATGTTGTAAATTTTATTGTTATTCTAACAGAGCCTAATTCTTTGGTAAGAAAATGTTTGATTCTGATCTTCATCTTTTTTTAAGAAAGAATCAAACAGACTAAAGTTGTGATAATTATAATTTTGTTAAGGTGATTTTAATTCGCTTAAATTACTTTTATAGCCTCATTCATTCACGGAATGGTAGGATGTAAAAAATAAAATCGAGGGTACATTTGGAAAACACTTTTTACAGCTTCACTTTGCTATAGTAAGGGGTGTTCCCTTTATATAATAGAATACGTATGCTTGGTAAGAGCCTCCGCTCTTTCTACTGTGTTAATCACTAAAACTAGGTTCATGTGTCCCCAGGGGCGGAGCCAGGCTTGGTGGAAAAGGAGATGCAATTTTTTTGCCTTCCCATGCCACAAGTTAAATAGGGGTCACATATTATGACCAAAAAAGAGCAAAATGAGGCTAGTCGGGCTTGGAGGCTAGTTAGGATGGGTGGGCAATGTTCTATGCTAGATCCACCCCTGTATGCCCCTACAAAGTTATGAATGATCACTCATATACTTCATTCTCTTGTATTTTTAATAAAAGATCTGTCCACATTTATTTTTGTGTAATTTATATGCGTATGGACAATGCCTTTAGCTCTTGATCTATTACAGGGCCGAGTAAAAAAGAATAATAAAGAATAGATCGGGGAAGTACGAAAATTAACGAAAGAGTCAAAGACAAGAAGACACCACAAAAGGAGTGAGTAAAGTATAAAAAAGTGGTCTTTACAAAACTTTTGATCATCTCATTGCTCATCTAGGAGCAGCTCGTCTGAATAGATGAAGGAAGCGTACTGGGTAGACATCTTGTAAGAACTCTAAGCATAGTCTCAATCGATCATACAAGAACAAAGCGCTTTCGGAAGGATTTCTACACTATTGCTCGGATTGAATCAGTTTGGGTTCACTTTTGTTTCTTCTCTCGTTTCGACAGCAGTGGATTGTTTGGGTTCACTTTTGTTTCTTCTCTCGTTTCGACAACAGTGAATTTTTAGCAGACTTACACTGATAGAGGCCATCGTCAACTAGTCTCTGAAATCTTCGACTCTGATGTGAATGTTATTCCAATCTAAGAGGTATTCATTTTTGGAAGTAACGATAGCATTTTAAGAGATATCGTCTAAACCCGATGAACGGCCTATGTACCCTTTACGCCATTCATTTTGAAGAACACTCCCCCTCAACCCCATTCACCCACCATATTACCGCGGCTGCTGGCACAAAGTTGTCCGGGAATTCTTCATCGAGTCACGTCATGATCGCGCACTCGACGTGGTTCGATCCATAAGATCGAAGAAAGAGGGGATGTTGCTTTAATAGAAAGAAGGAACTTTTTATATTTTTCACAAGATAAAAAAAGTATACTCATCCAACGCAGGGGAATAAGAATGAAACAGAAATAACTCCGATATGAACTACTAGGAAGACCATAGCAGATAAGTCAAGACCTAACAAAGGAAGTAAAATTGAAGTGTCGCGAAAGATTAGAATGGGAAACGAAACAAAATGTACCGTGTTAGAGAATTGCTCAGACGAACTCACAAGTATTTCTATATCAAGCTTATTATTAAATTTAGTTGTCAAAACTATATCTTGATTTCTAGTCTACAATTAGTTAAGTCTCGGTCTAGGATAGTGGAGTTGAGAGATGATCGTCAACAAAAGATAAGTGAAGACTGAACCACCTATTTCTCAAGTTATACACACTTTTGTATATTGAGACGATTGTCGCATAACTAATAGACTAGCTTGCAGAAACAAGAATTTTGAGTCGAGAACTAATTATTTAGTTTACGAATTTCTCGAAATATAATGACAAAGATTAATGAACATTTGTTCATACTTGATCAAATTGGGTGTAAAATAATTTATTGTTCAGAACCAAATCATGATTCAAGTTCATCATTCGAAAATAGCCTGAAACAGTGATACGTGTCATTGTTGTTACTCAGGGATTTTTCGGTTTGATTTAGAGAAATATTGAACTACTATATTCGGAATACAAGACATTGTTATCAGTATTACAAACTGAGAAAACTGTTATATGTCTGAAGCGGTATTACATGTATTCGTACATGTAGCGGAGTAGCTATATATCGACTTTCAAATTTGTGTGATATGCATATTCGTATGTACATTATGGGAAAGTGTGTTTGTTTCATGATCCAGATATATTTGTATATTCGTATATAAACAATTGTGGAACTGTGGCAAGGGAATGGGTTAAACTAATCAAACCGGCATGCAAGCCAATACAGTTCTATGTTCTAGAACAAGTTTAGTACCCAAACCAGTACGTAAGCTGAATGTTCTGTCAACTCCAGAACCGGCAAAGCTCTAAGATTTTGCAAACCGGTACATGAACTAAAAAGTTCTGTAGACTCCGGAACTTCGAATTGGGTCAAAAATTATAAACCGGTACGTGAACTAAAAAGTTTTGTAAGAGTCTGTAACTTGGTAATTGCATAAGTATGCAAACCGGTTTATGAACTGAAAAGTTCTATTGACTCCGGAACTCGATAATTACATATGAGTTTGCAAACCGTTCCGCATACTATGACTCAGTCGATTCACGAACAGTTCAAGTAATTGTACCTTGTACATTTACAAACTATGTGGATCATGATTCAATTGCGATTAAATTATTTCTATGAAGTAATTTGCATTTGATCTTTTCTCTGACTAACACTAGACTCAATCGATCACATGATTGTGACTCAAATATCAATGTTTTAGAGAAGATGAAAATGAGTGTTAAGCTTTTAAATTCAAATTGGTTAGTTTCGGCTAACCATGTTGAACATAGTCTTTATACACGGTTCGATTACGGTTTACCTAACCTTAGCGTATATCTTGTATATGTAATTAAGATCCAAAGCTTTCATCTAACAGTGGAAATTGTTTTCTTGGTTCTAAAGGTATCTTAACTTAAACCTAAAGCAACCTGGTCTTTGAAGTCTATATAAGGGGAACTCTTGGAAACTTGGATCTTTGAATCTCGATACTACTTTTTGGTGTGTTCTAGTTTTATCTGGAGTCGTCCTCTCCATAAACCCTTTTAGGATTTAGCGACTATAAAGACTTCACAGGGATTCGTGAAGCCTGGTCCAGTTATCTTTTATCTTGATAACTTGAGTATCCTGATCTTGATTGTTTGTAGAGCCTGCTCCAACGATCAAGATAGATAGTAATCAACAAAGTCTCTTCATCTTATACTTTGTTGATTCCGCAATTTTTATACTTTTGAGGTGAATAATAATTTAGGATGCACTTCGGGTTGCATAAGTCCGGATTTTGATGATAACCAGACTTTTTTCTTAGTTTCTATCAATTTCCATCACTTAGATCTATCGTTTGATCTGATCATTCGTTTAGATCGTAAATCTGGAAATCAATTATAGGCTTAATCTGTGGGAGGCAGATTTGGTTTAAAGTATTCAATTGAGGTTGAAGCAACTCTTAGTTGTGGGTGACATCAGCTAAGGAATCAATTGCGCGGAGTCTTGCGATATTCAAGAGGCGTAAGGAACGCGACTGTACCTTAATCGGTGGATATCCTTTTAGGAATCAACTACATTCTAGACCGAAGTTAATTTGTAGTATACTAGTGTCTGTAGCGTTTTAATACTATGTGATGTTCAATCTGGCTAGGTCCCGAGGTTTTTCTGTATTTGCGGTTTCCTCGTTAACAAAACTTCTGGTGTGTGTGTGTTATTTCTTTTTCCGCATTATATTGTTTATCTTTATAATTGAAATATCACAGGTTGAGCGTTGATCAATCACAGTAGCTAGGTCCAACCTTGTTAGTTGGAAAAGACTTGATTGATCCTTGAATATTGGTCTTTGGTACTAACTTAGAACTCTCTTTGTAGTTAGGTTCACAGATTCGAATATGTAAACGTTCTAACAACAAGAGAGAGAGAGAGAGAACTCTAGGCACTTTCCTTGATTGAGTTTTTACTCTCGGAGTTGTGTTGAGTTTATATATACATATTTCCTAAGAAAAAGTTGGTGGTGTATCTTGGTACCCCATGCGTTTTCAGTTGGTATCAGAGTAGGAAAACACGTTAAGACCTAATATGTCTGTATTTGAAGCTGTCTGATTATATGGACAGAGACGAAATCTCTAGCAAACGCTTCACCAGTTTAAAAGAAACTATTTCTATAGATCATGTAAAAGAGTCTTATTTGTCAAACTCTTCTAGAGATGGACTATGTGATTTTATAAAATAGTTGGAAATTGATAAGTGTTATTCCCACTGTTATACAGATGAGTCTGACTCAGAAGTAGAACGAGAAGCAGTAACGGATATCTCTGAAATTTTCAAGCGTATAGAATTTCAGAAATATGAGTTACTTCGGCTGCGACACAGAGTTAATAGTCTCATTGGTATGGTCTCTAAATATGGTTCCAAAACAAGGTTGTATCTTGGAGATAGTTCAACCAATGAGTAAGAATTCTGCTCCAAGTTGTGATAGTGAATTTAAAGAAACTATCGTAATGACAGTTTCTGATCAAGGCGATAAACTAGCAATGGTAAGAACATATTCTGTTCATGATATTCTAGAAAAATCGCAGTCAGAAACTAATGATCAAAGCACCGCTTTGATAGGAGATGATCAGTTGAATCTGATCAAGATAAAACTGTGTCTCCAAGGAGAAACTATCTGTTTCAAGACAACGAACTTCAGGTAAGAGTTATAGTCATGTTTCTTATTTTGATGACAGTAATTTCTATGATCATTTTCCACGTTTCAAAAGAAAGAGCAAAAGAAAATAACAACAATTTTCCAATTGTGAGTATATAACTCAGTACCTTTGTGCAGACTAAGCACAAGCCATGAAACCTTATTCATAAAAATACTGGTAGATAAGGATTACTGCGAAACATGTGTACTATTTATCTCAAGTAATATTTGTTTTTGTTGCGCAACAATCTTATTTTATTCCAATACCTTCATTGACCAATCAGTTTAGAGTGTTTGTTTCTCTGATCAAAATCTTCTCATTAATATTAACTCCCTTGTGCTCTAAACTCATGTTTGTTGAGCTAAGAATTCATTAATATTCAAGGAATAATATCGATCATTAAGGATGGTTGCAGTATCGATACATTTTTGTGTGCTCTTTATTTAAAAAAAATAAAAAAATTCTCTCAGTATTGGGTTCCGAAGCCCATTAGAAAAATCGGTTCTAAGAAGGGTACACGTACCTTTTTCTTTGTGCAAAACCCTAATTTCTAAGAAGGGTCACGAACCGTCGTACATCCCAGGGAATATCTTTTCATTTATATACCGTAACTTGTGATTGAGAAATTCTCATCCAAGGTTCCGCAACCAAGCATGTCTCCTATGTCTATAATTGTTTGAAACATGGAGAAAGCTCTTGGTCTTTATGATATTGAAACAATAAGAAATAAGAGAATGCTGGTCGATAACGAAGTTGTTAATTCATCCGAAATTCTGTTGATGTTGTTTATGATTTTCTTAAACAATTTGAAGAAGAAAAACTAGAACTTGTTGAAACGCTAAAAAGTTTAGACATGGTGAAGACTGAGTTGAAAAAGGTTTCTGCTGAACTTGTTCTCATGAAATCTCATGTTCGTGAGCTACTCAATGAGGATATTTTCTCTGAGAAGCTTGTGGATACAGTTGATGAAGAATTCAAGGGTCTCAATATCGATGAAGAGTCTGGAAAAATCTAGTTTATTTTGTTTTTATTGTATTTTTTTGTCTAGGAAACTTCTTTTGAGGATTTTATTCTTGAGAAGGATAACTAAGGTTTGGTATAGCAAAGATTGTGATTACACATAGCTATTTACAATGTTTTACATCTTGCATGTTTTTAGATTTATTTATTTAAATTTTAGAGTTGTTGGAAGATAAACTTGCAGTATGTAATCATTATTGGTTTAATTAATTATTGCAAAGATCTTATGAAATATTTGTGCCTTTATGTTCTCATGAATCGATTTAATATTTCATATATTCTCATAAGTTAAATCTATTATGTTTTTAATAAACGGAAAATATAATAAACTCTTTGAGATTTTTCTTGCAGTATCGATCTTTTTGATCACACTTTTGTGTTTTGCTGCTTGACACACTCCGTAAGATTCTCTTAAGTTGAGTAAAATCGATAAAAATTATCTCGTTGATCGCAACTGGACTTGAGATTAATTTATGTCGATATTATGGATACAAATCCTTGTGATTTGTTAATGTCCACAAATCCTTCTTTTTCACGAAAGTAAGGTCACTCGTGTTGTTCTCTCGGGAATGACATTTTATGGATATATTTTTGTGGGGAATGTCGTTGTGGAATTATAAAGGGGGTGCTTGTATCTTTTAATCTCCTAGGATGAGCGCTAATTATTTATTACTATGTGATATCATCTAAAACAAGTTGATATGAGGAGTTGCATTTTAACTATGTTATTATGTAGTATCTCCATCTTCCTTAAGCTTGAGATATCTTTTGGTTGTATTCATTGCCGCGATTTTCGTACCTTTGTTAATTTTATTGAAAAAAAGGGGGAGAATTATTTAGTAGTTTCGTACTACATACATATGGTTTACGGATCATTATTTAAGGGGGAGTGGATTAAGCAATGGGTTTTCCTATAAAACAAAAGATGTAAGTATTAATTAAGGGGTAGAAACATATCACCATAGTATTACTTCAGAGTTGAGATACAATTGAACTTTGGAGAGAAGATAATAATACTATGTGTCTGCATAACAATAATTGAGAATATTTTATTTTCAAAAAGTTGTTATAGCTATGGAATCGGTTTTTCAATAACAACGATACTAAGTTGAACACGTTCAGAATCATTGCAACTTCAAATTACGAAGAGTTCAAGGAGATTTGGATAAACCAAGAAAATCAAGAAGATATGGTGGATCGGGGAGCTTTTTCAAAAGTTTATTTTTGTTATCCATATGTATTAAATAGTTTTGTCACCAAAATTGACAAAGGGGGAGATCGAACTCACAAATATTGCTATATCAAGCTTGTTTTCAAATTTAGTTGTTAAAACTATATCTTGATTTGTTAGAGCATTGCTCGGTTGAACCCACCAAGCGTTGGTATGTCAAGTTTGGTTGTCAAATTTTAGTGAATCAAAACTCATGTTAAGAGTCGCTTGATTATGTACTAGAGTCAACTTCGTATAGGTTAGCTTTAAAGTATTAGGATATGAGACATTACAAGTACTATTGTGAAGACTTGAAGATGTGAAGAAGTAAGGAGCTACAACGACAACAATCATCCTTCCACTTGAGGTTAGTGATATTTGACTTGAACTGTTTCATTCCCTAACGTATCTTTCAAGTCGTGCATATTGAAACACAACTGCGAAGCATATTTGAACTCTAGATAGACATAGTATTAAGGAATACAATATGATGTTTATTGATTAACCATTAAACTCTGTAGATAAGACATCGCCATAATAATTTGAATGCTATTGTGATTATGCATGGGTATGAGGTGAGGATTTCATCCTAGGGAATAATGTTTACATGTTTTCTAAGGAAGTAAGTTCATAAACTTGTTTGTGAACCAAAAAGGAAATTGCCAGGTGTTATTGGTTTTGTTATTCATTGCATATCTTATGAACAACCAATATGTGTAATTGAGTATAACCGCTCACAACTTGTTTGTGTTCTTGGTAGAACTATTCACAAAGGCCTAACTTATGTATTGAAATGACTTTTATTACTGAAACCGATCTTAAGTAATCACCTGAGATAGTATGATCGGGTTTGTATGATATCTGACCAAATTTGGGAAAAGGGAACCGATCCTAGTAAGAGGTGCAGTACATCACAAAGGGGAACCAATCCTTGTATGAGGTACAAAAATGTTTATAGCATAAAGGGGAACTGATCCTATGTACATGTGCAACACGTTTTTAGGAAAAGGGGAACCGATCCTATGGACATGTGTAACACATATAAGTTAGTATTGATGTTGGTTTTTAGCTTAGGGTTATATTCGTAAAACCTTAGTCAGACAGTAACGTCACACTTGAGTAATAATGTCGCCACTAGCACATTTATTGAACCATTCAACATGTCTGCGTAAAATTACCGGGATACCTTTTTTATATGCCATGCTCCACGTCATAACCATCGGTACTGATTGGCATCATCTCTGCACATGCCAGCCGCGCATGCTAGCCAAACGTGCCAATCACGCGTGCCACACATTTTAAACTAGGGTTTCGACACTCTAAACCTTAATAGCCATATCTCCGAGCCAAAGGCATGCCAACCATGTCAGTCGCACCACTGTGCCAATGGCATGCCATGCCATCCACATCTCTGCGTCAAAGGCATGCCAACCATGCCAGCCGCACCACCGTGCCAATGGCGTGCCATGTCAGCCACATCTTCGCGCCAAAGGCATACCAACCATGCCAGCCGCACCACCGTGCCAATGGCATGCCATTCCAGCCACATCTCCCCGCCAAAGTCATGCCAACCATGCCAGCTACATCTCCGCGCCAAAGGCATACCAACCATGCCAGCCGCACCTCCGCACCAATGGCATGCCATGCCAGCCACACCTCCGCACCAAAGCCATGTCGGCCATGCCTCCATGTTGCTGGTTGCCAAACGAAGAGTTGCAACAATCAACGGCCACCCTTCCTTCTGAGATGAAAATCTCAGCCATCCAAGTTCGCCACCAAACGCGTGGCAACTTTTGTCCCAATGCCAAGCCCTAATTTTGGCCGCGCCTAAACTATGCCAAAACCCTAATTTTGGCAGCGCCTAAAACTATGCCAAAATCCTAGCTTGGCCGCGCCTAAACCATGCCAAAGCCGCGCCGGCCATGCCTTCATGACGCTGGCTTCCAAACGGAGAGTTGCAACAATCAACGGCTACCCTTCCCTCTGAAATGCAAATCTCAGCCGTACAAACTTGCCACTAAACGACTTGTGGCAATCTCTTGGAGACGGTGCCAACTCTTGGCCACGATGCCAACCCTAATTTGGCCACGGCGCCAAAGCCTTAATTTGTCCACGCCAAAGCCAAACCGTCCATGCCTCCATGTTGTTGGCTGCCAAACGGAAGGTTGCAACAATCAACGACCACCCTTCCTTCTGAGATACAAATCTCAGCCGTCCATATTCGCAACCAAACGCGTGGCAACTTTTATCCCAATGCGAAAACCTAATTTAGGCCGCGCTTAAACTATGCCAAAGCCCTAATTTTGGCCGCGCCTAAAACTATGCCAAAATCCTAGCTTGGCCGCATCTAAACCACGCCAAAGCCATGCCGGCCATGCCTCCATGCCACTGGCTTCCAAACGAAGGGTTGCAACAATCAACGACCACCCTTCCTTCTGAGATGCAAATATCAGCCGTCCAAGTTCGCCACCAAACGCGTGGCAACTTTTGTCCCAATACCAAGCCCTAATTTTGGCCGTGCCTAAACTATGCCAAAACCCTAATTTTGGCCACGCCTAAAACTATGCCAAAATCCTAGCTTGGTCGCGCCTAAACCATGCCAAAGACACACCGGCCATGCCTCCATGTCGTTGGTTGCCAAACGAAGGGTGACAACAATCAACGGCTACCCTTTCCTCTGAGATGCAAATCTCAGCCGTACAAACTTGCCGCCAAACGACTTGTGGCAATCTCTTGGCTACGGTGCCAACTCTTGGCCACGGTGCCAAAACCCTAATTTGGCCACAGTGCCCAAGCCCTAATTTGTCCACGCTAAAGCCATGCCGGCCATGCCTCCATGCCGCTGGCTGCCAAACGGAAGGTTTCAACAATCAACGGCTATCCTTCCTTCTGAGATGCAAATCTCAGCCGTACGAGATCGTCACTAAACCAAACGACTTGTGGCAACCTTTGACTACGCTGCCAACTCTTTGGCCACAGCGCACACTTAGCTATGCCAATTCTATGGTCACGGCACAAATACCTAATTAGCCACGCCAAGAGTATGCGCAAGCCATGCCAGCACCGTGGCCATGCCATTTTTACCAACAGAAGGTAACCACAATCAACGGCTAACCTTCCTCTGAAGATGCAAAATCTTGACCGTCGAAGGTCACCACCGAGCCGGCAAGCCTCCCAAGCTCAACTTTCCAAAGAATAGCAACGTACTACACAAAACACTCGAGACATCAAAACATGTCACAAACTGGGGGATGCTCATCAGGGTATTGGTCTGGCGGTTTACAGCGTGCGGCGTACACTACGCCCGTTACAAGAAAGTGTCATAAGAGTGAGGCGGTTAGTAAATACAAGAAGTAATGGTGAAACGTTGCGTTCATTATGGAAACATCAATTCCATGCGTTACCCGTTACCGCTTTCTTCCATTTACTCAACCGTTTTCACTTCTTACGATAACAGGGTACGTTTCTTTGCGACTTGTATAAATAGGTCTCATATATTTCCACCAAAAAACAAGTTTTGTTCAGGAGAATACAACACTCATAAATCACTTGTTAGCTTTCCCATCTGTTAGCTTTCCACTTTCTGATAAAAGTCGTCAAACAACTACTCTTCCCGAATCAACTATTCTGGTCTCAACACTCTCTTCGCTTCCCTACCTAGACCAACCCTTCTCCTTCACTTTGTGACCGAAGCAAGTATGGAACGGCCATTTCTTGGTTTAGGCCGGATTTGTACAAATTGATCTCTCGAATCAAAGTACTCCCTTGCAGTACGTTGTTTAGGGTTTTGACTCGTTTCTCACCCACACACTCGAAATTACCAAAATCAACAACCCAGATATCGAGATGATGGAAGCAGACTAGCCAACGCCTCGGTTATCAGACGACTCTGGAACGATTGGGTACTTAGGAATAATTGGGGACTTTTCACAGTCACGGCGCCGCCGCCCACAAAAACTCATATTTACATCCGGGAGATCCATTTTGTTGGGAGACTCTAATAAGTATGTAAGTCTCTTCATACGAGTTGCATATTTTACTATCTAGAATTTTCACATAGATAGTAAAAACCGATAGCCATGTTATCCCCATGTTGCATCCCATACTTTCTATTGACAACACAACATTCACAACTCCATGACTCTCCTGGGGTTTTTATGCCACATATAGTCATAACCAAAAACAACATTATTCCAAAAAAAAAAAAAAAACAATTCATTCCAAAAGAATAATCCAAAACCCTCATAGGAGACGATTATCTATCAATTCAAATCAAACCATGAACCAGAAACTCTGTTCTCCTTTCAAGAAAAAAAGCCTAAATAAAGAAGTTCAGAAGACAGGAGTACATTCAAGGAAAACCATCTAGTAATGGCTTACTCTTCTTGGAGAAAGCCCCATTCGTGCTTTCGAGAGACACCCGTTTCAGCTTCAGCTCCGTGGACAACCTTTTGATCTCCGCCTCCTGCTATGCGACCTCATCCGCGGAAGGGCCTTCAGCCGCCGTTGTCTGAAACTTTTCGATCTCAGAGAAACATTCAACAAACCAGGTAACGTTGAACCCGTGGTCTACACACACATCACGATGGAACTTCCAGCTTGAGACCACGTCCTCAGAAACGGTATGGCCAGTCACTTTGCACATGTCGTCAATCGAAGATAAAGCTTCATCCACACGCTTGACCAGCGCAAACCGACTAATAACCTTTTTCGTTGTGGCGAAGTATCCATACCTTTCCCATATCTTGGTATATAGCGTCTCGTATTTGGCTGGCACGCTGAAGCCGCCGATCAACACATGATCTGGATAAGGAACTAAGTATGGAGGAGAGAAAACAGCGCCCGCAACCGAACCGACAACTGGCAAGGGATTCCTAAATACAATGGCGCCAGCAGTCGCTGGAGTACTCTCCGCTACTTGAGCCGCAACAACATCTTCATCTTGATCGACCTCTCTTTTCGAGTCGTCGGGCGCAGCTTCCACGGTTGGAGACAAAGCTGTATCTCCACGGTTTTCCGCCTCGGGTCTATCTTCAGGAGCGGGTTCTCCCTGCGATATCGTGGTTTAGACATTTTTCAAAAAAAACAAGAGAGAGAAAGGAAGAATAAGAACGCGTGGAAGACTCACTGATTCACTTTCAGACTGACTAGAATAAGACTCAGCGCTGCTGTTGGAAGAGTTATTTTCATTATCACTAGATTCCGAGCTTTACTCCTTTTCAAGCTCTTCTTCACCGCAATAAGGCTCGGAATTGTCACCTTCTGCCGCGAGAGCCGCCGTTCTCTGAGGCTCAGCATTGCCACCCTCTGCTACGAGATCCGTCGTTTTCTAACTATGTGCAAGCTGGGCAAAGGCGTTCACGCCCTGGTTAAGGAATAAGAAAAGATTTTTAATAACGAAAGAATTGTGAAATCCGACTGAGTGGGCAAGAAAAAGAATACATTCCCGAACGTTGGAAGAACTGAAAGTCACAAAGGCCGTTGAATCTGATCGAAAACCACCCGCGCGATCTTAGGACCTTAGCTCCTTCTTCTGGGGACTATCCGTGTCCGTATTAGGAGATTTCCGTTTGGGCGAGGAAGGATCCCTTAATAATGGATGTCTGCTAAAGTTACAGCAGAAGGCTTACCACAAGTATTCTTCACTACGTCATTCACGAATTCATGAATGGCAAGGAACTCGTCCTTCCAGAATACGTTATACTTAGAAGTTGTTGTCGGATTTCGTGTCGATATCAAGAAGGGAAGATTTATACCCGGCGCAAGAGCACTAGCATCAAGAGCAGCTGGCAACAAGTATTCTGGAACTGGCGACTAACGAGAGAGCGGGACCTCTTAGTCAAATTCCATATGTCGAGCCGCCCTGTCAATGTTGTAAGAGACTGCCTGACAAGATTCTCGAAAGAAATACGGTACATAACCAAGCGTGCAACTTCGCATGAACACAACCTCCCCAATGCTCGTATTCTTTTCAGAAAGCAAAGATGTATTCGGAACAGAGGCAAAAGTGTCTATTTGAACTATGGAGCCATGCACCGGAGCACATGGACGAAAGTTGATTGTGTAGGAGTTGTCAAGGAAGTCAATCAGATTCGAGGCGCATGTTCACCCAGCGAAGTATCCTAGAACCACCCCAAGACTCGGGAAGTAAATCCAGCGGTTTGGGAGCGCACTTATCAAAATTCTTCCACAACCACGCTTGAAGAAAATAAAAATGGACGTACGAGTCCACTTTCAATCTGTTTGAAGCACGCATGTACGCAACCAGATGATCCAAATGTGTGTACAGAGAACCGAGAACAAGCCGCCAATGGGGAGAACAACACCTTTCGCTAATCTGATAGAAAACTTAATGAGACCCTGTCTTATTTCCTTCTTACCAGAGCCATCGTCAAAAATGTCCCTGGATAACCAAAGAACCAAGAATTCCGCGACATGAAGCGTACTATTCTTTTGATCTGGCTCCGACTTATCTGGGAACTAATGAGACACCCACCAGCTGTAGAAACACCTCGTCTCGTTTTCCTTCCGGACAAAGCCTTTTGACTTCGCAACGAGAGCAGTGTGCATTTTTTCTTCATCTTCAGACTAGGTGATATCAAGATTCCCTGTTATGGGAAGGTTCAGCAAGACAGCCACAATTTCCAAAGACAGTCATTTCACCCCACCTGCATATGGCCGTGTGAGTGTCTGGACACCATCGGGAGATGAAAGCAACTAAGCTCGGGATATCTTTCCTGATTTGAAGCGCCGCAGAAGCTGTGACAGCGCCAATGATTTGCGCTTTGATCAAATTTGCTTTTAGGCAATCTTGACTTATCATGAATTGCATCCACTTGTCGAAAGAACACAACGGACTCTGACAGATTTTGAAGTCAATGGAAGAAGCAGGATACTCTTTCCTCTGAAGGAAAAATCGTATTACACAACCTGGTTGAAACGATTGGGTGTCTCCTTCACCCTCTGAACCGGTCAGAAGGACGGGCACAAACTTAGGATGATGTCTCCTAGCTTTGACGGACGTTGTGAAAAATTCATCATCCATGTTTGGTTTAGATATGCAAATATTTTTCAAAGCCGCGACAGGGATTTTCTCAGGTGACATCCTAACGAAACCTTCTTAATCTACTTTCGTTTTCAACTACAACAAAGAAAAGGGTACGAATAGAAGTTACTACAAAGTGCATGAAAACTATTTTATCAACAACGGAGAATCCATTTTGGACGCGGACCAATTTTTTTTAAGTTGCAATCCATAACGCTCATAACCGAAGAAATGGGGACTGGCAAACCCTACGTTGCCGCGGAAAGCACGCCCCTTGCCAAAGTCGTACCTTGCAGCGGAAAGTACGCACCCGGCCAAGAAAGCGCGCCCCACCAAGGAAACTGTGCACACAGTCACCCCAAGGAAAAGGAGGAAACCCTAAAAACTAGGTTTTCATGGGAAAGGAATTGGTGGCAGTCACCTTCTCGTGCATGCCTATTTTGCATAATAATTGAGGTGGTTAATATTACTACGGTGTTCACACTGAAATATTTATACAAGTTCATGGAAGATATACCTATGGATGGTTTGCACCAATACAAAAAAAAAAGATTGAAAGAGAAACGCTGGAATACATACCTGGAATATGCTTGCCCGCTTTATTGATACCACTCTACCGCTAGCGCAAGGACGTGAGAACAAAGATACGAGATAAAAAGGAGAGCAAACCCTTTTATAGGCGTGGCACTTTTGGAATTTGAATAAGGAAAGGATTTCCTATTTGAGCTATGTATGGAAAAGGAAATTGGTCCCGCAAGAACAAGCTTCACGGTGCCAACAATCCGCGCCACGCCAAACCCATGCCAACGCTCACGCCATGCCAAGCCCAAGACAGCTCCCACGCCAAGTCCAAGAAAACATCCACGCCAAGCCGGCGCCGTGCCAAGCCAATAGTACGCGCCACTCCAAATCCGAGCCGATCCAACGCTAACGGATCCATTCCAAGCCACCAACACAAGAATCACGAATTCTCCTTACCTTTCAAAAAGGTTAGACGGATCTTCCTGACCATCTTTCATGATTTTCCATTTCGATTTTGTCCTTGTCTGTCACCATCTTATGCTTACCTCGCAACAATGCCCCTGTTCCGAGCTAAGGAGGGTACTTAATGTTGATGGTGGTTTTTAGTTTAGGGTTAAAACCGTAAAACCTTAGTCAAAAAGTGACGTCACGCTTGAGTAATAATGTCGCCACTAGCACATTTATTGAACCATTCAATATGTCTGCATAAAATTACCTGGGTAACTTTTTTATATGCCATGCTCCACGGCAGAGCCCTCGGTACTGACTGGCATCATCTCTGGACATGTCAGTCGCGCATGCTAGCCATACGTTCCAATCACGCGTGCCAAATATTTTAAACTAGGGTTTCGACACGCTAAACCCTAATAGCCACATCTCCGCGTCAAAGGCATGCCAACCCCACCAGCCGCACCACCGTGCAAATGGCATGCCATGCCAGCCACATCTTCGCACCAAAGGCATGCCAGCCGCACCACCGTGCCAATTACATGCCATGCCAGCCACATCTTCGCGCCAACCATGCCAGCCGCACCACCGTGCCAATGGCATGCCATGTCAGCCACATCTCCGCGCCAAAGGCATGCCAACCATGCTAGCCGCACCACCGTGCCAATGGCAGGACATGCCAGCCACATCTCCGCGCCAAAGGCATACCAACCATGCCAGCCGCACCATCGTGCCAATGTCATGCCATGTCAACCACATATCCTCGCCAAAGTAATGCCAACCATGCCAGCCGCACCACCGTGCCAATGGCATGCCATGCCAGCCTCATTTCCGCGTTGAAGGCATACCAACCATGCCAGCCGCACTATAGTGCCAATGGCATGCCATGCCAGCCACACCTCCGCACCAAAACCATGTCGGCCATGCCTCCATGCCGCTGGCTGCTAAACGAAGGGTTGCAACAATCAAAGGCCACCCTTCCTTCTGAGATGCAAATCTCAGCCGTCCAAGTTCGCCATCAAACGCGTGGAAACTTTTAGCCCAATGCCAAGCCATAATTTTGGATGCGCCTAAACTATGCCAAAACCCTAATTTTGGCCGCGCCTAAAACTATGCCAAAATTCTAGCTTGGTCGCGCCTAAACCACGCCAAAGCCATGCCGGCCATGCCTCCATGCCACTGGCTGCCAAGCGAAGGGTTACAACAATCAACGGCCACCCTTCCTTCTGAGATGCAAATCTCAGCCGTCCAAGTTCGCCACCAAACGCGTGGCAACTTTTGGACCAATGCCAAGCCCTAATTTTGGCCGCGCCTAAACTATTCCAAAATCCTAATTTTGGTCGGGCCTAAAACTATGCAAAAATCCTAGCTTGGCCGCGCCTAAACCATGCCAAAGCCATGACTCCATGCCGCTGGCTGCCAAACGGAGGGTTGCAACAATCAACGGCTAAAATTCCCTCTAAGATGCAATTCTCAACCGTACAAACTTGCCACCAAACTACTTGTGGAAATCTCTTGGCTACGGTGCCAAAACCCTGATTTGGCCACACCAAAGCCATGCCGGCCATGCCTCCATGCCGCTGTCTTCCAAACGGAAGGATGCAACAATCAACGACTATCCTTCCTTTTGAGATGCAAATCTCAGACGTACAAGCTCTCCACTAAACCAAACGACTTGTGGAAACCTTTAGCTACGCTGCCAACGCTTTGGAAACAACGCACACTTAGCTATGCCAATACTATGGTCACGGCACCAAACCCTAATTAGCCATGCCAAGAGCATGCGCAAGCCGTTCCAGCATCGTGGCCACGCCACTGGCTACCAATGGAAGGTAACCACAATCAACGGCTAACCTTCCTCTTAAGATGCAAAATCTCGACCGTCGAAGGTCACCATCGATCTGGCAAGCCTCCCAAGCTACTTTCCAAAATATAGAAAAATGCTACACAAAACACTCAATACATCAAAACATATCACAAACTGGGGGATGCTCATCAGGGTATTGATCTGGCGGTTTACATCGTGCGGCGTACACTCCGCCTGTTACAAGAAAGTGTCATAAGAGTGAGGCGGTTAGTAAATACAAGAAGTAATGGTGAAACGTTTCCTTCATTATGGAAACATCAATTCCATGCGTTACCTGTTACCGCTTTCTTCCATTTACTCAACCGTTTCCACTTTTTACGAGACCAGGGTACGTTTCGTTGCACCTTGTATAAATAGGTCTCACATATTTCCACAAAAAAACAAGTTTTGGTCAGGAGAATACAACACTCAGAAATCACTTGTTAGCTTTCCCATCTGTTAGCTTTCCCATCTGTTAGCTTTCCACTTTCTAATACAAGTAGTCAAACAACTACTCTTCCCGAATCAACTGTTCTGATCTCAACACTCTCTTCGCTTCCCTCCCTAGACCGACCCTTCTCCTTCACTTTGTGACCGAAGCAAGTCTGGAACGGCCATTTCTTAGTTTAGGCCGATTTGTACAGATTGATCTCTCGAATAAAAGTACTCCCTTGTAGTACGTTATTTAGGGTTTTGACTCGTTTCTCACCCACACAATTGAAATTACCAAAATCAGCAAAAAATGTTTTCACCCTCAAACAGTTAGATACCATATATATATGGGGAACCGATCCTAGTACCTAGTCAACCGAATTTGGAAAGCTAGTGTGACTATGCACAATACTCACATGGAGGTAGAACCGAAACTTGTTTTGATAGAACCGTTAAACCCATGATTGTGATTGAATGTTTGTTTGATCAATCACATAGTTCTTGAAAGTCAGATGAACCAATTCTAAACTTGTTTGGAAGTGTGGCAAATGGGTTTCAAAGTTGTAAGTGTGAAAGAGAACTTACAAAGTAAGGATGTCGACATACTTTGAACACGTGTTGTGAATGTTTATTTCTTTAATTGTTCAAAGTTATTCCTTAATATCTAAAGGAAGAAAATCCCAGGATCGAAACATAAGTATGTTAAGAATCTTTTAATTAAGGTTATTAATTTCATTTTGTAGGGAAATATATGAATTAGTAATGTGCATTTACTAATTAGATTTTACGAGAGATTTCGATCATTATTTTTGGACAGAGCATTTTCAGGAATTATGGAAACAGAATTTGTTCTTTAATGAATATCTTGAGAATATTTTCGGTTTTGGAAATTCCTTGGTGTCCAACCTATAAAAATGAACTCGAGTTCTCATGAATCGACTTCAATTAACGTACCGTCAAGATTTGACAGAACAAACTATCTATGGTGGAAATATGCTATGAGTTATTTTTTTCAATCACAAGACTTTAATACTTGGCTATTAGTCGTCGATGGTTATATTCGTACAGAGATAGAAAATTCAGAAACTGAGTTTAAACGCTTAATAGATTTTTCGAACGAAGAAAAGGCACTTGGAAAGCAGAATTCAGATGGTTTGAATGATATTATTCATTCTGTAAGTCGTGATTTACAACATCATGTGTCAACATGTCAAACTTCGAAAGAAGCTTGGGATAATCTTCAGATCGTATTCGAAGGAAATTCATCAGAGAAAGAAGCTAGACTTCAAACTCTCACTTACGAATGGGAAAACCTTCGAATGGATGACAACGACACTTTTGAAGAGTTTGATATTAAACTCTCTGATATAATCAATGCTTCTTTCTCGTTAGGAAAGACTATTTCTGAAAAAGATATAGTATGCAAAATTCTCAGATCGTTGCCATCTAGATGCGACTCTAAGAAGCATGCAATCATAGAAGAAAACGATATTTCAACTCTCTCACGAAGCACACTCGTTGGTAAGTTAAAGATATTTGATCATGAATCACAGTCTATTCAAGGTAAAGGAATTGCTTTTAAAGCTGCAAGAATTCTGAAAGCTCCAATGGAAAGGAATAGACAGATGGATGATTCAGATGAACAGATTGCAGAAAACTCTGATAATGAAATTGAACAATCATTATCATTGGTTACTAGAAAGTTTTTAGATCTCTTAAAGAAGTGAAATAAGAGATTCATTAAAGATACTCATCGATCATCTCGCCCACATGATCGAGTTCCTGTCAAAAAGGATCATGAAGATGATGATGAGTATCATCCGCAGTGCTTCAAGTGTAAAGGGTTTGGTCATATTGCTAAAGACTGTCCCAATCTTAAAAAATACACTGGAAGCAAGGAATTGGTTGTAAATATAGATGAGACCTCCGATTCATATGATTCTGAAGAAGAGGAAACAACTAATATTGCATTAGTTATCAATCTTATTTCTTCCTCCTTCATTAGTTATTTACCCATTCTAAAAATGGACATGTCTTCCGATGTTATTAAATCATCTAATGAAAAAAGGAAAAATAAGACAAGATGCAAAAATTGTTTTAAAAACAGAATTGCCAAAAGTTACATATGCAATTCCAGTCAATCTCAAGATACTTCGTTAGTTCGGGGTAACAAAAGGAGATCTTTTCATACTATACTAGATCAAGAACACTCTGGTTGTTCAAAATTCCATAATGAGAGAAAATCTCATACTAATACCACTTGATCGGTATTAGAATTCTTTCCTCACCACGTATGCCAAATCGTTGAGTGAGGAAGAAGAAAAATCAAGTCACTATTGTGTAAATTATGGAAATAATATCTACTATTTGAAGGTATTTCATATATTCATATTTTTAGAATATTATATTTTCGGTAGTATGAAAAATATAAAAAGATTCTTCTCCTACTTTGATCATTCTTTGTACGAACTATGGGTCTGGATCAAATGGTTTCTCTGGAGAAGATGCAAGATCAGAAAGATCATCTTAAGTCTAAGTCTGGATTGTCTCTTGATATTAAGGGTAAAATCAGAAAGGGAGATTGGCTTAGCAAGAAGGAACAAGAGGAATTCTTGCTGAACTCAAAGTTCTAATTGAAGAACTTGAAAAACAAGAAGTGGTTGCGGAAAAGTCTCTTGAGACATGCGTTAAGAGTTTGAACACTGAAGAGACCTCAGTGAACAACCAGAGCATCACTAGAGATTAAGTTATTTGTTGTATTACTTAATCTAGAATAATAGACATCAATTTTTGATTTCTTTCATTGATTGTATTGGTATATTATGAATAAAACTATTATGAATAAAATTATTTGATTGGTAATTTTTCTTGTGATAGCTTTCGGTTTACATAGCATGTACTTGAATGCTTTTATGTTATTGCTATGTATGTTTATGGGATGTTTGATTTCGGTTGTACTACCTTAATATCCGATCTCATATATTGTGAACCCTTGTGGTTTGGGTGGCTTTTTGGTATAGCAGGATTAAGTTCTAGCCCATGTTGGTAGGTTTTATCAAAGAATCATGAGGGGTTCTGGTAGAAACAATATGTGAAAAAGTCACAATATGTTGAATCGGTTTTGGTTTAGCATAAAAGCATATGTGTTTCGACGGTTTTCAACTTTTGCTTGCAATTTTTAAAACCGATTTTCAACCTTTTTCTGGTAAAGGTTGGTTGTTGTTATTCTTTTTTTTATGCATAAGAATGACAACATGATGATATTTCGATATCAATTCTCCCTAGACGAAGATGCAAACATATTGAAGAAGCGGATGCGAAACTTGAGGTAACAATCTTGTTATTTAATTGTTTTCCTGTTTAAGAAAAGCCTGAGTTTATATCATATATATTTATTGCTTTTTCTTACCAAAATTTCGGTACAATTGATGTTTATTCCATGATGTGTGTGTGGATTGTGTGATTCAATTGGTTCCGGTTAAGAAAAACTATTGTTATCTTACTTTATTGTGTGGTATCAATTGTTTAGGTTTACAAAATTTCGGTACAATTGATGTTGTGTGTGATTCAATTGGTTCCGGTTAAGAAAAACTATTGTTATCTTTCGTTTGTATGGTATCAATTGTTTAGGCTTACAAAATTTCGGTGCAATTGCGGTGATTTTAATGTCTATGTTGTTTCAATAGCTTCCGGTTGAGGTGAATAATTATGCGAGTTGATTTATGTTGGTTTGTCTGAATTATTTATGACTTAACGAAATAAAAGGTGTACGGGATGAGTTTTTAGTCCAATTCGATTCCGGATAAGAGAAACTAAGTTAATTCTGATCTTAGTTAGACTTATCGAAGTGAGGTTTCGGTTATTCAAGTCTAATCGAATGTCTTAACAAAAAATGCTAGTTAACTAACCTAGTACTTGTCGTGTTTAAAATTTAAAGGTCTAAATTTATGGATAATTAGAACTTGATGAGAAAAATAGAGTTATCTTTATTTTGGTCTTATCGAATTAAGCGGTTGTTTTTGAACAATCGGTTTAGCAAAGGGACTAAGGTGCTTAGTTGATTTGTGTCTTTCTAAACTAAAGTGGAAAAATTGTTTCGTACAAATGTTTCCTTGGTAACATATCAAAATAAAACTACTTGTAGTTTCGGTTTTGATATTGGTTATCAGAACATGATGTGTGGAACCCACCTTCCTAACTCTACAGGTTGCAAGTCTATTGAGATTTGTAAGATTCTTTTCGTGTTGTCCTTTATTTTTTCGTTTATTTGTCATTTTTGTGGGGAGAAATATGGAGTAAACAGGTGATACTGGCATTGATTTTATATTGATTGGTATCACTAAGGAAAAGAACATTGGTGCTTGAACGTTTATCTAACGAAAGAGTGAAAGCACAGACTAAGAGGGAGTAACATGTCATATGAATTGGTATAAAAAAGACATGCGGATTTAATATATACCTATCTTCCTTAGGGGGAGTATTATCTTTGTTATTATAATGTCAACAACGACATTTTCAAGGATTGAATGTAAGCAGTTTTACTGTGCTGTTGGATTCGGGAATCAAGCATATGTGTAATGAATTCTTGTAATTTATATAATCATATGATGTAAGAGTTTTGTCACTAAAATTGACAAAGGGGGAGATTGTTAGAGCATTGCTCGGTTGAACCCACCTAGCGTTGGTATGTCAAGTTTGGTTGTCATATTTTAGTGAATCAAAATTCATGTTAAGAGTCGCTTGATTACGTACTAGAGTCAACTTCGTATAGGTTAGCTTGAAAGTATTAGGATATGAGACATTACAAGTATTGCGAAGACCTGAAGATGTGAAGAAGCAAGGAGCTACAACGACAACAATCATCCTTCCACTTGAGATTAGTGATATTTGTCTTAAACCGTTTCATTCCTTAACGTATCTTTCAAGTTGTGCATATTGAAAACATAAATGCGAAACATATTTGAACTCTAGATATACATAGTATTAAGGAATACAATACGAAGTTTATTGCTTAACTATTAAAATTTGTAGATAAGACATCTCCATAATCATTTGAATGCTATTATGATTATGTATGGGTATGAGGTGAGGATTTCATCCTAGGGAACAATGTTTACATGTGTTCTAAGGAAGTAAGTTCATAAACTTGTTTGTGAACCGAAAAGGAAATTGCCAGGTGTTATTGGTTTTGTTATTCATTGCATATCTTATGAACAACCAATACGTGTGATTGAGTATAACCGCTCACAACTTGTTTGTGTTCTTGGTAGAACTATTCACAAAGGCATGACTTATATATTGGTATGACTTTTATTAGTGAAGCCGATCTTAAGTAATCATCTGAGATGGTATGATCGGGTTTGTATTATGTCTGACCAAATTTAGGAAAGGGGAACCGATCCTAGTACGAGGTGCAATACATCACAAAGGGGAACCGATCCTCTATGATGTGCAACAAGTGTTAGAGCATTTCTCGGTCGAACTCGCATGCGTTGCTATCTCAGGCATGTTTTTCAATGTTAGTGATCAAAACTATAAGTCTTGATTTCTAGTCTACTATATCTAAGGTCTCGGACTATGATAGAAAGTGTTGAGCTGAAGAACTCCATGGCAATCATCATACAAGATGAAGGACTACTCAAGGAACTGGTGGATCTTCATCGACTAAAAAGTATGTGGAGACTTGAACTTATCTATCACTCAAAAGTATATTTATCTCCTATCTTGAGACAAAAGTCGTTTTGCTATATAAACTTAGATTATACACATTTGGTATTTCGAGCCGAGTTTATCTCGCCTATCTATTTCTCGAAATATGTGTTGGTAAGATTTCTCTTTAGCCAAGTTCATCTTTACCTAGTGACGAAAGTCATGTTATGTTTCAATAACTTTGAAAATTACTCTGACGAAAAATGGTTTGTGAATAACAACTATATAACGTCCTCTGAGAATGTTTCAACGGTTGAAATGAGAGTTTAGATTATATAACCATTGAAGGATATAAGCATTGTTGCGGAAACACATATATGTATAAGTCCTTATTCCTTGAGCCGAAGTTTGTGAACTTTGTTGATCAAGTGAACCGGAGGAGTGCGTGAGCTAAGTCCGCGAACTCAGTCCGCGAACTGGCGGAGTTCTCAAACCCAAGAATTTCTACTTGAGTTTGTGAACTCCATCCGGGAACTTAAGTCCGCGAACTTGATTAGGTTATATCTAAAAAAGATGATTGTGAACTTATTCATATTAACTAAGGAATGCAATTGCAGTGGCTATATAGTTCATGAACCGATTCAAGTGAATCAAATCATTTTTTATTCAATTGTGTCTTGTGTAGTATATAATATTTCCCTACAATTGAACAAATCTCTAACTAGTTCATTTGAGTCATTTGAACTAGTTATGGTGAAGAAAAATATGGTTGATATGAAAGTGATCATATGGCTAACCATTTGGTTAACTATTGTTGAACCAACTAATGTACAAGTTTGGGTACGGTTACACAAGCCTAGAAACGTGCATTTCATTTGTGTATAACAAGCTATGTTTTCGATCTAACGGTTGATAAATATTAGCTTGAATCTAATCAGGTTTTCATCTAAAGGTGAATATTGAATGCTTTGTTACCAAGCTAACATTGATTGCAAACCCTGATTTGAAAGACTATATAAGGGAGAACTCTAGCAACTGGGAAACCTAATCCCTACACATTATGTGTGATACTATTTGTGCTAAGCTAGAGTCGATTCTCCTTTAACCTTTGGTTTCTTCTTCTAAACCAAGTTAACGACTTAAAGACTTCATTGGGATTGTGAAGCCAGACCGATACTACTTTATCGTAGTTGTGTGATCTGATCTTGCTGTTTCTATTGTACGAGTACAATTGTAATAATTGGCTTGAGATTTCTATCTCCGATAGGCAAGATAAAAAGTAATCACAAACATCTTCGTCTCATCGTTTGTAATTCCACAATATCTTTGTCTCATCGTTTGTGATTCCACAATATCTTTTTTCGCTGCGTCAATTAAGACTATTGTGAGGTGATTGATAATACTAGGTTGTTCTTCGGGAATATAATTCCGGATTATCAATTGGTTCCTGTTCACCTTGATTTATCAAAAGACGGAACAAAACTCGTAGGTATATTCGTGGGAGACGGATTTATCTATTACCATAGACTTTTCTTTGTGATACAGATTTGTTTATTAAAGTCTTCGACTTTGGGTCGTAGTAACTCTTAGTTATGGGTGAGATCATCTAAGGGAATCAAGTACGTAGTATCCTACTGGGATAAGAGACGTAGGAGCATAACTGTACCTTGGATCAGTGTGAGATTGGTTGGGGTTCAACTACAGTCCAGACCGAAGTTAGTTTGGAGTAGGCTAGTGTCTGTAGCGGCTTAATACAGTGTGTGTTCAATCTGTACTAGGTCCCGGGGTTTTTCTGCATTTGCGGTTTCCTCGTTAACAAAATTTCTGGTGACTGTATTATTTCTATTCCGCATTATATTTTGTGATATAATTAAAATATCACAGGTTGTGTATTGTATCGATCAATTGTGAAATACAACCTTTGGTTGTTGATTGGAAATTGATTGATCCTTGGATATTGGTCTTTGGTACCATCCAAGTTTATTCCTCTTGATTTTATTTAGACTCGCATATTTCTATCTGCTTGAGTATCAAATCAAGAGAGTGAGATATTAACTCCTCGATATACTTTTTATTAAGATTGAGTATGACTGTATATTTGATTCTCTTGAAAGTATATTGTAGTTTGTCCATACAGATTGCTAAGCGAAATATTGGGTGTGGTTGTTACACCCCCGCTTTTTCAACAAGGTTTATAGCAGAAAGGGGAACCGATCCTATGGACATGTGCAACACGTTTTTAGGCAAAGGGGAACCGATCCTATGGACATGTGCAACACATATAAGTTAGATACCATATATATGTGGGGAACCGATCCTAGTACCTAGTCAACCGAATTTTAGAAAGATAGTGTGACTATGCACAGTATTCACATGGAGGTAGAACCGAAACTTGTTTTGGTAGAACCGTTAAACCCATGATTGTAATTGAATGTTTGTTTGATCAATCACATAGTTCTTGAAAGTCAGATGAACCAATTCTAAACTTGTTTGGAAGTGTGGAAAATCGGTTTCAAGGTTGTAAGTGTGAAAGAAAACTTACAAAGTAAGGATGTCGACATACTTTGAACACGTGTTGTGAATGTTTATTTCTTTAATTGTTCAAAGTTATTTCTTAATAGGTAAAGGAAGAAAATCCCAGGATCGAAACATAAGTAAGTTAAGAATATTTTAATTAAGGTTATTAATTTCATTTTGTAGGGAAATATAAGAATTAGTAATGTGCATTTATTAATTAGATTTTCCGAGAGATTTCGATCATTATTTTTGGACAGAGCATTTCCAAGAATTAAGGAAACCGAATTTCTGCTTTAATGAATATCTTGAGAATATTTTGGTTTTGGAAATTCCTTGGTATCCAAACTTCCTTGTCTATAAATATTTGAAGTTTTCCTTTCTAGCAAACTAATCCTTCGTAGAAACAGACTTCCTCTTTTGTTGTTGTTACTGGTGTAGCCGCCTATTCGGAGTGGAGAGTACCCTAATTAGGCGAAATCTCTTACGACCACTCAGTTTAAAGTTTTCTTTGGGATTGAGAAGCTCTAGCATGTACCGTTGGTGGGAAACTACATAATTTCGGTTTATCTTTTGTTTTCGATTGATTTGATTGACTAATGGTGGTTAAAATCTAATTGCACCTAGTTTGTTTATGCTTGAGGATCCTCTCTTCTGATATAAGATTCACTCAAACTAGTTCAGAGTTTCGACAGGGATATTTAGACTGTTGTTAGTTCTAAAGATGATCTTATGATAATCCATTGTTAACAACTCCGTTCTGTGTGTGATTGACCACAAGAGATTCAAGTGATTGTGTGCAGGTTTTTATTGAAGATTTAAGATGATTTGAAGACAAAGAATATATTGAAGATCTGACTTGGGTTTATAATCTTTGGTGTGCATAATACTTGTTTTGGTAAAAGAGGATCCAATTAATAATCGGTTTATCCTTGTGATAGATTGGATTGATTTATTGAGTAGATCGACACACAATTCTTTGGATTAAGAGTATTGTTGGCTTAATCTTAAATGATTACTTCCGTAATTGAACAAAAGATAGATCTAAGGACCTGAAAAAGGAGTTTATGTTAAGATAAACAGAAGAGCCTTTGTCCGACTCATATCACTTGGTTGAATAGAGTTGATACCAAACAGATTTGTTGTTCCTTTACTGTTTGGAATACGAACCAAAGGAATTGTTCCAAATACGTGACTTATTTATAAGTTGGAGGCGTGGGAATATACACGGAACTAGGTGAACTATAGGTTTAGTTGCTTGGTCTCAACTATACGAAGTTAGGTGTAATTTTGTGTAGCGGATTAATCCTGAGAGTATTCAATTCTGTACAAGGTCCCGGGATTTTTCTACATTTTCGGTTTCCTCGTTAACAAAATCTTGTTGTGTCATTTACTTTATATTTCCGCGTTATAATTGTTTTATTATAATTAAAGTAAATTACACAAACGTTAATTCCTATTTAATTGATAAGCAATCCTATTTTGTTTGGTTAAGTCTGAACCTTTGTATCAAGTAAACATACTTCGTTGTTGCATTGTCTCAATTTCGTATCCATAGACGATCACACGAAGTGTGAACCGATTAGTTGTATTGTCTCGACTCAGTCCATAGACAATCACTTTCGGATAAAGGACTTATAGGTAGGAAAAGTTTTAGATTGTGGTATATTTGGGTAACCTCGTCTTTTCATGATTTCTAGTCTATAATTAGTTAAGTCTCGGTCTAGGATAGTGAAGTTCAGATATGAGCCAGTCATCATTTCCGTTCTACCTTTTGAAGGCGAAGATCAACCGAAGATTTTGGAGAACTTCATCAACAAAAGGTAAGTGAAGAGTGAACCACCTATTTCTCAAGTTATATTCACTTTTCTATATTGAGACGATTTTCGCATAACTAATTAGACTAGCTTGCATAGACAAGAATTCCGAGTCGAGAACTAATTATGTAGTTTACGAATTTATCGAAATACAATGACTAAGCTTAATGAACATTTGTTCATACTTGATTAATTTCGATGGAGAACAATTTATTTTTCAGAACCAAATCATGATTCAAGTTTATCATTCAAAAATAACCTGGAACAGTGATAAGTGTCATTGTTGTTACTCAGGAATATTTCGGATTGATTTAGAGAAATATAGAACTACTATATTCGGAATACAAGACAGTGTTATCAGTCTTACAAACTGAGAAAACTGTTATATGTCTGAAGCCGTATTACATGTATTCGTATACGTAGCGAAGTAGATATATTCGACTTTCAGATTTGTGTTGAAGGCGAGGGAATACATACGGAACTAGGTGAACTATAGGTTTAGTTTCTTGGTCTCAACTATACGAAGTTAGGTGTAATTTTGTGTAGCGTCTTAATCCTGAGAGTATTCAATTCTGGACAAGGTCCCGGGGTTTTTATGCATTTGCGGTTTCCTCGTTAATAAAATCTTGTTGTGTCATTTACTTTATATTTCCACGTTATAATTGTTTTATTATAATTAAAGTAAATTACACAAACATTAATTCCTATTTACTTGATAAGCAATCCTATTTTGTTTGGTTAAGTCTGAACCTTTGTATCAAGTAAACATACTTCGTTGTTGCATTGTCTCGATCTCGTATCCATAGACGATCACACGAAGTGTGAACCGATTAGTTGTATTGTCTCGACTTAGTCCATAGACAATCACTTTCGGATAAAGGACTTATAGGTAGGAAAAGTTTTATCTTGTGGTATATTTGGGTACCCTCGCCTTTTCATGATTTCTAGTCTACAATTAGTTAAGTATCGGTCTAGGATAGTGAAGTTGAGATATGAGCCAGTCATCATTTACGTTCTACCTTTTGAAGGCGAAGATCAACCGAAACTTTTGGAGAACTTCATCAACAAAAGGTAAGTGAAGACTGAACTACCTATTTCTCAAGTTATATTCGCTTTTCTATCTTGAGACGATTTTCGCATAACTAATTAGACTAGCTTGCATAGACAAGAATTCCGAGTCGAGAATTAATTATGTAGAATTTATCGAAATATAGTGACTAAGATTAATGAACATTTGTTCATACTTGATCAATTTCGATGGAGAACAATTAATTGTTCAGAACCAAATCATGATTCAAGTTTATCATTCAAAAATAACCTGGAACAGTGATAAGTGTCATTGTCGTTACTCATGAATATTTTGGATTGATTTAGAGAAATATATAACTACTATATTCGGAATACAAGATAGTGTTATCAGTCTTACAAACTGAGAAAACTATTATATGTCTGAAGTCGTATTACATGTATTCGTATACGTAATGAAGTATCTATATTCGACTTTCAAATTTGTGTTGGAGGCGTGGGAATACATACGGAACTAGGTGAACTATAGGTTTAGTTGCTTGGTCTCAACTATACGAAGTTAGGTGTAATTTTGTGTAGCGGCTTAATCCTGAGAGTATTCAATTATGGACAAGGTCCCGGGGTTTTTCTACATTTGCGGTTTCCTCGTTAATAAAATCTTGTTGTGTCATTTACTTTATATTTCCGCGTTATAATTGTTTTATTATAATTAAAGTAAATTACACAAACGTTAATTCCTATTTACTTGATAAGCAATCCTATTTTGTTTGGTTAAGTCTGAACCTTTGTATCAAGTAAACATACTTTGTTGTTGCATTGTCTCGATCTCGTATCCATAGACGATCACACGAAGTGTGAACCGATTAGTTGTATTGTCTCGACTCAGTCCATAGACATTCACTTTCGGATAAAGGACTTATAGGTAGGAAAAGTTTTAGCTTGTGGTATATTTGGATAACCTCGTCTTTTCATGATTTCTAGTCTATAATTAGTTAAGTCTCGGTCTAGGATAGTGAAGTTCAAATATGAGCCAGTCATCATTTCCGTTCTACCTTTTGAAGGCGAAGATCAACCGAAGCTTTTGGAGAACTTCATCAACAAAAGGTAAGTGAAGACTGAACTACCTATTTCTCAAGTTATATTCTCTTTTCTATCTTGAGACGATTTTCGCATAACTAATTAGACTAGCTTGCATAGACAAGAATTCCGAGTCGAGAATTAATTATGTAGAATTTATCGAAATATAATGACTAAGATTAATGAACATTTGTTCATACTTGATCAATTTGGATGGAGAACAATTTATTGTTCAGAACCAAATCATGATTCAAGTTTATCATTCAAAATTAACCTGGAACAGTGATAAGTGTCATTGTCGTTACTCAGGAATATTTTGCATTGATTTAGAGAAATATATAACTACTATATTCGGAATACAAGACAGTGTTATCAGTCTTACAAACTGAGAAAACTATTATATGTCTGAAGTCGTATTACATGTATTCGTATACGTAACGAAGTAGCTATATTCGACTTTCAAATTTGTGTTGGAGGCGTGGGAATACATACGGAACTAGGTGAACTATAGGTTTAGTTGCTTGGTCTCAACTATACGAAGTTAGGTGTAATTTTGTGTAGCGGCTTAATCCTGAGAGTATTCAATTCTGGACAAGGTCCCGGGGTTTTTCTACATTTGCGGTTTCCTCGTTAATAAAATCTTGTTGTGTCATTTACTTTATATTTCCGAGTTATAATTGTTTTATTATAATTAAAGTAAATTACACAAACGTTAATTCCTATTTACTTGATAAGCAATCCTATTTTGTTTGGTTAAGTCTGAACCTTTGTATCAAGTAAACATACTTTGTTGTTGCATTGTCTCGATCTCGTATCCATAGACGATCACACCAAGTGTGAACCGATTAGTTGTATTGTCTCGGCTCAGTCCATAGACATTCACTTTCGGATAAAGGACTTATAGGTAGGAAAAGTTTTAGCTTGTGGTATATTTGGGTAACCTCGTCTTTTCATGATTTCTAGTCTATAATTAGTTAAGTCTTGGTCTAGGATAGTGATGTTCAGATATGAGCCAGTCATCATTTCCGTTCTACCTTTTGAAGGCGAAGATCAACCGAAGCTTTTGGAGAACTTCATCAACAAAAGGTAAGTGAAGACTGAACTACCTATTTCTCAAGTTATATTCGCTTTTCTATCTTGAGACGATTTTCGCATAACTAATTAGACTAGCTTGCATAGACAAGAATTCCGAGTCGAGAATTAATTATGTAGAATTTATCGAAATATAATGACTAAGATTAATGAACATTTGTTCATACTTGATCAATTTCGTTGGAGAACAATTTATTGTTCAGAACTAAATCATGATTCAAGTTTATCATTCAAAAATAACCTGGAACAGTCTTAAGTGTCATTGTCGTTACTCAGGAATATTTTGGATTGATTTAGAGAAATATATAACTACTATATTCGGAATACAAGACAGTGTTATCAGTCTTACAAACTGAGAAAACTATTATATGTCTGAAGTCGTATTACATGTATTCGTATACGTAACGAAGTAGCTATATTCGACTTTCAAATTTGTGTTGGAGGCGTGGGAATACATACGGAACTAGGTGAACTATAGGTTTAGTTGCTTGGTCTCAACTATACGAAGTTAGGTGTAATTTTGTGTAGCGGCTTAATCCTGAGAGTATTCAATTCTGGACGAGGTCCCGGGGTTTTTCTACATTTGCGGTTTCCTCGTTAATAAAATCTTGTTGTGTCATTTACTTTATATTTCCGCGTTATAATTGTTTTATTATAATTAAAGTAAATTACACAAACGTTAATTCCTATTTACTTGATAAGCAATCCTTTTTTGTTTGGTTAAGTCTGAACCTTTGTATCAAGTAAACATACTTTGTTGTTGCATTGTCTCGATCTCGTATCCATAGACGATCACACGAAGTGTGAACCGATTAGTTGTATTGTCTCGACTGAGTCCATAGACATTCACTTTCGGATAAAGGACTTATAGGTAGGAAAAGTTTTAGCTTGTGGTATATTTGGGTACCCTCGCCTTTTCATGATTTCTAGTCTACAATTAGTTAAATCGCGGTCTAGGATAGTGAAGTTGAGATATGAGCCAGTCATCATTTGTGTTCTACCTTTTGAAGGCGAAGATCAATCGAAGCTTTTGGATAACTTCATCAACAAAAGGTAAGTGAAGACTGAACCACCTATTTCTCAAGTTATATTCACTTTTCTATCTTGAGACGATTTTCATATAACTAATTAGACTAGCTTGCATAGACAAGAATTCCGAGTCGAGAACTAATTATGTAGTTTACGAATTTATCGAAATATAATGACTAAGCTTAAGGAACATTTGTTCATACTTGATCAATTTCGATGGAGAACAATTTATTGTTCATAACCAAATCATGATTCAAGTTTATCATTCAAAAATAACCTGGAACAGTGATAAGTGTCATTGTTGTTACTCGGGAATATTTCAGATTGATTTAGAGAAATATAGAACTACTATATTCGGAATACAAGACAGTGTTATCAGTCTTACAAACTGAGAAAATTGTTATATGTCTGAAGCCGTATTACATGTATTCGTATACGTAGCGAAGTAGCTATATTCGATTTTCAGATTTGTGTGATATGCATATTCGTATGTGCATCATGGGAAAATATGTTTGTTTCGTGATTCGGATAGGTTTGTATATTCGTATACAAACAATTGTGGAACTTATGGTAAGGGAACCGGGTTAAACTTATCAAACCGGTATGTGAGCCAAAAAATTCTATGTTTTAGAACCATTTTAGTACCCAAACCGGTACGCAAGCTGAATGTTCTGTGAACTCCGAAACCGGCAAAGGTCTAAGATTTTGCAAACCAGTACATGAACTCAAAAGTTCTGTAGACTCCGGAACTTTGAATTGGGCCAAAGATTGCAAACCGGTACGTGAACTGAAAAGTTCTGTAAGAGTCCGGAACTTGGTAATTGCATAAGTGTGCAAACCGGTTTATGAACTGAAAATTCTGTTGACTCTGTAACTCGGTAATTGCATATGAGTTTGAAAATCGGTCCGCGTATTGTGACTCTGCCGATTCACGAACAGTTCAAGTAATTGTACCTAGTGCATTTACAAACTATGTCGATCATAATTCAACTGCGATTAAATCACTTCTATGAAGTAATTTGCATTTGATCTTTTCTGTAATTAACACTAGATTCAATTGATCACATGATTGTGACTCAATATCAATGTCTTAGTGAAGTTGAAAATGAGTGTTAAGCTTTTAAGTTCAAATCGGCTAGTTTCGGCTAACCATGTTGAACATAGTCATTATACATGGTTCAGTTACGGTTTAACTAGCCATAATGTATATCTTGTATATGTGATTAAGATTCAAAGCTTTTATCTAAAAGTGGATATTGTTTGCTTGGTTCCAAAGCTATCTTAGCTTAAACATAAAGTAACCTAGGCTGTGAACTCTATATAAGGGGAACTCTTGGCAACTTGGATCTTTGAATCCCGACACTACTTTTTGGTGTGTCCTATTTGTATCTAGAGTCGTCCTCTCCATAAACCCTTTTAGGGTTTAGAGACTATAAATACTTCACAGGGATTCGTGAAGCCAGGTCTAGTTATCTTTTATCTTGATAACTTGATTATCCTGATCTTTATTTTTTGTAGAGATTTCTCCAACGATCAAGATAGATATTAATCAACAGAGTCTCTTCGTCTTATATTTTGTTGATTCCGCAAGTTTTATACTTGTAAGGTGAATAATAATCTAGGCTGCACTTCAGGTTGCATAAGTCCAGATTTTGATGATAGCCAGACTTTTGTCTAAGTTGCTATCGATTTCCATCACCTGGATCTATCGTTTGATCTGATCATCTGTTTATATCGTAAATCTAGAAATCAATTATAGGCTTAATCTGTGGGAAGCATATTTGGTTTAAAGTCTTCAATTTAAGTTGAAGCAACTCTTAGTTGTGGGTGACATCATCTAAGGGAATCAATTGCGCATAGTCTTACGATATTCAAGAGGCGTAAGGAACGCATCTATACCTTGATCGGTAGATTTCCTTTTAGGGCTCAACTACATTCCAGACCGAAGGTAATTGGTAGTATACTAGTGTCTATAGCGATTTAATACAGTGTGGTGTTCAATCTGGACTAGGTCCTGGAGTTTTTCCTTCATTTGTGGTTTCCTCGTTAACAAAACTCCTGGTGTTTGTGTTATTTCTTTTTTCCGCATTATATTGTTTATCTTTATAATTGAAATATCACAGGTTGTGCGTTGATCAATCACAGTAGCTAGGTCCAACCATGTTAGTTGGAAAAGACTTGATTGGTCCTTGAACATTGGTCTTTGGTACCGTCCAAGAACTCTCTTTCTAGTTAGGTTCACAGATTCGATTCTGTAAACGTTCTAACAACAAGAGAGAGAGAGAGATATAACTCTAGGCAATTTCCTTGATTGAGTTTTTACTCTTGGAGTTGTGTTGAGTTTTTCCATACAAATTGGCTAAGAAAATGTTGATGGTGTATCTTGGTACCCCCTACGTTTTCATACTGTATTTTTTGCACGTAACTCGTTGTTCAAACAATCAGAGTTCCTAGAGCTCCTTGTAAGTCTTGTTGGAAATCTCGTTGTCAGATTTGATTAATTGTTTTTGGTTGTTTAAACTGAATGGTTTCGTTTTTGTAATTTTCTAATTGTACCAAATTATTATAAGTTGAATTAATCAAATTTGATTTTTCTCACAAGCAGCACTACACCTTTAATCGTGAAATATCGATTGTTTGTTGAACCATGTGAATCGCTTGAAAGGAGGATACTCCAAATTCGGGGGTCAAAGAGTTCATAAAATGTTCTTGGTGGAAAAAAAGTATGAGTGAAAAATCCCACTGAATCGAATTTGGTCCATGAACCTAAGAAATAGTGAGAATTCTTGATCTCTCTTAATTCTCTCTCGATTCGAAGACCCCGGATTAGAATTTATGTCGTTTCCTCTTAAAGATTTCATCTTAACCTGAATATTTTTATCCAATGTTGAGAAAACATTATCGTCTTTACAATGGGTACCAAAACCCATATAAAATCACCCTCCTAGTAATCTGGCACCCCATTAGCAATGTTGCATTCATTTATACATAGCACTTCGCCATTGGAGTGACATTTGCATCATTATGTAACTTTCAAAAAAAAAAAAAATCAATACAAACTTACAAATGAGACATTGACGAATTTCTGAATTCTGCAATTGATCTACATATGGAGAAGCTCAAGTGCTTTTAACAAAGTAGGTGTGAATCTCTCCACATCAATATTTACATCCTGGTTATCTAAATACACAGACCTAAGTGCATGCCAACCTTGTTTCTTAATCGAAACGGGATCCTTAAAAACAGCATGATCAAGTGGATATTGCTGAATTAAAGAACTCTCATTTTCAGTAATCTTATAATCCAAGTACTTCAACTTCATATCCTTTGCTGGTTCTTCAAAACTAACTCTACAAACCCATTCCAAACCTCCCCAAGGTATGATCTGAATAAACACCGCATTAGGATGCAGCAAAACCAAGTTGGTCAATCCTGCCCCATGAACTCCCATCATCACATCACATGAATTTACCATTTGCGCGAACCGCGTTGCATCCTTAGTCACACCAGGCTCTTCCACAATTACTTCATACCCCAAACTTGAGGCCATCTTTGCTATTGCACCTTCATTGGTAAATTTACGCGTTCTCTTACGCGAAACAATCAGAAGCCTAGGAAGTTTCTTGGAACGAATATTACCTCTCATTTTTATTGGAGATGATCTATTTAGTGAGTAGGACTCCCTTAAGAACTGGGTGAAATTTGTCATTGAGTAATGATGTTTTGGGGATTTCAGAGGATCGATAGTTAAATCCTTATGAAACTTGAGACCAACGATGACCTTCGGGTAACAATGGACATCATTTTCTTTATCAATGTCGACTATCGGATACTTGGACAGGTGACTTAGAATGGGTTTGTACTTTGAAATCCAATAAGGACTAAAATCTGTAACTAGAAATTGAACTTGTTGGTTAAAGTGATGAGAAGTGAGAAAAAGAGGTACCAACACATCAGTGTAAGCGTGGAAATAGTTGCCAGCATAACCTCCGACCGAGAAAATCACCGCAGGAACATTATGATAAGTAGTACAATTTGGCTGGCTTAAGTCGTTTTTGAGCAGCGGTTTTACCAAAAATGCATTCACTACCTTCATCGCTGAGTTATCTGATTTTCGAGCGTATGGTTTGATTCTCCATGATTCATTCCCAGAACTTAAAATACCTTCTGCAGATAATAATGTATTATAGAGAACGGATGACGATTTCCCGTGGATCCTTATATGGCCATCAATCTCGCAAATATCAAATCGTGGGTCTAAAACGTCGCACACCGGAGTAAGCTTGATTTCCTGTATCATCCGATTATCAACATTATGTGCACCCTCAGCTTCCCCCTTCATTTCATCTGCATCAGTAACAGTAACGACATCCGTACCTGAAAATCAAGATTATGTATCACGACAACTGTAGAAAACTGAAAACACCATAACAAGATCATAAAATGCAATATAAATTTAAACGTACGTACTTTGTCTTTGAAGCGAATTACTGCTTGTATCTTCATCGATCGATAACATTCTTAATCCAGCATTATAATTCACTGCAGAAAAGTAATAATGAAGAGACGTTTGACTGCTGTAAAGTACGAAAACATAGAATTAAGCATAGGGTACTTACGAATCGGATGACTAGTAGTAAGATAGGAAGGCTTGGAGATGACTGCAAATGAAGTTAGTACTGCAATGACTAAGCATACACCGATAGCGCAGTAACCGATCTTTTTCTGTTCGGTGTGACTAAAACTTCTGGCGAGTATCTTGTTGTACTCCATATCAACTTCCTTGAATGCTTCCGATCTTGAATGATCATCTAGTTATAACACCAAACCATACTGATTAAAGGAATTACTTATTGGTACGTTCTTAATCTCTAATAAACAACTAGCATATTATACTGAAAGAGACTAGCTAGTTTTTAAGTGTTAATTAGTTTTTCATCAAAAAAAAGTTTGTGAAAGGAATGGATGATCTGATAGTAAATTATTAAAACTGCTCGAATGATTAAGGAGGGTCTTAATCCATAGGGAATCTGGCAGCATGTGTGCGGAAGCAGTGTTATTATACAACTCAAAGCCATCATAACAAACTAATAATAGAAGTGTGTGCCACTGCCTTAATAAAGGACAGAATTAGATGTTCCAACAAACAAGTTCACAGTTTCTGAGCACACATTCAAAGAAAGAATTAACTAACTGACCCCTGATCGTTCAGAGCTGTTTCTCATCAATAACTAGAGCTAGCGATCTACCTCAACTGTTACATTTACTCCATCCAGGAAGGAGTATCCTCTTATTAGAACTAGGGGTTATGTAACATTTGATACTGAATGCTAGGAATTTGGGCGTAGGTTGTAGAGAGTTTGTTGTATTCACGATACAGTTTAAACTCTAAATGTACTTTTCTTTACACTTAGCGGTGAAATGAAATACTATAGGGTAGTATTACGTTAATTAAAAAGTAATAATTCGTACAGTTCCACAGAGTAAGTTGTATACATTATTGAGAAGGAGATCCATTGTTGTCAATTGCTCCTACTACCTTTTGTAATCATTCATACATCTTTGATTGATTGAAGACGTACGAACGTATGTTTAGTTTCTTTTTTAACTTTTGTTATGGTGGCACGTAGTACGTAGCGATCATACAGTAGATGATTCTTTAATTATTGGTTAGCTAGTAGCAGCAGTTAGGAAAGTTATATTGACTGGAGTACTTTCGATGGTGATCGGAGAACAAACGTCACTCTCTTTTGGAAAAAAAATTGGATTCGATGATGCTACTGTATGCATCGAATATCAACAACTACGCGACCCATACATACCTGACAAGAAGAGTGTCGGTCGGTTCTCAAGGAAAATGAATGTGCGAGTCCCGCAATATTCTAGTATTCCGTATCATATCCTTTGGCGCTAGGATCATTAGTGGATTCTTCAAGGTTGATGGTTCAAGTGTTGTTTCCTATTCAAGGCTTTTCGGATTTTCATGACATTCGAGGGTGTTAATTTTTTTTTTTAACTTGAGTAACAAGCATGTGAATGTGGCTCATGTCCGAGACAGACATTGCCAAACTAAGCTGTTCTGACTCAGTTAACTTTTTTACTCCTGATATGTATTTTGGACTTCAAACAACTGATACATATACATTTTTGTCGAGGCGAGTCAGATGAGTCTGATTCAGCCGAGAGTCTGATATTGAGTCGGATCCAAAGAGTCAAATCCAGACGAGCCATCAAAAGCCAAACACTATTTTCCAACTCACAACAGAAGCAGTTTTCTATTCCCGAACAGATATAACAACAGCCAAGAATTAACATCAATGGAGTAAAAGGATGCACCATTAGCATCTCAAAATCGGAATTGTTCTATTTACGGAGAAGCTGAAGTGCATTTAACAAAGTAGGTCTAAATCTATGAACATCGATATGTACATCTTGTTTGTCTAAGTATATATCTTTTAGTGCATTCCAACCTTGTTTCGTAATTGAACGAGGATCTTTAAAAACAGCATGATCAAGTGGGTATTTGTGAGATTTTGTAAAACACATATATCAAAATAGTTTCGTGTTTTATTCCTTCATTCAATCTGCCTCTTATACAAGATATACAACCCTAGAGTTCGACCTTACAATGGACTGTCCATAACAGTTGAATCATTGGACTGTCCATCACAGTAGAATCATTGGACTGTCCATAACAGTGGATAACTGTGAACTGAGACTGTGAAGATTGGTCTCAAACTGAGACTGTGAAGATGGGTCTCAATCCAAGAGTCTCGAGCCCATAAATATAACTCTCCTAATACCCTCCCTCAAGACGGAGCATGGAGGTCATACATGCCCATCTTGGACATAAGAAACTGAAACTGAGCTTTCCCTAAAGATTTAGTAAAAATGTCCGCCAATTGCACTGTTGTAGGAGTGTAAGAAGGCGTAATAAGCTTCTGCACGATAGCATCTCTAACCAGATGACAATCAACTTCAATATGCTTTGTTCGTTCATGAAAAACTGGATTCTGAGCAATATACAAAGCCGATTGACTATCACAGAGAAGACGCATTCCATGTGGATGATGAACTCCCAAATCACCCAGTAATTTTTTCAACCATTTTAATTCGCACGTCGCCGCTGCCATAGATCTGTATTCCGCTTCAGCTGACGAGCGAGAAACAGTATGTTGCTTCTTAGTTTTCCAGGATATTGGAGAATACCCAAGAAGAACAAACCAACCCGTCAACGAGCGTCTAGTTAAGGGACAACCAGCCCAATCAGAGTCACACCATCCTTTCAAATTAAGACCACTATCAGAGCGCAACAGAATTCCTTGCCCAGGATTCTTCTTCAAATATCGAACCACACGAAGAGCCGCTTCCCAATGTGCTATTCTCGGCAGTTGCATGAATTGAGACAAAATATGAACAGAATATGCTAGGTCTGGACGAGTCACGGACAAATAGATTAAACGTCCAATCAATCTTCGATATTTTTCCACATCCGTGAACAAATCTCCTTTGTCCAAAGAAAGACGGTGATTAGTTTCCATTGGAAATTCTGCAGGTTTTGCACCTAATAAACCTGCTTCCATGATGATATCCAACGCATATTTGTGTTGACACATATAAAAACCTTGTGCACTCCGTGCCACCTCCAAACCCAGAAAATACTTCAACTTTCCCAAATCTTTCATCTTGAAGCATTGTCCCAAGTAACGTTTGAATTGATCAAGCGCAACCAAATCATTACCCGCAACAATCAAATCATCCACATAGACCAAAACATTAAGTTGGGTTTTTCCCTTAGTCATGATAAAAAGAGAATAATCAGAATATGATTGCCGAAACCCATAATTCTTCAAAGCTGCAGACAATTTTGCAAACCAACACCGAGGAGCCTGCTTTAAACCATATAAAGATTTTTTCATCCTACACACCATATTAGACTTACCTTGAGAAAATCCAGGTGGTATTTTCATATACACTTCTTCTTCCAAGTCTCCATGAAGAAATGCATTATGTACATCCATCTGATGTACTTCCCAATTCTTAATTGCTGCCACAGCTAGGAAAGTCCGCACTGTCGTCATTTTCGCCACTGGTGCAAATGTCTCATTGTAATCCAACCCTTCTACTTGATGATTCCCAAAGATCACCAGTCTAGCTTTGAGCCGCACCAACTGTCCATTCTCATCATACTTCTCTGTGTAAATCCATTTACTACCAAGAGCTTTCTTTACCGGCGGTAATTCTTTTAATTCCCATGTTCCTTGTTCTTCCAAAGCTCGTATTTCTTCTGCCATTGCCTTACGCCATCCTGGATACTTCATGGCTTCTTTGAAATTTTTAGGCGCAGACCCAGCAGTAATTGCTGCAAGAAACTTTTTATGAACTGTAGAGAATTTATCACAACTAACATAATATGTCAAAGGATACGGCGTACCTGAGGATGACGATTGTGGAGAGTGAGCATGAGATGGACTATTTTGTCGTACAGTGTGTGTTACAAAACCTTTGAGCCTACTAGACGGAATCTTCTGTCTCCTTCCTTTACCCATACTAGCTTCCGTCACTTCCTTCGAGACCACAGGGTTCTCAGTAATATATTCTGGGTTCTCAGTATTATCTTCAGGGTTCTCAGTAATGTCTTCCGGGTTCTCAGTAATGTTTTCTGGGTTCGCAGTAATACCTTCCTGGTTCCCAGTAATATATTCTGGGTTCGCAGTATTGTCTTCTGGGTTCTCAGTAATGTATATTGGGTTCTCAGTAATATCTTCTGGGTTCTCTTGCTGCACTATTTCTTCATCATCACTCCAACACACGTCATTATTAGCCTGAACTGTCTCAGTTGGCCGATCAGGTACCCTAGATATGTAAGGAAACTGATGTTCATGAAACTCTACATCCCTTGAAACTAAAAATTGTCTCTTGTCTAAGTCATATAATTTCCATGCCTTATTCCCAAAAGGATAACCCAGAAAGACGCACCTTCTTCCTCGACTTGCAAACTTATCCCCTTTACTACTTTGATCATGTGCATAACACAAGCAACCAAATACTTTCAACTGACTATATGGTGCCGGTTTCCCAAATAGAACTTCATATGGAGTTTTGTTATTTAGAACCGGTGTACGCGTACGATTAATCAAATACGCTGCTGTCAAAGCACATTCTCCCCAAAATCTGATCGGTAAATTTGCTTGAAACCTCAAAGCTCTTGCCACATTCATTATGTGCTGATGTTTTCTCTCAACTCTTCCATTTTGTTGAGGTGTTCCTACACAGGATGTCTCAAAAACTATTCCATTAGTCTTAAAGTAGCCACGCAATGCATTAAATTCGGTTCCATTATCACTTCTAACAATTTTGATTTCTTTACCAAATTGACGTTTCACAAGCGCAATAAAGTTAAGAAATATCGTTGCAACCTCAGTTTTGCTTTGAATTAAATAAATCCACACACCTCTTGAAAAATCATCTACTATTTTCAAAAAATATTGTGCTCCAGAAGACGAGCACGTCTTATAAGGACCCCATAAATCTATATGAACCAAATCAAAACTACAACTGGATTTGCTCAAACTACTAGCAAAACTACTTCTACGATGTTTTGCACGTGGACAAATATCACACGCATCATTATTTTTCTTCAATAATCTACCCAGACCTGGTAACCGTTGTAACACTTTCTCTGATGGATGTCCCAATCGCTGATGCCACAGCTCATACGTATCTTCACTCACCGTAAGCACTTTAACTGGAGGCACACCACAGAACATATATAGTCCACCTCGTCGCTCACCCACTCCAATCACCTTCCTCGTCAACCGGTCCTGTATAAGACATAAAGTGTTAGTACATTGAACATTACATACTACCTCATCAATGAGTTGTGTAACCGAAATCAAGTTACAAGTTATCTGTGGCACATAAAGCACATTGTCCAATCTCAAACCACCAGGAAGAATAATTGTTCCTATTTTCTCAGAGTGAGCATATTTTCCGTCCGGCAGTCCCACTGAACATGCTCTAATATCTTTCACATTTATCATATCATCTCTTTTACACGTGACATGATTTGTAGCTCCTGTGTCTATAATCCAGGATGTTTGATTTGTCTTACCTTGGAGTTGGGAACTGATTTTTCTTGAATTTAAATATTCAAGAACCTGCTGAACTTGACTTGCAGTCACGCCTGTCAGTCCTGATGCATCTCCTGAAGATCCAGTGGAAGGATGAGATGATGATGTTGCTCCCGAGATGTTCAAATTATGCGCACGTATATTGTCTTGTCCTCTACCTCCTCTGCTGTTCACAAAACCGGCACCAGCACGTCCTCTACCACCAGCTCTACCACCAGTTCGGCCTCCTCGACCATATCCTCTTCCACCTCTTTGTCTGTCACCCCACCATTCCGGGTATCCAATCAGCTGAAAACACCCTTCCTGTGAGTGCCCTTCTCGGCTACAATGCTTGCAAAATTTGTTAGGATCATACATATTATTGTATGGACGCTGATCTGACTGAACCTTGAACGCCATAATATTTTCCTGTGTCTGAGACGACACAACTCCTTCCCCCAATTTTAGACGTTCCGAATTAACCACAGCTTGATAAGACACATCTATAGATGGCAGTGGTTCTCTTGCCAGTAATTGTTCACGCAGGGAGCTATACATGGTATCCAAACCAATCAAAAAATAGTGTAAGAAATCTTCTTCTCTCAACGTACTAACCTGTGTTGCAATGTTACACGTGCACTGGCCACAGCTACATTTTGGTATCTTCATGTACGTCACCATCTCATCCCATATCTTGTTCAATCTCCCATAGTACACTGCAACCTCCTCAGTTTTCTTCTGTTTGCATTCACTTAAGGCAGCTTTCAACTGGCAGATCCGAGTTCCACTTACAACACAAAATCTCCTCTTCAAGTGCGTCCATAACATGCTCGCATCATCATAATCCCCCAACGTTGATCTAATATTTGTCTCCAATGTATTGCTGATCCAAGAGACCAGCATCGAATGCACTGCAATCCACTCCTCTAACTCCTCAGGTTCTGTTGGTTCTTTGACGGTTCCATCAACAAAACCAAATTTTCGTTTGGCTATCAATGATCTTCTCACTGCTCTAGCCAATTCATCATAGTTTGCTCCCTTTAATACAATAGGTGTGATGATAATCCCTGGTCCATCACTTGATCCCAGATGATATTCTGGTTTCTTCTTTTGCATGTTGTTTTCTACCTCTTTTCCTCTTTTAGATGATTCTGTATCATCCGCCATGTTTACTGTTCTAGGGTTTATTCGTGTTAATCAACTCTGGCTCTTGATGCCATGTGAGATTTTGTAAAACACATATATCAAAATAGTTTCGTGTTTTATTCCTTCATTCAATCTGCCTCTTATACAAGATATACAACCCTAGAGTTCGACCTTACAATGGACTGTCCGTAACAGTTGAATCATTGGACTGTCCATCACAGTGGAATCATTGGACTGTCCATAACAGTGGTGATAACTGTGGACTGAGACTGTGAAGATGGGTCTCAAACTGAGACTGTGAAGATGGGTCTCAATCCAAGAGTCTCGAGCCCATAAATATAACTCTCCTAATAGTATTGTTGAATCAAAGAACTCTCTTTTTCACTTATCTTATACTCCAAGTACCTCAACTTCATATCTTTAGCTGGTTCTCCGAAATCGGTCCTGCAAGCCCATTCCAGTCCTCCCAATGGTACAATCTGGATGAGTATTGCATTTACAGGAAGAAATACAATATTAGTTAAACCAGCTCCATGAACTCCCAGCATCACATCACATGTACTCACGACTTCAGCAAATCTCGAGTAATTCATACCAGTTCGGGGTTCGGCGACAATTACTTCATACCCCAAGCTTCTAGCCATATTTACTATTTCATCTTCATTTGTAAATTTTCTGACTTCTCTTACGTGAAACAAGCAGAAGCTTTGGCTGCAGCTGTTGGTTCTTGCTTTTGCGATTCCGCTTGATCTTTATTGCTGATGATTTCGTATTTATTGCATATGCACTCCTTAAGAATTTGGTGAAATCTGTCATTGAATAGCCTTTAGGAGATTTCATAGGATCAATATCAAACTCCTTATGTACTTTTAGACCGACGATTACTCTTTTGTAGCAATGGACATTGTCTTCGTTGTCGATATCAATCATTGGGTATCTAGATAGGTGTTTAAAAATCTCTTCATATTTGTGAATCCAATACTGGTTTGAACTGGTGATAAGAAACTGAACTTCTTGGTTGAATTTATGAGAAGTGAGAAAAAATGGAATCAGTACATCCGTGTAGGCGTGGAAATGGTTCCAACTGTACCCTGCAGTCGAAAATATTATCGCAGGAGCATCATGACTAAAATTGCATTGAGGCACTTCTTTCCCATTATTGTTGATAAATGGTTTTACTGAAAATTGGCTAACGCTACGCATAGCTTCTGGATCTGCTTTTCGAGGGTAAGGTTTAACTTCCCATGATTTTTTCCCCGTGTAAATGTCATTTTGAGATGAAGTACTGAATAGGACAGTAGATGATTTCCCATGAACCCTAACATCTCCAATGATATCACAAAAATCTGTCATCCTGTCAGAAACATCACACACAGGTGGCTTCATTTCAGTATTTGAAAATTTGGCTTCTAGTTTCATTTCAGTACTATTAATTGAAACTTTGATTTCCTGCTGCAATTTGTTATCTGCAGCTTTTATGTCTTGCTTCGGTGCGTTATCAGGCAACGTTCTTATTTTCTGCTGGATTATGTTTGTATCTGGAACCTTTAACTCTGTGCTCTCGCTATTAAACGGGATTCTGATCTCCGGATTCGTTTCCTCATTTGCAACTTGACAAACAATTGCTAAAGTCAGAATTTATGTGCGACATTACTGATCATTATTATGGAAAGCTTTTCTTGAAAGCTTTATGAAAAAAAAAAACTTACTTAAATGAGGTGCTTCTTCGATTGTCAGAAGTCTTAAACCAGCATCAATAGAAAATCTTAAGTTGGCTGCATATACATTGAACAACCAAGATCAAAAGAAAATACTAACACAGGCGTTGCTTAAGATTTTGTATAAGCACTGCACTTACCAACAGGAAGATAAGAGAAGGATGGTTTATAAACAGCAAAAGAAGTAAGTATAATGATCAAACACCCAGCGAATGCTCCGTAACCGAACTTTTTCTGTCCGTGCCTGCTAAAGCTGTTAGCAAATACTGCCTTGTATTTCATTCCAAGGACGCGTATGTAGCTGCTATAGAGAAGCCTGAGTGCGATTTTGTAGCTAGCTAAAGATTGGAACAATCTGTTTATCAAATATAAAGCTGCGAACGTAGTTTATAGCCAGGAGTGCATAAATAAAGGTGTCCAAGTCGTAAATAATTAAGAGACTAGCTATTTTGGTAATATACGCCAATAACAAGTTTAATTAGGTGGTTGAAATGGACTTGCTAATCATATTTGTGTTCTTTTCGATGTCTTTATCAGCAATTGAACTGCTTAATTGGCGCATTGTTTGTGATAATGAATTGATGGAAGTAATATGGGTCAAGCGTCATGAAAATTGTTATTCATTTTTTTCTTGGAAGAACTGTTTGTCATATTTGTTCTATTTTTTTATTTTATTTTGCTTTCAAAAAAAAGATTTTTTTTACTTCTTAACGCGACCAAACAAAACTTATGGGTGAGTACGTTTGTTTCTTCTAAAAGTGACCAACTCTGTTTTCAGGTTCTGGTATCTTCCATTGAAATTACTCATGTTTTCATGATGGCCTGAGTAAACCATGTGAGGGAGCCAGGAATATATGGCCAAAGAAAATTGAAGGGGTCGTTTTTATACTTGCGCTTCTTCTAATTCTAAAGATGACCAACTGAACCATGAAAAATAATATATATTTTGTCAGCTGTGGGATTTGAACCCACGCCCTCTCTCGAAGACCAGAACTTGAGTCTGGCGCCTTAGACCACTCGGCCAAACTGACTTGTTGATACCCTAGCTCACCAAATCCGTAAATGTATGTGTAAACAACTAACACAGAAAACGTCAACTATCAAAGAAGAAACAAAATGATTTTTCCAAAACATAGTTTTTTTTTTTTTTTGAAGCATAGTCAATTTTTTGTTGATACGGGGACACGCTTAAATCAGCATCCTGATCAATTAAAAGATACAATGATCTACCTGAATAATTAAAGTTAGTATATTGTGGAACGGTTTAATGGCAATTTGATGAGCTTAGAACTCTGATCACAGCCTCCCAGGTACAGTCGCCACATGCTTGAAGCTATCTATTCCAGCAACAAAAAATGGCAAATGCTTCTCTAGCAGGGTTATAACATCCAGCATTATTAATGCGAATGCATCCAGCATCGTTGACAACCCCCCTTTCTAGTTTTTCCTCTTACGACATTAGTAGTGTCCGAATCTTCCCCTAAACATGAACAAGTAAAACCCTAAGCATTAGCAATATTGATAAATTAAATCCTTAGCATTCATGTCCTAATTATTCCTGAGATTGCAATCACAAAAATCAGATAAGAGTATAAAACTTACGGGAATACTGGAACTGTTTGCTTTCAAGCTCTCCTGAAGCTGATGGGATGAGACTAGTAGCTTAACTGAGCGAAATTGAACAGACGGATTCTGCCCCTTGACATCTTCAAAGGAGATTAACCCACGCTGTTCAAGGTGTTCAAAGGCCTGCGAAGAGACAACCAAGAGATATGTTGAAGAATTTATTGGAAGAAGATTTTACTACCTATTATGGAGAACCAAGTTAACATTGATTTTTCCAAAACACTTCACACACCATTAAGCATCTATCTCTTTCATAATAAGTAACATAAATCGGGAAAGCATCATGAATGTCTTTGTACTCTGCAATAAATCAGATGAAGACAATATCAAAATGATGAATACCATGATTAACATATTCATTGAAAAAGAGTGCAACTTTTACAACTGCAATTCACCTTTCATAACAGAATTGAAGTTGTAGGAGTTCTGCTCTTTAGTTTCCAGTCTCTTCATGCATACCAGCATATAGTGCTCTAAAATAGAACAATCTGCTCAAGTATAGATCCGAAAAGAATAAAGATACCACGCATGCTTTTATATACGAAGGAAAAAAAAAAACAAAGGAAAGGAAAGAGAATTGTATAAGCAGAATATGTATCAGAAAAAACCACTGAAGCTCATGAACCTTGTAGGCTTTCAAGCTTGGGTTGCTGATGGATGCTCTTACTCGCAGTTTCAAAGTTTTTTATTGAAAGAAACCTTGATTCTTTTAAATCCATATTGCAAATAGATCGAAATCTGCATGGAAAAAATATGCAGGAGTGAAAACTAAAAACTACATATTAGATATAAACGTGCAATGAAATAGTTGAACATTCATAACCTCGCATACTCACAGAAAGCTCAACAAGTTGTTTACACTGGAATCAGCATCAGATAGTTTCGTAAGAATTGCTTTAAACCTCTGGTCTCCTAATATGCACTGTAGAATTTGAGACCTCAATTAAGGAATTCAACAGAATAAATCTAGTCAGCAACTCTATCCTGTCCGAGGAAATTACGTCCCTGGATACAACTCTGACTGGATGTTAGTTTCTCCAGACTTGAATGAGCTCGAATTACTTTTAAACACAATCACAAGAATGGAAAAATCACATGAAGGATACATGAATTTTCTCATTAAACTCAACTACATAATCATGAGGAAAACTTGAATCTGCTGGCAAAGACAGAATGTGCTCCAACAATCTACATACCAAGATAGCAAAACATAACATTAGAAGCAGTAGTCTGAAGCAATAATGTCATATCTCAAGGAGAGTTCAGAAATCCTCACATCTGTAGATCTTCTTTAGAGGGAGGAAGAAACAATAGTTTCCTGTGGGAAAAACGCGATCTTACTCTCTTTTCTAGGAGTTGATCTGCATCCTGCACCACAAGCATCAAACTTCCTCAGTGGTAGCTTGAACAAATTGATTAAGATAGCTCCAGTACTAGTAAGAGGCTTTCTATGGAAACTGCTGAGTGCCCAAACAATATAAATTTAAGCCAGGATACGTATCTGCAGTAAGGTGATTTCAGGTTGTTCCATCAACATATAAAGTAAGTGATATAAGATGAAGAGGGTTTCTGCGTACCAAGCGGCAACTGGAACCGACAACTACAGCTTGTGACACTACAGACTGCATTGCATCTAGCAAGCAATAGAGTAGCCTTTGCTTTCCCTGCGAAGAGTCATAGTAAAGACAACCTCTATGTTATTAAATATGATTTCAGTTCATGAATCTAGAATCAAGACTATGGTGATTCACTGATTCGTCATTGGGTACCATTGCTACTATGAGAGTCCATTAGGTTACCTGAGTAAAGAGATCAAACTCATCAAGTACAAAGATGAGTGTTCTATGATCTCGTCCACACTTTCTGATGAATAAAGGAAAGCTTCACTTAGTAATGCACAGAAAATGAACAAGCAAAATTTTGAAAAGGATAAAGTGAAAGATATGCTATGGTTATCTATGAAGAGAAAAAAAGGATTCACTTACTGCAGCATGGCTATCATGAACTGAGAGTTATCATCAGACGAGGCCTAGTGGAACATACAGATCCGAGATAATTAAAACAAGAAATTAAAAAGTCCAGTATACGTAGATCTAAGTGCATCATCACGACCAAAATGAAGCTTTTGTCCATACCATTTTCGAAAACTCCAAGTCATGTTCCAAACAAAGTTGTCTAGCAATCTCCTGTAGATTAATAAGTGTGTCAGAAACTTAAAATAAATGACTCCACTTACTGTTTCCCCCTGAAACTGGACAATCACTCTAGCATTTTTTAGGGCTGGATAGATCTAAGAAATGCCAAAACTTCATACAAGAATACTTATTAGAAGTCACAAACTTTCAACATGGAACTTTTAAAGAGCATATATTTAGTCTTTACGCGCCTCATACGACAAAACAGCATATATGTTGTATAATGGCAAACGAGAAGAAAACGATGCAATAAACAAACAGAAAGTAGTATACTAGATACCAAATAGTCAGTCAGAAAGATTATTCAGAAGAGAGCAATAGAGATTATAAACATGAGTGCGTGACCTTGAGTGCATAATTATCATCACTGTGCAATATCCCACTCAGTCTGACCTGAAATCAAACACACATACATCTCAAATCAGCTTCTTCCTTTTAGACCATCACACAAAACATAATAGGAATCATTTTTCCCTCATTTGGCCATCCTAATTTTAAACCTTAAATGAATTTACATATCAATACCACTGAAATTGTTTCAGGATGCTCAGACTGCAAATCTTGTAAAACAAGCTCTAACACCTGAAAAATTCATCAAAAAGATGTAACAGATTAAAAAGGGAATTTGAATAGAAAATGACACTGCATAAAATTGGGAACCTACTTTTGGAAAAACCATCCCTAGTAGTGATTTAAGGAAAAACAATTTACAGGGATTTTTCCACACCCACGAGGACCAAGAAGCAAGACGGAGTTATTGCAGGATTCAGTAACTGAGCTGGAGAGTAGGAACTTTAATTTACTGAAATCAAATCAAAATCAATTAGTTTTTCCCCTTACAAAAAAATCAAAACTTCATTAAGTTGATTCAGAAAAAAAGAAAATTAAATGAATAAATCAAACCTGTAGTTACTGTCTGGTTTATCAGATAAAGCAGAGAAAACGAAATTAGGGTTACAAATCCTACTTCTGAGTAGAATTAAAGCCTCCTCTGCTGCTTTCGATGTTTCCATGATGCGATAATTTCCCTGGCGTTTGAGGGTTTTAGCTTAGGTTTTTGAGTATTAGGGTTCTTTTAATTCTCTACTAGCAAAGACGCACGAACGATGTTCCTGCCATTCCGTTCCAAAACCTGTAAAGACACGTCGCATGGCATGAGCAGATGTGTGTATGTTATTAAACACTTTTTTTCTTCATGTAATTTGATTCTCAATTCACCTAAAATAAGTAAGAGTATATTGTTAGTTGTTACTCGGTGGTAAGAAGTATGGTCTAAGAAATGGACACAACCTTCTCAACTTGTATTCTATCTGTGGGAATCGGACCTTATGGCAAAAAGCCGTACGTTCTACCTACTGAGCTAAGATGGCAAAAGCTGAGTTCAGAACATATACTATAGCTGGGTAACCAATAGTACCCCCCAGTGAATTTGATTGAGTAATCTCAAATCCAATAAAACCACTGTAAATATCAGAATGCATTTCAACACAGCAATAAGATCTGTATACGTAGATAAATTTACAATATTTTAGTGTAGACTCTGGGAAGTAATACCTTATGCAAATCTGTGACTTACATCTTCAGCTGCTTGCAAAATAGAAAGGTAAAGAAACAAACTCAGATAAAGTAATGAGGACCGAAGTTATTGTAGTTCTAGTATGTATTCATAATGGCTAGTATTTGATGTACAGTGTTTCGAAATCTGTTTGCGTGAATAGCAAATTAAAACTTAACATTGATATTTCCAGGATTTTGCAGTTCCACCAGCAAAGTAATCATTTCCTAAGGCATTTAAGGAAATTGATTCATCCTCCCAAACAGAAATAACATCCTTATAAGAAAATAACATCACTATAAGCTTTTTGATACCATAAACATATTCTCTAGGTATCTAACCAAGTCAATCTCCTCCACAAAAGCAGTGTTTCATTACCCTTCTCGGTTCAAGTCTTTGTAACATTTACTTAATATCGGCTGAGGCAATTAAGTTACAGGTAGGGTCTTCACTCAATTTTCTCCATTCTGATTTGAACAAAAGAACGCAGAGTAGCCAAAATTGGGTAAAGGACTGACATCATGAAATGATTAAAATGCCAACAAAAGTACTTAATGGCTCACCTTCATCATTTTTTTTTGTACATACATTCTGATAATGACCAATTATGAGATGATGGTTGCATCTCTAACAATCCTTGCATTCTAAATGAATGTATGTTTTTTAACTTCCATCTAAAATGGCTAAATTTGCTATTCCTTTTACATATATGGACTGAATCGAATATGCTTATGAGACCATCAACTGTACTTAAGTAGCAACAGAAGTTTAATTAAATGTGGTGAAAGAAGTTATTTTCATTTGGGCATTTTGTCGAACAGCTGAAGTTCAAATTGAAGCAAACACAAAACTTGCAACAATGGGAGTTGTGATGGTCTAACTTACCTAAATCGATTATTTAACTTACCTAATTGAAGTCTGATTGGAAGCTTGGATCTTTAGAAACCCCAAAGTTGTGAATCCAATTCACTTGAATCCACCCACCCCAAATGAAGAGATGTTAGAAATGTAGAAAAGAAGACAATGAGGAGAAATGTTGCCGACTGTTAGAGAAAAGAAGACAACAGAGTTTTAGTTTCGTCGGGAAGGAAAATTGTAGTTTAGGCGAGCGAGAATTTCGTCTTTTCAGGAGGCCAACACAGAAGAGGCGGAAAATGGCGGGAAACAAATGGCGGGGGAACCTGGTCAGTTTCAAAGATCTGGGTAAAAACGTTTAAAGAGGGCTTGACAAAACGGTTATATATGCGGTTCAGATTTATTCGTCTCTCCATTATGATGACCAGACTCAACTCCAAAATAGGCAACAAATGTAAGCACAGCAGCTGGTTTGATATCAAAATTAACCTTTTTAAGAACAATAATCTCAGATTCTCGTCAACTAAGTTTACAGACAAAAAAGACAAGGCCAGACTACCAGCAACTCTTAATGGAAAAAGAAAATGTATACAGTAATGAGTTTCCTTTCATATGCTAACTACTCACGGCCAGATTCTGCATTTTGGTTCTTGTCTCGGACAAATCCAATTCTGTCTTCATTTTGGTCAGTGAAGTCGCTAAACATTCGCATGCTTGAAATAAACTATCATGGGAACATTCCTCGAATTTACGAATCTCCGCTTGAATTTCACGAACGTTATCTGAAATTTTATCTGCTCCCAGCTTCAATGCAGGAATCTCTTGTGGAGGGTACAAACATGCACCAAGCTCATCGATTTGAATTCCGATTTCTTTACAGAGTCTTAATAATCCCTCCAATGAATCTACTGATTTGTTATCATTATCGGCGGGTTTTGAAGGCCTAAGCAAACCTGTGATAAAACGGATAAGCTCCTTGATTGCTGTAAGAGTGTCGGACACAACAATAATAGCTGATTCAGCAATTTTCATCTCCTCAGGTGAGAGGTCTTCTCCGAGGTCACCGCCCTCATCATCGGTATCATCATCACTTTCATTTGGATGAGTCGTCTCGTCAGGAGTATTATCAATTGTTGGATCTTCAACTGAGGCTGGTTTCAACTCTTTTAGTTCACGCAGTACATCCTTCATGGATACTGCAACTTGTGTGATGCCTCGCCCAATGGCTGTGTAGTTTGTGGAAGGAGTTTTTTTAAGAGAATCACACGCTTCCCAGACAGTGCCTGCTAACTGCGGGATAGATAGTTTCTGATCTTTGCTATTAGCTCCTGCAAGTAAATTATATGTTCCGAGGGAATAAATTTTCAAAAGTGACAAGCAAATGCTGACACAATTCAACTGGTGTGCAACTAGATGCTACAGTTTCCAAATAGTAGACGCAACGCAGATAGATTAGGCTAATGTAAAAGAAGGATGAAATGGTACCAAATGAGGAGACAGCCTCTTTAAAGAATGAATAACTTGCATCGGCAACGAGCTTTGCAGATGCATTAATATAGGACGAAAGAGTTGGCCCTGCACCGATCTTACTACTGTGTGCCAGCAAAAGGAATCCCTGCAGCAAGTTAAAGTAGACCCCCATGTTCTCTTCCAACTCTTTCATGTTGGGTGCTCCACTCCAAAGCATTCCAGCTGCATTGCGTACAACCAAAAATGCCATCAATGACTTCAACAAAAACGATCTTAACATGTTAATTCATTTTACCACTAATAATACGTGATGCCTTAACTAAGACATAGGAGTATTTTCTCTGGTAAGAAAATGTGGACATGTGAAGATTCTATCAGACTAGTTGACATGGAGGTGTGGACATATGTTAGGTCTAGTGAAATCCTTTTTTCCAGTACTACACTTCTACTACTTTGCATTGCTTGGTTAAAGGATGACATGGATAAAGTATGAGATCTGGTAAAATCTCCTTTTCAAATTCTGTACATCTACTACTTTGCCCTGCTTGGTAAAAAGCTTCTGCTGGGCAATTTACCTAAAATAGCTTTGGAGTTCAAGAAGTCATAATTTAAAAAATTGCATATATTAACGAACACTTCACAGGTGCTTTTCTCAGAGCAATGAAGAGCCTGACACAGCTCCTAGGTCCTATTAGTTTTACAAATATCAGGTAATCAAAAAGGTTATCGAACTTAAGTCTCAACCGTTCTACGCATATCAAGCTGTTCTCTACAGCTAAATTGGTTTTGCTAGCTGTACATGACACTAACCTCTATCTGTTAATACCATGTTCGCCTTTTCAGTATCCCAGACAATCAAACGGCTCCAAACAAGGCGCTGTATAATTATTACGAGCATAAGAACAGCTTGATACATTTTGCTGAAGAATCTAACTGACTTAAGAAACAAGATCACAAGGGGGCTCTGACTGTCTCTCTCTCTCTCCTCCTCACAGGTAAAGGATATATCAAGCATTTCAAATACTACCGGCGTTCCTTAGAAAAGAATAAATATGCAATTGGATTACTAAGTAATTTTAGAAAAGAATAAATACTACCGTGCACTAAGAACAACATATTGTTCTCTACCGTTATACCGTGCACTAAGAACAACATATTGTTCTCTACCGTTTAGTATAGGATAATCCGATTATAGTGAATTCAATTACTTTGAACCAAACACACTACAAACGATTCAATTCCCGCAAGGAATCTCAAAAAGAGGCATTTTAAGTATGTAAGAAATCTTAGGAGAAGGAAGAGGCAGTGTACCTATTGTTGCTTGTTTTGATACTTGTCCCCCCAATGTCACAACATCCTGCCAATCTACTTTCTCAAGAGAAGAAGGAGGTGCATCTTCCAAAAGCTACAAAAAGTAAGAATTGAATCACATAACAAATTAACATAGAAAAAACACGAAAAGAAAAAACTAGGGTTTTAGGCGGACAGAAAAAAAAAATCAAAATTGAATAAGTTTGAGTTGATGAAATTTGATGAGTAGATGGATGATGAGTTTTACCTGGAAGGTCTCATGTATGGTGTTTAGATGCGTAACCAATATGCGATTAAGGTGTTCTTGCTCTTTTTTCCCCATTTTTCTGATAGGATACTGAAACTAAGAGATAAGAGAATTTATCGATTGATCACCGAAATTCTTTGAATTGGGGATTAACTACCTTAGAACTGATGTCTGATGCGTTGATGATAAGCTCGTTCTACAGCAGCAGAGCTTATATATATGTAGCCTTAGGGTTTTAGTTTTAGTATTTCGTTACAGAAGGAAACGGATGAAACGAATAATAAGAAAGCAGAATAGAAGATCACTCGACTTTGCCTTGACATATGACTCGGGAAATAGAAGATCACTTGACTTTGCCTCGACACATGACTTGGGGCAAGTTGTAGACTTGCAAGTTGAGTCCACTATAAGTCTATGAAATCACTTGGTAAAAACTAGTAAATTTGAGAGTTTGGGAATTGCGGTAAAAATTGTACCGAGCAGATTAGGGTGCGCCATTGAGTAGAGTTTTTGTTGAGCGGTAGAGTGTCTGTTGTCAAGCGGCACTGTCTTTGCAGCTAACAAGTTTTATTTGAATCTTTAATGTATATCAAATTTCAACATCAATTCTTCTCATACCTTATTACCTTTAATTTCATAAAATATCTACTAATCCCAAGTAAGGACTGTACTGGCCAACCTTCTCTAAGTAACAATGAAATTTGATATTCTGATCTCACACTAATCTTCTAAAACATATTGCATAAATATTCTGGTCTCCCACTAATCTTCTAAAAGATATTGCATAAAATATTTTCTAATCTCACACTAATCTTCTGAAAGATGACTATTGTTGGCCAACCATCTGAAAGTAACAACGAAGTTCGTAGTTCAAATATTTTTATTGAAGAAGATGAATCAATTTGCAGAGGCACTTCACACAAGATTCTATCAGTGGTGCTCAGCAACAAGGACTTGACTTTTGGGAGAAAAATCATGCGAAATTTTGTGAAGAAACACTTAACTTCAAAATACCTGATACTACAAGATCGTCAGGCCATTCCCATTTAACCAATAAGGAAGTAGTCATATAAGTTGTTGTGATCATTGATGTATTTTCAAATGGTTGTAGTGATAGTGGTGGGTTCTTTTCAGATTTGTGAAGGGAATAAAATTTTTAGATTTTTTTTTTAAAAACTTAAGAATGTAGCAAAATTAAATAGCAAAGTGATGTGAAATTTTATGGACAAATAGGGGTTTAAGATTCCACCATTCAACAATACTTATATGATCTAAAAAAAAAATTTACTATGCAATTTAAATAATTTGTTTGATTCAAAATATTGCCAAAAGCAGATTTCCAAAATTTCAAATGTTAATCACAAGTATAATGCATCAAGAGTCTAAAACTAAGCATGCATTATCAAGGGAAAACACAGTTGATTAATAAAAATCATTTAATTCATTTTTATCAATGGAATTAATCACATAGAAATATTGCATAAAAAAATAAAGATTATCACATAATTATTGTGAGAATGGCTTCCTCTGTCACCCCTGGGATTGGGTTTAGCTACACATGATGAAAAACCTCTCAAAATATTTCATTGATGCTCAAAAATGTTTTACAATGAAGAGAAAGACAAGAAAATGATATAAAACAGGATTCTGCGACCCACAGAAGGCGTCCAGAATCAACGATAGAGATGAAGTGATGTTGTCGTTGGAAAACTATGACCAACAAACGACAGTCGTTGTCTTTGTTGGTAAACAACTGCCTTTGGTAGGCTGTTCTTCCTCTTCTTCTTCCTCCTCGAGCAGCAGCAGCAGCAGAACCAGAATCTCTGCAACTTCAATTTTCTTGCTCTGTAGTGCTCTAAACCTCTCCCAATTCTCTCTCCTCTTCTATGAGTCCCCAACACTCTATATATACTCCACAGGATCAAGAAGTCTCGCTATAACTCGAGATAATTCTCTCTTAACTCGGTTTGATGAAAAAATATTCTGGGAATATTTTCTTCCCTGATTTAGCTTCTCACGCGTAGATTTCCATCCTGGTCAATCTAGAAATGTTTACACACGATCCACAATGTTGCTAGAGCCCTCATGCATGAGCAGAACACGCTCAAATCTTCTCCAATCCCGTGTCCAACCCGTGTTTCCCTGTTTTGCATTCCGTGAATTATCCAGCTAATTCTGGCCAAATTTGATCGAACCAAAAACCCAAAACGTGTTTGCTAGGACATATCACAACTTCCTACCAAAAATCATCCATTGAATCGCCCTAGAACACGTTCAAAAATTCCAATAAAACATCTGCAAGTTGATAGTATTTTTTTTCCCGCCAATTTTTGGTTTTTGAATTTGGGAAGAAGATGTTCTCCCACCTAACCAGAACTGGGGTGCGAATAGCAACTGCCTTGGGGGTGACATGGGGGTGCTCCGTGCAACTTTTCCAGCCGAATTTTCCAACAATAATTATTTTCCAAAAATACCTACAAACACATAAAACACCATAATAAGGACGAAAACAAGTACTAACAATACGAAACATTGAGGACAAATTAGACACATAAATGCGTCTATCAAATACCCCTAAACTTATTATTTGCTAGTCCTCGAGCAAAAACAAAAAATAAAACCGAGTTAATCTCGGGAGGGTTTACCAGAGGTGTACCCACAAAACCATTACTCCTGACCCTAGCTATCTATGTCGAACCTTGGAAGGCACTAAAGAATCTCCTTGGTTGGCTTACAATCACTGACTACAGGAGGAAGTACCCTGATGCGAAATTCCAATTGTTGTACACGATTTTACACTCAAGCATACTAAAATTCATATAAAGTGACAGAGCTCTACTCAGATAGTTGCACTATGGACATCATATTCGGAGTCAAACTAATCATATGGATAGAAAAAAGAGATGGAAATAGAAAAATGTAGGTGGTTTTGATGTTAACCAAATGATCGATGTTTCACATATCTGTTTGAAGGCCACTGCCAGAATGAACCTATCCTAATGGACTGAGATACCGGTCTGACTAATATCAACACGACTGGCATATACAAGGGAACCAGTGGTCAATAACTTAAATCTAGATCAAGAAACTGACAAATACAAGGGAACCAGTAGTTGACTACACAGAACAATAACCATTTTTTTTTTAACTTAACGGCATGAATAGATCTTTTTGATCCAAGCGCATGCTTCTTGTCAGCAGACTACACGATAGTTCCCACGGGTCCTGCATTCCACGCTTGCTTAGGCGACGGAAATAGGGAGAACACACGCATATCGCTATCCAAGTGTTAATACTTATTCCGATTGGTCTAACTGGTCCGGTCTCTCTCTTTTTTTTTTTTTTTTAGTAACTCAGTCACTCTAATTCACCCTAGCAGTGGTAACAACTTGAATCGTGTGCTCCACCTAATCACTTAGAGAAACATAGTTTAAAATGAAAAAAAAAAATAAAAAAAAAAAAGAAATGAAAAGGACTCAACGAGATATGGTGCAACTATCATGTTATTTCTAACACCTGAGCTCTATGCTTTTATGAATAGACTCTATAGATGTTTCCATCTAATCAGATTGGTTCCTCAACTGCTACAACCAAGATGCTTCCATCCACTTAGATTAGTTAGTTCCATCCTGAATACGCATAAATTTCTAGGCTATGGAGTTTATTTATTGCAACTAAAAGCTAACAAAAAGTTTCTTCCCCACCCCCAAACTTAAATCTAACATTGTCCTCAATGTTTCTAATTAAAGAGCAGTAGCAAAAGTAAAATAACACGAGAAGTTGGAAAGATAGTACCTGGGTGAAGAAAATCAAAAACTAATATACAACATACAACTTCCTCGATGGTCAATCAAGGGTAAACAGGGTCCTCCAGAGGGACCTCCTCAACATCACCTGTAGGAAAGGGCTCTAAAAAGGGTTTCCATCTCTGACCATTAACCTTCGAAGAACTACTACCATCCGGTGTCTCGATCTCAACAGCTCCATGAGGAAAAACAGTGCGAACAATAAAAAGGACCCGTCCACCGAGAACGTAACTTCCCAGGGAAAAGATGCAAGCGGGTATCATACAGAAGAACATTTTGACCTGGAGAAAATGACTTCCGTAAAATGTTTCTATCATGCACAAGTTTCATTTTGTTCTTATACTCCTTCGCACTATCGTAAGCATCTATACGAATCTCGTCCAACTCATTGAGTTGGAGTTTCCTATGGGCTCCTGCCTCGTCAAGTGAAAAATTTAGCTGCTTAACAGCCCAATAATCTATATGTTCTAACTCAACAGGTAAGTGACATGCCTTGCCATAAACAAGCCGATAAGGTGACATTCCAATGGGGATCTTAAACGCAGTACAGTAAGCCCATAAGGCATCAGTAAGCCTAGACGACCAGTCTTTCCGATTAGGATTAACTGTTTTCTCTAATATACTTTTTATCTCCCTATTAGAAACCTCTACCTGACCACTAGTCTGTGGATGATACGGGGTAGCTATCTTATGTGTAATACCATATTTCTTCATCAGAAGCTTAAAATTCCCATTACAAAAGTGCGACCCTCTATCACTAATTATAGCTCGTGGTGTACCAAAACGTGTAAGTATATTATTTTTCAAGAACTCAATCACAACCCTATGGTCATTAGTTTTACACGCAACCGCCTCAATCCACTTAGAGACATAGTCTACGGCGACAAGGATGTATAGGTTACCAAAAAAAATTAGGAAACGAACCCATAAAGTCAATACCCCACACATCAAATACCTAACAATTAAAATAGGGTTCAAGGGCATCATGTTCCTACGGGAAATGGTTCCTAATTTCTGGCATCGTTCACAAGTGACGCAGTAACTGTGGGAGTCTTTAAACAACGAAGGCTAATAGAATCCACACTGCAATGTCTTAGCAGCAGTTTTCTTAGCTCTAAAGTGACCCCCACAAGCATGATCATGAAAAAAGGAAATAATACTGGAATGGTCACTCTCAGGTATACATCTCCTAATAATCTGGTCTGGACAATACTTAAACAAATAAGGATCATCCCAAAAGAAGTGCTTAACCTCAGCTAAAAATCTAGAACGATCTTGTTTACCCCAATGTTGGGGCATTCGACCAGTAACAAGATAGTTCACTACATTCGCATACCAAGGTAATTGGGTAACAAAGAACAATTGTTCATCAGGAAAGCTATCCCTTATAGGAAGGGAATCATCTGGGGAACTAACAACTAGCCTAGACAAGTGATCTGCTACAAAATTTTCGACACCCTTTTTGTCTCTAATGTCTGGAGAAAACTCTTGCAACAACAGAATCCACCTAATCAATCTAGGTTTAGTATCCTTCTTAGACAAAAGATATTTTAAAGCAGCATGATCAGTATATATGATGATCTTAGAACCTAAGAGATAGGGTCTAAACTTACCTAAGGCAAACACAATGGCTAATTGTTCCTTCTCGGTAGTGGTATAGTTCAACTGGGCATCATTCAGAGTTTTGCTAGCATAGTAAATCACATGAAGTAACTTATTTTCTCGCTGACCTAGCACAACACCAATAGCATAATCTGAAGCATCACACATGATCTCAAAGGGTAGGTTCCAGTTGGGTGCCTGGACTATGGGGGCGGTAGTGAGTAATGAATTAAGATTCTTAAAAGCCTCTAAACAAGCATCATCAAAGACAAACTTAACATCTTTTGCAAGCAAATTGCAAAGAGGTCTAGACATCAAGCTAAAATCCTTAATAAAACGACGATAAAAACCAGCATGCCCTAAGAATGACCTAATATATCTTACGGTTTTTGGGACCGGTAAAGTTTTAATAAGGTCAACTTTGGGTCTATCTACCTCTATACCCTTTGAAGATACAATATGCCCTAGAACAATTCCTGAACGAACCATAAAGTGACATTTCTCCCAATTAAGCACTAAATTCTTTTCCTTACACCTAGTCAAAACTAATGACAAATGATGCAAGCACTCATCGAAAGACGAATGATGAGTGCCAAATATTGCATATATTTATCCCTTTTTGTTGGCATTTAACTCATCTTGTATGCATTAATTCTACATTTTATCCCATATTCTGTATTTTCATTTTTTTCAAGAATAAATATTTTTATTAATTAATTTTGCATTTTTAGGTGATAAATAAAGTTCGGATGAGTCGCGGAGCAAAAAGAGCAGAAAAGTAGTGAAAAGCCGGGAGAAATCACGCAAGGAAGCCGCGAAGAATGGTGCGCACAACCTCATTTTCCACACACAAAAACGCCTCCGTTCTCAGCCATCAGATCAGTTCTCAGAAGCATCCGACGGTCGCTCCTTCATAGAGCATCAAAATCTGAAGTCTCTGCCAAGCACCACAACGCTGAAATTCCAAGCCTTCAGATTAGATGGTAGTTGAATCCAACGGATGCTCCCTTGCTGTTCATCAAAGTTTGATATCTCCGCCTTACACTACAGCACCTAACCTAATCTAGCACCGTTCGTTTCGTTGTATCCCTTCATCGGACGGTCGCTCCTCGCTTGCCTCCGCATCACCGTCTGATCTACCTACCAGCTCCACATCTCACGGCTTAGTCTCGCTGAACATCAAAAATCGATGAAGCCGCCACACACTGGAGCACCAAATCCTATACCAGCTACCCAAACGCACCCTTCTCCCAAAAACATCGAGCTCTTCTCCTCCACTCCGTCTGCAGAGAGCTCCTCTGCAACAACTCCATCACCATCACCCTGTCGCGCCACCAAACGCCCTGCCACAACCACCTCGAGCTCACACACTGCCACCCTATCATCCTACACGTGATTGATAGCTTCCCCCATCCTTCTAGCCCTTTATCCCATCAACTTATTACCTAACCTAAACCCTAGGTTATGGGTTGATGGATTAACGTGTGCTAGAGAGAAATTGAAGGCATGGAGAGGTAGAGGAGGACAAATAGAAGCATGGGTCGACATCAAAATGGAGTGGTTGTGTCAAATTGGGTGAGTAATCACAAACCCTAGCCTACTGTTATTTTGGGAAAATGGGTAGAACCCTAATTGTGTTGTGGACTATAAATAGCCTTGTGGGTGTGATGTAAAGACTATGCTTGGATTAGCCGGCATCCAGGACTTTCATGTCCTGTTAATGTTAATGTTTTTCTCTTTAATGTGTTCTGTTCAATATCACTGCATATGTTAAAATTGTTTGTCTCCTGTTAAATGTGCTCCTGTTAAAATTGTTATTTTCCTGTTAATATGCTTGTTTTAATTTCATGTTTTAATTTCCAATTAATTCCTGTTACATTTGTCCTGTTAATATGTGTTGTATCTGTTAATCCTCATTGTTTTGTCACTGTTAGTGCCATGTTTAGTTTAGTGTTAAGTTTGTGCACTGTGAAGTGATGGAATGCTAGGCTAGTTACCTTTGAAGCATTGAACTGGTTGAGTAATGGAAGAAATCAGTGCTCATAGCAAGCTGATTATCTTGCCATTCCATTTTTGTATGCTTAGGTGCATTGTGTTGATTGAGTAGTGGGGAGAAACTAGTGCTCACTAGTGACAATGAGCAAGCTAGTTCTCTTCCCACTCTAGAAGAATGCCTTAGCCTTGCTCTGTTAGTTTCACCATCTCCCTTGCCCTTGGCTTAGGCCTTGGTTCACTTGCACTGTTATCTGATTGTTGTTGTTTAGTTTCTTCATTTTCTCCATTGTCTTTCCTGTTAATTGCCGTTGTTTTTCTTTACCTTGCTTTTCTGTGCAGTTGCATATCTTGCATAATTTTCTGCCATTTGCATCTGTCTACCACCTGCATCTCATGCTGTAGTTACTAGCATTTTAGCATCTGTAGTTGTAACTTAGTAATCATTTTAGTCTTGTAAATATTAGTTAGTAATCATCTGTGGTTGTTCATTAACTTTGCTACTTAGCTATACCTTGCATCCTAGCATTAGCATTCTGTTCTGTATCATTATCATTTCCATTCTGTGTAGCTGTAGCATCACTGCATCATCTTAGACATTTGCATAATCTCTTCTCAATTGCTTAAACTGCACAACTCTGGAAACTGAATCTTTTGTTGAGTTAGCAAGTACATGTGCTTCTCCTGCTACTTAGTGCTGCCATTTCTCCCCTGCTGTTGCTTCCTCTCCAAAGCCCAGCTCACAGTTCACTTTCCAAGCTAAGGCCTGTCACTGTCAAGCCCAAATACAAAAGCCCATTGTAAATTGTTGAAAGACCACAGGCCCAGCTCAAACCAAAGCCCAAACCATTCAACTGTGGGCTTAACCCAAAAGCCTAACTCAAAAGACTGAGGCCAGTTCATTCTTAGGAATAAGGCCAAAGCCAACTTCAATCACAAGCCCATTTACACTTCAAAGACCAACTGAGCCCAAGCTCAGTTCAACCCATTTCAAAGGGTATTCAAAGCCCAACAGCAATTTAGGAACCCAATTAGCTAGAAAACTCAAAACACTCCCAATCTCTGTGGATCGACCCGTACTTGCACGAGCTACAACCGACGACCGTGCACTTGCGGTATTACTGTAGGCCCGCGTTTCATTTCGCTTCATTTTTATATACCCATCTTTGAGGCCTGCCAACGAACCAAACACTGAAAAATCATCCATAAAGACCTCTAAGAACCGTTCTACCATGTCAGAAAATATGCTCATCATGCAACGCTGAAAAGTCGCAGGGGCATTACATAGCCCGAAAGGCATGCGTCTATACGCAAAGGTACCAAAGGGACGGGTAAAAGTGGTTTTCTCCTGGTCTTCTGGGGCAATAACGATATGATTATATTCAGAGTAGCCATCTAAAAAGCAGTAGTGACTATGTCCAGCTAATCTCTCTAGCATCTGGTCGATAAAGGGAAGGGGAAAGTGGTCCTTCCTAGTGACCTTGTTCAATTTCCTATAGTCAATAAAAACACGCCAACCCGTGGTCACTCGGGTCGGGATTAACTCATTGTTATCATTCTGGACTACAATCATACCAGATTTCTTGGGAACAACCTGAACGGGGATGACCCACTTACTGTCTGAAATAGGGTAGATAATGTCTGCATCTAATAGCTTAAGAACCTCAGTTCGAACTACTTCTTTCATATTGGGGTTTAGTCGACGTTGCATCTCCCTAGAAGGTTTGGTGTCTTCCTCTAAATATATCTGATGCATACAAACAGTAGGACATATACCCTTAATGTCTGCTATGGTCCACCCTAAAGCTTCCTTGCTGTTTTGAAGGACGGTTACTAGCCTACTTTCCTGATCTCTATCCAAGTCGGAAGAAACAATCACATGTAAAGTCTCAGGCGGGCCTAAAAACACATACTTCAGAGTATCTGGCAATGGTTTTAGGTCCAACTTAGGAGGCTCTTCTAAAGAAGGAACTAGGGTAGACTTAGAAACTGGTAGTGGTTCGAACTTAGGTTTCCATCCATTACTAGTATCAAACAAAGGGGTTGAATCTAACAAAGCATTCACCTCATTAATCACCTTATCATCATCAAAATCAATCCCAAAGTGAGCTAGGCATTTCTCTAATGGATCTTCTAACAAAGTGTTTGGTAATGACTCCTCGACTAATGTTCCTATCATGTTCACCTCTTCTATATTCGAGTCATCTAGTTCAGAGAGTAGCTTACTAATATTAAAAATGTTCAGCTCAATAGTCATATTACCAAAAGACAAATTCATAATACCATTTCGACAGTTAATGATCGCGTTGGATGTAGCTAAAAACGGGCGACCTAAAATCACTGGTATTTGGTTCTCTGGGTCAGGGACAGGTTGGGTATCTAGGATAACAAAATCCACCAGATATATAAACTTGTCGACCTCTATGAGAACATCCTCGATCACACCACGAGGAATTTTAACGGACCTACAGCTAACTGAAGTGTCATCTGTGTAGGTTTCATCTCACCAAGTCCTAGCTTAAGGTACACATGGTATGGAAGTAAGTTCACACTGTCTCCTAAGTCAAGCAACGCTTTCTCAACACGGTACTTACCTATTGTACAAGCAATGGTAGGGGACCCTGGGTCTTTATACTTAGGAGTAGTGGTATTCTGAATAATAGAACTCACATGACTATCTATGAAGGCTTTCTTCTGGACACTGAGCTTACGCTTTCGCGTACACAAGTCCTTAAGGAACTTGGCATAAGAGGAAATCTTCTTAATTGCATCTAATAATGGAAGGTTGATATTAACCTGCTTAAAAACCTCCAATATATCATTAAAGTTGGACTCCCTCTTAGTCGGAACTAGCAGCTGGGGGAACGGGGCTCTGGGAACAAAGCCGGGCTCATCAGGACCCTCATTGGTCTCTTTGGAGACTCTATCAGTCTCCTCATTTTCTGGCTCATAAGGGTGAACAACATGTTCACTTTCAGGTATGTCGACCTTATTATCAACTTTCTTTCCACTCCTAAGGGTTGTAACAGAGTTCACATGATTGTACGATTTCTCTCCTCTAGGGTTAGGATCAGTATGACTAGGGAACCTTCCTTCTTCTCTCTCATTGATAAACTTAGCTATTTGGCCGACTTGAAGCTCTAATTTAGCAAAAGACTGGGCACTATTCTTAAAATTCTGTTTGGTTTCCTCTTTAAAATTACCCTGGATTTTTACTAACATTTCCTGGCTTTGTGATAGCATCTCATGGCTCTTCCTTAATATACTAAGGGTTTCCTCTAAGCTAGTTATTCTATTCTCAGATGGGTTCTGGGTCTGACCTTCTTAGTATAACCAAAACCTGGGGGAGGCTGAGAATTACTAGACTGGCCTTGATTCTGGACCTTAGACCAAGAGAAATTAGGATGGTTTCTCCAACCAGGGTTGTAGGTCTCTGAGTAGGGGTCAAACTTCTGACGGTTTTCAAACCTAGCATTGTTATAGACAACATGAGCTTGCTCTTCACTAACCTGACCTTCCCAGAATGAGTTATCGGGCTCTATTCCACAACTAGAGACTTGAGAGGCTCTATTAGGTTCAACAAGGGACTTATTTTTAGATTGACCCATTTCCAATGCTTCTAACCTTCTAGATAAAGCAGCAAACTTAGCATCTGACGCAAAACTCGTATCTACCATATTGGTGCTACTTCTATTGACCAAGAGTCTTTTAGGGGGTTCAACACAAGACTCCCACTGTTGGGATTTTTCAGCGATAGCTCCTAAGAAGGTAAAAGCATCATCAGCATTTTTACTAGTGAACTCACCAGCGCACATAGACTCGACCATGGCTTTGGTCGAATAGTCTAAACCATTATAAATAATCTCTACAAGTTTCATCTTATCAAATCCATGGTGAGGACACTGGGATAGGAGATCATTGAATCTCTCTAAAAACCTATAAAGAGATTCTCCCTCTTGTTGCATACTAGCACTAATTTTCTGCCTAACAGCTGCAGTTTTATGCTTAGGGTAGAATTTCATATAGAAAGCAGCAATAAGTTCCTGCCATGTTTCAATGGATTCAGATGGTAGGTTGTTTAGCCAGGTCTTGGCTTTATCTCTCAAGGAAAAGGGAAACATCTTAAGTTTCAAGACCTCATCAGTAAGGTCTTTTATTCTAATTGTCCCACAAATTTCCTCAAAGTCTCTAATATGAAAATAAGGGTTCTCATCATCCTTTCCTAAGTATATAGGGATCATCTGAAGAATACTAGGTTTTATCTCGAAATTAGCCGTAGTGGCTGGCAATTTAACTGAAGCTCGGTTGGACCTAGTTGGGAACATGTAATCTTTCAAAGTTGCCATCAGTGGCACAACAGAAGTACTAGGGGTACTTTCCTCACGAAGAGATAGGTTCTCAAAACTGAAGTTTCCAAAAACGGGGCTCTCAAAAGAAGAGTCTTCGAGCTCCCCGCTTCCACAAGAAGATCTTTTAGGCTCGTCACTAATCAAACGGCCAAAATTATCTCTTTTCCAAGCACGCTCTGTAAAGGAATCGAGCGCTCTTGGCATACAAAACAAAAATCCTAAGGAAGGGAGGTTCTAAGCAAACACACAGCAGGCCGACTCCACCAAATCAAACCTAAAAATTTCTAGCAAACAAAAAGCATGATGGCTCCACTTAGATTGTTTCTAGACCAGCTTCTAATCCTTCGAAAAGGAATTCGTTACAATCTGAAAATTCTCTGGAATCAGTACGAGTCAAAGTGAGTTGAATAGAGGCGAGGGAAGCTCAGTGGAGCTTTGATACCCAAGGCCTCACCGGTATTCAAGGCGGCGCAGTCACGCTCAACTCACAGAAACCATCCTGAACTTCGAAGTATGCTCAAAAGAGTAACCAATATTTTTCGAATGACTGTCCTATTAAGCTCGTTACCCTATAGGTCTCGTTCTATTCAAAATTTTAGGCTTAGGTTCGCGTTTGGTTTCGTTTTCCTAAGGCGGGCAAGAAGAGAACGGTGATGAAATCCGAACCCTTATCTTGTATGGCCAGTCCTTCCCTTTACTAGGAATTTAAAGCAACTGGTTCAGTCCTCAACATATAATCACCTTAAGGCATACAGTAAACCCGCTTGCAGGAGATTCGCGGGTGTTTCGAAAGACTTACCTCCCGTACCAGACGGGCGAAGAACCGCTGAAGTCGACTCGGGCCACGACTCCTATGTCGTGTACGAACCCGAGGGGCCGAGACGATATTGTAATCGTCGTCCTTCCCTGCAAACAGTTTGTATTTAAGGGTACCCTTCCGTAGGGTTTAAAAAAAAATTGTCCAAATGTCCAAAGTCCAAAGTAAAGTGCAAAAATATTACAAAAATTTCCTAATACAATTCAAAAAAATTAAAAATTAAAAAATAATAATAAAACTAAATCCTAAAAAATTATTTGTCTTCTTTTTTTCTTTTCTTTTAGCTTTGAGCTTTGTTCCAAGTCCTTAGTGTCCAATCTTCAAACCTGCAAATCAAAGACAAACAAAGAAACGTAAAGAGAACAAATGAAATAATAAAAAATAATAAAAACCTAAAAATTCTACCTAAGCACAAATCCGCGTGGCGCCAAAATTTGATGTATTTTCAAATGGTTGTAGTGATAGTGGTAAAAATGGGTTCTTTTCAGATTTGTGAAGGGAATAAAATTTTAGTTTTTTTTTAAAACTTAAGAATGTAGCAAAATTAAATAGCAAAGTGATGTGAAATTTTATGGACAAATAGGGGTTTAAGATTCCACCATTCAACAATACTTATATGATCTAAATTTTTTTTTTACTATGCAATTTAAATAATTGGTTTGATTCAAAATATTGCCAAAAGCAGATTTCCAAAATATCAAATGTTAATCACAAGTATAATGCATCAAGAGTCTAAAACTAAGCATGCATTATCAAGGAAAAACACAGTTGATTAATAAAAATCATTTATTCATTTTTATCAATGCAATTAATCACATAAAAATATTGCATAAAAAAATAGAGATTACCACATAATTATTGTGAGAATGGCTTCCTCTGTCACCCCTGGGATTGGGTTTAGCTACTCATGATGAAAAACCTCTTAAAATATTTCATTGATGCTCAAAAATGTTTTACAATGAAGAGAAAGACAAGAAAATGATATAAAACAGGATATTGCGACCCACAGAAGGCGTCCAGAATCAACGATAGAGATGTTGTCGTTGGAAAACTATGACCCACAAACGACAGTCGTTGTCTTTGTTGGTAAACGACTGCCTTTGGTAGTCTGTTCTTCCTCTTCTTCTTCCTCCTCGAGCAGCGGCAGCAGCAGAACCAGAATCTCTGCAACTTCAATTTTCTTACTCTGTAGTGCTCTAAACCTCTCCCAATTCTCTCTCCTCTTCTATGAGTCCCCAACACTCTATATATACTCCACAGGATCAAGAAGTCTCGCTATAACTCGAGATAATTCTCTCTTAACTCGGTTTGATGGAAAAATATTCTGGGAATATTTTATTCTCTGATTTAGCTTCTCACGCGTAGATTTCCATCCTGGTCACTCTAAAAATGTTTACACACGACCCACAATGTTGCTAGAGCCCTCATGCATGAGCAGAACACGCTCAAATCTTCTCCAATCCCGTGTCCAACCCGTGTTTCCCTGTTTTGCATTCCGTGAATTATCCAGCTAATTCTGGCCAAATTTGATCGAACCAAAAGCCCAAAACGTGTTTGCTAGGACATATCACAACTTCCTACCAAAAATCATCCATTGAATCGCCCTAGAACACGTTCAAAAATTCCAACAAAACATCTGCCAGTTGATAATATTTTTTTCCCGCCAATTTTTGGTTTTTGAATTTGGGAAGAAGATGTCCTCCCCCCTAACCAGAACTGGGGTGCGAATAGCAGCTTCCTTGGGGATGACCTGGGGGTGCTCCGTGCAACTTTTCGAGACGAATTTTCCAACCATAATTATTTTCCAAAAATACCTACAAACACACAAAACACCATAATAAGGACGAAAACAAGTACTAACAATACGAAGCATTGAGGACAAATTACACACATAAATGCGTCTACCAATCATCCAAGCCATTCGAGTCGGAAGGAATGGCGAAATTGGTTTTGATGTGATAAGAACAATTAGAAGAAAAAAAAACAATATTTGAAAATCCTAACTTTAAATTTAATAAATTCATTTTTGGAAAAAGTGTGGAGAGGATGAGTATGAGGGTATGCTGACAATACTTATTAGTAATCTATCTCCAAATTCAAATTCAAATCTGAATGCTAGTAAAACTGCAAAGTTTAAATGAATATATAATTCAAAAAGACAGAGACAAGAAGGCCAAAAAGCAACAAAAAAAACTTTTTAACATTGGCGAGTTAATAGCCAACATGCGGCCGAAAAATAAAGAAAAATTCAACGTACTTTTGTGGGAAAGCAACTTACAAAAAATCGTCTTTTGCAAGAAAAACATTACTATAGTTGGGAGAAGCATAAGATCTCTTTCAGCGTACATTTCAAAAGTGAATGATCAACAATATCTGTGGGAAAGTGATTTTAACAAGTTACAACCCATGAAAAAAAATAGAAAACCCACATTTTGTTAACGTTGACGGCTTTGATAAAGATGATGAAGTTGAAGGTATAAATGATTAGTTTATATAGTAGTTAATTGCAACTAATTTAAAAGTACTTTTAAGTTGAATGTAATAGTTTTATCTTGAAACTAATGTTAGAGATCGCCCGGTTAAGCTTGTTGTCAATGTTAAACTATTTGTTGATGTATAGTCTACTAAAGTCAGTCTCCGAATAGGATTAGAACATGATAGTTGAGTATCAGAAATCACCGAGTACCCTCGAAGATTGAAGAATGAAGAACAATGAAGACATCTGTGAGAATTTCATTAACAAATGTATGTGAAGACTAACTATCCTATTTAATCATTATTTATACCATTTTATATTTTGAAACAATGTTGTATCACTTTAGTATATGATTTTTCAGTTTGCGAACTACACACTTTTAGGTATGAGCTCCAAAATATGTTAAGTTTGTGAACCACTTTTCTTAGTTCGTGAACTGTTCTATTTTTGGGTATTACTAAACTCCAATTAATGGATAACATACAACTTGGTTATTCATAAGCTAATTTTTATGTATGATTCTTTAATCGATAAATACACGGGTACACGTTATTTTTTTATTACAAGGAAAACTTTTCATGTGCTTACATGGTTTTCATTCTTTGGAATCAATCCATATTGAGAAGTTTAAGTTTTCTTGGGATCAAAGTAATTCATAAACATGGAAACTAGTTCGCGAACTTGCTTTGTCACAAGAAATAATTGCTTGAACTTTAAGCAACCTAGCACGTTTCATCATTGTATGTAAAGGACTCTCTATAACTAAGAAGATCAATCCCGATACGGTGTGCTCTAGTTGTTGCTATAGTCGTCCTCTAAATACCAAGGTTTCCTCGAGAAACACAAATAGGTTATGACTTTGAGGTTTTCACTAAGGGATTCGTGAGGCTCGTTCATACTATCTTTTATCTTATAGATCCTTGATATCCGAAATCTTTATCTTGATCCTCGTAGTTTTTGTATATTCTAAGTTCCGTCTCTTTTGTTATGCGACCATTTCAAGAACTATTGATTGAGGAATAAGATTGACAGAAACTACAAAAACTTCTTCAGCTTTGACTTTGTGGTTCCGTAAGATTGACATCTAAACTTGATTTATATTTATCTTGTGAGGTAAAATCAATTAGGAATCTTTATAACTTTTGAAGAGATTAAGTTATCCTAATTATTGAGGTTTGTTTGATATATTTTTTACCCGGAGATTCGTTAAAGCAAATATATTTCCATTGAAAATTAGAGTGTACCTTGTACACCACCTATTTTTTGGGTCGTGAACCTGCATGAATAATCTTCGTATAATCAATGCTTTTGGAAACCAAATCATTTTTCAAGATTGTAAAACAAGGAATCGTTAATTGACATGATAAATTAAGGTACAGATCTCTACAAGGTCAACCTTGTATGGACTTGAACATTTAAGATTTGAATTCAATGATGAAAAATTCTTATATGATCTATATTCTAAGATCCGAATTTAACAAGAACAAGTCTCTTCATATATTATATGCATAGGGCTCAACCTAATTATCCTTATTATTATAATCCGCAATCCAAAAATATACCCATGTAAAGCTTATTCTACTTTAAGAGCCTTTGGATATCAGTTGTAAAAGTGTTTCTGTTTCTCTATAGGGATAATTAGAGTTTGGTACTCAGGTTTTGACCAATATTAGGCTTTGGTCTAACATTTGTCCAACGTTAGGACTTGGTACCTGGACTGGACGTTGACCCACCTTGACTAGGTTAAGTCCTGACATCTGTTTAGTAATTATTAAAAAAATTATATAAAATATAATTATTAAAAATTTTACTATCACATCCTTCAGTTTTCCTAATATTTACAAAATTATCAACTTGTTCTTCTTGCCGAGATTCATGTCTCAATTTGATTCACCATTTTCCCTTATCGGCTACTGATTCTTGAACAACACAACCAAAAGCAGCGACCTTCAAAGCACTAAAATCCTTACCTTCTTCTCTATCACCATTATCAATCGAACAACACCCAACTTCTAACTCTTCTTATTGTTCACACCGTACACCACCAGAATCAAACCCCTAATTTATCAAAACCCATCTCTAATCTCGACAAACAGGAAAACCAAATCAAAAAAAAAAAAGATACAGCGGGTATGTCATCAACTCATATTAAATCTGACATTTGATATTAAAGGTTATATGTCATCAGTGGGTATGTCATCAACTCAAAAAAAAAAACCCTATGATTATCAATATTTGGAAGTAACAAAATCTAAGCATTTGATATCAAAGGGTCATGAACCCAAATTGAAATTTTAACTGAAACCTCAAACCCATATTCAATCATCTATGTCATCAACTCAAATTAAATCGATTGTGTCATGAATCTCAACTGAAACCCCTATTGAATCTCAACTGAAACCCTTATTGAATCGATGTCACGAGCTCAATCGAAACCCTAATTTAAGTTTTCATTTGAAACCTCAATTCTTCAAGACATCAAAACCCCAACTTAACTCTAATCAATTCCGTAACAATAATAATTGATAGAATTCGATAAATCGAATGTCTACATTGTATTGAGACGGTTTGAATCAATGAATTGATTAAGAGAAAGATTATTTTAGTTACAGTACAGACTTGGGTTTTATATATCCAGACTCGATTCTCTCCTCTTCACATTAGGCTCACATGTACATACGACACACACATCACACTCACAACTCACACACTCTATGTTATTACGCTCCCTCAATCTTAAGTGGTCTCTAAAAGAAAACTTGAGATTGCACTCACAACTCACACACAAACCAGCAAATACCAACAGTAGAAACACCCAAGTTGGGAACGAAAAACTGCAGGCACGGTTACGACTTGTTGCAGACAAAAAAAAAATAGTAGGTTGGTAGTGGTTGTTGCAGACGAAACATGGCTGTAGAAGGAGATGCAGTATAAGTAGACAAAATAAGAAGTGTCGGTGTAGAGAATAATTCACACATGAAGTATAGAACCACACACACACTTTGGGCAGCTCCATGCACAGAAAATGTGTAAAACAGCAACAACTTATCACTAGTTTGTCATCAGAAAAATGAACTCAGTCGACGTAAAATGATAAGCAAGTGATTTGGCAATAAGAGAGAGACACCCAACATATTGTTATTGACTCTTGCAAACACCAATGACATAAGAGAGCAGCATATGGAGTTATACCAACATATGAGTAAGAATAGCAATTGTGTTTCATTATTCCGCACAAATTAGATGCAACAAATTAGATGTTACGGTATGCATACCAGATAATCGATATAGCACAAGAAGTATAAGAAGTAGAGACAATTGCAGTAGCTCAGAAGTAAGATGTGTAGGTGGTGTAGGAATAGTCATAAAAAATTAGCAGGCTAGTAACTTGTGATGCAGTAGTATTGGCTGAAAACATGTGAGAAAGAGAAAATACCAGATTGAGAAATAAGTATGAATAGCAGGTGATGACGCAACAACAGTTGGTGCAGGTAAAAGTATATCAGCCTTGTAGAAGAACTAGAGCAGCATCCAACTGATTTAAAAATGCCGATTCTGACAGAATAATATTACAGGCCATATTGACAGTCAGAATTGAGAGTATCACCCTGCACACATACATGAATAGAAGAATAAACCAGCACAAATATCACACCCACTTAACCACTCAGCACCAACTAAATGCATAATTTTGCTGTATAACATCTGAAATCGGCAAAGAAGCTTGCATCCAAACACTTACACACACTAGCGTCCAATAGAAGAACTTGAAGGAGCAGCAAAAATAGTGGTTGATGCAGTAAAATAGGTAACCAAAAGAGAGACACAAGTCAGACAAGTTAAATCCAAGCAGTTGTAGTGAACTGCAAGCAATGCATCATACCAACACGCACTCTCATAACCGTACAACTGAAGTATTAAAGACCTCATGACGTTGGAGGGATAGGTTAATGCATATTTATAAAGAAGCAACAGTAAACCACCAAAATAAATGCATACAAAGAAACGCAAGTGACTGCAAACTGCCAACAGCAACCACAAACAACATGAAGGCTTTTGGCTCATTAAGAACTAGCACCTGACTTGGCTCCATATGGTAAAATCAGAAGCAACAACTCACAAGTCTCTGCAACCCTGATATTCTTGAAACAATATTATTCGCAAATAAAGAAATATTGAAAACAGCAACCAAAGCTGAAGCTGTTTATAGAAAGCACTTAAAATACCCATATTATTCACCAACAGAAGTAACGAAACCAGCAAGAAAGAGATAATCTGGCAGTATTCAGAAACATGAAAAACAATGGAAAAGATAACTAAACCAGGATACACCGGAATTGAATGTCGACTCATCAGAGAGAACATCAGCTTGTACTTATGTAACTCCCCAATTTCAATCCCAAAACATCATCTTCAGTTTCATCATTTGAACTCGTAAGCCAACTCACTCATAAAAGGAGGACTGTACCAAATCCAGTACCAATAGGATGAACTGATAACGATCAAATTAAGCACATATAGTGCAGCAAACTCTCATTCCATACACACATCAATACACTTCTGTGATTTAAGATGAGATTTTCCTCACTTTCAAGTAGAACAACTTTACGCTTCTCTCTTATCTAGACAAGGTGTAGAGGAGATAGGCATGCTCAGACTTAAAAGCGCCAGGTATCAGCACAAGTAGGACTTGATGAAAGAACTAGTTACCACAAACCTAGTTATGATGAAAACAGGTTTTGAAGATAGAATTGTATGTTGTTGAGCTAGTGATGTAGAAGATGAACACATGATGTTAAAACTAAAGTAATCTAAAGATAAAGTTTGAGATTACCAGCAGAGACTCAAATTTCAGTTGATGAGATAAGTAATTTCAACCCAAAAAAACCAAACTGGAAATTGAAATACCAAGATCTCAAACCCCAAAACTGAGTTTTAGATCCAAAATCATGCTTAATCCTCTTGATGACGTTGGAATACTAGCATCAGGATCAGATACAACCTCACACTACTTAATATCAATAATCACAACTGCATACTTTCCATGAAAACAAACTCTATGAATAGAATTGATGAAAATTAGAAGAACTCAAACCTGTTAATTCGTACATTCCAACTCCAATACGAAATTCAAATTCAGAAACATCATGTAAAATGCAAGATTCTTCAACACATATGTGAGGACTGCCTTGAAGGAAGATATGAGACCAACAACTTCTCAATCTTCTGTTGAATCCAATCAGTGGAACGGATTTAAGTTTTCTCCCTAACTAGGCCGTAGTGTAGCGGACTAGAACACGCTCAGAATATCTCGGCATCAGGAATCAAGAGCAGCAGATCTTGATGAAGAAATTAGCTGCAAAAACAAGTTAATTACGATGGAAATCTTTGGTTGCGGATGAAATTGTAAGATGTTGTTGTAAGTAATCTAGATCTGAGATGTAATTATTTGTAGTATGAAGAACAATCTTTGGATTTTTGATGAAGAACAATCAGAGTTGTAAGATGTTGTTGATGAACAACAACAGGAGATGAATATTCAGGTGAATCAGTGGAAAAATTGGATTGATACCCTCATGAATTCATGATTTCTGAGTCTGATACCATGATAGAATTCGATAAATCGAATGTCTACATTGTATTGAGACGGGTTGAATCAATGAATTGATTAAGAGAAAGATTATTTTAGTTACAGGACAAACTTGAGTTTTATATATCAGACTCGATTCTCTCCTCTTCACATTAGGCTCACACGTACATACGACACACATCGCACACTCACAATTCACACACTCTTCACATTAGTCTACATTGTATTGAGACTTGAGTTTTATAATGAATCATATAATCTCCCTTTACCTTCTTCTTTCATCAAAATCAAACTCTAGATTGTAAATCTCAGCAACAATAGTTATCTTCATCATTTGATCCAAATAAATCAAATCCTCATACTCTTGTGTAATGAGTTTAAACGAAATAACAAGAAAAAAAAATAGCAGGGCAGAGAAATAATGGAGGAAACGGAAGTAGCAGGGAAATTAAGAGAGGAGAGAAAGAGAAAAAAAGAGAATAGAAGAATCTGGCATGAATAAACTGGAGCTAGATATGGAAAAGAGAATGGATTAATCTAGACCGTAGACTGAAGTGTTTATATTGTAACCATCGGATCCTAGACCTACTTCAGGGGTGAATTTGTAAACTAGAATTTTATAGTTTTTTTATTTTATAAAACTAATTAGAATCTGGTCATAAACAGTCAGTGCAGGTCAACATCCAGTCAAGGTACCAAGCCCTAATGTTGGAAAAATATTAGACCAAAGCCTAGTGTTGGTCAAAACCTGAGTACCAAATTCCAATTATCCCTTCTCTATAACAAAAAATTAATTTTTGAGGTCAGGAGTAAATAAAATTTTCTTAACAAAAAGTTAATTTTTTTATTCTAAAATTCATTTCAAAATTTTGTTTCCAAACTAACTTATGGATTAGCAAACATACGCATGGATTATAGTAAAATTATGTTATAAATATAATATCAAGTAATATGCAAGAATGATAGTGAATATACACATGGATTTGCACTATCTAAATTATGTACTTATCACTGATGTTGGATAACATGTAAAGGCCGTTAAAAAATAAAATATTGGACAGAAAAGATCATATTAATATGTCGATTTTGGAGTAGAACTATTAACAAGCTTCGATGTTGCAATCATAAATTGAGAAACGAATGAAACATTTACTGATGTTCCTTTTGTTTTTTGTAATTCTATAAATTATCCCATTTTTTCTTAAAGATAATGTGATTTGAAGAAATCGGAACAAAAACACATAATAATCAGTTAAACCAAAAGGTACAAAACCTCATCTGGATTGCTAAAGTAATTGTGGAACCTTGTTAACAAAAGTAAAACACATATGTTTCAATCTGCAAGACTTTATCCTGGAGAAGGAATGAGGAAACCGGAAACCAGCCTCACTGTCAGTCGTATTGTCAATTGTTTTTCCAAGAGAAAATCCAAAAGCTCGTCTAACGGGTACCAAAACAGCATTACCAACCTGCATATACCTATGTTTTATTATACCGAAGAGCTTATAATAACTGGAAAAACCATGTAAACTGGAATTTTCCTTGATTCAATTTTTATAAGAAATGAGGACCCACGATTCTTTTTTTTCTTCTAATTTCAGGAACTACTGTAATTGTTGATACTGATAGTGACGCAAATGGTTTGTTACAAGTTTTTATAGCTAGAATAGATCTATTCAAGTCATAAGGATCGTATATTTTTAAATAAGAAGAGAGATTGAATAATGGGTTTGATGGACAAAACTGATTTTTATGGCATATTTGGAGCTTTCTCTAAATGCTTTTTGATTAGATTTTTAATTATTTTTATGTCTGGATGAGGATTTGTGAGACTGACTCAGGTGAGTGAGATTGAAATAATAAAATTCTGAAGAATCCGAAGTGCTTTGAAAACTTTCTAAATCTATGAACATTAATGTGTATATCATATTTGTTTAAATGCAAGACCTATGTGCACATATACCTTACTTTTCAATTTGAAGAGGATATTTAAAAACAACATGATCATATATGTATTGTTAAATTAAAGAACCCCCTCTCTTTATTTATTTTTTCTACTGTAGTAATATTACTAACGTTATACTTGGAGACATTAATACAACACACTTACACCATCGGATGAAAGATTTCTGAGACGGCCTGACATGGCTAGTGAGTATATACAAGTATGTTGTTTTAAGATTCTCAACAAGTTTATCAATTTGGGCCGGAAACTAAGAACTTTCCTGAAATCTTACTCAATATATATATATATATATGAATGTCTTTCATAATTTTTTCATACTACCCGCTTTTGATGCGTCAAGGCCGTTTCATCATTCTGTCCGTGTAAAATATACATATTTGCAGCTAACTTTTCCCATGCACGTATCTTGACGTCACTTTGTTTTATCCCCAATTTTATTTAAGCTAACTCACTGGGAGAATGTACTACTTTAAATATTCTCTATTTTTTTTCTTTTCGATAGTTCTCCAAAATAGGTTATGCATGCTCATTCTAGTCCCAGTCCACTCAGTTGTACAAGATGGATGAGTATTTTATGTACTTGAGGAAAAAAAATAGCTAAACCCACTCCATCATGAACTCCCAACATTACCTCGTATGTACTCACTACATATGCAAATCTCAAGCAATTCATATTGTTTCCAGGTTCGACTACAATTACTTCACATCTCAAGCGTTTATCCATATTAACAATTTTTTCCCATTTATTAATTTTTGACTTTTCACATGCGAAACAAGTAGAAGCCTTGTTGTTGATTCTTACTTATTGTCTAATTCTGTTTGATCTTGATTGCATAGGCCATTGTATTTAATGAATATGAACTTCTTAGTAATTTAGTGATGTTTGTCATTGAGTCGCCTTTAGGAGATCCCATATGATCTATACCAAAATTTTAAAAAGAGAGGCAACACCCCTCAGGTTTAACTGAGGGGAACTTCATATGTCTCATCAGCTCCTTCATGTCTTTATCCATGGTTGAATAGGTTCCAGGCGTTTCCGTCAAAGGCCATGCCCTAATTTGTTTATTCAGTGCAGGTACCTCTTTTATCTGCTCTCCTAAGAGAATATTTTGAAAACTTTCCATAGATATATTTTATTAGATTTGCAGAATTAAAAGAAACACATGATGATTCAAAACAAGCTATGAAAATGCGGGGGTCTAACAACCACACCCAATAATTCGTTTGGCAATCTGAGAGGACTTACTCCAATACACTTTCTAGAGAATCAACTAGACAGTCAGACTCAATCTAGAGAAAAAGTATATCAAGGAGTTTATATATCTATCTCTCTATTCAATCTGCAATCAACAAATAGAAATCTACGAGCCCGATTGAATATTAGATAAGTAACTTGAACGGTACCAAAGACCAATGTTCAAGGATCAATCGATTTCAATCAACAGCCAAAGTTTGGATTTCCTAATTGATCTATTCAACGCACAACCTGTGATATTTCAATTATATAACAAAATATAATGCGGAAAAGAAATAATATAGACACCAGAATTTTGTTAACGAAGAAAACCGCAAATGCAGAAAAACCACGAGACCTAGTCCAGTTTGAATACCACACTGTATTAATCCGCTATAGACACTAGCCTACTACCAATGAACTTCGGACTGGAATGTAGTTGAACCCTAATCAATCTCACACTGGTTTAAGGTACAATTGCGCTCCTTACATCTCTGATCCCAACAGGATACTACGCACTTGATTCCCTTAGCTGATCTCACCCACAACTAAGAGTTGCTACAACACAAAGTCGAAGACTTGATAAATAAATCTGTCTCACACAGAAAAGTCTATTGGAATAGATAAATATGTCTCCCACAGAAATACCTATGAGTTTTTGCTCCGTCTTTTGATAAATCAAGGTGAACAGGAACCTATTGATAAACCGGACTTATATTCCCAAAGAATAGCCTAGTATTATCAATCACCTCACAATAATCTAAATCGTATGATGGCGAAACTAGATATTTTGGAACCACAAACGATGAGACGAAGGTGTTTGTGATTACTTTTTATCTTGCCTATCGGAGAAATAAATCTCGGGCAAATCTTAGAGAAGGTAGTGCTCAAACGATAGAATTGGGCAAGATCAGAACACGCAACTACAAAGAAAATAGTTTGGTCTGGATTCACAATCCCAATGAAGTCTTTCAAGTCGTTAACCTACAGGGTCTCGATAGAAACCCATGGTTAAAGAAGAATCGACTCTAGTTGATGCAACTAGTAACACACATGAGGTGTGGGGATTAGGTTTCCCAGTTGCTAGAGTTCTCCCTTATATAGTTTTCAAATCTGGGTTGAGAATCCAAGTTACCTTGGTAACAAAGATTCAACATTCACCTTTAGATGAAAAACCTGATTCAACTAAGCTAATATCTTTCAACCGTTAGATCGAACTTAGCTTGTTACACACAAATGAAATGTACCCTCATTTAGTTTTGTGTAACCGTACCCAAACGTGTACACCATGTTGACTCAATAATAGTTAACCGAAGTTATCCATATGATCACTCTCATATCAACCTTATTCATTTTAACCATAACTAGTTCAAATGACTCAAATGAAACTAGTTAAAGAGCCTTTAAATTGTTATATTCTCATAGAAGCATACAAGAACACAATTGAGGCAAAATCGGTTTGATTCACTCGAATCAATTCATGAACATTATAGCCACTTTTTGGAAAGATTGCATTCCTTATTATATAAATGTCTAAGTTCATGTACACAACGGATTTTAAAAAGTAACCCACTCAAGCACGCAAACGGGTATGCATACTTAAGTAGCCAAACCGAGTTTAGTTATGCCAGTATGCGTACGGGTGCGCATACTAATCCACACTTCCAAACTCCAGCAGAAATTCACGGACGTGAGACTTCTGCCAGTATGCGTATGGGTACGCATACTTGCCCATACATCCAACAACGGCTAGTACGCATACGAGTACGCATACTTCAGGTTCCCGGTTTTGGACTTACACACAAATGTGAGAACACACTATGTTTATATTCAAACATGGTTACTTGATTCTAAGCTCTTTATTTCAATCACTGAAACTTTCTTAGAGGATGTAAAATAGTCTTTTTCACACACTATTAGCATCAAAGCAATTTTCAAGATATTGAAATAATCAATACGAAACATTCCAAGTCTACACCAAATGATTGTATTACACAAACCATGTAAGATGTTTACTTGGAAATTTTCACATGATCATATTCTGACTTTCGTCAGGCATATAAGATAAACTTGGCCAAAACGAAAGCTTTCCAACACATATTCCGAGAAATATATAAGCGAGTTAAACTCAGCTCGAAAACTCAAATGTGTATAATTGAAAACTATATCGTAATATGACTTATGTCTCAATATGGGAGATAGAGTAGAAATTGACTTTCCAAGTGATAGATGAGTTTTAGTCTCCACATACCTTTTGTTGATGAAGTTCCACAAGGTCCCCTTAGTAGTTGTTCGTCTTCAAATGATGAACGTCGTAAAGTCTAATGCTCAACTACACAATCCATGTATTAGGCTAGAAATCAAGAATTATAGTTTTGATCACTAACATTGACAAACATGCTTGAGATAGTAACGCATGTGAGTTCGACCGAGCAGTGCTCTAACAAGCTATTGATCTCTACAATTATGTCAATTGTAAAATCAGGTTGATCATCTTCTTCACGGATCTGATAGGGATGATGATGGAGATGATAATGACATGGGTTATGAACATTATCTAGAAATTATTCCGATGGATGAGAATGATTCAAGTGAAGATGAAGGTGTTTAGTCGCATGAAGGCGTTCCTATTCAAAAATCAAGCAGGTCTTGAGTCGCATGAAGGCGTTCCTATTCAAAAATCAAGCAGGAAGAAAAATGTAAAGACATATTTTCAATATATTTCTATATGTGAGTGTATATCCTCTTCATTTGTTGCCCCTTAGTATTTATCTAAGTAGAACTTGTTCTCGAACTTTGTTGAATCGTTGGTTTTACTATGTGCATCTTTTGTTGAAACAATGGTTTTACTCTTTGTTAGAAATTTTTTTTCCTTAAGTACTTATAAACCGCCATTGTCAATATCGATTATGGAGTATCTAGATAAGTATTCAAAAATCACTTTATGTGTGAATATCTAATACCGATTAGAATTGGTTATAAGAAATTAGTGTTTACACATGATACTCGGAAGTGGAGTTTACACATAAAACTCTTCAAAATATATGTTTACCTATACTCTTAGAAATTATTATATTTATCTCATGTAAAGGTATGCAGTTTTTTTCAACCAAACAAAATCCAATTTTTGTCTCCTATGAATAATTATGAGTACTGTTAATAAGAGGAAAAGAATAGATTTGAGGAGGAAAAGAAAATGGTCCAATCATGGTCAATACCAAGTCAAAATCAGACAATACGAAAGGAAATAAATATTTTTAAACTACTAAATACCCTCAGTGAAAAAAAGTTCGGTTCGTTCGTTTCCAGAACTAGTTTTAATGTTCTTTACCTATCTTTTCCAAATTTTCACGAACTCACAGTGGTTCAAGAGTGAAGAACGATCAAAATCAAGAAGGAATTAACTAAACCTTTTCGAATTTTAAAATCATAATTTCCACTTTTATTTCATTATATATTACTTGGATGGTTTTGTTGTAGTTGGTCGGAAACACAAAATCCAACAGACACCAACATGATTAAGTTGGAATTGATATTGTACTAGTTATGAGTATAAAGGGCCCACCAATTGGGTTCTTCAAACACGATGCTTATCTTGGAGGTATCATTTGTCTCTTCTCCTTTCCTTCACTGTGCAACTTAAATTTCATACATCATTCTTCCCCGTTATTATAAACCATTATTATTTCAATTCAATCTCTAAGTGTTTGACGGTGAAAATAAAATCGTTCATGGTATTGATGTCGATTTTGCAAATTGCTTATTATTATTTACTCTTCTATGGCTAGTAAAAAAGGGTTCATAAGAAAATGAAGGATATAATTGACATTTCCGCATTTTATGAAAAGTCAATATATCCTCCCAAATTATAATTCCCTCCTCAAATCCATTTTTTCCCTCCTATTAACATGACTCATAATTATCTGTGTATAATATTTTTGTTTATTTTTTGAATTTGATTATTTTTATTATGTTCCAGTATCTAATGGTTTTTTGTTTATGTTTTTTTCAAGATTTTATATTGAAATGCTTAGTTTTATTTTATGTTCAATATATTGTACTTTGAAAACGTGAGATTCATTTTCATGCTTACGTTAGTATTAATAATACATAAACACAAAGTAAATACATCTTTTTATTTGATAATCATTTTTCTCCAAGAGTAAATATATTAAGATATCACCAATCCGTTATCAAATCTTGTCATTATTACTTTTTTAAATACAAAATATTAGCAATACTGTTATCAATTATCAAATAATCACTGGAAAAATAAAATCTTTAAGTCATAAATGAAAGATTATACAGTAGAACCTCTTTATAAGAATATCCTAGGGACCAAAAGAAATTATTCTTATATGGAGGTCTAACTTGAAGAGAGCAATAAAAAGTTGATATATATGTACCTAGGAGAAAACGTAATTACGCACAACATACCTAGGAAATACTAATTAAATTTTGTTTAGTTTCACATGTATGATACGGAAGTTAAATATGCGAAGTTTGCTATGCAACACAATGGACCTATACAATACCTAAGAAAACATAAAAAAGAAATTTAGTTTCATATGTGAAATTTGTTTAGTTTCACATGTATTAGTTAAATATACGAAGTTTGCTATGCAACACAAACCGCATGAAATTCAACAATGATACAAAAAATTGACAATCAAAGATATTTGAATGAGTCGTGCAAAAAAAAAAACATCAAACTTGCTAAAAGTAAAAGGATTTTCCAAATTAGTTAAAAGAATCTATTTTTCTTAAACTTTGTTGTACGATATGACCTATATTAGCTATATACTATTGTGAATTATTCCTATATGGAGGTAAGTTCCTTAAGACGGGACCGGAAAAAAAATACCACTTATTCCAATATGGAGTTTATGCTTAAATATAACTGGCCTTATATGGAGGTTATTCCTATATGGAGTATTTTTATATAGAGGTTATAAGATCTTGTTTGCTTGAATAATCAATTTCTTACCTAGTTATTCAATTTGGCGACTTTAAGAATACTTACATTAGTTATGTGTTAAACATGTGTTTCAAGAAATAACCTCATGGAAAGTGAATATATCCTGAAGTGGTGGAGATTTCAAAAAATGTGTGTAAGATCATGTAAGCTAGAAGAAAATTTATGCATCAGGATTCTCTATCTCACAAACACACCGGTCATTCAAATTTCAAAAAAACCCCGTTCCCAGGGATTTTCAGTGGAAGAGATTATCCGAGGTTAATTACAGATTGCTCGCCATGGTTGCTTGAGTTTGGTGGAGGGTCGGAAAGAAAAGAGAGAATAGTTCCAGAAACTATTCCTCCACCGTTTCCAATACCTCAAATAGACGACAAATATTTATTTACATTTAGGGAAGGAGGAAAGTTGCTTATCAAACAATTCTGGCACGTTACCGACCGATTTGATACAAGTTATGAAACACAGAAATGGGAGATTCTAACCGAAAAGATGGATTATTGTTGGGTGATAAATTGCGATGCAAGATGGAAGGGGGATCGAGATTTACGGGTATGTGAAAAAGTTTCAATTGGTTTCGTTTTTAGAAAAAGGGTAGAAACTTTTATTTTAGCTGGTAATGAAGAAATAATACCCAACAATTGGGTAGATATCACATATCACGAGCTACAATCCATTCTTACGGAAATGTTAGTTTTCAGGCGTGAATCTCTATTATTAACCGATGATAAACAATATCTCTTAAAAATAATTGTAATTAGGTCAGATTACGAAGATGCGATCAATGTTATTCGTAAAAAGCTTGAAGTCAAGTACTATCCAAACAAGTTATATGTTAAACATGTGTTCATTGTTTAACATAGAACTGATGTGTTGATGATAAGCTCGTTCTACAGCAGCAGAGCTTATATATATGTAGCTTTAGTATTTTAGCTTTAGTATTTCGTCATAGAAGGAAACAGATGAAACGAATAATAAGAAAGCAGAATAGAAGATCACTTGACTTTGCCTTGACATATGACTTGTAGCAAGTTATAGACTTGCAAGTTGAGTCCACTATAAGTCTATGGACTTGCCTGATTGACAAAATCACTGGGCAAAAACTAGTAAATTTGAGTATTTGGGAATTGCGGCAAAAACTACCGTGCAGAAAAGCCGCCGAGTAGAGTTTTTTCCAAGCGGTAGAGTGTCTGTTGTCAGGCGGCACAGTCTTTGCAGCTACCAAGTTTTATTTGAATCTTTTATGTATATCAAATTTCAACATCAATTCTTCTCATACCTTATTACCTTTAATTCCATAAAATATCTTTTAATCCCAAGTAAAAACTGTACTGGCCAACCTTCTCTAAGTAACAATGAAATTTGATATTCTGATCTCACACTAATCTTCTAAAACATATTCCATAAATATTCTGGTCTCACACTAATCTTCTAAAAGATATTCCATAAAATATTTTCTAATCTCACACTAATCTTCTAAAAGATGACTATTGCTGGCCAACCTTCTCTAAGTAACAACGAAGTTTGTGGTTCAAATATTTTCACCGAAGAAGATGAATCAATTTGCAGAAGCACTTCACACAAGATTCTATCAATGGTGCTCAACAACAAGGACTTGACTTTTGGGAGAAAAATCATGCGAAATTTTGTAAAGAAACACTTAACTTCAAAAGACGTGATACTACAAGATCGCCAGGCCATTCCCATTTAACCAATAAAGAAGTAGTCATATAAGTTGTTGTGGTCATCCAATCCATTTGAGTCGGAAGGAACATCGAAATTTATTTTGATGTGATAAGTACAATTACAAGAAGAAAAAAAACAATTTTTGAAAATCCTAACTTTTAAATTTAATAAATTCATTTGTGAAAAAATTGTGGAGAGGATAAGTACAAGGGTATGCTGACAATACTTATTGGTAATCTCTCTCCAAATTCAAATTCAAATCTGAATGCTAGTAAAACTGCAAAATTTAAAAGAATATATAGGTCAAAAAGTAGCAAAAAGACAGATAAGAAGGCCAAGAAGCAGCAACAAAATCTTTTTAACATTGGCGAGTTAATAACCAACATGCGTCTGAAAAACAAATAACAATTCAACGTATTTTTGTGGGAAAACAACTTACAAAAAATCGTCTTCGTAAGAAAAACATTACTATAGTTGGGAGAAGCATAAGATCTCTTTATTTGTGGGAAAGGGATTTTAACAAGTTACAGAAGCCCATGGAAAAAAATAGAAAACCCTTATTTTGTTAACGTTGACGGCTTTGATAAAGATGATGAACTTGATGAAGTTGAAGGTCTAAATAATTAGTTTATATAGTAGTTAATTGCAACTAATTTAAAAGTACTTTTAAGTTGAATATAATAGTTTTATTTTGAAACTAATGTTAGAGGTCGCCCGGTTAAGCTTGTTGTCAATGTTAAACTATTTGTTGATATATAGTCTACTAAAGTCAGTCTCCGAATAGGATTAGAACATGATAGTTGAGTATCAGAAATCACCGAGTACCCTCGAATATTGAAGAATGAAGAACAATGAAGACATCTGTGAGAATTTCATTAACAAATGTATGTGAAGACTAACTATGCTATTTACTCATCATTTATACCATTTTATATTCTGAATGTATCACTTTAGTATATGATTTTTCAGTTTGCAAGCTACATACTTTTAGGTATGAGCTCCAAAATATATTAAGTTTGTGAACCACTTTTCTTAGTCCGTGAACTTTTCTATTTTTGGGTATTACTGAACTCCAATTGATGGATAACATACTTTAGTTGGTTATTCATAAGATAACTTCTATGTACGATTATTTAATCGATAAATACACGGGTACACATTATTTTTTTTATTACAAAGAAAACTTTTCATGTGCTTACATGGTTTTCATTCTTTGGAATCAATCTATATTGAGAAGCTAAAGTTTTCTTGGGATCAAAGTAATTCATAAACATGGAAACTAGTTCGCGAATTTTCTTTAATCACAAGAAATAATTGCTTGAACTTTAAGAAACCTAGCACGTTTCATCATTGTATATAAAGGACTCTCTATAACCATGAAGATCAATCCTGATACGGTGTGCTCTAGTTGATGCTATAGTAGTCCTCTAAATACTAAGGTTTCCTCGAGAAACACAAATAGGTTATGACTTTGAGGTCTTCACTAAGGGATTCGTGAAGCTCGTTCAGACTATCTTTTATCTTATAGATCCTTGATATCCGAAATCTTTATCTTGATCCTCGTAGTTTTTGTATATTCTAACTTCTGTCTCTTTTGTTATGCGACGATTTCAAGAACTATTGATTGAGGAATAAGATTGACAGAAACTACAAAAACTTCTTCAGCTTTGACTTTGTGGTTCCGTAAGACTGACATCTAAACTTGATTTATATTGATCTTGTGAGGTAAAATCAATTAGGAATATTTATGACTTTTGAAGAGAGTCACACTCTGCAACTAGGGCGATTAACTCGGTCAATTTTTTTATTTTTGGATTTTGATCTCTTTCTTCTTTAATTCAGGTGAATTTGTGGTTGGATATCAATGACTGGTGTTAATACTACTCCGATCTGTGTCTGAGTTTAACAATATCTGAATTAAATTCAGGTGGTGGTCTTTAATTTTTGGATTTCGTTTTTTTCTCAAAATGGGATCGCAACTGCAGAACCCTAATTTTAGTTTCTTCTCTGAACAAAGTGTGAAAAGTTTTGAAGGTGCAACTTCTGGTGTAGTTCCATCATTATATATTCCTGATGAGGATCTTGATGAAAGTCTCAGTGAATGGAATTTTAGTTTAATTGGGAGATTGGAGTTAGTTAAGACAAAATTTGCTGATGCTGAAGAGAATTTGAGGAAACAATGGAAAAATTCAGGTAACTATCAACTAATTCCTATTGGAAAAGGTTTTTTCATCATTAAATTAGAGAATGAGAATGATATGAAATATATTTGGAGGGGTTTTTGGAAAGTAGATGATCAGATTCTTAAACTGAGATTATGGGAACCAAATTTTAATCCTGCTGCTCATAAAATTACCACTGCTTTTGTTTGGGTGAATTTTCCCGGGTTAGCTATTGAGTATTGGAAGGAAAAAATTCTTATGTCTTTGGGTGATGCTGTTGGAAGAGCCATTAAGGTTGATGATGTAAGTCTCAAAAGAGAGGTGGGATTTTATGCTAATGTCTTAGTTGAAGTTTATTTAACTAACACTATTCCAAACCAAGTTCTGGTTAAAACTAAGTATGGAAGCTTTGAACAAGAGGTGCAAATACCAAAAATTCCTAGTTTTTGTAATCACTGTAAAGTGGTTGGTCATGTAGTAACATAATGTAGAGTATTGAGGAAGTTGGATGATCAAAATAATACAAATGGGGAATTTCAGAAGGTAGTACAAAAAAAAGCATGGAAACAGAAGAAGAAGGATCCCCCGGAAATGGGTTTTGCTGGTGTTTTTCCTCAAACTACTCCAACTCATAATATGGATGCAAATATGAAATTGGATGCAGATAAGGTTATTACTAGTTTTGTTACTCCAACATCAAATAGCCTTAAAAATGATACTGATTTTGGTAATAGAAATTCAGGTAAGTTTCATATTCTGCAAGACTTGAAGGAATCTGAAGTTGATCAAAATACAATTCAGCAGAATTTGGAAGAAGGTGAAATTAAGTTCACTGGTAATGTTGCTTCTTTTGAGGAATTTCTTCAGTTATCTGTAGAGAATATTATTCAGATTTCTGCAGAAGTGCAATCTAAGAATCTAAATACTTGTGCCTCTGCAAGTAAATTTCAAACTTTGGTGGATGTTGTAAAAGAATATTCAGAGCTTCCTGTCAAGGAGAAGATGGTTATGAAACCAAAAAATGGGAAAGGATTACACTCAAAGGAGACTGAGGTTTCTAAAGCTAAGTCTGGTATATCTATAATCACTACTAGAAAGCATCCTACTAAATTTTTAGCAAAAAATAAAGGTGTGAGAAGTCCTGCAACTTCTCAACAGAATTCCTCTCAATGAGAGTTCTCTTTTGGAATATCCGTGGCTTGAAAAGATTGAGAGCCAGGGATAAATTATATAGTTTAGTGAAACAATTTAATCCTTCTTTGCTTTGGGTTATTGAACCTAAAATAAGAGTAAATGGTAGCAATATAAATAATTTGAGGTTACCAGGAATGTGTAAAAATTTAATTCATAATTCTACAACTACTTGTAAAGGCAATATCTGGTTATTCTGGCAATCTTCTTTGGCTTCTCCTTCTGTCATATCATCAACAAAACAGGCTATCACTGTAAAAGTGGGTGAAGTTTTAGTGACTGGTATTCACGCAGCTTGTCTTGTATTGGAAAGAAATGATCTATGGGAAGAATTACAGATAATTAGTTCTTTGAATTATCCTTGGTTAGTGATTGGTGATTTTAATGTGGTTTTATCTTGTGAAGATAAAAGTGGAGGTAGAAGTCTTGTAAAACAAGAAATGATAGACTTTAGAAATTGTGGAATCTTTTGAACTTATTCAAGCTCATAGAACTGGTATTGAATTTTACTGGTGCAATAATAGAGTGGGGAAGAAGAGAATATTATGTGATTTGGATAAAACTTTTTTCAATATAAAATGGTTGAATATGTATGAAGGTTGGAACTATAAGGTGGTAGTAAGAGGGGTATCTGATCATGGACCTCTTATGGGTTGCACTAATGATATTCCTAAGCCAATAAATGTACCTTTCAGATATCAAAGTGTGTGGACTACCCATCCAGATTTCTTTAAGTTGATTAAGGATTCTTGGGAAGTAGATTGTAAAGGGAATCCAGCTTTTGTGTTTATGTTCAAACTAAAAAGATTCAAAAATTGTGTTAAGATTTGGAATTGGGAAGTTTTTGGTGATTTAAGAGTGAAAGTTAAGCAAACTTAAGAGGAGGTAATGAGGACTTCTTTGTTATCTGATGCTCAAACTGAGGATATAACTTTGCTAAATGATCTTGTCACAGCTAGAGAGAAACAAAAAATAGTTACTTAGCAATATAATGAATTGATGAGAGCTAAATCCAGAATCCAATGGGTACAAGAGGGTGGAGCTAATACTACCTTTCTTCATACTTAAATGAAGATTAGAAAAGCTACTTATAATATTATAGAACTGGAGGATGAAAATGGTAATATCATTACAGATCAAAACAAATTGCTGATATATTGGTGTCTCATTTTTAAATAAATTTGAAGCTCAAGCAGTTAATATGGATAAGCATATTTTTGAAGTTATTCCCAAAGTGATTACCGAAGAAGATAATGTTATGATGGATGCTCTTCCATCAAGTAAAGAAATTGAAGAGGTTGTTTTTCATATGAATGCTAATAGTTCTCCAGGGACTGATGGATTTCCTGGTAATTTCTATAAGTATGCATGGGAGGTTATTTGTCCATATTTAGTAGCTGCTATTCAATATTGCTGGAACTGCAAATTTATTCCTAAAGGAATGAATTCAAACTTTTTATTATTACTTCCAAAGATTCAAGGTGCAAGAAGAGATGATTTATTCAGACCAATTGGTCTAGCAAACTTTTGCTTCAAGATAATTAGTAAAATAATAACTTCAAGAATGGAGGGCGTGATAAATAAAGTTGATTCTAAACAACAAGGAGCCTTCATTAAAGGAAGAGGAATTCATGAGAAGATTGTGCTGGCTCCTGAGCTAATTAATGAATTGGAGATTAAAAGAAGAGGAGGAAATGTGGGTTTGAAGTTAGATATAACTCAAGCATACGATTCTTTAAGTTGGGATTTTCTGTTTGAAACAATGAGGCATTTTTGTTTCTCTGAAGTTAGTATTCAATGGTTATATAAAATTTTTATTTCTGCTAGAATCTCTATGTTGGTGAATGGAGGGACTTGTGGTTTCTTTGAAGTTGGTAGGGGTCTTAGACAAGGAGACCCTTTATCTCCAATCTTGTTTGTTATTGTTGAAGAGGTGCTAAGTAGGAATATTACCAAAATGGTACATGAAGGTGCTATTAAAGCAATGGTAAATAGAAATGGGTGTCAACCATCTGATTTACTATTTGTTGATGACATTTTTGTCTTCTGCAATGGACACAAGAATTCTTTAGATCAACTGATGCAATTATTATTAAAGTATCAACAAGCCCCAGGTCAAGTGGTGAATAAGAATAAGAGCAAATGTTGGGGGGGGGGGGGGGGGGGGTTAACTGATAGAAGAAGAAGAGAGATTGCAAATTTCTTACAAATGGAGTTATCTGATTTTCCAGAAAAATACTTGGAAGTGATTTTAAAACCAGGAAAAATAAAGAAAGCTCAAGTTTGGTGCATAGTTGAAATGCTACAAAAATTGTTAGCAGGATGGATGGGTAAAATTCTTGCCTTCTCTGAAAGATTAATTCTTGTGAAAAGTGTGCTTTGTAGTATCCCAATCTATAATATGTCTGTTTACAGATGGCCTAGTGAAGTTTTAAAGGAATGTGAAAAGATAATCAGAAACTTTCTTTGGTCAGGGGATCCAACAGTTAAGAAGATTATTACAGTAAAATGGGATGAAGTTTGTGCTCCAATGGAAGAAGGTGGTCTTGGAATTAGAAGAATGGAAGTTGTTAATAAAGTTATATTGTTGAAATTGTTATGGAGGACTGAAACAGAGGATGAACAATGGACCAGGTTCATGAAAGAAAAATATAAAAACAAGAAGGGTGAGTGGATTACTACTTACAAAAAATCTTCTATTTGGCCTGATTTAAAATGGGTGATTAATGAATTTGAAGAGAAAACCAGATGGATAGTGGGTGATGGCCAAAGTATTTCTGTGTGGAGAGATAAGTGGATAAAGGCTCAGACATTATGTGAGTTACATCCACAAGACAATTTTATTCTTCAGCATAAGGATACGAAGGTAAGTGATTTAATTGAAAATGGTGAATGGAGAACTCCAGTGGATATGAGAAATTACTTCGATGAAAATGAACTACCTTGTATTGGGAATGGTGCTGATAAGAGGATATGGGAAACAAATCTGATTGGAGATTTCTAAGTCGCAAATGCAGTTCAAGATCTAAGAAAAAAATTCCATGTTTGTGCATGGGCAAAGAAGATTTGGAGAAGATGCGTACATCCTAATTTGGCTTGTAATATGTGGAAGCTGGTGAGAGGTGCAGTTGCAACAGAAGACAGTGTGAGGAAAAAAGGTTTTTCTACAGTTTCAAAATGTTACTTGTGTGAAAATGAGCAAGATATTCTGCAGCATATTCTTTGAGAGTGTTCTTTCAGTAAGCAACTTTGGCATTGTCTAGGAGGTATTTTTCACTTTCTTAAACCTTCTAATTTTGATGAAGTTCTTAGCTGGGTAAAATCTAAAAGTCCTGTGGTGAAGGAGATTTGGTATATTACTGCATACGCTCTGATGGTTGAACTTTGGCTTACTAGAAATAGTAAGATATATGATAATGAGATCCCCAGAATATAAAGTATTAGACAGAAAATTCTGTGGTTTACAAAAATATGTAATAGCAGAATTAAGGGGAAGATGAATAATTGCGGTTATGATTTGGATATCATATTATTTTTTGGATTGAAAGTGATAGGATGTAAAATCATAAGAGTGAAAAAGATTCAGTTTAAATTGCCAGTAAACAATTGAACTCTCATTTGTTGTGATGGAGCTGCAAGAGGTAATCCTGGAATGGCAGGTTTTGGTTTCATTGGCAGAAATAGTAGTAGTGAATGTGTGGGTGCAATGGCTGGTGGACTAGGGATTGCAACAAACTTTGTGGCAGAGATGATGGCCTTAGTAATGGCAGGTGAATGGGCAGTCTCTAACTCCTTTCTGAATGTGATTTTCAGCCTAGATTCTCAAGCTGTTCTGCAAGCCTTTACAAACAATAAAATTCCTTGGATGGTGCTGAATAGATGGAAAAAAGTTATTTCTCATCTGAGATGTATTGGATTTAGACACACTTACAGAGAAGTAAATGGTTCAGCTGACAAAATTGCAAAGAAAGGTGCTACATTAATAAGAGGAGAAATATTAAGATATGAGAGCAAACCAAGTTATGTGGAAAGAATGGAAAATGAACATACCACTTACTTTAGATTTTGCTGAAAAAATTGTAATTGTTTATGTATCTCTGTTTTCCTTTTTGTGTTAAAAATTAAGCCTTGGTTTGTCTTGGCTAGTAACTTTGGTTTATTTTGGTAATAAAATTTCATGATTTAGAGAAAAAAAAAGAGAGTAAGTTATCCTAATTATTGAGGTTTGTTTGATATCGTTTTTACCTGGAGATCCGTTGAAGCAAATATATTTCCATTGAAAACTAGAGTGTACCTAGTACACCACCTATTTTTTGGGTCGTGAACCTGGATGAATAATCCTTGTATAATCAATGCTTTTGGAAACCAAATCAATTTTCAAGATTGCAAAACAAGGAATCATTAATTGACATGATAAATTAAGATACAGATCTCTACAAGGTCAACCTTGTATGGACTTGAACATTTAAGATTTGAATTCAATGATGAAAAATTCTTATATGATCTATATTCCAAGATCTGAATTTAATAAGAACGAGTCTCTTCATATATTCTATGCACAGGGATCAACCTCATTATCCTTCTAATTATAACCCGCAATCCAATAATATACCCATGTAAAGCTTATTCTACTTTAAGAGCCTTTGGATATAAGTTGTAAAAGTGTTTCTGTTTCTTTATAACCTAAAATTAATTTTTGAGGTCATGAGTAAATAAAATTTGCTTGACAAAAAGTTAATTTCTTTATTCTAAAATTACTTTCAAAATTGTGTTTCCAAACTAACTTATGGATTAGCAAACATACACATGGATTATAGTAAAATTATGTTACAAATACAATAACAAGTAATATGCAAGAATCATAGTGAATATACACATGGATTTTCACTATGTAAATTATGTACTTATCACCGATGTTGGATAACATGTAAAGGCCGTTAAAAAGTAAAATATTGGACAGAAAATATCATATTAATATGTCGATTTTGGAGTAGAACTATTAACAATCTTCGATGTTGCAATCGTAAATTGAGAAATGAATGAAACATTTAATGGTATTCCTTCTGTTTTTTGTAATTCTATAAATTATACCATTTTTCTTTAAGATAATGTGATTTGAAGAAATCACAACCAAAACACATAATAATCAGTTAAACCAAAAGGTACAAAACCTCATCTGGATTGCTAAGGTAATCGTGGAATCTTGTTAACAAAAGTAAAACACAATTGTTTCAATCTGCAAGACTTTATCCTGAAGAAGGAAGGAGGAAACCGCAAACCAGCCTCACTGTCAGTCGTATTGTTAACTGCCTTTCCAAGAGAAAATCCAAAAGCTCGTCCAACGGGTACCACAATAGCATTACCAACCTGCATATACCTATGTTTTTTTATACCGAAGAGCTTATAATAATTGGAAAAGCCATGAAAATGGAAATTTTCCTTGATTCATTTTTTATAAGGAAGGAGGACCCAAGATTCATTTTTTTTCTTCTACTTTCAGGAACTACTGTAATTGTTGATACTGATAGTGGCGCAAATGGTTTTTTACAGGTTTTTATAGCTAGAATAGAGCTCTTCAAGTTATAAGGATCGTATATTTTTAAATAAGAAGAGAGATTGAATAATGGGTTTGATGGAAAAAACTGATTTTGATGCGTTGTTCATACTACCGGAAACTAAGAAGTTTCCCGAAATCTTACTCAAAATATATATATATATATAGGAATGTCTTTCGTAATTTGTTCATACTACCCGCTTTTGATGCGTTGTTTCATTATTCTGTCCGTGTAAAATATACATATTTGCAGCTAACTTTTCCCATGCACGTATCTTGACATCAGTTTGTTTGATCCCCAATTTTATTTAAGCTAACTCACTGGGAGAATTTATTAATTTAAATATTCTATGTTTTTTTTTTCTTTTCGATAGTTCTCCAAAATAGGTTATGCATGGTCATTCTAGTCCCAGTCCACTCAGTTATACAAGATGGATGAGTATTTTATGTAATTGAGGAAATAAATAGCTAAACCAACTCCATCATGAACTCCCAACATTACATCGTATGTACTCACTACATATGCAAATCTCAAGCAATTCATATTGTTTCCAGGTTCGGCTACAATTACTTCATATCTCAAGCGTTTATCCATATTAACAATTTTTTCCCATTTATTAATTTTTGACTTTTCACATGCGAAACAAGTAGAAGCCTTGGATGTGTTGTTGTTGATTCTTACTTATTGTCTAATTCTATCTGATCTTGATTGCATATGCCATTGTATTTAATGAATATGAACTTCTTAGGAATTTAGTGAAGTTTATCATTGAGTGGCCTTTAGGAGATCCCATATGATCTACATCAAAATTATAAGAGAGGCAACATCCCTCGGGTTTAACTGAGGGGATCTTCATATGTCTCATCAGCTCCTTCATATCTTTATCCATAGTTGAATAGGCTCCAGGCGCTTCCGTCAAAGGCCATGCCCTAATTTGTTTATTCGGTGCAATGACCTCTTTTATCTGCTCCTCTAACTATAATGTAAAAATTCGCGATTTTCTTATACTTATAAGAGAATATTTTGAAAACTTTCCATAGATAGCTTTTATTAGATTTGTAGAATTAAAAGAAACACATGGTGATTCACAACAAGCTATGAAAATGCGGGGGTCTAACAACCACACCCAATAATTCGTTTGGAAATCTGAGAGGACTTACTCCAATATACTTTCTAGAGAATAAACTAGACAGTCAGACTCAATCTAGAGAAAAAGTATATCAAGGAGTTTATATCTTTATCTCTCTATTCAATCTGCAATCAACAAATAGAAATCTGCGAGCCCGATTGAATATTAGAGAAGTAACTTGAACGGTACCAAAGACCAATGTTCAAGGATCAATCAATTTCAATCAACAACCAAAGGTTGGATTTCCCAATTGATCTATTCAACGCACAACCTGTGATATTTCAATTATATAACAAAATATAATGCGGAAAAGAAATAATATAGACACGAGAATTTTGTTAACGAGGAAAACCGCAAATGCAGAAAAACCACGGGACCTAGTCCAGTTTGAACACCACATTGTATTAAGCCGCTACAGACACTAGCCTACTGATAGGTAAGGAATTAAACCTAAAACTATGGTTATATTTACACCTGCAAGTGCACAGGATCTAAAGTAGAAAGTGAATAAGCAGGGGTTTGTCCACAGGGACTTGGAGGGAGCTATTGTTGTTTTCCTAGAGATTTTTGTGTTGTGTTAAAACACAACTGAGCTGTTTTGGTGTAACTGAATTAGTGACAGAAAGTGAAGTAAATGTGATAGTGAAGCAAAGGTAACTGGAAACAAAACCAAATAAACCAAGGCTGTTAGCCAAGGGCAGGGAGGAGAAGAAGTAACAAAACAGTTAAAAAAAAAAGGAAAGAAAAGCAAAGCCAAGGCAATGGCTTTAGGCATTCATCTAGAGTGGGAAGAGAACTAGCTTGCTCATTGTCACAAGTGAGCACTAGTTTCTCCCCACTACTCAATCAACACAATGCACTGAGATTTCTAGCCTAACATTCCACTAAACTAACATTACATGGAACACCAACATTTAACAGGAACAACACATATTAACAGGACATATGTAAACAACATTTAACATTTGCAGTGAAATTAGAATTGAAACATAACAGGGAATTAAAATTGAAACCCTAAAATTAAACAGTTGAAATTGAAATTTAAAAATTAAACCTAAACTAACCCAATTTTGGGGGAATCTCGGCTAGCCCAAGAACACCCTCAAATTGCTCTACACACTCTCTATTTATAGCATACAGTTACCCAAATTTTCAAACCCTAAAATTAGAAATTAGGTATTTATCAATTCCGAAATTGCTCACCAAATTCGCTGAATTGGTGGTGACCCATGCCTCTTTTCTTCCCTCTCGGTCCTTCTCTGCCTCCAATTGTGTTTCTAGGTCGACCTATTTCATCAATTTCTCACCTAGGGTTTCAGTGAGATGAGAGATGAGAAATTGATGTAATAGGCCGCTAGAAGAATAGGGGAATGATGCGTTTTGTGTAGGTGATAGCCATGATGGCTTTTGGTGGCGGTTGTGGTGGTTGAAGCAGTGGAGTTGGCGGAGTTGGTAGTGAAGGTGAGGCTGTTGCAGACGGAGGTGAGGGAGGTGAAGTCGATGGAGAAGAAGGAGGGGAGTGTTTGGTTGATGGGTATAGGTATTAGGTGCTTAGGTGTGTAGCGGGGATAGAAAGCTTGATGATTTGCAAAGTTGAGCCGAGGGATGCGGAAATGATAGATCGATCTAACGGCTACAAGTGAAGAGGCTGGTATCGACCGTCGGATGCCTGATACAACGAAACTGACGGCTCAAGATGGAGTTAGGTGCTGTAGTGTTAGACAGGAGCTTCAGACTTTGATGTACTAGCGATGCTGCGACCATAGGATACTGAGATGATCCAATCTGACGGCTAGAAAGGGAAACGGGTATGGATATAGGAAATGGATTTGGGTGAGGGTTTTGGGCCTTGGGTATGCCAAGCCCATATCTTCTTTAAGGACAATTCTTCCTCTTCAAGCCCAGTTCTAGCCTTTTGGTCTTGCGCACAACATTCTTCGCGGCTTCCTTGTGTAATTCCTCCCGACTTCTCACTACTTTTCTGCTCTTTTCTGCTTCGCAATTCATCTAACTTTATTTATTACCTAAAAATGCAAAATTAATTAATAAAAATATTTATTCTCGAAAACAAAGAAAATACAGAATATGGGATAAAATGTAGAATTAATGCACAAAAGATGAGTTAAATTGCCAACAAAAGGGGATAAATATATACAATATTTGGCACTCATCAAATACCCCCAAACCTGAATTTTACTTGTCCTCAAGTAAAACAAAACTAAGGAAATCCTAACTATACCACTGTCGCTGGTCTCTCGAATGCATTTAGCGTATGCACTAAGCCTTTTAAACCACTAAGTGTCCCTAGTGGACGAGTTGAAGTCTCGTGAAGGTTTACCAGAGGTGTGCCTACAAAACCTAAGGACAAAATATAAGCTCAGATTCCATCAAACGTGACATGTGCAAAACAGTTTAAGCTCACAGCAAAATGGAGATGTCAATCTAGCTATCGAAGGCACAATCCTAGCACTGATAACAAAAAAAGACATGTGATAAGAGTGTAAAGTGTATCTACACATGTGTAAAGAAAGATCTGAAGTTATGACTACTAATCACCAAGAGATAGTTTCTCAGGCTAAGAACTGAGGTCGAAATCTAGCTAGCTGTCCGGACTTTACGAGAATTGTGAATGAGTTGGAGGTATTTCACAATTACTCGCGTTGTACATCAATGGCATACACCCTCCTTGCTTATTACAAAAAACAACAAAAGATGACTCTTTACATGACTCTTATTTACATTGACAATTCTCTTTTTATTTTTGGAACAAGAGATGATGGAATTGATAAATACTGATTTTTTTGGTATTTTTCTGATTTTTTTTTTTTTTTTTTCTGAATATTACATTGTTTTTTTTTTTTTTTTTTTTTTTTTTAACACTGACTGATACATTTTTGATATATGTACAAAAGGAAACAAAAGATTACATGACACTTTGCAAGAGGTAGCCCTTTTTGATGCACCCAGTTAAATTCGATGGTTGTCTTTCTTAATGTAACCTCCATCTTCTATCCCAACCAACCAAAGAACAAGCTAGTCCAGTTTCGTTCAGTATTCTAAAGTGATTGGCAATCGTAACTTCCTATCCAACACCTTGAAGATCGAGGCCATACATGTATTGGTAGATCGTGCGCGTGCAAATTTCTTATCACTATGTGAATTGTGCTAGAATCAGGGTGCCTAAATATCTAGACTAAGACTCCTAATAAAAATACATATTTGCACAAGAGTCAACATTTCAAGGTAAATGAGCTCCATTTTTTATGATTTTTTCATTTTTTAATTTTTTTGAATTTTGATTTTTCAATTTTTTTTGGAATTTTTCAATTTTTTCAAAAAGAAGGAGTTCGTTTTCAATTATAGCATATTATCGTGGTATCTACTCTATACCCCCAAACCTAAACTAAACATTGTCCTCAATGTTTCAAAATATGGAAAGGGTTAAAATGCAACATATGGAAAGGGACATGCTGAGTAGAGTAAAAGGAGAGAGAATACCCGATTTCGGCGAAAGCAGAATTAAAACTCCGTTATTCAAGGCAAAAATCCAACATATTTCAGCCGAGATCATATTGGATTAGCAAAATATATACAAAAGGAACAAAAGGGTTTTTAAGAAATTTTAACTACTGGATTATGTACAAAAATATTCACCATACACTAACAATCTAAAGAGTTGAGGATCAACCCAAAAGACAAAGTGTAGACATTTCAACAGCTTCACACATATATAGCAGGAAAGAAACGCGAGTGAAACTGCGAAACAAAATGAGCTACCCCCAAACCTGGATTTTACAGAAGATATAGTTTTGAAAACAAAATCGCGCAGTTTTGGGGGTTCATCATGCAAAAGGTCTAGCTCGAAATGAACTGTGCTAGGGACGGGCAAACATGCTAATTCCAACTGTGGTTCCTCAAATGTATTATACTTAGAAGCAAAATAGTCCAAGAGGACTTGGGAAGCATACAGTTCCAAACCTAGGTTAGGAATTTTCAGAAAAATTGGTTTGACAATATGGGTACAAACCAAATCTAGGTTGGGTGGAAGGCCAACAGATTGTGACTCATGTAGGAAATAGGTATATCATTATCAATCAAATCAAAATCTCCTAAATCGTCTACACATGTCACATCATGCTCACAATCATCAATCACATTGGCAAGTTCACACTCAGAATCATCAACATCATCAACAAATTTATTCTCATGCATCGGCAAATCAGGAGAAATATCACAATGTGACCTAGGTAGAGAATCAGACACATCAAATATATTTTCATGCATATTAGTGTCTACAGAAGATCCAACTATTCCTATCATGCTCATCTTCACAGAATAATTGTACGAATCCCATGTCAATATCAAAATCATATGAATTACAATGAGTATTAGAAAGAACAACATTCATGAAGGTCGAGGGCGAGAAGCCATATGTTATTGAACCAACAGGTTCCACAATATTTTCATGTTCCTCTAATATATCATAATCATCATCATGGTAGCATGCATATTGGTCCTCATTAACAGCGGTGGTGTCATTAGTCGATTCATGTTCCTCTAAATTAGGTTCATATTCAACATTATTTACATGAATGGGACTAGACACTTCATTAGGGACAACATACATTTCCTCATGAATTTCCTCCTTTTGTCGGTGAAGCAAAATCTGATCTAAATGTGCATGAATTCGTGCTGTAGATCTATCATAGTCTTGCTTACAGAGTCTTAAAGCTTCTGTGGTGGAGTCTAAATTCATGGGAGTACAAAATTCTTCATGTTCAAATTGTGGTGAATGGTACATGTGTGCATGGTCATTAGGGTCTACAAAATATTGATCGCAACCCTCAAAGGATTGATTATGGTCCCAATGACTACCATTCTCACAATTCATGGGCATTTCATACATTGGATTTTCTCTAGATGGCCTAAAATTATGCAAAATATGACAATGCTCAACAGGGTGGTCTAAACTACCACATGCGGGACATGCATAGATTTCAGGTTGCCTAAGAAAATTAGATGTGACAGATTCCTCATGTGATTGCATTTCTAAAGCTGCGATTCGAGCTTCTAATTGATCCATAAGTGATGATTGGGTGAGTGAGGCACTAGCAAAATGTTCATTTTCACGTTGCGATGAATGATGCATGTATGAATAGTCAGTAGGGTTCATGTATTGCGGCTCAGGACTTTGAAAATGTCCATAATAATTCCTATGACTATTGACATCATGGTCCGTGGAAGGTTCATAACGTGAAGTTTGTCCATAAGCAAGTTCCCTAAGAGTTTTATTTCCATCTCCAGGAGCAGACCAAAATCCAGACATGATTGGCTCAAGAGCTAAGTAACTATGTTACAAAGCCCAAAATTTGGTTTTTAAAGGGTTTGGATTTTTGGGAAAATTTTGGTTTTGGTGGGAGACATTGGAAAAAGAAAATTTGGTTTAAAATGGGAGTAAAAATAAAAAATTTGGTTTAAAATGGGAGCAAAAGAAAATTTTAATTTTAATTATTATTATTATTATTATTTTTTTTTTTTTAAACTTAGCCTAGCATAAATTAGCACAACCCATAAAAGAAAATAAAAACAACAATAATAATTACAAACCCATAAAAGAAAGAAAAAGAAGAAAAAGAAAAAATTATTACAAGCCCAAATAAAAAATAAAGAAAAACAAAAATTATTACAAGCCCACAAATTAAAAATGGAAGCCCACAGGTTGGGTTCTCTTAATGGGTTTAGGCTTACCTATAAAGCACAGCCCAGCTGTTCGGTTTGGTTGCAAAAGCCCAGTTGGGCTTTGGATCATCCTAAGCTTTGGCTTCAACACTCAAGCCCAGTTGGGCTTGGTTCAATTTCTTCTCCTTCTGCAGCTTACAGCCCAGTTGGGCTTTTGTTTCTTTATTGCACAGCCCAGCAACAGAAGCTTGGCAGCAGGGTCACTACTGCAGTTCAAACAACAACAGGCCAGCAGCAGGCTTTGGGTTTCAGGCTGCAGCTTTGGTTCAGCAAGTTTCAGCCTTAGCAGCACAGCAACAGTGCAGCAGCAGCTTGGCAGCAGCATCAGCAGCAGCAGCAGCTTGGCAGCAGCAACAGCAGCAGCTCACAGGATTCTTGGCCTGGCACCAGCAGGAGCACCACAGCAGCACAAGAGAATAGCAACAGGAGTACAGCAGCAATAGCAGCAGCAACAAGGGTCAAATTCTTACAACCCAGCAGCTAGGCAAAAGCAAGAGCAATAACAAGAGAAAGAAGCAAGACAATGCACTAAAGAGGTAAGACAATGCCTAACAGGAAGTGCAAGAACAGGGACTATGCTTACATTAAGCTAAGCTAAAAGATGCAACTAAGTAAGCAAGAACAGCAAAGATGCTTGGTAATGCAAAACAGTATGCAAGAACAGTTAAATGCTTACACAGAAGCAAGTGAGACTAAAATGCAGTTACACAGTGATGCTTATGCAAATGGATGCAGTGCAAGAAGATATGCAAGAATATAAGATGACAAGTATGCCAAGATGATGTAAGATGCAATGCAGATGGCACAAGCTTCAGATGACAAATAAGAAAGTTACAGGACAGAATCAATGAGCTGCAAGATGAGTTGATAACTGAATATGCAGGACAAAACTAGATGCAAGCTAAAGCTAATGATGCATCCATGAAGGCTAGATGGTGCAAGTTAAGAATTCTGTGAGGCTAGATGACAGTAAATGAAAGAATGCAAGAATGCAGTTGTAATGAAACAGTGAATGCAGTGAAGATGCAACAGGATGCACTAAGGATGCAACAGAAAGGTTAAGAAAGGTCTAGCAGCAACAGGCAACAGTTAGCTAGCTAGCTAGCAAAGGCTAGCCAGCAACAAGACCTATAACAGCAAACAAATGCAGAGAACAGCAAACAAATGCAGAACAAAAACAACAACAGCGCCGCTAACCGAGTCCCCGGCAGCGGCGCCAAAAACTTGATAGGTAAGGAATTAAACCTAAAACTATGGTTATATTTACACCTGCAAGTGCACAGGATCTAAAGTAGAAAGTGAATAAGCAGGGGTTTGTCCACAGGGACTTGGAGGGAGCTATTGTTGTTTTCCTAGAGATTTTTGTGTTGTGTTAAAACACAACTGAGCTGTTTTGGTGTAACTGAATTAGTGACAGAAAGTGAAGTAAATGTGATAGTGAAGCAAAGGTAACTGGAAACAAAACCAAATAAACCAAGGCTGTTAGCCAAGGGCAGGGAGGAGAAGAAGTAACAAAACAGTTAAAAAAAAAAAGGAAAGAAAAGCAAAGCCAAGGCAATGGCTTTAGGCATTCATCTAGAGTGGGAAGAGAACTAGCTTGCTCATTGTCACAAGTGAGCACTAGTTTCTCCCCACTACTCAATCAACACAATGCACTGAGATTTCTAGCCTAACATTCCACTAAACTAACATTACATGGAACACCAACATTTAACAGGAACAACACATATTAACAGGACATATGTAAACAACATTTAACATTTGCAGTGAAATTAGAGTTGAAACATAACAGGGAATTAAAATTGAAACCCTAAAATTAAACAGTTGAAATTGAAATTTAAAAATTAAACCTAAACTAACCCAATTTTGGGGGAATCTCGGCTAGCCCAAGAACACCCTCAAATTGCTCTACACACTCTCTATTTATAGCATACAATTACCCAAATTTTCAAACCCTAAAATTAGAAATTAGGTATTTATCAATTCCGAAATTGCTCACCAAATTCGCTGAATTGGTGGTGACCCATGCCTCTTTTCTTCCCTCTCGGTCCTTCTCTGCCTCCAATTGTGTTTCTAGGTCGACCTATTTCATCAATTTCTCACCTAGGGTTTCAGTGAGATGAGAGATGAGAAATTGATGTAATAGGCCGCTAGAAGAATAGGGGAATGATGCGTTTTGTGTAGGTGATAGCCATGATGGCTTTTGGTGGCGGTTGTGGTGGTTGAAGCAGTGGAGTTGGCGGAGTTGGTAGTGAAGGTGAGGCTGTTGCAGACGGAGGTGAGGGAGGTGAAGTCGATGGAGAAGAAGGAGGGGATTGTTTGGTTGATGGGTATAGGTATTAGGTGCTTAGGTGTGTGGCGGGGATCGAAAGCTTGATGATTTGCAAAGTTGAGCCGAGGGATGCGGAAATGATAGATCGATCTAACGACTACAAGTGAAGAGGCTGGTATCGACCGTCGGATGCCTGATACAACGAAACTGACGGCTCAAGATGGAGTTAGGTGCTGTAGTGTTAGACAGGAGCTTCAGACTTTGATGTACTAGCGATGCTGCGACCATAGGATACTGAGATGATCCAATCTGACGGCTAGAAAGGGAAACGGGTATGGATATAGGAAATGGATTTGGGTGAGGGTTTTGGGCCTTGGGTATGCCAAGCCCATATCTTCTTTAAGGACAATTCTTCCTCTTCAAGCCCAGTTCTAGCCTTTTGGTCTTGCGCACAACATTCTTCGCGGCTTCCTTGTGTAATTCCTCCCGACTTCTCACTACTTTTCTGCTCTTTTCTGCTTCGCAATTCATCTAACTTTATTTATTACCTAAAAATGCAAAATTAATTAATAAAAAAACAAAGAAAATACAGAATATGGGATAAAATGTAGAATTAATGCACAAAAGATGAGTTAAATTGCCAACAAAAGGGGATAAATATATACAATATTTGGCACTCATCACCTACTACCAATGAACTTCGGACTGGACTGTAGTTGAACCCTAATCAATCTCACACTGGTTTAAGGTACAGTTGCGCTCCTTACGTCTCTGATCCCAACAGGATACTACGTACTTGATTCCCTTAGCTGATCTCACCCACAACTAAGAGTTGCTACGACATAAAATCGAAGACTTGATAAACAAATCTGTCTCACACAGAAAAGTCTATTGGAATAGATAAATATGTCTCCCACAGAAATACCTATGACTTTTTGTTCCGTCTTTTGATAAATCAGGGTGAACAGGAACCAATTGTTAAACCAGACTTATATTCCCGAAGAACAACCTAGTATTATCAATCATGTCATAGTAATCTAAATCGTATGATGGTGAAACTAGATATTGTGGAATCACAAACGATGAGACGAAGGTGTTTGTGATTAATTTTTATCTTGCCTATCGGAGAAATAAATCTCGAGCAAATCTTAGAGAAGATAGTACTCAAACGATAGAATCCGCCAAGATCAGAACACACAACTACAAAGAAAATAGTTGGGTTTGGATTCACAATCCCAATGAAGTCTTTCAAGTTGTTAACCTACAGGGTCTCGATAGAAACCTAAGGTTAAAGGAGAATCGACTCTAGTTGATGCAACTAGTAACACACATGAGGTGTGGGGATTAGGTTTCATAGTTGCTAGATTTCTCCCTTATATAGTTTTCAAATCAAGGTTTGCAATCCAAGTTACCTTGGTAACAAAGCATTCAATATTCACCGTTAGATGAAAAACCTGATTCAACCAAGCTAATATCTTGCAACCGTTAGATCGAACTTAGCTTGTTACACACAAATGAAATGTACCCTCATTTAGGTTTGTGTAACCATACCCAAACGTGTACACCATGTTGACTCAATAATAATTAACCGAAGTTATCCATATGGTCACTCTCATGTTAACCTTATTCATCTTAACTATAACTAGTTCAAATTACTCAAATTAAACTAGTTAAAGAGCCGTTCAATTGTTATATTCTCATAGAAGTATACAAGAACACAATTGAAGCAAAATCGGTTTGATTCACTCGAATCAATTCATGAACATTATATCAACGGTTTTCAAAGATTGCATTTCTTATTGTATAAATGTTTAAGTTCATGTACACAACCGATTTCAGAAAGTAACCCACTCAAGTACGCAAACGGGTATGCATACTTAAGTAGCCGTACCGAGTTTGGTTACGCCAGTACGCGTATGGGTGCGCATACTAATTCACACTTCCAAACTCCAGCAGAAATTCAAGGACGTGAAACTTCCGCCAATATGCGTATGGGTACGCATACTTTGCCAGACATCCAACAACCGCCAGTACGCGTACGAGTACGCATACTTCAAGTTCCCAATTTTGGACTTACACACAAATGTGAGAACACACTATGTGTATATCCAAACATAATTACTTGATTCTAAGCTCTTTATTTCAATCATTGAAAATTTCTTAGAGGATGTAGAATAGCCGTTTTCACACACTATTAACATCAAAGCAATTTTCAAGATATTGAAATACTCAATACGAAACATTCCAAGTCTACACCAAATGATTGTATCACACAAACCATGTAAGATGTTTACATGGAAATTTTCACATGATCATATTCTGACTTTCGTCAAGAATATAAGATGAACTTGGTCGAAGCGAAAGCTTTCCAACACATATTCCGATAAATATGTAAGCGAGTTAAACTCAGCTCGAAAACTCAAATGTGTATAACTGAAAACTAGTAATACGACTTATGTATCAATATAGGATATAGAGTAGAAATAGACTTTCCAAGTGATAGATGAGTTTCAGTCTCCACATACTTTTGTTGATGAAGTTCCACAAGCTCCCCTTAGTAGTTCTTCGTCTTCATCTTCATCTTCTTCACGGATCTGATAGGGATAATGATGGAGTTGATAATGACATGCGTTATGAACATCATCTAGAAATTATTCCGATGAATGAGAATGAGTCAAGTGAAGGCGAAGGTGTTTAGTTTCATGAAGGCGTTCCTATTCAAAAACCAAGCAGGTCTTGAGTCGCATGAAGGCTTTCCTATTCAAAAATCAAGCAGGAAGAAGAAAGTAAAGACATATTTTCAATATATTTCTATATGTGAGTGTATATCCTCTTCATTTGTTTCCCCTTAGTCTTTATCTAAGTAGAACTTGTTCTTGAACTTTGTTGAATTGTTGGTTTTACTCTGTGCATCTTTTGTTGAAACAATGGTTTTACTCTTTGTTAAAAATAAATAAATAAAAATAAATCCTTAAGTACTTATAAACCGCCATTGTCGATATCAATTATGGAGTATCTAGATAAGTATTCCAAAATCACTTTATGTGTGAATATCTAATACCGGTTAGAATTGGTTACAAGAATTTAGTGTTTACACATGATACTCGGAACTGGAGTTTACACATAAAACTCTTCAAAATATATGTTTACCTACACTCTTAGAAATTATTATATTTATTTCGTGTAAGGGTATGCAGGTTTTTTCAACCAAACAAAATCCAATTTTTGTCTCCTACGAATAATTATGAGTACTGTTAATAAGAGGGAAAGAAAATGGTCCAATTATGGTCAATACCAAGTCAAAATCAGACAATACGAAAGGAAATAAATATTTTTAAACTACTAAATACCCTCAATGACAAAATGTTCGGTTCTTTCGCTTCCAGAACCAGTTTTTAATGTTCTTTACCTATCTTTTCCAAATTGTCACGAACTCACAGTGGTTCAAGAGTGAAGAACGATCAAAATCAAGAAGGAATTAACTAACCCTTTTTGAATTTTAAAATCATAATTTCCACTTTTATTTCATTATATATCACTTGAATGGTTTTGTTGTAGTTGGTCGGAAACACAAAATCTAACAGACACCACATGATTAAGTTGGAGTTGATATTGTACTAGTTATGAGTATAAAGGGCTCACCAATTGGGTTCTTCAAACACGATGCTTATCTTGGAGGTGTCATTTGTCTCTTCTCCTTTCCCTCACTTGCAGCTTAAGTTTCATACATCATTCTTCCCCGTTATTATAAACCATTATTATTTCAATTCAATCTCTAAGTGTTTGACGGTCAAAATAAAATCGTTCATAGTATTGATATCGGTTTTGCAAATTGCTTATTATTATTTACTCTTCCATGACTAGTAAAAAAGGGTTCATAAGAAAATGAAGGATTTCATTGATTTCAGGCTAGAATGAAGGATATAATTGACATTTCCGCATTTTATGAAAAGTCAATGCATCCTCCAAAATTGTAATTCCCTCCTCTTAATCATTCCCTCCTCAAATCCATTCTTTCCCTCCTATTAACATGGCTCATAATTATCTGTGTATAATAGATTTTTATATTTTTGAATATTTTTTTCAATTTGATTATTTTTATTATGTTCCAGTATCTAATGGTTTTTTGTTTATGTTTTTTTTCAAGATTTTATATTGAAATGCTTATTTTTATTTTATGTTCAATATATTGTATTTTGAAAACGTGAGATTCATTTTCATGCTTACGTTAGTATTAATAATACACAAACACAGAGTAAATACATCTTTTTATTTGATAATCATTTTTCTCTTAGAGTAAATATATTAAGACATCACCAATACGTTATCAAATCTTGTCATTATTATTTTTTAAAATACAAAATATTAGCAATACTATTATCAATTATCAAATAATCACTGGAAAAATAAAAGCTTTAAAACATAAATGAAAACTTATATATTCAAAGAAGATACACATTTATAAATAATTATAAGTAAACAAGAAACAAATCATACCACAAATTATAAATATAAACTAGAATCTAATGTTGTATTTTTCTTCAAAAATTTGAAAGCAGCAAATCTTTTGGTATATAAAAATCCCTCGTCTCTCAAATTCTCGGATGCCCTAAGTGCAATACCATTGTTGTGGCTAATACAACATCAGAAGTGAGAGAAAATTATGGGGAGGAATTCAGTGAAATTGATTACCCAAATTGTAAGCCGAGGACGAACGTTGTGTTTGTTAGGGAAAAGAAATTTTGAATTCTTACAAGAAGTTTTTGTTACTCAAACCAAAACGAAGAAAGAGCCTTGAACTGTAAACTTAAATACATGTAATACAAGAGTTAATGAGCTTTCCTGCTTCTGCACACTCCTACCTTCTTCTTCTTCATCAAGAAGTCCTGATGAAAAATTTACTGAGTTTTCATCCGTCACCATCATCATTATCATAATCAGAATCAACAACCTTTACCATAAATAAATTTAGGGTTTGCAAACCCTAAAATACGGGTAACGGTAAACATTAGTTAAAAGAAGGTTTCGTGTGTAAAGAAAAGATTGTATTTGTAATGTGGTGTACTTATAAGTCATCATTGTTGATAAATTAATTTCTTGGGTGTTAATCGTGTTAAGTATAACATAATTAACTTTTATTATCCTTGACTATCTATTTAACTAGACGATAATTGAAATCAAATATTAATCCTTCTTCACTCTGGCCCCACAAAAAGATGACGTGGACAACTCTGGAGAGTATTAGGAAATGTGATTTAATATTTAATAATTTTTTACAAATAATTGAAATCAAATAATTAACTTTAATTATTTTTTTTACAAAACCGTTGTGTATATTTGTCCAAAATATGAAGAATAGAAGTAAGAATATTACATAGCAATTATATGTTTACGATACTAGTACTTATTTCATATTCTTGTTTTGGTGATGAAATAACACTGAAACTAGTGCACCTTATATGTTTGATTATATGCATAGTAGAAAGTTGTAACATGGCGTTATAACTACTGAAGTTCAACATCTTTGTTTGATATGTAAGTGCAACTTTCAATACCATTTTTAGTTGATTTTGAGGCATTCCTATGAATATATATCTTAATTATTTTGGGATATATAAGATCACATGTAAATGATTGTGATAGGTGATAATTTCAATTACTTGAGCAAGTTTTTATTTATCAATGAAAATTAAAATTGTGAGTAAGTGCCAGAAATCAATCGATGTGTGGAGTAACGGTTTTGTGGATTTCTTTGTTGTTATGGACAAAGTTGACAATGGATCATGACCAATTGAGCTTCCATGGAAAATGAAGTACTATGTTTGATGATCTACTTGTGGTTGTTGTAGTGATCAATTAACTGCATTATTAATTGAAAAAGTGACTGTTCAATCTTAGAATGATGTATATGGAAACAGGTTATTAAGAATAGATGCTTATTGTTTATGACAATAATAATGTGACTCATAGAAGTTTGAAACTTATGAAATATAATTTGAAACCAAAACAAAACCGAATAATAAGAAACCTTCTTTTTTTTTGATGCCAAAGAGAAATTTTATTAACTTGAAATACTTTCAAAGTCTAACAATAGATGATCTGTAATAATGTCAGGTGGTTTATCTGACCTCACCTTAGTGATACCAAACTTCCTACTGAACTTCGCTAGTTTATCAGCGGGCTTATTACAGACTCTAGAAACGAAATTACACTCCCAGAATAAGATAGATTTAAGATTCTCTATGGCGTCTAACAGAATGACTTCATTCTCCCAAGCTATGACTGGTGCAGATTTGTTTATGTAACCTTCAATCCATTGTAGATCAGTTTCAAAAACGATGTGAGTATGCTGCAAATCTAGACTCCAGCTGACTGCTTAAAAGAAAGCTAGGCATTCTCCCTGTTCCGAGTTCCTTATTCGTGCATAGCATTTGGATTTGCAACCCCACCAATTACCTGCATAATCACGCAGAATGAGAGCAATTCCTGTTAGTCCCGTATTAATATCAAAGGAAGCATCACAGTTAATGGAAAGGTAAGGATATGTAGGGGGTTTCCAAGTAGGTTTGGTTATGCTAATCATTCTGTCAGTATTACTTCTAGCCATAGTGTTAGTGTAGAGCTTTTGAATATAATTGGAGAAGCTTATCGCCTTTCTGGCAGTAGTAATTGGATCAGCTTTCTGGTTTTGGAATACCACTTCACAGCGCTCGTTCCATATGCTCCAGGGTACAATCATGACAGTATTAAGCCATTTATAATGATCAGGTTGATGTTTAATTTGAGTCATCCAGCTTTCAGACAATGTTGCAGTATCAGTAAAACCTTCTGTAAGAATGCTTGCACCTCCTTGCATCCATACAACTCTTGAAAAATAGCAGTAGAAGAGAACATGCATTGTGGATTCATCAGATTGATTGCATAAAGGACATTGTCGATTTATGTAGACACAATTTCTCGAGAGCCTGACCCTTGTTGGTAAAGAATCAGACAAGCATATCCACCAGAAATGCTTAACTTTAGGCCATGTGTTAATATCCCATAATTGCTTCCATCTGATATTGGTATTCTGAATGTTAACTGATACCTGTACTGGTCCCAAACTCTCTTCATGCAGTTTGTTATATGCAGATTTTAAAGTAAAAATTCCATTCTTCGTTAAGTTCCATATGAGCTTATCATCAACTATTACTGGAATTCTCATTTGCAGTATCAATTCTACTGTAGAGCTTTCAAACAGATGATGAAGTAAGTCCATATTCCATCGTCTACTCCCTTGTATAAACAGGTCTTGAAACCAGATACAATGTTCACTGTCATCCACACCCTTCCTTGAACTAGGTGGTATATTCATGCAGAAATCCAAATATCAATCTATATCTTGATATGATTCCCACCCCATCTACTGTGTTGTTTTATGAAGGATATTTGTTTTTGTATCCCCTTCCAAGCCCAAGAGCAATCTGATCTTATCACTGCGTGAAGTAATGAAGTCCCCGCAAAATATTTAGATTGAATTGCTTTGACCCACTGTTCATTAGGGTTTATGCATATTCTCCATGCAGCACGAACTAAAAGAGCTTTGTTAAGAGTTTTAAGATCTCTAAAACCCTGACCGCCTAGGTTTTTATGAAGACCAAGAGTTTTCCAAGAGATAATACATGTACCTCTATGATCTTTGAAACCCCACCAGAAATTGCGCTGTAGTGCATCAATCTGTTTTATAGTTTGCCTGGAAGTTGCAGAAAACTCATGGAATATGTTGGTATAGTGTTTGTAACGTTTTTAATCATCAAAGACTTGCTGCATTGATACATTGTTTCTCCATTCCAACTTGTCAGACGATTTTTTACTCTATCCACCAAACTCGTAAAGCACTGCACCTTATTCTTGCCTATAATAAATGGAATGCCTAAATAATGTTCATTAGAATTCATCATTGGGACTTTTAACCTTCTAGTAATAATTCTGCAGAAAAGTTGTGGCACATTGACACTGTAATAGACACTTGATTTATTAAAATTCACCGTCTTACCTGAAGCCGCCCCAAAATCTTCAATGATATTGAGAAGATTATTCACATTATGAAGGTCAGCAATGATGAACAACAAGCAATCATCCGCGAAAAAAAGATGTGAAATAGATGGAGCACCTGGAGCTATCTTGATACCAGAATTTTTTTTGTTTTGTTCTGCACAAAGAAGTTGTCGAGAGAAAGCCTCCGTAACCATATTAAAGAGATAAGGTGACAGGGGGTCACCTTGTCTCACCCCTCTAGTTAGTTTGTAAGAATCACATGCAACCCCATTCAGAAGAATAAAAATTTGTGTGGTACTTACGCATTGCATGAGATCACACCAATCTTGAAAAAAACCCATCTTCAGCATAACATCTCTGAGAAAAGACCATTCCAATTTATCCAATGCCTTGGACATGTCAAGTTTTAAATCTAAGTACTTTGAAACTTCTTTTTTATTTTTCATAGTATGGACAATTTCTTGAGCTAAATGGATATTATCTGATATTTGGCGCCCTGGAACATAAGCATCTTGGAGTGGATAAATGATTTTTCCCATAACTTTCTTTAATATGGAGGAAAAAATCTTTGAGATGATGTTGTATGTGGTATTGCAAAGAGCAATTGGTCTCAAATCAGAAGGAAATTGCTTATTCTTCGTTTTAGGGATTAACGAAGTGACATTCAGACTTTTAAGAATAAATACTGATTGAAAGAATTGTTTTACCATATGCACCACATCAGTCCCAACAATATCCCAATGGTATTGAAAGAAAGCAGAGGGAAAACCATCTGGTCCAGGGGCCTTCTCTGGTTTCATATCTTTCAATGCCTTGTGGATTTCAGCTGCAACTGGGATTCTCATTAAATCCATATTATCTGAAGGAGTGATGACAGTAGGGATACAATTTAGGATTTTTTTTTCTGGAGATGAAGTAGTATGTAGAGAGCTATAATGTTGTATTAATAACTCTTCAACACTTTCTCTTATTGTGCACCAATTACCATTACTATCCTTCAAGGAAACTATGTTGTTTCTGATTCTTCTTCGATTTGCATTAGCGTGATGGAATTTTGTGTTTCTGTCCATTTCTAGATAAAACTCATCCCTAGCTTTTTGTCCCCAGAATTCATGTTGGACTTGCTGTGAGTGCTCAATTTGATTTTCCACCTGAAGTACTTCATTATGTGTGTCTTGGATTTGATCACCTTGTTGTAGAACTTCTAGTTCTTGATGTAGGAGATTAATATTACTATGAATATTTCCAAGTTTATCTCTATTCCACTTGGAAATGTATTTTCTTGTATGAATGAGTCTTCTTGAAAGCCTGAAAGCATGAGAACCATTAACCTCATATGTCCATGCAGAAGCAATTTCATTCTTAAGAGAATCATCTCTTTCATAACACTGGAAATACTTCAAGTTTCTCTTTTTATCACAGTTAATAGATGAAGTATCCAACATAATGGGACAATGGTCTGATCCCAGTTACGGCAGGTGGAAGATTTTTGAATCAGAGAAGTTTATGAACCGGTCATTGTTGACCATAGCTCTATCCAGTCGTGATCTTTTTATACCTGTACCATGTACATCACTTGACCAGGTAAAGATCTGCCTGTATAACCTAAGTCTTCCAAACCAGCTTCATGAATTATATGAACATAAGGAGCATCTCTTGAAGAAGAAGTCATATTATTTGAAGTAGTAGAAGCATTAGAAGTAGCAGAGAGAACACCAGAAATAAATAATCTTTCCTTATTATTGAAAACCAGATTTAAGTCACCAATCACCACCCAAGGTTGTTGGATAGTTTGACTCAGATCTTTTATGTAATTCCAATGTCTTTCCTTATGTTTATGATAAGAAGACCCATACAAACAGGTCAAAACCCATTCCGGTTTCGAAGGATCTTCACGCACCACACAATTTATTATCCATGAATCTGCATTTACAACATTAAAATGGAAGCCATCCTTCCATAAGAGAATAAGGCCTCCTACCAGACCTCTCGATGGGATGAGCTTAATGTTAGGGTACCTATACTGTCTTATAAATTTTTTCATTTTAACCTCCCCCATTTTTTCTTCTGATAATAAAATGACATCAGGGTCATACCTATAGACTAGGTCCTTAAGATGATCTCTAGTTGTTTTATTAGCAAATCCTTGACAATTCCAAGCAAGGACTCTCATGATTCTAACGAAAAATTTAGGGGTGCTTAACTCAAAATAACTATACTGAAAATCAAATAAATGCAAGAAGATAAAAGTAAGTGGTAATGAAGCAGTAAAAGAAGTACAAGAGTTGGTATGATGGGAATTAATTACCTGAGTTGCATGGTATTCTCCTTTGCGCTAGCATTGTTCACATCCATTTCACCCATTTCTATCACATGCATTGTATTAGTATTTGAGTTGTTAGGGACATTCACAGTATTCACCCCACCATGACCAGCTAAAATAGGACCTTGGATAGAAGGATTTGATCCATTATCTTAACTAGCTTGATTTCTAGCTCTTTTAGCGTTTCTTTCTTCTTCTGCTTCAGCCATATCATCACTTTCTTTCTCAATATGAACATAATATTCATCAAGATATCCTTCCATGTTCACCTTGTTGTTTTTTGCATTGCAGTGTTCTTCATACTCCAATTCAGTCATTGCCCTTTCACGCAGTCTCTCAGCAACTTTTTCACAGTTTCCATCGTTGTGATCAATTGTATAACATTGGTCACATAGACTATCAGGATGCTTCAACCAATGGTATATAATCCATACTGGTTCTCCCATGTTCGAGTTCCACCATTCACCTCTCTTCAGTGGTTGATTAAATCAATCTCCACACGAGCAGTAATCATATTACCGGATCATGGTCTGCAATTTTTGGGCTCTATAGAGATTTTTTTACCCAAATCTTCAATAACTTCAGTAACAACTGCAACATGATGATGTTCCAATAACAGACCTTTAAACTGGACGTTGTACTCTTGTTTAGTGAATTTATAGTCTTCATAAGCAATTTCCGTAGAGTATTCTTGAAGTGCAAGTAAACATCTTTGAACATTCCAAGGAGATTTTTTCAATACATCCTTCATATCTTTTTGAGAATCAAATTTGAAAACAAACAAATATTTTCCCACAACTCTTGTTTCTCTTTTTTTTGTAGTTCTTCCAGAGAGTATTCAGATCATCCTTGACAGCTGAGATCTCAATTTCATCTTCCTCATTCTTGATTATCTTCTTAGTTATCAGTTTCCCAATCAGACTGTTTGACCAGGATTTTGCAGCTTCATTGAGGTTTCTCACAGATCCAATAACACCTCTTTTACTTCTAATAGAAGTTTCCTTCATCTTCTCTGTGATTGTTGTTATATTGTTATTATTGGAATTATTGTTGTTACCAGACTCCATTGATTCTTCACAAGACTGCTTGCTAGGCTTTAAAATAGTCTTAGGTTGATGAAGATTCCAAAGAACCTTTTTGTTTGTATTTATGGAGAAAGTTACGCAATATAAATTGTGAATATTGTTTTTTCTAAATATGGTGTGAAGATAATTTTGAAAAAAGGAAGGATAGATTCTGATAGTTTTCAACTGCATGTGATCCGAAGAATAATGAGGACTCCAAAAATCTCGGTATGCTTTGGGCGGAAAGTGTGATGTTTGAAAATTTTGAACTTGGATTGGAGATCGACTCAGCAGAATATACTGGTTTTTCATGGTTTCAAAAAGTTGATAAGGGGGAAACTGATGATTCTCATAATGATAGATACTCAAAGCAAAGATATTTTGGGTTTGCAATAAAGCAGGATGTGATAGGATTAATGGTGGCAATATAGCCAAGATAGACAATATAGTCACAAAACTGGAGATGATGCTATGCGCCAAGGTCCAAAATTGTAAGGAAACCATGATCGAACTAGAGGTACCTGCAAAAAAATTAACACTCCATCAAAAGAAAGAAAACACAAACAAAATAAGAAAAAATGAAATACAGGAAGAACCACAGGATTAGGGCTAATAATCGTATACTGTAAAAAACATTATAATTTTTGTACAAAAGATTAATCACAAGAAAGATAGAAAGACCAAAGACATGAAAACTAAACAATCAAGAAGTTAAGTACAAGGGAAATCAAATAAGAGAAGAAAATTGAACTGATTGAATCAAGAGAAGGTTGAAAACATCATAAGTGCACATAAAGCATGACCATTAGAATCATTGATAAGTAGACCGAGAAAATGAAAAGCAACTCAAGTCGTAAGCCTGAATAATAAGAAACCTAATCAAAAGAAATATCAATACCATTCTCCTCAAGAAATGAATATAATTTTAAATTATAAAGATTCCAAATTTTATATCATAAAAATTCCAAATTCTATATATCATGAGTAAGTTATACTCGTCTTGCCATGACAAGAGATACTAGATGACTATAATTATTTATATATGTATTATACCTGAAAAAAGGTCTGCACGAAATTTTGATGCCTTTATTATTTGTTTTGTTTTGTTGTGTTGCGTGTCTGAATCTCATAGAGACACAAGCAAAACGACTAAATTCTCACTAACAAGCCGAATTTGTCCACAAGCACAGCCAATGAATCCTTCCTAACTGGCCTGCTCGTGTAGCAACCTACACTAACGGGAGTATATTGGATCGTAATTTATATGGGTGGGAAAAGATTATAGTTCAACCTAAATCTAATCGATTTATAATGTTTTTGATATATGATTTTGGATTATCATGGATTGAATTTGGATTAATCTAGATTTATAGAGATTGATACAGATTTCCAAACACCAAATAATTTCTTAGAAGAAAGGTTATGAAGCATAAAAAACTAAAGAGCTTTGTAAAAAAATTCATATTCCGGGTCAAATGACAGTTTGAAAAGGTAATTTAACAACGCAACATATGGAGATGAATGACATAAAATACAATAATTCTAGAGGAGAAAATGAGCAAGTTAACGAAGGAGAAGACTATTCTTAAAGGGGAAACTCATAACCAACATCACCTTATAAATCCATAGAAGAAAGTTATATGTTTCAATGGAAAAACATAGCATAACGTGATATAAAGAAAGATTCAATATAAAAGATATCTATAAGAATCCATGAAACTCTCATGGTTCGAATTCAAATTAATTGAAAATAATAATGTACATGTTTTACTTCCAATTATTCATATATGTCTTAGAGCAACCACAATGGACGATCAAACCCATAAATATGGTCCAGAAATGAGACATAGTGGGACGGACTAAAGAGTAAAAGCTGGACCAAAACCAAATCCCAGACTATATTTGGTCTGGGACCAAGACCAAAACCAAATATAGTCGAGCGAACGTATAGTGTACGTTTGTTAATAGGCGAGCTTTTAAGTTACGCTTGAGTTGAAGCGGACGTATATCTTCCGTCCGTGTAGTGAGGCGTACATATAAGTTACGTCTCAGTGAGGCGCATGTATAAAGTAATCCTGATGGCTAATGGGGCGGATGTATAAAGTGATCCTGTGATGGGGCGGATGTATAAAGTGATCCAGATGTATATTTTTTCACCAAGCGAACATTATATGTGTGCTCGACCAAATTTACTCTTCCACCCTAATGTAACACCACGGACTAAACTCAAATTTGATCGTATTTTTTTGGTCTTTGGTCTTAGACCTTCTATTATCATAAGAAATTTTAAAAAATATAATTAAATATTTAGGATATTTGTGTAATTTTAAAAAGTTCAATTTGAATACCGTGGATATTTACCTATGTTTTTTTAGGTTTCCAACGATCCTTGTAATCTCAATCCAATACACCCTTATAAAGCTTACCCTCCTTTAAGAGCGTTTGGATATCAACAGTAAAAGTGTTTTTGCTTCTCCTTGGAATAGTAACTTTTTCGATTCTATAATTGCCAAATTAACTTTTTCTTTTCGAAAACTAATTTTTTAAGATGTATTCAAACATCCTGTAAGAAATAAAATCACTGCAAACAAATGAGACGGCGAAAAGAAATTCTACGGTAAGCGGAATAACACCGTTTTTTTCATTTTAAGCTGGATCTAGGCTTAGGCGTCTGCCTCTGAGAAGACCCACCCCATTGAATCTGCTCCTCAGCAGGTTCGATGTATAACTTCAAATAATGTACATCTACCAACATGTCACTAGGCGTCCTTGTCCTTTCTCGAAGTATATTGGAATCATTTCCCAACAAAATTTGAAAGTTATCCTTAGTTGTTACGGTTCAATATGAAATCCACTTCAAAAACTGCATGATCAATGACTTTGTACCCTTCTTTTCTCAGTTCAAGTTCTTTCAACGTTTTATTTGATCCATTTTCCTTTATAGATTCTTCTGCTTCCTCTTCCAGTAACCTTTCTCTCGCGTTTATCGCCTGCCACATTTCAGGAAAAATCAATGAGGTTGTCATCATCACAATTATTACCAAGAGGCAAGAGGAAACCGAGTGATCGCAAAGTCAAGCCTTGTCAAAAGACAGAAGTACGAGAAGGAGTTCTCAGGCTTACTTGTTTTTCCCAGTTGGTTCGACAAGTTATCAGAGAAAGCATAGCTGATTGTATAGTAGACCCAGTTACAATTCCAATCCAAAGTCCTTTTCCAGCCATATGTAGATGGAAACCCAACAAAATGGCTAATGGAACCCCAGCAAGGTAGTATGCACCTAGGTTCACATAAGCGCCAATATCCTGCCATCCGCACCCTCTAGCCACACCTAAAATAACATAAAATTCCAGCAAGGTATGGCTATTAGTGTCCATTGTAACGATGAAAGTTCATAAATTTCGATGGCACAACAATTGCACTAACCTGAGAGGACACCTTGTAGATTGTCCATGACCACTGTTAAACAAATTAGGGGAATCATTTCTGTCACGTAATCTATGACTTCCCTCTCATTAGTGAAAGCATAACCCAGAATGTTACGACAAGAGTAGAGCGTCAAGCTTACTGTAACCATCACAGCTGTTGTAATTATCATGGCGGCATTGACGGCTAAACGTGCAGCTTGCGGTCTCCCAGCTCCTAGTTCGTTTGACACTCGAGTGCTACATAATGAAAAAGGAAACTTTCTCACACACACATATCGACGCATCAATGGATATAGCATTGAAGATGTTCACAAGAGACCAAGGAATGAAATCTTGGTACAAACCTTACAGCAGCAGCAATTCCATCGGGTATCATGTAGAGCAATGAGCTGCTTGCGAGGCTGTTAATCAATAGCAAAGATATAAATGCTTGATATTTGCATAATTAAGCCAAATTATTTTCTATTTTGTGGAATAATAAGAATGAATCTGCACCGAAGCGTACCATATGGAGAGGACTGAAGTTTCTAGCTGTGGATTTGGTAAATGCCCAGATAGAAGGATAAGCAATTCTGATGACCACCATTCAAGACTGCATCCATTAAAACATTAACCGTTTAGGGACTAAAAATGAGTGTCAAAGAGGTACGGATTGGAAAGACTAACAACGGCGGTAAAGAAGAGAATGATATATACCAAACCATTACAGCAGAAGGAAACGCAATGCGCAAGAACTCTCCAATCCCTTGAAATGCCTCTTTTGAAAGTGATGCGCGAGTTGGTTCACACGACGGTGAATACTTGATGTATATTACCAGAAATATCACATTTAGCCAGTATGACACACCGATTGACAGTGCAGCTCTAATGTTTCCCAACCCGGATTTATAAACCAAAACCCAGCATAAAGGCACATGGACGCATAAAGTAGCAAATTGACTCAAGAACATGGCAATCATCAAACTCTGGGACTGAAGAAATCTCGTTAGTGATTCGAGAATTGCAAAAGCGAAAAGAGCAGGGATTAAACACACTGCATATTTTCCGGCTTCACCCGAGACCAATGGGTCTTGACCAATGTAAGTGAGTAGTTTCCCCATTGAGACCCATAAGAAAGAGATAGGGAGACAGATGAATATGGTAAGAGATAATATAGCACTATAAGTTTGCACTCCTAGTTTTCCATATTGTCCTGCTCCAAATGCTTGTCCGCACAGTGTCTCTAGTCCACTTGCCATTCCCAGCTGCTCAAATGAAGTTGCTCAATTTTAGTTGCAAGAAATTAAGATTTCCATAGAAATAACAAACTGAAATCAAAGAAAGAAAGAAAAAAGGATGACTTACAAGAAGACTAAAGCCAGTGACACCGCAGAAAGAAGTAGCAAGAGCAGCGCTAGAGAGGGAAAGTTTGCCAAGATGACCCACAAACATCATGGAGATAAGTTGTAAAAGAAACATAGACAAGTTAACAGCTACCATTGGACCACCAATATAACCAACAACCTTTGCTTCTTCTGCGAATACGCTCCACGTTAATCCAATCTTTCTTCTCTCATCTTCCCTTGCCTTTTCCACCAACAAAGAGCCTTCTTCCATCTCTTTCTCGCTCTCACTCTAGAAAATCAGCAACAACAAAAAATCAGAACCCAAGCACAGAATGAGAAAAGATATATACTAGAAATAATGAAACAACCATGGCAGAACAAGAGGGCAGAGATATACATACCATATTGTTGAGGCTTAGAGTTGAGTAAGACATACCGGAAGCAAGGTTAATTATACCAAGATTTCAATCCAGAAGAAAAGAAGTATAAAGGAACTCTTAATGATTTCTTCTGTCTTTTTAGCAGTTTGTCTACCTAAACATAAGTGAGAGTGTGATAGTTAATGATCATGGTAATAATAATTATGTTATATACGCTAATCCAAAAAAATGGCATATGGACACATAGTCAATTATGAAGGCTTTTGCTTTAACTTTTAGATAAGGCAATTAGATTTAAAATGCATATATTATTAACTACAGTACAACAGCATTATAAGATCTTGCCATTAGAACACGGCCACTTTATATAAGATGCATGGATGACGATGAGGTCATTCCGTTATCAAATTGTAAGAGTTTGCTTTACGAATAGGATCTACCTAAAAAAGTAAGTACATTTACAAAGAGATGATAATTCAGTTGGAGTTGGTAGACTTGACATGGTGGGAGTAAATTCATTGAATGCTTTTAGATTTCTCGTACGATTGAGTGCGTCAAGTTGGCTCATGCGGGGTTTAGGCGAGATTTTTCAAAGCGCTTGCAAAAGACTTCGAAATTGAACCTGATGAAATCAAACTTGGGGCCATTTCACTGCAGCGTCATTTCAACCAAGAACCCCCTCCTATGAAATGTCGGCAAATAACAAAGATGCCCCCACAGAACAGCCGCTGGCTATATAGAATAGCATCAAGATTCAACGCTCAAGCAGTATGTTTTTATATTCATGCATAATCTGTAGCAACACCTAATAAATCCCACTTTGTGCACTCTTTACTGTTAGCCAGTTACATCCTGGAACAGTAAATCTAATAAAGCAGATGAGTACAAACAAACAGCCATTTTTTCAATCAATAAAGCTACTGAAAACAGGAATCTCCTCCTCATTTCCATAAGATATATACAAGCAGTGCTATATCTGAATTCAGGCCAAATATTTCTTTTGTCATGTATCTATCGGTCACAGCCGCCTCACAGGACAAATGTTTCTCACATTTTTTAGTGTTAATCACAGTCAACAATCGGTCCAGAATTTTGTTTCAGTCCACTTTCTACTTGGGTAGTTCTCAAAAATAAAATACAATCTTCTACTGAAATATTCTGTCCCTGGCTATCTTCGCCTGCCATATGCAAGAGAAAAAAAAAATTAGTGGACAGTGGAATGCGTAATTTTGACGCGGAACATGCTAGACTTCATTAAAATTGCGGGGAATCGCACGGACTGACCTGTTTTTCCCAATTAGTTCGAGCTGTAATAGTTGAAAGTATAGTTGTTTGAATAATAGTGCCAGCCATAATCCCCAGCCAAAGCCCTCTTCCTCTTAAATGTAGAACAAAACCTAACAATATAGCTGTTGGAATTCCACCAATGTAAAATGCACCTAAGTTCACATAAGCACCTATATGCTGCCATCCACATCCTCTAGCAACACCTGCAAGAAAACATGCATGAGGTACTGACAGATGAATTTACTGGAATAGTTTTCTATAGGACTGACACCTAAGTACCTGTAAGGACACCTTGTAGGCCGTCCAAGATGACCGAGAAACAGATTAGCGGAGCCATAGCTTCCATGTAGTCTACCACTTCCTTTACATTGCTGTAAGCATATCCCACAACGTAACGACACACAAAAAGTGCCGAACTTGCTATACCCATCTCAGTATCCGCCATAATCATAACGGTGATGACTGCTAAACGTGCAGCTTGCGGTCTCCCAGCACCTAATTCGTTTGAAACTCGAGTGCTAAAAAATATACACACATGTACACAAACAGAGAGTAGGGGATTAGTAAGTCATATTCAGAATTATAGTTGGGAACTTGGGAACGAGAGAGCTAGACAGCAAACCTTGCAGCAGCAGCAATTCCAAATGGTATCTTGGAATGCAGTGAGACAGTTGTGAGACTGTTCATTCACAAACATGATAGAGCATTTTAATTGCATTGGTCATTTCATGAAAAGTAAAGCTAATTGGCTAACAAATTTATCAGTTGTCTTGAATCTGAATGACATCGAGCACATTAAACTATATCGAAATACTGCATCGACATACCATATAGAGAGCACTGAAGTTTCAAGTTGAGGATTAGGTAAAAGGCCGGATAACAGAATCATCAATTCGAACGACCACCACTTAAGACTACAGCCATCAAGTTTAATCAGTCAGAAGCACCAAGAGAAAACCGAAATCACTGCATATTCATAGATTGAATAAGAAAAAAATTACCAAACCATTATGGCGGAAGGAACTGCAAGTCTTGAAAACTCTCCAATTCCTTGAAGTGCCTCTTTTGAGAACGGCACTCGAGTTGATTTGCACAAGGGAGAAAACTTAACATATGTTCCGAGAAAGATAACATTGAACCAGTATGATATACTAATTGCAAATGCAGCTCCAATGTTTCCAAACCCGAACTTAAATACAAAAACCCAACAAAGAGGAATATGGAAACATAAAGTAGTAATAGCACTTAATAGCATGGGAATAATCAAACTTTGGGTCTGAAGAAATTTCATTAATGGCTGGAGAATTGCATAACCGAAAAGACCTGGGATCAAACATGCTGCATATCTCCCTGCTTCATGTGAGATTATGGGGTCTTGTCCTATAAAAGTGAGTAGTTTTTGCATTGAAATCCATACAAAAGATATAGGAATACAGACTAAGGTAAGAGAGATCATTGCACTGTAAGTATAAACTCCAAGTTTTCGATATTGTTGTGCTCCATAAGCTTGTCCACATAGAGTTTCTAGTCCACCTGCCAGTCCTACCTGGTTTTGAAACAAAATAGAGTATGTAACAAACTTAGATTCTAAGGCATTAAATTTGTAAGAGAACAGAAGAAATGAAATTCCTTACAAGAAGACTGAAGCCAGTAACACCACAAAGAGAGGTAGCCATGGCAGTGCTAGAAAGAGCAAGTTCACCTAGGTGACCCACCATCATCAGAGGGATGACTGTAATGAGCTGCAGAGAGAAGTTTACGGCCACCATAGGCCCTGCAATGTAGCCCACCTTCTTTGCTTCTTCCACAAACACAACCCACGTTAAGCTTTTCTTCCCACCATCTGTTTCTTCTCTTGCCTTCAGTAACAAACCTTCCTCCATATCTCCCAAAACCAAATAAACACCAAATTCACATGAAATCAAGCCAGAGATTGATGGCAGATATAGAAAAGCTAGGGAATCTCAAATAAAATCTGTTTTTGGTGTTCGACAAAGAATGTCAGTCCAAGATCACTTAGAAAATACAATAAAAAAGAATCACGAATAAAATAAAGTAAATGTTTTCCAAGTGATGTTCTCAGTGGAGTCCCCCCTCTTGCTCCATTTATTTATTAACTAAAAGCTAGTATTAAATTATTCTCATACATTCGTTATCATCTTTTAGACCACAAAAAAGTTCAGTTTTTTGTGTGGCCTGCTCTCCACAATGCTATCCCCTACCATTGACAACTTGAATAGAAGAGGTTGCAGCATTGTGGTCTTCGTGCAGATGAAGAAGAATTTATCAGTCACTTGTTGCTGCATTGCAGAAAGGAAAAAAAAAAAAAGAGAGGCTTTTTTCGTGACTAAAATCCTATTTTTGTGAAGGCACGTCCCAAAGGTAAAGTCGTAGAGAGGATGTTTTGGTCCTAAATTTGAATAACTACTTCCTATCATAGGGATAAATTGGATTTTGGTTTCCAACAATTCCTTCTTGTGGAAAAGTTGATTGACTAAAACTGAGATGGTTTTATCTTTCAGAAAAAAGTTAATGATAGTTTTATGGCGTATTTTTGACCATTTATTCTCCTAGTTAAATCTCATTCAGGCCGAAGAATTCTGTAAGGAGATTTCAGAGCACTTCTTCATGCGATTACCTGAAAAGGGCTCTTTATTGGTTATTAACAATTCATGAAAATCATCCAGACTTAATAGGCAGAAGATCAGTTAATTAGCATTTCACGAAGTCCCAAATAGACAACTTAAGCATTCATTCAGAGAAGAAAGCATCCTGACTCCTACTGACTAGAAAAAATCACGGTGCAGCTACTTTAAACCCCATTAGGATACTGGAAGAAGCTGCAGGAACTTCTCTTAGCTTATCTTGAAATTGCTGAACTTGTATTACCCTATCAGGCGAGCCAACACTAGAGCGAAAGAATAGTTCAACTTCCTTCAAAACCTTGGCATTTCTCAACAGAAAACTCAGAAGTTTGAATTCAGCATCACATCCTTCCATGTCTTCAACCTGGACATACTCGAGGTGAGATAACATTCCCCGAACTGACAATCCTGCTTCCCAGTCATCTCCAACATCCACTAAACTTGACTATACCCAAACAATCACAACAACTGACAGGTCAATTAAATGTTGCATAAAGATAAATGCTGCCAAATGAGATAGATGAAAAGCACTGATGTCGTATTAGAACGTTTGGGACGACATATCACAGAACAAATAAAAACAAAGAGTTAAATGTTACCTCCTTCAATACAAGGAAAATAGAATTAATATTAGGAGAAATGCTGAGTAAGTATGCTATAGCCCGCAAGCAACCTCTTGTACACCACAATTCCAGAGTCAAATATTGTAGATTACACAAGCGAGTTGGTTGACAGCCTAATAAGTTAGCAGCTTGTGAGAGTACCTTGAGAAACAGAAGAAAATTTTCAAATAGTATAGCAGCTGAAATCTGGCGAAATATAGTGAACCAACTAACCAAGACTACTTTAACAGAAGAGGAGAAATTCCTTTTTTTTTTTGAATGGAATACCAATGGAGTCATATAAAGAATCTCATACTAGTTCAGAATAACAAAACTTTTGATAATCTTCGACATGAATTCGTCCTCCTAAATAAAAACCGGGTTGCTTAAGCAGCAGCACCCTTTGCCCTTCTCATAAATTTGACTAGGCAGTAAAACATACTTAGACCATTTTTCGCAAAATGTTTAATTCAAGGAAAAGAGGAAGTGCCCATACCTCAAGGAATCCAGGTGATAAAAACATATCTTTCACCATATAAGCTGCTCCTAGAAATTTCATCATACGTTCAGCATACACTTCTTTTTCCCTTGAAGGCAGTTTTGAATATGCATCTGCATTCTCATAATTATTTTCTTTGAGATTCATACAAAAAGTTACCCCGTATAAGGGAGAACAGTTTTCTAGAGAATAATCTAGTGACAAGGGACATCTGCAGGTGAATTCTTTCAGATTTGGAGCACATAACTTGATAATGTTGACCATAGAATCATTTTGCGGCAAATGACGATGAACATACATAAATTCCTTAAGGCTTAGAGAATCAACAACCAAATTCCTTTGATTATCAGTTTGTATATCACAATGAACTATGTCTAGCCTTTCAAGAACTGGACAACTTGCAATGAGTCTTTTAGATGAATCTAAATTGGAAATTGATAATCCATATAAGGACAGTACATTAAGCTGAGGTAAATTCATTGATCTTGGTAGAACAATATTCTCACATCTGCCATTACCATGCACTTCCATTTCCAACTTTCTCAATGACTTGCAATTCAGAAGCCGGTGAGGAATTTCATATGTCGACTCATGACATTCAGTGATTACTAACCTTACTTCTTGAACATTATACTTGACGGCATTAAGGCTCCATCTATTCACATGCACTGGCATCGTATTATCATACGCAATGTTCTCCCAGTGCACACTAAATCTCTGAATATCAAAGTCTTGGCCAAAAATGAATACCGTATCCACAAACATTACAAAACTATGTTTTTTATCATCTGAAAACAAACTCCTACCGAATTTCAGAAACGGTAGAGATTTCCAAATATCAACCCACGTTTTCGACAAAACACTAGTTTGAACTGCATATTTAGTATCAATGAAAGACAGGATATGATGGATTAAGGAATCCGGTAACCTACTGATTCTATCTTCCCCATCAGAATATGACGCATCTCTTGTTTCTTCCATTGTTAACCCAAATTGAACAGTAAAACCTTAGTAAACTTCGAACCCCCAGAATTAGTTGTTCAGAACCCTAATCTCCAATTTGCAAACAAAATCACTCTGAGCAAAACCCTAATCTCTAATCTGGCTGAGTATTATTATATGTAGTTCAAACCCTTAATTAAAAGATGGATGAGAAAAGGTACCTTGGATGTAGAAATGGCTGATGAATAACCCTTGAAGTGCAATGCTTAAACCTTGAACTTCTGGTTTTAGTCACTGAAGGGCAATGCAAAAGAACTCCCAAATTTCTGATTTCAGCTTCTTCATATGCCACTTGAGTTCCCTTGTGTTGACAACTGTAATTAGATACACTATTCTTACACCCCTGTTACATCTGTTTGAGTTTGGTTTCTCATTTAATCGGTTAAGGGTGCCTGAGAAATCTGTCAGGGTGAATGTGAGGCAGCCAACGGGCACATAAGTGGTTATTTTTTACAAAACCACTCATAAAACACCTAAATGACCAAACTTATGATACAAAAAATCCAGCCATATTATTTTTAATAAATAAAAACCATTTGATTAAAAAGTGGCACAAAAACCCCACGTCAAATAATAAAGAGTAAATTTAACTTTTCGTTACTTTAAAAAAAGTCAAACATACCCTTTTTACCTCTTCTTCTTCTTCTTTCTTCCGTTTCCTTCTCATCACCACCAGCAGCAACAATCGATCTCCACGAACACCAGCAGCAACACCTCCGTCACCACCAACAACAACACCTACATCTCCTCCACGAACACCTCCATCTCCTCCACGAACACCTTCGTCTCTTTTCTTCTACTTTTATGTTCAGATCTATCACCAACAGTAGCTCCACCACCACCACCAAATCAGCCGCTATGTCTAGATCCGTCACCAACAACACCTCTATCTCATCCACGAACACCTCCTTCTCTTTTCTTCTACTTTTTTGTTCAGATTTATCGCCAACAGTAGCTTCACCACCACCAAACCAGTTGTTATGTCCATATCCGCCACCAACAACACCTCCGTCTCCTCCATTAACACCATCATCACTACTTCAGCCTCCTCCTTCTATCATCTAAAGCCACCAATACCTTCAAATCCGCCACCAACAACACCTCCTCCTTCTCCTTTTATCCTCTACAATCAACACAGTACTTGCAAATCCGCCCTCATTCAATCGAATTTTGGTTTCACCTGATTTTTTCCTAGTTTATTCGGCCTGACTTGGAAGTCGGCGTGTTTGGTTTCATCATTTTTTTAGTTGAGGAGGTAAGATGAAAATAGGTTTAGTTGAGGAGGTAATGGTAGTGGTGGTTGAGGTGATGGTGGTTGTGGCGGCGATGGTGGTGGTGTAGTTGACAGTGGTGGTGGTAGGTTTCATCTTATTGTGTTCCATTTTTTCTTCTTTCTTCCTTCTCCTTTCTTTTATGATGAAATCAAAATTTAGTTTCATCTAATTTTGGTGAAACCAATTTTGGTATCATCATTTTTTCTGTTTAGTTTCATTATTTTTTTCTCATTTTGTTGAATATTGATCAATGAAACTCATTTTTTGTGGCGGTGGCGGCTGGTTGTTGGTGGTGGTGGTCGGCGATAATGGTGGTGTTGCTCGGTGGCGGTCGTAGTTGTCGGCGACGGTGGTCTTTGGTGGTCGGAGGCGCGACGGTGGTGGAAGGCAGTGGTGGTGGTGGTGGTGCGGCAGTGGTGGGTGGAGGCAGCGGTGGTGGTGGTGGCGGCGCGGTGGTGGTGGTGGGTTGTTGTTGTTGGTGACAATATAATAAAAATTAAAGGTGGGGTTGATTTTTGTTTTTGTTGGGGTGATTTAAACTAGAAGGGTAATATAGACAGTTTATGCTAAATGGGGTTTTGTGAACAATTTGTTTTGTTGGGGTTTTTGTATATGGATAGTGATACCTTTGGAGTTATAACTCACAGCCCGTTTTTTTTTTCTTTTTTTTTTGTGTATTATTAGGGTCGCATATCAGAAATTTTTGCAAACAGAGTAGGATATTATTTGGATTGCTAAGCAAATTATAGTAGTTTGGATCACTTAGAAAAAGGTAATTTGATGGATTTTATAGGTCACCAAAAACAATTGGATCAAAGAAAAATTGAGGTCACACTAGCAAAGGGCAGAAACTAATAAACTGGAATACGAAAACCTTGAAATCCAGTCTACTGCTCTAGTAAAAGTGGAATGTGAAACATCTGAAATTCATAATTCTGCTTCTAGTTGGTTTATTTTATTTTATTTTGAAGGTGAAACTCGAAATATTTATATAATTAAGTGACTACAATTTTGACAATTCGTGGCAATGTAACCCCATTCCTATCATCTAAGACAATATAAGAAATGAAATTTGAACACATATTATCCCAGATTCTTGTAGTTGAAGTTGTTGGATTCCATTGTTAGTGGTCAACTACCTCGTTTGCTAATTTTCTGCTGCGTGATTTGCTTCTTATTTTGTTTTTGTATGTGGTATACTTTGCATTAATATCTTTATTGTTAGAGCACTGCTCGGTTGAACTCGCAAGTGTTGCTATCTCAAGCTTGTTTGTCAAGTTTAGTTGTCAAAACTATAAGTCTTTATTTCTAGTATACTTATAGCTATGTCTCAGATTAGGATGGAATGTGTAGTTGAGCTTTATAATTCACGAAGTTCATCGATTAAAGACGAAGAACTACTAAGGGGAGCTTGTGGAACTTCATCAACAAAAGGTATGTGGAGACTTGAACTCATCTATCATTCAGAAGTCTATTTCTATTGTATCTCATATTGAGACAAAAGTCTTATAACTATGTAGACTTTACATTATACACATTTGATATTTCGAGCTGAGTTTATCTCGTTTACATATTTCTCGAAATATGTGTTGGTAAGCTTTCGCTTTAGCCAATTTCATCTTTTATTCTTGAAGAAAGTCAAAAGATGATCATGTGAAAATCGATTGGTAACATCTTACATGATTTGTGTGAGATAGTCATTTGATGTAGACTCGGAATGTTTTGTATTGGTCATTCGATCACTTAAAAATTGCATTGAAGCTAATAGTTTGCGTGAGACAACTCTCGTCTTCCAAGAATGTTTCAATGATTGAAATGGGAGTTTAGAATAATTAACCTTTGATTGGATATAACACAGTATGCGTACTTGTATGCTAACTGGTGCAAGTGATTCCAAGTCCGGGAATTTAGTATGCATACCCGTATGCGTACTGATTCAACAGTTGAAGTCCTAGAACTATAATATGCATACCCGTATGCATACTGATTCAACTAAGTTCGGTCATGAACAACAGTATGCGTACACCTTTGCATACTAGCGAACAAGACCAAGTCAGGGAACTTAGGTATGCGTACCCGTTTGCATACATGAGTGGTTTAAGTTCTAAAATCAGTTATTTATGTTTACATGTTCATGAACAAATACATTTATATAATAAGAAATGCAATCTTTGCAAACCGTGGCTACAATGTTCATGAATCTATTCGAGTGAATCAAAACCGATTTTGCTTCAATTGTGTCTTGCATACTTCTATGAGAATATAAATAATTGAACAATAACTAGTTTCATTTGAGTCATTTGAACTAGTTGTAATAAAGATGAACAAGGTTGATATGAAAGTGTTCATATGGATAACTTCGATTAACTATTGTTGAGCCAACCAAATGTCACGTTTAGGTACAGTTACCTGTATCTAAATGAAGGCATATTTCATTTGTGTGTAACAAGCTAAGTCAATCTAACGATTGAAAGATATTAGCTTGACTCTAATCAGGTTTTCATCTAACGGTGAATATTGAATGCTTTGTTACCAAGGTAAAATTGATTGCAAACCCTGATTTGAAGATTATATAAGGGAGAACTCTAGAAATTGGAAAACCCAATCCCCACACCTCCTGTGTGATACTAGTTGCGGCGAGAGTCGATTCTCCTTTAACCAAGTTTTTTTCCTAAAACCATGATAAGTTAACGATTTAAAGACTTCATTGGGATCCTAAATCCAGACCCAACTATTTTCTATTTAGTTGCGTGTTTTGATCTTACTTTGTTCTATCGTATTGAGTACTATCTTCTCTAATATTTTCTCGAGGTTTAATCTCCGATAGGTAAGATAAAAAGTAGTCACAAAGCTCTTCGTCTCATTCTTTGTGATTCCACAATATCTGGTTTCGCTACCATACGATGAAGATTATTGTGAGGTGATTGATATTACTAGACTGTTCTTCGGGAATATAAGTCCGGGTGTATCAATTGGTTCCTGTTCACCTTGATTTATCAAAAGACGGAATAAAAACTCGTAGATATTTCTGTGGGAGACAGATTTATCTATTCAATAGACTTTTCTATGTGAGACAGATTTGTTTATCAAGTCTTCGACTTTGGGTCGTAGCAACTCTTAGTTGTGGGTGAGATCAACTAAGGGAATCAAGTGCGTAGAGTCTTGCTGGGATTCAGAGACGTAAGGAACGCGGTTGTACCTTAATCAGTGGGAGATTAGTCAGGGATCAACTATATTCCATTCCGAAGTTAACTTTTAGTTGGCTAGAGTCTATAGCGGCTTAATACAGTGTGGTGTTCAAATTTAGACTAGGTACCGGGTTTTTTCTGTATTTGTGGTTTCCTCGTTAACAAAATTTCTGGTGTTTGTGTTATTTCTTTTCCGCATTATATTTTTATATAATTGAAATATTACAGGTTGTGCATAGTTCAATAAATTGGTGAATCCAACCTTTGGTTGTTGATTGAAATTGATTGACACTTGGATATTGGTCTTTGATACCATAAAAGTTATTTCTCATATGAATCCGGCTCACAAATTTCTATCTGTTCGATTGCAGATTGATTTGAGAAATTGAGATATAACTCTTGGATATATTTTCCTTGATTGAGTCTGACTGTCTAGTTGATTCTCTTGGAATTATATTGGACTTAGTCCATACAGATTTCCTAAACGAAATATTGGGTGTGGTTGTTAGACCCCCGATTTTTCAATTGGTATCAGAGCAGGCAAACACGTTTAATACTTTATAAGTATGTGTTTGTAGAAATCTGACTCTATGGACAGAAACGTTATCTCTGAAAAAAGTATCACCAAAGACAAAAGTTATGTTTCTATGAAATTTATTAAAGAGAAAGACTTGTCAATCTCATATATAGATGAACCTTCTGTTCCTACGAAACAGACTTGTATTGATATATATATTACCCTGATTATCTTACTGGCGAATCTGATTCTGAAGTAGAAAGGGAAGCATCCCAAGAGAGTGCAGTGATTCTAAAACTTGTTAGAATCCAGGAAGTTGAAATCAATAGGCCGAAACACAAAGTCAATACAATGGTTGGTATGGTAAAAGATCGTGATTCCCAAGGGTTCTTCGTGAGAAAAATGTTGTAGTTTGTTCCTCTCGAATATTACTCGAGGCTAAACTCAAGGAAGATGCCCTTGAAATAGAACGACTATTGAGTAATCTATTTATTCAAGATAAAGGTCGTTCTGTGGAGTCGATCGTACCAATTACTTCTGATTATGTTGTGATTTTAGAAAACATGGCTAGTTCTAATGATGTTTCTCTAATGAAACCAGCTTCAGAAGCTAAACTGCAAACCCTTCTTATCGCTAAGGAGGCATTTGGTTCTTCCACTGATCAACCACATCTCATGGAAGGAAGAAATCTTCTAACGATGTTACTAATGCTACATTCTCTAATTACTCCGGTGATCAGAAAGTATGTCTTTTTTGTGATTCAAAAGCACATGTTCAATGGAAAATCAAACTGAAGCTGAATGACAATTACTTTGGTCGACTTCAACACACCTTAGATTTAATACTCAAAGGTGTAACTGACATTCAGTATGTCTAAACCTATCGATTTTAGTACTCACACTGTGAATTCTTCCAGGAAAGTCAGTTCAAGATGCTCATCGAACGTTCGAACTAATTGTAGTGTTAATACTAATCGGTTAAGAAGATTTCAGAAAGGTCCTCCTCAACCTAAAGTGAAGGATGATGTTCAAGATGTGAGAAAAGTACCAGTAGGTGGAAACAACAATGGATATATAAAGGACAACCTTAATCGGATAATTGAAGGATACAAGGATCTTATCAACAGGCTGTCAAAATCCTCCTTACAAACTACTTCTGGTAAGAATTAAAACTTGGTCTCTTATTTGATGACAATAAGTTTTATGATACTTTTTCACATCAAAAAGGGTTTTCTCCAATCATTAGAAGGAAAAAGAGGATTAACCATGAAGGATATTCATTTGATGAGCATAAAGCTCATACTTGTGCTAATTAATCACAAAGTTTGAATGCTTACTCATAAAAATCCCGTTGAGTAAGATTTGTTAATAATCAGGTATACTTACTTATTGGTAAAATGCTCTCTGATTAGTTGAGTATTAACTATTGTTTACAGACAGCTTTGCATAAGTATTGTTTTGGTTGGAGTGTTTACTTTTTAACCTTGAATAGTATTTTTGCATTCTACTCTTGTGCTCTAAATTTTTTTTCTTATGAGAATATAAAATTTATTGAACCAAAAATTTGGAAACAAAACTTTCATGTAGCAAAATTTTGCTGTGTTCTTTTTCTTTGGAAAAAAAAGTATTTTACAGTTTTTGTTTTGGGAACCATATTGGATTCGTACAGGTATCCATTTGACTTGTCACGAACAAATATTTAGAAAACCTAAAGTCATTCCCTAAAAAACCATTTAAATACCTATATTATTGAGTCACGTAAGTGTGCTCTAAGTTATTCTTTTGTCTCAAGAATGTTATCTCATTCTCGCACCTGTGATTTTGCAAAAGGTTTTCTTGACAACGGTATTGGTTTCGGGTCCAAAGGGAAGAAGAAAAGAACCCTAGTATATGTTGATGATATCAAATATCAAAATCCTAGGGATTATTCTGATGTCTGATGCTACTATGCTTATACTCATCAAGATGTTGAGAATGATGAGATGGTTTCCGCCGAAGTGGTTCACGATTTTCTTAAATACTTTTAGGAAGCAAAACTGCAGCTCGTTGATACTATGAAGGGTCTCGATGTGTTAAGAATTGAGTTGAAAAATGTTAACTCTGACCTTGTTCTCATGAAGACACATGTTAAAGATCTTCTCAATGAGGATATCTTCTCTGAAGAAGCAGTTGATGTTGTCAATCACAAGCTCAAAGGTCTCAAGACTCGTGGGGTTCCGGAAAAGCTTTTTGATTTTAGTTCATGATCGGTTCTGATAGTCTAGGAGTCTTTTTGTTTTTAGTTTGTTGGTTTTTATTATCTCTAGGAAACTTATTATGAGAATTTATTCTTGTGTTTTAAGAAGGATAACTAAGGTTTAGAATAAAATATATTGTGATTACTCATAGCTATTGCCAACGATTTTCAGCTTGCAATGTTTTTAGATTTATTTACTTAAATTCTAAAGTTTATTTGGAAGATGATTTTGCAGTATTAATCTTTATTGGTTTTATATATTGCAAATAATATTATGGGATATGTGTTTACGTCCGTGAACTTTGATTGTCCGATATATGTTAAAAGTTAAGTCTATTCTGTCATTATGCACATAGTGATGGAAAATAGAATGAAATTTTAATTGCAAAGATTAAATCTATGATATATCATTATGCAAATATCGATGAAAAATAGAATAAATCTTTGAATATTCTGCAGTATTGATCTTTCCCTAATACACTTCTATGTGAAAGTATTGTGCGGATCTGTAAGTTTCTTATGTTGAGCATTTTCGATTAAATTAATCATTGAGGTTCCTTTATGGTTAATTTAATTGAGTTTTCTGGATACAAATTCATGTTTCATGTGATCTGTTAATGTCCAAAGAAATCCTTCTTTTCTTGTAAAAGTAAGGTCGCTCTTGTTGTTCTTTCAGGAATGACATTTTATGGGGGAAAGTTCTTAATTGAACTTCTTCTTAATTGCCAAATCTTTGTGGGGAGTGCGGATGTGGAATATTGTAGGAGTTTTCTTGTATCTTTATAAACTTCTTGATGAATACACTAAGTTTCGACTATGTGAAATCATCGAAACAAAGTTGATATGTTCTCTTTTAGTCATGAAGTATCTCTATGAGAATTTCATTATGATCCCACTAGTTTTCGTACCTTTTCCAATCTATATTGACCAAAAGGGGATGAATTATTATGTAGTTAACACTACAAATACATATGGTTTACGGATTATTATGTAAGGGGGAGTGGTTTTCATTGTGAAAAGAAGTATTGACTATGGGAGTGATACATATCACCATAGTATTACTGTCAAAGTTGTAATACAATTGAAGTTTGATGTTGTGTAATAATACTATGACACTGTATAAAAATACGAAAACATCTTGTTTTTATATATTGTCATGGCTACGGATCTTTAGCAGCTATGATGCTGAGTTGAACACTAATTGTGGGCGAAAACTGTTTCTGCTGGTTTTGGTAAATTCGTGTGTGTGGATGAGAAACGAGTCTAGACCCTAAACAATGTACTGCGCGGGAGTACTTTTGATTCGAGAGATCAATCTGTACAACCCTGGCCTAAACCAAGAAATGGCCGTTCCAGGCTTGCTTCGGTCACAAAGTGAAGGAGAAGGGTTGGTCTTAGGGAGGGAAGCGAAGAAAGTGTTGAGACCAGAATAGTTGATTCTAAAGGTGTGGTTTTTTACGACTTGTATCAGAAAGTAAAACTGGCTAGCAGAATGGAAAGCTACCGGGTGATTTCAGGTGATTTCTGGATACTATGTTGTTCTCTGACCAAAACTTGTTGATTAGTGGAAATAGGTAAGACCTATTTATACAAGTCGCGACAAAACTTACCCTGGTCTCGTAGGAAGTGAAAACGATTGAGTGGTGGAAGAAAGGAGTAACGGGTAACGCCTGGAATTTATGTTTCCGTAATGAAGGATACATTTACACCATTACTTCTTGACATTAATAACCGCCCCGCTTTATGACACTTTCTTGTAACGGGCGTATTGCACGCCGCACGCTGTAAACCGCCAGACCAATACCCTGATGAGTATCCCCCAGTTTGTGACATGTTTTGATGTCTCGAGTGTTTTCGTGGAAAACATGTAGCACTTTGCTACGTGTGGCATGTTAAAATTGAGAGGCTTGCCGCAGGTAAATAGCATGTGATGCTATTAGGATTGTCTTGGTCGGTTGCCTAAAACTTTCCACAAGCTTGCCGGCTCGGTGGAGAACTTCGATGGCTGAGATCGCATCTTACGAATAAGGGTAGCCGTTGATTTTGGCTACCTTGTGTTGGTGCCTGATAATGGCGCAGGGCGTTTTGGTGTACGCCAGTGGTATTGCGGCATGGATCGTGCATGCCAGTGGCATGGTGGTGCAAGTGGCGCCTGGCGTAGCCATGGACACTGGATTTAGGTGGCTGGTCGCCTAAAAGTTGCCACAAGTCTATCAGTTTGGTGGCAAACTTGGACGGCTGAGATTTCATCTCAGGAGTAAGGGTAGCCGTCGATTATGGATACCTTATGTTGGCGCCTGATAATGGCCCAATGACACTTTTAGGGCATGCCAGCGGCATGGCTGGCATGGCTCGTGCAAGTGGCGCCTGGTGTATCCATGGACACTGGATTTAGGCGGCTGGTCGCCTAAAAGTTGCCACAAGTCTATCAGTTCGATGGAAAACTTGGATGGCCGAGATTGCATCTCAATAGGAAGGGTAGCCATCGATTATGGCTACCTTCTGTTGGCGCCTGATAATGGCGCAATGTCTCTTTTAGGGCATGTCAGCGGCATTGCGGCATGTCTCGTGCAAGTGGCGCCTGGCGTATCCATGGCCACTGGATTTAGGCGGCCGGTTTCCTAAAAGTTTCCCAAAGTCTATCAGTTCGGTGGCAAACTTGGATAGCTGAGATTACATCTCAGGAGGAAGGGTAGCCGTCGATTATGGCTACCTTATGTTGGCAGTGGCGCCTTTAACGCGCGCTAGCGGCATGGCTGGCATGGATCGTGCATGCCAGTGGCACAATGATGTAAGTGGCGCCTGGCGTAGCCATATCCACTGTATTTTTTGGCATGTTGGTGCGGGAACTTTGCCTAAATTAGGGTTTGGCATGTTGAAACCCTAATTAGCATATATGGCATGCCTCATGCGGTAGGCGGCCGTGGCATGGTTTTTCATACAAGCGATGCCAAAGTCATGCTGGAGGAGCCATAGGTAGGCCACCATGTAGAAAACGACCACAAGAACGAATATTCCCACGAGTGGCAATGGTGTGGCGCCTTTTTTAGGGTTTCCTAAGTTCGTACGGCTTGTGGCATGTTGCGTGACCGAGATGGCATAGTTTTGTGCAACGATTAGGAATTAGGGTTTTGTCCACCTCTAGTAGAGCATGGCCGCACCTAGGGTTCAGGCTATCCAGGTTGAAGTCCATCGTGAAGCTGGTCACGCACGGAGAGTGGGCTGGCAAGTTTTGGCATGTTGTTGCGGTATGTGGCGCGTTTGGCATGCTACTGCGGTAGAGTGGCATGTTGGCATGTTACTGCGGCAGAGTGGCATGTTGCCACGCCGATTAATATGTTGTTGTGTCAAGGCGCGTTTAGCTTTCCAGTTAATATGGTGGTGTGGCAGGGTGTGTTTGGCATGCCGATTAACATGGAGGCGCGGCAGGGTGCGTTTGGCCTTTAATGTACTGTGGCGAGTTTAAAACGATTTGATTGGCCAAGAAAAGGGGCGGAAAAGCATGGGCGTGGATACACTTCTGGTGCGAGTGTGGCGGCTTTAGATCAACCTGATTGGTCGATGAGAAATGGGGACGGCAAGTATGGGCTCAGCCACAACTTATGTGCGTGTGGCTAGTTTGAGGAGACCTGATTGGTCGAGGGAAATATGTTCGGTTTAGGATGGGGCGTGGCCAATGGAAAGTGGCGCCAGTTGGCCTAAGGCATGGACACGCCTCCCTTTGCAGATGCAGCTCCCTGTTTTCTGATTCTGGGCAATATTTTGCACCTACTTATCCATGGCGGATTAATTACCTAGTTTGACTAGGCTTACTTTCGACAAGCAAGGTCTGGTATATTGCGCAAGGCGAAAAAGTAATTGATTGAATTTTATGGGTTGACACAGAGTTCTTTAAGTTCATTTTCAGAGAGCAGCATGCTTTCTGATTGAATACCTTATGCGAAGACCTTATCCTTGATATTTGGAAATTCTTGCTACTCTGCTGCGAGTGAACACAAATTGTCATGCCATATCAACATTAAGGGTTCAGCCGAGGAACGTAGCATAGAAAGCATTCAAAGAAAATTATATTAAGTGAATATATGCAATGCGCCTAAATTTACAGAAGATCTGGGATGGTTGCTACATGCGCCTGTCTGGATAAATTTCATGTAAATATATTGAATGGCTCAATAAGTATTCCAATGGAGAGGTTAACACTCATGCCTCCGTTTCCTTATAGAGTGGCGTCACATCATATGCAAGGTTTTACAATTTTAACCCTAAGCTAAAAACCACCATCAACTTTAAGTCCCCTGCTTAGCACGTAGCAATGGCATTTTTGCGGGGTAAGCAAGAGATGGTGACAGACGAGGATAAAAATCGAAAACCAAGACATGAGAATATTACCAGGAAAATTCGATTGACCTTTGGCAAGAGGCATGAGCAGTCTGCAATCTGCAATCTTTGTGCTGGCGCGCTTCTGTTTTGGCCGCGGAGCACAGGTGCAATGTAATATTGGTGCAGCGAGCCTTTGAATACAAAGACGAGTGTTGAGGTGGTGGATCCGTCAACACTATAATGTATTGAAACAGTATGCATGACAACACAGTAGTGAGTGTTGAGGAATTTGAACTCCTCAACACCAAGAGGAAAAATGTGTTGAGGCAGTTTGCCCGGCAACACAGTGGTGAGTGTTGAGGAAATTTCACGTCTCAACACTAAGAGGAAAAATGTGTTGAGGCAGTTTTCCTGGCAACGCAGCAGTGAGTGTTGAGGAAATTTCACGTCTCAACATTAAGAGGAAAAATGTGTTGAGGCAGTTTTCCTGGCAACACAACAGTGAGTGTTGAGGAAATTTCACGTCTCAACACTAAGAGGAAAGATGTGTTAAGGAAGTTTTCCTGGCAACACAGTGGTGAGTGTTGAGGAAATTTCCACGTCTCAACACTAAGGAAAAATATGTGTTGAGGAAGTTTGCCTGGAAACATAGTGGTGAGTGTTGAGGAATTTACACGTCTCAACACTAAGAGAAAAAGGTGTGTTGAGGCAGCATGCCTGAAAAAACAATAATGAGTGTTGAGGAATTTACACGTCTCAACACTAAGAGGAAAGGATGTGTTGAGGAAGCATGCCTAGCAACATAGTAGTGAGTGTTGAGGAATTTACACGTCTCAACACTAAAAGGAAAGGATGTATTAAGGAAGCACGCCTAGCAACACAGTAGTGAGTGTTGAGGAATTTACACGTCTCAACACTAAGAGGAAAGGATGTGTTGAGAAAGCATGCCTAACAACACAGTAATGAGTGTTGAGGAATTTACACGTCTCAACACCAAGAGGAGGGTGTGTTCTGGCATCATGCCTGGCAACACAGTAGTGAGTGTTGAGGAATTTGCACGTCTCAACACTAAGAGAAAGGATGTGTTGAGGAAGCATGACTAGCAACACAGTAGTGAGGGTTGAGGAATTTACACATCTCAACACTAAGAGAAAGGATGTGTTGAGGAAGCATTCCTAGCAACACAGTAGTGAGTAAGAGAAAAGGTGTGTTGAGGCAGCATGCCTGGCAATACAATAGTGGTGTTGAGGAATTTGCACGTCTCAACACCAAGAGGAGGGTGTGTTGAGGCAGCATGCCTAGAAATACACTAGTGAGTGTTGAGGAATTTGCACTTCTCAACATTAAGAGAAAGGATGTGCTGAGGAAGCATGCCTAGCAACACACTAGTGAGTGTTGAGGAATTTACACGTCTCAACACTAAGAGAAAGGATGTGTTGAGGAAGCATGCCTAGCAACACACTAGTGAGTGTTGAGGAATTTACACGTCTCAACACTAAGAGAAAGGATGTGTTGAGGAAGCATGCCTAGCAACACAATAGTGAGTGTTGAGGAATTTACACGTCTCAACACTAAGAGAAAGGATGTGTTGAGGCATCATGCCTGGCAACACAATAGTGGTGTTGAGGAATTTGCACGTCTCAACACCAAGAGGAGGGTGTGTTGAGGCAGCATGCCTGGCAACACAGTAGTGAGTGTTGAGGAATTTGCACGTCTCAACACTAAGAGAAAGGATATGATGAGGCAGCATGCCTGACAACACAATAGTGGTGTTGAGGAATTTGCATGTATCAACACTAAGATATTCAAAATTTATTGAATATGCCTAATATATATAAAAAATTTAGTTTAAGGATAGTTACTTAGCTCTGTCTCCGCTAGGCATGTCCTTCGCACATGAGTAGGCTTTGGGTATTTTAGGCTCCCCCATGAGTGTGCATCATCAGGCGTTAGTGATGACATCAGGATGATGACGGGTTGGTAGACGGGCAAAAGTCCCCAGGTCTTTGATGGGATGAAACAAAAGGTGGTCACAACTATGAAACTTGGCTGGCTGCGATCACGATCCTTGACAGGGAGGAGTGTGGTGGTTATGGGAACGAACCTTGGAAGGAAGGAGTGTGGAAGCTACGACACTATCTTTGGCAGGAAGAAGTGGCGGCTATGGCACGATCCTTGGCAGGAAGAAGTGGCGGCTACAACACGATCCTTGTCAGGAAGAAGTGGCGGCTACGGCACGATCCTTGGCAGGAAGAAGGCTTTGAAGCGGCTTCGGTTCTTGGAGAGGAGGACGTTGAAGCTTATGGAGAAATACACTGAAGCTTCGGATCCTGAAGCAGCTTATGGAGAGAACGCTGAAGCGGAGCGGCTGTTGGAGTGAATGTTGAAGCGGAGCCGCTACTGGAGAACATTGAAGCAGAGAGACTTCTGGAGAGAACGTTGAAGCGGCTCCTGGAGAGAAACGTCGAAGCGTCTCCTGGAGAAAACTCCAGTGAGGGCGCTATTAATCCTTGACTTCGAAAAACGACTTGATACGATATGGCATATGGGAAGACGGCACAAATATTTCTGGTCGGCAAGTCGTGTTTTTATCCTCATGGGAAATAATACGCTTCTTCTGTTTAATTTTCTCTTGCAACTCTCAGAGCCTTGACGGTTACAATGTTGAAGTCGGAGGCAGCGTCAATCAGCGTGCTGTCAAACTCGACATCCTTCAAGTGAACATTGGTTAGGAGTCCCCAGGTCCATCTATCAATTGTGCTTTCCAGGAGAGGTTGGGGTTTGGGAACGGCTTCCCGGGCTGGAAACAACTGCTTTCCTGATGCAGTGCGGTTGAGGGCTGTAAATATGTCTTGACGCTGCGCCTTGGAGAAATACAGAATCTCACATAAATGTTTGATCATATACTGCACGATTTTGTGGGCCAAGTCCCCAGAAATCATGCAGCTCCTGACGGGAAGAGGGTCTCTGTGAACTCATGAGGGTTGTTGATTTTCTTTGCCTTGATTTTGGAGAAGTGTTCCTGATCTTCACGTGTGATATAATTGGATTGTTGATTCCTTTCTACTAGGCGTTCAAGAGCAACGCGAGCCTCTTCATCTATAAACGCGCATCCTACTAAAGTGCCTGCGCCGGATGTTAAAATTATTCCTTGTCAGCTCCATATGGGGTTGATGTGACTCTTTTGGTGGACGCTCCGTTAGTGTCTTGAGGAAAATAGGTATCTATTTCTGAGTTGTGGCCATGTAAGTCTGAGCCTTACGATATTTCCATCAAATCAACAGTGGTAAGAGGAGATCGGATTCTTCTGACTCCTCCAGTCTCTCGTCCTGATGGTGGAGTAGCAGCGGCTCTGGTGATGGTTGGAGGGTCACACTTGAAGAAACGTTGGGGTGGCGGAAGAGGCTCTGGTTCTGTTGATCATAGGTGTAACGCCTGAAGGAACATTTTCCGCGTCGCTAGTGTTGACAGGTGGCGTATTAATTCCACTGGAAGGAACGTTAATACCGAGGGTGATTTCAGCGCTAGTGTGTTCAAGGTTTGTTGCTGATCTGGACCTGAGTTCTACCATCTTGAGATCGGGGTTGAAAATAAAATTGGAAATTGATATTGCAACCGAGAGATAATCTCCCACTGTGGTCGCCAATTGTTTGGGAGAAAACTGTTTCTGCTGGTTTTGGTAAATTTGTGTGTGTGGATGAGAAACGCATCTAGACCCTAAACCATGTATTGCGCGAGAGTATTTTTTATTCGAGAGATCAATATGTACAACCCTGGCCTGAACCAAGAAATGTCCGTTCCAGGCTTGCTTCGGTCACAAAGTGAAGGAGAAGGGTTGGTCTTAGGGAGGGAAGTGAAGAAAGTGTTGAGACCAGAATAGTTGATTCTGACGGTGTGGTTGTTTACGACTTGTATCAGAAAGTAGAACTTGCTAGCAGAATGGAAAGCTACCAGGTGATTTCAGGTGATTTCTGGATACTGTGTTGTTCTCTGACCAAAACTTGTTGTTTGGTGGCAATAGGTGAGACCTATTTATACAAGTCGCAACAAAACATACCCTGGTCTCGTAGGAAGTGGAAACGATTGAGTGGTGGACGAAAGGAGTAACGGGTAACGCCTGGAATTTATGTTTCTGTAATGAAGGATACGTTTACACCATTACTTCTTGGCATTACTAACCTCCCCGCTTTATGACACTTTCTTGTAACGGGCGTATTGCACGCCACACACTGTAAAACGCCAGACCAATACCCTGATGAGTATCGCCCCAGTTTGTGACATGTTTTGATGTCACGAGTGTTTTCTTGGAAAACATGAAGCACTTTGCTACGTGTGGCAAGTTAAAATTGAGAGGCTTGCCGCAGTGGCGTTTTGGTGTACGCCAGTGGTATTGCGGCATGGCTCGTGCATGCCAGTGGCACGGTGGTGCAAGTGGCTCTTGGCGTAGCCATGGCCACTGTATTTAGGCGGGTGGTCGCCTAAAAGTTGCCACAAGTCTATCAGTTTGGTGGAAAACTTGGACGGCTGAGATTGCATCTCAAGAGGAAGGGTAGCCGTCGATTATGGATACCTTATGTTGGCGCCTGATAATGGCGCAATGGCACTTTCAGGGAATTCCAGTGGCATTGCGACATGACTGGCATGGCTCGTGCAAGTGGAGCCTGGCGTAGTCATGACCACTGGATTTAGGAGGCTGGTCGCCTAAAAGTTGCCACAAGTCTATCAGTTCGGTGGCAAACTTGGATGGAGGAGACTGCATCTCAGGAGGAAGGGTAGACGTTGATTATGGCACTTTTTGGGCATGCCTGGCATGTCTCCTGCAAGTGGCGCCTGGCGTAGCCATGGCCATCGGATTTAGGCGGCTGGTCGCCTAAAAGTTGCCACAAGTCTATGAGTTCGATGGCAAACTTGGATGGCTGAGATTGCATCTCAGGAGGAAGGGTAGCCGTCGATTATGGCTACATTCTGTTGGCAGTGGCGCCTTTAACGCGCGCTAGCAGCATGGCTGGCGTGGATGGCATGGCTCGTGCATGCCAGTGGCACAGTGATGTAAGTGGCGCCTGGCGTGGCCATGGCCACTGGATTTTTTGGAACGTTGGTGTGGGAACTTTGCCTAAATTAGGTTTTGGCATGTTGAAACCCTGATTAGCATATATGGCATGCCGCATACGGTAGGCGGCCGTGGCATAGTTTTTCATACAAGCGATGCCAAAGTCATGTTGGAGGAGCCATAGGCAGCCCACCATGTAGATAACGTCCACATGAACGAATATTTCCACGAGTGGCAATGGTGTGGCGCATTTTTTAGGGTTTCCTAAGTTCGTACGGCTTGTGGCATGTTGCGGGCCCGAGATTGCATAGTTTTGTGCCACGATTAGGAATTAGGGTTTTGTCCACCGCCACTAGAGTATGGCCGCGCCTAGGGTTCAGGCTAGCCAGGTTGAAGTCCATTGTGAAGCTTGTCACGCACGGAGAGTGGGCTGGCAAGTTTTGGCATGCTGTTGCGGTATGTGGCGCGTTTGGCATGTTACTGCGGCAGAGTGGCATGTTGGCACGCCGATTAATATGTTATTGTGCAAAGGCGCGTTTGGCTTGCCAGTTAATATGGTGGTGTGGCAGGGTGCGGTTGTCCTGCCGATTAACATGGAGGCGTGGCAGGGTGCATTTGGCATTTAATGTATTGTGGCGAGTTTAAAGCGATTTGATTGGCCAAGAAAAGAGGCCAGCCAAGCATGGGAGTGGATACACTTCTTGTGTGAGTTTGGCGGCTTTAGAGCAACCTAATTGGTTGATGAGAAATGGTGCCGACAAGTATGGGCTCAGCCACAACTTATGTGCATGTGGCTAGTTTGAGGAAACCTGATTGGTCGAGGGAAATAGGGCAGGTTTAGGATGGGGTGTGGCCAATGGAAAGTGGCGCCAGTTGGCCTAAGGCATGGCCATACCTCCCTTTGCTGCTGCGGCTCCCTGTTTTCTGATTCTGGGAAATATTTTGCACCTACTAATCCATGGCGGATTAATTACATAGTTTGCAATGACTTACTTTCGACGAGCAAGGTCTGGTATACTGCGCAAGGTGCAAAAGTAACTGATTGAATTCTATGTGTTGACAGAGTTCTTTAAGTTCATTTTCAGAGAGAAGCATGCTTTCTGATTGAATACCTTATGAAAATACCTTATCCTTGATATTTGGAAATTCGTGCTACTCTGCTGCGAGTGAACACAAATTGTCATGCCATATCAACATTAATAGTTCATCCGAGGAACGTAGCATAGAAATCATTCAAAGAAACTTATATTAAGAGAATATAGGCAAGGCGCCAAAATTTACAGAACCTCTGGGATGGACATCAAAAGATAATCAAGACACAGTAAAACCACATACCTATAAACAAAAAATTAAGCAGAAAGCCTTGACGAACAACAGTAGCAACAGCAGCAGAAAAATTTGAGGAGCAACAGTAGAAGCAGCAGCAGTTAATAACAAGGATACAAAAGCAGAGAACAAAGAATGAAAATTTCGAGGAAAGAGAAGGAATGAAATTTATGATTAGAGAATTTTCGCATTCCTTCTCATATATATATGCAAAGAAAAATAAAAACCGCCCCACTACCCAAGAAGAAGTTATTGCAAATAGTGGGGAACGTGCCCTAAAATCTAGGAAAATAGTAAAGAGAAGATGAAGAGAGTAACACGTTTTTTCTTCCCACTTCGACTAACCGCCCAGTAGGAGGAAAAGGGGAAAATTGTAGGTACACATTTCATCTTCCACCACGTGCCCACAAAGACACATGTGGAGGACATGCGGATAAGGGCATCAAGATATGATATCACGCGTGGACAGCCAAGATTCACTTTATCATATCCCTAGAAAGATCTAAGATCTACGACTAGGGATAGTCAGACTGACGCAGACAAGACAGGGGAAGAGGACAGCTGTCTACCGTGGACAGACATCTCAACTACCCGCATTAAATACCCTCAAACATCATACGTGTCAGTCATCCTGTATTGGAAGCGCAGATAATACTGCGTATCCAGACAGAACACGCAGATGCAGCCGAGAACACAAAGACTTCTGCGTGAGTGGCACAAAACACAAGAGGATAAGGTTATAACGGGCTTCAAAAGTGGACCCCACGTAACCTCCATATAAATACCCCTCTCTCCCAAGTGAAGAGGGAGGACGAAAAACATTGAGAGGAGAATAGGAGAGAGACAGAGAGATAGAGAAAGTGTAAGTGAAGTTCCTCCTGCTGCGCAGGCTTATATTGGTCTCAAAGTCATTCGACTATTTCTGTAACCTTCATACATATAATGAATAACCCAAACCCGTAGACAGAGATCTGAGTGATGAATCATATAAGTTAATCGTTTCATCTATTGTCATGCATTTATACTTTATATGTTCAATTCGATACTTATGGTATATCATGTTCGTACATTTTATATTTCATCCACTATTTATCTCATTGCATGAGCCAAGAACAATGATTGTAGTTGATGAGACGAGGAAGAGTATTAGAACTCTGAGTCAAGGATTCGACATAACCTATCCATTCCCTTCAGGCGCAGCTTATTTACTGTATTGTCATGAGTCTGCGCGCATTATTTGTGAATACTCAGATGACACCAGATTTTTGTGTTCATATTACCTATAAAATTATTTATTGTGAACATGATCGCACGAGTTGAACGTGAGGAAGTCCTACAGGTAAGTTCAATGTGAGGAGTTATCCTCTTTCCCCATCCACATTTTTATTACCTGTAAAAAAATAGGATTTTCATGACACTGATTAAAATTTTGCTTTTGTGAAGGCAATTCCTAAAGGTTAAGACGTAGAGAGGATGTTTTGGTGTAAAGATGGCGAAACCAAGCAAAAGTTATGTTTTTCCCCAACAACACTGAAATAGCCATGGCTTTTTGTGCGTCCGTCTAAATCTGTATAACTACTTCCTTTCAGAGAAATTAGATTGGATTTTAGTTTCCAATAATTTCTTCATTTGAAAAAGTTGTTTGTCAAAAAACTGAAACAGCTAAGTCCTATGGGTTCTAATCTAGCTGCTAGATTAGCAGTCCACGTCAGCTAGGACTACCTTCTAAGTCTTATGAGAGTGCTAATCTAGCTGCTAGATTGGCAATCCACGCCAGCCCAGCGCTGAACGGTTCAGCGCCCAGCGCTGTTTGGTTCAGCGCTTTAAATCTCAGTCGTCATATTAAAAGATAAATCGTCTAGCGCTGAACCATTTAGTGAAAAGGTGATTTTTTTAGCGCTGAACCATTCAACGCCTCAATCTCGCTGTTAATTCAACTGCGAGCACATGCTAGGAGAGAGAACTAGTGTTAAATTTTAGGCCACACTTTTTTTTTTTGAATTGCAACACTTAGCTGCTAATCTAGCAGCTCAATCTAGCCCATAGGACTTAGCCTTAGGGAAATTCCTATGGAAATGGCCAAACCCATTTTTTTGTTGAGCCCGGTGGATGGCTAAGGAGGTTTTTCCACTATGGTAAAACATTGGACGGTTGATCATCAACCGCCCGTACTTGAAACACGCGCCAGCTTGTGAAGGTTAAATGCCGGCGTTGGAAGGAGAAGCGCTGGCGTTCGTAACATAAACGCGGCGCTCGAACGTAGAGCGCTGGCGTTTTTGCTGCAAATGCCAACGGGTAGTTTTTTAAATTTCAAATTTCACTTTTCATCTCCATAAATTACCATCATCTTCAAAAAATTCACGCACACCAAAATTCACTCTTGAATTTTCTCTTCTAAGATTTATTTCAGTTTTTAGATTATTGTTGGTGAAGTGGATGAAAAGGCGATCACACTTTTTTGCGATGCAAAAATTGAAGCTGTTGTTTCTAAGATATGTGGGAGTTTTAAAAAGATTGAAAATTGTAAGAGGGAAGTGCAGGTTTTTGAAGTTGATCCAAGAAAATATTCCTCTAAAAGGCAAAGAAGAGCTCCAATTTTGAAAATTAACAACAAAAAATTCAAAAACAAATGCGAAACTGTCAAAGAGCGCTTTGAATGGAAGATACGTCAAATGAAGATAAACAGGAGGCCAAAACTTGTACTTGATTTATATTGAAGTTGTTAGTACGCTTTATTATTGCCTAAGTTTATATCTTGTTAAAAGAATTGGCATCAATGAATGAAAATATCTAGATTTTAAAATAGATTTCCAATTCAGATTAAGAGAAATTTATTACAATTTAAACTTGCAAATAACATCAAACTACATTTTAATAAACCTCAACAAAAACATCAAACTACATCAAAGCCAGCGACATTCTCTTTGTAGAGTTCATAGCATTCAGAATGCTTAAACTCTCTTCCGCTTTCTTCAGTAAACTTGGTACGAGTGATGGTTTTCTGTAAAACAAATAAACAACAAGTTCATATATTTATGATGCAGTTGAGTCCATGAGGAAAAAGGTAAGATACTCACCAGTTCGTCGTTGGATAATCTAAAATTGCTACGGTGAACTATCCACAAAACTTATGTATAATGTTTGACTTCCTTAGTGATGAATGCAACTCTTAGTTCTAGGCTCAAACTGTTTCTTATGGTTTCGTTCCGCGATGCTACGAAATGTCCTAATACTCTTTCCCAGAAATAGTCACTGTTCATTGGTCTCCTCATACGATGCAACCAAGATCGAATAAGAGTAACATCTTCTTCCATTATAAAGACCGGGAAAGGCATTCGAGTGCAGTATAGACGTGCTTGAGATGGACCATCTTTTAGAATTCTAAAACACGCTTCGTAACGAAAAGGTTTACCGTGAGCTTCCTCCCAATCATCAAGAGCTGTTTGGATCACTTCTTCTTCAGTTACACCGCTGAACTTTTCTCGATCAATTTTCATTACCAGAGCAAGAAATGGTTGGAATGCAAGCCCAATAGATTGAAAACGAGCACGCAATCGATGAGCATCTCGGTTACCTGGGTTTCCCGTCAGTGAGATGAACATTGGAAAACCGTTCTCCCAAGAACCATCTTGAAATCCCATACCATTGATTACCCTATGAAAAAATATGTTTTGCATATAGTTATATCATGTTCTTCAGTAAACTTGGGACCTTTCTAACAGATATTTCTGCAGAGTAAGAGAGATTAAGAGTTTTAGAAAAGAAAAAGAAGAAGAAAAAGTGATTTTGGAGATGGGAAGAATGGAGTTTATAGGTAGAGAAACAAAATCGAGTCGTTGGAAATTTAACCGTTGGCGTTTGTAGTAAAACCGCACGACTTTACTACAACCGCCCGTTTGAATTACCATAGGAGTTGGCATTTGTAGTAAACCCGCGCGACCTTACTAAAACCGCCCCTTTGAATTACAAACGCCTATTTTTTGTTATAAATACAACACTAGGTTTTATTCTCTACCAAACCAACAGATTTTTTTCTCAACATCCACCATGTTTTCTAAAGGCAAAGCGAAGCAAATATTATGTGTTGAAGCAAAAGAGGTTTGTCCATTATGTTTCATGGATAACCACAGTCTTATGCAATTCCCTTGGATGTATTCAAAGTGTCCGCGAGAAGGTTGTTCACGCATCATAATGGTGATTGAATCACAACCGGAAAAGCTCAGGTATTTGCAATGTCAAGATCCCAACTGTCCAAAGGAACCACATATGCTAGATAATGCTATGAATATTAAAAAACAAGAAGAAGAAAAGATTGCAACACTCTGCAAAAACTTCAAACTTAAAGCCAAATTGAAGAAGGAGTTATTACACTGCAAGCATTGTGGATATGGAGATCTCGAATACGAAAATTGTCCACAGAGAATCAGTGGATGCTCAAAGCACGATTGCAAGACTTTTATGCATTTGCGGACTTCTTCAGAAGAAGACACATATGGAAGGCATTTCTGAGAATGTCCTAGGTGTTTGTTGGTGGAGTGGGATAATTGAAGTTGAAGGACAAATCGATGAATATGGTATTATGTTATTTAGTTTGTTGTTTATTTTGTGTTATTACGATTATCTAAAACCAAACATATGGATATATTCACATTTACACCATCAATATCATAAGTAATTTAAATTTTTCCTGGATTAAACATTGCACCATCAATCTCATAAATAAAAACATACTTCATTGAACAACCACATCATACATGAGAATAAAAGAAAAACATTAGATTAAAACAATTACCACATAGGCGTCAATTCTCGGCGGGTGGTGGAATTCTTAGTGCGATGTAGGGATTGTATTTGTTGAGCACCCTAAGAATGTTGAAACAATCATAGAAGTCGAAAGGACGACCGCGGTGAGATACTGCCCACATCGCCAGAGTTCTGGGTTCCACTTCATGTTCGGCTTCACCGTTGAGCTTATTTTTGTGATTCTCCATTAGTTGAGCAACGAATTCTGATACATTACAACTAATTACACTAAAACGATACGCCAATCCGTGACAATCACGCCCATTAATGTTCATTGTTTCAGCGACGAACATTTCATAAACTTTCTCCCAGAACGTCGATTGGGATACATTCCTATCGATAGCAGCAACATCTTGTGTGTGAAAAATGTAGGTTCTGCAAATAGCTAAATCCTCTTGTTGAGTGAATCTAACACCACGAACTCTGGGAGGGATTTTTGTAGATGATTTGAGAGTGAAGAATGTGTAGAATGTGTGAATTTAGAGTTGAAATGAGAAGTATTTATAGAACTCAAAAATTATAGACGTTAGATAACAAGAGTTTTCAGCCGTCCAGATTCAGCCGCTGGCGCTTTTACAAAAACGCGGCGCCTTAAGTAAAAACGCTGGCATGGAAAGTAACAACGGGGCGCTGGATTGACAAGCGCCAGCGTTGGTGCCAAGCTCGCCCGCTCTTTCATCAAGTGCGCGCTACATGTTCCATCTCACTCAACAAATCAACAAATTTGTTGGTTTGTACATCCATTTTTCATGTTTGTTGAGTCCATAGTGGAGCAAAATCAACAAACTTGAAGTTTGTTGAGTCCATCAGAACTGCTTTTACCTTTTAGAAAAAGCTAGTGGTAGAGGGGTGCCTATAGTGATAGTCTGGGGTGCCTATCCAAAATTCCCTTGCGAAGGCAAGCTACATGAAGATTTCCGAAAGTCCAAAATAAATAAGTTATTCCAAGTGCTAAACTGCCCCAATACTTTGGTATGACATTTCAATTGGTGTCTGTGATGCTATTGCCGAAACCTTTTTGTGATTTTTATCTGCAAAACAAAAAAGACACATTTTTGCGAGAACTGCTTCCTTAACATTTTTTTTTTCAAGTTACAGTTTAGTTGCATAACACCCATAAAACCCACTAACTCTAGCTAGAACGCCAGATAGTAAGTATTCTACTGGAGAGAGGGGTTATCAAAGTGGAATGTCTAAAAATTACTCAAACGGATAGAAAGGGATTATCCATTTGTTTACAGGAGTATCAAAAATGGCCGAACAGGGATATCTTTTCTCAACAGTGGAAGTTCGTTGTCATCAATGCCTTAACTTATCCGCCGCTACAGAACTTCAAAATGCCAAAGCAGGGATATATTCTTCCGTCAGTCTACGTTACTTTTTCTCGCCTCAGTTCATTCATGCTACTGAAACTTCAGGCCCTTGATGCATCCTTTCCTTTGCGTTCCTTGCCTATAATTTTTTTTAAAACATTATTGTTAGTGCCCGAAGGGGATATTTGAGCCAGTAGGTCGATCCGTGATGGTAATCATGTTGCCCTAGAACTGTAGGGAATTTAATACCGAGTATTGAGACTCATAACTCTACAGGTTTACCTGATATTCCCAATCAGTTCGACAGGTTATAAAAGCGAGCATAGCTGTCTGTATAAGAGATCCAGTTAATATTCCAATCCAAAGTCCCCTGCCCCCGTAATGTAGATGAAAACCCAACAAAACGGCTACAGGAATTCCAGCAAGATAAAATGCTCCTAAATTTACATAAGCACCTATATGCTGCCACCCGCACCCTCTAGCAACACCTAAAGAATACACAGAATAAAAGTTTCAGAACCCAAAGAAATTCTTGGGTATGGCTGTAAAGAATGAATAGTTGAACACCTAAATTATGAGAGTAGTATCACGAACCTGAGAGGACACCTTGTAGGCTGTCCACTATAACAGACACACAAATTAAGGGTACCATGTCTGTCACGTAGTCTACAACTTCCTTCTCATTGCTGTAAGCATATCCCATAATATTACGACAAGCAAAGAGCCCCACGCTTATTACAACCAACTCAATTAGCGCAATAATCATCACGGAGCAGACAGCCAAACGCGCAGCTTGTGGTCTCCCAGCTCCTAATTCATTTGAAACTCGAGTGCTACAAAATGAAGAAGTGTATATTTTTGTATACATAAATTATTATTCTTGACACACCACCCTGATCTGGGATCATCTCCATTTAGATCCCTTTAGTGCAATGGTGGAAGAAAAGAGGCCTGAATGGATGTGAACTCCATGAAAGAAATGAGCAAGTTTAGATAGCAACAAAATGCGCAAAGGCAAGCAAGTGGAGAGCAAACCTTACAGCAGCAGCAATTCCATACGGTATCATATAGACCAACGAAATAGTCGTAAGGCTGTTCACAAAGATAACAAGAACTTAATTGCATTGATCAATTGCAGGAATGGAAGTTGCAAAATTTATAACTAATAGGAAGCGTCCAGAATTGACTGAATCAAATCATACCATATGGAGAGTACTGAGGTTTCGAGTTGTGGCTTAGGTAAAAGTCCAGATAGAAGGATTAATAACTCAAATGACCACCATTCCAGACTACAGCCATCAAAACAGCAAAACTGTTATGAAACTAAGAAATGAGAGAGAGAGAGATAAGGAAAAGCTTAAAATTTCATTAACAAATCAATGACAGGGATTTTACCAAATCATTACAGCAGAAGGAACCGATATACGTAAGAACTCTCCACACCCTTGAAATGCTTCCTTTGTTAGGGACGTACGAGTTAACTCACATGAGGGAGAATATGCCACATATAATCCGAGAAAGACCACATTGATCCAGTATGATATACCAATTGCTAAACCAGCTCCAATACTTCCCAACCCAGATTTATAAACTAAAACCCAACAAAGAGGTATGTGGATAACTGCTGCAATTGAAGTACTTAATAGCATGGGAATGATTAGACTCTGAGATTGGAAATATCTCATTAGCGGCTGAAGAGCTGCATAAGCAAATACTGCAGGGATCAAACTTGTCGCATATTTGCCAGCTTCAAGTGCGATTAAGGGGTCTTGACCTGTGAAAGTAAGTAGTTTCCCAATCGAAACCCATAGGAGAGCAATTGGGATGCAAACCAAGGTAAGAGAGATTGTTGCACTCCAAGTATAAACCCCTAGTTTTCGATATTGCTTTGCGCCAAAAGCTTGTCCTGATAGAGTTTCCAATCCACTTGCCATTCCTAGCTGGTTGTCATGTAAAAAGATAGGCGTCAGCAATGTAAAATTCAGAGAAACCAACATACTTCAACCTCTTTACACAGATAACAAATGTAAAATGCAGTATGCACCACCTTTGACATAACAGCAGTTACATTGAACAATAAAATTTCATGTCAAAAACTAGAAATTTCGCTCGACCCACAACCATTCGTTTGCACCAACTTTGGGACACTATGAATATGATAGATAGAGCACCTACAGAAATACACCCAACTAATCCATTACATTGAACAATCTCATAGGTGCCTTTCTAATAGAAAATTGGAAATGGTAACACAGAGGGGATGAGACCCACCTACACCATGCCCTCAGCCAAATAATCATTTGTCTATCACTATATACAAATAAAACTTGATGCAACAGAGAAGTTCAATTCTTCTCTTCTAATTCTAATTAACCACTAACCGTGTGACAAGTGATGATTATTCACGGGCTCCTTGGCAACAATACAAATTCAATTTTCCGCTTATTGTTTTTTTGCAATCAAAATTTCCATACTACTGCAACAGGAACAGGACTAGTTTGCCATGACAATGATAACAATTATAACAGAACCTCTATAGGACAGAGCAAATAGTTGCGTAATAAGTCATTTTCAGGTGCAAATAATCAATACGCAATAAAAATAAGATTGACAAAGATTTGATTGATGATTGGATTGGGATAGGATTACCATAAGGCTGAAACCAGTAACACCACAAAGGGAAGTAGCAAGGGCAGCACTAGATAAAGAAAGTTCACCAAGATGACCAACCATCATCATAGATACAACTTGTAATAGATACATAGATAAGGTAACAGCAACCATTGGACCGCCAATATAACTTGCAACCTTTGCTTCTTGCACAAACACACCCCATGTAAACCCAATCTCTCTTCTTGAATCTTCTCCTACCTTCAATAACCGTGCTTCCTCCTCCATATCTCCCTTCATTCTCTATCCCTTTTTTTTTCCTCCAAAACAAAATCAAAGACGCGGCAGAGAAAGAAGAGAAGAAGAAAGGAAAGACCTCTTTTAGAGACAAGACGAGACTAGTCTTTATCAGAAGAAAACTCCTTTCTTTGCCGATTTTCTTTTTTATTATGTTTTCCTCAGGGAATTTGTCCTTTTTCGTACTACTCGAGATTCAACAATTTTTGTTGTTTATCGGAACAAAGACCGACAACACTGCGTTAATTATAGGATCACGGGACTTGTTGATTGTTTGGCCTTTCGCTTTTTGTCTGGCGCTCGGACCCCCGGATAATTGTGCCCGAATATACTTATCTATATCTACTCAGGATTCTGATCTCAATAACCCACCAATATATCAAACAGCCATGGCCCATGGTGGTAAACCATGCGATGTGCTTGTGTTCCTAATTGCGCCAAACTCTCAGTGCGCACTTTCAGTTGCTGTCTGGAGCGTGGGTGGGGCAGCAGCATTTGAAAGGAACACTATTTGGGACCAGGTGGCTATTAAAAGTTAGCCTCTTTAAGCTTCACCTTATAGGAAAGACAATGTAGAGTTGTACTCTGAATTTGTTTGGTGATATAAGTATGATCAAAAGTCTAGGAGGTTAAATCATTGGGGATGGACTACATTTTAACTTTCATGAATAAAATCAATAAAATACTTTTCAACTGTTATTTTTAGTGGGGTTGACAATCCGACCAACCATCGACCATGCCGAGTTCATTGAAAAATCATGCCAGCAGGTACAGTAAAAATATTTCTCAATTAATTTTTCATAAGTAATTGTAGAGTTTTTTTTTTTAAAAGACAATAAAAATAAATAAATATTAAATTACAAGTACAAATACAAGGACAGTTTAGCCATTACAAAAATATATGGATAAGGGGTTCTTCATTTTACTTCAAAATGATCTATTTTGTTTTGTTCAATATCCGCAATTAATTTCCACATCCCAATCGTAGGTTCATTCAAAACTAAAAGCTATTTCACGTAGAAATTACTTCCAATGTAATGGAAAATTCCTTTTCACGGTATCTAAAATCCAGGTTCAAGCCTTAGAGAGATCATTTTAATGCATAGAGATATTTTATGCAAGTTTTTCCATTCGATATATTCATCACTATGATTCTACAAATTTTCCTAGGGCTCCCAAATAGTATACTACGGCCATGGGACCCTCCCATAGTATTGACATATTATCTATTTTGTTATTCCTTTATTTTTCTAACAAAAGATCATTGGAAATTATTATATAAATATATTTACCCCTAGGTAAAATATAATTATCTGGTTTTACGTAGGTGTAAGTCGGGCCAGACTCGTCTCCTAATCCAAGCCAGACGTGGGGCCTTATATTAGCTACCTAAAAAGCCCGTCAGACCGGGCCAGCTAAGTAAAAACACTTATTTTGAGATTCAAAGCCCATTCTATTAACCAGGTCAAGCAGCGAAATATGCTATGAGCTTTTTGTACTTTTTAAAGTTCTGTAGTAAATGATTTAGTTCATGTTTGGAATTTGGAGATTGAATGAACTAAGCTTAAAACAATTGTAAGTAGTTAATATTTTAGGGTGTTCTTGTATCTATCCTCATGAAATACTAACGGTACCCCATCAGTTAGTTATGTTAATTAAAATTTGGTTAACATGAAAATTATGACATTTTCTCGAAATTTTGATACTAATACCCCTTTCAAAATTATATAACCATAAGTAACCCTAAATAATTATAGTATATTTTTGTATACGCCTGTAAAAAATCCCTACAAAATCTTTTTTTCTTTCAAATATAGAATATAATTTTAATTGTGCGATTAATTGTGAGAATATATGATAAGAAAGAATACTATTTTATTGAAGATCATGAAAAAACCCTAGGTAAATAATTATTGTATGTTATATGTTATATAATCTCATTCGGGAGGTCTAGAAATTCATATCATGTCTTACAGACCCTTAGATCAAATTATGATTGGTCCGATTCTAAGATAATTATGTCTTCGGATAGCTTTCTACCAAACCCAAATCAAATTCACAAGCTTTTATCAAGTTCATCCCTAATTTCTAAGAATAAAAGATCACACTATAAGCTCTAATCAAATTTTGCCCATCAACGGAGTGTTCTATATCCATATGCCTTACGATCAAGTTACAAACAAAATTAAGCCACACCCACTGTCAAAGGAGTCTAAATTAACAAATGCCTATCAACTGAGTGTTCATCGTCCATATGCTTTATGATCAAAGTTACAAACAAAATTAAGCTAAACCCACTATCAATCAAGTCTAAATTAATAAGAATTATGAATGTTTTAAGATTCTAAAATAATAAGTTAAGAAAAAATTAACCAGATTTAGGCACAGATTTTAAGGGTGAAGGAGATTAGGATAAAGCATAAAGAATTTTAATCCAAAATCTGAAATTTTCATCAATCCCTTGGGAAGATAGGACAAGAAGAACAAAATCTGAAATTTTACAGTTAAGAGGGAAGAAGAACAAGATCTGAAATTTTCATCAGTTCCTTGGGAAGATAGGACATAAGATGGATTTGCGTTCGTATTTCGTTTTAATGTTTAGGGGTATACAAATTTTGCGAATCTGATGGATAGGTCTATAAATGTTGGGATATATAGATAAAGGGGTACCGTTAGTATTTTATAAAGAACACCATATTTTAAATGTAGAATGAAATGACAATAAGAATTTTAATCCAAAATATAACTAAAATACACAATAATTTACTTTAATGTAAACCTAAAACTCTTGAGAATATTCAAACGGATACCAGGTCGGGGGGAGGGGGGGGGTTATACAGGTACCACGACCAAGGTATTAAGTGTTTAGGAAAATCCTGAGCCTACCCATTTAAAATGAAAATGAACCAGAGCATGCCAAGCGATTTATAACGAGCGGTAATAGACTTTGAGCTCCTATTGGTCCAGGCAGGCTGAGTATTTTCGGGTATTATTTACAACCCTAATTTTATGATTTATTTATCTTTTACTTATTTAATTAAATTATTTGTTATTTTACTTAATATTTCTTAGAAGAAGAAGGATCCACTCACATTTCTATTTTCACATTATCTCGAACTTTGGTCGTCTTTTTGAAGAATAAAACCTAAACGATATTGGATCTTAAGATAATATTTTAAGGATATTTTCTCTTACAAAGTTTTATGTTCCAACCAAAAATAAATACATTATGCGATACAAAACCTCACAACTCTACCGTTCTTAATTTTAACGGTTGAAAATTCGTTAATTTTCAACAACTAATTTTCAAAGTAGTGGATAACGGTGTGTATATGTTTAGCAATGTGTTGATTTTTTGTAGGAATTTAAAGCTTTGTAAGAGAAACATATCCCTAGAATACTAACATCAAAAAAATTTTCATTTAATTTTATTTAAATGATAATTAAAAAAAATGCCAAAGGTGTGAGCTGGTGTGACAATAAAAGTGTGGGTAGATCTTCACTCATTTTTTAGTCGACTAATTTGAAAAATTCATTTAATCATATTTTCTTCGAAATTACATAAATATTTTGTATTTGCACCAGGAAAATTTAATGAAGGAAACCAAAACCAGATAGTCTCAATTAATTAAATTTTAAATACATTAAATTCTAAATAATTAATCACTTAAATTAACCAAAGTATAATAGTTTATATAAATTTAAAAGAAACAAAGCGAATGAAATAGATAAGGGTCCGAAAGAAATTAAACCAGAAAAAACTAAATCAAATGTTAAGTTGAAAGATGAATGTATGTAATGAGCTCATGTGAGTGTGTGATTTTTTCTTTTACCTTTTTAAGTGCGTGATCCATAAATTAATTACAAAATAAATGAAAAAGAAAAACATATCAAAGAGAATGTGAAACATTATTTGGACGGGTTGAGGACAACATTTTTTACTTTATTTCGTGTAAGAGCCAGAATTATAGGGTTAAGATCCTCAATCAAAAGGAAATAAACTACCAAAATATTGTTAAGGATACAACTATCAACATAATTGTAGCTGATCCTCTGCAAGATTTTATCTCCTCATGCCTCAATTAACGCAATTAATTGTGTAATTGTAATATTCTCATTCATTGTAAATTGACCATATTTTGGGTATGTAATCTCCATATATTGTTGCATATATCCGACAAGTTAAGAGTGGAAAACATTACCTAGAATATCTAGTTCTGTTTTGGTATCAGAGCTAATGGGAAAGGGAAGTTTACGGCTTTTGCTAACATGACATGAATGGCAAAACTCAAACTTTTTATTAGAAACAGGAAGAGAAAAATTCTTGATAACTTTCAAAACCGTACGCAGCATTGGATGGCCAAGACGTTGATGCCAGATTGGAATTGTAGGTGAGACAAGAGCAGTTGGTGAAGCTTTAGCAATCTCTCGTACACCATCAAGTATGTATAGCCCATTTCTACTGCTGCCTCGCAATAGGATTGTCTTGGTGAGTAAATCCTTCACAAGAAAGAAACTAGAGTGAAACTCAAAATAAACTTGATTATCTTGACAAAATTTTGAAACCGAAAGCAAGTTTGTTTTGATTTCAGGGACATGGAGCATATTATTGAGGGTAAAATTTCTATTATTATGTGAGAATGAGGCATTACCAATATTTTCAATATGTAACGCATTACCATTAGCTCTTCTATTTCTGATAAGCCTTTGAGCTTAGTTGTATCTGACTTGTGGGTTTCCCCAACTGTTTCAAGAACTGGGTATCGATATTACATGCTTTTACTTGATGTTTTTTCTCATTATACCTGGATATATCCCCTAGCTAGAAAGTCAGATGCGTTGCCTGTGTTTATACAGTTCAAAAAGCTAATAGAACATCAAACTGAACACAAAATAAAAGTGTTTCAATCTGATAATGGAGGAGAGTATAAGAAGTTTACAGCTCCTAAACAGCTCAGGTGTTGTCCACAGATTTTCATGTCCTCATACATCCGCTCAAAATGGCCTTGCCGAACGTCGTATCAGACATATCACTGAATCAGGTATTGCTTTACTCTTTCATGCTTCCATGCCTAATTCGTATTGGTCAGATGCTTTTACCACTGCTTGTTATCTTATTAATCGTATCCCAGCTTCACAACATGAATCTAAATCACCTTTAGAGCTTTTACACAACAAGAAACCAGATTTTTCTCTTCTTAAAGTCTATGGTTGTCTCTGTTACCCATGTCTAATGCCTTATGTGTCAAACAAACTAGAACCAAGATCTCTTCCTTGTGTGTTTATTGGATATAGTGGTGCACACAAAGGATGTCTATGTCTTCATGTACCAACAAACAGGATCTACATCTCTCGTCATGTCAAGTTTGTTGAAACTGAATTCCCATTTGCTGCCAAGCAATAGGTAAGCTCCTCTGAAACTCAACATTCTCTACAATCTACTAAATTACTTACATCACACACTTTTATAAATCCCTCTTTAACAGTTGAACCTAATACAGCTCAGCAAGGTCCAATTGATGTTGTTATTCAACAACCTCGAGTGTTAGAACAAAGTGTACAATCCTCAGCAGTCCCTATACCATCTACATCAGTTCAGGGAGCAGATGATAGATCAGTCCCTATTGAGAATATAGTTGTTCAGTCGCAAAGACCACCACAGCAGCACACCATGGTGACAAGAGCAAAGGATGGCATCTGAAAACCAATTAAGAAACTCTGCCTAGCTACAACAAAACATCCTTTGGAGCTACCTGAGTTTATGGCTCCGTCTTGTTACACTGAAGCCTCTAAAGATCCTAACTGGCGACCTCCAATGGACAAAGAAATCAATGCTCATATACGCAATGGAACGTGGAGTTTAGTTCCTTATGAGAAATGGATGAACATCATAGGTTCTAAATGGGTTTTTAGAGTAAAACAAAAACCAGATGGCACCATTGATGTACGAAAAGCTCGGCTAGTAGCTAAGGGTTACAATCAAAGGGAAGGGTTTGATTATGCAGACACTTTCAGTCCTGTCATAAAGCCTAGAACTATTCGTCTTGTGATGTCCATTGCAGTCACACATGGCTGGAATATGCGTCAATTAGATGTTCAAAATGCTTTTCTCCATGGGGTACTAAAAGAAGAAGTGTTTATGAAGCAACCATCTGGATATGTGGATCCAGATTATCCAAATCATGTATGCAAGTTGAACAAAGCCATTTATGGGCTCAAGCAGGCACCACGTACATGGTACTCCAAGCTCAGCACCCATCTGACTAGCCTTGGTTTCAAAAGCTCAATTGCAGACACCTCTCTATTCATACGACAGTCACATAATGATATCACCTATGTGCTTATTTACGTTGATGATATCGTCATCACAGGTTCAAATCAGTCACTTATCAACAAACTTATTACTGACTTGAATTCTGCTTTTGCAGTCACAGACTTAGGTGAACTCAGTTACTTCTTAGGAGTAGAAGTGATCAAACAAGGCAACTGTGTGCTACTCAGTCAACAGAAGTACGTCTCTGATCTTCTCAAACGTACGAAAATGGAGGGAGCAAAGCCAGTAACTACAGCACTTGTAGTAAATGCAAAAATCAGCAGACAAGGAACTACACGATTTGCAGATCCAACTTTATACCGCAGTGTGTGTGGAGCATTGCAATATCTTCATCTGACCCGTCCAGATGTTGTTGTGGCTGTCAATAAAGTGTGTCAATACATGACAGATCCTTTTGAAGAACATTGGGAGCTTGTGAAAAGAATTTTACGGTACCTAAAGCACACTGTGAATTATGGCTTAGTGTTACGACCATCATCTGACACTCAATTACATGCTTATTCCGACTTTGACTGGGCCGGTAATTTAGACGACAGAAGATCAACTAGTGGGTTTGCCATCTACTTTGGAGGAAATCTTGTCTCATGGAGTGCCAGAAAACAGAAGACTGTTTCAAAATCAAGCACGGAGGCTGAATACAGGGGTATTGCTATTGCTACTTCTGAGTTAATGTGGCTTCAATCTCTTCTAAAAGAACTAGGCATTACAGTTCAATCACCCCCGTTGTGGTGTGATAATCTTGGAGCCACGTATCTAACCGCCAATCCTGTGTTTCATGCTCGTATGAAACACATTGAAATTGATTACCACTTTGTCAGAGAAAGAGTGGCGAATAAACAGCTGCAAGTCAAGTTCATCTCTACCAAAGACCAGGTTGCTGACATTTTTACGAAGGGATTGGCTAACTCACGGTTTGATTCGTTGCGCAACAAGTTGAATATTCGGCAAACTCATGCACAACTTGAGAAGGGATGTTAAGGATACAGCTATCAACATAATTGTAGTTAATCCTCTGCAAGATTTTATCTCCTCATGCCTCAATTAACACAACTAATTGTGTAATTGTAATATTCTCATTCATTGTAAATTGACCCTATTTTGGGTATGTAAATCTCTATATATTGTTGCATATATCCACCAAGTTAAAAGTGGAAAACATTACCTAGAATATCTAGTTCTGTTTAATATAACAAATTTGCATGTGCTTTGGTGATGGCATCAGTTTACTGGGGCCAGTAAGCTGCTACCCCCTATTATCAACGTAGAAACAAAACCACAAACCATCCGCGGTTCAGTAGAGATATTTGTTCAGGCGGAAGACTATATGCCACACATGGCAGTAGCACGATACATAGACTGTCAATTACTGTAGCCCGTACCAATAAAATTCACATCAAATGGTACACCCCAAACAAAGTAGTGACTCCTATTAGCAGCCTAGTAGCTAGAATTCATCCAAACTATAAGACTGATCTAAATCAGCTATTGATCACAATATTGGTTTTCTATCGACGTGATCGAATTGACAACTGGAAGTTGCAATTTTCTTTCTTCTCTCACTGTCGGCAAACACCATGCTTATTTTCGGTTAACGGAAATCAATTGGATATCTAGATTCTAGAACTAGAAATTGAATTGGCGTACAGGGAGATAGCAGCAGCAGTAGACTTACCATAACACTGAAGCCGGTAACAGTGCAGATTGAAGTTGCCAGGGCGGTGCTAGATAGAGACAATTCATCAACATGACCAACCATCATGATTGATATAACTTGCATGAGCTTTAGAGCTAAAGCCACACCAACCATTGGACCAGCAACGTAACCTGCCTTCTTCCCCTCTTCTGCAAGCACGCCCCATGTGAATGATCTCCTCTTCTTCCTCTCCTAGTAATTTTTTCACATCATCTCGCCTTTCTCCTTTGTTCAATAGACCTTCCTCCATCTTTATCCCTCTTTTCTTCAAAATCACAAGAATGTAATGTTCATATCGATGAGAGACCAGGAGTATAAATTGTTTGACTTTATAATTAGTTCACATTTCAATGTCGATAGGTCCAAGGGATCGGATCCCGTATTAGGTTGCTAGCTACTTGCTTCCATGATGTCTTCTGCATTGAATGTCTTTCAGCTCGTGCTTATTTTATTATATTACTGCATTTTACAATACAAGTCCATAACGTAACTTTGTAGTTGGCCGCCTTTATAAGGAGTAGTTGCAAGGAAAAACGCTAGGAAAAAATAACAAACAAACAAATTTGTTGATAGCTTTGCCAGCGAGAATGTCTTCCTCCGTGCAAAAAGCCATCCATTTGTATCATTTAGCAATTTTTTAGTCCCAAAGATTGATTTTTTCCAACCCTATTTTAACCACATAAAACGGTTAAACTTTCGAGAGTACTCCGTTAGGTCTTTCCTTCTTGAGGATATTCTCACATATCCGTTAGGTTAAATTTTTTTTTACAATCGACATAATTTTTCAATGCTGATTATTGTTGTCGCTATGGTTTTTTAATACCAACTGCAATAGTCGGCATTGAAAAACTATGCCGACTGCAATAATGGACATTGAAAAATTATGCCGACTGCAATAAATATATTCTCAAATTTGTGGGATATCCCCCAATTTTCCCACTTTTATAAAAGGGGATACTAACGATAAAAGGTACACAAATTCATATATTACTAAAACAATCTCGATTATTGAATCTATGAATTGGTATCAACCATGCTAATATAAGTATCGCCATTATCAATGGTTTATTTCAAACACTTTATGTTCTAACCAGTTGAAGTGTAACATATTACGGTAATAAGGGCCCATTTTCATTATTAGCCATGACTTACTACCAATGTAGTTGATTTCGGATCTCCGTTTTATTTCTGTTGTGACCGAGACATTGGGACAATTTTAACTCTATGAAATTATAGTGAAATATCGATGTAAAGTTCGAAAACTGTTTCCCCATGTTATATCACTAACATGTATGTCAAGTGTTTTGAGCAATTTGCACCCGTTAAATTTGTATAATGTAATAATGAAACAACACCATTCTCTTTATACAAAATTAATTAAACAATAAATAATAGTTTAAAACTTTTAGTAAATGTAAACAAACTTAAGGGGTTGGTGTTAGAGCACTGCTCGGTCGAACTCGCAAGCGTTGTTATCTCAAGCTTGTAAGTCAAGTTTAGTTTATCAAAATTGTAAGTCTTGATTTCTAGTCTATTTATAGCTATGTTTCAGATTATGATGGAATGTGTAGTTGAGCTTTAGACTTCGCGACGCTCATCGATTAAAGACGAAGATCTACTGAGGAGAGCTTGGAAGAACTTCATCAACAAAAGGTATGCGGAGACTAAAACTTATCTATCACTCAGAAGTTCATTCTATTATATCTCCTAATGAGACTAAGTCGTATATCAATATAGACTTTTATATTATACACATTTGATATTTCGAGCTGAGTATAACTCGCTTATCAATTTCTTGAAATATATGTTGCAAGCTTTTTGCTTTAGCTACGTTCATCATTATTCTTGACGAGTTTAGTTGGAAACAATTTATTTGTTGGAAACTAAATAATGAGTCAAAAGATGATCACGTGGAAATTACCTTGAAACATCTTACATGATTTGTGTGAGACAATCATTTGATGTCGACTCGGAAAGTTTCGTATTGATCATTCGATCACTTGAAAATTACATATAAGCTAATGGTATGTGTGAGACAGCTATTGTTTTTTTCAAAGGATGTTTCAATGATTGAAATGGAGTTTATAACAATTAACCTTTGTCTGGTGTTTTGTGGGTGAAAACTATTTCTGCTGATTTTGGTAATTTTGGGTGTGTGGATGAGAAAAAAATCTTAACCCAAAACAATGTACTGCACGGGAGTACTTTTGATTCGAGAGATCAATCTGTACAATCCTGGCTTAAACCGAGAAATGGCTGTTCCAGTCTTGCTTCGGTCACAAAGTGAAGGAGAAGGGTTGGTCTTAGGGAGGGAAGCGAAGAAAGTGCTGAGACCAGAATAGTTGATTCCGGAAGTGTGGGTGTTTCGTGACTTGTATCAGAAAGTTGAACTGGCTAGCTGAATGAAAAGCTATCAGATGATTTCTGGATGTTGTATTGTTCTCCTGACCAAAAAAATTGTTGTCTGGTGGAAATAGGTGAGACCCATTTATACAAGTCGCAATAAAACGTACCCTGGTCTCGTAGGAAGTGGAAACGATTGAGTGGTGGAAGAGTAATGTGTAACGTTGGGATTTATGGTTCCATAATGAGGGAGGTGGATCCGCTCACGCCATTACTCTTTGCCATTACTAACCGCCTCGCTTTATGACACTTTCTTGTAACGGGCGTATTGCACGCCGCACGCTGTAAACCGCCAGACCAATACTCTGATGAGTATCCCCCAGTTTGTGACACGTTTGATGTCTCTAGTGTTTTCGTGGAAAACATGTAGCACTTTGGTATGTGTGAAAAATTAAAATCAAGAGGCTTTCCGCAGGAAAATAACATGTGATGCTAGTAGGCTCGTCTTGGCTGGTTGGCTGAAACTTTCCACAAGTCTGCCAGTTCGGTGGAGAACTTGGATGGATTAGATTGCATCTCATGAGGAAGGGTAGTCGTTGATTATGGCTACCTTGTGTTGGCGCCTGATAATGGCGCAGTGACGTTTTTGGTGCACGCCAGTGGCAATGCGGCATGGCTGGCATGACTTGTGCATGCTAGTGGAACGGTGGTGCAAGTGGCGCCTGGCGCAGCCATGGCCACTAGTTTTAGGAGGCTGGTCGCCTGAAAGTTGCCACAAGTCTGTCAGCTCGGTGGCGAACTTGGATGGCTGAGATTGCATCTCATGAGGAAGGGTAGCCGTTGATTATAGGTACCTTCTGTTGGTGCCTGACAACTTTGTCTAAATTAGGGTTTAGCACGCTGAAACCCTAATTATCATATATGGCACGCCACATGCGGTAGGTGGCATGTTTAGCATGTTTGGCATGCCGTTTTGCATGTGCGCCTGGTATGGGTTTCTGGCCTGTTTGGCATGCCGATTGGCATGTGCGCCTGGTATACGTGTCTGTCTTGTTTGGCATGCCGATTGGCATGTCCGCCTGGCATGCGCGTCTGGCATGTTTGGCATGCCGATTGGCATGTGCGCCTGGCATGCGCGTCTGGCCTATTTGGCATGCCAATTGGCATGCGCGTCTGGCGAGTTTGGCATGCCGCTTGGCGTGTGCGTCTGGCATGCGCGTTTGGCGAGTTTGGCATGCCGTTAGCATTTTTTGCATACCGATTGGCATGTGCGCCTGTGATAGACACATTTTTGTGTCTAATTTTTCCTCAATGTTCTGTATTGTTGGTACTCGATTTCGTACTTATTTTGATGTTTTGTGTGTTTGTAGGTGTTTTTGGATAAATACACTTGTGTGAAAAAGTTTCTCGAAAAGTGCTATTTGGACCCCCGGAGAAAAGTACTAAAGGCACCCTCATTCTGGATAAGAGGCTCCTCAGTTTGTCTCCTGCTATTTGCACCCCCGATTTGGTTAGGGAGACACTGTCTTCATCATTTCAAAAATCTAGTTTTGGCGGGAAAAGCTCATAGGCTGTAGCAGATTTAGGATTCGCATTTTGGACGAGAATCAAAGAGACTAAACGGTTGAAACTCTTTGGGATGACGTGATTGGGCTTATCAGGCTTGGTAAAGGCCTTTGGTTCCATCCAGTTTGGCTAGATATTCCACGAGAAGAAAACAGGGTAACACGTTCAGGCGAGAAGTATTCACGAGATTTCTTGTTGTTTTGGAAAGATTATATGTGTCTGAGGCGTGTTGAATCAATCCTACAGCGTGTACGATCATGTTTGGAGTTGTTTATGCATCATTTCAGCGCGTGAAATGTTAATTCAGGGAAGAAAATATCCGAATATTATTTTCTCTTTACTGCCGAGTAATGGAGAATTATTTGGAGTTATGGAGGATATTTATTGTGCACGAGAGGTATAAAAAGGTCCCTGGGATGTCTTAGAAGGGTGACAGAAAGTTTGGGAAGGATTTGGAACATCACAGAGGCGAAATACAATCACCAGAGAAACCTGTTGCTGCTGCTGCCATTGAAGAACACGAAGAACATAAGACCTCAAGAAGCAGTCTTATTTTACTATAGTATTTGGGACTGTTCAGTGACAGTCTTAGAGCTACAGTAACAGTGACACATCCTCTTTATCGTTCTTTGGTTTGTAACAAATATAATTGTTACAAACCCGGTTTTGAATTATTTCTCCCTTTTCATCATTTATAAACCATTTTTGAGTAATGAAATCGAATTCTGAGTGTGTTTCCAACATGATGAGAGGCTAAATTCTCGTTTAACCAACGCAATGGATGAAGCTATTTACACATGAATAATGGGTAACTATTTCATTTTCTCTAGTTTTTAATTATAATTCACTCAATCACTGCTTTTGCAGAGTTTTTAAATGTTTACATAATTTTCTTAATTACTTGTGATTCAATTTGGTAGATTATACTTTGTTTAATCAATTGATAGTCTATGCTTGGGGAATACAATTAATATTTGAGAATATGTTTGATTATTTGTGAATTATGAAATAAGGGACTTAAAAGATAATTAGAGTTTTGGATTATTTGCCATAATTTATTCGTGTGTGATAGTGGAGTCAGTGTCTTGGTTATTCTTAATAGTCTTGAATTAGGATTTGTTTGTTTTTAAATTTCATTAAATCTAAAATCTTTTGCTTTCACAAGTCTCAACGAACTTTTTACTACAACTCAATTGAAAATCACCTCAATTTTTGGCGCCGCCGACGCGGACTTGTCTTCAGGCTAGAGTTTTCAGATTTTTATTTTTTAGGTTTTTATTTGTTTTTCATTTTTATTTTATTTGTTCTTCTTTACTTTTTTGGGTTTTTGTCTTTTCCTTACAAATTTTGGAGTTTGGAGCGAAAGAAAAAATTTTCCAAAGCTTTTGGTGAATACTTAAAGATTTGGAGTAAAAGCAAAGCGAAAGAAGCGAAACAAAAGGAGAATAAAAATTAATTAAAAAAAAGAGAGAGAGATACATTTTTAGAATTTTTTTTTAGATTATCTTTTTTCTTTTGCACTTTATTTTTGGACTTTGGACTGTGGACTTTGGGACTTTATTTTTAAAAAAACCTACGGAAGGGTAGTTTAAATATACACTGTTTGCAGAGAAGGACGACGATTACGATATCGCCTCGGACCCTCGGGTTCGTACATGACATAGGAGTCGTGGCCTGAGTCGACTTCAGCGGTTCATCCCCCGTCTGGTACGGGAGGTAAGTTTGTCGAAACACTCGCGAATCCCCTGTCAGCGAGTTACTGTATTCCTTCGTTTGCATATGTGTGCTGAGGATTTGAAAACGGTTGCTTTAATTTCCTAGTAAAGGGCAAGGACTGACCATACAAGATAAGGGTTCGGATTTCATCACAGTTCCCTTCTTGTCCGCCTTAGGAAAACGAAACCAAACGCGAACCTAAGCCTAAAATTTGACTAGAACGAGACCTATAGGGAAATATCTTAATAGGAAAGTCATTCGAAAAATATTGGTTACTCTTTTAAGCATGCTTCAAAGTTCACGATGGTTTCTGTGAGTTGAATGCACCGCATTGTAACGCCGGTGAGGCCTTGGGTATCAAAGCTCCACTGAGCTTCCCTCGTCTCGATTCAACTTACTTTAACTCGGATTGATTCCAGAGGGGTTTACTTAAATTGTAACGAATTCCCTTTCGAAGGATTAGAAGTTGGTCTAGAAACAATCTAAGTGGAGCCATCATGCTTTTTGTTTGCTAGAAATCAGTAGGTTTGTTGTGGTGGAGTCAGCCTTGCTTTGTGTTTGCTTAGAGCCTCCTTTCCTTTAGGATTCTTTTATTTCTTTTTCTTTTGTTTTTCTAGTGTATGCCCGAGGTCATTAGAAAACGGGATTGGAAAAGAGATAATCTAGGTCGATTGATTAGTGAAAAACCTAGTAGTTCTTCTTGTGGAAGCGGGGAGCTCAAAGACTCTTCTTTTGAGAGCCCTGTTTTTGGAAACTTCAGTTTTGGGAATCTGTCTCTTCGTGAGGAAAATACCCCTAGTACTTCAGCTGTGCCAGCGATGGCAACTTTGAAAGATTACATGTTCCCAACTAGGTCCACCCGAGCCTCGTGCATTAAATTGCCAGCCACTACGACTAATTTCGAGATAAAACCTAGTATTCTTCAGATGATCCCTATATTCTTAGGGAAAGATGATGAGAACCCTTATTTTCATATTAGGGACTTTGAGGAAATTTGTGGGACAATTAGCATAAAAGACATTACTGATGAAGTCTTGAAACTTAAGATGTTTCCCTTTTCCTTGAGAGATAAAGCCAAGACCTGGCTGAACAACCTATATGTCGTATGATTTTATTAGATTTATTGCAATGAACAAATTTCTAGTCAAACTTGTCTTGTTAAACATCTTGGATATTCATAGATCCCTAACAATCTTAGTTAAGAACAATTTATTGTTCAAGAACTATTTTTGTCTCAAGTTAATCATTTGGAAATTTCCCAAGCAATGATATTTCATATTTATGGTGATTGGGAATGTTTCAAATAGCTTAAAGATAGTTCTCAAAACTACTGAGATTTTGGACACAGGGTAGATACGCGTACCTTAGAAAATCGAGTTCCGGAACAAGGTGAATTCGTATAAAGAGGGGAGGTGCGCTTACCCAGTAAACGTTCCCCAAAGGCCTGAGTTTGTGAACTGCTAGAGGTATCAAACACGGTACGGGCACACAACATCCTGAGTTCTCGGACTAGTCCATACGTACGTGTACCCCTACACATACCCACCCAATACAGATTAAGCATATGCTCATAAACTATTTTCACAAATATTCTTGGAATTGCTACAACTCTCATAAACAATATAATGAAGAATAGAAATAACATAAGACACTGGAAATTTTATTAACTAGGAAAACTGAAAAGCAGAAAAACCTCGGGACTTAGTCCAAGCACCACACTGTATTAAGTCGTTATAAATGTTATCCTTTTATCATACTTCGTACTAGAATATAATTGAGACCGAATTGTCCCTAGAAATTCAGCTGCAGTGATGTGATTTGTAGATAGTGGTAAAAAGAGTGTTGTTTCTCAGACTTGTGAATGATTTTTTTTAGACTTAAATTCAAAACTAAAACAGAAAACACAATAAAAATTATAGCAAACTCAAACAAAGATGATATCAATATTAAAGGAAACACTGAGGCTAAGATTCCACTATTTTCCAAGTTCAAAGTGATTAAACCAATACTTATATTTATGCAATTTTCTCGTTTAATTTGATTCTAAAATATTGCAACAAGTATATTTTCAAAAGTAGTAATTGTAAATACCAAGTATGAAGCATCAAAAGTATTAAAACTAAGCATACTACATCAAAATAGATCACAATCACTCAAAAAAAATCGTATTCAATAATAGTTCAAGGCAAATAATCATATAATTATTGCAAATAAAAAGATAAAATAGAATATACCACTTTTTGTTGGAAAAATAGCTTCCTCTATCGCCTCAGCAATGGGGTTTAGCTCCTCATATTAATCATGATCTCAAAATATTTTTTTATGGCTCAAAAGATGATTAAAAAGATGAAAAGTGATAATACAGACGATTCGCAACACTTTGTTGGTGTTGCAGAATCACTGTTACAGCGCGAAATAGTAGCTAAAGACCTAATGCAACCGCTGTGATGAACGACACATAGGTTCTGCTGTGAAACAACGATAGTTTTCTGTGACAGTTGCTTGTGCGTCAATGTTCTTCCTGTTCTTCCTCTTCAGCAGCAGCAGAAGAATAAGGTATTTTCCTGCAACTCAATCTCTGGAGCTCTGTGGTGTTCTAAACTTCTTTGAAAGGATTCGGACCCCTTATATGACTTATCCCCTCTCCTTTTATAGGCCACAGCTCGATTAAATCTCCCCCCAAAATCTTGGTTTATCTCCACAGCAAGTTTCAGCGTTTTCTTTCTGCCAAACTCTCTTCACGCGTATTTGACCTCTCCCAATACTTCGAAACTCTTTATTAGATAACTACGAATGTTGGGGAAGCTTTTTATAGCCTTTAATCTCCCTGAATTTTCGAAAAAATATTCCAACAACAACCCGTGACCACAACACCTCTGTTTCCTTCTCCCGGTCGATCTAACCCAATTCATTCGATCCAATCACATATACCGACCCTGTTATGCTCTAGGAAGTCCAGCCCAACAAAAATCCGAGATTGAATCTCCTTAAATCTTCCCAAGAATGCGAACCATAATCCATATGCGTGCTGGTTTGTTTTCCCGCCAAATTTGAAATTTGAATTTGTGAAGAAAGGAGACGCCCCTATCCAGAATATGGGTGCCTTTAGCAGCTGCCTTAAGGGGGTTCTGGGGGTGCCCCTTATCCAAAACGGGGGTCCGAATAGCAAGTGTCCCCTGGGTGCTTTCCGACAACTTTTCGAGCCAATTTTTTCCAAAAATGTTTATTGGCCAAAAATACCTACAAATAAATAAAACACCATAATAAGTACAAAAATGAGCCCTAACAATATATAGAATCGAGACAAATCGGACACAAAAATGTGTCTATCAAATACCCCCAAACCTATTATTTGCTAGTCCTCGAGCAAAAATAAAATAGAAATAAAATCCTAACTCATTGTCGCAGGCATCGTCCATTGCATTTAGCGTATGCAATAAGCCTTTAAACCCCTAGGTGTCCCTAGTGGTGGAGTGTTGTCTCCGGAGGGCTTACCAGAGGTATACCCACAAAACCTTTATACTCCAAACCCTAGCTATCAACACAGAACCTTGGAAGGCACTAAAGAATCTCCTTGGTTGGCATACTTATTGACTACAGGAGGAAGTACCCTGATGCGAAATTCCAATTGTTATACACGAGTTTGCACTCTAGCATACTAAAATTCATATATAAGTGACAGAGCTCTACTCAGATAGTCGCACTATGGACATCAATATCCGGAGTCAAAACTAATCACATGGATAGATCAAGAAGATGGATATAGAGAAATACATAGATGGTTTTGATGTTTACTAGGTGAATAGTATTTCTCATATCTGTCTGAAGGCCTTCGCCAAAATGAACCTATCCTAATGGACTGAGATACTAGTCTGACTAATATCAACATACTGGCATATACAAGGGAACCAGTGATTGATAATCCTAACTCTAGGTCAACACAACTGGCATATACAAGGGTTCTAATGGTCGACTTTATTGAATTTATTCCGGTTGGTTTGATGGTCTGGTCTCAGTTTCTGTTATTTTTTTTTTTTTTTTTTTGTATCTCAATCACTCTAATTCACCCTAACATTGGTAACAACTTGAATCGTGAGCCCCACCTAATCACTTAGAGAAACATAGTTTAAAAACAAAACAAAATAAAAACAGAAGTGAAAAGGACTCAACGAGATATGGTGAAACTATCATGTTATTTCTAACACCTAAGCTCTGTGCTTTTATGAATAGACTCTTTATATGTTTCCATCTAATCACATTGGTTCCTCAACTCCTACAACCAAAATGCTTCCATACACTTAGATTGGTTAGTGACATCCTTAATAGGATAAATTTCTAGGCTCTGGAGTTTATTTATTGCAACGAAAAGGTAACAAAAAGTTCTACCCCACCCCCAAACTTAAATCTAACATTGTCCTCAATGTTTCTAATTAAAGAACAGTACCAAAAATATAAGTAACATGAGGAAATAGTAAAGAGAGAAGTCGGAAAGATAGTACCTGGGTGAAGTGTAACCAAAAACCTACAAAATATACAACATACAAAATCGCCTCGATGGTCAATCAAGGTAAACAGGGTCCTCCAGAGGGACCTCCTCAACATCACCTGTAGGAAAAGGCTCTAAAAGGGCTTCAATCGCTGACCGTTAACCTTCGAAGAACTACTACCATCTGGTGTCTCAATCTCAACAGCGCCATGAGGAAAAACAGTACGGACCACAAAAGGACCGGTCCACCGAGAGCGCAACTTCCCGGGGAATAGATGCAAACGAGTGTCATACAGAAGAACTTTTTGACCTGGAGAAAATGACTTTCGTAAAATATTCCTATCATGCACAAGTTTCATTTTTTCTTATACTCCTTAGCACTATCGTATGCATCTCTACGAATCTCGTCCAACTCATTGAGCTGGAGCTTTCTTTGAGCTCCTGCCTTGTCAAGTGAAAAGTTTAAGTTCTTAATAGCCCAATAGGCTCGATGCTCTAACTCAACAGGCAGGTGACATGCCTTGCCAAACACTAAACGATAAGGTGACATTCCAATGGGTGTCTTAAACGCAGTACGGTAAGCCCATAAGGCATCAGTAAGCCTCGACGACCAGTCTTTCCTATTTGGATTAACTGTTTTCTCTCTAGAATACGTTTAATTTCCCTATTGGAAACCTCTACCTGACCACTAGTCTGAGGGTGATATGGGGTTGCTACTTTATGGGTAATACCGTATTGTTTCATTAAAAGAGCAAACGGTCTATTACAAAAGTGTGAACCTCCATCACTAATTATAGCTCGCGGCGTACCAAAACGTGTAAGTATATTCTCTTTCAAAAACTGGACTACGACCCTGTGGTCATTCGTTTTACACGGAACCGCCTCAACCCACTTAGACACATAGTCTACAGCACAAGTATGTAAAGATAACCAAACGAAATAGGAAATGGACCCATAAAATCAATGCCCCACACATCAAAGACCTCAATCACTAAAATAGGGTTCAAAGGCATCATATTTCTACGGGAAATGGTTCCTAACTTCTGGCAACGCTCACAAGAAACACAATGACTATGGGAATCTTTAAACAACGAAGGCCAGTAAAATCCACACTGCAAAATCTTAGCAGCAGTCTTCTTAGCACTAAAATGACCCCCACATGCATGTTCATGACAAAAGGAGATAATACTAGACTGGTCACTCTCAGATACACATCTCCTAATAATCTGGTCCGGACAATACTTAAACAGATAAGGATCGTCCCAAAAGAAATGCTTAACCTCGGCTAAAAACCTAGAACGATCTTGCTTACCCCAATGTTGAGGCATTCGACCAGTAACAAGATAATTCACTATATTTGCATACCAAGGTGATTGGGAAACAGAGAACAATTGTTCATCAGGAAAACTATCCCTTATAGGAAGGGAATTATTAGGGGAACTAACAACTAGCCTAGACAAGTGGTCTGCTACTACATTCTCTGCACCCTTTTGTCTCTAATGTCTGGAAAAATTCTTGTAACAAAAGGATCCATCTAATCAATCTAGGTTTGGTATCCTTCTTAGACAAAAGGTATTTCAAAGCAGCATGATCAGTATAGATTACGATCTTAGAACCTAATAAATAGGATCTAAACTTATCCAAGGCAAACACGATGGCTAGCAATTCCTTCTCGGTAGTTGTATAGTTCATTTGGGCATCATTCAGAGTTTTGCTAGCATAGTAAATCACATGGAGTAATTTGTTTTCTCGTTGACCTAGCACAACGCCTATAGCATAATCTGAAGCATCACACATAATTTCAAAGGGTAGGTTCCAGTTAGGTGCCTGGACTATCGGGGCAGTAGTGAGTAAAGTTTTAAGCTTATCAAAAGCCTTTAAGCAAGCATCATCAAAGACAAACTTAACATCTTTTGCAAGCAAATTGCAAAGAGGTCTAGAAATCAAGCTAAAATCCTTAATGAATCGACGGTAAAAACCTGCATGCCCTAAGAATGACCTAATATCTTTTACGGTTTTTGGGACCTGTAGAGTCTTAATAAGGTCAACTTTGGCTTTGTCTACCTCTATACCCTTTGAAGAAACGATGTGCCCTAAGACAATTCCTGATTCAACCATGAAATGGCATTTTTCCCAATTAAGCACTAAATTTTTTCCTTACACCTAGTCAACACTAATGTCAAATGATGCAAGCACTCATCAAAAGATGAACCAAACACTGAAAAATCATCCATAAAGACCTCTAAAAACCGTTCTACCATGTCAGAAAATATGCTCATCACAACGCTGAAAAGTCGCAGGGGCATTACAAACCCGAAAGGCATGCGTCTATACGCAAAGGTACCAAAGGGACAGGTAAAAGTGGTTTTCTCTTGGTCTTCTGGGGCAATAACGATCTGATTATAACCGGAGTAGCCATCTAAAAGCAATAGTGACTATGTCCAGCTAATCTCTCTAGCATGGTCGATGAAGGAAGGGGAAAGTGTCCTTCCTTGTGACCTTGTTCAATTTCCTATAGTCAATACACACACGCCATCCCGTGGTCACTCGGGTTGGGATTAATTCATTATTATCATTCTGGACTACAGTGATACCTGATTTCTTGGGGACAACCTGAACAGGGCTGACCCACTTACTGTCTGAAATTGGGTAAATAATACCCGCATCTAACAACTTAAGCACCTCTTTTCGAACTACCTCTTTCATGTTAGGGTTCAGTCGACGTTGCATCTCCCTAGAAGGTTTGGAGTCTTCCTCTAAATGAATCTGATGCATACACACAGTAGGACTTATACCCTTAATGTCTGCTATAGTCCACCCTAAAGCTTCCTTATTGTCTTGAAGTATTTACTAGCCTACTCCTGATCACTATCCAAATCGGAAGCTACAATCACAGGTAAAGTCTCAGATGGGCCTAAAAACACATACTTTAGAGTATCGGGTAGTGGTTTAAGGTCCAACTTTGGGGGCTCTTCTAAAGAAGGAATTAGGGTAGTCTCAGAAACTGGTAACGGTTCGAACCTAGCTTTCCATCTATCAGTGTCTAACACAGGGGTAGAATCTAATAGAGCATTCACCTGTTCAATAGTGCTATCGTCGTCAAAATCTAAACCAAAATGGGATAGACAACTTTCTAATGGGTCTTCAACAAAATGTTTGGTAATGACTCTGAACTAAGGCTTCTATCATGTTCACCTCTTCAACACATGTGTCATCTAGCTCATAAGGTAGCTTACTGACATTAAAAATGTTCATCTCATAGTCATATTACCAAAAGATAAACTCATCACCATTTCGACAGTTAATGATCGCATTAGACGTAGCTAAAAATGGGCGACCTAAAATCACAGGTATCTGGTTCTCTGGGTCAGGGACAGGTTGGGTATCTAGGACCACGAAATCCACTGGATAATAAACTTGTCGACCTCATAAGAACATCCTCGATAATACCTCGAGGGATTTTAACAGACCTATCAGCTAACTGCAGTGTCATCTGAGTAGGTTTCATTTCACCAAGTCCTAGCTGTAAGTATACATGGAATGGCATAAGTTCACACTGGCTCCTAAGTCAAGTAAAGCTTTTTCTACCCGGAAGTTACCTATTGTGCAAGCAATGGTAAGAACCTGGGTCTTTGTACTTTGGAGTTGTGGTGTTCTGAATGATTGAACTTACTGACTAGCTAAAAAGGCTTTCTTATGGACGCTAAGTTTTCTTTCGCTACACATATCCTTAAGGAACTTGGCATAAGCAGGAATTTGCCTAATTGCATCTAATAAAGGAAGGTTTATGGTAACTTGCTTAAAAACCTCCAATATGTCATTAAAGTTCGATTCCTTCTTTGTTGGTACTAATAGCTGAGGAAATGGGGCTCTAGGCACAGAATCAGACCTCTCAGGACTGAGTTGGCATCATCAGAAATTTTATCAGTTTCCTTAGCTAGTGGTCCTGAGGGGTGAACTACAGTATGTTCACTATCGGGCATGGTTACCTGATTGTCTACTATTCTACCACTCCTAAGGGTTCTAATAGCATTCAATTGATTCGATGGTTTTGTACCTACTTCATGAACTCCTCTAGGATTGGGATTAGTCTGACTAGGGAACCTACCATTATCTCTCTCACTTAAGGTCTTAGCTATTTGGCCGACTTGAAGTTCTAACTTAGCAAGGCTCTGAGCATTAGTTTGAAAATTCTGCTTGGTTTCCTGTTGAAAACTAACATGGCTCTGTGCTAACATTTCCTGAGTTTTTGCTAACATCTTAATAGATTCCTCTAAGCTAGTCGTTTTATTTTCTGGGCCTGATGTATTCCTAGTGTAGCCAAAACCTGGGGGAGCATTAGAATTATTAGACTGACCCTGACTCTGGCCCTTAGACCATGAAAAGTTCGGATGGTTCCTCCAACCAGGATTATAGGTTTCTGAATATGGGTCAAACTTCTGACGATTATCAAACCTAGTGTTATTATATAGAGCATTGGCTTGCTCTTCATTATTCTGGCCTTCCCAAGAGGCTCCAATCTACCACTAGTGTTACCCACTTCTAAAGCTTCTAACCTTTTCGCTATAGCAGCAATTTTGGCATCTGATTCATAGCCTCCTTCTACCCTATTAACGTTTCCTCTGCTAAGAAGAATTGTTTTCTGGGGTCCCCTACTACTTTCCCATTGTTGGGTTTTTTCGGCGACTTCATGCAAATATGTCATCGCGTCATCAACTGTTTGGTTCTCAAATCCACCAGTACACATAGATTCTACTGTGGTTGTGGTGGGATAATCTAAACCCTCATAAAGGATCTGAACTAACCTAACCTTCTCTAAACCATGATGAGGACATTGGGCTAATAAATCATTGAACCTTTCCAAATACCTATACAAAGTTTCTCCCTCCTGTTGAGAAAACGTGCAGATTTTCGTCCTAATAGACGATGTTTTGTGCCTAGGGAAAAACTTGTTCAAAAAGGCAGATGTAAGTTGTTCATACGTTTCGATTGACCCAGAAGCCAAACTATATATCCACGATTTAGATTTATCTTTCAGGGAAAAGGGGAATAACCTAAGTTTCAAAGCATCATCATCTAGGTTTCTAATCCTGAGGGTACTATAAATTTCCTCAAAGTCCCTAACATGGAAATATGGGTTTTCATTTTCTCCCTAAAAAGATTGGGAGCAGCTGTAAGGTCCCAGGTTTAAGTTCATAAGTTGCTTCCGTCTCAGCTAACCTGATACATGAAGGACGAGTAGTCCTAGTTGGATTCAACAAAGCTTTCAAAGTTGTCATTTCTGGCGCTATCGGAGCAACATGGATTCTCTCCTTAGTCAAAGGACGTTCAAAAACAGGCTCTTCAAAAGTCGGACTCTCTAGATTAAGGTAATCGAGACGCTTCGAACTACTAGGTTTCTCTTTAACAAATCTACCTAGTGCGTCTCTTTTACGTTCAGGCATACAATAGAATTTTCTAAATTGGAAGGGTAAGCAAACACAAATCAAGGCCGACTCAACCAAATCAAACCTATTGATTTATAACAAACAAAAAGCATGATGGCTCCACTTAGATTGTTTCTAGACCAGCTTCTAATCCTTCGAACGGGAATTCATTACAATTTAAGAAAACCCATCTAGAATCAATCCGAGTTAACGTAAGTTGAATAGAGGCGAGGGAAGCTCGGTGGAGCTTTGATACCCAAGGCCTCACCGGTATTACAAGGCGGCACAGTCACGCATTCAACTTACAGCAACCGTCAAGAACTTCGAAGTATGCTTAAAAGAGTAACCAATATTTTTCGAATGACTTTCCTGTTAAGCTCGTTACCCTATCGGTCTCGTTCTAGTCAAAATTTTAGGCTTAGGTTCGCGTAGGTTACGTGTTCCTAAAGCGGGCAAGAAGAGAAGGTGATGAAATCCGAACCCTTATCTTGTATGGCCAGGCCTTGCCCTTTACTAGAAAAATAAATTTCCATATTCAGTCCTCAACATATATGCATACGAAGGAGTCCAGTAACTCGCTGACAGGGGATTCGCGAGTGTTTAGAATATTACCTCTCGTTCCAGACGGGGGATGAATCGGTTGTAGTCGACTCGGGCCACTGACTCCGATGTCTAGTGTACGAACCCAAGGTGCAGAGACAATATCGTAATTGTCCTCCTTCTCTGCAAACAGTTATATTTAAAGTACCCTTCAGTAGGGTAATAAAAAAAATAATGTTCCAAAGTCCAAAAGTCCAAAAAATAAAGAAAAATTACAAAAATAATAAACCCTAATACAGTTTTTTTTTTCTAAAAGAAAATATACAAACCCTAAACTAAAATTTTCTAAAATAAAATTGTCTTCTTTTCTGTTCTTTTTGCTTTAATCTTTAGCTCCAAGTCTTTATGAAATCACCAAACTCTTTGGCACAATTTTCTTTATGATCCAGAACCTGTAGACACAAGATAAATACCCAAAAACAGAAAAAAAAAACAAAAATAATAAAAATAAAATAAATCTAAAACCCTAAAATTGATGTGATTTGTAGATAGTGGTAAAAAGAGTGTTGTTTCTCAGACTTGTGAAGGATTTTTTTTAGACTTAAATTCAAAACTAAAACAGAAAACACAATAAAAATTATAGCAAACTCAAACAAAGATGATATCAATATTAAAAGAAACACTGAGGCTAAGATTCCACTATTTTCCAAGTTCAAAGTGATTAAACCAATACTTATATTTATGCAATTTTCTCGTTTAATTTGATTCTAAAATATTGCAACAAGTAGATTTTCGAAAGTAGAAATACCAAGTATGAAGCATCAAAAGTCTTAAAACTAAGCATACTCCATCAAAATAGATCACAATCACTCAAATAAAAATCATATTCAATAATAGTTCAAGGCAAATAATCATATAATTATTGCAAATAAAAATATAAAATAGAATATACCACTTTTTGTTGGAAAAATAGCTTCCTCTATCGCCTCAGCAATGGGGTTTAGCTCCTCATATTAATCATGATCTCAAAATATTTGTTTATGGCTCAAACGATGATTAAAAAGATGAAAAGTGATAATACAGACGATTCGCAACACTTTGTTGGTGTTGCAGAATCACTGTTACAGGGCGAAATAGTAGCTAAAGACCTAATGCAACCGCTGTGATGAACGACACATAGGTTCTGCTGTGAAACAACAATAGTTTTCTGCGACAGTTGCTTGTGCGTCAATGTTCTTCGTGTTCTTCCTCTTCAGCAGCAGCAGCAGAATAAGGTATTTTCCTGCAACTCAATCTCTGGAGCTCTGTGGTGTTCTAAACTTCTCTGAAAGGATTCAGACCCCTTATATGACTTATCCCCTCTCCTTTTATAGGCCACAGCTCGATTAAATCTCCCCCCAAAATCTTGGTTTATCTCCACAGCAAGTTTCAGAGTTTTCTTTCTGCCAAACTCTCTTCACGCGTATTTGACCTCTCCCAATACTTCAAAACTCTTTATTAGATAACTACGAATGTTGGGGAAGCTTTTTATAGCCTTTAATCTCCCTGAATTTTCGAAAAAATATTCCAACAACAACCCGTGACCACAACACCTCTGTTTCCTTCTCCCGGTCGATCTAACCCAATTCATTCGATCCAATCCGAGATTGAATCTCCTTAAATCTTCCAAAGAATGCGAACCATAATCCATATGCGTGCTAGTTTGTTTTCCCGCCAAATTTGAATTTGTGAAGAAAGAAGGCGCCCTTATCCAGAATAGGGGTGCCTTTAGCAGCTGCCTTAAGGGGTGTCATGGGGGTGCCCCTTATCCAAACCGGGGGTCCGAATAGCAAGTGTCCTCCGGGTGCTTTCCGACAACTTTTCGAGCCAATTTTTTCCAAAAATGTTTATTGGCCAAAAATACCTACAAATAAATAAAACACCATAATAAGTACAAAAATGAGCCTTAACAATATATAGATTCGAGACAAATCGGACACAAAAATGTGTCTATCATGCAGTCACACTCCTTTACGTCTCTCAGATATTGCAAGACCCTGCGCAAAATGATTCCCATTGATGACGTCCTTTACAGGCCTATGAGTTGCTTCAACCTAAGTGAAGACTTTTATGACTATTGCTGCCTCTTACATAAAGCCTATTTGATTTATGTCAGAAATATATTCAATCAAGGTAATGGAAATCTATATGCTTATGAGGGATCTTCAAGAAAAGAAAATATCAAGAAAACTCAAGATTATAGAAATGCCTAATCAATTCTTCCTCACAAGAAAACCTCAAATCATAAGTGAATTAGTTATCTACCTTGTCTATCACAAAGTCTGAGAGGAAGAGAACTTTGTGATTTCTATCAATCAAGTTCCCGAACTAAAGTTTCGAGAACTTAGAAGATCAATAAGAACAAGATACAGATAACAAAAACTTCACGAATGCCTTAGTGAAGTCTTTTTAAGTCGTAACCCTAATACATTTTTACTGAGGAAACTAGTTTTTAAGAATGAAACTTAGGTTTCGAGTGGGCGAATCTAGTATGCAACTAGGACATAGAAGTGTCGGAGTTGAATTTCTAGTGCGTAGGGGGTCCTCTATTTGTATTCATGAACAACCTTGATAGCTTAGAAACAAACCTAAGTTCGTAAACTATTTCCTTGTATGGAACTGCCAGGTAAGCGGAACTTCTCTATATGGATTATGCATGAAGCATGTGAGAAGTTTTTTTTGAATCACAAGGAAGATGTATGAAACTAGAGTGCACCATATGGTTTTCCAGAGAGCTATGGTTAAATAGATCTAAAACCGACAAACATAATTTTTCCTAAGACCGAGTCAGTTCGCGGACTGTCAAAACAGTTTGTGAACTAAAAATTCGTCTCGTAACTTTTGAAGTTTTATATTAACAAGTTAGCGAACTGTGAAAAATAGTGTATTTACTTAAAAATAACAAGTATACATTAAGCACTAATAATTAACTAGTTCACGAACTGACCAATCAGTTTGTGTATCCTGAAACAAATAGTGTCTACAACTTTCTCAAAATCTACTAGTTCGCGAACTGACCAGTTTAGTTCATGTATGCGAGTCAATTGAGAAATTAAAAATCAAGTATTCATATTTACGAGTTCAAGATCGTGAACTGGTAAAACGGTTTGTGGACCTTAAAAACTAACTTGACTACTCCTTATAGCTTGCAATCTTGTTTTCAGAGTTCATCATTATACTAAAGTCATATGACATGTGTCAATAGATAGAATGCTAGATAATATGAGTGTATAGGATTTTCGGTCTTCACATACCTTTATTGATGAAGTTACTGTTGACGCTCTTCAATCTTCAAACTTCAAGGTCGATTGGTGATTTCTGATACTCAACGACCATGCTCTAATCCTAGTCTGAGACTGATTTTTTTTTTATTAATTAAAATTGACAATAAGATTGACATACATTACACATAAATTAATGTTTCTGAGGCAAGTGACGATAGCTTTAAATAATTTTATTCATTAATTCTTTTATTTTATTTTGGTTTTTGGAAAAGAGGTGAACCTCATTCAGTATATTGATAACACCGGTTTTGAGAAACAAAAATATTAGAAAATATTTTTTTAGTTCATCCTACAGTCATCAGTTCAATAGTATCTCCCTCGTGTCTTGAATAATCCCATTGTTAGAGCACTGCTCGGTCGAACTCGCATGCGTTGCTATCTCAAGCATGTTTGTCAATGTTAATGATCAAAACTATAAGTCTTTATTTATAGCCTATTTATAGATGTCTCGGACTAGGACATAGTTTGTGTAGTTGAGTTTAGACTCCACGGCGTTTATCACTTGAAGACGAAGAACTACTAAGGAGATCTTGTGGAACTTCATCGACAAAAGGTATGTGGAGACTTAAACTCATCTATCACTTGAAAAGTCTATTTCTACTTTATCTCCTATATTTAGACATAAGTCGTGTTACGATATAGTTTTCTCTATATACATTTGAGATTTCGAGTTGAGCATATCTCGCTTACATATTTCTCGAAATATGTGTTGGTAAGCTTTCGCTTCGACCAAGTTTATCTTATACCATGAGAAAATTTCCGAGTAACATCTTACATGGGTTGTGTGATACAATCATTTGGTGTAAGACTTGGAATATTTCGATAATGATTATTTAAATATCTTGAAAATTGCTTTGACGCTAATAGTGTGTGAAAACGACTATTGTCATTATAGAAGAATGTTTCAATGATTGAAATAAAGAGTTTATAATATTGTAACCATCTTTGGATATAAGAATAATGTGTTCGCACATTAGTATATAAGTCCAAAACGGGGAGCCTAAATTATGCATACTTGTGGGTATACAAAAAGGTTATAGGAGACTGGGTAAGTATGCGTACTCGTACGCATACTGGCGGAAGTTCACGTCCGTGAATTTCTTCTGAGTTTGAAAGTCAAAACCAAACTCATCTGATTACCTAAAGTACGCGTACCCGTACGCATACTGGTGGAAAGTTCACGTCCGTGAATTTCTGCTGAGTTTGAAAACTAAAACAAACTCAAATCCGGATACTTAAGTACGCATACCAATACGCACACTTAAGTAGGTTACTTTCTAAAATCGGTTGTACATGAACATAAAAAATTTATCAATAAGGAATGCAATCTTTGGAAACCATGGTTGTAATGTTCATGTATTGATTCGAGTGAATCAAACCGATTTTGCTTCAATTGTGTTCTTGTATAAATCCATGAGAATATAAAAATTGAACAACTCTTTAACTAGTTTCATTTGAGTCATTTGAACTAGTTATGGTTAAGATAAATAAGGTTGATATGAGAGTAATCATATGGCTAACCTCGGTTAACTATTTGTGAACCAACATGGTGTAAACGTTTGGGTACGGTTACATAAACCTAAATGAGGGTACATTTCATTTGTGTGTAATAAGCTAAGTTCGATCTAACGGTTGAAAGATATTAGCTTGGTTGAATCAGGTTTTTCATCTAACAGTGAATATTTAATACTTTGTTACCAAGGTAACTTGGATTGCAAACCCTGATTTGAAAACTATATAAATGAGAACTCTAGCAACTGGGAAACCTAATCCCCACACTTCCTGTGTGTTACTAGTTGCATAACTAGAGTCGATTCTCCTTTAATCTTAGGTTTCTTATCGAGACCATGTAAGTTAACGACTTGAAGACTTCATTGGGATTGTGAAGCCAGACCCAACTATTCTCTTTGTAGTTGCGTGATCTGAACTTGTTGTTTCTATCGTGATTGAGTGCAATTGTAAAATTGGCTTGATATTTATATCTATGATAGGCAAGATAGAAAATTAGTCACAAACACCTTCGTCTCATCGTTTGTGATTCCTCAATAACTTGTTTCGCTAGTCGATTAATTTTATTGTGAGGTGATTGATAATACTAGGTTGTACTTCGGGAATATAAGTCTGGTTTATCAATTGGTTCATGTTCACCTTGATTTATCAAAGACGGAACAAAAACTCTTGGGAATTTCTGTGGGAGCAAGATTTATTCAATCTTATAGACTTTTTTGCGTGAGACAAATTTGTTTATCAAGTCTTCGACTTTGGGTCGTAGCAACTCTTGGTTGTGGGTGAGATCAATTAAGGGAATCAAGTGCGTAGTATCCTGCTGGGATCAGAGATGTAAGGAGCGCAACTTTACCTTGAATCAGTGTGAGATTGATTAGTGATGAAATTTTTTATAGTGGTAAGAAAGGTTTGTCGTTCACTCGGACTTTGTTGAGATTAAATTTTAGATTTAAATTATAAAACTAGCAAACGTATACAAAATAATAACAATATTTCGAGAGGTACTAGGACTAGGATTCCACCAAATATTCAAATTCATACGATTCACCTATTCATTTTAAACCATTATAGCTCATTCAATAAGAATTTTGACTCTATTTCTTTGCCTAAAGTAGATTCTTAAAATATTAATTGTAAATCTTAAGCATGGCATATCAAAAGAATTAATCCTAAGCATAAACCATCAAACGAAATAACAATTAATTAAGCAAAATCTTTTTCTAAGTTTAATTTAGGGGTAATTTGCGTTACCTCCCCTGGCCAAAATCATAATTTGAGTTACCTCCCCTACAGAAATAAAATTAGTGAAGCCTCCCCTCATTACATTTTCCGTCCAAGACTGTTATCCGAGTCAGCAAATTTGTACAGGTGGACCATTTTTTACACGTGGATGTTTGACTTTCCCAAAATGTCTCGCCAGATTGTCCACCGCCGGACCCGACGAACGTGTACATGAATTCTGGTAATGAGCGACGTTGCAGACGAGATTCACCATCTCCTGCGGTTCAGGCCTTTTGTCGAACATCAGATGCGCCTTAATCTGGTAAAACAGAGACACCCATTTTGTTGTTTTACTGAGTTCTCTTTAACCTTCAAGATGTATTCTTTCGGTACTGATGTGAAACACCAAAACCAAAATCAAGCAAACTAAAATCACAAATCCGAATTACTTCAATCGGAAATTCAATACATTCACCACAATCCATTACAAAGTCAATTTAGATCCTTTACGGCCAAAATAAAATAAAATAAAATACCAAGCCTTAAAAATTATTAATCGAAACATAATTATTCAAATTAAACACTCACTACAGTTTATATCATTCAATTTCAGACATTCCCCCATTAAAGACCCATATTTTAGCAATTAAAAATCATAATACATGAATTTCCCCGAATCAGTAAACCCTAATTTCCATTGAAACAAAACCAATCAAATTCCAACAGAAATTTTGGGAGAATAATCTAAATAAAAATGGGGTTTCAATTGTTTCTCGTATTGATTTGTCTTTGAATAACTAATTAGTTCATGTTCTTCGGAGTTCTTCGAATTTTAGATGGTGAAACTCTTCTATTTGTCTTACTAGCACTTAATCAACAAGAAGTAAGCACTGCTAAATTTCAATACTCACCACAAAAATTCTCCGTGCAATTATTTCTCAATGTCTGGTTTTTGGATGGGTCTTAATGGCGACATAATAGAGAAGATGAAGTATTGTTAAAGGAAACCAGTGGGGTGTAAATAGTAAAGAAGGTACCCCTTAGTAATTGAGGTTCCCCTTAACCAACAGTGAGAGTCCGAGTAATACTTCCTTTAACAACTTTCCGAGCCGATTTTTCCAAAAAATGTTTATTGCCCAAAAACGCCTACAAAGACATAAAATACCACAATAAGTACAAAATCGAGTGCCAACAATATATAGAATTGAGACCAAATTAAACACAAAAATGTGTATCAAATGCCCCAAACTTATTATTTGATAGTCCTCGAGCAAATCTAATCTAGAAAATAAAATCCTAACTCACTAGGTGGCCCTAGTGACCGAGTTATAGTCTCGGGAGGGTTTACCAGAGGTGTATCCACAAAAATTTTACTCCATACCCTAGCTATCTACGCAGAACCTTGAAATGCACTAAAGAATCTCCTTGGTTTGCATACAATCATTGACTACAAGAGGAAGTACCCTGATACAAAATTCCAATTATTGTACACGAGTTTGCACTCAAGCATACTAAAATTCATATATAAGTGACAGAGCTCTACTCAGATAGTTTCTGGACATCATAACCGGAGTCAACCAATCACATGGAAAGATTAAGAAGATGGATGTAGAGAAAAAAGTAGATGGTTTTGATGTTGACTAAGGTGAACGGTGTTTCCCATATCTGTCTGAAGGCAACTACTAGGATGAACCTACCCTAATAGACTGAGATGTCGGTCTGACTAAGATCAACACAGCTGGCATATGCAAGGGGACCAGCGGTTGATAATCCTAACTCTAGGTCAACACAACTGGCATATACAAGGGCACCAGTGGTCGACTTTATTGAATTTATTCCGGTTGGTCTGATGGTCTGGTCTCAAATTTTTTTTTTGGTATCTCAATCACTCTGTTTTCATCCTAGCAATGGTAACAACTTGAATCGTGTGCCCCACCAAATCACTTGTAAGAAAAGAAAAATAAAAACAGAAGGTGAAAAGGATTCAACGAGATATGGCAAAACTACCATGTTTTTTTTTCTAACACCTGAGCTCTGTGCTTTTATGAATAGACTCTATTTAGATGTTTCCATACAACTCAGATTGGTTCCTCAACTCCTACAACCAAGATGCTTCCATCCACTTAGATTGGTTAGTGTCATCCTTAATAAACATAAATTTCTAGGCTCTGGAGTTGATTTATTGCAACTAAAAAATTTCTCCCGTACCCCCAAACTTAAATATAACATTGTCCTCAATGTTCTAAAGATAAAATTAAAAGCATGAACAAGGAGAAATTGTTAGCACTTGAAGCAAAAGAGTTAAGGAAAGATATTACCGTGTTGCATGAGCATGGGTTACCTCCCAAGAAGTGCTAAGTTTAAAGTCTTCAGCCAGACATTGGAAGGAATTAGTCACCTCATAGAATCATATAGAAGTAACCTGCACAACTGCCGATCATCTGAATCAAAAAGTGTTACCCAAAGGAAAAGTAAATTACAACAAACCATTAAGATACCGAACATACCCTTATCTATTTTTTTAATTAAGACAATTTTATCTAGTTGTGGTTCAGGTTCAAATTCTATAACTGGGTCTAGATAAAATATTTTCATGGGTTGCATTTTCTCATAAGTTAGATCCGAATGTTTAGGTTCAAGAGTCAGGAAAAACTCAAATAAAGACTTAGAAGCACATGATAATAACCTAAATAATTGCGGATCCTTAAAGTCAACCAAATTTGACTTACACAGCTGACCACAATGAGAGTGGTGGTATTCCTTAAACAAATATGTCAACCCTAATCTCCTAAAGTAATTAGGTTTAGTCTCAAAACTCAATAACCGACACATCTGAAACTCATATGTTCCCACAATTGGAAGAAAAGTTTTTGGTGGGAAAACAAAGTCAATCTTGGTATCATAGCCTAGGTTAACCACATCAACCAGAGGATGGATTTCTAACAACTGAACTTCTTTCTGGACATTATTAGGTTTGGGAAAACATGTCTGAAGATAATCTTGTAAAATGGTCGAGGCACATATGTCAAGTACCAAGTGAGGGACCTTTATAAGAGTTAAAACACATAGAGAATAATAATCATCCACAAACTTAGAGATTTCAGTGTCTCTAGAAAGACTAGTCACAACTTCCCAAATTTCTAGGTTATCAGATTCCTGGAAATGGTCAATTGATTCTTCTAAGTCAGGTTCATCCTCACTCATCTCTACGAGTTCACTTTCTTTGTCTAAGACTATTGTTTCTAAATCGCTAGACTCAAAATAAACCCATTCCTCTAAATCATCATTGGCTTCATAAAAAGGAAATACTACATCGTCTAAAACGTGGGTATTTCTAGTCAAATCCTCGTCCTTTTGAATAGGTGAATAATTATTAAAATTATTTGGATTTGTACTAGAAATAACATTATCATTATAAAGCTCAACCGGAGTAACAAATTCCTGATCACTATGCCTACATATTTCAGATTCTTCATCAATACTATCCTCATCACAATCATCATTATAATAACATGAAAATGATCGAACCTCATCTAAACAAGTAGTGTTACCAATTATAACCTCGTTATCTTGATTATTTGAGTAACTATCCTCATTTTCAAGGGTACTATTGGAAACACTATATCGAGCATTATGTGCCTCTATCAAACGCTTCTCAATCGACTCACAAGACTTCCTGATGGTATCATATATAGAAGTTTTACTCTTGGTTGCGATTATTTCGTCCATAACTAAGTCATTTGTCTCAGTTGACTCATATGTCGACTCAAGTAACCTACGTGTTGACTCAATTTTCCTACGTGCCGACTCTAGTTGAGGAGAAATATAAGAATCTTGCTCGTATGACCGGTATGCATGTGGATAGTAATTTGGCTCACCATGGTATGACCCATATCCTTCAAAGGATGGCGTTCCCAACCACTATTCACAATATGGTCATAATAAGAATAATGTCCATGTTGCTCAGTCGGATATTCTTTGTATTGGCTATTATAATACCGATTTGACATTCTCATTCAAAATAAACCCACTGACAGGGGATTCGTGGGTGGATAGAGTCTTACCTCCCATACCATACGGGCGATGAACCATTGAAGTCGACTCAGGCCACCGATTCCTATGTCAGTGTACGAACCTGAGGCGCCGAGACAGTATCGTAACTGTCGTCCTTCCCTGCAGCAGTTTTATTTAAATTAACCCTTCCTTAGGGTTCTAAAAATAATGTCCAAAAGAATGTTCCAAAAATAAAGTCCAAAAAGTCCAAAAATAAAAAGAAAACTTAGAAAAATAAAATCCTATTTACAGTCTCTAAATATAATATAAAATAAAATAATTATATACAAAATCTTCTTCTTCACTCCTTTTGGATTCCTCTTTTCCTTTCTTCTTTGGCTTCGCTTTTCTTTTCAGCACTTTCTCTCTTTTTCTTTAGCTCGGATCCAAATCTGAAAGCAAACAAGAAATATCAAAACGCGTAAAAAAGAACAAAAATAATAAAAATAAAAAATAAAACCTAAAAACAAGTCAGCGTCGGCGGCGCCAAAAATTGATGAAATTTTTGATAGTGGTAAGAAAGGTTTGTCGTTCACTCGTACTTTGTTGAGATTGAATTTTAGATTCAAATTATAAAATTAACAAATATATACAAAATAATAACAATGTTTCGGGAGGTACTAGGACTAGGATTCCACCAAATATTTAAATTCATACGATTCACCTATTCATTTTAAACCATTATAGCTCATTCAATAAGAATTTTGACTCTATTTCTTTGCCTAAGGTAGATTCTTAAAATATTAATTGTAAATCTTAAGCATGGCATATCAAAAGAATTAATCCTCAGCATAAACCATCAAACGAAATGACAATTAATTAAGCAAAATCTTTTTCTAAGTTTAATTTAATGCAAATAGTCATATAAAGATAAATGTATTTACCACATGATGAATTTTGGTTTCCTCCGTCGTCCCAAAGAAAGGTTTAGCTCCACATAGTGAAAAACATGCTCAAAATATATTTTTATTGCTCAAAGTGTTTACAAGATGTGAAAATGGAGAAGAATAACAAAAGCAGCGAGTTTGCGACGATGCAGGGACGTTACAAACTCACTGTTACAAAGCAGTGTGGCGAACCGAAGATATGCGTTGCGAAAGGACTATTACAGAACTTTTGAAATTTACGACAGTGATAAATGACAGCTTCTTACAGTCTGTTGTTCTTCGTGTTCATCTTCATGCAGCAGCAGAATTGCTCTGCAACTCTATTTTCTCGCTCTGTATCCTCCCCTAACTCTCCTTCCCCTCGTCTGTGATCCCATACGCTTATATATACCCATTTGGATTGAGAATAAATCCTTATAATTCCAAATAATCTCGGCAATCAATCAAGAATATTCTCTTTTACTTCCATGAAAGATACGTGCTTTTCTTCCCTATTTTACTCTTCCACACGCCTGTACGGATTGAGACACACCAGCATGCTGAAACTAAACCTCCGTTAGAGTAAAACTCGGTCTCCCCATGCGCCACGTCTGTAACTAACACCATATCCCGTGGATAACTTATTTTCTTTGTTTTGTCAAGAATCACTCTGTAATTCCTTTTTTCTCGATGGTGAACTGATTAGCACTCATGTTTAACCGAAACAGGTTGGTCCGAAGCAATAACGACAAATAAATCTCCAAAAATGTCTCCTAAATTGCTTCCAGGATATCACGCTGTAACTGGATTTTTAAAGATGATTTTCACGCCAATTTCTGATTTTTGAAATGAAGAAGAAGGTACCTCTTGACCAAATCCGTGGGTGCCGAATAACCAGTGGGGTGTAAATAGTAAAGAAGGTACCCCTTAGTAATTGAGGCGCCCCTTCACTAACAGTGAGAGTCCGAATAACACTTCCTTTAACAACTTTCCGAGCCGATTTTTCCAAAAAATGTTTATTGCCCAAAAACGCCTACAAAGACATAAAATACCATTATAAGTACAAAATCGAGTGCCAACAATATATAGTATTGAGACCAAATTAAACACAAAAATGTGTCTATCAAACACCCTAAAACTTATTATTTGCTAGTCCTCGAGCAAATCTAATCTAGAAAATGAAATCTTAACTCACTAGGTGGCCCTAGTGACCGAATTATAGTCTCGGGAGGGTTAACCAGAGGTGTACCCAAAAAACCTTTACTCCAGACCCTAGCTATCTATGCAGAACCTTGAAGTGCACTAAAGAATCTCCTTGGTTGACATACAATCATTGACTACAAGAGGAAGTACCCTGATGCGAAATTCCAATTATTGTACACGATTTTGCACTCAAGCATACTAAAATTCATATATAAGTGACATAGCTCTACTCAGATAGTTTCTGGACATCATAACCAGAGTCAACCAATCACATGGAAAGATTAAGAATATGGATGTAGAGAAAAAAAGTATATGGTTTTGATGTTGACTAAGGTGAAGGGTGTTTCCCATATCTGTCTGAAGGCCACTACTAGGATGAACCTATCCTAATGGACTAAGATACCGGTCTGACTAAGATCAACACAGCTGGAATATACAAGGGGACCAGCGGTTGATAATCCTAAATCTAGGTTAACACAACTGGCATATACAAAGGCACTAGTGGTCGACTTTATTGAATTTATTCCGGTTGGTCTGATGGTCTGGTCTCAATATATATATATTTATTTTGGTATCTCACTCACTCTATTTTCACCCTAACAATGGTAACAACTTGAATCGTGTGCCCCACCAAATCACTTATAAGAAAAGAAAAATAAAAACAGAAGGTGAAAAGGATTCAACGAGATATGGCGAAACTACCATGTTTTTTTTTGTCTAACACATGAGCTCTGTGCTTTTATGAATAGACTCTATTTAGATGTTTCCATCCAACTCAGATTGGTTCCTCAACTCCTACAACCAAGATGCTTCCATCCACTTAGATTGGTTAGTGCCATCCTTAATAAACATAAATTTCTAGGCTCTGGAGTTTATTTATTGCAACTAAAAAATTTCTCCTGTACCCCTAAACTTAAATCTAACATTGTCCTCAATGTTCTAAAGATAAAATTAAATGCATGAACAAGGAGAAATTGTTACCACTTGAAGCAAAAGAGTTAAGGAAATATATTACTGTTATCATGGTGTACGAACTAAACTTGCTGTCGAGACAAGTAGATCCAATAAAACGGGTTCTCATGTTGTTGACACAGTTTCAAGTTATCGGAAAAATCTTCTTTCTGGTCAAATGAAAAGGAAGTTAGAAAGCTTTAGTAACCTTGATTATCATCATTACTATCATTATATCACTGGCACTGCTCAGAAATATCAACCAGGAATAGTGCATGAAGATCTCTCTGTACATTGTGCCACTTGGTAACAAGTCTGGCTATACCCCATTTGTATATATCTTGAGATGGGGAAAGAATAGGTTTGATTTGTGTACAATTGGGTTAAAAATAATATTTTGTCCTTCTAGGATATTCTAATAAGCTTTTTACTGCATCTGTCTCCTCTAACAAATTATGTTTTCACGGGATGCACAACCTTGGTGTGTGAACATCAAAGAAAACCCCACATTCTTTTTGTGGATCGCAGTTCATAAACGGGTCCAATCCCATTAGTAGGCATATAAAGAAGAAGTACGTGTACCTTCTTCTTCTTCCCATCTAGTCCGCGTACGTGAACTTTCTAGTGTTCACGAATTTCCTCCATTAAATCTTCCTTGGAGGAAAATAAGACAAATGGGTGTTCAAGGTTCATTCCAAGTAAGTAATTTTCTCTTGTATTCCCTTCCAAATTCTAGATCTTATGATGAATTTCAAGGTTTCAAAAGGAATTTCAAAAAAATTGGGTTCTTCATCTTCTAACATGAATTTACCTATAGATCAAAATTCTCTTAGGATTAGATTTGTCAGTAATTCATGTGCTGAAGTTTTTGAACGGATTTCACCCAATGGTTTTATTTTAGAAAATAAATTGGATTTATCTAGTGTACATAAAGAGGATTTAATTTGTTTTCAAAAATTCAAGCTTGGAAACATCTTTGATGGTCTTGATGAAGGTTTTGACACTCTTACAAGAATCTTCTATGCTAACATCCATGATGTTAATCTTAACGACATGGAATTTATGACCATGGTTAATATACAAAGGATTCATGTAACTAGAGATTTAATTTCAAGAATTACTAATATTCCCCTTGGGAATTTTCGCCTTTCAAGATCTTGTCATGAACGTCCATCTTATGAAACCATCTTCATTGGTCTATGTGGTAAGAGTGTAGTTTGGAATGAAGGAAAGTTTCCCATTGACGATCTTAGTCTTACTTTGACGTCCTTTGCTAAACTTGGAATATCTAATCTTTGTATCTCCACGATTGAGAATTCCCATTGGAGTCGTGAGTTTGCGAAATTGGTCTATTTCCTTGTGTTGGAATTTCAAAGTCTCGACATTTGTGGCTTTATCATTTTTCAAATGGTGTCGATGACATCTTCCAACAATAAGCTTGGGTTTCCTTGCTTGATTGAGCGATTTTGTCGCACTTTCGCTATAGATCCGATTAGGAACTCCATTGGTTCTCCCAATATCGTCCGCCCTTGTACCTTCAATCGCATGAAGGAGAATGCTTGCAAGAGACAAAGGAGCAACACACTTGATGGCTCATGTGATTCCTCTTCCATGAATCTTCTTCAACAAATTCACAAATATGTTTGTAAGATCAGTGCCAAAGTAAGGTGTGTTCAAGAGCAACTACTTGTAATTGCTACCAAGTTTCCGGATATCAAGGATGACATGGACAGAATTCAAGCCACCCTTATGGTTTCTGATGATGAAGGTGTTGACTAATCTTACCTTGTCTTGTCACTGGTGATTACTCTTTGTTCTTAGAGTTGTTTTTGATTTTGTCTAGTAAATCTTCTTTTTATGTTTTTAGAAGAATAACTAGGCTTTGGAATAGCCATTATTGTGAGTACACATAGCTATGTCCAACGATTTTCATCTTCAATGTTTTTAGATTTATTTATTTAAATTCTAAGTTTTTGGAAGATGATTTTTGCAATTTTATTCTCTATGATTTTATATATTGCAAAGTGTTATGTGATATGTTGTTTACGTCAGTGAACCTGTGACAGTCCCATATTTGTTCAAAAGTTATCTCTATTTTATCAGTATGAAAGTAGTGATAGAAGATAGAATGAAATTTTGACATTACAAAAGTTAAGGCCTTTTATGTCATTATTTGATGGAAGAAAGGATAAAACTTTTGTTTACAAGGATTAAGTCTATTACATGTAGGGCTGTTCATGGTCGGTTTTGGTTCGGTTTCTAGCCAAACCAAAACCGAAACCAATATTATTGGTTTCTAAAAATCTAAACCAAACCAATCCATTAACCATTGGTTCGGTTTCCAAATGGTTCCAGTTGGTTTCGGTTTTTCCCAGTGGTTTTTGGTTAACCAATAATTATGTCAAACCAAAAAAAAATACACAAATTTACAGATAAAAAAATCGTAGTTGCCGATAGTATTGGTTTACACAAATATACAGACAAAAAAAAATCAAGAATAGTTAAAGCTTACTCTAATTCTAGAGATCAAATGAAGATATATAATATATCTTAATTTAGATATTGACAAATAAAAAAGAAGGAAGACGGGAAGAAAAAAGTCGAGTAGCAGCAGCTGTAGTTGGGGGTGGAGAAGGGAGGCGGCTGAGAGAAGGAGAAAGAGAAAGAGGGAGGGTATCATAATGAAATATTAGATTTAGGGTTTCTATTTATCCTCTAAATTAATGGGTAGAATCTAATACTTTTAAATCGACGGTAGAAATTAAGTTTAAAAATTAATCGGTTCCCCAATGGTTTTTGGTTCGGTTTTCAGGTCAAACCAAAACCAAACCAGTAATGTCGGTTTTTCAACATTTTTTACCAAACCAATCCAAATCTAAATGGTTTGGTTCGGTTTCTTGCTTATTGGTCTGGTTCGGTCGGTTTCCAACGGTTAACCGACACCATGTTCAGCCCTAATTACATGTCATTGTGCAAATAGTGATGAAAAATAGAATGACTCCTTTTCTATTCTGTAGTATTGGTCAATCTCCGATCCACATTTTTGTGCATATATTGTGTTGCTCCATAAGTTTTCTTATGTCTGAGAATGACCAATTGAATTGATCATTCTCTTGTGGTCAGTTTAGTTGTTGTTCCGTAAGTTATCTTATAACGAGCATGACCAATTGAATTGATCGCTTTCTTGTGGTTAATTTAGTTGTGTAATTCCAATTGAGTTAATCATGGGTTTTCTTGTGGTTGATTCAATTGAATACTTTGGATTCAAATTCATGTTTTCATGTGATTTGGTTATGTCCAAAGAAATCCTTCTTTTCTTGTGAAAGTAAGGTCGCCTTTGTTGTTCTTTCGGGAATGACATTTTATGGGGCAGAGTTCCTTTTGAACTTGTGCTTAATTTCCAAATCTTTGTGGGGAGCGTGTGGCTGTGGAATATTATAGGGGGTATCTTGTATCTTTATAAACTCCTTGATGAAAAAGCATTTAGCTTCGGCTTTATGATGTCATCTAAATAAGTTGATATGGTATTCTCTTTTGGTCATGAAGTATCTCTATGAAAATTTCATGAGGATCCCACTAGTTTTCGTACCTTTTCCAATTTATATTGACAAAAAGGGGGAGAATTAATGTGTAGTGTTTAACTACAACTACATATGGTTTATGGATCATTATGTAAGGGGGAGTAGTTTTCATGTCGAGATGAAGTATTGACTAGGGGGGGTGATACATATCACCATAGTATTGTTGTCAAAGTTGTGATACAATTGAAATTTGATGTTGTGTAATAATACTATGACACTGTATAACAATGATTGAGAGCACTTTGTTTTCTCATTGTTATCGCTACAGATCTTCAACAACTATGATACTGAACTTACAACCTTTAGGATCATGGAGTACTTGGAAGTGACGAAGATTTCGAGTCGCGTTGAAGATGCCAAGGATATCAAGCATTTGGATTACAAGCTACAATTTTTATTTATTTTTTAATCCATATCTATTGATAGCTTTGTCACTAAAATTGACAAAGGGGGAGATTATTAGAGCACTGCTCGGTCGAACTCGCATGCGTTGCTATCTCAAGCATGTTTGTCAATGTTAGTGATCAAAACTATAAGTCTTGATTTTTGTCCTATTTATACATGTCTCGGACTAGGAAATAGTTTGTGTAGTTGAGTTTAGACTTCACGGCGTTTATCACTTGAAGACGAAGAACTACTAAGGGGAGCTTGTGGAACTTCATTGACAAAAGTATGTGGAGACTTAAACTCATCTATCACTTGGAAAGTCTATTTCTACTTTATCTCCTATATTGAGACATAAGTTGTGCTACGATATAATTTTCTCTATACACATTTGATATTTCGATCTGAGTATATCTCGCTTACGTATTTCTCGAAATATGTGTTGGTAAGCTTTCGCTTCGACCAAGTTCATCTTATATCATGAGAAAATTGCCGAGTAACATCTTACATGGTTTGTGTGATACAATTACTTGGTGTAAGACTTGGAATGTTTCGATAATGATTATTTCAATAACTTGAAAATTTCTTTGATGCTAATAGTGTGTGAATACGGCTATTATCATTATAGAAGAATGCTTCAATGATTGAAATAAAGAGTTTAGAATCTTGTAACCATCTTTGGATATAAGAATAATGTGTTCGCACATTAGTGTATAAGTCCAAAACCGGGAGCCTAAAGTATGCATTTGTGTGTATACAAAAAGGTTGTAGGAGACTGCGTAAGTATGCGTACTGGCGGAAATTCACGTCCACAAATTTCTGCTGAGCTTGAAAACCAAAACCAAACTCATACGGTTATCTAAAGTACGCGTACATGTACGCATACTGGCGGAAAGTTCACGTCCGTGAATTTCTCCTGAGTTTGAAAACTAAAACAAACTCAAATCCGGTTACTTAAGTACGCATACCTGTACGTATACTTAAATAGGTTACTTTCGAAAATCGGTTGTACATGAACCTAAAAAATTTATCAATAAGGATTGCAATCTTTGCAAACCGTGGATATAATGTTCATGTATTGATTCGAGTGAATCAAACCGATTTTTCTTCAATTGTGTTCTTGTATAAATCCATGAGAATATAGCAATTGGACAACTTTTTAACTAGTTTCATTTGAGTCATTTGAACTAGTTATGGTTAAGATGAATAAGGTTGATATGAGAGTACTCATATGGCTATCCTCGGTCAACTATTTATGAACCAATATGGTGTACACGTTTGGGTACGGTTACATAAACCTAAATGAGGGTACATTTCATTTGTGTGTAACAATCTAAGTTCGATCTAACGGTTGAAAGATATTAGCTTGGTTGAATCAGGTTTTTCATCTAACGGTGAATATTGAATGCTTTGTTAACATGGTAACTTGGATTGCAAACCCTGATTTGAAAACTATATAAAGGAGAACTCTAGTAACTGGGAAGCCTAATCCCCACACCTCATGTGTGTTACTAGTTGCATAATTAGAGTCGATTCTACTTTAACCTTAGGTTTCTTCTCGAGACCCTGTAGGTTGACGACTTGAAGACTTCATTAGGATTTTGAAGCCAGACGCAACTATTGGTTCATGTTCACCTTGATTTATAAAAATACAGAACAAAAACTTTTGGGTATTTCTGTGGGAGACAGATTTTTATTCAATCCTATAGACTTTTCTGTGTGAGACAAATTTTTTTATCAAGTTCTGGTGTCTGTGTTATTTCTTTTCTGTATTATATTTTGTTATATAATTGAATATCACAGGTTGTGCGTGATCAATCAATTAGAATATCCAACCTTGGGTTGTTGATTTATATTGATTGACACTTGAACATTGGTCTTTGGTACCGTTCAAGTAACTCCTCTTATATTCAATCAGGCTCGCAGATTTCTATTTGTTGATTGCGGATTGAATTAAGAATTAGAGATATTAAACTCTTTGATATACTTTATTCTATATTGAGTCTGACTGTCTAGTTGATTCTCTAGAAAGTGTATTGGAGTAAGTCCTCTCAGATTTCCAAACGAATTGTTGGGTGTGGTTGTTAGACCCCCGCATTTTCACCCATCTTTCCAAACATCACAACCATTTTTCATAATTTCAAGAGGACCAAACTTTGTCAAAGGGATAAACTGATTTTGTAGCAAAATCAATATGTGTGATTGCATAAAGCAGTGACTGGATCAAAACCAACCCAATGTTTTCAAGATCATGTACGATTAAGAAACATGATATGTTTTGAAAGTAATAATATCGACCTAAATCTAAGTAACCAATTTTAATGTAGCGAATATCATTTGAATCGGTCATTAGCGGTCTGGATCGGGTCCAACCTGACCGAATCGACTGGGGAGTCTTTGTAACAGGGGTTGTAGTTGATGAAAAAGTTGATGATCTTGATATTGTTGTTGTTGTCTTTGTTTCCTTGTCTAGAGTTCATGTTGATGTTCTTGTTGCTATTGTTAACATTTTTCCAAAGTGAAACTTTTTTTCTTTTGAGTAGGTCTTCAACCAAATAGACAGACATGACAAAGCTCAGAAAATAAGTTAGATCTAGTCTACTAGAGACGAAAGATATACACTAAGACTAAAACATAAACAAAAAGGAGTTACAGTTGGCAGGAAAAGATACAACATTAGGCCTAAAACAAATAAAAATAAAGTAGAAAAATAGCCGAGATCATCTATGAAACTCGATCTATTCGGAGTTGCCAAAGCTGATATTATTGTTGCGATTTGGTTGAAAACTCATAACTGAAAGTGAATGTATGACTTGATCTCTTCGATTGTTTCTCATCATAGATAAAGAAAACAAATCAACTAAAGAAAACACCAAATCAAACTTAAAAAGGCAAAGAAATATACCGATGTAACAAAAAAAAACTAAACTAAAACTAGCAAAGAAATAACGGGATGAGTGGTACTAGGTGAAAAGGGGTTTGGGTGTTATTAGTTCTGCTCGGATCTGCTAAAGAGCCGATCTGAGCAGAAAGATGTTTAAAATTTTAGTGTTGCGTTGAGCGTTCTTAGGAGAAAAAAACAGTGTTTTTGAAGAGTTTCCAATCTTGATTCATTAATTCATTTGATATGATATGTTATAAGGAGATATTACTACTTGCTGATTTTTCATTACTCTTCTCGAATTCACTTAAAATCATTTAGAACTTATAAAAGCTTTAGTTTCGTTCTACTTTCTGTCTTCAAATTTTTCCGTATTTTAAAGTCTTATATTTTATCTACAAAACTTCAATTGTGCTAGTGGATGCAAGAAATTTTTGGATGTTGATAGGGGTCCATCCACCCATGTGTTTAGTTAATAACCATTTGACATTATCTTTACCAGGAGTTCCAACTATTTGATAAGAGGTTTATTTATAATTCTATGAGATATGTGTGAAGGAAAAAGGTTGTTAAGTTCAAATCGTGGTTGCACGGGTCAATTGAGTCTGCAATAAATGTTATATTGATGCCTTCTGAGCTGCATAGTGGAGACATTGTAGAGCTAAGATTGAAAATAATCATGCCATTTACGGTCGTCTACTTCCCGCGAAGTATTACTCCCTTCGTATCATGAAAGTCGAGTTATTTTAAGTTTGCACGATTTTCAAGGAAACCATGAGAGAGAACCATTTTCTAAGAATTTTTCCTTGTTTATCCTTTTGTGTTAAAACTTCAAAATGACATATCTCACAAACTATAAGACAGATAATTGTGAATGTTATATTATTATGAATTTTTATAAAAGATTAAGTAATGAATATAAACATGACTACCAAATTCTTTATGGGTTTGTATGGGAGCTTGGAAATGGAATAACATAACCTATAACAATGTATCTTAATTTATTTCATTCATGATAACCTTGAGATCGATCAGTTTTAATGTTGTTTGTCTAAAAGTCTATCTAGTCTTTGATTAACTCAACAAACCCAATTACTAATCTTCTTTCTGTTACAACAACATCTTCTTTTATTCGATCTAAATCTAAAATTGAGCAAAACTTGATTTGGGGATTTTGTTTCTCTTCTCTGCAACTAGTTTTAGGTTTTTTACTCTCTCGTGTCTTTTCCCGCTTAATATAGGTGGTAGTTGAAGAGACAGGGACGCGTGTTCTAATTTTATAGGTGTACGAAACGGTGAGCTGTTAATCACCGCTCATTTTCTGACATATGCAAAACCGTCGGATCTCAATCCACAAAATATCTTACACGTGTATCAGCAACCACAATGATGAAATGAGGTTGGCCTGGTATTTCCATATATCAGCAACCACAATGAAAAAAATGACAAAATGTAGCTGGCCTGGTATCTCCATATATATTAGCAGCATAAAATTATTTCATAGGAGAGGCACAAACGCAACAAATGAATTGAAATCAAAGTGGGGTTGGCACATGCAAACTGAAAATGGGAGTATTTTATCTTTCTTAGTTTATTACAAATATATTCCATCGGGAAAGATAATTTATTTGCCATGTGAAGAATTAATTGAGGAATATTTACACGTGAGATTATTTTGGAAATAAAGTAATTCTTTCTTCATTTGGGAGATTTTGGAAATAAGGAGAGATTATTATTTCGTTGGAAGAACGAGGTGGCAATACTATTTTGGGAAAGATACTGATGACGACATCAACTTGCATGCAAGATATTTTCATAGAATAATTTATTTTGATTCTTTGATTAATGAAATAAAAGAAAGGGAAGGCGATAAGAATGGGGTCGACTATTTGAGAGAAGCACCCGGCCACAGTGCCGCAACAAAGGAAGGGTTTTGAAGTTTTGTTTTTCGATTCTTCATTCTTCATTAGCTAGAGTTTAATTTTAATATGTTTATGGCTTTTGAGAAAGCCATTTCTAGCTAGTGTTATGTTAGGGTTTAGGTAGAAACCAATAAATTGTGTAAACTCTATATTTATATGCTCAATAATGATTTGAATGGCTAGTAGTTTTTCTTCATATAGCTTGGTATTTTATTGTTCATGTGATTTCATTGATTATTTATGCTTATCAATGGATATGGCGTGCTTTGGTTAAATCCCTTGACGTGATATGCTTTAGGATTGATAGGTAATGCTTTAGAATCGCTATCCATGAAGCGAAGAAAACTATATCGGAGAAACAATATTTGAAAATGCATGGAATTTATTTTTAACGAATAGTAGAATTTGTATAATTAATTGGTGGAAACCGAAAACCATAATAACTCACACTCATTTTGTTTATATTTAAATTATTTATCATTTCATTTTGTTCCGAATTTCTAAAAATCCTTATAACATTATCTTGTTGATTACTTAATTTTTGGTATTAGTTGGTAGAGTATTTCACACTCCTCGTGGGAACGACCTGTACTTGCCATTGTCTACTAGTTATACGTTGTGCACTTGCAGTATATTATTGTAGGTTTCCAAACCTACCAAGTTTTTGGCGCCGTTTCCGAGGAGTGGTTGCATAATACTCTCTGATTGATATCTTGTACATAGTTTATTTTTTTTTTAATTTTTTTAATTTTTTTTAGTACATAATTTATTTTTATTTTTCTTTTAGTTCTTTTTACGCAGTTTGCTTGGAATTTTCCAGGTACCTTAGTTTGAAGTGCTACCAGCGAAAAGATGCACTCGCAAAGCTTTTGCAAGAGCCACTTGGAAGATCCACTAGAGGTTTGCTTAGCTCATTTTGGGTATGATTTTGATGATGATAGTGTTATGTGTGAAGTCAATGCCTTATTAGACTCCACACCACTGCTAGACACTAATAAATGGAAACCCAAACTAGAACCTCTAATTTTGTCAGAGTCTCGACTAGTTCTATTAGATGAGAAAGCTCCGACCTTGACCCTTAAGTCATTAAGTTCTGAATTTGTTTGTCTTGATGATATTGATAATGAAACCGTTTTAAATGATAATGGGTTTATGAGTCGTGATATTATTGCTCCATTGAGCTATTGTTCCGCGGATGAATTTGAACCAATATTAGCTGCGGAAATCATTTCAGCTGATTTAGAACTTGATTTAGAGAGTGTTCTACGAATAGAAATTGTCAAACAATCTGAACATGTTGCTTATGGGAGTGATGTAATTTGCACTTACAATTTTCTAGTGGGAATGAATTTAAACATCTTTCTGGAGGTTTATAGTATTTGCAGGTGCATATTTTCAGCTGACCGGATTAGTTGGGATGATCCTCAACTTTTTAGACTCTATATATATATGATTGGATGTCTACTTTGGGGTACCAACCTCACCTTGTTTGAGACTACATGTTATTGTCAAGTTGGGAAACAAATACATTTCGCTTCATGGGAGTCAACCCATCAGATTTTTTCCCTCTACTTTATCTCTTATTTTTATTGTTTATTTTTGTATTTTCCATCTTAATTTCTACGTTGGATGACTCAATTACATTGAGGACAAGGGGGAGTGGGTAATTATCCATATTTTTGCAGGTTTTCACTTTTCTTACAATTAAAAAAAAATCAATTGCATAATATCTCTGTTTTGCTCGAGGACTAGCAAAATATAAGTGTGGGGGTGTTGATAAGCATGTATATGCTACATTTTATACCCATATTTATATTAGCTATGATACAATTACTAATACTATTTTAGTGCTTTTGTAGAAAGTACAAGTGAATTCGATCATCCAACGAATAAACAACAAAATGTGAGACTTAATGGTGTTTGCGACGAAAATGGAAAAATGTGGTTGGCCTGGTACTTCCATATATCAGCAGCCACAATGATGAAATGTGGTTGGCCTAGTATTTCCATGTATCAGCAACCACAATGATCAATTTTGCTGCCTGGTATTTCCATGTATCAACAACAATTATTATGCTGGCCTGGTATTTCCATGTATCAGCAGCCAGGTTGGCCTGGTATTTCCATGTATCAGCAACCACGATTATGAAATGGGGTTGGACTGGTATTTCCATATATCAAGAACCACAATGATGAAATGAGGTTGGCCTGGTATTTCCATATATCAGCAACCACAATGAAAAAAATGACAAAATGTAGCTGGCCTGGTATCTCCGTATATATTAGCAGCATAAAATTGTTTCATAGGCGAGGCACAAACGCAGCAAATGAATTGAAATCAAAGTGGGGTTGGCACATGCAAACTGAAAATGGGAGTATTTTATCTTTCTTAGTTTATTACAAGTATATTCCATCGGGAAAGATAATTTATTTGCCATGTGAAGAATTAATTGAGGAATATTTACACGTGAGATTATTTTGGAAATAAAGTAATTCTTTCTTTATTTGGGAGATTTTGGAAATAAGGAGAGATTATTATTTCAATGGAAGAACGTGGTGGCAATACTATTTTGGGAAAGATACTGATGACGACATCAACTTGCATACAAGATATTTTCATAGAATAATTTATTTTGATTCTTTGATTAATGAAATAAAAGAAAGGGAATGTTATAAGAAGGGGGTCGACTATTTGAGAGAGGCACCCGGCCACAGTGCCGCAACAAAGGAAGGTTTTTGAAGTTTTGTTTTCGATTCTTCATTCTTCATTAGTTAGAGTTTAATTTTAATATGTTTATGGCTTTTGAGAAAGCCATTTCTAGCTAGTGTTATGTTAGGGTTTAGGTAGAAACCAATAAATTGTGTAAACTCTATATTTATATGCTCAATAATGATTTGAATGACTAGTAGTTATTCTTCATATAGCTTGGTATTTTATTGTTCATGTGATTTCATTGATTATTTATGCTTTTCAATGGATATAGCGTGCTTTGTTTAAATCCCTTGACGTGATGTGCTTTAGGATTGATAGGTAATGCTTTAGAATCGCTATCCATGAAGCGAAGAAAACTATATCGGAGAAAAAATATTTGAAAATGCATGGAATTTATTTTTAACGAATAGTAGAATTTGTATAATTAATTGGTGGAAACCGAAAACCCTAATAACTCATACTCATTTTGTTTATCTTTAAATTATTTATCATTTCATTTTGTTCCGAATTTCTAAAAATCCTTAAAACATTATCTTGTAGATTACTCAATTTTTGGTATTAGTTGGTAGAGTATTTCACACTCCTCGTGGGAACGACCTGTACTTGCCATTGTCTACTAGTTAGACGCTGTGCACTTGCAATATATTATTGTAGGTTTCCAAACCTACCAAGTTTTTGGCGCCGTTGCCGAGGAGTGGTTGCATAATACTCTCTGATTGATATCTTGTACATAGTTTATTTATTTTATTTTTTTTTAATTTTTTTTAGTACATAATTTATTTTTATTTTTCTTTTAGTTCTTTTTACGCAGTTTGCTTGGAATTTTCCAGGTACCTTAGTTTGAAGTGCTACCAGCGAAAAGATGCACTCGCAAAGCTTTTGCAAGAGCCACTTGGAAGATCCACTAGAGGTTTGCTTAGCTCATTTTGGGTATGATTTTGATGATGATAGTGTTATGTGTGAAGTCAATGCCTTATTAGACTCCACACCACTGCTAGACACTAATAAATGGAAACCCAAACTAGAACCTCTAATTTTGTCAGAGTCTCGACTAGTTCTATTAGATGAGAAAGCTCCGACCTTGACCCTTAAGTCATTAAGTTCTGAATTTTTTTGTCTTGATGATATTGATAATGAAACCGTTTTAAATGATAATGGGTCTATGAGTCGTGATATTATTGCTCCATTGAGCTATTGTTCCGCGGATGAATTTGAACCAATATTAGCTGCGGAAATCATTTCAGCTGATTTATAACCTGATTTAGAGAGTGTTCTACGAATAGAAATTGTCAAACAATCTGAACATGTTGCTTATGGGAGTGATGTAATTTGCACTTACAATTTTCTAGTGGGAATGAATTTAAACATCTTTCTGGAGGTTTATAGTATTTGCAGGTGCATATTTTCAGCTGACCGGATTAGTGGATGATCCTCAACTTTTTAGACTCTATATATATGATTGGATGTCTACTTTGGGGTACCAACCTCACCTTGTTTGAAACTACATGCTATTGTCAAGTTGGGAAACAAATACATTTCGCTTCATGGGAGTCAATCCATCAGATTTTTTGCCTCTACTCTATCTCTTATTTTTATTGTTTATTTTTGTATTTCCCATCTTAATTTCTACGTTGGATGACTCAATTACATTGAGGACAATGTAATGTTTAAGTGTGGGGGAGTGGGTAATTATCCATATTTTTGCAGGTTTTCACTTTTCTTAGAATTAAAAAAAAAATCAATTGCGTAATATCTCTGTTTTGCTCGAGGACTAGCAAAATATAAGTGTGTGGATGTTGATAAGCATGTATATACTACATTTTATACTCATATTTATATTAGCTATGATACAATATTTTAGTTACTAATACTATTTTAGTGATTTTGTAGAAAGTACAAGTGAATTCGATCATCCAACGAATAAACAAAAAAATGTGAGACTTAATGGTGTTTGCGACGAAAATGGAAAAATGTGGTTGGCCTGGTACTTCCATATATCATTAGCCACAATGATGAAATATGGTTGGCCTAGTATTTCCATGTATCAGCAACCACGATGATCAATTTTGCAGGCCTGGTATTTCCATGTATCAGCAACAATTATTATGCTGGCCTGGTATTTCCATGTATCAGCAGCCAGGTTGGCCTGGTATTTCCATGTATCAGCAACCACGATTATGAAATGGGGTTGGCATGGTATTTCCATATATCATCAACCACAATGATGAAATGAGGTTGGCCTGGTATTTCCATATATCAACAACCACAATAAAAAAAATGACAAAATATAGCTGGCTTGGTATCTCCATATATATCAGCAGCATAAATTGTTTCATAGGCGAGGCACAAACGCAGCAAATGAATTAAAATCAAAGTGGCGTTGGCACATGCAAACTTAAAATGAGAGTACTTTATCTTTCTTACTTTATTACAAATATATTCTACCGGGAAAGATAATTTATTTGCCATGTGAAGAATTAATTGAGCAATATTTACACGTGAGATTATTTTGGAAATAAAGTAACTCTTTCTTCATTTGGGAGATTTTGGAAATAAGGAGAGATTATTATTTCATTGTAAGAACGAGGTGGCAATACTATTTTGGGAAAGATACTGATGACGACATCAACTTGCATGCAAGATATTTTCATAGAATAATTTATTTTGATTCTTTGATTAATGAAATAAAAGAAAGGGAAGGTGATAAGAAGGGGTCGACTATTTGAGAGAGGCACCCGACCACAGTGCCGCAACAAAGGAAGGGTTTTGAAGTTTTGTTTTCGATTCTTCATTTTTCATTAGCTAGAGTTTAATTTTAATATGTTTATGTCTTTTGAGAAAGCCATTTATAGCTAGTGTTATGTTAGGGTTTAGGTATAAACCAATAAATTGTGTAAACTCTATATTTATATGCTCAATAATGATTTGAATGACTAGTAGTTTTTCTTCATATAGCTTGGTATTTTATTGTTTATGTGATTTCATTGATTATTTATGCTTTTCAATTGATATGGCGTGCTTTAGTTAAATCTCTTGACATGATATGTTTTAGGATTGATAGGTAATGCTTTAGAATCACTATCCATGAAGCGAAGAAAACTATAGCGGAGAAACAATATTTGAAAATGCATGGAATTTATTTTTAACGAATAGTAGAATTTGCATAATTAATTGGTGGAAACCGAAAACCCTAATAACCCACACTCATTTTGTTTATCTTTAAATTATTTATCATTTCATTTTGTTCCGAATTTCTAAAAATCCTTAAAACATTATCTTGTTGATTACTTAATTTTTGGTATTAATTGGTAGAGTATTTCACACTCCTCGTGGGAACGACCTGTACTTGCCATTGTTTACTAGTTAGACGTTGTGCACTTGCAGTATATTATTGTAGGTTTCCAAACCTACCACTTTTTGTTCTTCTCTAATTCACAAACCCAGATTTTAACCCTAGTTCTTGACAACAGAATTCAAAACCTTCATTTAATCACCATCAAATCGATCCCCATTTCTCGAGTCAATTCATCACAGCAGCTCCATGTTCTCTCTGTTATCTGAGCCAAGTTCTCTCCACATCTCTTTCTTTCTATGTTAACAATGGATCCGCCATCAGTTTTAGGCAGAAGAAGAAAAATGTTTTCTTCAGTGAAACTCTGGTGTTTTGTAACAAACTGGATTTACACGCCCCAACTTTGGATAAGGTCCAACCAGTTCATTTGGTTTGTCAGTTCCATAAAATCGACTGCCTATTTGATCTTTTGCTCATAACTTTCTCATGTGACGTCGAAGTGACCTCTTTCTTTCACCGGTGGTTTCGTCTTTTAGTTCTCTTCAAAATGTTGAGAAGAAATCTTAGATTTTAGCAAGTTCCGCTTATTTTTGTTCCAATGACTCCAAAACACCTATAAAACTCAAATGCAAACATAAGATACATAATTTACAAGAAAACTCGCAAAGAAAGTATAAATACTAGATATAAATGTAGGTGCTTTAGACACCTATCAACAGTGGTCTACCAACAATAAAACTCTCCAGAAGGCCGGAACCGTATCTTTTGATACTAATTGAGAGCAAGAGGACAATTTCATTTCCTACTCTTATCATTTTTTTATATGGGTTTTCTAAATTACGTCTCACTGATTCATTTGTTTCTATCTTATTCAGTGAAATATGAAAATTCTTATCTTTGTGACTCAAATGATTCCCATGTTCAGAAAAACTCGAGGACCAAGTCCAAAACTTGAGCATCACACTATATTAAGCTGTTAAAAATATTAGCTTACTACCAGATTTCAGACTCGAATGTATTTGGGACAACATCAAATCAACGAGCAATTCGGTTTCAGTCGCGCTCATTTACGTATCTTGGATCTTGCAAGACCCTATGCAGCACGATTCGCTTAGCTGGCGTCCTCTACAGGCCTATGAGTTGCTTCAACTTAAGTGAAGACTTTTAAGACTATTCTTCAACTAACAGAAAGCCTGTTTGATTCCCTCAAGAAATATATTTAATCAATAAACAAAATGAGGGATCTTTAAGAAAAAATATCAAGCCAACTCAAGAATATGTTCAACTTATTATGTTCAAAAGTTATAGAAATGCCTCATCAATTTTACCTCACAAGAACAATATAAACAAATCAAATCATAAGAGATTTAGATATTTATTTTATGGAATCACAAAGTATGTGATGAAGAGAGAACTTTGTGATTTCTATCAATCAAATACCTGATCTAAAGTTTCGAGAACTTAGAAGATCAATAAGAACAAGATCTGGATAACAAGAACTATTAGGTAAAAGATAGTCTGATCGGGCTTCATGAATCCGTTAGTGAAGTCTTTCCAAGTCGTAAACCTAATAAAGTTTCACAGAGGAAACTAGTTTCAAATAATGAAACTTAGGTTTCTAGAGGACGACTCTAGTCTGTTACTAGATATATAAATATCAGGATTGAGATTCTAGTGTGTAGAGAGTCCTTTATTTATATTGATAAACAAACTTGGTAGCTTACAAACAAAACTAAGTTCGGGAACTATTGCCTTGTATTGAACTGGCAAGTAAGCGAAACTTCCATATATAGATTGCGCATGAAGCATGTGTAAAGTTTTCTTTGAATCACAAGGAAGATTTATGCAACCATAGTGTACCATATGGTTTGCCAGAGAGCTATGGTTAAATAATTCTGAAACCAACAAGCTTAATTTTTCACAAGACTATATCAGTTTGTGAACTGCCAAAACATTTTGTGAACTAAAAAGTCGTCTCATAACTTCTGGAGTTTTATATTAACAAGTTCATTAAATTCTGGAGTTTTATATTAACAAGTTCATGAACTATTCAAAATATTTTGTGTACTTGACAATAAAAAGTATATAGTTCACGAAGTCTCCAATCAGTTCGTGCACGTTGAAATGAATATTGTATAGTACTTTCTCAAAATCGATTAGTTTGTGAACTGACCAGTTCAATTCGTTACACGAGTCAATTAAGAAATTAAAAGTCAAGTATTTATATATACAAGTTCAAGTTCGTGAACTAGTAAAACAATTTGTTAACTTTAAAAAATAACTTGACTATTCTGTATATATTGCACTCTTCTTTGGAAAGTTCATCATTATACTAAAGTCATATGGCATGTCTCAGTAGATATAATGGTAGATAATATGAGTAACTAGGATAGTTAGTCTTCACGTACCTTTGTTGATGAAGTTTCCGTTGACGCCTTCTTCAGTCTTCGATATTTAAGGTTGATTGTGATTTCAATACCCAACTACCATGCTCTAATCCTAGTTCGAGTTGAATTTATTTGATTAACTAAAATTGGAAACAAGCTTGACATACCAAAACTTGTGAGTATGACTGAGTGATCCTCTAATAGACATTTATGTCTCCGAGGCAACTATAAATAACTTTAAAGAACTTGATTTGTTAATTATTTTCTTCTTTTTTCCGGAAAAGTGGTGAACCTCATTCTGTATATTGATAACACCGATTTTGAGAATCGAAAACACTACAAGAAATATTTTTTTTGAGTTCATCCTATATACATCAATTATATAGTATCTCCCCCGTGTCTTGAATAATCCCATATTTACAAATATCACAACCATTTTTCAGAATTGCAAGAGGACCAAACTTCGTCAAAGGGCCAAATCATGTGTGACTGCATAAAGAAGTGACTTGATCAAAACTAACCCAATGTTTTCAAGATCATGTATGATTAAGTAACATGATATATTTCCAAAGTAAGTTTTTTAATATATAAATAAAAAATATATTAAGAGGAGAGAAAAGTACATAAGTTTCTTACAAGGTGTAAGAAAGAAATAACAAGTACAACTAAAGATTACATAGATTATCTTATTCAAACAAAAATAAGATCTCAATTAAGAAAGATGTTGTAGAAATTTGTTCTAATGCCAAATTTGGAAAGAGAAACCCATGAGTAAAGAAGAACTCTTGCATTTTCACATAAATGGTCTTCACTTTTGGATATTTCCTCAAATGTTCTTGTGTTCCTTTCGATCCATATTGTAGTTGCAGGAATTAGAAACCATATCTTCTTGTCTATTTCTTGTGATATGAGACTTCCCCAAGACCATAAAAGAACTAAGATAGAAGATGGCCACATAACATTTATACCGGAGGATTGTAAAAGGTGATTCCAAATGTTCATGGAAATAGAACATTCAAAAAGCATATGCTTGGCACACTCTTCAGCATTGTTACAAAGTATACACTTGTTAACCGCATTTTACGTACCCTCTTATCAATTGTAATTAATCTATCATGTGTCGGCAACCATAAGAGAAAACAAATTTTTGTAGGGATTTTGTTTTTCCAGATAATTTTGTGTGGGAATTGTAAATGATCTTCGCCATGGTGTAGGGCTGAGTATAGAGAACTAGTAGAGAAAGTACATGTGGCCGTTAAAGTACATCTTCTTCTATCTTATGAATTGCAAAGCAATGGAGGATCAAGTCCAACCAAGTCAAAAATATAAATAAGAAGTTCCGCTTCATTATCAGTTAAAGACATTTTGAAATGCAAGTTCCATCTTGAATAACTCAGGGAGAGGATAATCTCCCACCCAAATGTTACACCAGAAAGAAATGCTTGTACCATTTTGCACTACCAATGATGAAATCTGTGATATTTTTGCCATTTCTTGGTGATATATTTCCAACAAGAAGAACCATAAATATATTTAACTTTTTCAGGGATCCAAGCGAAGCAGATTTACCATATTTGTCTTCAATGATAGAATACCAAAGTGAGTTCTTTTCCAAACCAAATATCTAAACCCATTTCTCTAATAGAGAAACATTAAATTGTTGTATATCTCTAAATCCCAAACCACCTTTGTCAATCGAAGCACAAATCAAACCCCAGTTGGAAAGATGTTTCTTATTTGAATAATCACTATTGTTCTACAAAAGGTCTCTTATTTTCTTTCCCAAAAAACTTGTAACGGAAACAGGAGCTTTAAAGTGGAAGACTAGAGAGGAATGTTTAATGAGAATTATCTTACCACTTTTCATTAGATGAGTCTTCTACAAAGTAACAACTTTGCTTTCAAACTTTTCCACAATAGAATCCCATATGGATTTTGAGTTGGATTTTTCTCCTAGTGGAAGTTATAGGTACACAAAAGGAATATTCAGTGAGGCAATCGATCTTTTGAGCCCATGAAGGTTTTGAAAGTAACAATATCCACCAAAATCTAAGCAACAGTTTTTGGTGTAGAAAATATCGATTGAGTCGGTCTTTAGCGGTTTGGATCAGGTCGCATCAGACTAAATCGACTGGGGAGTCTTGTTAATAGTGGTTGCGGTTGATGAAGAAGTTGATGATCTTGATCTTGTTGTTGTTGTCTTTGTTTCCTTATGTTCATGTTGATGTTCTTGTTGTTAATGTTAATATTTTCCAAGGCGGAACTTTTTTTGCTGAGTAGGTATTTAACCAAATAGACGTACAAGAAAAAACTCAAAAAAGAAGTTAGATCTAGTTTACTAGAGATGAAACATATAGAGTAAGGCTAAAACAGAAATAAAAGGAGTTACAGTTGGCAGCAAAAGATACAACATTAGGCCTATAATAGATAAAAATAAAGTAGAAAGATAGCCGAGATCAAACATGAAAACCAATTTATTCGAAGTTGTCGAAGCTGATGCCGTTGCTGCAATTTGGTTGATACTCATAACTGGAAGAGAATGTATGACTTGACCTCTTTGATCGCTTCTCATCATAGATGAAGAAAACCAATCAGCTAAAGAAAACACCAAATCAAACTTGAAAAGGCAAGGAAATAAACAAATTTATCCAAAAAAAATAAATAAAAACTAAAAAAGAAATGGAAGGATGAGCGATACTAGATGAAAAAGGGTTGGGTGTTATAAGTTCTGCTCAGAGCTGCTCCAAATGAGTCGATCCGAGCAGAGAGGCGCTCAAAATATTAGGTTACGTTGAGCGTTCTTAGGAGAGAACGAGAGCATTTTTGAAGAGTTCCCAATCTTGATCTATTGATTCATTTGATATGATATGATATAAGAAGAGGGTACAACTTGCTGATTTTTTATTACTCTGCTCAAATTCACCCAAAATCATTTTGTACCTATTAAAACTTTAGTTTCGTTCTAATTTCCGTCTTCAAATTTCGTCGTATTTTAAGGTTTTATCTTTTATTCACAGAGCTTCAACTGTGCTAGTGGGCACTTAAAATTTTTTTTGTTGTGGACAGAGATTTATCCACCCCTGCCCGAAGTTAATAACCATTTGATATTATCTTTACCAAGAATTTTAGAACAACTTAAAATGGGGTTTGTTTATGATTGTACGAGGAAATGTGTGAAGGAAAGAGTCGTTAAGTTCAAATCATAGTTGCAAGGGCCAATGGATGAGTCTGCAACAAGTGTTACGTTGAGGTCTTGCGAGCGCATAGTGGAAACAATGTAGAGTTAAGATTGAGAATTATCATGCCATATGTTATTGGTAGATTTACGATCGTCCATTTCTCGCAAAATATTACTTCTTCCGTATCATGAAAGTTAAGTACTTTGAAGTTCACATAATTCTTAAGAAAAACATGAGAGAGAACTATTTTCTAGCATCTTTTTCCCTTATTTACGTTATTTGTGTTAAAACTTTAAAATAACATAACACACGGATTAAAAGGCGGATAATTGTAAATTTTATACTGTTATAAACTTTTATAAAAAACTTAAGCCACAAATATAAACATAACTACCACATTTTAATAACATTAGTTATTAGTAAAAATTTACTTAAAAAATAATATATGAAAATGAAATGGCTCCACTTTTTATGAAATAACTCGACTTCTATGGAGCATAAAAAGAAAAGAGTAGCTCAAACTTTTGTTAAACAAAAGGAGTATGTTAAATGTTTTACTTGCCCTAATCGTTTGCCCTATCCACTTCGCATTCAGGGCCGTGGTCGTATTGGGATTAAATGCAAAAATACATGATTGTCATCCGTAGCTGGACACCCATGAAAGCTAACAGAAAATTTGAAGTACATAATTAAATACTCGAACGAACTCTGAATCCCACTTAACCAGTCAACCAGTCAACATCTCGGATGAATGGTCTACCAACAATAAAACTCTCCAGATGGCCGGGAGGCCCGGAACCAGATCTTTTGATACTACTTAGGAGCAAGAAGACAATTTCGTTTCATACACTTTTCATTTTTTAAAATGGTTACTCTGAATTACGTTTCCTTGATTCTTTTGTTTCTATCCTGTTCAGTAAAATCTGGCAACTCTTATCTTTGTGACTCAAAACGATTCCCATGGTCAGAGCAAATTAGGCAATTAGCACTTGGATTATCTTAACTTCGGGCCGTGTGCCTCACGTATGCTGGGTTAGACAACATTTATGGCGGTGTAATTTAATCTATGTTCGATTAAATACACTTCGAAAATAGATAAACTGGTGCAGTTACTGTACAATAAACTTGTTTACGTAAAGTTAACCATGAATCAATTACATAAACATGTGACCCGCTTTTATTTCTACCTAATACACCGGCAAAGCACAAAAATCGATATATAGATATTGGACAAAAATATGCCGCTTGTTTCCATATTTTCAACGGCTGTTTTTAATCTAGCATTTTTGGGGCCACTCAAAAGGAATTAGGGACCATTTTTTTATTCCCAACCATTGAAGAGGGTTAAGGGGTGTCCTAAAAAGTAGGGAATTGTCAATATTGTCCTTCACCTTTATACTAAATCTAAGCCTATATCCTTTATTTTCATAATCATATCATTCCTCTTCTTCTTCTCTTTTCTGCCCATTGAAAAAAAATTTCATCATTTTAATTTTGATTGAAATCAAAAATCGTCAATCAAACTAATTTTGTGATTGATTGTTTAAAATTAAAACCCAAAATTCATTGACCTTAAAGTTGAAACTTAGAACATAAAAAAAAAAAGACGAGTTAAACAAACAAAACGATAGATGATAGTATAGTTGTGATCCAAAGTTAGGATTTTATTGCTTGAATCAAAAATTTGATCAGAATTCTTTCTAGCATTTACGGTAGCAGAAACATAATCGGTAGATAATAATCTATTTTACCTACCGATTATAGTTGATGTTCTTTGAAAATGAAGAACATCAACCATAATCGGTAGATAAATTAATTGTTGTCTACCGATTATGTTCCTGCTACTGTTTTAAATTTTCTGTACTAAAATTAAACACAATCGGTAGATAATGAGCATAGTTTACTACATGGTAGTACCACAAATTCCAAAATTGAATATATTTTCGGAAGTTAACGTAACACAATTTACTACTGATGATTAGTACAAAACTCGAAAATTTGAGTTTTTTTCCAAAATCTGATTTTTGAACCATTCTATATTCGGAGGTTCGAGTAACAATATAAACCTCCGAATATAGTATTACCAAGGCTCTATATACCGAGGCTCATGGTGGTTCCAAAGCCCTATATGCCAAGGCTCATGGTGGTTCTCATTTGGGAGCCAACACATATTCGGAAGTCAAATGAATTACTTGGTCTTCCGATTATGACTAGTACAAAACTCAAAAATTTGATTTTTTTTCCAAAATCTGATAATTGGGTCACTCTATATTCGGAGGTTCGAGTAACAATTTAAACCTCCGAATATAGTAGTGCCAAGGCTCTATACGCCGAGGCTCATGGTGGTTCCAAAGCCCTACATGCCAAGGCTCATGGTGGTTCTCATTTGGGAGCCAACACATATTCGGAAGTCAAATGAATTACTTGGTCTTCCGATTATGACTAGTACAAAACTTGAAAATTTGAGTTTTTTTTTCCAAATTCTGATTTTTGGGACACTCTATATTCGGAGGTACGAGTAACAATATAAACCTCCGAATATAATAGTGCCAAGGCTCTATATGCCGAGGCTGATGGTGGTTCCAAATCCCTATATGCCAAGGATCATGGTGGTTCTCATTTGGGAGCCAACACATATTCGGAAGAAAAATTTTGTTTTTTGAAAAATTCTGATTTTTGGGCCATTGTACATTCGGAAGTTTATGCAAATGCAATATCTTCCGATATGCTTGTTGCATAACAAACAATGCCATGGCTCTAAGTGGTTCCAAGAGGCGCAAACCTAAGGATTTTTGAAGGTTAGCCAACATACATTCGGAAGTTTATGCAAATGCAATATCTTCCGATTATTACAAGTTCAAAACCAGATGAATTTTGGTTTTTCAAAAATTTTGATTTTTGTGCCATCGTATATTCGGGAGTTTATGCAAATGACATATCTTTCGAATATGACTGTGGAAGATCCTACCATGCCATGGCTCTAGGTGGTTTCAAGGGCCATTTTAGAAGGTTAGGCAACATATATTCGGGAGTTTATGTAAATTATATTTCCTCCGATTATTACAAGTTCAAAATTTGAAAAATCTTCGTTTTTCTAAAATTCTGATTTTTGGGCCATCGTATATTCGGGAGTTTTTCAAATGATATATCTTCCTAATATGACTGTGGCTGATCCTACCATGCGATGGCTATAACTCAAAAATCAAAAGAAATGGAAAATGAAACAAAATTCATTCAAATACTGCACCCACAACATTCGGACGCATGCTTCTTATCTTGTCTACCGAATGCATTCGAGGATAAAAACAATATATTATCTACAGATTATCTAAGGACAATTTTGCCATTATGAATTACACGGGATAAGGGATGGCTACATTTTACGTTTGGGTGACCTTTTTTGTTTTATTTTTGGTCCCTAAATTCTTTTCAGTGGTCCCTAAAAACGCCAGGGTTTTTAAGTGATCTTATTATTTCTTGGATAAAAGTAGAAGACTACCAAACAAAAGAGTTTGATGCAAGCATCAACCCCAAACTTAGATATTTGTTGCAAAATGCCAGACTTAGCTAGGATAAGAAGGTCCTGCTGATTTTTGGATTTAAAATTAGATGCAACCAAAAAGACTAATAATCTTGTCAATGGTGCAGCATATGCTGAAGTAATATCAGATTGAGAGAATTGAACAATTTTTGTTGGTCTCTGTTCAGTCTAAACCTTACTTTCTCTTAGTTCTTAAAGAAGCAGAAATAGAGAACCAGAATGGGAAGTGAGACATCAAAATCAATTCTTAATGCTCCTCTACTTGAAAGTAGAAAAGAAGAAGTAAATGGGCTTAAATTGCTTGGAGAGGAGCATAGTACTAATACCATTATCGCTAAGGAGAGTTCAGAGATTGTTGTAGAAGTGAAGAAGCAGATATGGTTAGCCGGACCTCTTGTATCAGTTAATGTCTTACAATACTGTTTACAATTGATTTCAGTGATGTTTGTTGGCCATCTTGGTAAACTCTCTCTTTCTGGCGCATCAATGGCCACTTCTCTTGCATCAGTTACCGGCTTCAGCTTACTGGTAAGCTTGGTTTTCAGTTATTTTTAATTTTGTCTGAAGTTTATGAGTTGGAGTAATTTCTTTTTTGTTGATTAGATGGGGATGGGAAGTGCATTAGATACCTTATGCGGTCAATCATACGGAGCGAAACAGTTTCATATGCTCGGGATACATATGCAGAGAGCCATGTTTGTTCTATCACTTGTTAGTATTCCTCTTGCTTTTGTTTGGGCAAACGTAGGACAAATTCTCTTGGCCGTGGGACAAGATCCGGCGATATCTTTCGAAGCCGGAGTTTATGCTCGGTTCATGATCCCTTCCATTTTTGCATATGGACTACTTCAATGTGAAGTTAGATTTCTGCAGACACAGAGTATTGTCTTTCCAATGATGATTAGCTCTGCAATAACAGCTGTACTGCATATACTTGTGTGTTGGGTTCTGGTTTTCAAAACTGGTCTTGGTTTTAGAGGCGCTGCAATGGCCAATGCCATCTCTTATTGGATAAATACATTACTACTAGCAATTTATATTAAGTTCTCCAGCACCTGCAAAAGAACTTGGACCGGTTTCTCAAAGGAAGCACTTCAGGATATCCCCAACTTTATGCGACTTGCTATTCCATCAGCTATTATGATGTGGTAATTCACATATCTTGGATTTACATTCTAAGTTAAGCATTTTCAAGCATTTTTTTTTTATCTTGATGCTGTATTTGCAATTGAATTTGCTTCTTTCAACCAGCTTAGAGACATGGTCTTTTGAAATGATGGTTCTGCTGTCGGGTTTGCTTCCTAATCCAAAACTAGAAGCTTCAGTGCTATCGATCAGGTTAAGTTTCTCGAACCCATTAGCAAGCTACTAGTGCTATCAAACTCAAAATAGTACTCACTGGAGATATTGTTTTTCAGTCTTAACACCAGCGGTTGTGTTTTCATGATTTCATCCGGACTAAGTGGAGCTATAAGGTTAGCAAGATAAATGCATTGAGCTATTTATGCATGTGACTGCGTCCGATGGTATTGCTTTAAGAAAATTCTGACGAGACTCTTGAACTTAACAGCACAAGGGTTTCAAATGAATTAGGAGCGGGTAACTTCCAAGCCGCACGTTTAGCAGTTCAAGTTGTGTTGATCATGACCATCACAGAAGCAATGGTAATAGGCTCAGTCATGATTTTAATACGCCGTCTTTGGGGATATGCTTATAGCAATGATGAAGAGGTGGTATCTTATGTTGCAACCATGGTGCCAATAATTGCAGTCTCTACCTTTCTCGATGCAATTCAATGCGTTCTTTCAGGTCAGACCACAGATTTGTTTAACAATGATATTATCATACCTTAAACAACAGTTCGACAAATGATTCAAAATATTACTGTAACTGCTAAATCATAAATTTCATAGATTCTTACAACACAAGCACTTTGTTTGCCTGAAATTACTTAAAGGTACGGCCAGAGGATGTGGTTGGCAAAAGATTGGAGCTTCCATAAATCTTGGAGCTTATTACCTTGTTGGCATTCCTTCAGCTATCTTATTAGCTTTTGTACTAAATGTGGGCGGAAAGGTGACAATCACATCTTCTTTCAAGATTTTCTTCTACTCGTTTTTTGTAGAATTTTGGCAGCTGAATCTAGATATGATTGTTTTAGTGTTTTGTTAATGCAAATTGGAAAATGCGGTGCAGGGACTTTGGTTTGGGATCATATGTGCTTTGATTGTACAAGTTGTATCTCTTCTAGTTGTAGCCTGGCGTACTGATTGGGAGCAACAAGTAAACAGTACTCGACTTTTTTTAGCTCATTTTTAAGTTTTTTTGTTGGTTAAACGTCTAATTGATCCCGTTTTTCGTTCTTTTAACTCTGCATTGTCAGGCAAAACAGGCAACAAGCAGAGTTTACGAAGCTACAATTCCAGCATATATGGTGTCATAAAGTATCTGCATTATAACACTTATCCAAAAATAGGGTATGAGAATATGAGTGGTTCTCTCGAAAGACTAATTACCGTGGCCAGCTTGATATGCAGGGAATATTTTGCTGCTGCACAAATTTGCAGCTGACTGAATTTTCCTTGTTGCTTGTATACCTTTTTTTCGAAATCAAGAAAAGCTCGTGTATCATCATCAAAAGAAATATAAAAAAGATCGAGTAATTATTCGTAGCACCCTTTTCTTTTCCTTTTTTTTTTCTCACTCATGTCATTCTTGACAATGTTGCGTGCTTTTCCTTCCTCCAAGTCCATCATCTTCGGATTATACTAATTTATGGATTTGGAAGAATAAAAAGTAGCACTCTTCGGTAGAATGGGGCACAGAACAAATTAACCTTGCGGGTTTAAGGTAGCTAACCTTAATTTTCTGGTTAATCTGTTTTTTCTTTATTTAGTTTGTGTTTTATTCTTAAAGAAAAGAATAAGAAAGATAGTCTTACCTTAAATATGGTGTTTTCAAAAATATGAGATAGACAACTTTAAGTACAAAAAATTAAGATAATCAAATGTTTTGTGGGTAGTGGGTGCTATATTTGGCGCATCCGCTGCACCCAATATTAGGTAGCAGCCACACAAAAATCAGTGTTTAAATATATTACTATCTCCGTTTTTGGAAAAATGTTACTTTCACTTTTTCATTTTAGCCTAAAAATAGGCCAGATCGAAAAAATTAAAGTAACATTTTTTCAGAAACGGAGGTAGTATTATGTACGAAACTATTTTATTTTTATTTGTATTATTATTATTGGATAAATAGTATTACATTAACTAGTTGGAGCCTAACAAGCTAAGCTCCAACAACATACTACTACATTAATTGAACAGGTTGTTGTGCTAGCCTACCAGCGAGCCTCATGGGTAACCTAGCCGGGGGTATTGTCACAAGGGAGAAAATTAACTCTACCTTCCATGTTAATTTCTGCAATATTACGTCATTGGGGGGCTCGAACCTGGGACCTCCTGAAATGCATGAAACTTTGAGAAACGGGGATGACCAGCTGAGCTAGGTACCCATTCTAACAAAGGAGCAATTACATTGTCCAGTACAGCAACAACAAAGAACAACAAGTAGCAAATACATAAAAATCGAACAATAGCTAATACACCAAGGGGAGAAAGATCAGCATACCGCAAATGTATCAATTTCTTATATAAAAGAGATTTAGAATTGGTTTTCGGATTAACATCCGACCATTTTGAATTTTAGTCTTCCTGAAGAACAAATGCTTCAATAATGAAGTAATAAGCCCAGAAACTTGATAACAACTTTGAATCTTCCAATCCATCTAAATCTTGCCATTGAAAGCTAAATATAACCCAAATCGGAGAAAAACTGTGATGTACTTGAAAAACCATAGTAACAGAATCAAAAGAAGGCCATAAAGACTAGAAAAAGACACTACAGAGGTAATGCAGATAGAAGTGCCATGAAAGCGCAGACAAAGCATAATAAAGAACCCTATAAAACTAGGAAGATAACTAAAAACTAACAAATTAACACAAACTACTTTTACTACAGATAAAGCTAGATGAAACTCGAAAATTACTGCTTGGATTTAGTCCATAAATGGACCAAATTCGAGCAGTGGAGGAAGGAGGCGCTTAAGGTTTTTTGTCGAAGAAGAAGGAGTAACGAGAGTAAAGAGATAAAAAGAAGAGTATATTTATTATTTTTTATTATGTATGAAACTAGTAAATAGAATTAATGCACAAAATTTTCATTTTGGAAATGAGAGAGATACCAACACAGTTATTATGATTTTGAAAGACGTCAAATAAAGGAGGATGCGACTAGCATGTTGTGATAAGAAAATAATTTACATATTATTAATGTCAAATAATTCCTACTAGCATTTGCTAGATTTGTTGCGTTTTACATTTTATATTCTTGTTTTCTATTTTATTTCTCGTGTTACTTTGAAATTTCCAAAAACAATGGTAATAACTTTAAAAGAATTAAGAAAGTGAAATACTACAAGTGAAAAATGATCAAAGACCAAGTATAACTTAACCAAATCCATGAGTTTTATATTCATTTTGCAGGGAACAAAAATACCATTCTGACGGAGAAAGATTGGGTCGTCACTATGCAAAAATGAAGAAATTATGAGCAAAGCAACAAACACAACACAAAATATCCAGAATGGAAATTGTCTAGGTTGTGGAGTCAAGAAACTAACTGATTGTGGGATTGTTCTGGACAGTTTTACTTGTCAGAATCCTCTAAAAAAGTTATCCAAAGACCTAGTAAATTCTCATACTGTTGCAGACGCCAAATTGTTTTCTAAATCGAGGAAACATGGAGGTCTCAAAGGACTCGAATGACATGACTAATCACTATATAAGAAGACTGTTTGTACCCAGAAATATTTCCAGGCACTAAACACGATGATTTTTGTTTATGGTGAGGAAACACAGGGTTAAAAACATGAAACAAGCATAAAGATAAGGACACGAATTGTACGTGGTTCGGCAGAGTTTTCCTACATCCACAGACGAATCCCCTTGGGGAGTGATGTTTTATTAATAATAGAATTACAGTGGATTTTTCTCTATTAGCTCTCTTTTTTTCCCCATCAAAATTACATTTCCCTCTATTTATATAATTGCGAATCAGGGTCTCCCCCTAATTGTCATGTAGGAATAAATTGTATTAAGTTTCCCTGCATGCCTCCTGGCCATAAACTCCCCTGCATTAATTCTGCATGAAACTCCCCTCCTGTATTAACTCTGCATGAAACTGCCCTGCATGCCTATTGACTTGCCATGCATGCCTCCTAGCATTAATCTGCCCTGCATGCCTCCTTGTATTGATTTGTGGGCCTTCCGTGTATTTTATACACAGTACAAACATCGCCCCCTCTTAACCTCCAACTTGTTGGGGGTTAAGAATTTTGTTTTTCCTTCGCGTCGATCGTCGATGACGTAACTCGCCAGTCGCCCCCAAGCGTGAGTAGAGACATTACAAAGATGCCCCCAATTGTGATAACCTGCAATAAAATTTGCTCACGTGCTAGGCGATACTTTTTTCCATGTGGTGGACTTGTGATGCTCGATAGCTAGTCGAGTCTTGAGTAGAATGTAGTGTGTGCTTGCGGCTGGGGAAAGGCTTTTTGCTCGCAACGTAACAAGGCTAGCGCTTGCTTCTCGGGCAGGATGATTGTTGCTTGTGTTGAGTACGAGTCTTTGGACCGATATCGGGCATTGGTATCGTGGTTCAGACGAGACTTTATGCTTGCCAAGATGCAAGTCTTTCATACTCGCGTGCAAGACGAGATTTTATGCTTGCGATAAAAGCAAGAGTTATGTGCTCACGTGCAAGGTGAGGCTTTAGGTACTTGCGAAGTGATGCAAGGCTAAATATTGAAGGGTCTATGCAATCCTCATCTCGAACTCGATCATGTCGCTATCCACAAACCACGAACTCCATCATATCGTTATCCACGAACCTCGAACTCGATCATGTTGCTTCCCCAAGTGCGTATAAAAGTTTCTCGAACACATAAATTTTTGCTTCCACGCTGTAGGGAATTGAAAACGGTTCTAACGATCCAAAAATCACTCAATTTGGACTTCAAGCGAAGAAGTTATTGACAAAACAAGACTTGCATGAAGCGGGTACGTTTGCTGGCGTGGCGTGATGATAGTGCAAAAGCGCTGACGTGTCACTGCTGACTGGGATTCATGGATGACGTGGCACCCGAACGATGATGATTTTTGCATGGAAATTCGTGGCATGATTTTTGAGCTTTTGACGCACCTATCTCAATGATAAAACACGATTTTTTTACACGAATCCCCTTAGTCAGTGCCAATGTTTGTACTCATAAATATTTCCAGGCACTAAACACGATGATTTTTGTTTATGGTGAGGAAACACAGGGTTAAAAACATGAAACAAGCATAAAGATAAGGGACACGAATTTTAGTGGTTCGGTAGAGTTTGCCTACATCCACAGACGAATCCCCTTAGGGAGTGATGTTTTATTGATAATAGAATTACAGTGGATTTTTTCTCTATTAGCTCTCTTTTTTTCTCCATCAGAATTACATTTCCCTCTATTTATATAATTGTGAATCAGGGTCTCCCCCTAATTGTCATGTAGGAATAAATTGTATTAAGTTTCCATGCATGCCTCCTAGCTATGCTCTGCGTGCCTCCTGGCCATAAACTCCCTGCATTAATTCTGCATGAAACTCCCTTCCTGTATTAACTCTGCATGAAACTGCCCTGCATGCCTATTGACTTTCCATGCATGCCTCCTGGCATTAATCTGCCCTGCATGCCTCCTTGTATTGATTTGTGGGCCTCCCGTGTATTTTATACACAGTACAAACATCTCCCGCTCTTAACCTCCAACTTGTTGGGAGTTAAGAATTTTGTTTTTCCTTCGCGTCGATCGTCGATGACGATATGTTATGTTCAACCTAAATTCATAAAACATATATTCTACTGATCTACACCTTGAGAGTGTACTTCTTGGTGCCGGTGAATAGAATATGGTGGTAGAGCGTACACATTATTCGTGATATTAGAAAACCATGGGATAACAAAACATACTTGTTACTCTACAATGATTTATAATATGTTATTGGCAGGATAGATGGATATGGTGATTTCATGATTGCTTAGTAACATGAAGGATTCCCTAATTATATCTTACTATTATTGTTGTAGTTAATAAATAAATCCCTTTAGTTTTTGCTTTTATTTTTACTTTGTTAATCTGAATAACATCTTAATTACACAACTCCATGTAGGAGCGATCTTTACTACCATTATATTACTTGTTATTGTTATTGGAAAATAAATAATTTAATTTATTGTACTTGTGGAAGACATCATGTTATCTAATGACAAAAAGAATATGAACATCAAAAGATGAAAGTCTTGGAAGATGAGTGGTAAGGAAGTATTCAATGAGGTTTTTTACGAAGCTATCAATAAAATTGAGAACATATACAAAGTTGTTAAACTAGGGGAGAAATCCTCGTAGAAATGGTTGATGTTAGTGTTGAATAGGTGTCCAGGTAAAATCCGTAAAGATTTAAAGGTTGGAATCCTTGTTGGATGTATGATTTGGATACTGATATTCTTGTACCTAAATTAATTGAATTGCGATATAGTTTGAAGAAGAATCTGAATGACCCTCAATATGCTTACAAAGTTTTTCTTAAGAATTATTCTTATCAAGGTCATGCTCACGACAGATTCGAAGATTTTTTACACCGCACGATATGTATATCCAAGAAAGAATAAACCTTTTCAAAGATTATGTTAATATTGCGTTGGTAATAAATGTCGAGAGAGCAAGTCAGCAAGCAACAAATTCAATAATAGAATATGATAATGATTATTATGAGGCTCGTCTTTATGGAAGATAGGGAATCTGGAAAGAAGATCAACTCCATCTTAAACACTAACGGACGTGTGGTACCTTGGATTTATCTATTTCTCTTAGTTTTTTTCGACTAGAAATTAAGTAAACTATGAGCATTCTGAAAGATTCTCTCTTTCGGTTTAACTAGAAATTGAGAAACTTTTTGGCATTTCAATAGAGGAGTGAAGAAGTTTATGTCTGTGTGTTTTAGGTGTAAAAAAAAGTGAGAGTATGGGTATTTATGTGAGTTTTGAGAGATCAAAATTGTATGGAACTCTCCTAAACCAAGAAATATTCGTTCGAGCACCGCTTTGGTCTCAAAAAGAGAAGATGTGGTTGATCTTTGGGAGGGAATACGAGAAAAAGTGAGAGATCGGTGGTAATATAGGTAAAGTCTTTGACTTTTCAAGATCAAATTCGTAGACATTATTGTAAAACTACTACTATGAATTCTCTGATCTTGTTGAGAGATTACATAGTATTAGAGTCTGTATAACTACTTATTAGAGTCTGTATTTCTAACTTTCTTTGCGAGACAGAGTTAAATATACAGACTATATATTTCTGATACATTGCCAGATATAATTTTATATATTTCATATTCCTGATACATGTGGTAGACGTCAGTTTGCGCTTTTCTCCTTTGACGAAAACTCACCATCAACACTGGGGTTTGAATCTTATTGGTTAAGAGAAACTTATATGTGTCATCAACTTCAACTAGGCATTAGTCTATTAGTTTGAAGTATATCTGCAATTTTGATTAAGATGTCAAAGATGAATTGAAATTTGTGAAACATAACCCATTTTAGGTTGGTGATCTAAACTAGTGGTTACGAAATTCTCAAATTGATATGATTCAATAGAAAACACTTTTCAATATATGGGTTCACCCACATTCTTAGGTCTTAGCATAGTTATCACTAAATCAAAAAACGCGTGATTGGGGGATATCAAAACTAATTGGGGGATATAGATACACGACAAAAACTGGATCCAAATATCAAATCTGGGTCATCCCTTATGTAATTATTTTTTAATTCCTAATCTAGCCCTCACTAATCAGGTTTAGTGGTTAATAATAATTAGTAAAATCTTAAGTATTTGAGGATAGATTAGTGTGTATTTTTATTTGAATTTGTGTGAGTGAGGTGAGAGTAGAAGGAGGGAAAAATATTTTTGAGTGGAAATTTTTTTGTGAAAATGGAAGATGATTGTGAGGAGAGAATTGCAGCTGCTGAATCTTTAGATCAACTACAACAAGAAGCATATCTTCAATCTTCGGTTAATGATAACAACTCACACTTGGACTTATCTGATGAACCAACACCCTTGGAATATGATTTTCGTGAGAATGAAGTGTTTTTTGAAGAACCAACCCAAGAAAGTAAACAAGTTCAACATACAAGCATCCCCAATACACAGGTAATGTTGCTAAGAGGTCGAAAATTTGAATTTTTTTTTGGAAACCACTATTTTTTTCTCTGAAAAAGCTTGGTGCCGGCATACACGTAGTATGAATACCACGCCGGCACCACTAGAACCGGCATAGAATTCATACTATTTCCATGCTGGCGAATATCCCCCACTTTGAAACAATTGCCGGCATGGTTTTCAACCAAAACAATCCATGCCGGCACGCAGTTAACTTTTTACCTACCACCGAATATTCCATGGAATATCCAAACCGGCATGGTTCACTCCTAACTTTACCATGCCGGTACTGCAAGAAAAACATCCACGAGTTAAAGAATTTTGAACTTAAATACCGGTGTGGTATATAAATTATCGAGCGCGCCGGTACCAAATTTCGGCGTGGTTTATAAATTATGTAGCACGCCGGCACCAAATACCGGCTTGAAAACTTACATATAGAATGCCGGTACCACTAGAAAAACATCCAGAAGTTAGTCACTTTGGTAGTATTATACCGGCGTGGTTTTAAAATTATCGATCATGCCGGCGCCATTTTCCGGCTTCGAACCTTGTGTAACGAGCATGCCGGTATTGCCAATTCTGGCATTAATGTTCAAGAAAATACAATGCAGGTACTGTTTAAAATTAGGTCCTTTTTTTCAAGTGCAGTTCTGGAATGCAGGAACACTTTCGAGAATGCCGGCACATGTTTCCAGATTTGGTTGTTTTGGCAGTACTGTCGTCGAGCATGCCGGAACTAGTACCCGACATAGTAATTTAATTTTATTTGGAACTAATTCAATTATTTTTCATTCATTCCTTAGATTGTGACATATATTGATCCAACAAATTCCAAACCGCTTGGTCCGGATACGTCCGAATACTATAAAATGCCTCTGGTATGTTACCAAACAATACTTTTCACCTAGTTTTTAGAACTTTATGTGGGGATTGCTTGTAATGAACCTTATAATCTTCCATTGTTTTCCTTATGTAGGGAATAAAATCTCCAGAGTAAGCAATTGCTTGGGAAAAAGAGACGGCTCTTAAGAGCATGTGTGTATTGGTGAGGAATACCCAACGTTCAGATAATCGTTTTGAGATGGTTTGCGAGAGAAGTGGGCTATACAAGAAGAAGGATAGCTATAAGAGAAGGGTTATGTATATCCAAAGAAGACTACTAGGGTATACAAGACTCATACGATGAAGGATAATTGCCCCTTTAATCTTGTATTCTATCTAAGAGACAAAGAAAAAGAATGGGATTGTACGGTGTGGTTTGACCGTCATAACCACCGGGATCCGAAAGATTTTGTTGGTAACTCCCTAGTTGCGAATCTAAAACCTCATGAATTCGAGGATGTAAAGATAATGACCAAAGCATGTATCAAACCAAGAGTGATTCTCAGAGGCTTCAAGGAAAAGGATGATCAGAACGTTTCTTCTTTAAGTACAATTTATAGTGCACAAGCAACCATTAGAAGGGTGGAATGGTAAGGGAGCACCGTTATGCAAGAATTTGAGAAGACAGTTTGGGATCACAACTACACGAGTATCATTAAAAGAGGACCGTACAATAAGCCCCTTCAAATATTTATTGCACATCCTTTGCTTTCACAATTGGCTCATACATGTTGCGTTGTCCTTATGATGGATTGTACCTACAAGACAAACAAATAAAACATGTCGTTGTTCAACATCGTAGGGCAAACATCGGACAAGGTATCATTCACATTGGCTTGGTGTTTAATGGAAAACGAGAGGGGTCACAATTATCATTGGGCATTACGACAATTGAAATTATTGTTCCCGGAAAATCAATTTCCAAAAAGGTCATCATAACCGATCAAGATGACGCACTAATGAATGATATATCCGGCGTATTTCCGGATGCACAAAATTTCCTATGTACGTATCATATAGGTCAAAATGTGACAAAAAAATTTCATGCTTTGTTTGAACCCTCTAAGGCGGATATTAAGAAGAGAATGGTTGCTCAACTAGAGGAAGATGTTCGCAAGAAGAAACTATCACCCGAAAAAGAATAAGATGAAAGAGAAAAGATTAAAGAGCGACTGGACAAAAAACACGATGAAAATCATAAAAGGTGGTTGGAATTTCTAAAGGATTGGGAGAAAGTTTATTGGACTCTTACCGAGGATATATATGAAAAGAGATTGAACATGTTTATTTCCAAATATAACGAAGTGTATCCAAGTGCCGTCTCATATTGTCGGGATAAATTGTTGGATAAGTTCAAGGAAAAATTTGTGCGTGAATGGGAAAATCGGTATAGACGCTGCGGGAATGAAGTAACTAGTATAGCGGAGTCCGTTCATGGGAGATTTAAAGATCTCATCCAGTCCGGCCAAGGAAACATGGTTACCGTCACCGAGGCAATGGATGAATACTTTAAGACTGATATTGATAGGATCAAGAAGGCCTTTGAGAAACGCTCAATGGAAATGATGACATCACATTTTCGATATGGTAATTTGCTCAAAGGAATAGAATTCAACGTCTCACATTGGGAAATAAAACATATGATTAAAGAAATGGACACTACACCAAATTTAGTGATTAGCAACGGTAGGTGGCAATTGCAAAGTGGGGTCGCAATGTCTATGTGCAAAATTTCGCAACGGCTTTATTTCCGTTGCGCATTTTCGGTCGCAACAGTTTTTAGCTGTTGCAAAGTTGAAATGTCGCAACTGCTAAGAACAGTTGCGAAATTATATATTCGCAACAGTTATATTCAGTTGCGAAAATTTTTTGCAACATAAAGAAAAAAGTGACCGGTCAAAACCAGGTCAAGCACCACCAAAAAAAATAGTAACAAAAACAGGTTTCGACCAGCAACATTCCCCTGAAACAAAATCAGGTATCCCATGTTCATTCGGAACTCAAACTAATCCAACAAAACCATGATGGACTCCATCCATATACACAAAAAGTAAGACATCACAAAAATCATATGAAGGATTGTCATTTTGATATATCTATAAATTCAGTATCATCACAGACCAAGGTGATCTTACAAAATTCTTTAGAGAAAAAGAACTCTCACATTGAAATCCAAATACATAAAACCTGTTCAGTTAAGAGGATGATGTGACCAGATATTTACAAAAAAAGTAGTTTGATAGTATGTCAGAACTCATAATCAATCTCATACACAAGTGAACCAAAATTGCGCAAATTTCAACTTCATTTTTATCTTGAGGATTTGCCTTAATATAGAATGAATTAAAAAAAAAATCTCATGATAAGTCAAGGCTTACCGATGATGTGGTATTAGAATATGCTTTTTGCAGCACTAGAATCTGTTGTTGTTGTGGCCAAGCATTAGAATCTGTTGCTGTGGTAGGTACTAGGAATTCATTGTTGTTTACTGTAATACAAGTTGCTATTGCTGCAGTTATTAAAGAGGCTAAGTGCTAACCGATTAATTAGATTGTACCTTGCAAAGGAGTAGTGGTTAAAAAGGATAACCATGTGTGCCAATCTCATCATGAACCCAAGAACCAATAAGACCAGAATCACTAAGCACACAAAGACGATTATCATTACCTTAGATTTAGGGAGAAGCCTGACAAGGAAATGAATCAGGTCTTGTAGAATCTCTTGAAGATCGCCTATCAAGCCTCCTGAAACCATCAACATACTCAAAAACCACATTGGATGACTTCACTACGTATGTTGAAGCTGGTGGAGGTGGCACAAATGTTGTCATTACCTGTATGTTTAATAATTTCATTAGTTTTGGCAAAGTTTGCAATGAGCGCATGATCAAAAATTGTCCATCAGTGCACGAATTTTCCACTCACCTTATAAGTCATCATGTTAAATAGTGATATCTTTCCACCGGTTGCGGACATTACATGTGTGTCATTCCTTGAGAGAGCTATGCATCGAACTGCTTCTTCAAGGTTGAGACCTGACTCCTGTGATACCATTGGTCATAAGAAGACCATTGTTTGGTTGCCAGTGTTGCGGAACAATGTTGGTGGTTGCCTACAAACCTCAGTTGATTTAGAGAACTTTATTCAGGAACCTCAATTCTTCTAAAAATACTAAAAGTACAAACTGGAAAGAAACGTACAATATTATATATGCAGAGAATTACCTCGCCACTTGGATTTCTATTCACCTTTTGCTAGACTTCCTATTTATGGCAACATAATTTTCTTTGTAAATCATACCTTTTAATTTGTGTAGACCAGTAAACATTGATTGCTTTTTATCTTCTTCTTCTACAGTCAAGATCTTTGTATCTAGAAATCTCCTCCCTGCACAAACAAGACCAACAGAAAGACATCAAGGCCACAATAAAAAAAATAACATACAACTAAAAATACTATGAATTTAAGCTCACCCTCCATGAAATGCAGCAAGTGGAAACTCCCCTTCAGCCACCTGCTCTAACAAAAGAAAATTAAGTAATCTTAGCGAAAGAAAATATCAATAAATCAAATATTACAGACTTAGTGACTCTAGAATGACCTACCAATCCACCATTCACCGAGTTTCTACTACAGTCAAGGTCTTTGTATCTAGAAATCTCCTTCCTGCACAAACAAGGCCAACATAAAGACATCAAGGCCAGAATAAAAGAATTAACATACAAATAAAAAGACTATAAATTTAAGCTCACCCTCTATGAAATGCAGCAAGTGGAAACTCCCCTTCATCCACATGCTCCAATAAATGCAAATAAGTACTCATACCAATAAATCAAATATTACAGACTTAGTGACTCTAAAATGACCTACCCATTGCCACCATTCATCGAGTTTCTTACAAAGTACTATAACCCATAAATCAGGATCAGCTGTGCCTCCAATATTTGGGTCCATAAAAGGGCATACTTTTACAAATGATTTTAAAGGTCTGTTGTAGAAACATCGTAAATCGTCCTAAATTTACCTGTGGGGAAAAATCAACAACCACACCACCTACAAAGCCAGCACGCTTAGCAAATCCTAGGATCAATTCAAGCTGGTCATTGTTTTCAGGGTTAACAACGATATAGTGATCCAAAAAAAGCCCTGCAATGAAATTGCGCCATTTCAACACAGGTCTACATGAAAGATAAACTTAATAAGATGTTAAAAAGAACCAGTTTAAGACATACTTCAATCTCAGTAGTGGATTATGAGAGGACCTATCCATATAGCAAATCCACTGTTTGATTAGCGACAACAAGTACAGATTAAAGTCAGTGAGTAAAGCATTCGAAAAAGAAAAATTGTCCAACTCATGCATGCACCAAAATATATACTATGCTGTACTAATTCTGAACCAAGCAAATAAGCTTTAGAGTATAAAAATGATCCAAAAACAAGGCACATTTCACATAAGAGGTTAAAAGAATTCCAATTTGTACCGCTGAGATGCTAATAGCACCATTAATAACTCCATCCATGAAACCCGTATCCTGAAACCAAAAAGCGACAAATGTTTATAACATCAACTAGTTAATAAACATTGGTAGAAAGAGAAAAGGAACACTTACGATCATGGTAAAGGGTGGTTAAGGTAATCTTTGAAGGCTACCCAGTCCCAACTCCCAACCATTCTATATATAGGCAGCAATGCATCTTCTTTTCAGAACTATTTTACAGCTCAGACTTGTTATTGCAAAGTAAAGTAACAAGACCTGAGATGGTTAAAAGGGACTAATAATAGCAATCGGCATCTACAATTTATCATTTCTTTTTTGGAAGGTACACTAAGTAAGTTTCTAAATATTAGAAGGATCCTACACAAATACATATTTATCAGAAAACGCTTTCAACTTTCATTTGCTGAACATGAATAGGAATCCTACAAATATTTAAAACTCATTTATTCCAGAACTACATTATACAATAATAGCTTTTCAGAACAACATTTGTAAACTTTGAGAAAACTTGAGGCTGGTTGTACTGAGGTTTCAGCACCTATGTCCAATCTGCAGCCCTGAGCTACCTAATCATTAATATTGCAAACTATGACTCACAAATCATTAAGACGGCAATTTGAGTCGAAAATAAACAAGAAGAATTACCTGACCCATATCACTTAGCAATCACCTTCTACTTCCTACTCCAATGCAACATCTATTATCAAGATTCAAAACAAGACTTAGATAGAATTAGCAAACTATTTCATTAGAATTACTAAAAACATGTGGAGGAATTATGATTATCAAACCTGAATTTTAGTGATATGAGAAGAAGAGGTATGTTTCCTAGCTTCATGACAGTTTAGTGCACCAAAGATGAAGGGTGCTTCTGTTTGTTAGTCTTGATAGTAGCCAGAACAACACCTGAATCTTTTCCAGCTTGAATTGCAGTAGCTAACCCTACAATACACCAAATTACCACCAACATAAACAAATCATTAACAAAACCCCTAAAATCTAAACAACAGAATCAAAACAAAACCCAAATCAGAACTCACAAGTACAAGACCAGCGGTTGTTTTTCTTACAAAAGTGTTTGAAGGTGTTAACGTTGTAGAGATTGTTAGGTTCTTTACTGAATTGAACCATTTGATTTCCATTTCCAAACTCTTTGACGAGGAAAACGTCATTCCTCTTCACGATCTCTCAAATCAAAAACCCTAGAAATTTAGGGATTTCACACAAATCAGATTCAATCAAACCCGGAACCAAATATCAAACATAGGGATGAAATCAAGCGAGACACTTTATTATACTTACAAGGAAATGAGAAGTTTAGGGCTTTTCTTCTTCTGTGTGATGCTGCTCTTGAGAGTTTTTGGAGACTACATAAGAGAGACTGAACCCTAAAAAAACTTTTGTATGTAAGTTTCAAAACCCTAAGGGCGAAAAATAAAAAGGTTGGCTTGATTTGGGATTTGATATCTCTGAGATCTTCGAATTTCAGACATGAACGAGAGAGAAAGAGAGATGAGAACGAGAGAGAAACAGGGGGTTAGTCCTCGAGTTATTTCGGGCGAGTTTAGTGTATTTTAAATCTTGGGGATTTTGAGAGAGTGTGGGGAGTTCGAGAGAGTTTGTTGTTTTTGAGTTCAGTGAGTCTGGAGAAATGGAGAGAGTTTGAGAGAGTTTATTACAGAGAGTTTGGGAGAGTTCATTCCTAAACTACCTTCTTCATCCTGCTACAAGTATACATAAAATAGAAGAATGAAAAACTTGTCTTCCTAACAATGTTACTGTTACCACACACATTGAACTGCAGCTCACTAGAAACTGGCTTAGTATAGTTCAAGATACATCCTCCTAACTTCGTGTATAACCTATCCATTACCACTCGTATACGAATAACTACTACTGTTCTCCACATGCTAATTCTGTTAAAACATGTGTACTGTGTTTTTCTGACTGCCACTTTATATATTTCGGTTACTCAAACAAAAACTATTACATAATCTCATCTGAAGTAGCTAGCCAGTGCACATAGATATCTCTTCTTCACATATAGAATAGAAGTTGTGTTAACAACCCATATTAGTAGATAGATGGTCGACTGTATGCACATTTTACAATCTGGAGAGATATCTCTTCAGTACCTTGACTAAGTATGTAATTATCTATATGTAAATGCTTGTTTGAGAATAAATACAACTGACAATTATGCTTTTAATGCTTTTAACTTGTAAGTAAATGGAACATGGATAAAAGCAAATAAGTGCACAGAGCTTAGGATATTTTCTAAAGGCGTTGTTGCGTTAAGTCTAGTGTTAGCATTTCATTTTTCTAAATCCACAAAATTGCGTGAATGCCCTGCTGCGAGTTTGCAATATGTACAAGTGTAGCAGCATAAGTTATGAAGTTGTGAATTCACCATACAGTTAAAGATGAGAATGCGAGCTATACGTTGATATAATCTACCAAAATTAGTGCAAGGGAGGAAGTGGTAATCTTTTTTTTCTTTTTTTTTCCCGATCAATTACAGTGGTCATCTCAACTATTTGGATGATTATATTTTCGCACTGAAACTGTATTTCGATGCTTACAGGGGGGAAACGAGGCTCTTATCTCAACATTTCTTCTAAGTTGCATAAGTATTGTACACCATAGATTGACCCGCCTTGCATACTGCGTCGGGAAAGTGCCTATGTAGAACTTGTCAAGGCTGCCAATGTGCACGTTACACTTACAACTCTTTGCATATTTAAGAACAAACAAATGATGCCCAAATGATTACCAATACAAACACAGATGTCCAACAATCTATAATTCCCACTTTCTCTCCAAAAATCTGTCCATATCCAGGACAATATACTAGTCTGATGTGGAACTTGAGGATACCGCCAATGTGCATGTTACATTTACAACTCTTTAGATGGAGAAGAAAGACCAGAAATTATGGTCGGATTAAACTAATCAAGCCACATACTCACTTGTATGTGCATAAGAAATTTTCATGGTGTAGCTAAGCACATCGTCACACGCAACAAATGTCAATATCACCTTATACAAAACAATCACTACTAACCCAGAATATCCTATCAAAACTTCTACTGTCAGACTTTCCCTAATAGTCGTGGAAAAAAAATAATCAAAAGAGATTCTTATTCATCAGAGAACTGCACCAATACAACATGTACACAGAGCTAGTTATCTAGTATATAACGGTAATCACAATAAAAAAAACCCATCAAATCATGGCGATCAAAGAAGAAGAAAAAAAAGATGAAAACCATACCTGAAGGTGAAGCGATTCCTCTTCTCCTATGTTTTTCTCTTTTCAAACTCCCTCCAAATCTCTACTGTTTTGAGAGATTTGTGTATAGGCAAAAATACACTATCAACTCTCAAGAACTCCCCAAAACAACCAAATCCCTAGCATTCTAGGGTTTTACCACTAACAGGGAGTTCAAGAGTTTTTGTCAAACTCCCCCACGACTAACAGGTGTTTTCTAGGGAGTTCGGGAGACTCTTCTAAACTCTCCCACGACTAACGGGGATTTTGAGAGACTCTTCTGAACTCCCCCACGACTAACGGGTAAAAACCCAACTACACCCAACTCCCCCAACTTCCTTGAGGACTAACACCCTAAAAGAAAGATGAGAATGAGATCGAATAGAGTTTCATTGATAATAATAGGATAAACCTGAGTCAGTTTCACATCTGAATGGGCTGAAATCGATGAAATGTGTGTGCACGAGTCGCACGCGTATAACCTAATTTAGTTGTGAATCGTAACAAGTTGAAACAATTGTGAGTTTTGTAACTAGCGTGAACTGTTGCGAAAATTTTGCAACTAAGATTCGCAACTGAAAATTCGCAACAGGGGCTAAGCTGTTGCGACTTCTAGTTACTAATCCTTGAATTTGGTGTAGTGGGAAAAAGAGATAAACTACGGCAACCGGGTGATGTGTGTATTTGTCCCGACATGTCTTCATTGGGGCTTCCATGTCGTCATATGCTTGTGAAGTATGAAGAAGTTATACCTATTGAGTTCATTGATCCGTTTTGGAAGCAACTATCTTTTGACCCTCCCCCTACGGAAGCTCCCGGATAATCACCATGGGATACAAAGGAGGCAAAGGAATTCTATGAAGCTTACTCACGTGGCAACTCGGCTAGCCGACAAGCATTTTTTATCCAACTAAGTCTAATTACACTCCCATGGATAACACAAAGTGAAGAGCCAAGAAAAGGAGATCCGTCTGGTAGACCACAAACTAAAACGACAAGGGGAAAACAAAGGAAAGAATTGAAAGCAATGAGTTAACGCGAATGTGAAGATGAGGCAAGTAAGAAACGAGACCCAATCGGATGTGAGCTTTCAGAAGCAAGGTTCGGGGAAGCGCTGGTTCCAAAGAAAAGGGGTAGGCCGAGGAAGGAACCACCATCAAGTCAACAACAAACGGAGAATTCCGTATCCACACCACAAGTTGATGAAGTGTTGGTTAAAAAGAAAAGGGGTAGGCCGAAGAAATTACCGCTATCAAGTGAAGAACAAATGACGGATTCCGTATCAACACCACAAGCAGATGAAGTGCCGGTTCCAAAAAAATGGGTAGGCCGACGAAGGTACCCGCATCGACTGAACAAGAACAACAAGTCGAGGAAGCGGATGCCGCACCTAGAGCCGATGTAGCGGAGGTTACAAAGAAAACGGGTAGGCCTAGGAAGGTACCAACAATGATTGAACAAGGTGAGCATTCCGAAGTCACACCCATAGTTGAAGGGGTGGCTTTGCATATCAAAAATGCAAGGTCGAATAAGGAACCTACATCAAGTCAAGTACATCAAGCTGAAAATTCCGAAGTCACGCCAAAGATAAGTGATAGCAAAGGTAAGCGACCAATGCCTAGTCATCAACAACACGATGGTGAAGTAGTCACTTTTAAAAAGCGAAGGTGTAGGCCAAGGAAGTACGGACTCCCAACACATATCGAAGACATTGGAAGTGTAGAGATTGCAGAGGATGGATTGGATATAATTAATCTGAAAATTGGTAATATGAAAATGTATAAGGATTCCCTAAAAGATAAGACTTATAGACATTACCATGCCAAAATAGAGGGTTATGTAGAGCATCCCGAGTTTATTCGCGAGTATATTGTATATACGGATGATGTCGATGGAGATGGAAATTGTGGCTATCATGCCGTGACCGAACAATTAGGAATATTTGAGACGGCGGTTAGTAAAAGGATGACACCATGCCGATACGCTAGAAAGAGGATGTCCTAACAACTTATGAAAAAGAAGAGTTGTTACAAAAAATTGGTAGATGATGACGAAGAGTTTGATAGTTTGCATGCTCGGGTGTTAGGGCCAGAGCACGAGATGAAGTTCCTTCCTACTGAATATTGGATGAAAATGTCGGTTTGTGGGCATCTTGTGGCGGATACATTTAACTGTGTTGTTCATTATTTTTCCCCCACCGAACAAACAGCTTATACGCCAAAGTGGCAAAAGTGCGAAGGATCTCTTAAAAAGAGAAGAGTTATCTTGGCATTCGTAAACGGGAATCATTTCATTATTCTGAAGCTCAAGGAAAATTGTTCATTGCCACCGGTTTGTGCGTTGACTAAAAACAAGGATATAGTCCCCAATCACTCGGAGGAATGGATGAAATTTTATGAGGAGAACCACCAATTGTGGGATGCGTTGAAGCTATCAATTAACCCAAAAAAGGGAGAAATTCCTATTCATAAATTAGAAAGTGATGAAGAGTAATTTGGAAAAGTGTGGTTCACTGCTACGCAACCTTTTGTTTTTTTGGAAGTTTGAATTGTAATCATTAAACCACATGCTATGTACGTACCGGCATTATTTAATTCAAACTTTACAATGCCGGGAATTAATCCCGGCTAAGGAAGTCTTTTCTATTTTATGCCGGAAAATCACCATAAGTACACAGAGATATTAGTTTAAGTTTCGGCGTTGAAAATAACTTCCCAACAATGCCGGAAGTATACACTGATCACTTATATTTCAGGAAAAGAAAGAGTATCGGCATTGTGTAGAAAAGCGTATCCATGCCGGAATTCTAAATTCCTAAAGTGTGGAAAGAAATCAGTTTACCGGCATTGTTGTTACAATTTCGACCGTGCAGGTTTTAAAAAAAAAAAACATAAAAATTGCAATGTTTGACAAAGATTAACCAATATAAATGAAACAAAGATGTTCAAAGTTTAGCAAGACACACAAACAAACATAAACCGACAGTAGATTGTTCAAAGACATAACTGATACTATAAATGAAACATTAACAAACATCTTAGATCACTCGGTCCTTGGCTTCTTGTGAACCCTCTTCTTCGTTTCCTTCCACAAGTCCTTTGCATTTGGATCTTCAATTTTGTCTATCTTTTCCTCGACTGTCTTCATTTCTGCTAGGGTCAGCACCTCTCCTTTCTTGTTCTTGCATTTAAACCAGTTTCCCAATTTCCTAGCCGCGAACGTTGTTGTCATATTTTTCCGTTAGTATGTTAACTTTTATAAGTTTATAGATATACATTCAAATAATAGAAAGTGAACAAGAATTACGTACCAACAACGTGAGGGTCTTTTGAAGTACGAGCACAGTAAGTTTTTCAAGAGTTGTGGAGGGAGGTTCTTCTTGTGGAGGCACTGTTTCGGTGGCCGAGCGTACAATATAAGGATGGGAGTACCTCAAATGACCTCTGAGGAAGCTTGGTCCCGACTCATAACCATTTTACGCCAATTCCCAACCAACCCTATCCAACACTAGTTGTTGTTCTTCCTTTTCATTCCAATGTACAAGTAGAGGAGTTGGTTTGTAAACTACCAGCATATGTTGTTCCTCTGATAGACATTGAGGAAAGTCATGAGAGAATTTGCCATCAGATTTACCCGGAAGTTTTTTCTGTTTGTGCCCAAGTTGGCGCATCACACGGCGAGGGTTATGCATAACAAATCCTTTTGGATGAAACAATGGTTCGTTGTAAAATTCTACATCGTCACGCCTTGCAAAGTGAACTCCTCTTTCGTTCATATATGGGTCAAACACAACATCTTCGACAGAGATAGAGTCCAAAGCCTCTCTCATGGCAAGTAACCGAGTTCTGTTATTGGGCTTCGGTTTATTGTCGAAAACATATTTCTTAGCTACAAGATGTTGTGGTTCCAAACCATATGTTGAAAACTCCAAATATTTGTACTCCTTGAACAATGTTGGGAAGTGTTCATAAGCCGACACCTACGCAAATGAAAGATCGTTCCAATGAAATGTATAAGAAAAGAACTAATTAGAAAACAAAATAACTAGTTCACATTACCTGTAATACAGTGAAATTCCCATTAAATTGACAGGCTGTCTCCTTAGAAGATCTATGCATCTCCGCCAAAAAATGTGCCAAGAAAGCAGTGCCCCATGAATACTCATGAACCTCCTCCAAGGGATCCAAGTATTGTAAGTGGTTCATATGCACCCTGTTACCATTAGAGTCAGGGAATATTGCGATGCCCAATTGGAACAACAGATAAGCAGCGATAGTTTGCTGAATTTGTTCGTCATTCAATTCCTTACCCATCGTATTCCCAAACAAATATCTGAGCTTGACGACTTTAATAGTATTTGTCATGGTATTCTTTAACATGTGCATATATTCTTTAGTCGTTGCCTCGTCCCAACCAAACAACTTTTTAGTCAGCTCATAGATCTTGGACCATTCCAGGGTCTTACCGTGATCTTCTTTCTTAACGGCTTTTCCAAGGATCCCTATACCTAATATTCTTTGGACATCTTCAGGGATAATGGTCATCTCGCCAAAAGGAAAATACATGGTATCAGTTGAAGCAAAAAACCTCTCCAAGAAGAAATTCGTCGTCACTTGATCAGTGGCTACATAGTTTTCTATCGCGGGATACAACCCAGATGCTATTACTGCCGCTTGAACAGCATCACACTCCCCTTCCAAAGACCATGTATCCATTTTTTGATGGCGGAAAACACGGAGGGCTTTCTTGTGGTCCTATAAAAACACACCAAACAAACTTCAATTCACCTGATCATATATAAACAATATAGTAAAAAGATGCAAACGTCTTACATAAGTTAAATATATCCAACGATCCCAAGAGTCCTTGTAGTCAAATAAGAGTTTCAGATCTCTCGGCTGACCCCAGTGTTTGCCATCATTGCGTTTTGGAATCATGTCATATGTTTTTGGGAGGTGCTTTGGTGGGTCCTTTTCCTTTTTCTCATCGGATTCAACTTCAGGTTGTCCTAAGCCATGTGAGGATGATCCACCTGCTCGGGCTGGATCAGGAGGTACAAATTTCTCCCACTCTGCATCATCATCGCTGCTTGTGTCTCCCTCCGGGGGAATATCCATAATCATGACCTTACCACGTTCCGGATTATCTCGTCTACGTCGAGGACGAGAAGACTTAGTTTTCCTTCATCAACAGCTTTTCCCTTTCCTTTGTTCATTTTTGCAGCTTTGGACCTACATACAAAATGAGATTTAATAAAATAAGGAAATCAAAACCGGCATGGCCGTTGAAAATAACGATACTGTCGGCATATGTTCCAGCATTGTAATCTAAAGGAATTCTATGTCGGTTTTACGGTAACGGAATTGTATATAAATAAAATCCCATGCCGGTAATATGGGAATTGTCTACAGAGATTTAACAAAATAAGGTAATCAAAACCGGCATGGATAGTGAACATTACGCTACTGCCGGAAAAGGTGTCGGCGTTGACATTTATAGGTTGCTATGCCGGTAGTCTAATAACTTGCATGCAATAAAAAGGGGATACAGGACATATAAACCGGCATTGTATTCAAATTTAATTGTACGCCGAAACTAAATTGGAATTTCAATTCACTAAATTCAATTTCAAATTCACTAAATTGCAAATTCAAATTTCCTTTTACCTAGTACAAACAATAATCATGCAAGTTTCAATTTGTGTTTTTTATATTATGAAATAAACCCTAAGAATGCTTCAATAAACATAGACATCACTTACCTCATCATCATCTTGTTCAATAGATGCTTCTGATTTCGATTTACCACCAGGAGGTTTGCGAGGAACCATTCTTCTTTGGGTGAATTGAATGGATTTGGTTCGGAGGATGAAACCAAATAATGGAGTTTAGTGGTTTTGGAAGTTCTTTTGGAATAGCGAAGTGAAAACAAAGAAATAGAAAGATGGAACCATTTACATTCTATAACTATCAATTTTATGTAATAATGGAGTTTGTAACCGTCGCATAAATGGAATGAGGGAGTTTGTAACGGTTACAATGGGGGATAATTGGTGCGACAGTTACAATGGAGAAGAATAAGGAGTTAGAATTAGTTGTTATGTTTTTTAAACGTTTTCAATTGGTACGGCAGTTACTCCAAAAAATTTAATAACGGTTGAAAGGTAACAAACCTTCATAATTCCGGCGTTGTCGAACTTTCATATTATATGTCGATAGTCTGACGGATTTAACTGAATTTATGTATATGGTGCCGGCGTGATTTGTTATTAACAATCTATGCCAGTAGTGATTCTTGATTCATTAGTAACGCACTACCAAAAGGTTTAAGCAAGCAAACTGACCCAAACCGGACTTCATATTAATACTAACAAAATAAACTTAAAAACATTAAACACATAAACAACATTCCACATAAAATGAAAGGTCTTAAGCTAATTGCAACTAACATTATTTCTTGTAACGAGATTCAACAAACAAAGCGGCTTTGAAATGCCTAAAAGGCTCTTTTATCCACTTGGTATATGCGTCCTGAGCTTGCCACCTATTCCCTCTGTATCTTGCGAGAAACTCGTCGTATTTGCGACATAATTTTATGAGGGCAATTGTTCGATTCCCTACAAACTCATCTCCGTAATCCATTATGCGCTTCTTGCACTTACCGTCATATAACCTCGACATATAAGGAACATCAGCAAAAAGAACCCGAAAAAGGTTTAAAGGGCGGTGATCTTCCGGCAAATCCGATACTATGAATAAATTTTTGATTCATTCGGTTTCTTCCTCAACATCCGCTTCTATCTTCGCTTGTTTTACACGTTCGTATATCTCTTTAGTTTCTTTGCGATATTTTGCATCTATTGCTGCCTCTTCTTCTTCTCTTTTCCTTTAAGTATCTCTTCTTCCATTGCGGCAATTGAGTTGGTAGTTTGCTCCTTCCTTATAAGTTTTTCTTGTATAATGGCAATTGAGTTGGTGGTGGATGATGATTGATTTCCTATCGGAGTGGATAATTTTTTCTTCTTAAGTTTTTCTTTTTCCATGGAAATGATGAATCGTTAGTTGGTGATTGATTTGCCATCAGAGATATGTGTTGGAGTTTTTTTTTTGTGGAGGTATGAAGTGCAATGGGTGTATCCATTGATTTAAATAAATGAGGACATAACGGCTCTTTTTCCAATTTATCATGCTGGCACTGTCAGTGGATATGATCCCACGCTGCAAATGCTCTTTACTGGTTTTTGGTTTAAAAAAATATCCGTTGGCCATTGAATGTCTAATGCCGGCGTTAAACATAGGAAGTCCGTTTATGCCGGTAGTTGGTGCCGGCATTCTAATGTATATAAAGTCAATGACGGTATTCGGTATATTATACACAGAAACCATAACTTTTTGACACTCAATTCCAGTATAGTAATATATATAAATTCCACGTCGGGAAAGTGACGGTATTGTATTATGTTAACAAAATAAGCCGGAACTGTAATTTATTTCAAATGTAATCCTTGTCGCAGGAAGCACGGATGCACTTAACACGTGCAACAAGCCTTTAAACCACTTGGTGACCCAAGTGGATGAGCTATAGTCTCGTGAGGGTTTACATAGAGATCTACCCACAAAACCTTACCAAAAACTACGCTAAAAACCTAAACAAAAACCACTAAAAACCTAACGAAAAACCACTAAACCTATCAATCTTCTTAAGAAGAATCCGTCTCTGATTCACCCAGCTGATGGTACTCCGTGACTTTGGTTACCATGTGGTTCACTATTTCATCAAACATGAATGCTTCCCCTTTTCCTATAAGTAACGCGCTTTCACGGCTTCATGCTACAAAAATCACGATCCACAAACTCAGTTTTGTTACATTAAAATTGAAAAGAATGGACGGTGTCGAATTAATCATGAAGATGCTTACGAGTTGTTGAGGGGACAATCTATTACGGATAGCGTGCTCGATCCGGTGTTTCATTTTTAAATACTCAACCACCGTATTTAGGATGATGTCGTGTTGTTGCTCGATTTTTTTAGCAGTTCGTCCTTTAGGGTTACTGTAATCGTGAGTAATTTTTTTAAAAATCTTCAACCACATGGAATCCCCAGTATTGTTATCTATAGTTGAAGGACGAGTTTCGGCGTACCATGCTTGGGTGATTGTTAAATCTTCCTCGGAGTCAAACGATGCTATTTGTTGTATATGGGAGTAGGTTATATACTAAGGTATTTATAGATGACTCTTCTAGGGTTTAGGGTTTCACAAAAACACACGAGTTTTGGGCAATTGGGTCCAAGTATTAGCTCTCTTTATATAGAGAAAAACCTCAATAGCTAGTTTTTTTTTAAAACAACGGTACCGGCATTAAATCCAATATGAATTACGACGCCGATACCTGTTTCCGGTATTGCTGATTGTTACCAATCAATGATGGAAGTTGACATTTTATTTACAGAGACTGAGCCAAATCTGTAGTTTATGCCGGCACGGATACAATAACATCGTACAAATCTGTTGACTCCGAGATTCCAGACGACGTCTTCGAAGATATTCGCGAAAGGCTCAAAGGTTCCGCAATTGTTGAAAAGGGATGGCTTACTAAATAGGAGATCATCTTAAACCAAAAGTTCTCAATTACCATGTTTTGGTATGTTTTAATTTAAAATTTAAAATATAATGTAATAGATTATCTAGGAATGAAAGGAGCATTCGTAACCTATTTATAAACAATATCGACATAGTATATTTATCAAAATCCAATGCCGGAATTATGCAAAACTATGCAAGAGTAAGAAAAACATAATTCCGGCGTAGATTCAATAATTTCTTTAGTGTCGGCACTACCCCTAAACTGCACAGAAACTTGGTCATTTTCATCCACTGTGCCCGGCATGGATTTAGAAAAGTATTTTGTGCCGGTACAAATGACGACATAGAATTATAATTTCTTTTATTGCCGGAATCAATACCGGTGCTGTGGAACGTAAACAATTCAATGCCTGAACTACCCATAATCTACACAGAAACTTGGTCATTTTCATCCATTGTGCCCGGCATGGTTTTGGAGAAAATTGTTCCGTTCCGGTACAAATGGCGGCATAGAATTTAAATTTCTTTTATTTCCGGAACCAATACCGGTGCTATGGAACTTAAACATTTGAATGTCGGCGCTTCTCGTATAAAGAATACTTACATAGACAATATTTTACTAGAAATCTAAACATGTTCAACATAAACCAAACAACTGAATCGTGCTTAAATGTTCTTCATCAAAGTATCATAAACCAAACAACTAAAGAGTTCAACCAAAAACAAGTTAGAAATCGTTCAAAACATAACAACCACCATCCAAATAAAGAAACACAACTATAAAGTTTATCACTTGGTCTTTTGCTTCTTGCAAACGGGCGCCCTCCTCGTTTCCCCAAACAAAGCTCTTGCACTTGGGTCTTCAATTTAATCAAGATTTTCCACGACTTCCTTCGTTTCTTCAATGGATAGCACCTCTCCTTCGTCGTACTTGCAACCAAGCATCTTCTTCAACTTTCCAAGCCGACGCCGCTAGTTTCATACATACAACACATAATTAGTATATATATGCTAATATAAAATTATGTGCAAATTAAACGACTAAGCAATTAACAATACTCACTAGCAATCCAACAGTCTTATTAAGTTGGGCTATCATAGGTGGTGCCTCTGTAGGAGTTGGAACGGGAGGGTTTTTCTGGGGTGGAACTTTGACGTCGTCCGGGCGCACGACAAAAGGATGTGACCATTCCAAGTAATTACGAATGTAGGTGGGATCGGCTTCATTACCGTTGTTCACAATCTCCCAATTACTAGCATCTACCAAACGACGTGGTTCCCTATCCTTCCAATGTGTTAGTTCTGGAATTGGATCATACTCTACCCTCAACCTTGTGGAACTTTTCATGCACTCAGAAAGGTCAATAGTGTACCTTTCAGTAGATGCTGTCATGAATCTAGGTAATTGCTTATATCCAAGTTGGCACATCACACGTCGAGGATCAGACATAACGTATCCCTTTGGGTGGAACAAAGGCCCATTGTAAAATGCAACGTTATAAAACCTCAAATATTGGTCGTTATCTCTAGCCTCCCTGTAAGGATCGAACACAACATCTTTGGTAGTCATCGCGTCCATAGCCAATCTCATATCTTTCAGTCGACGATTGTTATCGGGTTTCGGATGGCTGTTGAACTGGTATCTCTTGGCTCTAGGCTCCTCGGGGTCATCAATGTGAATAATCTTCAAGAAGGGGCTGTCCTTGAACAAGGTTGAGAAACGTTCATAAGCCCACACCTATACAAATATGAAATGATACATATAAAAATCAGTATATTTTGTTTTTAAGTTCATGATAAGGGTACATGTGAACAATATAAATAAGAACATAAGTTTAAAAACAAAATTACCTGGAGTAGAGTGAAATTCCGGACAAATTGGTTTGTAACCGCCTTAGAGGCCCTTCTCATATCCATCATCAAATGTGACATTACCACGGTGCCCCAAGAATAGTTATAGACGTCTTCCAACGGATCCAAGTATTGGAGGTAGTTTGCACTAACCCGGTTGCCACTCAGGGAATACCCTAGTGCTCAAGATGAATAACAGGTACGCAACGGCTGTATAACGAATCTGTGTGGGGTCTCATCCATCCTTGTCTTTTCTCTGCGCCGTGTTTTCAAACTTATTCTTAAGCAGCGTCAGCTTGATGGTTTTTGTCCTACTAGTCTTAGATACATAGAAGCTTTCCACAGAAGTTTTGTAGTCCCAACCTAACAGCTTGTTAGTAAGAGCGTGCAACTTCGACCATTCTATCTCCGGACAATGATCTCCTTCTACAATTGATTTATCGGTAACAATCAAGCCTATAATGTTCTGAGAATCATCAGGGATCAAGGTCCTCTCGCCAAACGGGAAGTGCATGGTATCTGATTCACCATGATACCTTTCGACGAAGCAATTTACTGTCACAATATCTGGATTTACATAATTTTCAACCAAAGGATATAGACCAGAATCCTTTATTAATGTTTGGACCTCTTCACATTCCGTGGAAAAATTCCAATGAGACGCGGCTTGGTTTTGGCAAACACGCACAGCCTTCTTATGATCCTATAATTAGGAGATAATACGAGTAAGAGATTTTGCATAAATAAAAAACAGTACATATCCACGAGATAAAAATTCTTACATAGGTCTGATATATAGTACGATCCCACGAGTCCTTGTAGCCAAATAGATACTCAGGAGAAAAAGAAGCTGCACCAAAATTCTACCATGATCAAGGTCAGGTATCATGTCATCAATATGAGGAAGGTGCGAACCTTTAACTTTTCCTTTGCCTTTTCCATTGACCTTGCCTTGTGTCGCTTGTTAACTTGGCCCACCTTATTCCTCTACTGCTTGGCTTTGGGTTGCTAATTGACTTGGTTCAATCTCATTATCTTCCTCATCACTTTCCTCTTTATCTTGCTCATCTTCCTCCTCAACTACTCCGGCAGGTTCACGGATTACGAGTTTACTACGGTCACGAACACTCTCCCAAAATTCACCTCTTGTATCAGCCCCCAAACGGATTTTGCGACCCTGGTCTTTCCCTCTAGGAAGCAGAGACTGAGGAGTACCAAGACCGTCCTTCATTCTTTTCTTAATGCCAGCATCTTTAGTTTTTCTTTGTTAGCTTCCTTTGCTGACCTATTTCAAAAGAAGCACAAAATAAATATAAGACAACTAACTTTCAGTTCTAATACCAGCATAGATACACCACATTACGGTATAGAGTCATCACTACCGGCATATCGAAACAAATTATCAACCATGTCGCGACCAGAAACGACATAATAAATTCAAACCATTACATGCCGGGAACTAATACCGGCGTTGAAAAATAATTGTTGAGGATGCCGATAATCTTTAGGAAGTTCCTGGATACCAAAACACCATTGCCGGCACATACGTAAAATTCAAACACATGCCGTAACAGGATTCTGACATGGAGTCTAACCTAAAACGTATGCCGGTACCCATAACAAAATCCTAGGTTTTTCTGTATATTAGAAGCTCACTGCTGACGTATTCGAAAAAATTCAAATCAATGCCTAGACTAGATACCGGCATGGCATTCAAACTAATTTCAACGACGGTATTGGGTTCCGGTGTGGTCTTCATCCTAAATCGAATGTCGTAACTAAGTTCCGGTGTGGTCTTCAACCTAAATAATATGTCGTAACGCGGTGCCAGTGGGGTCTTCATCCTAAATCAAATGATGTTACACTGTTCCGGTGTGGTATTCATACTAAATTGAATGCTGGAAGCTAATGAAACTCAACTGTTTCAGTTAGGGTTTGCGATTTTGACCTAAACCATAGCTACAAATCGATTGAAACACTAATTAAACAGTTCTAAATCACTTACCGTCTCACAGAAGCCATGTTTACAAGAAGTTGATTGTCCGAAACCTCTTGTTCTTCGTGTTCTTTCTCTTGAGCAATCAAAGCAAGACTTTCTTGTAATTTCTGTTGAGCAATCGATTTTGATTTCGATTGGGCATCTGATTTCTTTCGTGGAGGCATTCTTATGGATTCAAGTAGGTTAATCGACGAAGAAAATTTTGAATTAACGATTAATCGTCGATGAAGAACGATGAAGAAGATGAAGAAAATATTTTTTTTTTCCCGAAACCTAACCCTAACCGAGTGTGCCGTAACTGATAGAGAAATGGGGGATATTATTTGGTTTTTAGATTTTAAGTTTTAGGGGAAAGGGTAGTATAGTCCTTTCATAATGTTTTTTTAATAATCAAAGGGTGTTTTAGTATTTTCGCCCCAAAGAACACCCCTTAGCAGAAACCTTTGGTTGCGGGAAGTAATCCATATCCCCCAATTAGTTTTGATATCCCCCAATCGCGCGTTCAAATTAAAGGGTATGCATGTTTTTCCAACCAAACAACATTCCACTTTTTCCCTCCTATGAATATTATCCATATCTAATAATAAAAATCAAGTTATTTTTCATTATATTTATATTATGTGTCTAAGAATGACATGTATTTTTATATATTAATCTACGTAAATACGTTAAGATATTACAAATGCATTATCATATTTTTTCCGGATTATTTTTCATTCATGTTTTGAATACTTAAATACTTATGCGTATACTAATATACCAAGTGATCATATAGCAAAGGAAACTCCTCATATAACAAAATAAAATTTATATTCATAAAAAGATATTCATTTGTACAGTCCTTATGGCCTAATCTTGTCCATAAGGCCTTTCTTCACGATCTTCATCATTTTGTACCTGAAAAAAAATATACACAACAGAAAAGAATTGTTATTGTATGTCTATATTCATACACACACCAAGATGAAATATGCATACACACCTCACGGAGGTCAAAGATGTCCTTTAGCTTTGGTTTATTAAATTCATCGTAAGCCACAAGACACTGCTGTAAAAATGAATATAGTTTTAAGCAACAAATGAAAAGCTAATGAAAATGTTTTATAGATAACTCGTGCCTTGATGTCACTACACATGGTTGTGCAACATGGAATTCTAGTAAACGTCTAATAAACATTGGAAAAGAGTAATTCAACATTTATCTAATTTAACGATTATATTTAATTATACATAATGAAACCCTTATTAGACCGAATTCCAACCATAGAACTTGTGGCTCTAAAAACTTTCTTTGGTTTTTTGTATCTAACGATCCTCCGGTTGTTGTTGTGAAATGTAAGATATAAGGAAAAATTGCAAAGGGATAAAACACAATTATGTATAACGCTTCAAATTGTTGAAGTTCTCATTTTATTAATTTTATTTTTAAAATTTGATTTGTATTGCAATGGATAAGAAAAAATAATTACTGAAATCAGGTCGTGTTAGTTAAATTATTTTATTATGTTATATTATTCAAATCAGAACATCATAAGCTCGATCAAGCTTGGATTATCGCCATTACCTTGGCATTTCATTACTAACTCATAAGCAATATCATGTGTTTAACAAATATGGTTATGCCTCTAATCTTACCAGTTGATCTGGGGATATGCACCCAAATTTTAGTTATATATGTTGTGATCCTAGCCTTTGGTGTGGGGATCTTGTATTTAGTGAACGATCTTTTAAAAGTTTTCAAGATAAAATTCATGTTAACATTTATGTGGATCTGGTATGCACTAATTGTATCTTTGATTTTAATTTGATTTCAGTTTCTGGTAGGTATTAGTGAAGTGGATTTCAGAATTTGTTCGTCTAAGTTTGTTTGCATTGTTATCTCGATGATTACAGCTAGCTATGCGGTTTTCAACACTTATGAGTTTCAGAGGCAAGTGTGGTTTTATAAGTGTTTTGTAAATACTTTTTTATACTGTTTCCTTTTCACATATGCTTGTCATGGCATCTTTCTATGTTTGATTATTTGGTTTTACATTGCCTTGCAGGTTGCATAATATTAAGCAACTTGGTAAGTTTTGCAGACCTATTATGTTTATCTACAACAACTTCATCTCAGTAATTTAATATTTATCTAGTAGGTGTTATGCTGGACTCGTACTTAATCACCTAATCACCACATACTGAGAGAGTATTTATGTTATTCCTTGTTCTTTGTCATGTTTTTCTTTCCCATAAATGTGTCATTCCGTATTCCATAGTCATTGTACTAAATAAGAGAAAGCATATAAATGTTTATGTTATTCCTTGTTCTTTGTCATGTTTTGCTTTCCCATAATCTTATCTTCAAAAATAAATTTTTGATCCACCAATGGCTTCTTCTTACAAACATATAAAATGAGGAAGGACATGACGTTATCAGTAGAAGAATTCCTACAAACATACACAAAGTATATTTTTTTTCAATTCAGCTGGATTGATGTAGATAATAATCTAGATTATATCATGTTTATAACCGTAAAAAACATAAATAATACTCTTTAAAAAATTGGCATTTAATATATTTTTCTTGATCAAGAAATCCAACTAATATAAATTCATAATGTTTGTTATGGACCTATGATACTAATCAATGTATAATCATAAATAAAATTTATAAATTTTACATTCGTCAGATGATTTTGGTATGGATGAGTCTGGGATGATCGGATAACGTTTGTCTCTCGAAATATCATATGTTCGTCCAAAACTCAAAATCCCATATTATTTTGTATTATATATTATATGCATAAAAAAATATCCAATAGAACATGCCATCAGTTCGAAGAAATGTATCCTTTTTTAACAGAAGAATCTAATCAACAAAGTATATGAAAATAAGAATGTTCTTCTGAATTATCTTTACTACATGCAATCTTAAATGACATCGACCAGAAAAGGACTCACATAGTAAGTATATCTTATGTTTTGTCACGTTAATCATGGTAAAAAATCAATCTAGAATTTTGTTTTAGTCCATTTTATAATTAAAAATAAAATCTTCTACTGATCCTCTTGCTTGTATTTTTTTTTACACCAGTACCGTCAACTATCATTGATGTGAAAAATTAAGCTCTATCACAACAAGGTCGATTTCCCAGTGGCTCGCATTCCTATTGTAGCATCTCAGTTGGTAATGATTTTAAAAATAATAAAAAAAAGCAAAAAAAATGATAATTTCAACAGAAAATGAACTATAGTAAAAGTAACTAAGCCAGTGATAATTGTAACAAAAAGTAAACTAAGCAGTCATTCCCAACAATTCCATAAATATGCCAAATATACTAATCAAACCTTATCATCATCACTCCTCTCGTAACCCCACCATTCCCAATAAACCATCTTCTATTTGTACCACTCCACCTTTTTCGCGGCCTCATGAAATGCATTGACGCATCTCAAATAATAAAATTAACACATCAACACAACTCTTCCAGCAGTGGCAAGAACGCTTGCATCCTAACACTAATACACCTTCTTTACAAGAATTAAGCTTCGCTCCTTCCCCCTGATGCATGAGGCATCCGGCTCTTCCAGTAGCTTGATGATACTATTTTTTTTTATTATTATTTTTAGGTTTGACAGTGTTCCATCAGCATTTGCAGTCTGCACTAGTTGTTTAATCCGGGAGGAGTGGTTTCAGCGTGAAAAAACTCACACAGTCACTTGATTTTTTTCGTATATGGACCAACGACTAAAGGCTAAGATTTTTGCACACATGAAAAAACTCTTGCTTGTATCTTCATCTGCCTTCGGCGGATAAGGTGGAAACTTGACCAAGTCCGACTTGTGTGCATCCCTAAGTTATCAACATAGTAGATTATGCATTGTTATGTAGTGCTTCACTTCTATTTGATGCTTGTAATAGATCGACACAACCTTAGTAAGAACAAACACTAAAGCTTAATTACACATCACATATGAACTACTAGAATACCCCTCCATATTTTCCCATTTATCCTAAACCTAGCAGGTGCACATGTTCAATGAACTTCTAGTATAACGTTGATGCCCAATCTAATATTTATTGGATTTTTAGGAAGGCATCCACGTCAATCCGTTGACTACCCATTCGCCAAATATCATCTCGCTATTAACCCCCAATACAGTAGAAACTCCTTTAATTAATATTCGATTATTTAATAAACTCTCTTAGATAATATTCTTAGCCGGTCCCGAGTTGGGGACAACGTGCCAAATTAATAGTTCGCTAAAATTATAATATAATACATTTTTATTACCTATGTAGATCACATGTGAAATATAAATTAACTAGCCTTTAACCCGTGCCATAACGGCACGGGCCATGATATTGGTTCATTTTTTATATATCGTATAATATGTGTCCCGAATACTTATCAACTCCTTATGATTTAATATGAGTTTGTCATAAAAATAGTTGGGATTTTCCTTTCTTTTTTTTCTTGTATTTTTCCTTTAATATTTTACCGCCGGAGATTTGCTCAAACGAAAGAAATATAATCTTAACTTCCAGACACTTTTTTATTTAGATTCATTGCTTATAATGAGATAATTCTCTACATGGACATGGAATTTAAATATTTTTTGGAAATATGTCGTCAGCAGCGCTCATCTCAGTGAAATAAACTAATCAATATCGTCCATAAAAGTCTCCCCATGCTCCTATCTCGCTCCAGCTGACTCATCTATCATGGTCATGTTGTCGATCCTCCAAATAAGCAGAGAATAATATTTTTTTGCGTCGAACGGATGATACAAACTCTCCAATGTGACATGATTTTCTTGTAATTTTTTAATACCCAGTAGATGACAATGTTTAAGATGTGTACCTATTACCTTTTCGAAAGGATTGTATATATGCAAACCTCTGCCACTAAATCTTCAACAAAGTATTGTGCCCAGTAGTTCGTCTTAACGAAGGCTTTGATAACTTCAAAAGTCTTGGACATTTTGTCACATCCATATGTTCCTACCTTCACTTGGAATACAATATGGCGACACATTACCTCATAAAGAACCTTGAACACATATTGTACTCCCTGATCCTATTTCAAATTAGCAGGTTGTCAATAGATCCTTTACCAAAAGTTGACATCTCCTACGTTGAATATCTATAAAAAAAAATTATGGTATTGTGGATCATTGCTTTCTAAGATTGTAGTTTTCAAAATTGGCCTCTTCAAGTCCCACGGCTTTCTAAGTTTGTATATCCTGTTTGTTTTTAACATTTTAGTTAGCCATATTATATTTGTTACTAACTTTAAACTTGTTGTCATCTTCAACTGTGAACTTTATGTGATTTCATAATCGAAATAGTTATACCTCTTTCATTCATATCAAGTAATCCGGTGTATATCCCAACAATTCTTCTACAAAAATTCTTTTCTTTTGTCGTTTCCGGACCATTAGTAGCCATTATTGTCTAACACAATATGTCTAATTTTTATTGACGTTATGTATTTGCAATGTTCATTTTTCTTAAATAAATAGATTATGGAAAAACTAAAAAAAAAAAGAACATAAGTATTACATCGGGTCTAAGTTACTATATCCAAAATACTCTGGACGATGCTTTTGGTACCTTGTTTCCTCAAATTCCTCGTTGCATTCTAGACAGTACATGCAACACCAATCATTTGCGAAGTGAGATATTTGCGCAAGTGTGGTCAATATATCCCTTACATGTAATAAGAATAACAACACGTCAATTTTTTTCAAGGCGTCCAGTTGTGAATGGTATGAATCTAATAGATTTGAATTGTACCTCAATCTTATATATCACCTTCTTCTCACATAACATAGCAATTGAGGAAGGAAAAATCTTGACCACTCTTTACATAGGCAGAGTTAGCCAACTATGTTTTGCAATTCTCTTACGTGAAAATTATTATTAATCCATATTTTAGTCGGCTCCTATCGAAGCCGAACTAATTAGTCCTATCGAAAGTTAATCTTAAACTTTTGACCTTATTTCTTGACCAAATTATTGAAGTATTCTCAGTCATGTTCTGCTTTATGTGATAAAAGAATAAAAATAAATATAATTGTGCTTGGATCTGCCCTTAACCACCACTAATCTTTCGGCCTCCACCTCTTCTACTACTCATTGTCGCCAAAAATGTATATTGATATTATTTATCAAAATTACTTATTAATAGAAATAAATATTATAATTAATTTAAGAAAATATTTATAATTAAAAAATGATTAGTCATTTATTATGAGCAATTAGTGAAACACTAATTAATAAAGCACTTTATGATGAATAGATTATTTATTATGTGTAATTAGTGAAACACTAATTAATAAAACAATTATGATATTTAAGTTTAACAAACCACCACCGTTGATTTATCTTTTTTATTAATTCCAACCAAGGTGGAACACTGGTTAGAGGCCACTCTTATGATACAATAGGTCATGAGTATGAACCTCCCCGTTATAATTTTTGAAAATCCATATCTTGACTTGAGTATTCATTTTTCATTCATAACATTGGAATTAATGCCACGCGTGCGAGTTGTAGGGAGTGGTCAGGAGAACCACGACCTTTGATTTATCTTTGCCAGGACAAATCCTGACTACCACTAAGACAGGCAAACTTAGCCTAGCTTTGTTTTGTTCTAATGATAATGCATTATATATATTCAATACATCGATGATCTACAAAGATTTTTTGAAAAATGATTTAATTATTTTCTGTTTGTTGCTAAAATGAATATCACATCGAATCCCATCTCCAATTTTCCTTATCGTCGTAAGAATTTTTGGTGTTGTTTTTTCATAGCTTAGTAAGAAATTATTCAATGTGTTTGCCGCTTTAATAGCCTCGTTTCGTGAAGGGGGCTCTAGTGTAGAACTTTCATCATCTTCTTCCATATCTTTATAAGTTCCCATGACACTCTCAATTATTTCTTCATCAGTCAACAACTGCGATACTTCATTTTCTTCCGGATAATTTAGGTCATCTTCGACATTCATTGAGTTGTGATAACCCAACTTCTCAATCAAATTTCTCAAGTCTTGAGTAATATTTCACTGTCTAACTGTTCATCCAAATTGTCCAAACTTGTGTTATCAGTTGATCGAAGTTTACAATGACCAAAGCAGTTTGCAAGAGTAATTGTACGAACATCGGTAGTCCGTGCTGAAATTGCAAGATTCATTAGCATCTAATACATTTATTTTTCTGGATTTGATGATAAATTTATCTATAAGTTAATAAGATATTAATTAATATATAAATTAATACTTATTAATTTATCGGTTAATTAATATCTCGCTTAATTAATAAATTTTGGTAGTCCCGACAACATTAATTTATAGAGTTTCTACTGTATATCATTCATGAAAAGAACCGCGACATATATAAATAGATCCAGTAGGCCCAAGACTTCCTCTTACGGAGCACAACCAACCTGAATCCTAACCCCAGGACTGTAAATAACTTTAGGACTGCATTTGTTTAGAGAAAAATGATTTTTCTTTTGAGAATGCGGTACCATTCCCATACTTAGGGACATTGGAATGGTGAGCAGTAGTTCTAGGTTGGCCGAATATTTTACTTCGGTTTATCCCGAAACATAGAGGGTGGGCTCCACCATCCCAACAAATTAGCAGGGGCTCGTCCATATCAGTGTTTTGGAATAAATTGAAGCGGAATCTTCGTAAACCTATCACTTTTGTCTAAAATTCCTTATTTTCAAGAACCTAATCCTTCGTCCGTGATCATTCAGGAGTCGAGCCAACCTAGTGCAAGAATGTGTATTTGCACCCAGCCCAACTGGCTCCAAAACCTATTTTGGGCCCAAATGGAAATATAAGGTTATTTATAAGCCTAATTTGCTTCCTAATTTATGTGCCTAAATTATCTATCTAACTCCTTTAAAATCCTAACTCATATGAGCCCCACGTTGAACGGTGACCCTCAACCATTCTTATAATTGCTCTATTCCACTTTTCCTCAAAAGAGAGAAAAACAAGGTTTTTTTTCACAAAATAATTTTTTACTTTATTAATCCCGGGGAAAAAAAAACACCAACTAACCTAAGTACAAAAGGGAAAAATATCGTTTGGTCCCTTTTTAGGTGGTCCCATGTCTGTTTAGTCCTTTAGGAAATCGCCTTTACTGTTTGGTCCATAATAATTTAAAAATATAAAACAGACAAAATTACCCTTCATCGTTAATTTTTACTTATTTTCTTGTAGCAGTTCATTCGTCAAAATGAAATCCTGTTAATTTCCACTCATTTTTTCAGAAAACATATAAACCGGAGTTCATTCCAGAAATGAACTCCATATAAAAACCTAAAAAAACAGAGTTCATTCCAGAAATGAACTCTATATAAAAACCTAAAAAAACAGAGTTCATTTGAGAAATGAACTCCATTTAAAAACCTAAAAATGCAGAGTTCATTCCAGAAATGAACTCCATATAAAAACCTAAAAAAACAGAGTTCATTCCAGAAATGAACTCCATATAAAAACCTAAAAAACAGAGTTCAATCCAGAAATGAACTCCATATAAAAACCTAAAAAAACTAGAGTTCATTCCAGAAATGAACTCCATATAAAACCTAAAAAAACATAGTTCATTCCAATAATTCATTTGTAAAAATGAACATCATCATCATCATCATCATCTTCTTCAACGTCTTCAATAACATCAGCAACATCGTCGTCTTCAAACACCTAACAATTCAAGATTTAAAAACAGAGTTCATAAAAAATCAAAAATCCATAAAAAAATCCATAAAAATAAAAAAAAAAGATCTATAAAAATCCATAAAAATCAAAGTTCATCTTCATTAACACGAGATTTTCAACACGAGTTCATCAAAAAGCAAGATCCATAAAAATAGCAGCAACAAACATAAAAAAACATCATCTTCTTCATCATCGTTATCGTCTTTATCATCTTCAACAGCAGCAGCAACAAAAAAAACACAGAAAACTCATCATCTTCAACAGCAGCAGAAAGAAATTCTTCATAAACAATCTTCAACATATTCATAAACAATCTTCATAATCAATCTTCATCGTCTTCAATAGCAGAAAGAAATCTCTCCGTCTTCCATAATCAATCTTCTTCATCTTCATATAAAACCCTAGAAAAAAAATTGTTTATCGTTTTCATCGTCTGCAAACAAAACAGACGCAGAAAAAAAGAAGAATAAAAAGGAAAGAGAAAGTAGATCTGAAAAAAGAGATATTTTCTCTTGATATTGCCTATATAGATGGTCCCACATTAAAAGATACTATTATGAAAGGAAAATTACGTCATCCATGAAGCCATCCCGCGTGGATATTGTCCATCCTATAACCAAATAATAATATTTAGGACCACACAATAATTTATGTTTTAAAAAATACTCATCCTATTATATTATTTCTATGACCATACCCTTATTTCCTACTAAACAAAACCTCTCTTCCATTATTCGATCTAGCTCCGCCTTCACCTTCTTCTCCACCATCTACCCATCCGTATCATCCTAATATATTCACCTCTCTTCTTTTCTTTGTTGATTTACATTCAGGCATTATCTTCGTCTCTCTTTTCTTCGTTGAGCAAAACAGCTAAACCTAAACCCTATACAGCCGAAAATCCACAACCCTAACTTTCCATCTTCTCTTCCACTTTCTCCCATTGCGAATCTCCATCGTATTCTTGGTTTTTTTATGTGATTATTGATTGGATCCTACAAGCTTTCTTTCAATGATTTTGTCTTCAGTCAAGCTTTCTTTCAGATGCTCTTGATCTTTCCCCACGTAAGTTCCTACAAGTTACGGGATACTCTTATAAAGTTAATTGTTTGAAGCTGCTGATGGAATTATTGTTTGATTATGTTATAAGGAAGTGATGGAGTTGTTATCTGTGTCGAGCTAGTTGTAGTGGACAAATCAAGGAAGCCAGAATCATCTACCTCTTTTTAGGAATTTGATGTAAGGTAATCTTATCCTTACTTAAATTTTTTTATCAATGTTGTAGGTGGTGTGGTCTATGTTTTTAATCTCTTCAGACTAGTATCATCCTTTTGGTTCATTCAAGTTTATGTTTCCCTGCTTGTTTCTTTTATCATTGATTTGCTTTATTCTTCGTTAATTAAGATGATATGATCTCAACAACAACAATGTAACTTAACAAGTTAGAGTCTTACGTACCCGCAGTACAATGAATTACCATGGTAGTTTTACCTTCTTTTGCCTGTATGACTTACCTTTGGGATTTGGTTGTAATGAATGAATTGAATGACCCTGTTCTGAATATTGAGACCTCTGTGTGTCCATGCCTTACAATATTTGTGCGAGTATCAAGTTATTGTTTTTATAGGCCAACACAAGTTATTGCTATTGGTATCGTCAAACAAAATGAATCATGGTTTATAATTTTTCTTGCAGACTGATGAAACCAAAATTGGTTCCATCTAATCTTATCCTTACTTAAATTGAATTTTGTTTATGAGTTTGAATTGTTGTTGTGTTTGATATTTGTGGATTAGGATTTACAATGCTAGTTGTGATGGAGATTATGTTCTTTGAATCAAAGAAGTGGTATTTGTGTTTAGGTTAAGTCTGAAGCGGAAAAAAATTGAGTTACAAAATGTTATTGGTGGGTGCTTTACAGAATGTTATGAAACTGAATTAGTTGTGATGATGCTTGGGTAGTTGTGTGGTTTGAATTCTAGCTGTAACTAATTATGTTGCTGAGGTTTGAATGAAATTTTTGTTTCATCTAATATGTGATTTTTTTTTCTAGATTTTATGTCGACGAAACCAATCTTGTTGGTGTTTTAGATAAATGGGTCGTGGAGTCAGTTATGGAGGAGGTCAAAGTTCTTTACGATATCTCTTTGCTGGTCCTGGGGAATCAAAACCATCTGCACCTGGTATCAAGTTATATACCAGGTGAAGCTGAGTAATGGGTCTTGAGACATAACTGGTGGTATTGCTGTCGAAGCGCAGAAACCAATTATGGTTTCATCTTATTTATGATGAAACCAAAATCGGTTTCATCGTATTTCAACAATGTATTTCTATGCATGAAGATGTATAATACCTCTTAAAAAATTTCTTGCAGGTGATTTCTCACGAAACCAAGATGAAACCAAAATCGGTTTCATCGTATTTATGATGAAACCAAAATCGGTTTCATCGTATTTTTGGGAGGTGGTGGTGGTGGGCGGTCGTGGTGCTGGTTTTGGTCGGCGGTGGTCGACAGTGGTGGTGGTGGATGGTATTGGTTGTGCAATTACGTAGTATCGGTGGTGGTGGTGGTGGTGGTCGGAGGTGGTGGCAGTGGTGGTCGACAATGGTGGTGCTGGATGGTAGGGTGGCTGGCAGTGGTGGTGCAATTGCGCAGTATCGGTGGCGACGGCGGAGCGGCGGAGCGGTGGTGGTCGGTGGCGGAGCGGTGGTGGTCGGTGGCGGCGGTGATGGTCGGTGGTGGTGGTCAGTGGTGGCGGCGGTAGTCGGTGGGGGTGGTGGTGGTCAGTGGCGGCGGTGGCGGCTGTGGTGGGCGGCGGTGGCGGCAGCGGGCGGCGGAGCGGTGGTGGTCGGTGGCGGCGGCGGTGGTCTGCGGCGGCGGCGGTGGTGGTCTGCGGCGGCGGTGCTTATTGGTGGTTGTTAATTTCTTGTTGGGGGTGACAATATAATAAGAATTAAAGTGTGGTTGATTTTTGGTTTTGTTGGGGTGATTTAAACTAGAAGGGTAATATAGACAGTTTATATTAAATGGGGTTTTTGTGAACAATTTGTTTTGTTGGAGTTTTTGTATATGGATAGTGACACCTTTGGGGTTATAACTCGCGTAGTGTGGAACAAATCCATCGAATCATGCATCTACTGACATTACATTTACTTATATATATATAGCTACAAATTAAGCTAGGAAGTTGGATAGTCATTGCATATTGTGTATAAACCAACTCACAAGAACTGTTGCAGTATTATAACTCTATTTTCTTTACAGTAGTTGGGATTTCTTTTTTGTAAGATTACAAAAGCTTGCATCACTTAAGGAAAAGTTATTTTTCTAATATATATATTTCTTCAATAGAACAACATTTTATTGACCTTAAATTAAAACTGGCTTTTGGAGTTGATCTACTGGATACTCTTTTTTAGTTTCCAAACTTCTAGAAATCAAAGACATATTCTGAATTTATTGGTAGAATTGAAAATGTTTATAATTGTTTGTGTCAGGATCTTGGTGGATCACTCGGTAGAGATGCGGCCACCGGAAGAGGTCTACTCTTTGCAACAGAAGCATTACTTCGAGAGCACGAGAAAATTATTTCTGGACGACGGGAAAAGTATTTCTGGACGACGGTTTGTCATTCAAGTAATTCTATTCCCCTGTATTTGAATCTTGGCTGATATTTGTGCCTGTGCTGGAAGTAATCATGGATGGAAATTGGTTTTTTTTAGTTAGTTTGAAGGACAAAACACACTGTCAATATTGAAATTGTGTTCAGTTTACGATGTTATATGTTGCTTTTTGATTAACCTTGAGATTTCTGATCTTCTTACATGCCCACTGATTATAGTGGCATCGAAAGAATTTGTTGGTTTCTAAGTTATTACTCCTTGCAGGGGTTGTGGTGTATCTTGCGCGCTGGCATTCGTAGTAGCCACTTTTATTGATTGGTAAGTCTATTCTTTTACTTTTTGTGATTGGTTTCTAAGCTGTTAATAAATATACTCTACTTATATAGTATTGACAATGGCTTCAGGTTGGCTGCAACTATTTTCTCTTCGCATACCATTTGGTTGTATTACTACCAGCAGATCCTTTCTCTAATCTGTTTTTCCACATCATATCCATTTAATTACACTATGATTGATACTAAGCTGTTACCATTTCGACATACGGATTGAATTTTTCTTCTTATTTGTGTCTATTGAATGTTTGTAGCTAAATCATGATAAAAAAAATGAGCTTATATATATTTTTGTTTCCTAGGAATTTATAGTTTCCCTACAATGATCTTGGATGGTTTTCTGCTACATATACTTTGGTATTTTCTTTTTTTACTTGCAGTCGAATGAAATAATGGGAAGGTAGTGATCATCTTCCGTTTTTGTTCTAATTAGTTTTGGATCAATAAAAAACATTGTTAGCTAATTTAAACTCGCAACCTAGAATGTAGCAGTAATTTTGCATTCTGTTGTTTTTTTTTAAAGCATGATTAAATTTTCTCACTGTATACATGTATTTGTTTTTGTTTTTGTTTTCAGCCCGTCTACTACGATCATGCTGGCATCAGTAGGTTGGACTTTTGTTTTGATTCTTAGCAAATAAGCTGACTAATCATGGTACATTACAAACGAAGTTATTTGATAAATATCTGGAAAGGTAGATTACTAATTTCTCACCAAATGGTATACACTATTGACTTGGGATTATGCTGTTGGGGGTATATAGTGTCTGCACCAAGCAAGGGATCAGTTAAATCCTCTTCTTGCTTGCTATATATCTGTTTATGCTTATGATTCATATGCGCTACAGTGTCTGTATATTAATTCCCATGTATATTAAGAAATTGTGCTTGCTGTCTTAGCTCAAATGGAAGAGCGCATGGTGCAGAACCATGTATTTGTGGGTTCGACTCCCACAGATAGCGTTGTTAATAACTTTTATAGGCTAAAACCTTTTCAAGCATTTTTGGCATTTTCACCACTTGCAGGTTTCCAAGTGATAAGAATTTTTGGCAAGAAACACCATTGTTCTGATCCTTTAATATGCTGCAAACCAGAACCAACTTGGAATTTAGAATAATCTTGGTAGACTTATTTTTCATGGGTAAGCTCTTCCTAATTAATGGTATATTTTTCTTGTTAACATGATCTTCATTCGAGATTACAAGACCTGGTGCAATTCAAGTACTTCAGAAATATGTGAAAGCCTATAATCATCAAAAATGGTTTTTAACATTTTAAGTTTGTGTATGCAGATCGACAACAAGGAGTACCACCACTTCATTGCTGCCAGGTTGAAAAGTGTCACCCAACCAAAATTGCATGTGGCTTTTCCACCTAATGATGCGCGACGACCACCTAATGAATGATGATAATTTGGGAAAAACGATACCAAGGTTACAAATTGAGGTCATTGGTGCACCAGAACTTGCAACTAGATCTTCTGTTGTGTTGTAATATGCAACGGAGCTTTAATGAGTAATATTGGATGATGGTAAGGGCTCGATTTATCTCCATTTTTATCCTAAAACTATGTCTTTATTGTTTAGTTTGTCTAATACGGTGTTATGCAGTGAAGATTACCCTTTGTTCCCTTAATGCTCATCGGGTTGGGTGGTTTTGGGGGAGAGCTAATCCGCACCGTTTAGACCGTGAGTGCTGTAAACATTTGATGTCCCGCCGGCGTGGCCAGACCGCCTCAGCGCCCTTGTTACCAAGGGGAACACTCTTCACTCAACCAACTATACCGACATTTCGGCTTTCCATCTCGCTTCAAATCTCCGCACTAATCCACTTCCCAATACATCCCCACCATGTACATCCCGCCTGACCGATGTTGTCCGATCCGGAACAGCTGCCCAGGCTGATAATAACACTAAGCTCGAATTTCCAATTATAGGCGAATGTGGGACAGGTGACAACATCTTGTTATATTAATGTAGTACTCCCTTGCTAGCGGAAATGAAAAGTAAAATGTAATGTCAACGATAAGTATGCTCGATGACACTCGAACATTCGTGTCATCCAGTTACATTCTTTAAAACACAATAATATTGGTCATCAAGGTGAAGAAGAGAAAATGAGGTTAACAACCGACGATTTGCAAAATCTTTTCAAGAACTTAGAGTTTAAGTGCAGTTTTCTTCGATTTTATCTCTTATGCTGGAAATAGAAGGTCTGATCAGAAAGAATAGAAACTGAATTTTTGGATCTTGAGTGATTATGAGCTTAGTGAATAGGATGAAGATTGAAAAAACACAAACCCTGGATCCAAAAGTTAAATCATCATCATCATCTTCTTTAATTTCAGGAATTAGATTTAGAGCTGAAATTTGAGGTCTTAGGTGTTGGTCGGCATATAACACATATTTAACTTTTCCCTATTTTTTTCCAGTTTAACTAATTCTTATGGAGTTCTAATTTTTGCAGGGCCTCACAAGTTCATCAAATCATGGGGGGCTTTCATTTTTGGACTCCAATCTCAATAATTCTCCTTCTTCTTTTGAGTTGGATATCACTGAGTCAAGTTTCATCAACCAAGTTTGAAGCAGTATTGCCAGACATTCACTTAAGGATGGATTATTACAATATGTACAAGTATTATTTTCTATATCATGTTTATCATTTAAACGATACCGATCCAAAACCTAGTTGAATATCTAGTTTGCTCAAATTTCAAAATTGAAAACTTTCCCTCTTCAAAGTCACGTAATAGATGGAGCCCAATTCTTAAGCCGAAACTCACTCCATTCAAAATAAATTCTGGTTTACTCAACCATTGTTATCTTAATTCAAAAATAATCTCCTTAGTTTATTTAGAGAAAGATATTTATCCGATATCAACCAATTATGGTTATATCTGCAATATTTATATTGTCGATAATATTTTCTATAGATCCCAACTTCACTCTAGCTCTCAAAAACTTAAGGAAATGGCCTCATCCTCTAATAACCAAATCACTGCTATTATTGGGAAGATGCAAAGTGCTCAGATTCGTGATATCGGTGCTAGAAATTTCAGAAAAGCAGTTGGTTCGAAATTAGCAATTACCAACGCTAAAAATGAATGGAATACCACTCTTATTGGAAAAGCCTTTGAAAAACATGCAGTTAAGACGGATACAGTAAAGAAAGGAGTCATCATACTTTGGAACAAATTCAGAGTTAAAGATGTACGTGCTTTGGATAGAAACTTATTTATGTTCAAGTTTTTCACTGAAGATGCCATGAATCATATTCTTACCAATGGTCCTTGGAACGTCAACAAGAGTCATCTAAATCTGCAAAAATATGATCCTGCGATCCCAGCTAAGGATTGGGTCTTCAAATACCAAGAATGGGATATCCAATTCAAGAATATTCTTCCAGAACATCATTCTCTTGAACTTTTCAATGAAGCCATTCAAGAGTTAGGTGAAAAAATATCCACCGATCCTGAAGACTGCAAACCAACTTATGGTTCTCAGGTTAATGCTAGAATCAAAATCGATATCTCAAAACCTCTACACAGAGGAGGATGGTGGAACAATGCTGCTGGTGGAGTTACTTGGGTCCGATTTCATTGGGAAAGACAACCGCATAATCTCTGTCCAAATTGCTTTGTGATTGATCATAATGAAGATGAGTGCTCTAATATTGCTCATGACTTAATGCTGAGAAGATTTACTAATGAAGAATACATCAACTATTTCCATGAACTTGTTGCTGCCTATGAAGTGGAAATTTGTGAAGATTTAGATCTTCTGATTGAAAGAATTTGTGATGCTAGCCGAAAGAAACAAGAGGAAGAAGCCAATGAAGCTGAGCAATCTGTGGAAAAGGAAACTAGGAACAATAAAAGATCTAGAACTGAAAACTCTAATGGAAATATAGTGGAAAATAATACTGGAACAATTCAATCCCCTAATCGCAATGATGAAATGGAATATGATCTAATAGAAGAAGGAGATGCAAGAGAAGGAGAGACCCCCCATGAGATGAATGAGGCTCCAAATAATCTGGTATTTCACATCTCTCTAAATCTTTTTACTTATCCTTACAATTTACATTTTAAAATTAGAAATGATTATAATCTTCTATTGTGTACTCCCATTTCTTCTCATATTGTTTGTTTTAGTCCCGTACTCAGTTATAATCTTTACTTGAGTATCAAGCTAAAGTACTGTATTACCTTTTTCATCATGAAAATCATCAGTTGGAATTGTCATGGCTTCCTATGAAAAGACACTAGAGATCACCTGTTGCATCTTAACAATACTCATTCCCCTGACATTATCTTTCTGTGTGAAACTAAAATCAATGATGATAGGATTTTAAAACTCACTAGTTGTCTCAAAATGCCTAATAACTGTTTTGTTCCATTTCTTGGTCAGGCTGGGGGTATTATTTTACTTTGGAAAGATAGCTTCACCTTAGACATACAAAACAGCTCCAGTAATACGATTCATGCATTAGTTACAAATGATCCTAGTAAAGGGGAACGGCTCCTCTCTTGTGTTTATGGTACACCAATAAAAATAATCAACCTAGTCAATGGAACTACATCAAAAATTTAAGTTCTGCTGTCCATATCCCTTGGGTTCTCATAGGAGACTTGAATATCACAATGTGTGCTACTGAAAGAAATACTCAAACTGAACCAACAGCTTCTGAAGTTCTAGATCATATAAGAAATTCTGACTTAAATGATTTGGGTTATAGTGGAAATCCCTACACTTGGACTAGCAACAGTCATGGCACTGGAAAAACCAAATCTAGACTTGATAGGGCTTTAGTGAATAGTGAGTGGTTACTTAATTTCCCTGATTCCAAAATTCTACATTTACCTCAAAAAGGATCAGACCATGCTCCCATTTTGCTTTCCATGTATAACATGTCTAGTATCTCAGGTAAAACTGGAAGTTTTTCCAACATTGGTTGAATAATGATGCATGTAAAAATGAAATTATGAGTGCTTGGAAATCTAATCTTTCAGGTTCAGCAGCCTATCTATTATCTGATATGCTCTCTAATACTAGACATCTTCTTTCCAAATGGAGTAAGTCCACTTTTGGTCATATCCAATCTAGAATCACCCAGCTTCAAGATAATCTCTTACAACTCCAGGCTCAAGATACTCATGGTAATAACACAGAAGAAGAATACAGCTGGAAAAAGAAATTGATATCCTGAATGATATTCAAGCAAGTTCAAATATGCAAAAATCCAGAGATCACTTCTATAATGATATGGATAGGAATTCTAAATATTTCCACATCAGAGTTAATTTCAGAAGGATAAGAAAAAAAATAGATTCTTTACAAGCACCAGATGGCACTTGGTGTCAAGATAGGAAATCTATTGAGTCTCTTTTGGTCTCACACTTCAAAAATATTGGAACCACTTCTCATCCAGCTGATTCTTCTCATTTCTTACAGTGCATTCCTTCCTGTATTTCTACTCAAGATAATGAAGAGCTTACTAGAGTCCCAGATGATAAGGAAATACATAAAGCCTTAATGTCTATGCAGCCTTGGACATCTCCAGGGCCTGACGGATTCCCACAAGGATTCTATCAAAACCAATGGCATCTTGTGGGCAATGATGTGTGCAAAATGGTCAAATCCTTCTTCACTTCTGGCTATTTACTCAAGAAGATCAACAATACAAGAATTTCCTTAATTCCAAAAACAAAAGGAGCTCATAAACCAGAAGACTACAGGCCTATAGCCCTGTGTAATACAACATATAAACTAATCTCTAAGATCATTGCTCTTAGACTTAGAAAACACATGGTTAAAATCATTTCTCCTATGCAGCCTGCTTATGTTCCTGGTAGACTGATTTCTGAGAACATTTGTTTAGTTCAAGAATTAGTGAATGCCATGAAGAAAAAAAGAGGAAGAACATGACATCTAGCTCTAAAAATGGAAATGTCTAAGGCCTTTGATAGGCTGGAGTGGGAATTTATAATTGAAGTTATGAGGAAATTTGATTTTTCTGAGAAGTTTTGTCATCTCATCTTACAATGTATCAGCACTACATCTGTGGAGATTATGATCAATGACTCTCCTTCTTCTTCTTTCAAACCTTAAAGAGGAATCAGGTAAGGAGATCCCCTTTCTCCCTTTCTTTTCATCCTTGCAATGGAAGCCTTTTCAAGACAGTTATTTTATCATGAGAATAAGAGACAAATTACAGGTATGAAAATCTCCAGATCTGCACCAAAAATTAACCATTTATTGTTTGCAGATGATTGTCTTTTATTTTGCAAGGCAAATCAAACTCAAACTAATAAACTGATACAAGTTATTGAAGAATTCAGTTCCTGTTCTGGACAACTTATAAATTTCCACAAATCTGCAGTCTTCTTCAGTAGAAATACAAGTACTTCTTGTTGTCAACTCGTCAGTGGAGTTCTCCAAGTTAGGGAGCTTAGCATTACTGAGGAAAAATACTTGGGTCTGCCATTCTTTGTGGGAAGAAACAAAAAAATTCCTTTCTCAAGTTTAATCACAAAAATGGAGAATGGGATGACTAGATGGTGTTCTATAAATATGTCGGAAGCTGGCAGATCGGTAATGGTGAGAAATGTCACAAATTCTATTCCAGTTTATCACATGATCAGTTTCAAATTACCAGATGTTACTATCAATAAGATGAATTCTACACAGCAGAAATTCTGGAGGAAAAAAATGACAAACAAGGGTAGGCCCCCTATTTCTTGGAATAATGTAAGTACACCAAAGGAAGAAGGAGGACTTGGTTTCAGAAATCTCAAGTTATTCAACAGAGCATTACTTGCAAAATCTGCATGGAAATTATGCACGGATAATACATCAATGTATGCTCTTTCTCTCAAAGCAAAGTATTTCCCAGATGGAAAGGTTTTTGATATAAAAGAGACTTCTAACTCTACTTGGTCATGGAAAAGCATCAGCTCAGAGTTGTCTTTCATCAAAAATACAGTTGTTGGAACATTGGCAATGGCCAAACTGTCTTAATCTGGAGTTATAGATGGATCCCAGAGTTATTAACACCACCCACTCCAAAAGCTGGTGTCAACAATTATCAGAATTATACTCATGTTTTTCAACTTTTTTCAAATTCAGGAGGTTGGAACTATTCTCTCATTTTCTCACTTTTTGAAGCCCCAGTTGCAAGATTAATTCTTAATATCACAATTCATTCTCAGTATCAAGACAAATTGTTCTGGACTTTATAGAGAAATGGAAACTTCTCAGTTAAATCAGCTTATAACAAGATGTTTCAAGAGCAAAATGTGAATCCCACAATTGGACAAAGTATGAAAGCTATATTCAAGAAGTTATGGAAGCTACCTATTCTGCCAAGGATAGCTCAGTTTATCTGGAAATGTCTAAAAGACATTCTACAAACCAGAGATAAACTAACTTATGTGATTCAAAACGGTGATTATGGTTGCCCTTTCTGCGCTCAAACTCTGGAAAATTCTTCACATTGCATTCTACATTGCAATCTCTCTAAAGCAGTCTGGTTTGCAGTCTTAGGAATCCATATTCAAGCTGATGCAAACTTAGTAGAGTGGTTATGCAACTGGTTTGACGTGTTGTTTTCACATCAGATACAAGAGGATCATCTTTGCAAAATAGCAATAACTGCATGGTGTATATGGTCCGCACGGTGTGATAATGTGTTCAAAGGGTGGAAGATAACTCCAGACACAATCATTCATCGAAGTAAAAAAGAAATAGAGCTCTTGAAGACAAAACATGACACCTCTATACCTCTTATTCCTAAACAAAATAGATTAAATCTGCATTGGAGTCCTCCTCCTATAGGAATTCATAAAATTAATGTAGATGGTTCTTTTAATTACTCTTTAAAAACAGGTGGGATTGGTCTAATCTTACGTGATTTTGCAGGTACTCATAGGGGCTCCAAATGCATCTTCCTAGAATCAGCTCTGAGTCCAGAGCAAGTGGAGTGCAAGGGATTACGAGAAGCTATACAATGGGCAGAAGATATGAGGTTGGATAAGGTAGTTTTTGAAATGGACTCTCAATTGGTTGCTGATGCAATAAACAAAGAAGACTTCACCGCAGATTGGAGAATTCGTTTTTTAATCTTAGACATTAAAAGAATTCTTAAGAATAATGTTTCCTGGGAATGCATTTATGTCCCAAAGGAAAAAAATAAGGTTGCAGATAGAATAGCAAAATTAGCTAGAGTTTCTTGCTTAAGTAGTGTATGGATTCTGTCCATCCCTGATGACATCTTATTTCAGCTAAATGAGGATGCCAATCATGTAATCTCTGACATTTAATCAATGAAAATTCCAGCTTCAAAAAAAAAAAAAAAAAAAAGTCGAATGTGGGACAAAGTGTGATAATCAGACTGAGTTGAGTTAAGCTACACAGCTGTATGCAAACCCCTAGAACTTCAGGGTTATTCTTTCAATAAATTTTTAATGTTGTTTCAGGGTAATCTTGATTTCATCGGGTAGATTCATATTTGGAGTTTTAGTTTCTCACAATTTTTTCAGAAATTGTAGATTTCTAAACACGAAAACGGATAGATATGGTTCCGGAAAACATATTAGAGTCAAAAATGCGAAGCCGCATGACACAAAATCAAAATTACATCGGGGCGAGGCGAAGCTGCACCAAATCAAAGATCCTTAGCGACGAGGCGAGGAGAAACTGCACGACACCAAATCAAAAATGCAAACACCAAATCGAAATTGCATCGGGGCAAGGTGAAACGAAGCAAAAATGCAAACACCAAATCGAAATTGCATCGGGTCGAGGTGAAACGAAGCGAAGCCGAGAAACTACACCAAATCAAAAATGCATGTAACGGGGCGAGGTGAAGCCTCGCGACACAAAATCAAAATTGCACCGCGGCGGGGCGAGGCGAAGCGAAGCCGAGCTACCCCAAATACACACCAAATCAAAAATGCACGATGAGGCAAGATGAAGCCACATCACACCAAACCAAAATTATGGTTAAAAGAGAAAATGATGGTGGATGTTGTTCTGGTCCGTCCGGTGCGTAGCACAGGCACAAAATCTAGTTTTTTTTCACCCCTGACCTTGAAAGCTTGGCTCCGTCCCTCGATGTGTTTCTCTTCCGGTCATCCAAGCAGGCAACAACAAGACTCCAGGAGTTTAATAGCCCGAGAGCCAAACTTTTCTCACATCTCTGGCCCGAGAGCCAAATAAGGTGCCATGTCTATCAGGAAAAAAGGCAGCACAAATGACCAAGTACAACCCCTATGAATCTCTTTAAACGGCATTGTCCCCTACCTTTATTTCCTCTGTAAACATTACTCCGCTGCTGTGAGTAATTTCCCTCCTCTTTTGCCCGAAGCTCCATTCACCGAAGCTCCAAGAAAGCCATGCCACAGAATCCATCTCTACGGTTTCAGAATTGAAACCCTCCCTCTTAATTTTATCAAATTCTCACCATAATTTCTCACAGAATGTCTGAAGTCGATCAGTTATTATCAAAAAGACCTGCAGATCGATACATCAAAGGGGTCCAGCTTGGTGAAGGTACATATGGAGTTGTCAACAAAGCTATCGATTCCAAAGTAAGTAAAACTCCGGAAATCAACTTGCCGATATCTAATTTTAGTTTGTTTTTTTTTTTTTTTCACTTTTAGGGTTTAACCTAACTTCTTTTGTTTTTGATTGTTTAGACAGGGCAAGTAGTTGCTATAAAGAAAATTCGATTAGGAGCACAAAAAGAAGGGGTGAATTTTACAGCGTTAAGGGAAATTAAACTGTTGAAAGAGTTAAATGACCCGAATATAATTGAATTGATTGATGCATTTCCTCATAAGGATAATTTACATCTTGTGTTTGAGTTTATGGAGAGTGATCTTGAAGCTGTTATTCGTGATAGAAATATAGTTCTTTCTCCTGGTGATGTCAAATCGTTTATACAGATGACATTGAAAGGGCTTGCGTTTTGTCATAAGAAATGGGTTTTGCATAGAGATATGAAGCCTAATAATTTATTGATTGGATCTGATGGGCAGTTGAAGCTTGCTGATTTTGGTTTAGCACGGTTATTTGGGAGCCCTGGTCGCAAATTCACTCATCAGGTAATAACATTGTTATTGATTTTTCAAGTCTGGGATTTGGAAATAACTTGTATTGTTATGTTTTATGGTTTTCACTTTTGGGTGCCTAACTGCATGACTTGTATATTGATGATTACATTGCATTATCAGTTTGTTGATTGTATTGTTTAAGGGCGTATTTTTTAACTGTCAATACTTTGGTTAGTCTCATTGTGTGTGATTACAAGAAAAAAAAAAAGCCTCATTGTGTGCGGTTCTTTTTTATTTTGATTGGTATAATGAAGTTCCCCCCTTCCAGTGTGTAGTTTCTAGGAAGCAAACAAATAAGTATTTTGGATTGATGATACTGACTTAGCAAGCAAGAAAAGAAGAAGATGATGATAGTAACTGATCGGTTCCTTATGGTTTTAGGTCTTTGCTCGATGGTACAGAGCACCTGAACTGTTGTTTGGTACAAAGCAATATGGGTCGGCTGTGGATGTATGGGCTGCTGCTTGCATCTTTGCTGAGCTTCTCCTTCGACGACCTTTTCTACAGGTGAAGCTAGATTCCTCTTGGCTGTTACTTTTTCTTCGTTCGTTTGAATATCAGATACATTATGTTATTCATCTTAGTTGCACCCCATTTATATCTGGTACTGCATCTGTGTGTTATAACTCCTTGTCTTTAGTAGCAATCTATGCCTCATAACACAATCTCGAATCATCGTCGTCTTGCATGACACTCTCCTTTCTTTCCCATATAAATTGTCTTCATATTGTTTAAAAATAAATTGGCCACGTTGCCCATTTTTTGCTCGGCCAATAATTTTTTTTCATTAAAACTGAAGTAACAGCCCAAGATTACAACACCAACTACCCACAATTAGGCAGCCTAGTAAAAACAACTGAAAGAAAGGCCCCCTTTATTACCGAGAATCTATAAAAAAGTCAACAAACTCTATAATACAATTGATTGACCGACTCCAAACTTGTCAGAAATGTAGGTTTGGGTATTCTAGTACCTCCCCTCTGTTTAGGCGAGCTCCTTGGTTTGCTAACTTATTCAGAGAAAAATTAACTTCAGGGGATCCATGCTCAAGCCCAATCCTTGCGAATACAGCCCTGATTCTGTTCCATCTAGATTTCACAAACCTAGGTAGTTTTCCTGACAAGAAAGCAGCTTTTGTCCCGCATCTTTCTTGCATCTTCATAGCCCATTCAGCTGCACAAATAACATCCATTATCTCTGCAAGATAATTAGTTGCTATCTCCAAACCACCTGACATAGCCTATTACACATCCCCTCCTTCATTCTAATATCACACTCCTTTCTAAAAGCCAAAAATCTCCCCTTAATAGCATCCATATTAGGTGCTGCTTTTTCAAAACCAATTTTGTTCCTTATGAACCATAGTTCAATTAAAGTAATTGAGGCTGACACTAACCATATCTCCTTAACAGCTTTACTTTTATGCTTAGCAAGCTCCAAAACATCATCATAAGATCTTGGATTAATAAAGGAGAATATATCACCCAACCAGATCACCTCACTAAAATTACAATACCATAGCAGATGCTCAATCGTCCCTTCAGAGTTGCTTCAGAATCAACACCTAGAAGCAATCTTAAATCTTATCATCGGCTGCACAAACACCCTTCAGTATTGTGCAGATATTAGTAGAGCTTTTTGGCCATGTTTCCCTCGTCATGAGGTGATTTTATGGTTTTCGCATGCCACCGATATGTCTCGTTATGATACTAAAGCCTATGAGATACTTAAACAGTACATTTTAAAAGCTCACATGCTCATCAGCAATAGCTACTTTCAGAATTTGTATCCTCTTCAACGGTAGAATGATTTGCTAACTTTTGATTTTTTGTTACAGGGTTCTAGTGATATAGATCAACTAGGAAAGATATTTGCAGCTTTTGGAACTCCAAAGACAGCCCAGTGGCCTGACATGCTTTATCTTCCTGATTATGTGGAGTATCAATTTGTTCCCGCACCTCCACTTCGCTCATTGTTCCCAATGGCTAGTGATGATTGTTTAGATCTATTGTCAAAAATGTTCACCTACGATCCAAATGTAAGAATTACTGCAGAGCAGGCATTGGAACACAGGTACAATACATTCGAAATGATATTGATGATTAATAACAAATGTTTATGTTTTCTTTTACTCTGGATGTACGTATTTATTTTTTTACTTAATCATTAGGTATTTTTCGTCTGTACCTGCACCGACAAAACCAGCTCAGCTTCCCCGACCTCCCCCTAAAGGAGACAAACTTTCAGATGGCAATCAACCAAAGGAAGCTCCTACTGTTATGTCTCCAGCAAGAAAAAGATTAAAGGCTCAACGTGACGGACTTAGTATGGTTGATGATCATGTACATGACAGACAAACAACTGGTGGGAACACAGGAAAGAGTGAGACTATACCTATGTCAGTAGACTTTTCTGCGTTTGGATCGAGACCTCCACCCAGACCTACACTTAACAGGTAAGCATTTGATACATGTTATCTAATCAAACCACTTGTTGACTTGAGAATTGCACCCAGCTAAGGATCTTCATAACTGCCAATATAAACCATTCTAGTGCATAAAGAATTCAATCATTGTTCCACTCATATAATATATTGATGCGATTGTCGAGCAAGCAAGAACTGATTCATTAGGTTCTGTCTCAGAATCCTACAAAAATCTGTTTGACGTGTGAGTTTCCAAAATTGATACTGGTTTTGTTCTATTCTGTGCAGTGCTGATAGATCACATCTGAAGAGAAAGTTGGATCTTGATTTCTAACCCAAGAAATAGTAACAGCCTAAATTCAGTTCTTAAAGCCATGATGCTTAACCCTGGCTACTCATCTATGATTTACGCAATGATTTTACTAGTTCTCTGGGGCACCAACAGAAAACAATGATGCATGCACCCTGGAGCAGAGAATGACTTCAGGGAGGTCGCAAAAATAACATTCTTTTTGTTCATTTTTCTTTGTTACCCCAGAGAAATCTGTATACTATAGCCTGCTAAATAATAAGAAGACTTGAAACTGAGTCAATTCAATTGGGGGGAATCGTTGGTTTTCAGTTGGGTGTGGTTTTTTGTTTTGGTTGTTTGATAACGAAACGAAATCCAGTTTTGTTTCTTGTAGAATCCGGGATCTCTGAAACAGAATCTGCTAAGATTAGCTTCGGCTGTACAACATAATTATATGAGCATTTTTTTCCTCTGCACGGATTTTTACTAATGAAGAGTTGGTTTATTATGATGCATATCTTCCTGCGGTCTCATGAAGTTGTATATGGCCGTGAATATTCCTCTGGCTGTTGCAGAGGAATTCAGCTGTCTTTTCCATCTTCATTTGTTTTTTTTTTTGTTCTCATTTTCAGTAGAGTTTTCTACATCTCTTTTCTTAACCGATCTAGTTCAGCAAAACTGAGTTACTTTGCCGGTTCAGTCCAGTATTCAGTTTAAAATTCAAAAAACCACGACTCATTTTCTCCTCAGTTCATGCCCACGTACTCAACGCCCGTAAAAATCTGCGAAAAAATCCCCAATAATAATAGAAAGTTTAACGATAAATATGGTCAGGCAACAGCTCTTTATTCTCATTGAAACCCTGGATTTCTTCAGAACAAAAAAACAAGAAAAACTTCTGTAACCCTTCACTTGAGAAAATCATATATGACTATTGTCTTACCCGTGTGTTGCACGGGGCTAAGTTAGTTGTGGTGTAATTGGTGCTGAAAAATGAAGACACGGTCTCTCCCAGAGTGTCTATTTGCAGATCAGATGGTTGTATCTGCGAAAATGTAGAGGTCGCAGAATGTTTGATACTTTATAAACTTTTACATTTTTTATCGTATCAAACAGAATATTTTTGCTTGTGACAATTTTTTTTTCCACGGGACGATATCTAACAGAATTAATTAAAATGACCCTGCCAACACTTATCATCATCGCAAAAATTCTAAAACACCATAATGAGCTGCCTCAGTAGGAAGGCTTCAGCCCTTCAAGAACGTCTGCAGCTGAAACCATACTTCCCAATTGGAATTGGCATGATATTAATCTCAAAACATTGATTTGTCCCTTGCAGCAATGTGTTTCCCTACCATGTCCTTCAAAACCATGTGCCTAAATTGGATGTCTTACTGCAAGTATCCGTAAAATGAGTTCTTTGATTTTATAAGTTCTAACGAAAACATTTATTCCAAGTTCATTTCCTGAACTTCCCGGATGCATCATTGAACTAAGATGGGTGTGTCACTATCCACATAACATCCACCCAAATGTCTTTGTATATATAGTATACGTCTCGCATCCTTGTACTAACACGTTGTGGCTGCTAAATCAACTTTCCTTGGCAACTACTGCCAACTTTAATGTCGGCATACACCTGAGCAGTTAGGATTAGTGGCAGTAGCAGGTGTTATTTATACTTCTGCACAATTTTTGCTCTTTCGAGTCCTGATATGTGGTAAGAAAAAATTTCCCTTTCAGGGACAAAAAAAATAGCTTAAAATGATTAAATGTCAATAATCAGTCTTTGGTTATATATGTGTGTGTGTAATTGTGCACAACAGAAGACTACCGAAGTTTCGCGACAGACCTGCAACAGATATGGTGCCCAACACAAACAAAGCAAAGTATAATAATAATCAAAACTTCATTGCATTAAACTTCGAATGCTTTAGATTAAAGTGAAAACAAAAGATATGTATTAACATTATGGCTATCCAACTTACTTTTGGATGAAAGAATGTAATTCTAAGAGGAATCTTAATTCATGTTCTTCATTGAAGCAACCATAAAAGTTTAAGATCTGTCTTCAGTACGTATATCTAATAGCCAACAACTGCATTGGAACAGTGAAATTTATAACTATGACTATTGAACTTTAAAATGAGCTACATAACATTCCAATTATTCCCAGATATACAGTAATCCATACCAAACTACAGAACTTTAAAATGAGACAAAGCAGAGCACCTTTTCATTAATGAAAATGTACATATATAAGAGCGGAAATGGTTTGATGTGTGCAGAGAGTGCTTACCAAGTCCAGGTACCTCATAATCATTAATAATTTTAAAGGTTTTTATATGTGTTGCTTACAAAGTTGGTGTCCTCTGATGATCATCTGCAAGCAAGCAAAACATGACGAACATCATGTCAAAGTTCGCACTCGCACACTTTCTGCAGCTCACATTCCAAATAGCAAGTCAGGGAAAAATTTAAGGTACAACCTTATTCACCAATAGTATCAAGATCTAAATCAAATTAAGCCTTCAACAACTACAAAAATATCAGTTTGCTCCACTACTTTGTACTACAAAGATGCTAACGACATCCAATATCTGCTTTATTAGGTTAGTACCAAATTTTACTTGACCTACAACTACAAAGTTGCAAAAGAGGAGCAGTTCAAAGGAATCAAAACTAAAAAATGTGAGCATGAACACTTCTTTAATCAAGGTAGTTAAAAAGAAAGCACAAAATAAACAAATATTCATCCTATGCTCCAGATATCGGTTGCGAAAGTTAATATGCGTCCTATGCCCCAAATAATGATAGCAAAAGTTAATATGCATCCCAAATAATAACAAAAAATCCCAATTAACAATATAATTGATATGGTGTTCTCTGTCTACATCTTGTACTATTAAAAGCTCCAGGGTTATATTTATAAGTATGAGATGGACTAAACTAATCCATTTAACTATAATGTTTCTCTCAATCTCTCACAGTATCAGTCTCATTCGATGCCATTAGATTCCACAGCTAAAGCAAAATTGAATTTACATAGTTACATCTGCCAACAAATCATCGCAAAAACAACCATGGTCATTTATCATAACTATAGAAACACTATATTAGCAATAGATGTTACATACCTGTAAGTTATTTGCAAACAACCATCTTTGTTTTCAATACAATACTTGCAACCCGGACTTCATCTCCACTTTTTTTTCTTTTCTTTTCTTTTCTTTTCTCGGATAGTTTTATCAACATGACGTCTTCTTGCCCTCCTTCTGTCTTTAGGTCCTGGTAGTCGTTCCCTACTAACTCAGAATAAAAAGTTGAACTATTAAGCAACCTTCCTCCTCCCCTAGTTGCAGAGATTTAACCTAAAACCAAAAAATCCAATAATTAAGCAACCAAATCACAAACCTAAAAAAAAATCCATAAAGATGAACTGGCAACCCAAACCAAAATAGTAAACCTAAGAACATAATATTGTTCTTACCTGAGATCGATAAAAAATAGCTAACCTTCTGCTTTCTCTTTGTTTGTCATAGTATTGTTTTTACCATGTTTTTCAGAGAATCAGGAAAGAAGAGAAGAGAATTAGGGCTGTCGGAGCTTTGATATTTGATGACGGTGGAGGCGGGGCAATGAGATAACAAATATTAGGTGAGTAATCTTCACACCTTGTGTTTTATGTGCACGAAAAATTTGTAATAATAGACTGTTGACCCTCGATTTCTTTTGGCTCGGGTTCAGAAGCTCTAGAATTCAAGCTTTTGGCCTAACTTTTAATGTGAAACCAGCAATTTATACTCAAATTATATATACAACTAGTGTCTTACCCGTGCGTTGCTCGGGGCTAAGTTAGTTGTGGTGTAATTGGTGCTGAAAAATGAAGAGACGGGTCTCTCCCAGAGTGTCTACTTGCAGATCAAATGGTTGTATCTGCGAAAATGTAGAGGTCGCAGAATGTTTGATACTTTATAAACTTTTACATTTTTTATCGTATCAAACATAATATTTTTGCTTGTGACAATTTTTTTTATTTCCACAGGACGATATCTAACAGAATTAATTGAAATGACCCTGCCAACACTTATCATCATCGCAAAAATTCTAAAACACCATAATGAGCTGCCTCAGTAGGAAGGCTTCAGCCCTTCAAGAACGTCTGCAGCTGAAACCATACTTCCCAATTGGAATTGGCATGATATTAATCTCAAAACATTGATTTGTCCCTTGCAGGAATGTGTTTCCCCACCATGTCCTTCAAAACCATGTGCCTAAATTGGATGTCTTACTGCAAGTATCCGTAAAATGAGTTCTTTGATTTTATAAGTTCTAACGAAAACATTTATTCCAAGTTCATTTCCTGAACTTCCCCGATGCATCATTGAACTAAGATGGGTGTGTCACTATCCACATAACATCCACCCAAATGTCTTTGCATATATAGTATACGTCTCGCATCCTTGTACTAACACGTTGTGGCTGCTAAATCAACTTTTCTTGGCAACTACTGCCAACTTTAATGTCGGCATACACCTGAGCAGTTAGGGTTAGTGGCAGTAGTAGGTGTTATTTATACTTCTGCACAATTTTTGCTCTTTCGAGTCCTGATATGTGGTAAGAAAAATTTTCCCTTTCAGGGACAATTTTTTTTTAGCTTACAATGATTAAATGTCAATAATCAGTCTTTGGTTATATATGTGTGTGTGTAATTGTGCACAGCAGAAGACTACCGAAGTTTCGCGACAGACCTGCAACATATATGGTGCCCAACACAAACAAACCAAAGTACAATAATAATCAAAACTTCATTGCATTAAACTTCGAATGCCTTAGATTAAAGTGAAAACAAAAGATATGTATTAACATTATGGATATCCAACTTACATTTGGATGAAAGAATGTAATTCTAAGAGGAATCTTAATTCATGTTCTTCATTGAAGCAACCATAAAAGTTTAAGATCTGTCTTCAGTACGTACATCTAATAGCCAACAACTGCATTGGAACAATGAAATTTATAACTATGACTATTGAATTGTGAAGATAATTGTGAAGATTCAGAAAGGAAAGAATTGGTAGTTAATAGTTTACAAACTTATAGCCGCACATTTGTTATAATTAATATAATATACTCCTACAGGTGTGTACCCCTCTACACAGTGTCACAGTCTCCGGAAATCAGCTACCTTCATGTTAGCATTACAGTTGTGCTACATACTTTACCATGCAAACGTATTGGAAGGACAACCTAATATTGTAAAACTGATGCAGCTGATTAGCCTTTCATGTTGATTTCCATCTATGGGAATCGAACCCATAACTCAAGGCAGAATGCCACGCGCTCTACCAGTTGAGCTAAGACGGAACGTGCTGGTATAGGGAGTTATGTACATTACATAAATTTTTAAAACACCTGCCATAAAAGACTGATTTAAAATTATGAGTAGATTTCCTGTTCCAATTTATCAAAATTCATGTTTATTTGGTATTACCAAACTGACTAATCACTACTATAATAAGAAAATATGGTGCTAACATTGTAGTCGTTTGTTTAATATAAGCATATGAATACGTACCCATACTACCTCTAACATTTGCAGACAGAAAAATTCCATACTTATGAAAATTAGGCAGCAATGCGAACCTATATGCCACGTTTTTTTTTTCTTTTAACGCTTAATTTTTTTTCTTTTTAATAGCACGAACCATGAGCTACATAACATTCCAATTATTCCCAGATATACAGTAATCCATACCAAACTACAGAACTTTAAAATGAGACAAAGCAGAGCACCTTTTCATTAATGAAAATGTACATATATAAGAGCGGAAATGGTTTGATGTGTGCAGAGAGTGCTTACCAAGTCCAGGTACCTCATAATCATTAATAATTTTAAAGGTTTTTATATGTGTTGCTTACAAAGTTGGTGTCCTCTGATGATCATCTGCAAGCAAGCAAAACATGACGAACATCATGTCAAAGTTCGCACTCGCACACTTTCTGCAGCTCACATTCCAAATAGCAAGTCAGGGAAAAATTTAAGGTACAACCTTATTCACCAATAGTATCAAGATCTAAATCAAATTAAGCCTTCAACAACTACAAAAATATCAGTTTGCTCCACTACTTTGTACTACAAAGATGCTAACGACATCCAATATCTGCTTTATTAGGTTAGTACCAAATTTTACTTGACCTACAACTACAAAGTTGCAAAAGAGGAGCAGTTCAAAGGAATCAAAACTAAAAAATGTGAGCATGAACACTTCTTTAATCAAGGTAGTTAAAAAGAAAGCACAAAATAAACAAATATTCATCCTATGCTCCAGATATCGGTTGCGAAAGTTAATATGCGTCCTATGCCCCAAATAATGATAGCAAAAGTTAATATGCATCCCAAATAATAACAAAAAATCCCAATTAACAATATAATTGATATGGTGTTCTCTGTCTACATCTTGTACTATTAAAAGCTCCAGGGTTATATTTATAAGTATGAGATGGACTAAACTAATCCATTTAACTATAATGTTTCTCTCAATCTCTCACAGTATCAGTCTCATTCGATGCCATTAGATTCCACAGCTAAAGCAAAATTGAATTTACATAGTTACATCTGCCAACAAATCATCGCAAAAACAACCATGGTCATTTATCATAACTATAGAAACACTATATTAGCAATAGATGTTACATACCTGTAAGTTATTTGCAAACAACCATCTTTGTTTTCAATACAATACTTGCAACCCGGACTTCATCTCCACTTTTTTTTCTTTTCTTTTCTTTTCTTTTCTCGGATAGTTTTATCAACATGACGTCTTCTTGCCCTCCTTCTGTCTTTAGGTCCTGGTAGTCGTTCCCTACTAACTCAGAATAAAAAGTTGAACTATTAAGCAACCTTCCTCCTCCCCTAGTTGCAGAGATTTAACCTAAAACCAAAAAATCCAATAATTAAGCAACCAAATCACAAACCTAAAAAAAAATCCATAAAGATGAACTGGCAACCCAAACCAAAATAGTAAACCTAAGAACATAATATTGTTCTTACCTGAGATCGATAAAAAATAGCTAACCTTCTGCTTTCTCTTTGTTTGTCATAGTATTGTTTTTACCATGTTTTTCAGAGAATCAGGAAAGAAGAGAAGAGAATTAGGGCTGTCGGAGCTTTGATATTTGATGACGGTGGAGGCGGGGCAATGAGATAACAAATATTAGGTGAGTAATCTTCACACCTTGTGTTTTTTGTCATACTATTGTTTTTATCATGTTTTTCAGAGAATCAGGAAAAAAATAGAAGAGAATTAGGGCTGTCGGAGCTTTGAGATTTGATGACGGTGGAGGCGGGGCAATGAGATAACAAATATTAGGTGAGTAATCTTCACACCTTGTGTTTTATGTGCACGAAAAATTTGTAATAATAGACTGTTGACCCTCGATTTCTATTTACTCGGGCCAGAAGCTCTAGAATTCAAGCTTTTGGCCTAATTTTTAATGTGAGGTCAGCAATTTGTATTCAAATTGTATATACAATGGGGGAAAGAGACCAAATCAGCGAGTTAGCAGATCCGATACTACATTACATCCTCTCTGATCATTCAACTAAAGTTGCTTTTTGTACTTCCATTTTATCAAAAAGGTGGAATTACATTTGGAATCGTGTCCCGGTCCTGGATTTTGAGAATACGATTTGTGGATTACGCAATGCTTCAAAGGTCAAGAAGTTTATGATATCCGTGGAAAAGATTTTGCGTGATCGTAACCAGGAAGCGAATATAAAGAAATTCACTTTCAAGTGTAGATTATACATGAAACCATCTCGGGTAACATCTTCTATCTCGTTTCTACTAAAATGTAATGTTGAAGAGATGAAACTTCATTTAGACTCAAAATCATTCTCTATTATTCCTGCATCTCTTTTTACTTCCAAGTCACTTATTTCGTTACATTTGAAAGAAACAAAGGTAACTCCCCGTGTAGGATTTCCTAAATATATCTCCTTGCCAAAACTCAAGATTCTAACATTGAATGAGATCACCTTTACTGGTAAGTGTGAGCAACTCTTTGCGGGTTGCCATGTGCTTGAAGAATTAAACATATGGGAATGCACTTTTGCAATGAGGGAATTTTGTATTTCTGCTCCTTTGCTGAAAACTTTGGTAATTGATAATAGTAAAAGACATGCAGCTGAAATGGAAGACTGCATTCTCAACATTCATGCACATGGTCTTTTGTCTCTCAAATACACGACTGCTGTTGCAAAGGACTATGTTTTGTCCAACTTTGTAGCTCCAGTGGAAGCACATTTTCTATTTTCTCTTACCGGAGATGAAACCATGGAGCAAAAGGTAAATCAAAATGCTGCTGTAAGTAAGTTACTTGGAGCATTTTCACATGTCAAGTGTCTCTCGGTAATTGCGCCACCTGTTCATCATCTCTTTGTATCAGAAGATTTGTTAAACAAGCTGCCTACATTTCATAAATTGAATCGGTTGGAACTATATCACGTAACGAGTGATGGAACAGTTATTGAATTGCTCAAAGTATCACCTTATCTGGAGAATCTTGTATTTTGCCTTTTCGTGGATGAAGACTATACCGATGGCGACGTTGAGGGGTTTCATACTTCATTTCCGCACCTGAAATCAGTTAGCTTCGAGGTCGAGGACCATGATGGACATCCAAGGGAGCTGAGATGGATGAAACTAATTCTGAAGAATGCCATAGCTCTCGAGAAAATGAGCATTTGTTATGACTTAGAAGGTCTGGAAAGGCGACAAGAATTTATGGAAGAGATACGTAATGTTCCAAGAGCCTCAAGTGTTTGCCTTGTTGAATTCTCCCAGTAATGATGCTGTTTTGAAGTTAGATAGAGCATTCCAGAACATAGTTTCAGTGAAGTAGAGATTAGTTTGTTTTAGTAAATAAGATGATGGTTTATCCTTTTCTGTTATTCCTTTTTCTGATATTTTCATGTTATTTGACTGATGATAATGTAACTAACAGCTGCCACCATTCTTGCAGTTTCATTGATTTGCAAGGATTGCCTCAGTGCTGGTTACAGCACCATAGAACCACTGCTTGTTTGATTAAATGATCTCAGCATTTTGCTTTCTAGATTTCACTGCTTGTTAATTTTGCAAGGATTGCCTCAGGTTTAATTTTTGTTCTGCCTAGTACTACTGCATCTCCTGCTGCAGCCATATTTCAGCTACAAGTTTAAACTTCTGCAACATAAGGTTCGTCTCCAACTCGGTTCTACTTAGCTCACTGCCTTCCTCTTACAGTCATGTATGGTGTCTAACAACTACTTCTGATCTGCAACAACTTTTTATTTGCTCTCTCATCATGGTCTGTCAAAAATATTTTTTATTTCTTTGGGCGGTTGTGTGTGCCGTAGAGGGAACAAGATCATTGTACCTTCAAGGCGACCTTGAGGGAGGGTAATAGCACATGTAAGTGTGTGTGTGCTGAATTGTCCAAGCTTTGACACTGCATGAGTAAATTGAGTCCTCCAAGTTTCCAACTGATTCCTATATTACCTGACGAGACCCAATTTAACTTGCAGACTGATGTGAAGTAGCTCCATGCTTTGAAAGCGAAGTCGCAGTGATGTGCTGCGCGCTCCTCTTCCAGCCCACACATTATACAAAGCCTTGAATATGCATAAAATAATTGACTTCAAAAGTAAATATGCACAAATTCTCATGACAACTCAAAGCTGGAACCTGCCCACTACAAATAGAGTTGCATTCAAGTTCACACAACGAGCTGAACACATCTTTTGAGAAGCACAGGGAAGTATGCTACCTGAAACCAGAGGCACTCCAGTCTACAGAAGGCTTGTTCAACATACAAGGACTGAAAGTCCGAAAATTTTATGGCTGAAAGGAAAATAAAAATAAAAAAATCTGTCAGCTGTGGGATTTGAACCCACGCCCTCGTTAGAGGACCAGAACTTGAGTCTGGCGCCTTAGACCACTCGGCCAAACTGACTTGTTGTCTTGTTGATGCTTTAGGACAACACTATTATTGGGGCGTCACACTCTTTTAGAGGGGCTTCACCTGAATCTTAGTATCTAAAAAATGGTAATGAGATATCTTTCATTTAGGTACATAATGTCTAGAATAAACTAAATAAAAACACAAAAACCTAATCTTTTCTAATCTAATCCTAGAAAAAAAACTGCTCCTCTTCCTTCCTCCATCTTTCTTCTCTTCCTCTTCTCCACTGTTAGTGCTACGTCTAGGTTCGCCAACCGTAATTTTTGTTTATGAAGAACTTACGTCCAGGTTGGATAAATTCCAATCGTATAAATAGTTTGCATGTTGGTTTACGTTCGGGTTCCCTTAGTTCCAACATTAGAATTGAATTTACGTCTAGGTTTATCTTATATGCTAACCTAGACGTAATTGTTCCTGTATCTTTTGAGAGTTTTGCTCATATTGGATTACGTCTAGGTTTTGTGAATTGATTTTTCAGACGTAATTGTGTAAGTCTAGGTTCGTGGCTTTTTTTTTTTTGGACGTAATTATCTACGTCTGGGTTTTTGAAGAAAATCTAACCGAGACGTTTTAGATTACGGTTGGAAATCCAAAAATCTAACCTAGACGTAAAACGGGTAATAAATACCCATGCAAAACATATTTACGGTTGGATTGGGGAACCCAGACGTAATTCAATTTTTGTCTTATTGGAAACCAGTTACGGTTTGGAGTTCTTCCAAACCCAGGCGTAAAATTGAATTACGGTTGGAAACGAAGGACAATCCAGACGTAATTTGCCATGAAAGTCTAAAAATCTGAAATTTTTTACGTACTTAAGCTAGTTTTGGGCGAAATTGAACACATGGAAGATAGTTTAGAGGTGTACATGTTGATTTTCAACCATTGGTTCTTCATTTTGTTGATTTATTTCTTCAATTGGTGGAGATTCATCATCACTTTGTGTTAAACCCTCTCTACCATCTAACAAATCATCCATCTCTTAATTTAATTAGATCAGATAATAATTAAACTAAATTAAAATTAATTAAACAAGGATTGTTTGGTCATTACAAAATTATTTGAGATAAGGGATTTTTGATATTACTTATGAGTCATCCGTTTTTGTTTTATTAGGTGACGCCCCTCTGATGGTGTGCGACTCCCAATAACAGCCTTCCTGCATTATCAAAAGTCATAACCTAAAATAAAGTGCCAAACTACGGGAAGAGTTGCAATTTCAAACAGCAAAAATGAGTTCTATCTCGATACCTCTGAGATACTCTTGCAAAACCCATCCACCATTAAATCAAAATACCAAGCTAAGCAACTCCACGCCCAGGTCCTGAAACTGAGACCTCTTCTTCCTCTCTAATGGCTACCATTCTTTGAATCTACTCACATTTAGGATTTTTCCTCTCTAATCTCTTATCATTTCAACACTTTTACTTCTCTTCCTACCATTAGATGTTACACTTATCATGGCTTGTTCAACGATTCATTGACTTGTTTTTCATATATGAGAGTATCAGGAAAACACCCAGATCATAGTGTATTCCCTTCTGTTCTCAAATCTTGTACTTCTTTAGTGGATTTCAAACTTGGTGAGGCTGTTCATGGGTGTATTATTCGACTTGGTGTTGATGCTGATTTCTATACAGGTAATGCTCTTATGAACAGGTACTGTAAATTCCAAAGTATTGATGAAGGTTTTGGTATTCAGAGGTTTAGTTCTGGGAGTGTAGACTTTGTGTATGAGAAAATTCCTGAGAGAAAGTTTAGATGGATTTGAAGTATAACTCGGAAAGAAACTTCATGGGTAAATAACTCGGAGTGGGTTTGATCAAAGCGTGTTAATTGCAAGTGCTAAGTGGACATGTACGCTAAATGTGGGAATATTCGAATTGCTCGGACGGCCATGATCATGGGCATGCAAATGAAGCGCTGCTTTTATTCCACAAGATGAATATGGAGAACGTGAGACCAAATTATGTTGCATTTGTAGCTGCTTTGACTGCTTTTAGCCATGGTGGATTAGTGGATGAAGCTCGGATGCCATTTAATTGCACTACGCAGCAATTGTAGATCTCCTTGGACGCGCCGGAAAGTTGGAGGAAGCTTATGAGTTCATCTCTAAATGCATATAAGACCAACTGGTTATGTTTGGGCAACACTACTATCTTCTTGTAGAGGTCACAAGAACATTGAGCTGGCTGAAAGGGTTGGAGAAAAAGTATTCCAGATTGATCCTGAGAATATCAGAGCTTATGTACTTATGTCGAAAATATATTCATATAAGAATTGTGAATTCCTCATCTTTGGAGAGGAGAACTTTCTTAAATTTGATCAGTTAACCTGCAGTTCCTGCTTATTTTTCGAAACCCGGGTACTTGAGCATTTATTTGAATCCAGAGTATCTAAAAATAAATAAACTCATAAAATGAGACAATACTTAGTTTACAGAAGGTTGCATCACTTAATAAATAACGATGCCCATTTTATGTTCCATTAACAGTTTCTTTTTTGTTTCCATCAGAAATACAAATGGTCAGATGAATTCTGTTTCTTAAAGGTATTCATACTGAAAAGGAATCATGATGCAAGTCCGTTTCACCTACAGCTGCTGCGCTTTCTCTATTGAATCAGGTACATCTCTACCCTCTTGGAATGACCCCTGTCTTTCTGACCTTCATCTCAAAGATTGTTTTTTTGGCATATCTCAAAAATGGTTCATTTAAACAAAACTCAAATGATGATGGTTATCAATGGAAATATATGTACAAAAGACCCATTAGAGATGAGCTAAGTCCTTGCTACTTTCTTAAACACTCCCCTCCCCTCCCACCCTCTTTCACCAATTTACCTGATACCATGTCTGACACGTCACCCAAAAGTTGATTTTCAGTTAAAAATTGCCTACCTTTTACTTCTTATGCACCTTCAACAAACCCTCAACCTCAACCCTCCCCACCAAAACTACAATAGCATTCTAGCCCAAAACCACCTTCATCTGCCGTTTCTCAGGAGCTGTTTGGGCTCTCATCCTTCCTCTACACTGACCTTGGTACTCTTACGTTCCTATCGTAATTTTCGATGATAATTTATTTACATTTTTCTGTGTTTTCTGACTTCTCATCCTTTCATTGATATCACCTCTACTTAATTGATTCTTTTCTTGGTTTTTATTCCATCTTTTTGAATGTTCTTGATCCGTATTGGTTCCTTAATAAAAATAAATCTGAGTTTTTGAGATTGTTTTCAATAGATTTCCTAAGATTCTTATGGAATCATCAATATTTGAATTTGTTTTCCAAATTTTGTTTGGTATCAATCACTATGTTTGGACTTGGAGAGTATTCTGGGTTGGATTTGTTTTCGTTGTTGTTGCTTTGTTGTTTGTTTGTACTTAGAAAAAGTATTCATTACGTGCGTTTTCCAAAAATTGTTGACCGAAATACAGCATTATGTTTTTGCTTTTGGTTTTTTGTTACAATTGTGGTGTTTAAGTCAGCTAAAGGAAGATCTGTCTCCAATAGTAGACAGTAGAATGGGTATTCCAGTGCAATTAAGGATTGACCTTCTAACTGGGATTTACTTAATTCGTGTTTGATATTGTCGCTAGTAGCATTTGTGGGCATGATTTGTATTTACTTAGTTTCTTGTAGTATCTTTCTAGTTGTTCAGAAATGGAGTTAGTTGTCTAACTTGTCTATACTTTCAAATTGAATTGCAGAGTAAAGTAAAGCTAGAGTTATGTAGCCTAGTGAACATAGAAAGGCTATGAAGGGATCCTGTCGTTCACGAAGAGAGAGAGGTGAAAGTACAAATAGTTGTTATGGACTTCAATCACTTTATCCATGGACGGCATGGGCGAACAAGCCTCGTACTATGTCTTTCCTTTTTATGGTGCCTGATCACTCATGTGAGTTCCCAATTCCCTGGAAAAATAATCATATCTTGATGTCAACTATTTTCTGGATATCTGCTGGTACATTGTCTTTGATCATCTTTGTCATTTTCCGTGACTGATGAATTAATTATCGAATTTCTGTTGTACTTTTTTTCCCAAGTCAAAATTTATTTGGCTGTTTGCCTTGGTTAAATACTTAAATTTGAACTTAGGGACTCACCTCCATCTCAATCACATTTATATCTATCTTATCTGCTGTTTTATGCACCTCTACATCTTTTGCAATGCTATTGTCTTGATGTAAGTTTTCATACCAAATTGAATGCTGCAGTTAATTTTCATAAATATTATTTTCTTGCAAAGTAGTTCTGAAGTTAAGAGTATGTCAGTAACTTCCTATTACTGCAGCATAAGAGTTCTAATCAGGGAATTTCCTCAAATTAAGCTCCAGATTACAGTATTTAGGTTCCAGCTTTGAGCCAAATTGACCGACTTGGTGGACCTCATTATTTCAACATGACTTTGTTGACTTTAGGTTCAACAGGCATGGCGAGAGCTATCATAACTTGGATTGAAAAAATCCCTGAGAATTATTTTTTGCATATATGCCTGTCTCTATCAGTTGTATCATCTCCTTATTACTGCTAGTGCCAGTGCAGTCCTGAACAAAAAATACAAAACACAAAATCAAATACACCAGATGACCAGACCTATATCACGAGGAGGTGATTTAACAGTCTTGACAGAAGTGCAACTGATATTGACCAAACCTCAGGTTTTTGACATGTATGCCAGGAGGTTCGTCGTTGCAATATTACCAGCCATAAAACTAAACCAGTCACACAAGCAGTTATGAAGTTGCTTAATGATGCAGTGGACATCTTGGTGTTTTAAAACCTATTATGTATGCTCCACATTTATATACAATAAAATCTGTTTTTATTAAGGTAGCATTTTATAGTTTTTGAGTATATTTGGTCCTAGTATGTTATATTGATGAAGTTAAGTAGAGACAAGATGGAAATGCCAACTTTGTCTTGTAGTTCACCGTTTACCATCTCACTATTGTAGTATAGATCATCTATTACCTTTCAATGATCCCTTCCAGTTCTAGAACTTGATGCATTAGCACCAAAACTTTCTAAGCGTTCATCTCTTGATTCTACCATGTTACATAGTACGAGTTTCCTTAATTATTAGATATATCTTTGCAGTGCTTATAGATATAAATGCTTCCCAGAGTATCAACATCCTGGATGGTCTTCAGCATATCTTCATGATGACTGAAGAGCAGACATAGGGAGAAAGAAATTCTTGTGACCTTGCTTTTGGGAAGGTCTTGTGTTCCTCTGTGTTTGCTAAAGAGTGGCAGACGCCGAGCAAGTAATATGTTTTGTGTAGTATATATGTTATTGTTTTAATATTTCCCAACATCTTAAATCCTTAGAAACTATTAGTTTGTGCCTCAAGCATGGGTGACTAGGAGGTCCTCATTTGACCCCTTTCGCTATAATGGCATCGTGATGCCATTATGAGTCGTCACATATTTTGGCTCCCATCAGAAAGTTTGAAGGATCCTTGTTGTTCTCTCTCCTACTCATGTTCTTTGATACAAAACTCTCTTTTTTGCCTGTAGATGCAGTTAGGGGCATATTCATAAAGCAGCTAAGGGATGATTTCAACGATGCCCATGATCCGTATATATGGATTCTCCAATGCATTAGATCCCGCGGTTGACTTTCACCAGGTCTGTTTTAATATTAACATATTGGTTTTGGACAGTTTCATCACTACCAAGTGCTTATAACTTATAGGAGTGATCTTTATTACTGCAGAGGATAAGGATCGCGCTAAAGGGGGTTCTTGTTGAAGTAGACATGCATAGGGTCCGGCATGGTACCTCAGAGAAATTGATGCTATGTGCTTCATTTGTTCTTTCAGAGATCATAGCATTTGCCGACCATAGTTAATACAGGTAGTGATGAACATATTGGTTTAATATTAACATATTGGTTTTGGACAGTTTCATCACTACCAAGTGCTTATAACTTATAGGAGTGATCTTTATTACTGCAGAGGATAAGGATCGCGCTAAAGGGGGTTCTTGTTGAAGTAGACATGCATAGAGTCCGGCATGGTACCTCAGAGAAATTGATGCTATGTGCTTCATTTGTTCTTTCAGAGATTATAGCATTTGCCGACCATAGTTAATACAGGTAGTGATGAACATATTGGTTTAATATTAACATATTGGTTTTGGACAGTTTCATCACTACCAAGTGCTTATAACTTATAGGAGTGATCTTTATTACTGCAGAGGATAAGGATCGCGCTAAAGGGGGTTCTTGTTGAAGTAGACATGCATAGGGTCCGGCATGGTACCTCAGGGAAATTGATGCTATGTGCTTCATTTGTTCTTTCAGAGATTATAGCATTTGCCGACCATAGTTAATACAGGTAAGAAATACTTCTTCTGGTGTCTCTCTACTCGCTGTAAAATGCAAATGTATTAAGCTTTCCTAGGTTCAGGCCAGGGTTCAGGTTTTGCAAATATTAAGCTTTTCCTAGATTTTGTGAATATCTTGAGACAACATTTCTATTTACAAATCTTCTAGTGTGGTCCACAGGACTAATGTCTAAAAATGAGAACATTGAGCTGTTTATTTGTCGTTTTGCTATAGTGTGTTCATTGGGCTGTTACTTTGACTATGGGACAACACATAGAAATTGGTAATGACAATGTCCCATCATCTTCAGCACTTGATGTCGATATTTTGGCCGTTCTACTAGTTTATTTGTATAAAAGTTCTGATTTTGTGACTAATTGGTAATGACAATGTCCCATCATCGAAAGTAGTCTATAACACTTACGATGTTGATTGAGACAATTGGAATCTCTAGTGTTGGTAATCTCATCATGCTGCTAGCTTAGAGAGTAAAATGTGTTTTGAATTATTGAACTTATATTTATCTATCTAGGACATCTCTACATTATGAATCCAAAGGACCCGCTGTACACAGGCTTTTCTGAGTTTGGATCGAGACCTCCACCCAGACCTACACTTAACAGGTAAGCATTTGATATATTACACATGTTATCTGATCAAACCACTTGTTGACTTGAGAAATGCACCCAGCTAAGGATCATCATAACTGCCAATATACACCATTCTAGTGCATGAAAATTTGAAGCATTGTTCTTCTCATATAATATATTGATTCGATTACCAAGCAAGCAAGAACTGATTCATTAGGTTCTGTCTCAGAGTCCTACAATAATCTGTTTGATTGATACTGGTTTTGTTCTATAATATTACCTGACAAGACCCAATCCAATCTGTTTGAGCCTCAAGTGTCTGCAACATAAGGTCTGTCTCCAACTCAGTCAACCACTTCTCTAATATTACCTGACAAGACCCAATCTAACTTGCAGACTGATGTTTTTTGCTGGGTTCAGAGGCCTTTTAAACGTCGTCAGCAAACCTGAAACAGTCAGAAATTCTAGCACTCTTGTCACTGCATACTTTATACAGTCTAGGAATTCAAAAGCTGATATCGTTCCATTATTATAAAACAAAGCGCTAAGGATGTATTTATATATTGGCCTTCGGTTCATCCTTATCTATACAAATCTGAGGATTTTTTTGGCATCAAAAATGTTAAGGACTGCAACATTGGCATCATTGGGTTTGGCACAAACTGGTAGCTCAAAAGCAGTTCTCATGGCAAATTGGACTGATAATTTTAAAGCTTTGTTTTTGCAAAAAATTAAATCTGTCAGCTGTGGATTTGAACCCACGCCCTCTTTAGAGGACCAGAACTTGAGTTTGGTGCCTTAGACCACTAGGCCAAACTGACTTGTTTGTTGTTTAGGTAATCATTAGATTCATATTCGGAATAAAGCGCCACAACTGTTCAACAGGCTAAATGGCGCAGCTATGGGAAGAGTTCCCTCATTCAAACAGCAAAAATGAGTTCTATTGCGATACCTCTGAGATCACTCTTGCAAAACCCATCCACCATTAAATCAAAACACCACGCTAAGCAACTCCATGCCCAGGTCCTGAAAACTGAAGGTTCTTCTTCTTCTCTAATGGCTACCATTCTTTCAATCTACTCACATTTAGGATTTTTACATGAATCACTAATCATTTTCAACACTTTTACTTCTCTTCCTACCATTATTGCATGGAAGTCAGTCATTAGATGTTATACTTATCATGGTTTGTTCAAAGATTCCTTGACTTGTTTCTCTTATATGAGAGCTTCAGGAAAACACCCAGATCATAATGTATTTCCTTCTGTTCTCAAATCTTGTACTGGTTTAATGGATTTCAAACTTGGTGAGTCTGTTCATGGGTGTATTGTTCGACTTGGGGTTGATGCTGATTTATATACAGGTAATGCTCTTATGAACATGTATTCTAAATTCCAAAATATGGATGAAGGTTTTGATAGTCGGAGGTTTAGTTCTGGCAATGTAGACTTAGTGTATGAGAAAATTCCTGAAAGAAATTTTGATATTAAAGTCGATATAGAAAAGGACCCTCATCCTAGGTCCTTAAAATTTCTTGGAAAAAATCAGAATCAACTCTTGGTAAGTGGTGGTGTTACTCCGCGGCGACGGAGAGATATGGTTTATATAGAGAGTGTAAAGAAAGTTTTTGATATGATGCCCTCTAAGGATATTGTGTCCTGGAATACTGTAATTGCAGGGTATGTACATAATGGAATGTGTGAAGAGGCTTTAAGAACGGTTAGGAATATAGGGAGGGCTAATTTAATGCCAGATTCCTTCACTTTGTCTAGCATCCTTCCTATATTCGCGAAGTACGTAGACATCTCTAGAGGAAAAGAGATTCACGGGTATACACTTAGGCATGGATTTGATTCCGATGATTTTATAGCTAGTAGTTTGATTGACATGTATGCAAAGTGCACTAGAGTGGATGATTCACTTCGAATTTTTCATTTATTACCCCAACTTGATGTGATCTCGTGGAATTCCATTATTGCTGGATGTGTGCAGAATGGCTTGTTTGATGAAGGTCTGAAATTGTTTCGTCAGATGCTAACAGCAAAAGTTAAGCCTAGTAGTCTAACATTTTCAAGTATAATGCCAGCATGTGCTCACTTGACGACCCTGCACCTTGGAAAGCAACTTCATGGATACATAACTCGAAATGGGTTTGATAAAAATGTGTTTATTGCAAGTGCTTTAGTGGACATGTATGCCAAATGTGGGAATATTCGAATTGCTCGAAGCATTTTTGATAAGATGGATTCACCTGATATGGTTTCATGGACGGCCATGATCATGGGGTATGCGTTACATGGGCATGCAAATGAAGCCCTGCTTTTATTTCACAAGATGAAGATGGAGAACGTGAGACCAAATTATGTTGCATTTGTAGCTGCTTTGACTGCTTGTAGCCATGGTGGATTAGTGGATGAAGCTCGGATGCTATTTAATTGCATGATTGAAGATTATGGCATTTCTCCTGGTTTAGAGCACTATGCAGCAGTTGCAGATCTCCTTGGACGCGCCGGAAAGTTGGAGGAAGCGTATGAGTTCATCTCTAAAATGCATATAAGACCAACTGGTTCTGTTTGGGCAACACTGCTATCTTCTTGTAGAGTCCACAAGAACATTGAGCTGGCTGAAAGGGTTGGGGAAAAAGTATTCCAGATTGATCCTGAGAATATCGGAGCTTATATACTTATGTCAAACATATATTCATCTGCTGGGAGATGGAAAGAGGCAGCAAAAATGAGGGTGGCTATGAAGGGCAGAGGGATGACAAAGAAACCGGCTTGCACTTGGATAGAAGTTAAGAATAAGATACACGCATTTGTGGCAGGAGACAAATCACATCCATATTATGATAGAATAAAGGAGGCTTTGAAAGTTATGCTGGAGCAAATGGAGCGTAAAGGGTATGTGCTTAACACTGATGACGTGCTCCATGATGTTGAAGAGGAACAGAAAAGAAACTTATTATGTAGTCATAGTGAGAGGTTGGCAATTGCTTTTGGAATCATAAGTACACCTTCTGGAACAACTATTAGGGTTACGAAGAACCTTCGAGTTTGTGTGGATTGTCACACGGCTACTAAGTTTATATCCGAAATTGCTGGGCGAGAAATAGTTATGAGGGATGTTAGCAGATTTCACCATTTCAAGGATGGGAAGTGTTCTTGTGGAGATTACTGGTGAAAGTTGTACAAGGTGAGATTATGTTACAGAATGAAACTAAAACCACCAGTCTTTGGTTGATCAGACTCGAATAGTGCATGGAGATAGCCGTCTTCAGCTCTCCTGAATTTCACAGTGTGGAGTAAACAAGTTTTTTGATGGATCGGTGCGTTCTTCATCTTTTGGAAGGTAAACTTTCTTAATTTTGATCAGTTAACCTGCAGTTCCTGCGTATTATTCGAAGCCCAGGTAACTGAGCATTCATTTGTCTATGTTCCATCAACAGTTTCTTTTTTGTTACCCTCAGAAATACAAATACTCAGATGAATTCTGTTTCTCAAAGGTGTTCATACTGGAAAGGAATCACTATGCAAGTCCCTTTCACCTACAGCTTCTGCTCTTTCTCTATTGAATCAGGTGCATCTCTATCCTCTTGGGATGACCCCTGGCTTTCTGACTTTCTTAAAACAAGACTCAATTGATGATCTTAGACATGAGCTTAAGTCCTTGCTACTTTCTTAAACACTCACCTCTCTTCCCACCCACTTTCACCAATTTACCTGATACCATGTCCTGGTCACATCACCCAAAGGTTGATTTTCAGTTAAAACTGCCTACCTTATTCTTTTTACCAACCTTCAACAAACCCTCAAACTCAACCCTCCCTTCAAAAATTCATCTGGAACAACCTCATCCCACCAAAAGATAAATTTCTGCATGTGGACTGCATCCCACAACAGCACCCTTGCCCAAAACCACCTTCACCTGCCCTTTCTCAGAAGCTGTTTGGGCTCTCATCCTTCACCAATGATAATCTATTTTACTTCTTTTCCTTGTCTTCTGAATTCTCGTCCTTTTTCGTTGATATCACCTGTACTTAATTGATTCTTTTCTTTGTTTTTTATTCCATCTTTTTGAATGTTAATTTGGGTACTGAATTCAACTCTTTTTTTGTTCTTTTGCACTTAAAAAAAGTGTTGACTACGTGGGTTTTCCAAAAATTGTTGAACGAAATACAGCTTTTATGTTATTTGCTTTCTAATTTAGGTTTTTTGATATAGTTGCGGTGTTTAAGTTTAAGTCAGCTTAAAAGATGCTCTATCTCCACCTGTAGACAGCCGAAATCGATATTTGAGTGTGCAATTAAAGGACTGACCTTCTAATTGGGAGTCACTAAATTTGTATTTCATATTGTCGCAAGTAGCATTCAATAATTAGCAACCGAGTTGTGGGCATGATTCATATAAACTTAGTTTCTTGTAATATCTTTCTAGTTGTTCAGAAATGGAGTTAGTTGTCTAACTTGTCTATACTTTCAAATTGAATTGCAGAGTAATGTAAAGCTAGAGTGTAGCCTAGTGTGGTCGTAGAAAGTCTATGGAAAGGGATCCTGTTGTTCGCGGTGATAGAGAGGTGAATGTACGAGTAGTTGTTATGGACTTCAATCACTTTATCCATGGACAGCATGGGCGAACAAGCCTCGTACCGTGTCTTTCCTTTTTATTGGTGCCTGATTACTCATGTGAGTTCCCAATTCCCTGAACAAAAAATTCATATCTTGATGTCTACTATTTTCTGGCTATCTGCTGGTACTTTGTCTTTGATCATCTTTGTCATAAATTTGAACTTAGGGACTCACCTCCAAGAATGAGTATGATGAAGTTGTTCTCTCTCCTTCTCATGTTCTTTGATAGAAAACTCTTTTTCTTTCTTTTCCTTGTAGATGCAGTCAGTGTCATATTCATAAAGTGGCCAAGGGGATGATTTTAACAATACCCATGATCCGTATACATGGAAATGCATTAGATCCCAAGATTGGGTTTCACCGGGTCTAGATTAATATTAACATATTGCTTTTGGACAGTTTCAACACTACCAAGTGCATAACTTATAAGAGTAATTCTTTATTACTGCAGAGGATAAGGATCGCGCTGAAGGAGGTTCTTGTTGAGGTAGACATGCATAGGGTCTGGCATGGTGCCGCCAGGAAATTGATGCTATGTGCTTCATTTGTTTCTTCCAGAGATTATAGCATTTGCAAATCATAGTTAATACAGGTAAGAAATACTTCCTTTGGCATCTCTACTCACTGTAAAATGCAAATATATGAGTAAATATTAAGCTTTCCCTAGGTTTTGTGAAAAACTCGAGATACCTGTTCTATTTACAAATCTTCTAGAGTGGTCCACAGGACTAATGTCTACAAATAGAACATTGAGCTGTTTATTTGACGTTTTGCGTAGTGAGTTCATTGGGCTGTTACTTTGACTATGGGACAACACATAGAAATTGCTAATCTTCAGCACTTGATGTCGATATATTAACCGTTCTATTAGTAGTATATTTGTCTAAAGGTTCTGATTTTGTAATTTACTGGTAATAACGATGTCCCATCATCTAAAGTAGAGTCTATAACACTTATGATGTTGCATACTTTGATTGAGACAGATGGAACAAACTTGACCAAGTTCGTACTATATTGGAAACACTAGCATGATGATACCCAATTGTGGAATAAGGATGTGATCACCTCAACTTGTATTTTGGAAGAAAATAACATATCCTTAGAAACTGATTTATTAGGCTTCACTGTGCAAATGTAAAACAATGAACAATTAGGTTACTAAGTTTGGATACCTAGCTATTATTCTTAGAGCTTGTTCTTACATCATAGGACCACAAACACAGAAAAGTTCAGATCTTATAAAACATCTCATACTTCTCTAGTGTTGGTGATCTCATCAATTTTCTTCATGGTGCTAGCTTAGAGAGTAAAATGTGTTTGAATTATTGAACTTATATCTATCTAGGACATCTCTATATTATGAATCCAAAGGACTCGTTGTACACAGACTTGGACCACATTTTCTGTGGTTCCCAATCTACTTGTACACCAAGGGATTTATTTGAAATCTCTGGACGTGCCATTCCCTGCAAGTTATAAATTATAGAAAATGCTTCCTTATGGATAGTTTCCAATTTGTTTTTCGAGTTTTTTTCACTTTTTTGCCATACATAGCGATGGTAAAAGTCAAGTTATTCTGATTATTTTTTCACTACACTAGTATTTTAGTACTCTAGGTGAATACAAGGAGTATGACTCAATCAATCAATGCATGCGAGAAAGTACACTTAGTTCGCCGAGTTCTATCAATACCCAGATAAGGATTTTGTGTTGATAAACTCGTTATGTATGGTTAGATAACTCTGTAGTCTGTAAGATCTCAATCCATTCATTTTTTGATTGCTCGATATATTTTGCAAGATATTGTGATCTTATTATGTACCACCAGACTTGCGAAATCTTTGTGGACCATAGTAACAATCTGTCTGGTCACCAAGTAGGCATAGATTTAGTAATACCGACGGTGTATTTTATACAGGCACGCAATTGTAGCAATTCTGCTGGTATCCAATATAGATGATAGCATAGACTCTTGAAATTCCTTCCAAGAATATGAGTTTGCTAATAATCTCTTTCGAAACAACCTCACCCTCAAAAGAAAAGGAGTAACTGGTAAGATTTCTATATTGAGTATTCCATGCACTCAAGTAGGTCTTTCGGGTTTTGTTTCTTTTTAGGATTTAACATTTACCACTCCGCACAAACAACAGAGAATAGAGTAAAACAAAATAGACATCTGTACCTCTTAATTTTTCAAATTCTATTATGTGTTTGAATCATTGAACTCATGGATCATCTAGGACATCTCTGTATCAAAAATGTATTTGGGATTCCCACTATGCAGATTGACTACTCTTGTTATATAGTGAGATGAAAATGAGAAATGAACAACAACGGAAGTCTGACTGGCTAACTCTGACTGGTTCTATATATTTGTCTGATCATTATGATTTTTCACTTTTAATGGTGTGCCACATTTTTATTGTTGTGGCGTGGGTATTTCTCTAACTTGCTCATTCATATTCCAGGTTCAAGGACACTTGCAGAGAAACAGAGAGAGATAGTGAGTTATGATGATGATTAATAGAGGCCGTATCTCAGTTCCCTGATCCAAAAATCGTGTCTCTCAAGGGTTCTCTTTCTTTCTCTCTGTTTCTATCTCTATCTCTCTCAAGTACAGACTCTTACTTTGTCTCTTTTCCATATTCTGTAAATCAATCCTTCAATACAAAAACAGTTCCTCTGGTGTTTTCCCATTTTAAGGTCATCTACTTAGGTCTCCTCCCCTCCTAATGTCCCTTTTACTTTCAGTGGTCCTAGCTAAGAGACTGACTTTCCCTGAAACAACAAAACATGGTAAAAGCTGAAGGGTGTACAGGTCTTTCGCGATTTAAACCCTGAAAGTAGATAAAAGGTTTTGCAACAACTTGCATAAAAACAGACCTAAACAGTTACTCTTAGGTCCCCTAACCTCTAGGTTCTTTATAGCAATTTACCCAGGATTATAGACCCACCATTAGGAAAACAACTTACAACTTACTACACCTCCCCTGTTTTACCTAAACTATCCCTACCTCCTTTTCCACACATAGCTGCTTAAATAGGGTGGTTTTTAGTAGTGAAGAACACAGTTTTTTACTCACCTGAAAGAACACCTGGTACAGGATTATTAGTTTCACTTCACAACATCAAGGGGCACTATGGTAATTGAAAAACAGTGTAGGAGGCAGAGACAGTGTAAGAGAGGTGGCAGAAGGTGTTCCGGAACCCATCACGTGTGTGGGTCCCGCTGATTTTTTCTTCTTCTTCTGCCTCTGAAGTCTGAAGTCCCTCTGACTAAAAAAAAATGAAGCTACAAAAAACCAATCATTCTATGCAGTGATACGATCTGTTCACAGAAAACAAAGAATCCTCCATTGTCTGCTCATAACAAGAAACCAATTAAAGTATGAAAAATCTTAATCCAACGGTGTAGAATTCAAACTGTCGCTTTGCTTAGCCGCCATAAAACCACTTAGCCGTACACTCCTAGCTAGAGCTAAATTCATAATAATCATAATGATACTCTTCTTCTCTCTGGTCCTGCCTGTGTACTTCTTCAACAATGGGAGAGGAGAGGAGAGGCTATATAATATGAAGCTCTTCATAATCTCGTACAAGAATAGTCCCTCCACTGCCACGCCGGACTCTGTATCCCACGCGTCGTGCCACCTGGGGGACCACTTCAGAAAGCCAGTTACAGTGGGGTCCGTTGGGGAGGAGGAGACTGGTGGAACGGTAGTAGATTGTGGCGGTGGTGGTGGTTTAAAACAGAAAAATCTAGGAGAGGGATTTTATGCGTTTGTATTAAAATGAAATCTTACCGGCTTGGATTCATGCTAGTTGTTAGGTGGGTGTGTCATGCATAATTCTTCTGATGATTCCACTGGACGGCACTCTCCTTCCATGCTAACTAAACACAAAATGCGACCAATTACACTGATCAAAACCCAAAAACTTACTGTAAATTCCAAAACAAACTCAATTATGTTTTTGGAAGTTTAATCCCATAATCATCACAAACACAAAATATTTACTTTTTTTATTACCAGTATCTAATGTAAATGAGAGAGTTGTCATACCAAAATTGTCTTGGGAAATCATTTATTATGCACTTAATATGAAAGTATCTATGCTTATTCTAATCTCATGCAGATCAGCTATTAATAAAGATTTGCCATGTAATTAAGCTAAATGTCCAAATCTTCTAGTATATTATCTCCCATTATATTTAGCCTTGAATTTTGGATACGAAAACTTAGTACAAAAATCTATACATACCATACAATTATAATGATCCGTCCAATTTGGTCACACATTTAATCATTATCATACGAAGTGTGACTTCTAATGGGCAGTCATATTCATGTCCCAACCGGCCGGCGACCAGAGATGGCAAGGCTTGGTTGGCCGATATAGGTGGTGGGTTCGACAGGAATAACGCAGGGACCACTACAGTACTGGTAATTTCAGCCGTTGGATCGAACATTTCGTAAATTTGAAGACAAAAAAAAAACGTTATGAAGGCATGTTTTGTACTAGGGAGTTTTGAAAGAGAGAAGGACTCTGTAGTTGTAAAAGGCATGTTTTTCTAAAATTTTCTCATTCCAAAAATCTTTCTCTCTCTCAAGAAATATAAGGAAAGATTGTGGTTGTAGTATCTGAGATCGATTTTGTTTTTAATGGCGGATTCATTTTGGTTTTGGAGTAATATTACAGATATTTCATCCATTATTGATGATGACCAGAATATAAGAGGAGGAGGAGGAGGAAGAAGAGGATATAATCAAGGTTGTCAAGAACAGGAGATGAATATGAATTATACAGGAGTTGGAGTTGCAGGAGGAAGAAGATATAATGAAGGTGGTCAAGAACAGGAGATGAATATGATGAGGAGTATGATGACAAGCTTTGAAGATGATGATCATCATCAAAATACTACTGCTACTAAGAAAACTAAAGCTATTAAGAAATGTGGTGGTAGAACTTGCCAGAAGAAACCAGAGAAGAAAACCCCAAAAAGAGGAGTAGGTATTGCCAAGTTAGAAGAGACTATTAAGCAGAAAAATTCATTGTTAGCAGCAGCAGCAGATCGACAAGTTTATCATGGATATCCAACAACAGCTGAAGTAATACCAACAACAACATATAATCATTCTCATCAGCCCATTCCTTTTCATCACCCCTTTCTAAATCGTCAACAACAAAAACAGACTAGTACTGTATTTTCATCATCCTCATCAGTCGTTAATGGAGATGCTAATACAAAACATGTATTTGATGGTGGTCAGTTGGACTTGAACCATGTACCTAATGCAAATATCCATGAGAACAAAGGTTACGATCAAGTTATGAAATATGGTTCATCATCAACAGCTACAAATGTCAGTAATAATAATCAACTGATGTTCAAGTCCCATGCTCCACAAACTTATCTTCTTCATCATCAGCAGCAGCAGCAACATGGGAACAATGAAGCTCGTTATTATAATCCAAATCCAAATCCAAATCCAAATGCAGGTTCTGGTACTGATCGTCAACATGGGAACAATAATGTTGCTGGTTATAACTCTCGGCCTGAAGTCGCAGAGCTCTCTTCAACCCAAAAGCAGCACCAAAATTATTGTTTATCTCAACATTCTGATCATATTTGGCTCAATAACCAGGTGAATCATCTTTTAATTAATGGTCGTTTTGAACATTTCTTATTTTGTTTTAAACTCTTGTTTAATTATTATTATTATTATCTTGTACTGAATATCTTCTATTTCTTGCAGAAAAATCTTAACAATGGCGAGAATATAGGAGGATTTACAAGACTTAATAACAAATCAGATTTCCTAGAATCTGATCTTGGACGTAACTGGAATAGTAATTATAATAATGTTAATGGACGTCAACTCAAAAAGGAATTTACTTCATCTTCTTCTATAGCTGCTACACCAGGATTAGTACCCACCACCGGTTATTCTGGAGTTACTGCTAAGGGAAAATCATCATTATCATCTTCATCAAGTAGTTTTTACGAATTCTTATCATTAACAACTGGTGGTATAAAAGGTCATCATAAGAAAGCAGATTATTATGATCAGCAGCAGCAGTACTACTCATCAAATTACTCTTCTTCTTCTTCTTCTTGTATCATGGAAGAATCAGGTGCTGCATGTTCATCAGTTAGGAATGGAGCTGCTCATGATAATATATCATCATCATCTCAATCTAATACTACTACTCACGATCATGAATTTCTTGATTTGTCTCTCAAGCTTTCTTCTTACCATTAAGGCATATTGTAGTACTTTTTGTTTCAGGCATTGGAGAATGGATTAATTATTGTTAATTTCTCTGTTTTAATTTACTTTATTTCCTCCACTCTAGTTTCTGTCTCTAGCTAGCTAGCTATTATAGTTGTCGGAACAGCGGGCAGAAGCAGTAATAGTAGTAGGGGAACTGAACCAAATCTACAACACAGTCTTTTGGTTGTGCTTTTGCTGTGAAAGTTTAGGAAATAATGACAAGTAAATGAGTATTGATTCTCTGTGTTTGTTTTTAATTACTCAAGAAATATCGGTCGTCTCTCATTATTATGTGTTGTTCCTAAATTTAATTAATTAGTGAAAAATGGAATTTATTTTTTAAAATTCCCACTTTTTTAATTTGATTATTCATTTGAAACTAGACACGAAAAAGTGAATTTAGGTACCCCTTGGAAATACTCTACATGTACGGGGTCGGACATATATACTCTGATGATGGGATCTGTAAGTAGTTTTGATGGGATGGAGTAAGGATTTCTTACTTTTCATTTTCCTTTTTTATATTTGTATTTTTCTCTAATATGGCGAGCTTAATTTAATATTGGTAGCTAGCATTAGATATAAGAGGTTAAGATAGATGCTATTACCATGTCTCTGAACTTTTTTTTACTTACTAGAAAAGAAGGGTGAGAGATGATGAGGTCATGATTCATGAGATGAGAAACTGTAGAAAAATGAGCAAAAAAGTAGAATTGTAATATGGAAAGAAATGGAGTTTTTATTTTATTTTACGTTCACTGTAATCGAGTTAACTTGTGTTGGTTTAATGTTCTACTGAGACATAATGTATGATACATGAACGCCCTTACGATAAGTAGAGAGAGTACTGCTGCTCAGTGTACTGAAATGTTCAGTAACAACCATTTCAGAATCTCTCTCTATCTATCTATCTCTCTCTATATATATATATATATATATAACTTAGATTCTCAAAAGTGAAGTGATGATCAGTACTTGTTTCTACTGTCTGTGAAGAAGTGTAAGTATAAAAATTATCCTTTAATGTAAAAAAAATTGTCTTTTTATTGTGATTGGAAGGTGAAAAAACTGCATTTTTTTTATATGCAGCATAATTGTTAGCTAGTCAACTTGATGGATCATGAGAGAATACTACTGTAATATCTAATGCATTTATCTCATCCACTCGGCAATCATTTTTACTCTTCCTCGCCTCCTCAGGAAGAAGATTCTGACTATACCAAAATTCTGGTTTGCTATATGGCCGGTTTTTCAAATACTAGTCAAACAAACAACAGAGATGGACAAATTTGAGTAATCGAGTATACTGAGATTCTCGCGGTACAGGCGCACACCAACTAAAGTCTCGATGAACAGGAGGGATAATGGGTTTGCAACATTCTACAAAAATTGAATTATTTTCAAAGATTTGTGGAATAAGCACAAAAAAGAAAAAAGATAGCAAAAACACATAAATCCATCTGAAACTGGCATAATATATTCAAATTTGGAAATTACAGTCTCAAAATAATGACATTAAAATCTAAAGAATGCTGAACGAAGAAAACTTGACATTCAAATATCTAAAACGGAATTGGTGGTTCCAAACATAACAATAACTCATCAAATTCATCCTCATCCTTTGGTGGACTTTGGTTGAGGTCGAACATCATAATCTTCTTATCCTCCGCTACAGTGTCTTCTTGCGCTTCTGGAACGGATGATTTGAATGAGCTAACTAGACGCAACGACTCGTCTTGCGCTTCTGGAACGGATTGCGTGAATGAGTTAATTGGATGTAGAGACTCCTTAGTGATTTCCTTTGGTGGTGAAACTGTTGATCTCCTACTAGGTTCAACTTGTCCGGTCCTATGACTCCTTTTATGCCCACCTAGAGCCCAACCGTTCGGAAACGCCTTACCGCATATTTTGCACTCATGAGGCCCGCCCTTTGAAGTTGCGGAATTCTTATTCTTATTTCTCATTAAACCCTGCAGTGAAGATTCGCCTACTTCTCTTATCAAGAAACTGCTGTTGCAGGTTGATTTATGACCACCCAAAGCTTGATGACAACTAAAAGATTTCCCACAATTACCACAGCTGAATTTACGAGAACCAGCAGTAGACAATATTGGTATCTGCTTGTGAGTTGCTTCTAAATTCATCTTCTTCGCAGAATCTAACATGATCTCATCATCCCTGTAATTCTCAATTCTCGCTTTCTTTAATCCATCTTCTTCTGTATAGTGAACGATATTGGTGTCTTCAAATTTCCGCTTCTTATCTGCGTTTCTTCTTTCTTTCTTTGCCGGATCAAGAGAATAGCTATTCGACAAAGCCCATAGATGCATTAGAGTGTCGACTAGTTCTTTCTCGCCGAAAACTGGTTCCTTTAGATTATCAGAAGAATGCGATGCTGCTGCTGATGTCGATGAGCTCCTTCGGCCTCTTTTTGCAGTTTCCCCCCATCGAGAGAATTCACCTTTTGAAGTAGAAGGTGAATTGCTTTGACTATCTGAAGTAGAAGGTGAACTCCTTTTTTGGCCATCGGAGATTGAAGGTGAACTCCTTTTTTGGCCAACGGAGATTGAAGGTGAATTACTTTGATTAACAGAAGCAGAATGCGAACTCCTTTTTTCGTCATCGGAGATTGAAGGTGAATTCCTTCGACCATCAGAAGTAGTAATTGAGCTCTTTTCTTTACTGTCTGAACAGGAATTGCGACTTAAATAATTTTCAGATCTCCTACTTCGCTCTTCTGATAATTTTAGGACTTGAATCACTTCGTTACCAACCAGTATGCGAAGGGTCTTCATTGTCATCTTCTCTGGATTTGCTAAGAAAGTTTATGGAACAGAGTAGTGAAACAGGGGTTTTGCGTAAATTAAAGAGAAACCCTAGAAGATGAACTCAAGGGAATGCTAAAATCAATGAAATACTCTGAAAGATTAACTGGCAAGTATTTAACTCTAATCCAGATGTATATTTATAGGGCCGAGTCGCACAATTACTTGATTATCACTCAACTAAATCCTATACAGTTTCTGAAAGCTCTTTCCTAAATGCGTGTTTTAAACTATAATCCTAATCCACTTCAACTTCGGTGATTCCTATTTCTAAATTCGTGTATTCTGTTTTGAACATAGGATTATGTTGCCTTATTTAGGACATGTCATGGAGTAACAAAACCATGTTGCTAGAAGACATTGAAGAGAAAAGTGGACAATCAGGTGAAATGCACCATGCTTAGTGCCACACCTGCAAATGCACCTTGTAATTTTTGGCACGAGTATGACCCGGTAATAACGTGGTTCAGTTTTTGGCACGGGTTGAGTGGAAACTTTCATTAGTGAGAGACAGGATGTAATCTCTTAAAAAATATTGTTAGAAAAGATAATTTAATTAAGAATGAGAAGGAATACAAAGTTTAAAAGATGAAATGGGGAGTATATTTTGTCGTTCACGTGTTACATCATGCCTCCTACTAAACTTAGCAGCTTTATCTATCAGATCCTTAAACTCTCTATTCATACGAGAGAATTTGTGAAAATGAAAAAAAGCTCAAAATAGATAAACAATCATCTAAAATCCCAGAGCTAGACCAGCTAATCTGGTTAGAGCTTTTATTTAAATAAGAAATTACATTTTTTTTGCATCCCCTCTTGTAGAAATATTTGAGTAATCCATTGTGTAGGGCCATTTGACAACTTCCAATATTGCCAAGCTTTCAGCCACCTCTAGATCACTGGCTATCCCTGCAATGGTTTTGCAGCCCTGATGGTTGCCTGCTGCATCTGTCAAAAATTAGACCAATGCCAGATTTATAAGAGTGTGCATCAAAGGAAGCATCAACATATACTATGACTGAATCAGATGGAAAATCATCTATAGTAACAGATATAACGCCAGAGTCCTCAACATGTTGTTGCCTATTAATGTTGTCAGTAAACAATGCATTCAAAGTTTCATCTGCCAATTTGCAAGCTAATCTTGATACACTGGTAGGATTAACTTGCTTTCCTTCAAAGACATTACAACACCGCTCTTTCCAAATACTCCACGCCGATGTGAATATATAGCATAATTGCTCCTGACTATAGTTTCCAGTCAAAAATTTCCTAATCCAATTGGAGATGGTGATATTGGAACCAAAAGCAGACAGAACTAGATTACCATGGCTAACAGATTCCCAAATTGTTTTAGCAAATCTACATTGAATAAGAATATGTTCTTATGTTTCATGCTAGTTGTCATTATACATGTTGCAATAAGTATCCTGATGTGAAGTACAATATGCAAGTTTACGTTTAGATGGAAGGATGTTTTCAAAACATTTCCGGATGAAGATCTGAACTTTATACATAACACTAGTGCCCCATAGCTTTTTTGTAAAGAGGGGCATCAGGATTGGCAGATGCATAAATTGCAGCGCTAGAAGTATTACTAGTTATTGTCTTATATACAGATTTAACAATAAGAGATCCATTATTAGTATATGGCCAAATTAGTTTGTCTTGACCAGAGATGGGTATTCTAGTTTTTAAGATTTTCTGATGTAAAGAAAGATTCTACCAGGCTAACATTCCAACTGTGGGTATCTTTATCTATAAACTGAGCAACAAAGTAGTTAGGGTTAAGATAAGAGATACATAATGGAGAAGATGCCTTACGAATCCAAGAGTCCCTAAAATCACTAACTTGCAGACCATTCCTAACCTCATAAATAACATGTTTTTTGAGAATCTCGATGCCAGTGCATATACTAGTCCATACCCATGAAGGATGACTGATTCTTTTTATAATGAAGAGGATGGCAATCACTAAAATGTTTACACTTTAGTATAATTTCCCAGAGTTCATTTGAAGAATGAACGAGTTTCCAAGATGTCTTAGTTAGGAGTACAACATTCATCTGCTTATTAAGGTTGCGAAAACCTAGGACCCCTTGGGTTTTGTGAGTGTAAACTTTTTCCCATTCTCTTAAGTATATACCTTTAGGGGAGTTCTTACCCCACCAAAAGTCTCTTTGAGACCTCTCCATTTTCCGAATAGTAGTATCATATATCAAGAATAAATTCATGGTATAAGTTGATGTTGAGTTTAAAACATGGTTAACTAACATGTTTGGATCTTCCAACTTGATTAAGATGGATTCCTTTCCACTATCTTTTATCAAATTAATCCACAAGAGGAGCACAAGTCTCAAATCTTGATCTACCATGGAAAAGTAGGATACCCAAATACTTTTCATTCAGCTCAACGTTCCTAACATTTAAAGCTCTAATAAGAGATACACAGTGATCTGGATGAACATTTTTACTAAAAAAACAAGCTGACTTTTCAAAATTTATCATCTGTCCCGATATGAGGCTAAAATATTTGATTAAGGACAAAGGATTATTAGCCTCATTGTGGGATGCCTTATTAAAAATTACGCAATCATCAGTAAATAACAAATGACTGATGCTGGGAGATTCTTTAGTAACTTTTATGCCATGGATTTGGTGATTTTCTTCAGCATGTAAAAGATACCTATAAAAGGATTCCATACACAATATGAAAAGGTATGGAGATAATGGGTCTCCTTGCCTTAGACTTCTAGTTGGTTTAAAGGAAGGACAAGGAGAGCCATTGAGCATCACTGAAATATTGGTGGTACTGATACATTGGTGTATAAGCTCACACCAATGGTCAGAGAACCCAAATATTTTAAGTACATTAATCATAAAAGTCCACTCGACACTGTCAAAAGCTTGTGGCATGTCATTTTTTAATCCCATAATACCAGTTTTATCTTTCTTGTTTTTTATAGAATGTACCAGTTCATGTACTATAATTACATTGATCTGAATATTTCTATTTGGGACATATGCAGACTGATATGGACTGATCAGTTTACAGAGAAGCGGTTTCATTCTATTGACAAGGATTTTAGAAATAATCTTAAGTATAACTAGTGTTGCACAGAGAGATTGGTCTAAAGTCGGTTGGGGTGGCTGGGTTTTTTACCTTAGGGATAAGAAATAAAAATATGTGGTTCATTTCTTTAAGCAAATGTTTAGAGCTGAAAAAACTCTTAACAGTATTCCATACATCTGTTTTCACAATCTCCATATGTTGTTTGTAAAAGCATGGTGGAAAACCATCTGGACCAGGGGAAGTCCAAGATTGCATTTGCTTAATTGTATCTCTTACTTCTTGAAAAGTGATAAGACTCAAAAGCTTGTCATTGTCATCTTTAGTTATGCAAGTCTCTATGCAGTTAAGTATAGAACTACTTTGAAAAGGATTAATAGTAGTGCTTATTGATTTGAAATGAGATGTTAGCAAGTCTTCAAGGGTATTTTTATCCTCACACCAGTTACCATCATTTATTTTCAAAGCACCGATATGATTGAAATTGAAAAAGTGGGGGTATAAAAACCACACCTAATAATTCGTTCGGCAATCTGTATGGACTAAACTCCAATATAATTCCGAGAGCACCAACTTAAAAGCGACCTCAATCAAGAAATATATCAAAGACCTTTATCTCTATTTCTCAATCCAATCAGCAAATCGAACAAATAGAAATCCGTGAGTCTGATTGATAAGAGAGATAAGTTGGACGGTACCAAAGACCAATACCCAAGTGTCAATCAAGTTATATCCAACAAATAAGGTCGTATTTATCAACTGATTGAACTACGCACAACCTGTGATATTTCAATTATATAAAAAAATATAATGCGGAAAAGAAATAACAGAGACACCAGAAATTTTGTTAACGAGGAAATCGCAAATGCAAAAAACCCTCGGTACATAGTCCATCTTTGAACACCATACTATATTAAGCCGCTACAGACACTAGCCTACTACAAGTTAACTTTGGACTGAAATGTAGTTGAGACCTAACCAAGTCTCACACCGATTAAGGTACATTCGCATTCCTTACGCCTCTAGAACCACGCAAGATTCTGCGCACTTGATTCCGTTAGCTGATCTCCCCCACAACTAAAAGTTGCTACTGTTAGAGCACTGCGCGGTCGAACTCGCATGCGTTTCTATCTCAAGCATGTTTGTCAATGTTAGTGATCAAAACTATAAGTCTTGATTTCTAGCTTATTTATAGATGTCTCAGACTAGGACATAAATAGTGTAGTTGAGCTTAGATTTCACATAGTTCATCATTTGAAGACGAAGAACTACTAAGGGGAGCTTATGAAACTTCTTCGACAAAAGGTATGTGGAGATTTAAACTCATATATCACTTGGAAAGTCAATTTCTACTATCTCTTATATTGAGACATAAATCGTGTTATGATATAGTTTTCTCTATACACACTTGAGATTTTGAGCTGAGTATATCTCGCTTACATATTTCTCGAAATATGTGTTGGTAAGCTTTCGCTTCGACCAAGTTCATCTTATATCATGAGAAAATTTCCGAGTAACATCTTACATGGTTTGTGTAATACAATCATTTGATGTAGGCTTGAAATGTTTCGATAATGATTATTTCAATATCTTGAAAATTCCTTTGATGCTAATAGTGTGTGAAAACGTCTATTGTCATTATAGAAGAATGTTTCAATGATTGAAATAAAGAGTTGATAATGTAACCGTGTTTGGATATAAGCATATATAGTATGTTCACACACTAGTATATAAATCCACAAACCGGGAACCAAGTGTATGCATATGTGTGCATACCAAATTGGTGAAGGAGACAAGATAAGTATGCGTAACCGTACGCATACTGGCGGAAGTTTTAGAGCCGAAAATATCTGCTGAGTTTGGGAATTACAAACTCCTAAACTAGTCACCTTAAGTATGCATACCCGTACGCATACTGGCGGAAGTTTTCGAACCGTAAATTTCTGCTGAGTTTGGAAACTTAAAAAACTCAACTCCGGTTTCTTAAGTACGCATACTTAAGCTGGTTACTTCGTCAAATCAGTCAGTTCATGGACTTAAACATTTAAATCATAAGGAATGCAATCTTTACAAACCGTGGCTATAATGTTCATGATTGATTCAAGTGAATCAAACCGATTTGATTTCAATTTTGTTTTCTATAACAATTGAACAACTCTTTAACTACCGATTTGATTTCAATTGTGTTTTCTATAACAATTGAACAACTCTTTAACTAGTTTCATTTGACTCATTTGAACTAGTTATGGTTGAGATGAATAAGGTTGATATGAGAGTAATCATATGGCTAACCTTGGTTAACTATTTGTGAACCAACATGGTGTACACGTTTAGGTACGGTTACATAAACCTAAATGAGGGTATATTTCATTTGTGCGTAACAAGCTAAGTTCGATCTAACAGTTGGAGGATATTAGTTTGGATGAATCATGTTTTTCATCTAACGGTGATTATTGATTGCTTTGTTACCAAGGTAACTTGGATTGCAAACCCTGATTTGAAAACTATATAAAGGAGAACTCTAGCAACTGGGAAACCTAATCCTCACACCTCATGTGTGTTACTAGTTGCATAACTAGAGTCGATTTTCCTTTAACCTTAGGTTTCTTCTCGAGACCTTGTAGGTTAACTAATTGAAGACTTCATTGGGATTGTGAAGCCAGACCCAACTATTATCTTTGTAATTGCGTGATCTGATCTTGCTGTTTCCATCGTGTTGAGTACAATTGAAATAATTGGCTCGAGATTTTATATCTCCGATAGGAAAGATAGAAAAGTAATCACAAACACCTTCGTCTCATCGTTTGTGATTCCATAATAACTTGTTTCGCTAGTCAATTAAGTTTATTGTGAGGTGATTGATAATACTAGGCTGTTCTTCGGGAATATAAGTCTGGTTTATCAATTGGTTCCTGTTCACCTTGATTTATCAAAAGACAGAACAAAAACTCTTGGGTATTTCTGTGGGAGACAAATTTATTCAATCCTATAGACTTTTCTATGTGAGACATATTTGTCTATCAAGTCTTCGACTTTGGATCTTAGCAACTCTTGGTTGTGGGTAAGATCAACTAAGGGAATCAAGTGTGTAGTATCCTGCTGGGATCAGAGACATAGGGAGCGCAATTGTACCTTGAATCAGTGTGAGATTGATTAGGGTTCAATTACAGTCCAGTCCGAAGTTAATTGGTAGTAGGCTAGTGTCTGTAGCGGCTTAATACAGTGTGGTGTTTAATCTGGACTACGTCCCGGGGTTTTTCTGCATTTGCGGTTTCCTCGTTAACAAAATTATGGTGCCTGTGTTATTTCTTTTCCGCATTATATTTTTTTATATAATTTACATATTACAAGTTGTGCGTTATGATCAATCAATTAGAATATCCAACCTTTGGCTGTTGATTTACATTGATTGACACTTGAACATTGGTCTTTGGTACCGTTCAAGATACTCATATTATTCAATCGGGATCACAGATTTGTATTTGCTGATTGCGGATTGAAGTAAGAGTTAGAGATATTAAACTCTTTGATATACTTTATTCTAGATTGAGTCTGACTGTCTAGTTAATTCTCTAGAAAGTGTATCGGAGTAAGTTCTCTCATATTTCCAAACAAATTTTTGTGTATGGTTGTTAGACCCCCGCATTTTCAATTGTTAACAGAGTAGGCAAACACATTAAATACCTTACAAATCTGTGTTTGTAGCGATCTGCTATGGAAAGAGGTGCTATCTCTATAAAGGTACCACCAGTCTTCGATGACTCAAATTACTTATGGTGGAAAATTGTTATGCGTGCCTTTCTTCAAGCGCGTGATTTTCAATCATGGGTTTATGTAGTTAATGCCTATGAGGCTCCCTTTGTGGCAATAGGTAATGCAACCGTTCCAAAGAACATTGGTGCATACAATGCTGCAGAGATACTTGGTGAAAAGAAAAACTCTGAAGGTTTGAATGCCATCATACATGCCATTACCCTAGATTTCAGCACCATGTGATAACGTGCACTAGGTCTAAAGATGATTGGAATATCTTAGAAACCGTATTCGAAAGAAATACCAGTGAAAAGGAAGCTAGAATTCAAAACCTTAATTTCGATTGGGAAAACCTTCATATGGAAGATGAAGATTCATTTGATGAGTTAAATCACAAAGTCTCTGAAATTTTTAATGCATCTTTTGCATTGGGTAAGACTATTCCTGAAAAGGAAATTGTGATGAAAATTCTCAGATCGCTGCCATCTGGATACGATACTAAGAAGCATGCCATCGTTGAAGGAAATAACCTTGATACTCTTTCCATAAGTATTCTTGTGGGAAAGATTAAATTAATTGATCTTGATTAGAGTACAGTCGGAACTTCTGCATTCAACATTGTAATTGTTCCAAGCAAAGCCTCTAATTTTTCATGGGCTGATGAATGTTGTCCTAGTCATGTTGATTTTAATAAATCACTGATAACACAAAAGATCAAGGATATGGTAATGAAAAGCAAAAGATGCGAGAGATTGTATTTTCTCTCTATTGCTTCTGATGATTCAAGCCAAGAAAAATCTCAGTGTCACAATGGGTTACATACTACTGCAGTGTTTATGGGAAGTTCGAACTTTTCGGCAAAAGTTTCTTGTGATTCAAACTCCAGTTTGGAATGCGAATCTGAGACTGAGATCCTAGAATTTCTGGATAAGTTTGAAGAAATTCACCAGGAAAATATTCAACTAAAAGAATTGTTGAATAAACTTGAGTCATCACTACAGGTGAAATCTCTTGAGAATGACTGTCTGAATGATGAATTCACCAGAACCCTATTACTAAAGGAAAAATAGATCAATTCTCTCAAGTGTGACCTGCAAATGTTGTCAGGAAGCTCAGACAAAATTTCAGCAATGTTATTTGGTCAAATGGATTTCGGAAACACACAAGGTTTAGGGTTCAAAGGAAAGACTATAAGCACAACAAACTCGGTTATTCCAACCAGATTTGGATCAATCAAACCTAAGCGTTGTGATGAGCAGGTTTCAAATATACAAAGCAAATCCTCTTTGCTCTGATCTTTTTGTGGAAGTACAAGCCATTTCCTGATTAAGTGTTGGGGATTCAAGAGGAACTGTAAAATAATTACCAAACTTCAAGATGATATGCAAACGATGAATCTGACTATAAAGAAGCATTCAGAGACGTCTAGGTACAAGAAGAAATCCAAAAGAATCAGAGGCAGGCGAGGTAAGTCCGTCTACTCAACAAACCTTTGAAATGTCACCCGGTGACACAAGATGTGAACACTCTGTTCACTCTGTTACTATCTAAACCATAGTAATAAATCGTATCCTTATGTTGGACTTGAAAAATAAGGATTACTTCAAGGTTGATTCAAGTCTTGTAAATCTTTTGTTGATTTTTATGTTCCATATTGAGCAAGTAAATATTTTGTTGTTAAGATTGATAATGGATCATGAACCGTGGAGACTTTTTCAAGGTATTTTAGGGTTTTGCTATCCTGAAGTCTATTTACTTTCATTTGTGAACATCACTATTTTTTACCTTCTTTTCTAAAGATACAGTCTCATGGCCCCTATAACTAGAGGTGCCACGAAAAGAGATGATTTAGAAGCAGTTAATGTGTATCTGTGTGAAGGAATTGCTTCTTCAAGAAAAAGGAAGGCGAAAAACACGACTGATGATCCAGGTTCTTCCTCTAACTGCATATTGTCTGTTTGTCATTCCGATAATAACTTTAGGGCTATGGTGGAGGATTTTATCAGGAAAAATAAATGGTTTAAAATTTCGAATCATTTCTTCTCTGAGAGATATCTCTCACTATGAACAAATGTTGTCTCTAACAAAGAACACTCTGCGTGAACAGAAAAGAGAACTCAGTGAGTTAACTGATATTTCTGAAGATTTAGAAGAGTTGAATGATCCCATTATCAATAGCTTTTTCAATAATGAGAAGGAATTCTCTGTAGATTCCCTGAGAAAGCTCTACAATGTATAGTAAATCTTCTCTTTATGTTTTTGTAGAATAACTAGGGTTTGGAATAGCCATTATTGTGAGTACACATAGCTATGTCCAACAACTTTCATCTTCGATGTTTTTAGATTTATTTATTTAAATTCTAAGTGTTTGGAATATGATTTTTTCAATTTTAATCTTTATGATTTTGTATATTGCAAATTGTTATGGGATATGTTGTTTACGTCCGTGAACCTGTGACTGTCCCATACTTGTTCAAAAGTTATCTCTATTATGTCGGTATGAATGTATTGATAGAAGATAGAATAAACTTTTGACTTTACAAAAGTTAAAGCCTTTTATGTCATTGTTTTGATGGAAGAAAGGATAAAACTTTTGTTTACAATGATTAAGTCTATTATATGTCATTGTGCAAATAGTAATGGGAAATAGAATGAATCCTTGTTTATTCCGTAATATTGGTCGATCTCCGATATACATCTTTGTGCAAATAATGTCTTGCTCCGTAAGGTTCCTTATGTTTGAGCATGACCAACTAAAATGATCATTCTTTTGGTTATTTTAGTTGTTGCTCCGTAAGTTCTCTTATGTCGAGCATGACCAATTGAATTGATCACTTTTTGTGGTTAGTTTAGTTGTGTAATTCCGATTGAATTAATTTTGAGTTTTTTTGTGTTTAGTTCGTTTTTTTTTATTGCATTAATCACGGGTTCTCTTGTGGTTAATTCAATTGAATATTTTGGATGCAAATTCATGTTTTCATGTGATTTGAGTTATCCAAAAGAAATCCTTCTTTTCTTGTGAAATTAAGGTCGCTTTTGTTGTTCTTTCGGGAATGAGTTCATTTTGAACTTGTGCTTAATTGTCAAATCTTTGTGGGGAGTGCGGCTGTGGAATATTAGGGGTTATCTTGTATCTTTATAAACTCCTTGATGAATGAATTTAGCTTCGGTTTTATGATGGCATCTAAATAAATTGATATGGTATTCTCTTTTGGTCATGAAGTATCTCTGTGAAAATTTCATGAGGATCCCACTAGTTTTCGTACCTTTGCCAATTTATATTGACAAAAAGGGGGAGAATTAATATGTAGTGTGATACTACAAATACATACGGTTTACGGATCATTATGTAAGGGGAAGTGGTTTTCATGTTGAGATGAATTATTGACTAAGGGGGAGTGATGCATATCACCATAGTATTGTTGTCAAAGTTGTGATACAATTGAACTTTGATGTTGTGTAATAATACTATTACACCATATAACAATGATTGAGAGCATTTTGTTTTCTCATTGTGATTGCTACGGATCTTCAACAACTGTGCTGCTGAACTTACAACCTTTATGATCATGGAGTACTTGGAAGTGACGAAGAATTCGATTCGCGTTGAAGATGCCAAGGAGATCAAGCATTTGGATACGAAGCTACAATTTCTATCTATTTTTTAATCCATATGTATTGATAGTTTTGTCACTAAAATTGACAAAGGGGGAGATTGTTAGACCATTGCTTGGTCGAACTCGCATGCGTTGCTATCTCAAGCATGTTTATCAATGTTAGTGATCAAAACTGTAATTCTTGATTTCTAGCCTATTTATAGATGTCTCGGACTAGGACATAGACAGTGTAGTTGATCTTAGATTTCACAGAGTTCATCATTTGAAGACGAAGAACTATTAATGAGAGCTTGTGGAACTACTTCGACAAAAGGTATGTGGAGAATTGAACTCATATATCACTTGGAAAGTTTATTTATACTATCTCCTATATTGAGACATGTTAGAGCACTGCTCGGTCGAACTCGCATGCGTTGATATCTCAAGCATGTTTGTCAAGTTTATTTGTCAAAACTATATGTCTTGATTTCTAGACTACTTATAGCTAAGTCTCGGTTTAGGACAGTTTAGTGTAGTTGAGCTTCAGACTCCATGGCGATCATCTTACGAAGATGAAGATCTATTCAAAGAACCAGTGGAACTTCATCCGACTAAAAGGTATATGGATACTTGAACTTATCTATCACTCAAAAGTCTATCTACTCTATCTCCTACTCTTGAGACAAAGTCGTATAAGTATGATAGTTTTCATACATACACATTTGTTATTTTGAGCCGACTTTACTCGCCTATATATTTCTCGAAATATATGTTGGTAAGCTTTCGCCTTAACCACTTTTCATCTTAACCCGTGACGAAAGTCATGATGACATTTCAATCTTGAAAATAGCTTTGATGACGATTGTTGTGAATAGCGACTGTTATAAAATTATAGAAGAATGTTTCAATGATTGAAATGTAGAGTTGAGATTACGTAACAAACTATGGATATAAGCATATGTAGTATGCTCGCACATTAGTGTATAAATCCATGTACCGGAAACCAAGTGTGTGCATATGTATGCATACGGTATTGGTGAAGGAGACAGGTTGGGTACGCGTACCAGCGGAAGTTTTCGAACCGAAAATTTTTGCTGAGTTTGTAAGTTTGCAAATTGTTAAACCAGTCACCTTAGGTACGCCTACCCGTACGCGTACCCACGGAAGTTTTCGAACGAAAATTTATGCTGAGTTTCAAAAATCAAATCCGGTAGCTATGGTACACGTACCCTTACGCGTACCCAAGCTGGTTATATTTCTCAAATCGGAAGTTCAAGAACTTAAACAATAAATCAATAAGGAATGCAATCTTTGTAAACCGTGGCTATATTGTTCATGAATTGATTCAAGTGAATCAAACCGATTTTGTTTCAATTGTGTCTATTCATAAAGACCTAAGCAATTTAACAACTCTTCAACTAAAACTTTTGAAGTCATTTGAATACGGTTAATATGAAAGTGCTCATATGGCTAACCATTGGATAACTATTTGTGAACCAACTAAGTGTACACGTTTAGGTACGGTTACTCAAACCTAAATGAAATACACTTCATTTATGTGTGACAAGCTAAGTTTCGATCTAACGGTTGAAAGATATTAGCTTGGTTAAATCAGGTTTTTCATCTGTCGGTGAATATTGAATGCTTTGTTACGAAGGTAACTTGGATTGCAAACCCTGATTTGAAAACTATATAAAGGAGACATCTAGCAACTGGAAAAACTAATTCCCACACCTCCTGTGTGATACTAGTTGGTTTTGCTAGAGTCGATTCTCCTTTAACCTTAGGTTTCTTCTCGAGACCTTGTAGGTTAACGACTGAAAGACTTCATTGGGATTGTGAAGCCAGACGAAACTACTTCTCTTGTAGTTGAGCGATCTGATCTTGCCATTTTATATCGTACGAGTTCAATTGAATAATTGACTTGAGATTATATTTCCGATAGGGCAAGATAAAAATAAATCACAAACATCTTCGTCTCATCGTTTGTGATTCCGCAATATCTAGTTTCGCTACCATACGATTTAGATTATTCTAAGGTGATTGATAATTCTTGGATGTTCTTCGGGAATATAAGTCCGGGTTATCAATTGGTTTCTGTTCACCTTGATTTTATTAAAAGACGGAACAAAAATCTTAGGTTTATCCGTGGGAGACAGATTTATCTATCATCGTAGACTTTTTTGTGTGATGCAGATTTGTTTATTAAAGTCTTCGACTTTGGGTCGTAGAAACTCTTAGTTGTGGGTGAGATCAGCTAAGGGAATCAAGTGCGTAGTATCATGCTAGGATCAGAGACGTAAGGAGCGCAACTGTACCTTGAATCAGTGTGATATTGATTAGGGTTCAACTACAGTCCAGACCGAAGTTAGTTTGTAGTAGGCTGGTATCTGTAGCGGCTTAATACAATGTGGTGTTCAATCTGGACTAGGTCCCGAGGTTTTTATGCATTTGCGGTTTCCTCGTTAACAAAATTTCTGGTGTCTATGTTATTTCTATTCCACGTTATATTTTGTTATGTAATTGAAATATCACAGGTTGTGCATTAAGATCAATCAATTAGAATATCCAACCTTTGGTTGTTGATGTAAGTTGATTGACATTTGGATATTGGTCTTCGGTACCATCCAAGTTTATCTCTCTAGTATTTGATAAAGACTCGCAGATTTCCATTTGCTTGAGTATAGATTAAATCGAGAGATTGAGATATTAACTCTTTGATATACTTTTATCTAGACTGAGTCTGACTGTCTAGTTGATTCTTTAGAAAGTATATTGGAGTTAGTCCATACATGTTGTTAATTGAAATATTGGGTGAGGTTGTTAGACCCCCGCTTTTTCAATTGGTATCAGAGCAGGCAAACACGTTTAAGACCTCAAAAGTCTGTGTTTGTAGCGATCTGAATCTATGGACAGAGGTGTTATCTCTATTAACGTACCACCAGTCTTCGATGGATCAAACTAATTATAGCGGAAAATTGTTATGCGAGCTTTTCTTCAAGCACGTGATTTTCAATCATGGGTATATGTAGTTAATGGCTATGATGCTCCCGTTGTGGCAATAGGTAACTCTACTATTCCAAAGAATATTGGCGAATACGATGCTGCTGAGATACTTGCTGCAAAGCAAAACTACGATGGTTTTAATGCCATCATACATGCCATTACCCCAAATCTTCAGCACCATGTGTCAAATTGCACTAGGTCTAAATATGCGTGGGATATCTTAGAAATCGTATTCGAAGTAAATACAAGTGAAAAGGAAGCCAGGCTTCAAAACCTAAATTCCGATTGGGAAAACCTTTGCATGGCAGATGAAGATTCATTTGATGAGTTTAATCACAAAGTGTCTGAAATTGTTAATGCATCTTTTGCATTGGGTAAGACTATTCCTGAAAAGGACATTGTGATGAAAATTCTAAGATCGATGTCATCTAGATACGATTCTAAGAAGCATGCCATCATTGAGGGAAATAACCTTGATACTCTTTCCAGAAATACCTTGGTTGGGAAGCTAAAGATCTTTGATCATGAACACTCGTCCAAATCCAAGGATGTGGCGTTTAAAGCACTAAAAGACACAAAATTACTTGATAAAAGTAAGAATATGTATATCTCTGAAGATGATCACTCTGAGACGGATTCATCAGATGAAGATCTTGACAAATCGGTCTCGATGATCACAAGACAGTTTATGGATCATCTATTGAAGAGAAGTAAACGGTTCTCCAGAGATAAGCCAAAGGCATCAGTCAAACCTCATAATCGTATTCCTCCTAAAAATAGGGACGCTGATGATGAGGATATGCCTCAGTGCTTTAAGTGTAAGGGTTTTGGTCATTTTTCAAACGAATGCCTAAATCGTAGAAAATACACTGGGAACAAAGGTCTTGCTGCAACACTTGATGAAATGTCTGACAATTATGATTCTGAAGAAGACAAAAAATCAAGTGTTGCTCTTCTATGTGAAAATATTGATTTTGATAATTTTAGTAATACATACATCATTCTTGATAATCTTTTAGAAGAGAATCCAATCAAGATGGAAGAATCAATTGACCTTCCTTTTGGAAACTCTATGTTTAAGGATTTAAGGATCTACTTTGTGCCTAGCAGCTTGCACTTCACAGGCGCCTGAATCATCTTATGCGTTGACATGCTCCTATTATTCTCTCAAGGGTCGTGAACTTTCAAAGTGTTTCAAGTACAAACACAAGATGAGATATGTCAACAAGCTTCAACGAAGAGCAGATCGTCTAGCTACCAAGCTTAAATTAGCGTAGAAAACAGCTGAGGTATGTAAGATCTTATCTTCATTGAAGAAATTAGTTTCCAAAGATAGATTTAGACCACTAGAGAAGAAAACATGGTCTAAACATAAGGAAAGGCAGGGTTCCATGAATTCCAACCAAAAGGGTCATGGTGGACAAATTGTTGTTCACCATAGCACAACTTGATTGTGTTGTCATGTGCATCTTGTCTCATGTGCCTGTTCAAAAGAGACAAGATCTTGCACACCACAGGCTTTAAAAAAAAATTAGTTTTGTTTTTAGCTTTGTGTTGTTTGGTTTTTGGAATTCCTCCATATCACTGTTGATATTGTAAAGAACCACTTTTCCAAAAGAAGAGGGTTATTATCGACAATTCTACTCTTTATAGGGTTGATAGGGTTGTGAGTTGGACATGTACGAACCTGTTTAAAGGTTTCGAAACCCTACATTCCTTTTTCCTTCTCTGATACTCTTTATATCTTAAGACTGCTTGTTGAGATTCTGAATTCCTCTCACAACAAAACCGGTTGCATAAGGGTACTCTAAGCATCATGTCTTCTGATGGAAAAGATATCAATATGATTGTTAAGCCATCAATCACCAAGAAAAAAGAGAAATCTCCTTTGTCTCCAACTTTGAAAAGAAAAAGAAGGAATGTGAGGAAGCCAAGAGCAGTTCCTTCTAATTCTCAGAAGTTTTCTGATGTTCTTGAAGAGTTGAAGCTGGCAATAAAAGAGATTCAACAAATAAAGGCTTGTGTTTTAAGATCGTTAGAAATTCAGAAGGCCCTGGTTCGACATCATCGGCCAAGACGGTTTATTGGTATTGACTCCTTCCTCCATGAACCATACGTACCAATGGCTATTGACGACAAGGAGTTCGGGGATGATAAGGAATTTTTTCAAAGATCTTAATGTCTAGTAAAACTTCGTAAGAGAATTTTTGTTCTTATTTTTGTTTAAGAAGGATAAGTAGGGTTTGGAATAGCCATTATTGTGAGTACACATAGCTATGTCCAACGTTTTCATCTTGCAATGTTTTTAGATTTATTTATTTAAATTCTAAAGTGATTTGGAAGATGATGTTTACAGTATTAATATTTATGGTTTTTTATATTGCAATATGTTATGGTATATGTGTGTTTGCGTTCGTGAACTATTATTGTCCCATACGATGTCAAAAGTTATCTTTTTCATATATCGATATGCATGTATTGATACAAGATCGATGAACTTTTGACAAACAAAAGTTAAGCCTATTATGTCATTTATTGATGGAATATAGGTTAAAATCTTTTGTTTACAAGGATTATGTCTATTATATGTCATTATAGTGATGGAAAATAAAATGCATCCTTGTCTATTTCGCAGTATTGATATTCTCTGATCCATATTTTATGTATGTACTATGCGACTCCATAAGTTTTCTTATGTGAGCATTTCCAACTAAACAAACCATAGATTCGTTTGTGATTAATTTGGTTGTGTATTCCGATTAAATTAATCATGGGTTCTCTTGTGATTAGTTTGATTGAGAATTTTTGGATACAAAATCATTTCTTTATGGTTTTTGGTGTCCAAAGAAATCCTTCTTTTCTTGTAAAAGTAAGGTCGCTCTTGTTGTTCTTTCGGGAATGACATCAAATGGGGGAGAGTTCTTTTGAAATTGTGCTTAGTTTCCATATCTTTGTGGGAAGTGCGGCTGTGGAATGTTTTAGGGGTTATCTTGTATCTTATAAACTCCTTGATGAATGCATTTATCTTCGGCTTTATGGTTGCATCTAAAAAAGTTGATATGTACTTTTCTTTGGTCTTGAAGCATCACCGTGGAAATTTCATTAGGATCCCGTTTTCGTACCTTTGCCAATTTTATTGACAAAAGGGAGAAAATTAATATGTATTTCACACTATAAATACATATGGTTTACGTGTTTTACGGATCATTATGTAAGGGGGAGTGGTTTTCATGTTGAGATGAAAGTATTGACTAAGGGGGAGTAATACATATCACCATAGTATTGTTTTTGAAGTTGTGATATAAGAACTTTGATAATGTGTAATAATACTATGACACTGCATAACAACGATTGAGAGCTTTTGTTTTCTCATTGTTATGGCTACGGATCTTCAAAAACTATGAGTACTTGGAAAAGACGAATTTTTCGAGTAATGTTGAAGCACCAAGGAGATCAAGCATGTGTACAGAGAAGCTACAAAGTTTTATTTATTTTGTAATCCATATGTATTGATAGTTTTACCAGTAAAATTGACAAAGGGGGAGATTGTTAGAGCATTGCTCGGTCGAACTCGCATCAATTTATATCTCAAGCATGTTTGTCAAGTTTAGTTGTCAAAACTATATGTCTTGATTTCTAGACTACTTATAGCTAGGTCTCGGTTTTGAACAGTTTAGTGTAGTTGAGCTCCAGACTCCATGGTGATCATCTTACAAAGACGAAGAACTACTCAAGGAACTGGTGGAACTTCATCCAACTAAAAGGTATGTGGAGACTTGAACCTATCTATCACTCAAAAGTCTATCTACTCTATCTCCTACTCTTGTGACAAATTTGTATAAGTATGATAGTTTTCATACATATACATTTGCTATCTTGAGCCGAGTTTACTAGCCTATCTGTTTCTCGAAATATGTGTTGGTAAGCTTCGCTTTAACCACTTTTCATCTTAACCCGTGACGAAAGTCATGATGGCGTTTCAATCTTGAAAATAGCTTTGATGACGATTGTTGTGAATAACAACTGTTATAACATTATAGAAGAATGTTTCAATGATTGAAATGTAGAGTTGAGATTACGTAACCAACTATGGATATAAGCATATATAGTGTGTTCGCACATTAGTGTATACATCCATGTGCCAGAAACCAAGTGTGTGCATATGTATGCATACGGTATTGATGAAGGAGAGAGGTTGGGTACGCGTACCAGCGGAAGTACCGAAAATTTCTGCTGAGTTTGTAAGTTTGCAAACTGTTAAACCAGTCTCCTTAGGTACGCATACCCGTACGCGTACCCACGGAAGTTTTCGACCGATACTTTCTGCTGAGTTTCTAAACTCAAATCCGGTAGCTATGGGACACGTACCCGTACGCGTACCCAAGCTGGTTATATTTCTCAAATCGGAAGTTCATGAACTTAAACAATAAATCAATAAGGAATGCAATATTTGCAAACCGTGGCTATATTGTTCATGAATTGATTCAAGTGAATCAAACCGATTTTGTTTCAATTGTGTCTATTCATAAAGACCTAAGCAATTGAACAACTCTTCAACTAGTTCTTATGAGTCATTTGAACTAGTTATGTGAAGAAGATGAATACGGTTAATATGAAAGTGCTCATATGGCTAACCATTGGTTAACTATTTGTGAACCAACTAAGTGTACAAGTTTAGGTACGGTTACTCAAACCTAAATGAAATACATTTCATTTGTGTGTGACAAGTTAAGTTTCAATGTAACGGTTGAAAGATATTAGCTTGGTTAAATCAGGTTTTTCATCTAACGGTGAATATTGAATGCTTTGTTACCAAGGTAACTTGGATTGCAAACCCTGATTTGAAAACTATATAAAGGAGACATTTAGAAACTGGAAAAACTAATCCCCACACCTCCTGTGTGATACTAGTTGGTTTTGCTAGAGTCGATTCTCCTTTAACCTTAGGTTTCTTCTCGAGACCCTGTAGGTTAACGACTGAAAGACTTCATTGGGATTGTGAAGCCAGACGAAACTACTTCTCTTGTAGTTGAGCGATCTGATCTTGCCATTTTCTATCGTACGAGTTCAATTGAATAATTGACTTGAGATTATATCTCCGATAGGGCAAGATAAAAAGAAATCACAAACATCTTCGTCTCATCGTTTGTGATTCCGTAATATCTAGTTTCTCGCTACCATACGATTTAGATTATTGTGAGGTGATTGATAATTCTAGGTTGTTCTTCGGGAATATAAGTCCGGGTTATCAATTGGTTTCTGTTCACCTTGATTTTATCAAAAGACGGAACAAAACTCTTAGGTTTATCTGTGGGAGACAGGTTTATCTATCATCATAGACTTTTCTGTGTGATACAGATTTGTTTATTAAAGTCTTCGACTTTGGGTCGTAGCACCCCTTGGTTGTGGGTTAGATCAGCTAAGGGAATCAAGTATAGTATCTTGCTGGGATCAGAGACGTAAGGAGCGCAACTGTACCTTGAATCAGTGTGATATTTATTAGGGTTCAACTACAGTCCAGACCGAAGTTAGTTTGTAGTAGGATAGTGTCTGTAGCGGCTTAATACAGTGTGGTATTCAATATGGACTAGGTCCTGGGGTTTTTCTGCATTTGCGGTTTTCTCGTTAGCAAAATTTCCGGTGTCTGTGTTATTTCTATTCCGCATTATATTTTGTTATATAATTGAAATATCACAGGTTGTGCGTTAAGATCAATCAATTATAATATCCAACCTTTGGTTGTTGATCTAAATTGATTGACACTTGGATATTGGTCTTTTGTACCATCCAAGTTTATCTCTCCAATATTTGATAAAGACTCGCAGATTTCTATTTGCTTGAGTATAGTTCAAATCGAGAGATTGAGTTATTAACTCTTTGATATAATTTTATCTAGATTGAGTCTGACTGTCTAGTTGATTCTCTAGAAAGTATATTGGAGTTAGTCCATACAGTTTTCTAATAGAAATATTGGGTGAGGTTATTAGACCCCCGTTTTTTCAAGACATAAGTCGTGTTACGATATAGTTTTCTCTATACACATTCGATATTTCGAGCTGAGTATATCTCGCTTACATATTTCTCGAAATATGTGTTGGTAGTTTCGCTTCGACCAAGTTCATCTTATATCATGAGAAAATTTCCGAGTAACATCTTACATGGTTTGTGTGATACAATCATTTGATGTAGGCTTGGAATGTTTCGATAATGATTATTTCAATATCATGAGAATTCCTTTGATGCTAATAGTGTGTGAAAACGGCTATTGTCATTATAGAAGAATGTTTCAATGATCGAAATAAGAAGTTGAGAATGTAACCATGTTTGGATATAAGCATATACAGTGTGTCCGCACATTAGTGTATAAATCCACAAACCGGGAACCAAGTGTATGCATATGTGTGTATACCAAATTGGTGAAGGAGACAAGATAAGTGTGCGTAACCGTACGCATACTGGCGGAAGTTTTCGAACCGAAAATATCTGTTGAGTTTGGGAATTACAAACTCCGAAACTAGTCACCTTAAGTATGCGTACACATACGCATACTGGCGGAAGTTTTCGAACCAAAAATTTCTACTGAGTTTGGAAACTTAACAAACTAAAATCTGGTTGCTTAGGTACGCATACCCGTACGCATACTTCAGCTGGTTACTTTGTCAAATCGGTCAGTTCATGTACTTAAGCATTTAAATCATAAGTAATGCAATCTTTGCAAACCGTGGCTATAATGTTTATGATTGATTTAAGTGAATCAAACCGATTTGATTTCAATTATGTTTTCTGTAAAAATTGAACAACTCTTTAACTAGTTTCATTTGACTCATTTGAACTAGTTATGGTTGAGATGAATAAGGTTGATATGAGAGTAATCATATGGCTAACCTTGGTTAACTATTTGTGAACCAACATGGTGCACACGTTTAGGTACGGTTACATAAACCTAAATGTGGGTACATTTCATTTGTGTGTAACAAGCTAAGTTCGATATTACGGTTGAAGGATATTAGCTTGGTTGAATCGGGTTTTTCATCTAACGGTGATTATTGAATGCTTTGTTACCAAGGTAACTTGGATTGCAAACCCTGATTTGAAAACTATATAAAGGAGAATTCTAGCAACTGGGAAACCTAATCCCCACACCTCCTGTGTGTTACTAGCTGCATAACTAGTGTCGATTCTGCTTTAACCTTAGGTTTCTTCTTGAGACCCTGTAGGTTAACGACTTGAAGACTTCATTGGGATTGTGAAGCCAGACCCAACTATTACTTTGTAGTTGCGTGATCTGATCTTGCCGTTTCTATCGTGTTGAGTACAATTGAAATAATTGGCTCGAGATTTTATATCTCTGATAGGCAAGATAGAAAAGTAATTACAAACACCTTCATCTCATCGTTTGTGATTCCACAATAACTTGTTTCGCTAGTCGATTAAGTTTATTCTAAGGTGATTGATAATATTAAGATGTTCTTCGGAAATATAAGTCTGGTTTATCAATTGGTTCCAGTTCACCTTGATTTATTAAAAGACGGAACAAAAATGATTGGGTATTTCTGTGGGAGACAGATTTATTCAATCATATATACTTTTTTGTGTGAGACAGATTTGTCTATAAAGTCTTCGACTTTGGGTCGTAGCAACTCTTGGTTGTGGGTGAGATCAACTAAGGGAATCAAGTGCGTAGTATCCTGCTGGGATCAGAGACGTAAGGAGCGAAACTGTACCTTGAATAAGTGTGAGATTGATTAGGGTTCAACTACAGTCTATTCCGAATTTAATTGGTAGTAGGCTAGTGTATGTAGCGGCTTAATACAGTGTGGTGTTCAATCTGGACTAAGTCCCGGGGTTTTCTGCATTGGTGGTTTCCTTGTTAACAAAATTCTGGTGTCTGTGTTATTTCTTTTCCGCATTATATTTTGTTATATAATTGAAATATCACAGGTTGTGCATAGTTCAATCAATTAGTAAATCCGACCTTGATTGTTGGATAGTAATTGATTTGCACTTGGGCATTGGTCTTTCACCGTCCAAGTTATTTCTCATATCAATCGGTCTCACATATTTCTATTTGTTTGATTGCAGATTGTACTGAGAAATTGAGATACAACTCTTTGGTATATTTCTTGATTGATCTCGCTTTTTAAGTTGGTGCTCTCTGAATTATATTGGAGTTAGTCCATACAGATTGTCGAAAGAATTATTGGGTGTGGTTTTTATAACCCCTTTTTTGATAAATCAAGGTGAACAAGAACCAATCAATACACCGGTCTTATATTCTCGAAGAACGGCCTAGTAATATCAATCACCTCACAATATTCTTAATCGTATGGAAGCGAAACAGGATAATGTGGAATCACAAACGATTAGATGAGTAAGTTTGTGACTACTTTTTATCTTACCTATCGGAGATTAAATCTCGAGTGAATCTTAGAGAAGATAGTACTCAACACGATAGAACAAAGTAAGATCAGAACATACAACTACAGAGAAAATAGTTGGGTCTGGATTCAAAATCCCAATGAAGTCTTTAAGTCATTAACCTATAATGGTTTTAGGAAAAACCTAGGTTAAAGGAGAATCGAATCTAGTCGCAACTAGTATCACACAGGAGGTGTGGGGATTAGGTTTCCCAGTTGCTAGAGTTCTCCCTTATATAGTCTTCAAATCAGGGTTTGCAATCATTGTTACCTTGGTAACAAGGCATTCAATATTTACTGTTAGATGAAAACCTGATTAGAGTCATGCTAATATATTTCGACCGTTAGATCGAACTTAGCTTGTTATACACAAATGAAATACGACTTCATTTAGGTATGAGTAACTGTACCCAAACGTGTGCACATAGTTGGCTCAACAATAGTAGACCGAAGTTAGCCATATGAACACTTTCATATCAACCTTGTTCATCTTAATCATAACTAGTTCAAATAACACAAATGAAACTAGTTATGAAGTTGTTCAATTTTTTATATTATGATAGAAGTATACAAGACACAATTGAAGCAAAATCGATTTTGATTCACTTGAATCAATTCATGAACATTATAGCCACGGTTTGCAAAAGATTGCATTCTTTAATATATAAATGTATTAGTTCATGAACAAACCGATTTTAGAACTTAACCCACTCAAGTATGCAAACGGGTACGCATACTTAGAGTTCCGAACTTGGTCTGGGTTCTCCAGTATGAGAACGGGTATGCATATTATCATACGTGACCAAACTCAGTTGAATTCCTGGACTTGAACTTCTCAGCCGGTACGCATACGGGTATGCATACTAAGTTCCCGGACTTCAACTTCCAAACCAGTACGCATACAGGTATGCATACTATGGTTCCCGGACTTTGAATAACTTGCAACAGTTAGCATACAAGTACGCATACTATGCTATATTCAATCAATGGTTAATCGTTCTAAACTCCATCTTCATTACTGAAACATTCTTGGAAGACGGGAATAGCTGTCTCACACAAACTATTAGCTTCAAAGCAATTTTCAAGTGATCAATAGATCAATGCGAAACATTCCGAGTCTACATCAAATGACTGTCTCACCCAAATCATGTAAGATGTTACCTGGAGATTTTCACATGATCATCTTTTGACTTTCGTCAAGAATAAAGATGAACTTGGTTAAAGCAAAAGCTTACCAACACATATTTCGATAAATATGTAAGCGAGTTAAACTCAACTCGAAATATCAAATGTGTATAATATAAAGTCTATATAGCTATACTACTTTTGTCTCAATAGGAGATAGAACAAAAATGGACTTCTGAGTGATAGATGAATTCAAGTCTCCACATACTTTTTGTTGATGAAGTTCCACGAGCCCCCTTAGTAGTTCTTCGTCTTCAATCTATGAACGCCGGGAAATCTAAATCTCAACTACACATTCTATTCTAATCCGATACATAGCTATAAGTAGACTAGAAATCAACACTTATAGTTTTGGAAACTAAACTTGACAACAAGCTTGAGATAGCAACGCTCGCGAGTTCGACTGAGAAGTTCTCTAACAATCTCCCCCTTTGTCAATTTCAGTGACAAAACTATCAATACATATGGATTACAAAATAAATAAACTTTGTAGCTTCTCATCCAAATGCTTGATTTCCTTGGTTCTTCAACATTACTCGAAATCTTCGTCACTTCCAAGTACTCCAATAATCCTAAACGTGTTCAACTCAGCATCATAGTTGTTGAAGATCCGTAGCCATAACAATAAGAAAACAATTGTTCTCAATTATTGTTATACAGTGTCATAACATTATTACACAGCATCAAAGTCCAATTGTATCACAACTTTGACAATAATACTACGGTAATATGTATCACTCTCCCTTATTCAATACTTCATCTCACAATGAAAAACACTCCCCCTTACATAATGATCCGTAAACCATATGTATTTGTAGTGTGAACTACATATTAATTCTCCCGCTTTTTGTCAATATAAATTGGCAAAGGTACGAAAACTAGTGGGATCATAATGAAATTCTTATAGAGATACTTCATGACTAAAAAAGAACATATCAACTTTGTTTCGATGATTTCACATAGTCAAAACTTTGTGTATTCATCAAGGAGTTTATAAAAATACAAGAAAACTCCTACAATATTCCACAGCCGCACTCCCCACAAAAATTTTGCAATTACGCACAAGTTGAATTAATAAATCTCCCCCATAAAATGTCATTCCCGAAAGGAACAACATGAGCGACCTTACTTTCACAAGTAAAGAAGGATTTCTTTGGACATTAACAAATCACATGAAACATGAATTTGTATCTAGAAAACTCAGTTAAATTAACCACAAGAGAACCTATGATTAATTTAATTGAAAATGCTCAACATAAGATAACTTATGGAGCCATACAGTACTTTCACACAGAAGTGGATCATGGAAAGATCAATATTGCAGAATATTCAAAGATTCATTCTATTTTTCATCAATATTTGCATAATGATATCAGAGACTTAATCTTTGCAATCAAAAGTTCATCATATCTTCCATCACTATTTGCGTAATGACATAGTATGCTTAACTTTTGACATATATGGTACAATCATAGTTCACGAACGTAAACACACATATCCCATAAAAAAATTGCAATATATAACACCAACAAAGATTAATACTGCAAAATCATCTTCCAAATAAACTTTAGAATTTAAATATATAATCTAAAAACATTGCACGATGAAAATCGTTGGCACAAGCAATGTGTAATCACAAAGAGACTCATAAACCATCAAAATCGATCAAGAACTGAAATCAAAGAGCTTTTCCGGAACCCTCGCGAGTCTTGAAACTTTTGAGCTTGTGATTGATAGCATCCACTGCTTCTTCAGAGAAGATATCCTCATTGAGAAGATCTTTAACATGTGTCTTCATGAGAACAAGGTCAGAATTAACCTTTTTCCACTCAGTTCTTAACACATCGAGACCCTTCATAGTATCAACGAGCTGCAGTTTTGATTCCTCAAAGTATTTAAGAAAATCATGAACCACTTAGGCCGAAACCATCTCATCATTCTCAACATATTGATAAGAATGGGAATAGTAGCATGAGGTATCAGGATTTTGACCACCAACTTCTACTAGGGTTCTTTTTTTCCTCCAGTTGGACACGAAACCGATACCTTTATTAAGAAAACCTCCTGCAAAATCACAAGTGCGAGAAGGTGGAGACATTCTTGACAAATAGAAAATAATCTACAGTACGCGTACGTGACTCAATAGGTTTGGTATTTAAATGGTTTCTTAGGGATGGTAAATTTGAGGATTTCTAAAGAAAGTTCGTGACAAGTAAGCCATGGGAACCCGTATGAACACAACCCGAACCCAAAAGAAAAGAAAACAATATATTTTTGCTACGTGAAGATTCTCTTTCACAATTTTTTTGGCTCAATAAATTTTATATTTCCACAGAGAGAAAAATTTAGAGCACAAGAGTAGCAGGCAACATAGTTGCAACAAAAACTGTTTCAAGAATAAAAAGACGACAATCGAACAGATTCTCGAGACACGAACAATACTTAGGCAATACTTTACTGTAGAAAATATTTTAGCTATGGATGATAAGAGAATAACTTAACTAAGCAGAAAGCATTTTACCAATAAGTATGCCTGACTATTAGTAAAACTTACTCAACATGATTTTTGTGAGTAAGGATTCAACCCTTGTGATTAATTAACATATGTATGAGCATTGCGCTCATCGAATGCATATTATTTTCCATGGTTGATCCTCTTTTTCCTTCTAATTTTTGGAGGAAACCCTTTGTGATGTGAGAAGGTATCATAAAACCTACTATCATCAAAGTATGAGACTAAGTTCGACTCCTTACCAGAAGAAGTTTGTATGGAGGACTTTGACATCCTGTTGATAAGATCCTTGTATCCTTCAATTATCAGATTAAGGTTATCCTTCATATCCCCACTGTTGCATCCACCTACTGGTATCTTTTTCACATCTTGAACAACATTCTTCACATTAGGTTGAGAAGAACCTCTCTGAAATCTCCTTGAACGATTTGTAGTATTGCCACAATTGGTTCGAATGTTAGATGAGCATATTGAATTGACTTTCCTGGAAGAATTCACAGGGAGATTACTAAAACCAATAGGTTTAGACATTCGGATGTCATTTACATCTTTGAGTATTAAATCTAAGGTGTGCTGAAGTCGACCAAAGTAATTGTCATTCTTCAGTTCACTCTTTCGTTGAACACGTCCTTTTGAATCACAAAAAAAGACATACTTTCTGATCACCAGAGTGATTAGAGTGTGTTGACGAGGTGTCAACTCACAAATAATATTTTTCTACTTTTCTTTACACTAGCAAGTAATATAATGAAAGCAGATTCGTCCCAAGGGAGGTATGAAGTAAAATTTGTTATGAAATTACTCTTAGCAAAGAAGATTTTGTTGTAGAAATTCTGGAAATTGTAAAGTTGTATTCGAATATGAGATGAAATTGATTAAAGGTTCATTCTCGGCCACGGAATATAAATCAAATTGATATAAAGCTACGTTCTTTGCATTATCTCGTTACTAACAACCCTAGGATAATTAGTACGCCCAACTATCCCGTTATTATCTCCTAAGCTCACCGGATACGGAAGCGCTCGACTAGCGGATTCTACTTGCCAAGTTTCCTAGGAGTACGCTCTCTAGGTGTGACTTAAACAAATGCCCTAAGTTTTGTGAGATAAGGTTGCTCCTAGTGATGAACTCAAAAGCATGAATCACCTACTAGTGTCAATTTCTGCATATGGGTACTTAACAAAGTCCCAACATCAATACCCACATATTGCTACCTGCATATGGGTACTTAACAAAGTCCCAACATCAATACCCACATATTGCTACCTGTGTTTAATTCTCTAGACAATTACGGATCGAAGAAAATCTAAACTAGCAATAAGATTGTGACATAACTATTTAATTTTGAACTTAAACAATTAAGGAACAATCCATAAACATTATTAGCATGGTAGAAATCAAACAATAACTAAACTTGCGAGAAAACGAGCTATTGCATATCAATTATGAGTTTATATTTCGGGCTTTGAAATCACCCTCAATCAAAAATAGTTTTAGTTACTCATAGTTTTGGAGTTCATCATCAATAATAATTGAAATAAAGAAGATGAAAAATAAATACGAAAGCAAACCCTAGTTGCGGCTATCTCCAAAAATCTCCAAGTAGAATACGTTTTTATCCAAGTTGTAGAAGTCTTTCTTTTACATCTTTTCCTCTTTCCAAAACTAGGTCAATCCTCCAAAATCCCATATCCAATATGTCCTCCTAGCCCAAGTGTGAAAACCCATGTGAAAATCTCCCAAGGTCCAGTCAGAGGCTAACTGGGTGAGTGAAGTCTGAGTAGGCAGCTGACTGGTCTTGGCCAAAGGCCTGAGCTGTTGCCACAGCCTAAACTCTGTGTTGCACTATGATTACGCTTCCTTCCTGCGGCCTTGCCTTTCAGCTCTGCACTTCTGCGACCAATCTTCCTTCCCCGCTGTAGTTTCAATCAAGCAGCATATCAACTGCATTACAAACCCATTCTGCAGCTTAACTTATTCCCCATTCTGACCATCTTAACCACCTCTTCGCTTCTCATTGTCTGTCACTTCCATTTGCAGAAGCACTCCACTATCTCCCCACCAGACAAACTGCATCAGCTCGCATCTGAGTGCCTTAACAGCAACAACATCACCACCAACATCATTTCTTCCTTGTAGCATTCAAGTCCAGCATCAATTCGCAATCCACAAGTACTACTACCACCTTCCCTTCATGCTTGCACAACCCATTTCATGCACTTCAGTTTAGCATCAGCCACAACTGCCATATCATTCCAGCTTGCACCTGCAATTCCAAGTCAGCTTCATCATAACTGCAATCATTATCTTGAGCCATTCTTCTAGAAACTGCAGCTAACACAATCTTCTCTGCCACATTTCAGTTCAACCAACTACGACATCACCAGTTAACAGCCTCAACTCCCACTGTAGCTATCAGTGCCCTGCAATGCATAAGCTTAACACGTTCCATTGCAGTTGCAGGAATCAATCATACCACCTGCAAGTTCCTACACATACATCTGTTCTACTGCCTCTTGTTGGTCTTGATAACTCAAACCCTTCTCTCCATCTGTCTCTTACACACAGCAGACAACATCAGTAACTCGAGTCCTTCTCTTCGTTTCTCAGCATCACCCCAACAGTAGCATCACCTCCAAGTTCAGTTCAGTAGCAGCTACCACTTACCTTGTCTCTGCAAATCCATTCAATAGATGCACATGGTACCAGTTCATGCCTGCAACCCATGATAATCACCATTTCCTTCTCTACCAATTCACAGCAATGACAACCCCAGATTTCAATTTCTTCTCGGCTTCTCAATCACCAACACAAGGTCTTCTTTGTTTTAACTTTAATTTCACCAACAGAACCTTCTTCATTTGAATCTCCACCTCCATGAACCCTCTTCCTTGTTCTCAAATTCTGTCAGCTTCAAATCTAGCTAAAACACACTCTTGAACTGTGAATATTTCAGCCAAAACAACAACATCAGATCCATGTTCTTCCCCAAATCTCAATTCAGTTAAAACCCTAACTCAATCATTTCACACAGAAGCCTGTATCTTCGAATCTGCTAGAGAATCTTCACTGTTCATAACTCAGATTCAACCCTTGTTCGACTCTTCCATTTCAGATCTCCCACATCAACAGCAGAAATGCTTCAAACCCTAATTCCCTTCTTAATTTTTGATGCATCAGAGCTTCAACAACAATAGTGAAATCTTCGAATCTCCATCTCTCTCTGTTCCTCTATAATAGCTTCATCAGTTCTCTCTTACAACAATGGCCGACTATCCCCTCTTGATTTCAGGTGGAGAAAATGAAGTAAAGATAATGAAACACTGAACTTTAGTTTTAGTATAGGAATGGGGATGGATATACCCACTAAGGTGAAGTAGATAGGGGGAAACCAGAATGACTCTAGGCACCTATGAATAGGACAAGGGCCAACCAAATGGCAGCCCTTATGTTGACTTAACTCGACTCCCATATCACTCGCCTGCGTCCTTATGCTCCCAATTGAACGCTTTCTTCTTCTTTCGAGTTCCTCCACCAACAACAGCCGTCTCTTACTTCTCAAATTCACTTCTTCTCTTCAATGTCTCTTCATCACTAAACCTGTCATGCTTTTCTGACAAATGAATATGCATCACTAAAGACGACATGCTTTTCAGATAGAGATGAAGAAATAAAAGCAAACAATGAGAAAAAATTCTCCTCCAATAGCAGTTGCACATGAAAGGATACTTTTGCCATGTTTCTTCTTCTTTTGTTCCAAATGACTCCAAAGTACCTAAACACTCAAAAGCAAACATAAGATATATATTTTACAAGAAAACTAGAAAAGAAAGCATAAATAGTGGATAAATATAAAGGTGTTTTAGACACCTATCATGTGTAGCATTAGACACATCGTTAGAAGATTTCTTCCTTCCATGCGACGTGGTAAATCTGTGATCAGTGGAAGAACAAAACACTTCTTTAGCAATAGGAAGGGTTTGCAGTTTATCTTCTGAAACTGTTTTCATTAGAGAAACATGATTAGAACTAGCCATGTTTTCTAATATCACAGCATAGTCAGAAGTGTTTGGTATGACAGACTCCACCGATCGACTTTTGTCTTGAATAGAGAGATTATTCAATATTCGTTCTATTTCAAGGGTATCTTCCTTGAGTTTAGCCTCGAGTTAGGTTCTGGAAGAACAAACAACATCATTTTCCTCACGAAGAACCTTTAATTGGGAATCACGGTCTTTTACCATACCAATCATAGCATTGAACTTGTGTTTCAGCCTATTGATTTCAACTGCCTGGATTCTAACAAGTTTTAGAATCGCTGCACTTTCTTGGGATACTTCCCTTTCTACTTCAGAGTCAGACTCGTCAGTAAGATAGTTATGATAACACATATCAATACTTGTATGTTTCGTGTGAACCACATGTTCATCTATATGTGAGATCTACAAGTCTTTCTCTTCCATAGATTTCATAGAAACAAAACTTTTATTTCTGGTGATGCGTTTGTCAGAGATAGCACAACTGTCCATAGAGTCGGATTGCTACAAATACAGACTTATGAGGTCTTGAACGTGTTTGCCTGCTCTGATACCAATTGAAAAACCGAGGGTCTAACAACCGTACCCAATATTTAGTTTAGGCAATATGTATGAACAAAATCCAATATATTTCTAAGAGAATCAACTAGACAATCAGACTCAATCAAGGAAAATACATCCAAGAGTTATATCTCAATTTTTAACGAGGCAGTGTATATTAGTGTGGTGTCATCCAAGTGGGAGTGTTATGAAATGAATATATACTGTATTTACACCATACTTACACTCCTCTTCACCATAATCCTTTCACCTCCTTTTAACCTTTTCACTTCCCCTATTACTTTGTAACCACCACTATTACTAGTAACAATGGATGCATGCCCCTTAATTCCATTGTAAATGATCTTATTTTTCCCTGTAAATAGAGAGCATTTCCTTTGTAATGTACAGATCTAATGAGAATTCTCTTCTTCTTTTCTCTCTACTTTGGATGTTTCATTTTAATTTATAACAATAACATCAATTTTGATAATTGTAGCAATACTCATATCAACCTTGATATTTTTCCTGGAGAAACATCATCGACCGCATTGGATGATGAAATGGATTTTTCTCTGTCAAATGAAAACTCTACCTCGTATGTTTCAGGTACTTTGCTTTGTTTAGCAGCATGTTTGACTATGGTGTCCGAACCATCCTCGACATTGACATGTCCTTATTGTACTATGAACTCTCAAATTGTTTCAAGTACTACATAAAGTAAGGTATGTCAACAAACTGCAACGGAGAGCCAGTCGATTAGCAAACAATCTCAAACTTGTTCAGAAATCAAATCCATCCGAGTTATGTAAATTTAACTCATCTCCTAAGGAGTTGATTTCTAAGGAAAAGGTTAGAACACTACAAAAAAGAATTAGGTCTAAATGATTTACAAAAAGGGATGTTGATAATTTCGTGCAGGAACCCTGTGGTGAGTAAATTATTGTTCACCCCATCACAGTCTAACTGTGTTGGAAGTGCTTCTTGTCTCATGTGCCCGTATTTAGAAAAGAGACATGAATTGTGCACAATCGGGCTCCAGGGTGAGAAACTACTCTAGTTTGTATCTTTAATATTATTACTTGAATTTTTTCTTTTAAATATTTCACCCTATTTGAATAAAAAGGTTAAAACTGACATTTCTACGCTCATAGGGTTGTTCGTGTAGATTGTACACAAACCTTACTTACTCTGTATATAGGTTCTGTTACCTTACAACCTTTTTCTTTCTCTAAGACTCTTTCCATCAAAAGATTGTTTGTGGAGCTGTTTTATTTGTGTTTCTTTTCACAAACCCATATTTCAAATTTATGGAGACTCCAAGCATCATCTCTTCTGATGGAAAAGATATTAATATGATTGTTAAGCCATCAGTCATGAAGGAAAAAGAGAAATCACATTCCTCTTCAAGTTACTAGAGGACTATTACACGAGGATATATAATATCCCAAGATTCATCAATTACACTTCGATTGGTAAGCCTAGAGGTGGAGTTGATTAGTACATGTTTTTTGTGTATCCATCGGAAACGATTACTATTTTTTTCTTACTTATAACATGTAACATTTCTTAATTTTTTTACTTAGACATACTAAAAAAGATCTAGGCGTATTTACAAGTTTCATTAAGAAAATAATGCAATGAAGTATGTACAACAAGGTTACATGAATGATAAAGCTTGAGTCACGTAAATTATTCGATACATTTACATTCAATTTGTCTATAATATAATTAAATTTAGGCTTTCTATATATAACAGCATCATAGAAACTCAATGTGGCTGTTGTGGAATGGGTGAAGAAACAATGGAGTATCTACTCTTAGAGTGCAGATATACAAGAGTTGTATGGAGAGGGATCAACATCAATATTTATGTTGTAAGAAGCAACTGTGATAATGTTTCTGAATGAGTTGCTAGTTGATTCATGTCCACTAATACCAACACGGATGAAAGATGATTGTATACTCTTATGATTGGTGGATGAATTATATGGAAGGATAGATGTGATTCAGTCTTTCAGGGAGTATCTCTTAACCCTCATAACTTTGTTCATAAAATAAATTTCACTTAGGGTGACACTTGCATGAAACTAGTGTTTTTACTTCTCCTGCAAGAAATACTAGGCTTTCACTATGGCAACCACAATCACAGGGCACAAGACTAATCTCAGTTTCACTATATCTACCAATATCCTTTGAAATAGTTACATCGTCTGCTGTAACCATTAGAGGATCATAGACATTAACAACACGAACCCATGATTCAGAATCACGCGCTTGTAGAAAGGCATGCATAAAAAATTTCCACCATAAGTAATTCGATCCATCAAAGACTGGCAGTACTTTTATATAGATATATAGCACTTCTGTCCATAGAGTCAGATTGCTACAAACACAGACTTATGAGTCTTAGCGTGTTTTCCTGCTATGACACCAATTGAAAACGCGGGTGTATAACAACCACACCCAATAATTCGTTCAGAAATCTGTATGGACTAAGCTCCAATTTAAATTCCGAGAGCACCAAATTAAAAGTGAGACTCAATCAAGAAATATATCAAAGAGCTTTTATCTCTTTCTCAATACAATCAGTAAATCAACTAGATTGAAATCGATGAGACTGATTGATATGAGAATAACTCGGATGGTACCAAAGACCAATAGCCGGGTGTCAATCAAGTTCTATCCAACAAACAAGGTCGGATTTATCAACTGATTGAACTACGCATAACCTGTGATATTTAAATTATATAAAAAAATATAATTCAAAAATAAATAACACAAACACAAAAAAGAATTGTTAACGAGGAAACCGCAAATGCATAAAAACCACGGGACCTAGTCCATATTTGAACACCACACTGTATTAAGCCGCTACAGACTCTAGCCTACTACAAGTTAACTTCGGACTGGAATGTAGTTGATCCCTAACCAGGTCTCACATCGATTAAGGTACAGTCGCATTCCTTACGACTCTTGAATCCCAGCAGGACTCTGTGCACGTGATTCCCTTAGCTGATCTCACCCACAACTAAGAGTTGCTACGACCCAAAATCTAAGACTTATAAAAAAATCTGTCTCCCACAGATATGTCTATTGTGGTTTTGTTTCCGTCTTTAGATAAACCAAGGTGAACAGGAAACTCAACAATAATCCGGTTTTATACTCCCGAAGAGCATCCTAAAAATATTAGTCACCTCACAATAACCTAACTGATTAGCAGAAAAAGTTATTGAGGAATCACAAGAATCTGAGACGAAGAACTGTTGTGACTACTTTTTATATCTTACCTATCGGAGATGATTCTCGAGTAAATTTTAGAGAAGATAAAACTCAATATGATATAACAAGCAAGATCAGAATACGCAACCACATAGAAAATAGTTGGATCTGGCTTCACGAATCCCAAATGAAGTTTTCAAGTCGTTAACCTAATAATGGTTTTAAAAAACCTAGGTTAAAGTAGAATCGACTCTAGTTTGCAACTATGACATACGAGCGTGTCGGGATTAGGTTTCTCAGATGCTAGAGTTCTCCCTTATATAATCTTTTAAATCAGGGTTGCTTACAACCAAAGCTAACAAATCTTAGTAACAAAGCAATTGATATTTACCGTAATATAAACTCCTGATTTAAGATTCAAGCTAAGTCGCTTAGAAATTAAACAATTAATCTCCACTGTTAGATGGTATTAGCTTGATACACACAAATGAAATATAGCTATGTTTAGATATGGATGAAACGTGTATATCTTGTTGGCTCAATAATAGTTAACCGAAGTTAGACACGTGAACACTTATAGTTTAGCCATATTCATCTATCACTTCTAGATGAAATATGATGATCAATCAATCATGATAGATAATAAAATGAATCTAAATGTGTTTCAAGAGAGTTGTTCAAATGTTCACTATATCATAAAAATATATATGAACCATTTGAAGAAAAAAAATCGGTTTGGTTTGTAATTGTACAAAGTACTTGTACAAGAACCAATTCATGAACATAATGCCACGGTTTGCAAAACAAGTTCGCATTCCTTATTTCATTAAAGTTCCAGGGATTTTAGTTCGCAAACGAACCTGAGTTCATGAGTATGTATTTCATACTTACCGATTTTAGAACCTAACCACTTTGTTCGCAAACAGAGTACGCGAACCAAAGTTTCGGACTTTGGCCTTACCGTGCCATTCGCAAATAGAGTACGCGATCAACAGCTCCACACTTCAGCCTTGTCTAGCCGTTCGCAAACAGAGTACGCGAACAACAGTTCCTGACCTTTTCACAGGAAAACCCGTTCGCAAACATAGCTCGCAAACAAGAGTTCCAGACCTGAACTAGAACTCCACAGTGTACATACCAAGTATACATACTGTGTTACATCCAAGCATTGTTAGTCGTTCTAAAACTCTTATTTAATCATTGAAACATCCTTAAAAGACAACAATGGTAATCTTACACATACCATTAGATTCAAGTAATTTTCAAGAGATTAATCGATCAATACGAAACTTCCCAAGTTAACATCAAATGACTGTCTCTCACAAAACATGTAAGATGTTCAAGGTAATTTTCACATGATCATATTGACTTAATATTTAGTTTCCAACAACAAGTTGTTACAATTAAACTATCAAATAAATGATGAACTTTAGCTAAATCTAAAAGCTTCCAACACGTATTTCGAGAAATATATAAACGAGATAAAATCAGCTCAAAATTTTAATTTTGTATAATATAAAAGTTTATATAGCTATACGACTTAGTCTCTTTATAAGATATAATAGAATAAACTTCTGAGTGATAGATAAGTTTTAGTCTCCACATACCTTTTGTTGATGAAGTTCCTCCAAGCTCTTCAGTAGATCTTCTTCTTCAATTGGTGAACGTCGTGAAGTCTTAAGCTCAACTACACACTTTTATCCTAATCCAAGACATATCTATAAGTAGACTAGAAATCAAGTATATAGTTTTTATAAACTAAACTTGACAAACAAGCTTGAGATAGCAACGCTTGCGAGTTCGACCGAGCAGTGCTCTAACAAGAACATAACAAGATTGCATACAAAGTAGTTTTGAATTGGTGGAGGTTGAGAATATGAACAGACACAGGAATGGGTTTATGATTATCAAAATTATTAAAAAAAACAAGGTTGTGAGAAATCAAAGACCTAAATTTGTATCTAATCTCATACCAATTGGGAGTAACTGAAACAACTAACAACTAGATCGAAACCCTAAATTTATATCTAACAACATAAGATAGAGAATTAATAGGAAAACTTAATTGGATTTAAAACTTAAGATTTGAGAAAAGACGAATTGGAATAACCTAATTTGCGTTACTCGTTTGCGATTCAATAGCTGGGACACGGTGATTTCCATTTGTTCCTCTTACTATATTTTCTGCATCCTCCATGATCAGATCCTCATCGTACACGGCTTTGTCTTGAAACTCTGATTGACCAACTCTACTATCCTTAGGAAAATATGATGAGTTTTGGTTAGGGTTTTGAGAGACTGATAAAGACGGGTTATCCAAAATAACATAGTTGTCTTCTATTCCATCATCCCTAATTCTGTTGTTCTTCCTTGTATCCGACCCATCTTATTCCTGTATCGGCACATCCTCATCTAGACTCTTGTAGCACATTATTACTTGCATTACCTTCCTGCCTGAGCATAGATTCTACCATATGAGCATGCTTCTCATAATAATCTTTGAATTGATCATCTGTCATTCTAAAGATGAAGATATCCCATGCTCGCTCATCAAATTCCTCTTTATCGTGATTAATGACATAACAATGAGGGAAAGTGCATCTTGGTTGCTTTTCAAAGTGGTACTTGACCCGGAATTTTTGCTTTGCCGCATTCAGTAGCCAGTTCCATCTCTTGAGTGGCATACACAAATCCACTTCAACTTTTGTAGACACATATCTTCGTCGAATGTTGTATCCTCTCTTCCGTTCCTCGGAAATTTTCGTACCCATATCTTTAAGCAATTTCTCAAATATCCCATTGTCAAGATGTTCTAAACTCATACCAGTGATTAACACTATGAAAACTTGGTGGGTGTACTTATAATCTTCCAGTGGAGTTCCTGAGATATAATTCTGCAGCACTAGGAGATGATCCACGGGTTGTCTCCAGAATAGTATTCAAGTCCTCAACACTCTTGAATTTGAAAACATACATATTTCTTCCCATAACATTAATATCGACCCTTTTCAGCCTTCTGCAGATGATTTTCACCTCCTTCTTGACTGCATCAAGATCCATTTCATCTTTTGAGATTATTTTCCCTATAAGACTATTACTCCATTAATTAGCAGCTTTATCAATCTCCGCCTCTGTGAAAAGACTACCCCTCATGTTTGAACTTTCCACACCTAGATTAGTTACTCTCATTCTTCTAGTTAGAGCTGCAAGCTTTATCATTGAACTTTGAGCCATCTTTGTTTTTCTGAAGTTGTTCTCTCTGTGATAAACACCTTCATTTTTTCCAATTGATTTATAAATAGCTTTAGGTTTAGGGTTTCTGTTAATGTGACAGAAATTACCTTGTATAACAAGATTTGGTTGATAAAGATTATGAGTTGTGTAGAGATATCCCAAAGTGATATAATGCTTTATTTTTGGTAAGTGTAATTCAAACTTTTGAATTTTGTTTGGAGCGTTGCCTTAACCTTTGAGTTACCAAATTTACCCCTGCTAGAATTGAGGATAATCTTCTTCAGAGGATTGTGATCATGATGGTGGGAAGATGATAGAAAGATTTTATCGGGATTGGGGGTTGATATGAATCTTGGATAATATCATACACCACTGATATGTGGGTCAAACAAAATGAAAAATAGACTAATAACACCACTGTTGTTAGGAACTCGTAACTTGCTGAGGATTTGAACAATTCATAATCGTTTGATTATGAGAAAACACCATTGTTTTAAATGAGATCTGAAAGACCAAATGCACCACGGCTCCCAAAAGTCCACCATTGGATTGCTACTGAATTCGCAAAAAAGTATCGCAAATCAAAGAATTAGTTTTCCATAGAAAAACAAGAAACATAAATAAGAAAGGAATATAATAACATGAATAATCAAAGGAACAAATAATAAAGAGAGTTTAAAATCATAAGAAACCAAAAAATAGATTTAGAAAACATGAAAAATAAAACGAACTAGACAGATATAATCTCCAGGGCTTGTTCTTCAGATCAGATCACCATCCTTCCTCACGATGCTTTTTTTCGATCAAACAGATCTTAACATTGTAAAATGAGAGTAAATTTTCCGAGATTGTAAAAACACTTCAACTAGTAATCTCTTAAATTGATTAATAAAAAAAAATTCTTATCAAAAAAAAAGTATTCAAGCTTCACCCACAATTACTCCATCCTTATAAGTTTGCACCAAGGTAACAACAACTCTACGCAATGGAAGACTTACTTGATTTTCTCTTTACTTTCAATTGTAGCATATACTAAAAACAGGGGTTAGTGCCATGATTGCGCTTCATAGAAATTGAGGAGTACTTACGAGTCCACAAGAACACATACACAATCTTAAGCCAATGAAATCATTTCCATTAATTTAGGGGAAGATTACAAAAATCTTATCCAACCAGTGGACTTACAAACTTACCAGAACACCGCTGCCACGGTGGGGAGGGCTGACCGAAGAAAAACGAAACACCAGTGATTGCATAACGCGTTGTACACCATTTTTTGTTGGAATGTTATCTTTGAGGCATATACATCGTTTTAGTGATTGCATAACCAAATTAGTGGATGCATAAACCAAAATACAACTGTATAAACTGTATAAACTTTTATGCATCCTTTGTGGTGGCCCCATAATTTGTTATGCATCTTTTTTTTCGTTGGAATGATATTTCTAGGCATGTACTACCTCTGTTTCAGAAAAAAAAAAGATACTTTTACAGTTTCATTTTTGCCTAAAAATAGGCCAAATTGAAAAAGTGGAAGTATCACTTTTCCTGCAACGGGGTGAAAGTACCATTTTTCCTGACACGGAGTGAAAGTATCACTTTTCCTGATTGCATAATGGAGGGGTATTATCGTCAAGTAAGGAAAAATATGATACATGAGGAATTATGTGAAAAGGCTTCACCAGAAAAAGCCTCATCGAATCCAATATTTTTACTGAATTATACATTTGTGTTAGGTTTCATTTTACAAAAAAATGGCCATAAAAGGGACTCCTCCCCTTCTGGCTCTTCGGGCCCTCTGGTCGGTCGTCCCAATTACCTAGATAGGCTTAAAACTTATTTTCTACTGTAATGTGGTGCCTCTATAATCGAAGGGCTCCAATCATAAGGATTCTATGACATATTTATAGCGCCAAGAACATAGTCAAACCGTGTACAACCGTTTACATAGGCAATTATCTTAACCGCCCGAGTGCTTTTCAACTGTTAGCTTTTGTGATAGCTTGCCAATTCATGCCGCACCTGTCCTAGGTGGTTAGTGTTGGAATTTCAGATCCTTAACCTTTATGCTTTACCACTAACATCATAGAAGCTAACTACATGCTGAAATTAGATGTGAAACTAGTATTAGCATACTCAACAACTAACTGAAAACAACACCATGTGTAGCAAGAATACTACAGATAGTTCATATCAAAACAGTTTATTGTACAAGGAAATACAACACACAAGACACTTAAACTTTCATGACTTATTATCAACTTCTATTTCCTCACATTACCTCATGATGGAATGAAAACAGATTTGCTTTTAAGGAAAAACTTGTGAGGCTAGAACAGAGTCCTAGTCATGCTTGCCACATGTCACTCCACCCTTTGCATCATGAGTTGGAGGACACCTCATGGCTACATTGGACACCTCGTATAACATGTCAATCTAAAGGACATGTCATTCTTAGACTCATTCTATCATTAACCTTAAGCCAGTCTTTAATGCATATTTAATACCATAAACATGCCTTAATGCGGATTAAAACTAATCCGACTTAAGTTAATCTAAACAAGCATTACTTTAACCATATTGGATTTTTTGCGCAAAACACAAAAAATATAACATCTCCCACTTGTTTAAGCAACAAAACCTTTTTAAAACTTTTTATGCTAACCGCACACTCGAGTCCAATAGTACGCTAGCATTCAGACTATAGAGACTCACCCCTTGTATTCAAAAGGTGCAAGCCATTTCTACAATCAGAAAACTATACGACCAATTATTCCCAAGTAAAACATTTTATTTTTCAAAACAGAAAAATATTTTATTGGCTTAGCTTTACGCCAAAACCAATCTGGCACTTGAAAACTTCATTTGGCTTAGCCTTATGCCAACTGAATTGTACTTGTAACTTTATTGGCTTAGCTTAAATCTATACAAGCAGCACTACATATGCTCTTATGCCACCCTCTTTTTCTCCTTAATGATATCCCCATTGTATTGCTCGAATTAAGATCTATGCTCGTATTCTAATGAGACCAAGAACTTTAGGACATTGATGATATCGAATGAGAACCATATTTCATACCAGAAATTACTTTATGAGCATATACACCTTACCAAAGTAAGAAAACAAACATGATGATAAAGCCATAAACATCATATTCCCATTAACTTCAAGCAAAACACATAACAAATGCTTTATCTCAAACTAGAGACTACTTTATAAGCATACAAACCTTACAAGAATAAGAGAATGGTGATAAACAAGCTACAAACACCACTCCTACTGAATTTCAGATTCAAACACAACATGGAATAAACTTGATGATAAAGCCATAATCACAATTCCACTGAAATTCAGATTCGCACAACACATACATGCTTATTATTACTTTATACAGTTATAACATAAACCAAGTAAACAACATGTCAATAAGCAAAACAATAACATCTTAAACTCAAAAACAAGACTCTGTATCATCGAAAATCACCTTTGGGCAGAAATTACGACATATAATGAGTCATAATAAGTTTAAGAATAAATTCTCATATGAAAAGATTTCACTCATATGAGACTTTATTCACATCAAATTTTATAAACACAAAACACCTTTGGGCAAGATTCGTTTTTACAATTTCTGAATGAATCAAAACAAACCATCACAATCACATAAGTTCTCATTAAAACACTTCCATGTACTCTCAAAGCATCACTTTGGCAACACTAATTCGAGTAATGAAAGCTACAGATTGTACAAGTTACAATTTCTAAAAAAAAGAAAAAATTCAGACCTTGTACCTAAACAGAAAAAACTATTTTGAAAAGTCCAAATTCATCGCAGATGCGAACAAACCTTGATTATGATACAAGAATCTTCTAAAACTGCTCCAATACTTGCTATACAGATTTTACAACCCCACAACATCAAGTATGAAGTACCGAATCACCGCATATGAGAAGAACTACAACCTTAGAAGGAATACAATCACCCTAGCTGCTGAATATGTAATAACTAGGTGAAATAGAAGTTGAATGTTGGAATTTCAGCTCCTTAACCTTTATACTTTACAACTAAACATCATTGAATCTAACTACATGCTGAAATTAGACTTGAAACTAGTATTAGCATACTCAACAATTAACTGAAAACATCACCATATGTAGCAAGAATACTACACATAGTTCATATCAAAACAGGTTATTGTACAAGGAAATAGAACACACAAGACACTTAAACTTTCATGACTTATTATCAAATTCTATTTCCTCACATTACCTCATGATGGAATGAATACATATTTGATTTTAAGGAAAAACTTGTGAGGCTAAAAGAGAGTCCTAGTCATGCTTTCCACATGTCACTCCAACCTTTCCATTATGAGTTGGAGGACACCTCATATGACATGTCAAGCTAAAGGACATGTCATGATTAGACTCAACCTTATCTATCATTAACCTTAAGCTAGTCTTTAATGCATAATTAATACCATAAGCATGGCTTAATGCGGATTAAGACTAATCCGACTTAACTTAATCTAAACAAGCATTACTTTACCATATGGGATTTTTTGCGCAAAACACAAAAAATCTAACAGTTAGGACTTGCAAAAGAAGGTTGTAAAGCCACTTTATAACCGTTATAATCTAAATCCTTGCTATGGAATGTGTGTGATGTGCATGCATATCATAACCGTCAGCCTGATCCAATGTACAACCATGATGGTGCGATACTTGTCTTGGACGGAGCCAATGTACAACCATCATGGTGCTACAATTTTCCTGGACGGAGCCAATGCACTTAAGTCATTCTAATGCCACCATCTGAGTAAATTCATGACGTTCATGCCTTAGTCTGCTGCTTGGGTCAGCTCCTCTTGGTAAGTGCATCACTTGAATTATTTTGTTCGAGCAATAACAACAATGTCGCGTTTGGCAACGCCACTGTTGCATATGCATTGTCCAATCCTTAGCCAATGTTTTTGCCAATGCCTAAATCATTCCATGACTTGTATTGCATCCCTAATGCCTTCCTTGAGATGTGATAACTATGCACTACTGAAATGCAATGGTATCACATAGTATTTCATGTGTCAAATAGCCTTTTTTATCTTAACCATCATGAAGCTTCATTGTCGGATAATGCATCTCCATCTGCTAGGCCATTGAATGCAGTATTGTTCCATCATGGAGCTACACTGAATAGAACGGTAATAAACCTCCCCCACCCAATCCATTCAACGTCCTCGTTGAATGCAACATCAGTTCAGAAAATTGTGAACCACTTGGCATTGTATGCTTCTGAGCCTATCTCAGAAATCAGCAAACTTGTTTGGCCTTTGTCCTTGCCAAAACTTTCTGCCTAATACCATATTCCATCACTTAGCTTATGTGACTTGCCATTAAAGCCTATGAATTTCAGCTTTACTGTTACATCGTCCACTATGCTTCAATTCCACTTGGTTCATATCTTGATACCCAAAAGTTATTCCAAATCGGTTGTTATGCCCTTGCATCAGCATACAAATCTTTTCTCAGGCATTACGTGCCTAAGTGTACAGCCAAATAACTAACATATCTGAAAAGGAGAGGGTATCAAATACACCACCAAATTTTTTGTTCGGCAACCTGTATGGGAAAAACTTAATACTTGCAAGTAGACCAAATTAATGGTCCTTGACAATATGTATATAGAGTTTATATCTCTATCTCTTAACAATCATAAAGTCTAGACAATAGAGTCTGTGAACCTGATTGTTTAGAAGAGTACTTGGACGATATCAAATATCAATATCCAAGATCAATCTAGTCGTATCCAAATAATTAAATCAGAATTCTGCCAACTATGAAACTTGTTATCTACCTTTCAAGATACGATGTCTATAAAAACAAGTCTCGTAATCGATCACAATTAATATGGACTTATCTACTAGAATTAATTACTTAGAAATTGTGTTATTCCTATTATAAAGATAAACAATGTAATGCGGAAAAGAAAAACACACAAGACACTAGAAGTTTTGTTAACGAGAAAACTAAAACTGCAGAAAAACCATGGGACCTTGTCCAGATTGAACACCGAACTGTATAATTAAGCCGCTACAGACACTATCCTACTATCACACTTCATACTGGAATGTAGTTGAGACTGAATTCACCCTCCAAGAAATTCAGATGCAGTCATGCTCCTTACGTCTCTTGAACCTCGCAAGTTTCTATGCAATTGATTCTCTTGACTGATGTCTTTTACAAGTTAAGAGTTGCTTCAACCTAAGTGAAGACTTTTTATATAAATCTTCCTCTAACGGATAAGACTATTTGATTTCTCTTTAGATCAAATATATCAAGGCTTGGAAATTTTTTTGCAATAGACAAAGCTAGAAAACCTCACAAATCCAGAATATTTACACTCAGTTAGCTGACAAGCCAAGATTCTTAACCACCTATCAAGAACAATCATGACCTAATCGATTAAGAAAAAATTTAGATATCTGTCTTGAGGAAACAAAAAGTCTGAGATGAAGAGAACTTTGCGATTTCTATTTATCTAGTTCCTAAAAGAAATTGCTAAAACCTCAATAACAGAAAGAACAAGATCAGGATACACGAACTATCAACGTAAACATAGTCAGACTTAGCTTCACGAACTATTCGAGGTTTTTATGAGATTCATAGCAATGATAAACATATTTTTAAAAATAATTTTTGAGTATCTTCTAATACGTGCTAGGCAGGTTTGTGAAATGGTTCGTGAACCGTTAGCCAGTTCAAGAATTCAGGGCGCTATGATTCATGAGCCATCCTGCTACTCCCGAACCCAGATGTCTACGGTTCTTCATAAACTCGTGAACTATTGGCTATTTGACAAATTCATATCACCATAGTTTGTGAACTAGGTTCGTGAACTGTCCCATTCAGAACTCTTTACGGTTCGCGAACTAGGCTCGTGAACCTAGTTATATTCTATAACTCCAGATATCCATGATTTGCGAAATGGTTCAAGAACCTACCCTGAGTTCAAATTTTAGTAGTTTTGATAGACTCTTTTTTGATGTTGAAACATTCTCATTTGCCATTGATATAATATATTATTGCTTGGGAAATTTTCAATTCATCCATAAGACGCAAAAATAGTTCTTGAACAATAAATTATTTCGAGCTAAGATTGATATGGAACAATGAACCTCCATTGCTTAAATAATATTTCGAAATGCTTAACAAGTCAAGCTTGACTCAAAATTTCTCCTTTGCAATATTAAATCTACCAGAAGTCATACGACGTAGTCTGATAGAATGGTAATGTATGTGAGTAAATAGAATGGTTTAGTCTTCACATACCTCTGTTGTTGATGAATTTGTCCAAATATATTTGTCGATCATCAGTCTTCGAGGGTTATATTCAAGAATGTCTAATACTCAACTACCAACCTATATTGTTAGAGCATTAATTGGTTGAAAACCACTGGCATTGGTATGTCAAGTCAGTTGTCAAATTTAAATGCCAAAATACACTTAATTCAGTCTCCTAAATGTCAGTTTCGAACTAGATTCGGTTTAAGAAGTAGAAAAGATGATAAAAGTTATCCTTGAAGAATGGAGATTGAAGGCTACGCGAATACATCTTGGAAAACTTTATTAAATGTTAGTAACAAACTCTTGATTATCTTGTTTATTCTACCTCTCTATCTATTGAAACAAGTGTTCACTGTATGGAACAATTCCTATGACGGTAAATATATATTTATGTATATATTCGAGGATTTTTTAGACCAAGAATTTTGTGATGATGACCTTTGTCCCTAGAAAGGTCCTCGTATTGAAGTGATGAGAAAATGTTTCAAAGAGTCAAGAATCACTCAATTCCGAGTTATAACGAAGAAGTTATGAGTGATTTATTATAGTAACACTTATATGTGTGGATGGAGTTAATTTCGTGAATAGGAAATTTGTACAAGAACTTTTGACAATAGTTCGCGAACTAAAACCGTGAAATATACTTGGTTATTTCCTTTCCTAGGCAAGGTAGCTTGGTTTCCAAGCAACCTATCTATAATTATTTGACCCTCCACCGATATTGTCCCCACTTAGCCACTGCGGTTATCCGGCAGTGTGGGGTCTCAACGGGAATCGTTGCGGTCATCTGGAGTAACTTCCGAGGAGGTCACCCATCCCTGGATTACTCCCGCCCGAGTATGCTCAACTGCATAGTTCTCTGCCAACTATGGAGCCAACTGTGCTGAAAAGGCCCCAGTGTAAGGAAATGACAAACTATTACTTATATTTCATTTGGCCAACCACTGCCGAATATTGGGTTATTACACTTGTTAGAGAATTGCTCGGTCGAACTCGCATGCGTTGCTATCTCAAGCATGTTTGTCAACGTTAGTGATTAAAATTATAAGTCTTGATTTCTAGTCTATTATAGATAAGTCAAGGACTAGGATAGAAAGTGTAGTTGAGCTCAAGGACTTCATGGCGATTCATCATACAAGTAGAATAACTATTCAAGGAACCGGTGGAACTTCTCGAAAAAAAGGTATGTGAAGAGTTGAACTTATCTATCACTCAAAAGTCTATCTAATATATATCCTACTCTTTGAGACAAGAAGTCGTATGCTATATATATAAACTTTGATTATACACATTTGGTATTTCGAGCCGAGTATACCTCGCCTACCTATATCTCGAAATATGAGTTGGTAAGCTTTTCTCTTTAACCAAGTTTATATTTACCATGTGATGAAAGTCATGATATGTTTCAATCATATTGAAAATTACTTTGACGAGAAATGGTGTAACAACTGTATAACGTCCTCTAAGAATGTTTCAATGATTGAAATGAGAGTTTAGATTACATAACCAATGATGTACATAAGCATTGTTGTGGAAACACATTTATGTATAAGTCATATTCCTTGAACCAAAGTTTGCGAACTTTGTTGATCAAGAGAACCGGAAAAATGGCGTGAGCCAAGTCCACGAACTGCCGAAGTTCTCAAACCCGAGAATTTCTACTGGAGTTAACAAACTACTTTCTTGAAACTAATTCCGCGAACTAGCAAAGTTCTCATAACCGAGAATTTCTGCTGGAGTTTGTAAACTCTGCCCGATAACTAAGTCCGCGAACCTAGTCTGCGAACTTGAGAAGGTTATATATCTGAAGATGATTTCTGTACTTAAACTTAAAAAGACTAAGGAATGCAGTTTGTAAACCGTGGCTATAAAAGTTCATGAACCGATTCAAGTGAATCAAATCATCTTTGCTTTAAATGTGTCTTGTGTAGTACATGATATTTCCTTGCAATTGAACAACTCTATAACTAGTTCATTTGAAGTCATTTTAACTAGTTATGGTGAAGAAGAACATGGTTGATATGGAATGCTCATATGGCTAACTATTTGGTTAAATATTGTTGAACCAACAAGTGCATACGTTTGGGTACGGTTAACAAACCTAGAAGCGTTCATTGTCAAGTGTGTGTAACAAGATAAGTTTTCGATCTAACGGTTGAGAAATATTAGCTTGAATCTAAATCAGGTTTTCATCTAACGGTAGATATTGATTGCTTTGTTACCAAGGTAACTTAATTGCAAACCCTGATTTAAAAGACAATTTAAGGGGAACTCTAGTATCTGTGCAAAACTAATCCCCACACCTTACGTGTGATACTAGTTTGCGTGCTAGAATCGGTTCTCCTTTAACCTTTGGTTTTATTCTTCTAAAACCAGGTGTTTGGGGGTGAAAATAGTTTCTGCTGATTTTGGTAATTTCGGGTGTGTGGGTGAGAAACAAATTTAAACCCTAAACAATGTACTGCAAGGGAGTACTTTAGATTCGAGAGATCAATCTGTACAAATCCGGACTAAACCAAGAAATGGCCGTTTCAGACTTGCTTCGGTCACAAAGTGAAGGAGAAGGGTTGGTTTTGGGGAGGGAAGCGGAGAGAGTGTTGAGACCAGAATAGTTAATTCTGGAAGTGTAGTTGTTTTACAACTTGTATCAGAAAGTGGGAAGCTAACAGATGGGAAAGCTAGCAAATGTTTTTCTGAGTGTTGTATGCTCCTGACTAGAACCTGTTGTTCGGTGTAAATAGGTAAGACCTCTTTATACAAGTCGAAGTAAAACGTACTCTGGTCTCGTAAGAAATGGAAAACGGGTGAGTAAATGGGAGGAGGTTGTAACCGGTAATGCCTGGAATTGATGTTCCATAAAAGAAAGTGTTTCACCATTACTCCCTGTATTTACTAACCGCCTCATCCTTATGACACTGTCGTATAACGGGCATAGTGTACGCCGCACGCTGTAAACCGCCAAACCAATACTCAATGAGCATCCCCCAGTTTGTGACATGTGTTGATGTCTCGAGTATTTTCGTGGAAAACATGTAGCATGTTGTTGTTCGGCAAGTTGAGCTTGGGAGACTTGCCGGATCGGTGGTGACCTTCGACGGTCGAGATTTTGAATCTTGAGAGGAAGGGTAGCCGTTGATTATTGCAACCCTTCGTTTGGTAGCCAGTGGCATGAAAGCATGGCCGGTACGGATTTAATATGGCCTTGTTTAGGCGCATCCAAAAGTTAGGGTTTTGGCTTTGTTTGGGCGCGATCAAACTAGGGCTTTGCGTCGGGCCAAAGGTTTCCATGCGTTAGCTGGTAACCTTGGACGGCTAAGATCTGCATCTTAGATGGAAAAGTGGTCGTTGATCTTCGCAAGCCTTTGTTTTGGTAGCGGCATATGGAAGGCCGGCATGGTATGGCACGGCAAGGTGGTTGGCATGCCATTGGCACATGTGGCATGGTTGGCATGCCTTTGCGCGGTTAGGGCGTGGACAAAACAAAGGTTTTGGCGTTGGGCCAGAGGTTACCATGCGTTTCTTGGAGACCTTGGATGGCTAAGACTTGCATCTTAGATGGAAGGATGGCCGTTGATCGTCGCCAGCCTTTTTTTTGGTAACCGCATAGGGAAGGCCGGCATGGTATGGCGCGACAAAGTGGCTGGCATGCCATTGGCACATGTGGCATGGCCGACATGCCTTGGCGCGGTTTGGGCGTGACCAAAACTAGGGTTTTGGGCCAAATTTTACCATGCGTTGGTTGGCGACCTTGGACGGCTAAGATTTGCATCTTAGATGGAAGGATGGTCGTTGATCATCGCTCCTTTGAATTGGTAACCGCATAGGGAAGGCCGGCATGGTATGGCGCGGAAAGGTGGCTGGCATGCCATTGGCACATGTGGCATGGCCGGCATGCCTTGGCGCGGTTTGGGCGTGACCAAAACTAGGGTTTTGGCGTTGGGCCAAAAGTTACCATGCGTTGATTGGTCACCTTGGATGGTTAAGATTTTCATCTAAGATGGAAGGGTGGTCGTTGATTGTCGCGCGCCTTCGTTTTGGCATCCGTGAGGGGAAGGCCGGCATGGTATTTTTTAGGCACGGCAAGGTGGCTGGCACGACATGCCATTGGCACATGTGGCATGGTCGGCATGCCTTGGCGCGGTTTAGGCATGGCCAAAACTAGGGTTTTGTCGTTGGGCCAAAGGTTACCATGCGTTGGTTGGTGACCTTGGTCGGTTAAGATTTGCATCTAAGATGGAAGGATGGCCGTTGATTGTCGCACGCCTTCGTTTTGGAAGCCGTGAGGGGAAGGCCGGCATGGTATGGTTTAGGCACGGCAAGGTGGTTGGCACGGCATGCCATTGGCACATGTGGCATGGTCGGCATGCCTTGGCGCGGTTTTGGGGTGGCCAAAACTAGGGTTTTGGCGTTGCGTCAAAGGTTACCATGCGTTGGATGGCGACCTTGGACGGCTAAGATTTGCATCTAAGATGGAAGGGTGGTCGTTGATTTTCGCACGCCTTCGTTTTGGCAGCCGTAAAGGGAAGGCCGGCATGGTATGGTTTAGGCGCGGCAAGGTGGCTGGCACGGCATGCCATTGGCACATGTGTCATGGTCGTCATGCCTTGGCGCAGTTTAGGCGTGGCCAAAACTAGGGTTTTGGCGTTGGGACAAAGGTTACCATGCGTTGGCTGGCGAACTTGGACGGCTAAGATTTGTATCTAAGATGGAAGGGTGGACGTTGATTGTCGCACGCCTTCGTTTTGGCAGCCGTAAAGGGAAGGCCGACATGGTATGGTTTAGGTGCGGCAAGGTGGCTGGCACGGCATGCCTTGGCGCGGTTTTGGCATTGGGCCAAATGTTACCATGCGTTGGATGGCTACCTTGGACGGCTAAGATCTGCATCTCAGATGGAAGGGTGGTCGTTGATTGTTGCAACCCTTCGTTTTGGCATCCAGCGGCATGGAGCAGGGTCGGCATGGCTTTGGTATGGAATCGTGGCTGGCATGGTTTGCCATTGGCACGGTGGCGCGGCTGGCATGGTTGGCATGCCTTGGCACGGAGGTATGGCTGGCATGGCATGCCATTGGAACATGTGGTGCGGCTGGCATGGTTGGAATTCCTTGGCGCGGAGACGTGGTTGACATGGTTTGCCATTGGCACGGTGGCGCGGCTGGCATGCTTTGGCGCGTAGACATGGCTGGCATGCCTTGGCGCAGAGACGTGGCTGGCATGGTTTGCCATTGGCACGGTGGTGCGGCTGACATGGTTGACATGCCTTGGCGAGGAGATGTGGCTGGCACAGATTGCCATTGGCACGGTGGCGCGGCTAGCATGGTTGGCATGCTTTGGCGCGGAGACGTGGCTGACATGGTTGGCATGACTTGGCGCGGAGATGTGGTTGGCATGGTTTACCATTGGCACGGTGGTGTTGCTGGCATGGTTGGCATGCCTTGGCGCAGAGATGTGGATGGAACGACATGCCATTGGCACATGCGGCTGGCACGACATGCCATTGGCACATGCGGCTGGCATGGTTGGCATGCCTTGGCGCGGAGACGTGGATGGCATGGTTTGCCATTGGCACGGTGGTGTAAGAATCTAGGGTTTGGTGTACGAAGGTGATGCCGGTCAATACTAAGGGTTCTACCGTGGAACATGACACATATATATGTAAGAAAAAAAAGGTACCCTACTAATTCTTACGTAGGTGTATTGAATGATTCAATAAATTCGCTAATGGTCCTAGTGACGTCATGTCAGATGTAAGGTTTTACGATTTTAACCCTAAGCTAAAAACCACCATCAACACCAGGTTAACGACTTAAAGACTTCATTGGGATTGTGAAGCCAGACCGATACTACTTTTATCGTAGTTGTGTGATCTGATCTTGCATCTTCTATCGTATGAGTACAATCATATTGATTGGCTTGAGATTAATATCTCCGATAGGAAAGATATAAAAAGTAATCACAAACATCTTCGTCTCATTGTTTGTGATTCCGCAACATCTTGTTTCGCCACCATACGATTAAGATTGTTGTGAGATGATTGATAACTCTAGGCTGTTCTTCGGGAATATAAGACCAGATTATCAATTGGTTTCTGTTCACCTTGATTATTATCAAAAGACGGAACAATACCTTTTAGGGTTTATCCGTGGGAGACAGATTGATCCTTTGATAGACTTGTATGTGTGATACAGATTTGTTTATTGTCAAAGCCTACGATTTTGGGTCGTAGCAAATCTTAGTTGTGGGTGAGATCATCTAAGGGAATCAAATGCGAAGTATCCTGCTGGGATCAGAGGCGTAGGGAGTACAGCTGTACCTTGAATCAGTGGGAGACTGATTGGGGTTCAACTACAGTCCAGTCCAAAGTTAGGTTGGAGTAGGATAGTGTCTGTAGCGGCTTAATACAGTGCGTGTTCAATCTGGACTAGGTCCCGGGATTTTTCTACATTTGCGGTTTTCTCGTTAACAAAATTTCTGGTGTCTGTGTTATTTCTATTTCCGCATTATATTTGTTTATATAATTGAAATAATACAGGTAGTGCGTTTGAATCAATCAATTGGAAATCCGACCTTTGGTTGTTAATTGATATTTATTGATACTTGGATATTGGTTTTTGGTACCATCCAAGTTATTCCTTGTATTTGATTAGAACTCGCAGTTCTTGCTTGAGTAAATCAAATCAAGAAGAGAGATATAAACTCGTTGATATACTTTTAATTGACTGAGTCTTGTTGATTCTCTTAAAAGTATATTCGAGTTTGTCCATACAGATTGTTAAGCGAAATATTGGGTGGTGTTGTTAGACCCACGCTTTTTCAATTGGTATCAGAGCAGGCAAACACGTTTATGACCTTACAAGTCTGTGTTTATAACGATCTGACTCTATGGACAAGAGTAATGTCTCTGATAAACGCCTCGCCAGAAATAAAATTTATATCTCGTCAAATTCTATTAAAGAGAAAGGTTCTTCAATCTCGAATATAGACGAACCTTGTGTTCTGACGAGACAGACTAACATCGACATGTGTGATTCCGATTACCCTTCAAAAGAGAGCTTCTCTGGCAATGAATGGGATTCAGCTGAAGAGAGTGAATTGATTCTAAATCTTGTTAGAATTCAAGATGATAAATTTAATCGGTTGAAGCACCATGTCGATACTCTTCTTGGTGTAGTAAGTGATTGCAAATCCAAAGGTAATGCTGAAGATCAGTCTTCGTGCACGACTCTTGAGGCTAGCCTCAAAAATGATGCCCTGGAAATTGAACATCTCTTGATTAAGATCTCTATTCAAGGATGCTCAAAGCAATCCAATATGCCAAGTACTTCTGACATAACTAAAGATGGTTCATGCTCAGAAGTAAAAACGGAAGCCCCTTCTAGTAAACGGATGTGCCTGAAGTCACCATCACTCAAGAATGTTGCACATCAAATGGAGGGAAGAAATATTCTAACGATGATATTAAGACTGTACTATCTAATCATTCTGATGATCAGAAAGTATGTCTTGTCCGTGAGACAAAAAGTTCTGTTAAACGAAATGGAACCTCTAGGTTGAAGAAAAACTCCTTATTTCAACTTCAACACATCTTAGATCTAATTCTTAAAGGTGTAACTGACATTCGTCTGTCTAAACCAATTAGTTTTCGTACCTACCCTTTGTATGTTACCAGGAAAGTCAGTTCAATGAGTTCCTCGAACACTCAAGAACAAAACAAACGTCTTAATAAACATCGTCTAAAGAAAGATTGTGTCGTGGTCTCTAGAAATTATGCTGCTCCTGTTGAGAAAGGAAGTTCAGAAGAAAGAAGAAAAATTGATGAAATGAGAGATAATCTGAAAAAGATAATTGAAGGGTATAAAGAATTCGTCAACAGGTTTTCTTCCTCCTCAAACCAAAATTCTTCTGGTAAGAACTCAAACTATGTCTCGTATTTTGATGACAGTAAGTTTTATGATAATTTCTCACATAAAAAGGAGTCCCTCTCTAGATTCAGGAGGAAAAAGAAACTTGACCATAAACACAAATCTCTTGATGAGCTCGTGGCTCATACTTGTGCTAATTAATCACAAGGTTTGAAGAGATTATTCATAAAAACCCTGTTGAGTAAGATGTGTTATTAATCAGGTATACTTTTGGCATCTGCGTCTGTTGAGTTGATCTATCTTCTTATCGTCCATAGCTAAAGTATGCAGATTTGTTGTGCTTAAGGTATTGTTGTGTCTAAATTTGCTTCTGTTTTTTTCTTTCTTTAGGAAGTCCACGTTTGAGTCTTGTTTCTTGCTACAACTATGCTGAAAATTGCTTTCCTGAGTTATGGAATTTTTCGAGTCTTTTGTTGCAAAAGTCCCTTTTGGGCTTTATTTTCTCTAGGGGTCATGTTGTACTCGAACGGATACCCGTGTTTTGGGATGAGTCAACTGTTTAAGAAAACCCTAGAATCCCTTCCCTAAGAGACCCTTAAATACCAGCCTATTGAGTTACGAAAGTCACGTACGCATACTCTACGTTGGCTTCTGGGTTGTCAAGAATGTCTTTTTCTTCATCTTGCTATGGTGGTTTTGCAAGATGATTCCTTGACAAAGATTGTGTTGTTGAGTCCAAGAAGAAAAGAACCCTTGTAGATGAAGATCATCCTAATTCTTTATGTTATTTTGCCTATGTTCATGAGGATGCTGAAAAGGATGAAATGATTTCTGCTAAAGTTGTTCATGACTTTCTTAAGTACTTTGGGGAAGCAAAACAAGAGCTCATTGTTACTCTGAAAAATCTTGATGCATTTAAAACTGAGTTGGAAAAGGTTACTGCTGACCTTGGTCTCATAAAGTCTTACATCAATGTTCTTCGCAAAGAGAATCACCTCTCTAATGCTGCAATGAATGTTGTTGTTCACAAGCTCAAAGACCCGTTGTCTCATGAGGATTCTGAACCGTCCATATGATCTTAGTTCGTGTTCGGAATAGCATTGAAGTCTGTTTTCCTTTATCTTGTTTTATTTGTTGCCTAGTAAGTCTTCTTTTTGATTTAGTTGGAAGAATAACTAGGGCTTTGAATAACAATGATTGTGACTACACATAACTATTATTTTTCATCTTTTTTTTTTTGGTTTATTGGTTTAAATTCTAAAAACTTTTTGGAGGATGATGTTTTGCAGTATTAAACTTTATGATTTGTTATATTGCAATTTGTTATGGGATATTTGTTTTTACGTCCGTGAACTATGTTCATCCCATACTTTGTCAGAAGTAAATTCGTTCGTGATCGGTATTCACGAACTGGTAAAAGAATGAATGGACTTTTGACAAATACAAAAGTTAAGCCTATATTATCAAATATTTGATGGAAGATAGGTTAAAATCTTTTGTTTTCAAGGATTATGTCTATTAATATCGTTATGCAAATAGTGGTGGAAAATAGAATGAATCCTTGTGTATTCCGCAGTATTAATCATCCCTGATCCATATTTTATATATTACTGTGAGGCTCCGTAATGTATCCTATGTTGAGCACTATACAACCAAGTTGATTTTTTATCTTAGTTGGTGTTCCATGAGATATGTTATTTCGAGCATATTAAACTAAATTAATCATCTTGTTTGGTTATTTAGTTATTGCTCCGTAAGTTTTCTTATGTCGAGCAAACCAAATGACAATTAAATTGATTACTTTTGGGATTAGTTTGATTGTGTATTCCAATTAGATTAATTATGGGTTCTCTTGTAATTAATCTAGTTGAGTATTTTCGTGTCTCCATAAGTTCTCTTATGTTGAGCATAATTAATTGAATTGATCACTTTTTGTGTTTAATTTGATTGAGTTTTTGGATATAGGAAATCATTCTCATGGTTTTTTGTGTCCAATAAAAATCCTTCTTTTCTTTCGAAATTAAGGTCGCTCTTGTTCTTCTTTCGGGAATGACATCAAATGGAGGAGAGTTCTTTTGAACTTGTGCTTAATGGTCATATCTTGAGGGGTGTGCGGCTGTGGAATTTTAGAGGGGTTATCTTGTATCTTAAACTCCTTGATGAATGCATTTAACTTCTACTTTATGATTGCATCTAAATTAGTTGGTTGTATTTTTTTTCCTTTTGTAATGAAATGTCTCTCTCGAAAATTTCATTATGATCCCGTTCTTGTACCTTTGCCAATTTTATTTACAAAAAGGGGGAGAATTAATATGTAGTTCACACTACAAATACATATGGTTTTCGGATCATTGTGTAAGGAGGAGTGGTTTCCATGTGAGATGGAGTATTGACTAAGGGGGAGGGATACATATCGCCATAGTATTATTATTGATATTGTGATACAATTGGACTTTCACACTGTGTAATAATACTATGACACTGTATAACATTGATCGAGAACTATGTTTTCTCATTGTTATAGCTACGGATCTTCAACAGCGGTGATGCTAAACTTACAACCTTTGGTATCATTGGAGTACTTGGAAGTGACGAAGATTTCGAGGAATGTTGAAGATTAGACATGTGAAATATGAGCTATTGAAGTTTCTTTATCTTTTTTGTATTCCATATGTATTGATAGTTTTGTCACTAAAATTGACAAAGGGGAAGATTGTTAGAGCATTTATCGGTTGAACTCGCATGCGTTGCTATCTCAAGCATGTTTGTCAATGTTAGTGATTAAAACTATAAGTCTTGATTTCTAGTATATTATATCTAAGTCTCGGACTAGGATAGAAAGTGTATTTGAGATCAAGGACTTCATGGCGATTCATCATACAAGTATAAGAATTACTCAAGGAACCGGTGAAACTTCTCGACAAAAAGGTATGTGAAGACTTGAACTTATCTATCACTCAAAAGTCTATCTACTCTATCTCCTACTCTTTGAGACAAGAAGTAGTATGTTATGTATATAGACTTTGATTATACACATTTGGTATTTCGATCCGAGTATACCTCGCCTATCTATATCTCGAAATATGAGTTGGTAAGCTTTTCGCTTTAACCAAGTTTATCTTTACCATGTGACGAAAGTCATGATATGTTTCAATCATCTTGAAAATTGCTTTGACGAGAAATGGTGTAACAACTGTATAACGTCCTCTAAGAATGTTTCAATGATTGAAATGAGAGTTTAGATTACATAACCAATGGTGGACATAAGCATTGTTGTGGAAACACATTTATGTATAAATCCTATTCCTTGAACCAAAGTTTGCGAACTTTGTTGATCAAGAGAACTGGAAGAATGGCGTGATCCAAGTCCGCGAACTGCCGAAGTTCTCAAACCCGAGAATCTCTGCTGGAGTTGACAAACTACTTGCGTGAAACTAAGTCCGCGAACTCAGACTGCGAACCCATTCCGCGAACTGGCGAAGTTCTCATACCCGAGAATTTCTGCTGGAGTTTGTAAACTCTGCCCGGTTACTTAAGTCCGCAAACCTAGTCTGCGAACTTGAGAAGGTTATATATCTGAAGATGATTTCTGAACGTAAACTTAAAAAGACTAAGGAATGCAGTTTCCAAACCGTGGCTATAAAAGTTCATGAACTGATTCAAGTGAATCAAATCATCTTTGCTTCAATTGTGTGTTGTGTACTATATGAGATTTCCTTGTAATTGAACAACTCTCTAACTAGTTCATTTGAAGTCATTTGAACTAGTTATGGTGAAGAAGAACATGGTTGATATGGAATGCGCATATGGCTAACCATTTGGTTAACTATTGTTGAACCAACAAGTGCATACGTTTGGGTACGGTTAACAAACCTAGAAGCGTGCATTTTCAAGTGTGTGTAACAAGCTAAGTTTTCGATCTAACGGTTGAGAAATATTAGCTTGATTCTAAATCAGGTTTTCATGTAATGGTGGATATTTATTGCTTTGTTACCAAGGTAACTTAATTGCAAACCCTGATTTGAAAGACTATTTAAGGGGAACTCTAGTATCTGTGCAAAACTAATCCCCGCACCTTACTTGTGATACTAGTTTGCGTGTTAGAGTCGGTTCTCCTTTAACCTTTGGTTTTCTTCTTCTAAAACCAGGTTAACAACTTAAAGACTTCATTGGTATTGTGAAGCCAAACCGATACTACTTTTATCGTAGTTGTGTGATCTGATCTTGCATCTTCTATCGTACGAGTACAATCAGATTGACTGGATTGAGATTAATATCTTCGATAGGCAAGATATAAAAAGTAATCACAAACATCTTCGTCTCTTTGTTTGTGATTCTGCAACATCTTGTTTCGCTACCATACGATTAAGATTGTTGTGAGGTGATTGATAACTCTAGGATGTTCTTAGGGAATATAAGACCGGGTTATCAATTGGTTCATGTTCACCTTGATTATTATCAAAAAACGGAACGAAACCTTTTAGGGTTTATCTGTGGGAGACAGATTGATCCTTTGATAGACTTGTCTGTGTGAGACAGATTTGTTTATTGTCAAAGCCTGCGATTTTGGGTCGTAGCAACTCTTAGTTGTGGGTGAGATCAGCTAAGGGAATCAAGTACGTAGTATCCCGCTGGGATCAGAGGCGTAGGGAGTACAACTGTACCTTGGATCAGCGGGAGACTGATTGGGGTTCAACTACAGTCCAGTCCGAAGTTAGCTTGGAGTAGGCTAGTGTCTGTAGCGGCTTAATACAGTGTGTGTTCAATCTGGACTAGGTCCCGGGGTTTTTCTGCATTTTCGGTTTCCTCGTTAACAAAATTTCGGGTGTCTGTGTTATTTCTATTTCCGCATTATATTTGTTTATATAATTGAAATAATACAGGTTGTGCGTTTGAATCAATCAATTGTAAATACGACCTTTTGTTGTTGATTGATATTGATTGATCCTTGGATATTGGTCTTTGGTACCATCCAAGTTATTCCTTGTATTTGATTATAACTCGCAGTTCTTGCTTGAGTAAATCAAATCAAGAAGAGAGATATAAACTCGTTGATATACTTTTAATTGATTGAGTCTTGTTGATTCTCTTAAAAGTATATTCGAGTTTGTCCATACAGATTGCTAAGAGAAATATTGGGTGGTGTTGTTAGACCCACGCTTTTTGAATACTATCCTTGATCACTAACTACAAATAGAAGTTCCATATAACCACACAAACTATCCCTTAGAAATTGTGGGTGTATTACATAAGGTTATTTTCCATATATATGTTTTTTACGAACAAGACAGAGATTTCAAAAGACTTTACTTGGGAATTGTAAAGCACATGGAAGTTATCCTCTTCGAAATTTACGGAACCTGTTTCTAGGTGTTTTTCATAAAGCCTGTATTTGATATATAAAATATCTCTAGATAATTTCTAGTTGATCTTGTGAGGAAGAATCAACTAGGTTACGGAATGGTAAACCCTAATTGTTGGGGAGCATCTTCTAACGAGAATCAACATTCTGCTAGAAGATTTTCAAGAGTATCTTCTAAAGAGAATCAGTATTCTGCTAGAAGATTTATAAGAGCGATTCCTAAAGAGAATTGGTGTTCTTCTAGGAGATCTACAAGTGCAAGAATACAAACGAAGTAGGTATTACATCTTATCCGAGATCTGATATTAGTAATTGGTGTAACAACTTAAATCGATATGTGTTTAATCTGGACTAGGTCTCAAGGTTTTTCTACAAGATTGTAGTGTACCTCGTTAAAAAATAATCTTTGGTGTCTGTGTTATTTCTTTTCCGCATTAAATTATTTTATCTTTATAATTGACATGTTGTACGTATTTAAACCTAGATAATATTAAATCAACTGTAAAGAACCTACAAGACTCGTTCTTGTTGAACTCGTATCTTGAAATATAAATTACAAGACTTGTTCTTGTTGGATTAAAATTTTTGAACACTTCGGGTATATACTAGGTTTACCTTGTTAAAACAATCTTAAATATAACTTTGTAACCGAACGTATAGATTGTACAATGATTTTCCATATAGGTTCCCGAACGAAATAGTAAGTAGTGTACTAGTTACCCATTCCTTTTCAATTGTGATCATAGAAGGCAAACACCGTAAATACCTAATAAATCTGTGTCTGTAGCGATCTGAACCTGTAGACATTAATCTGAGCTTGACGGCACTAATTAGTTATGGTGGAAATTTTTTTGCGCTCCTTCTTATAAGACCGTGAATATCAGACATAAATACTTTTTATAAAGGGGTATGTTCCTCCGATAGTTCGTGAAGGTGAGAATATTGTTTCTAAGGATAAATCTACATATAGTTGTTTGAGAGTGAAAACGTTTCTGCCGATTTCAGGTGTGTGGGTGAGAAACGAGTCTAAACCCTAAACAATGTACTGCAAGGGAGTACTTTAGATTCAAGAGATCAATCTGTACAAATACGGCCTAAACCAAGAAATGGACGTTCTAGACTTGCTTCGGTCACAAAGAGGAGGAGAAGGGTTGGTTTTGGGAGGAAAGCGAAGAGAGTGTTGAGACCAGAATAGTTGATCCTGTAAGAACAATTGTTTTGTGACTTGCATCAGAAGTGGGAAGCTAACAGATAGGAAATCTAGCAAACATTTTCTAAGTGTTGTATGCTCCTAACCAGAATTTGTTGTTCGGTGGAAATAGGTAAAACCTATTTATACAAGTCGAAGTGAAACGTACTCTGGTCTCGTAAGAAATGGAAAACGGATGAGTAAATGGGAGGAGGTGGTAACCGGTAATGCCTAGAATTGATGTTCCATAAAAGAAATCATTTTACCATTACTTCCTGTATTTACTAACCGCCTCATCCTTATGACATTGTCTTGTAAAGGGCGTAGTGCACGCCGCACGCTGTAAACCGCCAAACTAATACCTAATGAGCATCCCCCAGTTTGTGACATGTGTTGATGTCTCGAGTGTTTTCGTGGAAAACATGTAGCATGTTGATGTTGTTTGGAAAGTTGAGCTTGGGAGACTTGCCGGCTCGGTGGTGACCTTTGACGGTCGAGATTTTGCATCTTGACAGGAAGGGTAGCCGTTGATTATTGCAACCCTTCATTTGGTAGCCAGTGGCATGAAAGCATGGCCGGCATGGCTTTAATATGGCCTAGTTTAGGCGTGTCCAAAATCTAGGGTTTTGGCATTGTTTGGGCGCGACCAAAACTAGGGCTTGGCATCGAGCCAAAAGGTTGCCCTGCGTTAGCTGGTAACCTTGGATTGCTAAGATCTGCGTCTTAGATGGAAATGTGGTCGTCGATTACTGCAAGCATTCGTTTTGGAAGCCGTGAAAGGAAGGCCGACATGGTATGGTTTAGGCGCAGCAAGGTAGCTGGCACGGCATGCCATTGGCACATGTGGCATGGTCGGCATGCCTTGGCGCGGTTTAGGAGTGGCCAAAAATAGGGTTTTGGCGTTTGTCCAAAGGTTACCATGCGTTGTTTGGTGACCTTGGACGACTAAGTTTGCATCTAAGATGGAAGGGTGGCCGTTGATTGTCGCACGCCTTCGTTTTGTCAGCCGTGAGGGGAAGGCCGTCATGGTATGGTTTAGGCGTGACAAGGTGGCTGGCACGGCATGCCATTGGCACATGTGGCATGGTCAGCATGCCTTGGCGCGGTTTAGGTGTGGCCAAAACTAGGGTTTTGGCGTTGGGCCAAAGGTTAACATGCGTTGGTTGGTGACCTTGGACGGTTAATATTTGCATCGAAGATGGAAGGATGGCCATTGATTGTCGCACGCCTTCGTTTTGGCATCCGTGAGGGGAAGGCCCGCATGGTATGGTTTAGGCGCGACAAGGTGGCTGGCACGGCAATGCCATTAGCACATGTTGCATGGTCGGCATGCCTTGGCGCGGTTTAGGCGTGGCCAAAACTAGGGTTTTGGCGTTGGGCCAAAGGTTACCATGCGTTGGTTGGTGACCTTGGACGGATAAGATTTTCATCTAAGATGGAAGGGTGGTTGTTGATTGTCGCACGCCTTCGTTTTGGCAGCCGTGAGGGGAAATCTGGCATGGTATGGTTTTGGCGCGACAAGGTGGCTGGCACGGCATGCCATTGGCACATGTGGCATGGTCGGCATGCCTTGGCGCGGTTTAGGCGTGGCAAAAACTAAGGTTTTGGCGTTTGGCCAAAGGTTACCATGCGTTGGTTGGTGACCTTGGACGGCTAAGATTTTCATCTAAGATGGAAGGGTGGTCGTTGATTGTCGCATGCCTAAGTTTTGGCAGCCGTGAGGGGAAGGCCGACATGGTATGGTTTAGGCGCGGCAAGGTGGCTGGCACGGCATGCCATTGGAACATGTGGCATGGTCGGGATGCCTTGGCGCGGTTTTGGGGTGGTAAAAACTAGGGTTTTGGCGTTGGGTCAAAGGTTACCATGCGTTGGATGGCGACCTTGGACGGCTAAGATTTGCATCTAAGATGGAAGGGTGGTCGTTGATTTTCGCACGCCTTCGTTTTGGCAGCCGTAAAGGGAAGGCCGGCATGGTATGGTTTAGGCGCGGCAAGGTGGCTGGCACGACATGCCATTGGCACATGTGTCATGGTCGTCATGCCTTGGCGCGGTTTAGGGGTGGCCAAAACTAGGGTTTTGGCGTTGGGCCAAAGGTTACCATGCGTTGGATGGTGACCTTGGACGGCTAAGATCTGCATCTCAGATGGAAGGGTGGTCGTTCATTGTTGCAACCTTTCGCTTTGGCATCCAGTGGCATGTAGCGGGTCTGTCATGGCTTTGGCATGGAATCTTGGCTGACATGGTTGGCATGCCTTGGCGCGGAGGTGTGTCTGGCACGGCATGCCATTGGCATATGTGGTGCGGCTGGCATGGTTGGTATGCCTTGGCGCGGAGACGTGGATGGCATGGTTTGCCATTGGCACGGTGGCGCGGCTGGCATGGTTGGCATGCTTTGGCTCGAAGACGTGGCTGGAATGGTTTGCCATTGGCACGGTGGTGCGTATGGCATGGTTGGCATGCCTTGGTGCGGAGACGTGGCTGGCATGGTTTGCCATTAGCACGGTGGTGCGGCTGGCATGGTTGACATGCCTTGGCACGGAGGTGTGGCCGGCACGGCTGGCATGGTTGGCATGCTTTGGCGCAGAGACGTGGCTGGCATAGTTTTCCATTGGCACGGTGGTGCGGCTGGCATGGTTGGAATGCCTTGGCGCGGAGAATTGGCTGGCACGGCATGCCATTGGCACATGCGGATGGCATGGTTGGCATGCCTTGGCGCGGAGACGTGGTTGGCACGGTGGTGCGGATGGCATTGTTGGCATGCCTTGGCGCGGAGATGTGGCTGGCACGGCATGCCATTGGCACACGGCTGGCATGGTTGGCATGCCTTGGCACGGAGACGTAGCTGGCATGGTTTGCCATTGGCATGGTGGTGTAAGAACTTAGGGTTTGGTATACGAAGGTGATGTCGGTCAATACTAAGGGTTTTACCGAGGAACATGACACATATATATGTAAAAAAAAAAAGTACCCTGGTAATTCTTACGTAGGCGTGTTGAATGATTCAATAAATGCGCTAGTGGTCCTAGTGACGTCATGTCAGATGTAAGGTTTTACGATTTTAACCCTAAGCCAAAAACCACCATCAACATTAAGTCCCCTGCTTAGCTCGGAACAGGAGCATTGTTGCGAGGTAAGCATAAGATGGTGACAGGCGAGGTCAAAATCGAAATGACAAGTCGTGAAAAGATGGTCAAGAATACCCGACTAACCTTTTTCGAGAAGTAAGGAGAGTTCGTGATTCTCGTGTTGGCGGCCTTGCATAGATTCTACTTGTGATGTTGCTGGATAGACCGTGAAGTGGTGAGATGTAGATTGTCGGCTTGGAATGGGAGCCGTAGGCGTTGGTCGGCTTGAAATGGAGGAAACTGGCTTCGGTCAGTGGAATGGTGGAAACTGTCTTCGGTCCGCAGAATGGTGTAAACTGGTTTCAGAACTTCGGCTACCAAACGATGGTAATGACGCTGGAGCTTCGGTTATCAAATGGTAGTGATGGTGCCTGACAACTTTGTCGAAATCAGGGTTTGGGATGCTGAAACCCTAATTAGCGCTCCTTACTAAAATCGTTGTAGAATTCTCGTGATTCCAAGTGTCAATCAATTTATATCAACAACTAAAGGTTGGATTATCTAATTGATTGAACTACGCACAACCTGTGATATTTCAATTATATAAAAATAATGCGGAAAAGAAATAACACAGACACCAGAAATTTTGTTAACGAGGAAACTGCAAATGCGGAAAAACCTCGGGACCTAGTCCAGATTTGAACACCACACTATATTAAGCCGCTATAGACTCTAGCCTACTACTAATTAACTTCGGACTGGAATGTAGTTGATCATTAACCAATCTCACACTGATTAAGGTACAATCGGCGGTCCATACGCTTCTTGAACCATGCCGGATTCTGTGCACTTGATTCTTTTAGGTGATCTCACCCACAACTAAGAGTTGCTACGACCCAAATTCGAACACTTGATAAACAAATCTATCTCACACAGAAAAGTCTATTGAATAGATAAATCTGTCTCCCACGAAACTACCTACGAGTTTTGTTCCGTCTTTTGATAAATCAAGGTGAACGGGAACCAATTGATATACCAATCTTATATTCCAGAAGAACATCCTAGTAATATCAATGACCTCACAATAATCTTAATCATATGAAAGCGAAACAAGATATTGTTGAATCACAAACAATGAGATGAAGATGTTTGTGGCTACTTTTTATCTTACCTATCGGAGATTAAATCTTGAGCAAATGTTAGAGAAGATAGTACTCAACACGATAGAACAAAGTAAGACCAGAACACACAACCACAGAGAAAATAATTGGGTTTGGCTTCAGAATCCCAATGAAGTATTTAAGTCGTTAACCTATAATGGTTTTAGGAAAAATCTAGGTTAAAGGAGAATCGACTCTTGTCGCAACTAGTATCGCACATGAGGTGTGGGTATTAGGTTTCCCAGTTGCTAGAGTTCTCCCTTATATAGTCTTCAAATCAGGGTTTGCAATCAATGTTACCTTGGTAAGAAAGCATTCAATATTGACCGTTAGATGAAAACCTGATTAGAGGTAAGATAATATTTTTCAACCGTTAGATCGAACTTAGCTTGTTATACACAAATGAAATGTGACTTCATTTAGGTATGAGTAACCGTACCCAAACGTGTGCACATAGTTGGCTCAACAAAAGTAGACCGAAGTTAGACATATGAACACTTTGATATCAACCTTGTTCATCTTAACCACAACTAGTTCAAATGACACGAATGAAACTAGTTATCGAGTTGTTCAATTGTTTATATTCTGATAAAAGTATACAAGACACAATTGAAGCAAAATCGATTTTGATTCACTCGAATCAATTCATGAACATTAGAGCCACGGTTTGCAAAAGATTGCATTCCTTAATATATAAATGTATCAGTTCATGAACAAAGTGATTTTAGAACTTAACCCACTCAAGTATGCAAACGGGTACGCATACTTAGAGTTCCAGACTTGGTATGGGTTCGCCAGTATGCGAACGTAGGAAATACCATATGGTCCTAAGAACAATATATTAGATAGAGTCTAGTCCAGTCGACTGAGTCAACTGTCTGTTTGGTCCTTTTTGGTAAAATATATTATAGTTTTGTCCTAAAAATTATGATTTGGTCCTAGGGTGACGTCATGGATAATGTAATTTTCAAATGGTAGTGGCAGAAATACCCTTTTAATGGGTACCATATATATACTCATTATTAGGAGAGAAGAAAATAATTTGCAGATTTATTTTCTCTCACCTCTTTTTTTTTCTTTTTAGATCTACTTCTTCTTCTTCTTCTTTTTTCTTTTTTCTTATGCTACTGATTACGATGGTGTGTAAGATAAAGATGATGATGAAACGATGAAGATTTGTATTTTTTTTTCTTTGTGTTTGTTGTTCTTTGTTGTTGAAGATGGTGGAGATGATGAAGACGATTTCTTAATGAATTTTTCTTGATTTTTTTGTCTCTGCTGCTGCTGATGATGATGAAGAAGATGAAGATGACGATGATGAAGACGACGATGATTTTTCGTTTTTTCGTCATTTTTTCCCGTTGCTTCTTTTGAAGATGATGAAAAAGATGAAGATCTGTTATTGTTGCTGATGTCAAAGAAGATGAAGATTGAAACGAAGATAATAAAAAAGATTTTCGATGTTGCTGCTGCTGTTGAATGACGAAGAATTTATTTCTGCTGCTGTTGAAGACGACGAAGATGATGATGCTGCAGTTCATTCCATAAATGAAGTCTGTTTTTTTTAGGTTTTTATATGGAGTTCATTTCTGGAATGAACTCTGTTTCTTTTAGGTTTTTATATGGAGTTCATTTCTGGAATGAACTCTGTTTTTTTAGGTTTTTATATGGAGTTCATTTATGGAATGAAGTCTGTATTTTTAGGTTTTTATATGGAGTTCATTTCTGGAATGAAGTCTGTATGTTTAGGTTTTTATATGGAGTTCATTTCTGGAATGAAGTCTGATTTGTATAGGTTTTTATACGGAGTTCATTTCTGGAATGAAGTCTGATTTGTATAGGTTTTATACGGAGTTCATTTCTGGAATGAAGTCTGATTCGTATAGGTTTTTTATGGAGTTCATTTCTGGAATGAAGTCTATTTTTTAGGTTTTTATATGGAGTTCATTTCTGAAATGAAGTCTGATTTGTATAGGTTTTTATTAGGAGTTCATTTCTAGAATGAAGTCTGTTTTATAGTATATAATGAAGTGTACAGTTTTCATCAGGCAGAATGAACTGCTACAAAAAGATAAGTTGAAATTAACACGGAAGAGTACTTTGGTTAATTTAATATTTTTAAATAATTATGGACCAAACAGTAAAGGCGTTTTCCCAAAGGACCAAACAGACATGGGCCCACCTAAAAAAGGACCAAACGATATTTTTCCCTATGCGAACGGGTACGCATATTGTCACGTGACCAAACTCAGTTGAATTCCCGGACTTGAACTTCTCATCCGGTACGCATACGGGTATGCATACTAAGTTCTCAGGCTTCAACTTCCAAACCAGTACGCACACGGGTATGCATACTATGGTTCCCGGACTTTGAATAACTTGCAACAATTAGCATACAAGTACCATATTATGTTATTTTCAATCAATGGTTAATCGTTCTAAACTCCATCTTAATCATTGAAACATACTTGGAAGACGGGAATAGATGTCTCACACAAACTATTAGCTTCAAAGCAATTTTCAAGTAATCAATAGACCAATACGAAACATTCCGAGTCTATATAAAATGACCGTCTCACACAAATCATGTAACATGTTACCAGGCGATTTTCACATGATCATCTTTTGACTTTCGTCTAGAATAAAGATGAACTTGGTTAAAGCGAAAGCTTACCAACACATATTCCGAGAAATACTTAAACCAATTAAACTCAACTCGAAATATCAAATGTGTATAATATAAAGTACATATATCTATACGAGTTTTGTCTCAATAGGATATAATATAAATAGACTTCTGAGTGATAGATGAATTCAAGTCTCCACATACTTTTTGTTGATGAAGTTCCACAAGCTCCCCTTAGTAGTCTCCATAAATACTATGCCAGAAACTAAGGATGATACTCCACGACAATTCAGAAAAATCTTGAGAAACACGAAAAAGAGATTTTACTAAAGATACAACATCTCTTGATCATAAGCCTTGGACCTGTGTTGATTATATTTTCCAATGCTTCAACTATTGTGAGATCGGGAATTTATCTTCTGTATGCCCTAGCAGGGACCGTAGACAACCAGCATACACTAAAACTTTCCAAAATATTGATGATATGCCTGACAGTTATTATTATCCAGAGTATACAAGTGAGCTTGCATTAGCTTCTGGAAGATGCCTTTCGGACACAGATTCTGACTCTGACGAAGAAGTGTTCCATGAAGATACAACTTCTAATAAACTTCTTAAGGAATGTCATCAAAAACTTTCTAAAACTGAAATCTCTTTATTCGGCTAGAAAATTCAATATGACAGACATCGTAGTGAGAATAAAGACTTGCAAAACCAACTTGATTCTATTGGTGCAAGGGATTATCTTAAAACAAATACTAGGTCTTAAAGAAGAAATCTCTAAAGGTCGTGAATGAAAAAAGGTACTTCAAGAAAAACTAGATAATTGAAGAACATTGAGATGAACTTGTATCTAATTCAGAACAAGAATCTCTCAAAGTTGAATTTGAATCATCCAAGAATGATCTAGTTATTGAAATTTTGTTGGTGTACTTGGTACGCTAGTTAGAAATTCGTGATATGGAAAACGTACGGAACGACATACATACGACTATTATTCAGATTCTTAAAATCAAATTCGGCCAATAATCCGGTCAACAGTTCGCGATACGGTGGTAATTCAGAATGCATACGTGTTAGAGAACTTCTTGGTCGAACTCTCAATCGGTGCTATATCAAGCTTGTTTGTCTAGTTTAGTTTCCAAATCTATAAGTCTTGATTTGTAGTCTACTTATAGCTATGCCTCGGATTAGGATAAAATGTGTAGTTGAGCTTTTGACTTCACGGAGTTCATAGATTAAAGACGAAGAACTACTAAAGGGAGCTTGTGGAACTTCATCAACAAAAGGTACGTGGAGACTTGAACTCATCTATCACTCAGAAGTCTATTTCTATTCTATCACCCATTGAGACAAAAGTCGTATAGCTATATAGACTTTATATCATACACATTTAATATTTCGAGCTGAGTTTAACTCGCTTACATATTTCTCGAAATATGTGTTGGTAAGCTTTCGCTTTAACAAAGTTCATCTTTATTCTTGACGAAAGTCAAAAGATGATCATGTGAAAATCGCCTGGTAACATCTTACATGATTTGTGTGAGACAGTCATTTGATGTAGATTCGGAGTGTTTCGTATTGATATATTGATCACTTGAAAATTGCTTTGAAGCTAATAGTTTGTATGAGACAGCTATTCCCGTCTTTCAAGAATGTTTCAATGATTAACATGGAGTTTAGAACGATTAACAATTGATTGGATATAGCACAATATGCGTACTTGTATTCTAACTGTTGCAAGTTATTCCAAGTCCGGGAACCATAGTATGCATACCCGTATGCGTATTGGTTTGATAGTTGAAGTCCGGGAACTTAATTAGTATGCATACTCGTATGCGTACCGGCTTAAAAGCTCAAGTCCGGGAATTCAACTGAGTTTGGTCATGTACGACAGTATGCGTACCCGTTCGCATACTTGAGTAGGTTATGTTCTAAAATCGGTTTATTCATGAAATAATATATTTATATAATAAGGAATGCAATATTTTGCAAACCATGGTTATAATGTTCATGAATTGATTCGACAGATTCAAAATCGATTTTGCTTCAATTGTGTCTTGTATACTTAATGAGAATATAAACAATTGAACAACTCTAGAACTAGTTTTAGTTGAGTCATTTGAACTAGTTATGATTAAGATGAACAAGGTTTATATGAAAGTATTCATATGGATAACTTCGGTTAACTATTGTTGAGCCAACCATGTGTACCAGATTAGGTACAGTTACTCATACCTAAATGAAGTCACATTTCATTTGTGTATAACAAGCTAAGTTCGATCTAACGGTTGAAAGACATTAGCTTGATTCTAATCAGGTTTTCATCTAACGGTGAATATTGAATGCTTTGTTACCAAGGTAGCATTGATTGCAAACCCTGATTTGAAGATTATATAAGGGAGAACTCTAGCAATTGGGAAATCTAATCCCCATACCTCTTGTGTGATACTATTTGTGACTAGAGTCGATTCTCCTTTAACCTAGGTTTCTCCTAAAACCATTATAGGTTAACGACTTAAAGACTTCATTGGGATTCTGAATCCAGACCCAACTATTTTCTATATAGTTGTGTGTTATGATCTTACTTTGTTCTATCGTATTGAGTACTATCTTCTCTAAGATTTTCTCGAGATTTAATCTCCGATAGGTAAGATAAAAATTAGTCACAAACATCTTCGTCTCATCGTTTGTGATTCCAAAATATCTTATTTTGCTATCATACGATTAATATTATTGTGAGGTAATTGATATTACTAGGATTTTCTTCGGGAGTATGAGTCTAGTGTTTCAATTTGTTCCCGTTCACCTTGATTTATCGAAAAACGGAACAAAAACTCGTAGGTATTTCTGTGGGAGAGAGATTTATCTATTCAATAGACTTTTATGTGTGAGACAGATGTGTTTATCAAGTCTTGACTTTGGGTCGTAGCAACTTTTAGCCGTGGGTGATATCAGCTAAGGGAATCAAGTGCGCAGAATCCGACGTGACTGTACCTTAATCAATGTGATATTGGTTAGAGCTCAACTACATTCCAGTCCGAAGTTAACTTGTAGTAGGCTAGAGTCTGTAGCAGCTTAATACAGTGTGGTGTTCAAATATGGACTAGGTCCCGGGGTTTTTCTGCATTTGTGATTTCCTCGTTAAAAAAAATTTCGGTGTCTGTGTTATTTCTTTTCCGCATTATATTTTTATATAATTGAAATATCAAAGGTTGTGCGTAGTTCAATCAATTGGTAAATCCAACCTTTGGTTGTTGATTGAAATTGATTGACGCTTGGATATTGGTCTTTGTTATCATCCAAGTTATTTCTCATATTAATCGTGCTCACAGATTTCTATCTGTTCGATTGCAGATAGATTTGAGGAATTGAGATATAACTCTTGGATGTATTTTCCTTGATTGAGTCTAACTGTCTAGTTGATTCTCTTGGAAATATATTGGAGTTAGTCCATATAGAATGCCTAAACGAAACATTGGGTGTGGTTTTTAGACCCCTGCTTTTTCAATACGTACGTGTATGATGCGTTTTTGGGATATAATTTCGGTACACAAAATTCAACATATGTCAAATTATATATAAAGAATTTATATTGTTGGGCCACTTGATAAAAATGATTAAAATGAATATATAAGTATTATATGAAGTTACAACAACAACGATCTTGTGGCCAAATTGTTAGAGTCTATCCTAGTACGCTAGAGGTCTAGAGTTCGACCCACTTCTGCAACAAATTTTTAGACGACTTTTAAAAAAAAAAAAAAAAGGTCAATCAGAACTGAATAAATGTAACTACAGGATATGGTGAGCACATAAATTCGAATATCTAAAAGAAATCTGAATATTTCGGTTTCGAGATCTCGCCTTGAGGATCAAAGAAAATTCTTGAACATTAAGTAATAAGAGTTTATGACACGTTCAAATCACTATGTTGACATTGCACGAGTATTCCAAGTTAAATCCATGTATATCTTGGTGTTTTTCAAACCCTAAGATCACCAAACATATCGAACATGTAAAAATAGATTAAACTCTAAACATGATCGGTCAGGGATCGGGCCTACATTGGGATCGGTCATGTGTTCTCTTTTTAATACAAACATAAATTTGTGAGTCTACTTGATATTCCTTCATATGTAATCCCAAGGTTTGAATCATTCTGGAAGTTCAATTCACTAAATAGTAACAAGTTACCACTTAGTGTAACATCGACTTACAAAGCCTATAGATAAACTGTACTTTGTAACTCCATATACTCAAGTTGTATTAAACAAATACTATATATTTCCTTACTTTTATCATAGTAGAATAACCAAATCACCGATACTAGAGACAAGTAAACAAACTATATTTCGTATATTATGTTTTCAATACATGAAAGAACAAATATAAAAGTGGAACAAGTCAAGTATGTTATTGTTGTTACTAACCTCAGTCGAACTGAAGGATGATGTGTTCGTTGATGCCGACATGTCTTCAGGTTCTTCATAAGTAACAAGAGTGAATCTCAACATTTATATGTTCCTAGTCTGACCTTACAAAGTTGACTCTGGTAATCAAATCACAGCTTCGAGTTTTGGAACTAAAATATGGCAACTAAACTTGACATACCAAACTTGGTAAGTTCAACCGAGCAACGCCAACAAAGTCAGACTCAAGAAAAAAATTTCAAGTCCTAATTATGAATAATCTATTTTCAATAAATATATGTCCAAATTACGGAGTTGTTTGTCTATCATCTTCATTCACAAATTCAAAGACAAAAACATTGTAACCATGGATTTTCATATTTTCAAGCCCCATGTTTTTGTGAGCGAATCCTTCACCATTGTTTATGGTAATATACGACCTACGAAAGTTACCAACAATGTATTTTCGCACTTGGATATTTTGCTTCGAATTTATGAGAGTGTTAATCACATTCTCCCCATTAACAGTTGATGGAGTTTTGTAAAATAAAATAACTGATTTTGAAACTTGTTTGGATACAAACATGAGTAACGACCATGACCTTGAACCCCTAGGACCAAATGAAAACCTTTGGTTGGAATGATTGATATCATTAGAATTATCCAAAATAAATACGATTCATTCATGGTAGACGAACCATTAGTTTTAGCCCATGTTGACTGGAAGTTCATTGGTTGTTTCCGTTATTCGACTCCAAAACCTGAGAAGGAGGTGTTAGAATATATGTGCGCTTTGTTTTATATAATGCATACATTAGATTATCGTCATCATAGGATCTTCTTCTTATTCACGGTTGAATATTTTTTTTTCGCTCGAAAACTCTAGTCTTCGTATTTCCAAAATTTTCACTCTTAAAAGGAAAAGATTGATTTAGGGAGAACCTCCATCAGTGGGGTACACTATTGAGCAGGGTTCTTATGGAGGAGGTTTGCTTATAATGATAGACTTATCACAAATGATTTGAAATATACTAGCGGATCAAATCTATAAATGTGCATATCGTGAACATAGATCACTGACTTCAAAATTTTGTGGTACCATCTGAGATACTGAACTTTTTTTTCTCGTTTTTTCTGTCTTTTTTATGAAAGATTTTTATATGTGAACCCTTTTTTCTGTGGGAAAAGGAAAGTTATCTTTGTTCCTCTCCATAAAATTAGGGCTCTAATTGATGAACCGTGAATACGGGATATCACGCTCTTCATCCGTCATTGCCTTAGACATTACCGATTTATTGTCAAGCTCAATAATAATAGGTAGGTAACTATGATTGATCGCAAACTGCATTAAATCTTAAATTCCATGTGTAACCGTTTGACTGGAAGTAGTTGGTATTATATCATTATGAAATCCATTTATGTATAATGCATTGATATACTTAGTAGTCCTAACATAGCTTGAAATATATTTCATTTTGAAAGTAAACAAATATGAATTAAGGATGTTAGTCGAAGGAGACACATTATCATAATTAAATTGATATATTATTGCACCTAAAAATACATCAATGTATCATAGACATCTTATTAGAGTGTTTTCATAAAATTTAAGATTTTATTTTGTAACACATGTATAACTGCATATATTATGCCAATGTAATCTAATACTAAAAAAAAAGGTATGGAATCACACATAATAGGCAAGGTCTCGTATAAATTTGATATTCTCTCGTTTTCAATGATGTGATGTTTATGTGAATTCCCTTCTAAGTTATAATCCTAACCCTAATTTTAAGAGACAATGGATGAGGAGAATTGTTCAAACTTGAAGAAGCTAACTGCAGTGCGAGTTGTCGTTCAGGTATGAATATGAAAGTGATTTTCTTTATATTTACAAGATTCTTTTTAATTTTAGTTAATTTACTTTCATAGTTTGCTAATTTTTGGATATATATTATACATTTTTATTCTTAATTATAAATTGGGTTGGTTTGTGTATTTTGGTTATTTAATTAGATTTTTTACTCCCTCTGTGAGTGATGGAGCAGTAGGAGTTGTTGATATTTGGAGGTCGTGTCATTTTTTTCACATTAGACAATCTTTCACATTTTTTTTTGAAGAAATATTATTGAAAATATGGGGGTCTAACAACCACACCCAACAATTCGTTCGGAAATATGAGAGAACTTACTCCAATACACTTTCTAGAGAGAATCAACTAGACAGTCAGACTCAATCTAGAATAAAGTATATCAAAGAGTTTAATATCTCTAATTCTTAATTCAATCCGCAATCAACAAATAGAAATCTGCGAGCATGATTGAATATAAGAGGAGTTACTTGAACGGTACCAAAGACCAATATTCAAGTGTCAATCAATATAAATCAACAACCCAAGGTTGGATATTCTAATTGATTGATCACGCACAACCTGTGATATTTCAATTGTATAAAAAAATATAATACGGAAAAGAAATAAAGCAGACACCGGAATTTTGTTAATAAGGAAACCGCAAATGCAGAAAAACCACGGGACCTAGTCAAGATTGAACACCACATTGTATTAAGCCACTACAGACACTAGCCTACTACCAATTAACTTCGGACTGGACTTTAGTTGAACCCTGATCAATCTCACACTGATTCAAGGTACAGTTGCGCTCCTTACGTCTCTGATCCCAGCAGGATACTATGCACTTGATTTCCTTAGCTGATCTCACCCACAACTAAGAGTTGCTACGACCTAAAGTCGGAGACTTGATAGATAAATCTGTCTCACACAGAAAAGTCTATAAAATTGAATAAATCTGTCTCCCACATAAATACCCAAGAGTTTTTGTTCTGTCTTTTGATAAATCAAGGTGAACATGAACGAATTGATAAACCGGACTTATATTCCCGAAGAACAACCTAGTATTATCAATCACTTCACAATAAACTTAATCGACTAGCGAAACAAGTTATTGTGGAATCACAAACGATGAGACGAAGATTGTTTGTGATTGTGATTACTTTTCTATCTTGCCTATCGGAGATATAAAATCTCGAGCCAATTATTTCAATTGCACTCAACACGATAGAAACAGCAAGAACAGATCACACAACTACAAAGATAATAGTTGGGTCTGGCTTCACAATACCAATGAAGTCTTCAAGTCTTTAACCTACAGGGTCTCGAGAAGAAACCTAAGGTTAAAGGAGAATCGACTCTAGTTATGCAACTAGTAACACACAAGTGGTATGGGGATTAGGTTTCCCAGTTGCTATAGTTCTCCTATATATAGTTTTCAAATCAGGGTTTGCAATCCAAGTTACCTTGGTACAAAGCATTCAATATTCACTGTTAGATGAAAAACCTGATTCAACTAAGCTAATATCTTTCAACCGTTAGATCGAATTTAGCTTGTTACACACAAATGAAATGTACCCTCATTTAGGTTTATGTAACCGTACCTAAACCTGTACACTAGGTTGGTTCAAAAATAGTTAACCGAGGTTAGCCATATGATTACTCTCATATCAACCTTATTCATCTTAACCATAACTAGTTCAAATGACTCAAATGAAACTAGTTAAAGAGTTGTTCAATTGTTTAGAAAACACAATTGAAACCAAATCGGTTTGATTCACTTGAATAAATCATGGACATTATACCCACGGTTTGCAAAGATTGCATTCCTTATGATTTAAATTTTTAAGTCCATGAACTAAACGATTTAACAAAGTAACCAGCTTAAGTATGCGTACTTAAGCAACCGGTTTTTTGAGTTTGTTAAGTTTCCAAACTCAGCAGAAATTTCGGTTCGAAAAATTCCGCCAGTATGCGTATGGGTACGCATACTTAAGGTGACTAGTTTAGGAGTTTGTAATTCCCAAATTCAACAGATATTTTCGGTTCGAAAACTTCCGCCAGTATGCGTACGGTTACGCATACCTAACCTGTATCCTTCACCAATTTCGTATACACACATATGCATACTCTTGGCTTCCGGTTTATGGATTCATACACTAATGTGCGAACACACTGTATATGCTTATATCTAAATATGGTTACATCATAAACTCTTTATTTCAATCATTGAAACATTCTTCTATAATGACAATAGCCGTTTTCACACACTATTAGCATCAAAACAATTTTCAAGATATTGAAATAATCATTATCGAAACATTCCAAGCCTACATCAAATGATTGTATCACACAAGCCATGTAAGATGTTACTCGGAAATTTTCTCATGATATAAGATGAACTTGGTCGAAGCGAAAGCTTACCAACAAATATTTCGAGAAATATGTAAGTGAGATATACTCAGCTCGAAATCTCAAATGTGTATAGAGAAAACTATATCGTAACACGACTTATGTCTCAATATAGGAGATAATAGAAATAGACTTTCCAAGTGATAGATGAGTTCAAGTCTCCACATACCTTTTGTCGAAGAAGTTCCACAAGCTCCCCTTAGTAGTTCTTCGTCTTCAAGAGATGAACTTCGAGAGATCTAAGCTCAACTACACTATCTATGTCCTAGTCCGAGAAATCTATAAATAGGCTAGAAATCAAGACTTATAGTTTTGATCACTAACATTGAAAAACATACTTGAGATAGGAATGCATGCGAGTTCGACCAAGCAATGCTCTAACAATCTCCCCCCTTGTCAATTTTAGTGACAAAACTATCAACACATATGGATTACAAAAAAGATTAAAAAAATTGTAGCTTCTCATCCACATGCTTGATGTCCTTGGCATCTTCAACGCGACTCGAAATCTTCGTCACTTCTAAGTACTCCATGATACTAAAGGTTGTAAGTTCAGCATCGCAGTTGTTGAAGATCCGTAGCTATAACAATGAGAAAACAAAATGCTCTCAATCATTTTTATACAATGTCATATTATTATTACACAACATCAAAGTTCAATTGTATCATAACTTTGACAACAATACTATGGTCATATGTATCACTCCCCCTTAGTCACTACATATCTCAACATGAAAACCACTCCCCCTTAAATAATGATCCGTAAACCATATGTATTTGTAGTGTGAACTACATATTAATTCTCCCCCTTTTTGTCAAAAAAATTGGCAAAGGTACGAAAATTAGTGGGATCCTAATGAAATTTCCTCGGAGATACTTCATGACCAAAAGATGTATAAACATACCAACAAATTTAGATTCAATCATAAAGCCGAAGCTAAATGCATTCATCAAGGAGTTAATAAAGATACAAGATAACCCCTAAAAATTCCACAGCCGCACTTCCCACAAAGATTTGGCAATTAAGCACAAGTTCAAAATGAAATATCCCCCATAAAATGTCATCCCCGAAGGAACAACAAAGGCGACCTTACTTTCACAAGAAAAGAAGGATTTCTTTTGGACAAACAAATCACATGAAAAACATGAATTTGAATCCAAAAATATTCAATTGAAATAACCAGAAGAGAACCCATGGTTAGTTCAATCGAAAAATACAACCAAATTAATCACAAGAAATCCCGTGATTAATTTAATTGAAATACACAACCAAATTAACCACAAAGTGATCAATTCAATTGGTCATGCTCGACATAAGAGAACTTACGGAGAAACAACTAAAATAACCAAAAGAGAATGATTAATGTAGTTGTTTATGCTCGACATAGGGAACCTTACGGATCAACAACTAAGTTAATCATAAGAGAATGATCAACTCAGTCGGTTGTGCTCAACATAAGAAACTTTATGGAACAACATAGTATATGCACAAAAATGTGGATCGGAGATCGAACAAATACTGCGGAATAGAAAAGGATTAATCCTACTTTCCATCACTATTTGCACAATGACATACAATAGGCTTCATCCTTGTAAACAAAAGTTTTATCCTTTCTTCCATCAAAATATGACATAAAAAGCTTTAACTTTTGTAATGCTAAAAGTTCACTCTATCTTCCATCAATACATTCATATCGACATAATAGAGATAACTTTTGAAGAAGTATGGGACAGTCACAGGTTCACGGACGTAAACAACATATCCCATAAAAATTTGCAATATATAAAATCATAAATACTAAAATTGCAAAAATTATCTTCCAAAAAACTTAGAATTTAAATAAATAAATCTAAAAACATGAAGATGAAAAATCGTTAGACATAGTTATGTATACTCACAGTAATAGCTATTCCAAACCATAGTTATTCTTCAAGAAATAAATTCTCTAAAGGAAGATTTACTAGACAATCAAAGTTCATTGAGAACCTCATACCTTTCAATGAATCCATCATTGAAGGTGTCACTGATTTCATTTATTCTCTTGATCGTAGACATACCATGTCCGTGAGTTAGAACACAAACTTTTCGATCAACAATCCGAGCAAGTTGTCTAGATTTGACACAGTCCATGATGAGCTTTTTTCTGATTCCGTATCAGAATATTTTGATTTGCAAGGATTTTGGCCTGACCATCTAAAAGTTGGCTTATTTGCAGTTGAAGATTTGTAAACTCGACCTTTGGATCGTTCTGAAAACAAATTAAATCCTTCACAGATTCACCCATCCAGGAGTTGTGTTCCTTCCTTGCAAGCATCTTCTTCAGAACCAGCTCTTGAATCGAATCACATCCTTGAGTGTCTTCCTCCATATCAAGATGCACAATCTCCTGAGATTTTGCAGAGTTCTCCATATAACTTTTGTTAGGGATGGATTAATACAATATAAGATGTATATGTATTAAGAGAAGACACTTCTCAGTAAGGAAACCCTATGAACTCACAACAGTAGGACACGGACGTTGACGGACCGTTCACAAGAGAAGAATGGATTTAAACTGGATCCAGTAAGAGGAAAGATACAAAGTTTGTCAATATTGCTCAATAATCCTTAAAATTAGAGCCTGAGTCATGAGACAGACTTGCATAACTTTGATTGATTGACAAAAGAAAACAACACACATAGATGTACAACAAATCTTGAGACTCCCATAGTCATCATTCTTGTACCTCTCAAGATAGATTCAAGGATGAGGTTACCTAAAGTTAGGTAAAGGAGTGAGAAGTGATCTCACTATCAAACATGGAAGAAGGGTTATATAGGTTGTTTGACCGTTTTACTTGTATATTCCCTTCTTTCCATCGATTAAAACGTATTCCAGAGGAATTAGTAATAAATCCTTTCAAAAGTCCATCCGAAGGATTTTTCTGAGGACTGAGTCTAGGACCTCTAGAAATAGGTTCTAGAAAAGGGAATTTGGAGGATTTCCATTTTCTTGATCTAGACTTACCAGAATTATTCTTATAAATACTGGGAAAGTCTTCATTAGTGGCACAAGAGTTTATACCGTAATGAGAAATATGCAACCTGTGATGATTTCTTGAAGAGAGATCATATAATATTTCTGGTTTTCTGTAGGTAAGAAACTCACTGTAGATGTTGTCAGACGGTTTACTCCATTGACAGTAGAAAGAAGCAAATTGTGAAGATTAGAAATTTGTTTCCTTCTGATAAAACAATGAAGAGCATAATGATTCTTTTTCCCACAGAAGGAACAACATCGTGGAATTGAGACATGATTGCCTTGATCCAAACCTTCATCCTTCACATGCACATTTTTCAAGTGATTCTCAGTAGGTACTTCCTTGTAGGAATTTTTCTTTACACTAGGTAAAACCTTATGAGTATCAGGAGAAAGTGTAGAAGATGACTTAATCATCAAAACAGAGTTTTCCTTTTTCAAGGCGTTACACTGTTCTCGGGCAAGTTGCAGAGATGCAACAAGTTTCTCTTTTTTAACACAATAGCTGTTTATTTCTGATGAACGAGCCTTGATCAAATGTTTTTCTCTAACAGAGTCTTCTCTAACAGTATTTTCAAAAGTACTAATCTTTTCACGCTGTAGAGTAGTTTCTTGAACCAGTTTTTTTATGTCGTTAGAGAGAGATTCAATGAAGAGATGGAGTTCACGTTACCTATCAAGAGATTTCTCAAATTCATCAATGAGCAGATCATTTTTTTCTTCAAGAATCATAATTTCAGAGACTTGAACATCAATGATATCAGCAGATTTTTTTAATGATCTGGTGAGTTCCATTTCGGGTTCTGATACAGTCCCACAAATCTTGTTTTTCCCTCGGGATTCGAAAGAATCTACTAAGGAGTTATCCTTTGAGGCAAACCCAAGATTTTTGGCATAATCCGAACTTTTGGAAGACATATAATATGCGTTTATCTTAAGAGATACTTCTCAGATCCTCAGAACACAGATTGCTACAAACACAGACTTATGAGGTCTTTAACGTGTTTGCCTGCTCTGATACCAATTGAAAATGCGGGGGTCTAACAACCACACCCAACAATTGGTTTGGTAATCTGAGAGGACTTACTCCAATACACTTTCTAGATAATCAACTAGACAGTCAGAATCAATCTAAAATAAAGTATATCAAAGAGTTTAATATCTCTAACTCTTAATTCAATCAGCAAATAGAAATCTGGGAGTGAAAATATAGGGTACCCAAATATACCTCAATCTAAAAATATCCTACCTATAAGTCCTTTCTTCGCAAGTGATTGTCTATGGACTGAGTTGAGACAACACAACTAATTGGTTCACACTTCGTGTGATCGTCTATGGATACGAGATCAACACAATACAACAACGAAGTATGTTTACTTGATAAAAATGTTCGGACTTAACCAAACACAATAGGATTCACTTATCAAGTAAATGGGAATTAACGTTTGTGTGATTTACTTTAATTATAATAAAAAAAATTACAAAGTGGAAATTAAAAGTAAATGATACGGCAAGATTTTGTTAATGAGGAAACCAAAAATGTAGAAAAACCTCGGAACCTAGTCCAGAATTGAATACTCTCAGGATTAAGCCGCTACACAAAACTACACCAACTTCGTATAGTTGAGACCAAGCAACTAAACCTATAGTTCACCTAGTTCCGTCTGTATTCCCACGCCTCCAACTTATAAATAAGTCACGTACTTGGATAAATTCCTTTGGTTCGTATTCCAAACAGTAAAGGAACAACAAATCTATTTGGTATCTACTCTCTTCAACCAAGTGATATGAGTCGGACAAAGGCTCTTCTGTTTATCTTAACATAAACTCCTTTGTCAGGTCCTTAGATATATCTTATGTTCAATTACCAAAGTAACCGCTAATATTTTGCGATCAACACTCTTAATTCAAAGAATTGTGTTGATGCCGATCTACTCAATTAATCAATCCAATTTTATCACAAGGATAAAACCGATTATTAATTGGATCCTCTTTTTATCGAAACAAGTATTGTGCACACCAGATATTATGAACTCACAAATCAAAAATCTTCAATATCTTCAAATCTTCTTAGATCTTCAATAAACACCTGCACACAATCACTTGAATCTCTTGTGATCAATCACGCACAGAAACGGAGTCTGTTAACAATGGATTATCACAAGATCGTCTTTAGAACTAACAATAGTCTAAAGATCCCTGTCGAAACTCTGAACTAGTTTGAGTGAATCTTATATCAGCACAAAAGATTCTCAAGCATAAACAAACTAGGTGCAATCAAATTTCGACCACCGTTAGTCAATCAAATCAATGAAAACAAAAGATAAACCACAATTATCTAGTTTCCCACCGACGGTACTGACTAGATCTTCCGAATCTCAAAGAAGACATTAAACCGAACCGTCGTAAGATATTTCGCCTAATTAGGTTACTCTCCTCTCCGAATGAGGCTTCACCAGTAGCAGCACAACAAGAGGTAGTTTGCTGTTACGGAGGATTAGTTTGCTAGAAATGCAAACTTCAGTATGTATAGACTAGGAAGTTTGGACACCAAGGAATTTCCAAAACTGGAAATATTCTCAAGATATTCATTAAAGCACAAATTCGGTTTACATAATTCCTGGAAATGCTCTGTCCAAAAATAATGATCGAAATCTCTCAGAAAATATTTAATTAGTAAATGCACATTACTAATTCTTATTTTCCTAAAAATGAAATTAATAACCTTAATTAAAAGATTCTTAACTTATTTATGTTTCGATCCTGGGATTCTCTTCCCTTAGCTATTAAGGAATAACTTTGAACAATTAAATAATAAACATTCACAACACGTGTTCAAAGTATGTCGACATCCTAACTTTGTAAGTTCTCTTTCATACTTACAACCTTGAAACTGATTTGCCACACTGCCAAACAAGTTTAGAATAGGTTCATCTGACTTTCAAGAACTATGTGATTGATCAAATAACATTCAATCACAAATCATGGGTTTAACGGTTCGACCAAAACAAGTTTCGGTTCTACCTCCATGTGAGTACTGTGCATAGTCACACTAGAATTCAAAAATTCGGTTGACTAGGTACTCGGATCGGTTCCCCACATATATATGGTATCTAACTTATATGTGTTGCACATGTCCATAGGATCGGTTACCCTTTGCCTAAAAACGTGTTGCACATGTCCATAGGAACGGTTCCCCTTTCTACTATAAACCTGTTGCACCTCATACAAGGACCGGTTCCCCTTTGTGATGTACTGCACCTCTTACTAGGATCGGTTCCCCTTTTCCCAGTTTTGGTCAGACATAAAATCACAAACCCGATCATACCATCTCAGGTGATTACTTAAGATCGGTTTCACTAATTAAAGTCATACCAATACATAAGTCAGGCCTTTATGAATAGTTCTACCAAGAACACAAACAAGTTGTGCGTGGTTATACTCAATCACACATATTGGTTGTTCATAAGATAATCAATGAATAACAAAACCAATAACACCTGGAGATTTCCTTTTCGATTCACGAACAAGTTTATGAACTTACTTCCTTAGAACACATGTAAACATTGTTCCCTAAGATGAAATCCTCACCTCATACCCATACATAATCACAATAGCATTCAAATGATTATGGCGATGTCTTATCTACAAAGTTTAATGGTTAAGCAATAAACCTCGTATTGTATTCCTTAATACTATGTCTATCTAGAGTTCAAAATATGCTTCACAGTTTTTTTTTCAATATGCACGACTTGAAAGATACGTTAGGGAATGAAACGGTTCAAGTCAAATATCACTAACCTCAAGTGGAAGGATGACTGTTGTCGTTGTAGCTCCTTGCTTCTTCACATCTTCAAGTCTTCGCAATACTCGTAATGTCTCGTATCCTAATACTTTAAAGCTAACCTATACGAAGTTGACTCTAGTACATAATCAAGCGACTCTTAACATGAGTTTTGATTCACTAAAATATGACAACCAAACTTGACATACCAACGCTTGGTGGGTTCAGCCGATCTATGCTCTAACAATTTCCCTCTTTGTCAATTTTAGTGACAAAACTCTTACCTCATATGGATAAACAAATTACAAGAATTCATTACACATACACTTGATTCCCGAATTCAACAACACAGTAAACTGCATACATTCAATCCTCAAAATGTCGTTGTTGACATTATAATAACAAATATAATACTCCCTCTAAGGAAAATAATTAGATATTCAATCCGCGCGTCTTTGTTATACCACTAATATGATATGTAACCCCCCCTAGTTTGTGCTTTCACTCTTTCGTTTAGATAAACATTTAAGCACCAATGTTCTTTTCCTTAGCGATACCAATCAATATAAAATCAATGCCAGTATCACTTGTTTACTCCATATATTTCTCCCTCTTTTTGTCACAAAATGACAAAGAAACGAAAAAATAAAGGAAAACACGAAAAGAATATTACAAAATCTCAAAATAGACTTGCAACCTGTAGAGTTAGGCACGACGGTTCCACACACCATGTTCCGACAATCAATATCAAAACCGAAACTACAAGTAGTTTTATTTTGATATGTTATCAAGGAAACAATTGTCTGAAACAATTTTTCCACTTTAGTTTAGCAAACTAAAAATCAACTAAGCAACATAGTTCCTTTGCTAAGCCGATTGCACAAAACAATCGCTTATTCGATAAGACCAGAATAAAGATAACTCTATTTTTCTCATCAGGTTCTAATTATCCATAAACTTAGACCTTTCAACTTTAAACAAGACAAGTACTAGGTTAGTTAACTAGCATTTCTTGTTAAGGCATTCGATTAGACTTGAATAACCAAAACCTCACTTCGATAAGTCTAACTAAGATCAGAATTAACTTAGTTTCTCTTATCCGGAATCGAGTTGTACTAAACAACTCATCCCGTAAACCTTTTATTTCGTTAAGCCATAAATAATTCATACAAACCAAATAAATAAACTTGCATAATTATTCACCTCAACCAGAAGCAATTGAAACAACATAGACATTAAAGCACCGCAATTGCACCAAAATTTTGTAAGCCTAAACAATTGATACCACACAATAAAGCAAGATAACAATATTTTTTCTTAACCGGAACCAATTGAATCACACATACATCCATACATAAATAATGGAATAAATATCAATTGTACCGAAATTTTGTTAAGCAAAAGCAATAAATATATATGAAATAAATTCAGGCTTTTCTTAAACAGGAAAACAATTAACTAACAAGATTGTTACCTAAAATTTCTCATCCACTTCTCCAGTAAGTTTGCATCTTTGTCCAGGGAGAATTGATATCGAAATATCATCATGTTGTCATCCTTATGCAAAAACAAAAGAATAACAACAACCAACCTTTACCATATAAAGGTTGAAAATGGGTTTTAAAAATTGCAAGCAAAAGTTGAAAACCGTCGAAACACATATGCTTTTATGCTAAACCAAAACCGATTCAACATATTGTGACTTTTTCACATATTGTTTCTACCAGAACCCCTCATGATTCTTTGATAAAGCCTACCAACATGGGCTAGAACTTAATCCTGCTAAATCAAATAGTCACCCAAACCACAAGGGTTCTGAACATATGAGATCGAATATTAAGGTAGTAAAACCGAAATCAAACATCCCATAAATATACATAGCAATAATATAAGAGCATTCAAGCACAGGCTATGTAAACCGAAAACTATCACAAGAAAAATTATAAATCAAATAATTTTATTCATAATAGTTTTATTCATAATAGACCAATACAATCATTGAAAGAAATCAAAAAGTGATGTCTATTTTACTGTTGAAAGAACAGAGATGTATTGAATTATTAGTGTTGAAAGAATACAAAGAATCTGACAATATATTTAAAGACACACCGGACAGATACAACTAAGCTAGACAAAACCCTTACAGTGAGCTGTCAAAGATACATATGGACACAAAGTATTGGTTAAGAAAGAGTACACGTGGACAAGAATAATTGTTTGAGCATTATGTTCTCTTACAACCCCCTTCAAACTGAACACTCTGGTAATGCATCAGTTTTCCTTGTAACTTGAAGAACAACTTCTTGTTGAGACCCTTTATAAAAAAATTTGCAATTCGGTCCAGAGTATGAACATATTTAACAAAGAGAAATCCAATCATGACCAAACTTCTGACAAAGTGATAATCTACTTCAATGTGCTTGGTGCGAGCATGGCAGACTGGATTTGAAGCTAAGCTTCTTGCTCCCATATTAGCACAGTACATGAGACAAGGAGTAGTAAGAGGAACTCCCAATTCATCCAAAATATATGAAATCCATCTAACTTCAGAAGCAGCAACAACCAAAGCTTTGTATTCAGCTTCAGTGGAAGAATGATCTATAGTTGGTTGTTTCTTGGATGACCAAGAAACCAGATTATCTCCCAGAAACACACAATAACCAGTTGTGGATCTTCTAGAATATGGACAACCATCCCAATCACTATCACTATATGCAGTAATAGTAGTGCAGTTACCCCTAATAAGAGTAATACCAGATCTTAAAGAGCCTTTAATATACCTCAAAATTCTTTTAAGAAGCTGCAAGTGAATATCAGTTGGTTTGTGCATGAATTGTGAAACATAGTTCACATCATAACTGATGTCAGGCCTTGTAAAAGCCAAGTATTGAAGACCTCCAACTAAACTTCTATAAGTAGAAGAATCCTTTAAAACAGTACCATCAGAAATAGAGTCTCTTTGACCTGGAGCAATTGGTGTTTTGCATGGTTTGCATTCTAACATGTCAAACTTCTTTAATAACTCCAAGGAATATTTATTTTGAGTAAGAAGCAAAGAATTGGTGTTGTAAGTGAAAAGTGCTTCCATACCTAAAAAATAAGATAATGATCCCAAATGCTTCATAGCAAAAGCAGCACTTAAAGAAGTAATAAAAGTGGATAACACATCATCTGAACTGCCAACTAGTATAATTTCCTCAACATAGACCAGAAGAATCCTTTTAACACCAGACTTGCTATAGTAGAACATGGAGTGATCACATTCAGACTGAGTAAATCCTTGAGAAAATAGAAATTTGCTGAATTTATCAAACCATGCCCTAGGGGCTTGTTTTAAACCATATAAGGACTTTTGCAGTTTACAAACATAAGAAGGATTCCTATAGAGACAAAACCAGGAGGCAACATCATGTACACATCTTCATTTAAATCTCCATGTAAGAAAGCATTGGATACATCCAATTTCCTAATGGGCCATTTTTTATTTAAGGCAAGACTGAGAACACATCTGATAGTAGATGGCTTAACTACTGGACTAAAAGTTTCCTCATAATCCACACCACCAATTTGATTATAGCCCTGAACTACAAGTCTATCTGTGTGTCTCTCTAAAGTGACATCTTCCTTAAGTTTGATTTTGTAGACCCATTTACATCCTAGTACATTCATTCCAGGGACTGATAGACACATTTTTGTGTCTAAGTTGTCCTCAATTTTCTGTATTGTTGGTACTCGGATTTGTGCTTATTTTGGTGTTTTGTGTGTTTGTAGGTATTTTTGGAAAAATCGGCTCGAAAAATTATGCGGAACACCCCAAAGGACAACTGCTAAACGGACCCCAGTTTTGGATAAGGGGCACCTCAGTTGAGCATCTGCTATTTGCACCCCAAGTCCGGTTAAGGGGACTTCATCCTCTTCATTTGAATTTTCAGTTTGGCGGGAAACTGTTCACAGGCTATTATCAGAATTAGGGTTCGTTATTTAGAGTTGTTTTAGGGAGATTCAATGGCTGAGATTCTTTGGAATGAATTGTTTGTACGTAACAGACGTGGTATGATTGTCTGTTTTGACTGAATTTGGCTAGATAATCCAAGGGATCAAACCAGAGCAGTTCGTGCATGGGAGAAATATGTTGTCACTTGCGTAACTGCTGAATCGAGTTTGGGAAGATTTTGTGGGGATTCTTTCATGGTTTTGGACTTGTATGGGCCTGTTAAGACGAAACAGGACTGGTAACCCGGTTAGTTTGAAGAAAGAATGAAGATTCCTCGGTGTTTCAGTCAAACAGGGAAGAAATATATTCTCGGCTTTATGTCTGGAAAGTGTTTGAGGATTGCGCGTGTCTGAAGTGTTGGGATCTTTCTGTTCTTGTTCTGAGCGAAATTGGAGTATGTTTGGATACAACAGAAGCGTGTAGGAGTTAAACAGGGAAAGAAATCCCGATAATATGCAGAGTGAGTAAAGAGAAGATATTGGCATTAACTAGTGATATTTTGAGGTCCTGGTGAGTATAAAATAAGTGTTTGGGGGTCGTACAAGGGATACAGAGAGTTTAGGGGATATTACAGAGCTGTGAAAGTCGAGTTGCAGAAGAATCACCATTTCTGCTGCTGTGAAGAACACCAAGAACATTAGGCGCGCAACAGCAGTCGTTTCTCAATAGTGGAAACGACACACAGGCGAGGGTCGAGAATCAGCGACAGTAATCTGTTCTATCGTTCTTTTCAGTTTGTAACACTTATAACCCGGTTTTTAATAGTTTTTCTTCATTTCTTTGTAAACACCCTTTGAGCAATAAAAATGAATTTTGAGTGTGTTTCCAACATGATGATGAGCTAATTCTCCCACAACCAATGCAATGAGGAAGCTATTCACACATGAATAATGGGTAACTATTTCATTTTCTCTATTTTTTAATTATTATTCACTCAATCACTGCTCTTGCAGAGTTTTTAAATGTTTACATAATTTTCTTAATTATTTGTGATTCAATTTGATAGATTATACTTTGTTTAATCAATTGATAGTCTATGCTTGAGGAATACAATTAATATATTAAAATATGTTTGATTAATTGTGAATTAAGAAATAAGGGACTTAAAAGATAATTAGAGTGTTGGATTATTTTCCATAATTTATTCATGTGTGATAGTGGAATCAGTGTCTTGGTTATTCCTAATAATCTTGAATTAAGTTTTGTTTGTTTTCAAATTTCATTAAATCTAAAATCTTTGCTTTCACAAGTCTCAACGAACTTTTTACTACAACTCAATTTGAAATCACATCATTTTTTTGCCCCGCCGACGCGGACTTTTCTTTAGGCTAGAGTTTTTTAGATTTTTTAGGTTTTTATTTGTTTTTCATTTTTATTTTATTTGTTCTTCTTTACGTTTCTGGGTTTTTGTCTTTTCCTTACAGATTTTGGAATTTGGAGCGAAATGTTTTTTTGCCAAAGCTTTTGGTGAATATTTAAAGATTTGGAGTAAAAGCAAAGCGAAAGGAGCAAAAGAAAAGGAGAATAAAAATTAATTAAAAAAAAGGAGAGAGACAATATTTTTTTATTTTTATTTTTTTTAGAATTTCTTTTAGATTATCTTTTTCTTTTGCACTTTATTTTCGGACTTTGGACTGTGTACTTTGGGACTTTATTTTTTTTTAAACCATACGGAAGGGTAGTTTAAATATCAACTGTTTGCAGAGAAGGACGGCGATTACGATATCGCCTCGCCCCCTCGGGTTCGTACATGACATATGAGTCGTGGCCCGAGTCGACTTCAGCTGTTCATCCCCCTTTTGGTACGGGAGGTAAGTTTGTCGAAACACTCGTGAATCCCCTGTCAGCGAGTTACTGTATTCATTCGTTTGCATATATGCTGAGGATTTGAAAACGGCTGTTTTAATTTCCTAGTAAAGGGAAAGTGATTTAAGATTTTTCGTGTGGTTGTAGTAATAAAGGTTCAAACTCTCGGACTTGTGAAGGTAATGGATTTTTAGATTTATAAAAATTATATACACAAAGATATTAACAATGGTGCAAGAGGTACTGGGGTTTAGGATTCCACCGAATTCATTTCTTAAGGTTCAAATAATGATTCTTTTAACAATTATAGCTCAGTAAATATATAAAATATATTGACTCTTATTTTTGCCAAGATAAATTCTCCAAATATTAGATGTAAATGTTAAGCATGAGGTATCAAATCATCTAAGCTAAGCATGTCGCATCAAATCAAATGACAACTAATTTTTTCAAATCATAATTTCAATTAAAATTAGTGCAAAAGTCATGAGAAGAATTAAATATAATTACCCAAGTGTGAAATAAGGCTTTCTCCATCACCCCAGTGTTGGGGTTTAGCTCCTCATATTAATCATAATCTCAAAATACATGTATTAAGCTCAAAAAGTTGATTAAAGGGAGTAAAACAAGTGAACAGAAATAACTGTTGCAAAGGCGATGTTCACCGTTACAAAAGGAAGAACGATAAAAAGATAAACTGTTGTTGTAGCGTTTTAAGACCCACACTACGACCCACGAGCCGTTGTCGCTGTCACTGTTTAAGAACGACTGCTATGGCAGGTCCGTTCTTCGTGTTCTTCAGGCGTGTTAATGGCAGCAGCAGTAGCAGGTAACTTCTCTGCAACTCCTCCTGCGCCTCTCTGCTCGCCTCCAAACCTCCCCAAAACTCTCGACCACCATTTTAGTAGACCCAAAGATCATATTTATACTCAAAGACACGCTGAAATCCCTCGCCATAACTCCAAATAATTCGTCTTTACTCGGCAGTGAATAACATTATTTTTGAATATTTTCTTACCAGATTTAGAATTTCACACGTAAACTTCGATCCTACACGCTCTAGTAAGCCTTATACATGCCTTATAAGTCATCCAACTCCTCCAAAACACTTCCATGCACAACCAAAACACACAAAACACCGTGTACAGGTCGTGTTCACTCCGTGTAGCTCTGTTTTGAGCTCGAGAATCAAATCGATATTTCCAGCCAATTCCGATCAAATTCGACACCCAAACTATCTTCCATAGGCTAAATCACATCTTTCTGCCAAAATTCAGCCATTGAATCGACCTACAACTACTTCATTTCTTCGATCGAAAATTCTCCTGAACTGTGAACATTTTCCCGCCAATTTTCAGTTTTCAAATTGTTGAAGAAGGTGCCCCTTATCCTGGACTGGGGTGCGAATATCAGATGCCTTGGGGTGACCTGGGGGTGCCCCTTAGCAATTAGGTTACCCCTTATCCAAACTTGGGAGTCCGAATAACACGTGTCCTCCGGGTGCCAAAATCAACTTTTCGAGCCGAATTTTCTTAAAATATTTATTTCCAAAAAAATACCTACAAATACATAAAATAACAAAATTAGTACAAAATCGAGTGCCAACAATATATAGTATTGAGAACAAATTGGACACAAAAATGTGTCTATCACAAGGACTGTCCGTACAAGATAAGGGTTCGGATTTCATCACCGTTCCCTTCTTGCCCGCCTTAGGAAAACGAAACCAAACGCGAACCTAAGCCTAAAATTTGACTAGAACGAGACCATAGGGTAACGAGCTTAATAGGAAAGTCATTCGAAAAATATTGGTTACTCTTTTAAGCATGCTTCAAAGTTCATGATGGTTTATGTGAGTTGAATACGCCGCCTTGTAACGCCGGTGAGGCCTTGGGTATCAAAGCTCCACTGAGCTTCCCTCGTCTCGATTCAACTTACTTAAACTCGGATTGATTCCAGAGGGGTTTGCTTAAATTGTAACGAATTCCCTTTCGAAGGATTAGAAGCTGGTCTAGAAACAATCTAATTGGAGCTATCATGCTTTTTGTTTGCTAGAAATCAGTAGGTTTGTTGTGGTGGAGTCATCCTTGTTTGTATTTGCATAGAACTTCCCTTCCTTTTAGGATTTCTTTCTTTTTCTTTTGTTTTTCTAGTATATACCCAAGGTTATTGAAGAGCGGGCTTGGAAAAGAAACACTCTAGGTCGTTTGATTAGTGATAAACCTAGTAGTTCTTCTTGTGAAGGCGGGGAGCTCGAAGACTCTTCTTTTGAGAGACCTGTTTTTGGAAACTTCAGTTTTGAGAATCTGTCTCTTCGTGAGGAAAATACCCCTAGTACTTCAGCTGTGCCAGCGATGGCAACTTTGAAAGATTACATGTTCCCAACTAGGTCCACCCAAGCTTCGTGCATTAAATTGCCAGCCACTACGGCTAATTTCGAGATAAAACCTAGTATTCTTCAGATGATCCTTATATTCTTAGGGAAAGATGATGAGAACCCTTATTTTCATATTAGGGACTTTGAGGAAATTTGTGGGAAAATTAGAATAAAAGACCTTACTGATGAAGTCTTGAAACTTAAGATGTTTCCCTTTCCTTAAGAGATAAAGCCAAGACCTGGCTGAACAACCTACCATCTGAATCCATTGAAACATGGTAGGAACTTATTGCTGCTTTCTATATGAAATTCTACCCTAAGCATAAAACTGCGTCTGTTAGGCAGAAAATTAGTGCTAGTGTGCAACAAGAGGGGAGTCTCTTTATAGGTTTGAGAGATTCAATGATCTCCTATCCCAGTGTCCTCCCATGGATTTGATAAGATGAAACTCGTAGAGATTATTTATGATGGTTTAGACTATTCAACCAAAGCCATGGTTGAGTCTATGTGCGCTGGTGAGTTCACTAGTAAAAGTGTTGATGATGCTTTTACCTTCTTAGGAGTTGTCGCTGAAAAATCCCAACAGTGGGAGTCTTGTGTTGAACCCCCAAAAGACTCTTGGTCAATAGAAGTAGCACCAATGTGGTAGATACAAGCTTCGGGTCTGATGCTAAGTTTGCTGCTTTGTCTAGAAGGTTAGAAGCTTTGGAATTGAATCATCCTAAACATAGGTCTCTTGTTGAACCTGATGATAGGTTTAGAGCCTCTCAAGTGTCTAGTTGTGGAGTAGAACCCAATAACTCGTTTTGGGAAGGTCAGGTTAGTGAAGAGCAAGCCCATGTGTCTATAACAATGCTAGGTTTGAGAACCGTCAGAAGTTTGACCCATACTCAGAGACTTACAACCCTGGTTGGAGAAACCATCCTAATTTTTCTTGGTCTAAGGGTCAGAATCAAGGACAGTCTAGTAATTCTCAGCCTCCCCAGGTTTTGGTTATGCTAAGAACTCTTCAGGTCAACCCCAGTTTCAGAATGAGAAAAAGATCTCCACCTTAGAAGAAACCCTTACTATGTTAGCAAAGAACCATGAGATGTTATCAAAGAACCACTATGGTTTTCAAGAAGAAACCAGGCAGAATTTTAAGAATAATTCCCAGTCTCTTGCTAACTTAGAACTTCAAGTCGGCCAAATAGCTAAGTTTCTTAGTGAAAGAGAAGATGGAAGGTTCCCTAGTCAAACTGATCCTAACCCTAAAGGAGAGAAATCGTACAATCATGTGAATTCTATAACAACCCTTAGGAGTGGAAAGAAAGTTGACAATAAGGTTGCCATGCCTGATAGTGAACATGTTGTAGTTCACCCTTCTGAGCCAGAAAATGAGGAGACTGATAGAGTCTCCAAAGAGACCAATGAGGGTCATGCTGAGCCCGGCTTTGTTCTCATAGCCCCGTTCCCCCAGCTGCTAGTTCCAACGAAGAGGGAGTCCAACTTTAATGATATATTGGAGGTTTTTAAGCAGGTTACTATCAACCTCCCATTGTTAGATGCGATTAAGCAGATTCCCGCTTATTCCAAGTTTCTCAAGGATATGTGTACGCGAAAGCGAAAACTTAGTGTCCAGAAGAAATCCTTCCTAGATAGTCATGTGAGTTCCATTATTCAGAATACCACTACTCTTAAGTATAAAGACCCAGGGTCCCCTACTATTTCTTTCACAATAGGTAAATACTGTGTCGAGAAAGCTTTGCTTGACTTAGGAGTCAGTGTGAACTTACTGCATACCATGTGTACCTTAAGCTAGGACTTGGTGAGATGAAACCTACCCATATGACACTTCATTTAGATGATAGGTCCGTTAAAATTCCTCGTGGTGTGATCGAGGACGTTCTTATTGAGGTCGACAAGTTTATTTATCCAGTGGATTTTGTTATCCTAGATACCCAACCTATCCCTGACCCAGAGAACCAAATACCAGTGATTTTAGGTCGCCCGTTTTTAGCTACATCCAATGCGATCATTAACTGTCGAAATGGTATTATGAATTTGTCTTTTGGTAATATGACTATTGAGATAAACACTTTTAATATTAGTAAGCCACCCTCTGAACTAGATGACTCGAGCATAGAAGAGGTGAACATGATAGGAACATTAATCGAGAAGTCATTACCAAACACTTTTTTAGAAGATCCATTAGAGAAATGCCTAGCCCACTTTGAGATTGATTTTGATGATGACGATGTGATTAATGAGGTGAATGCTTTGTTATATTCAACCCCTTTGATACACACTAGTAATGGCTGGAAACCTAAGTTCGAACCTCTACCCGTTTCTGAGTCTACCCTAGTTCCTTCGTTAGAAAAGCCTCCTAAGTTGGACCATAAACCATTACCAGATTCCATGAAGTATGTGTTTTTAGGCCCATCTGAAACTTTACCTGTGATTATAGCATCCGACTTGGATAGTGATCAGGAAAGTAGGCTAGTGACTGTCCTTCAGAATAACAAGGAAGCTTTAGGGTGGACCATAGCAGACATTAAGGGTATAAGTCCTACTGATTGTATGCATCATATCTATTTAGAGAGTGACACCAAACCTTCTAGGGACATGCAACGTCGACTGAACCCTAATATGAAAGAAGTAGTTCGAACCAGGTTCTTAAGCTGTTAGATGCAGGCATTATCTACCCCATTTCAGACAGTAAGTGGGTCAGCCCCGTTCAGGTTGTTCCCAAGAAATCCGGTATTATTGTAGTCCAGAATGATAACAATGAGTTAATCCCAACCCGGGTGACCACGGGTTGGCATGTCTGTATTGACTATAGGAAATTGAACAAGGTCACTAGGAAGGACCACTTTCCCCTCCCTTTATCGACCAAATGCTAGAGAGATTAGCTGGATGTAGCCATTATTGCTTTTTAGATGGATACTGCGGTTATAATCAGATTGTCATAACCCCAGAAGACCAAGAGAAAACCACTTTTACATGTCCCTTTGGTACCTTTGCGTATAGACGCATGCCTTTTGGGCTATGTAATGCCCCTGCGACCTTTCAGGGTTGTATGCTGAGCATATTTTCTGACATGGTAGAACGGTTCTTAGAGGTCTTTATGGATGATTTTTCAGTGTTTGGTTCGTATTTAGATGAGTGCTTGCATCATTTGTCATTAGTTTTGACTAGGTGTAAGGAAAAGAATTTAGTGCTTAATTGTGAGAAATGTCACTTCATGGTTCGTTCAGGAATTGTTCTAGGGCATATCGTATCTTCGAAGGGTATAGAGGTAGATAGAGCAAAAGTTGACCTCATTAAAACTTTACAGGTCCGAAAAACCGTAAGAGATATTAGGTCATTCTTAGGGCATGCAGGTTTTTATCGTCGATTCATTAAGGATTTTAGCTTGATTTCTAGACCTCTTTGCAATTTGCTTGCAAAAGACGTTAAGTTTGTCTTTGATGATGCTTGTTTAGAGGCTATTAAGAAGCTTAAGAATTTACTCACTACCGCCCCCATAGTCCAGGAACCCAACTGGAACCTACCCTTTGAGATCATGTGTGATGCTTCAGATTATGCTATTGGTGTTGTGCTAGGTCAGCGATAAAATAAGTTACTTCATGTGATTTACTATGCTAGCAAAACTCTGAATGATGCCCAATTGAACTATACTACTACGGAGAAGGAACTATTAGCTATTGTGTTTTCCTTGGACAAGTTTAGATCCTACCTCTTAGGTTCTAAGGTCATAATCTTTACTGATCATGATGCTTTGAAGTATCTTCTTTCCAAGAAGGATACTAAACCTAGATTGATTAGATGGACCCTATTGTTGCAGGAATTTTCCTTAGACATTAGAGATAAAAAAAATAAGGTGCAGAAAATGTAGTAGCAGACCACTTGTCTAGGCTTGTTGTGGATACCCTTAATGATTCTCCTCCTGTTAGGGATAGTTTTCCTGATGAACAACTGTTCTTTGTTACCCAAGCACCTTGGTATGCGAATATAGTGAATTATCTTGTTACTAGTCGAATGCCCTAACATTGGGGTAAACAAGATCGTTCTAGGTTTTTAGCCGAGGTGAAGCACTTCTTTTGGGATGATCCTTATTTGTTTAAGTATTGTCCAGACCAGATTATTAGGAGATGTATACCTGAGAATGACCAGTCTAGTATTATTTCCTTTTGTCATGATCATGCTTGTGGGGGTCACTTTAGTGCTAAGAAGACTGCTGCTAAAATATTGCAGTGTGGATTCTATTGGCCTTTGTTGTTTAAAGACTCCCACAGTTATTGTGTTACTTGTGAATGTTGCCAGAAATTAGGAACCATTTCCCGTAGGAACATGATGCCCTTGAACCCTAATTTAGTTGTTGAGGTCTTTGATGTATGGGGTATTGACTTTATGGGTCCGTTTCCTAATTCTTTTGGTAAATTATACATCCCTGTCGCTATATACTATGTCTCTAAGTGGATTTAGGCGGTTGCATGTAAGACTAATGATCATAGGGTTGTGATTGAGTTTTTGAAAGATAATATACTTACACGTTTAGGTACACCGCGAGCTATAATTAGTGATGGAGGGACGCACTTTTGTAATGGACCTTTTAGGATTTTGATGAAGAAATATGGTATTACACATAAGGTAGCTACCCCATATCATCCACAGACTAGTGGTCAGGTAGAGGTTTCCAATAGGGAGATAAAGCGTATATTAGAGAAAACATTTAATCCTAATCGGAAAGACTGGTCGTCTAGGCTTACTGATGCCTTATGGGCTTACCGTACTGCGTTTAAGACCCCAATTGGAATGTCGCCTTATCGGCTTGTGTATGGCAAGGCATGTCATTTACCTGTTGAGTTAGAACATAGAGCTTATTGGGCTGTTAAGCATCTAATTTTTCACTTGACAAGGCAGGAGCCCATAGGAAACTCCAGCTCAATGAGTTGGAAGAGATTCGTATAGATGCTTACGATAGTGTGAAGGAGTATAAGAACAAAATGAAACTTGTGCATGATAGAAATATTTTAAGGAAGTCATTTTCTCCATGTCAAAAAGTTCTTCTGTATGATACCCGCTTGCATTTTTTCTCTGGGAAGTTACGTTCTCGGTGGACGGGTCCTTTTATTGTTCGCACTGTCTTTCCTCATTGAGCTGTTGAGATCGAGACACCATATGGTAGTAGTTCTTCGAAGGTTAACGGTCAGAGATTGAAACCCTTTTTAGATCCCTTTCCTACAGGTGATGTTGAGGAGGTCCCTCTGGAGGACCCTGTTTACCCTTGATTGACCATCGAGGAGATTGTATGTTGTATATTAGTTTTTGATTTCTCTCTTCACCCAGGTACTATCTTTCCAACTTCTCCTCGTGTTATTTTACTTTTGGTACTGCTCTTTCATTATAAATATTGAGGACAATGTTAGATTTAAGTTTGGGGTGGGGAAGAAACTTTTTGTTAGCTTTTAGTTGCAACAAATAAACTCCAGAGCCTAGAAATTTATGCTTATTAAGGTTGGCACTAACCAATCTAAGTGGATGGGAACATCTTGGTTGTAGGAGTTGAGGAACCAATCTGATTAGATGGAAACATCTAAAGAGTTTATTCATCAAAGCACAGAGCTCGGGTGTTAGAATTAAAAAAAACATGGTAGTTTCGCCATAACTCGTTGAATCCTAACCCCTTCTGTTTTTATTTCTTAAGTGATTTGGTGGGGAACACGACTCAAGTTGTTACCATTGCTAGGTGAAATAGAGTGATTGAGATACAACAACAAAAAAAAAAGAATTGAGACCAGACTATCAGATTAACCGAAATAAATTCAAATAAAGTCGACCACTGGTGCCCTTGTATATGCCAGTTGTGTTGACCTAGAGTTAGGTTTATCAATCCATTAGGATAGGTCATCTTGGCAGAGGCCTTCAGACAGATATGGGAAACACCGTTCACTTTAAACCATTTATTTTTCTCTTTATCCATCTTCTTAATCTTTCCATGTGATTGGTTGACTCCGGTTATGATGTCTAGAAACTATCTGAGTAGAGCTATGTCACTTATATATGAATTATAGTATGGTGAGTGCAAACTCGTGTACAACAATTGGAATTTCGCATCAGGGTACTTCCTCCTATAGTCAATGTTTGTATGCAAACCAAGGAGATTCTTTAGTTCCTTTCAAGGTTTTGCGTAGATAGGTAGGGTCTGGAGTAAAGGTTTTGTGGTTACACCTCTGGTAAACCCCCCGGAGACAACACTCCGCAGCTAGGGCCACCTAGCGGTTTGACGCCTTGCTGCACGTGCTAAGTGTAGTCATTTTATTTTCTAGATTAATTTTGCTCGAGGACTAGCAAATAATAAGTTTGGGGGTATTTGATAGACACATTTTTGTGTCTAAGTTGTCCTCAATTTTCTGTATTGTTGGTACTCGGATTTGTGCTTATTTTGGTGTTTTGTGTGTTTGTAGGTATTTTTGGAAAAATCGGCTCGAAAATTTATGCGGAACACCCGAAGGACAACTGCTAAACGGACCCCCGTTTTGGATAAGGGGCACCTCAATTACTAAGGGGCACCTCAGTTGAGCATCTGTTATTCGCACCCCTAGTCTGGTTAAGGGGACTTCATCCTCTTCATTTGAATTTTCAGTTTGGCGGGAAACTGTTCACAGTCTATTATCAGAATTAGGGTTCGTGATTTAGAGTTGTTTTAGAGAGATTCACTGGATGAGATTCTTTGGGATGAATCGTTTGTGCGTAACAGGTGTGGTATGATTGTCTGTTTTGACTGAATTTGGCTAGATAATCCAAGGGATCAAACCAGAGCAGTTCGTGCACCGGAGAAATATATTGTCACCTGCGTAACTGCTGAATCGAGTTTGGGAAGATTTTGTGGGGATTTTTTCATGGTTTTGGACTTTTATGGGCCTGTTAAGACGAAACAGGACTGGTAACCCGGTTAGTTTGAAGAAAGAATGAAGATTCCTCGGTGTTTCAGTCAAACAGGGAAGAAATATATTCTCGGCTTTATCTTTGGAAAGTGTTTGAGGATTGCGCGTGTCTGAAGTGTTGGGATCTTTCTGTTCTTGTTCTGAGCGAAATTGGAGTATGTTTGGATATAACAGAAGCGTGTAGGAGTTAAACAGGGAAAGAAATCTCGGTAATATGAAGAGTGAGTAAAGAGAATATATTGGAATTAACTAGTGATATTTTGAGGTCCTGGTGAGTATAAAATAAGTGTTTGGGGGTCGTACAAGGGGGACGGAGAGTTTGCGGGAGATTACAGAGCTGTGAAAGTCGGGTTCCAGAAGAATCACCATTTCTGCTGCTGTGAAGAACACCAAGAACATTAGGCGCGCAACAGCAGTCGTTTCTCAACAGTGGAAACGACACACAGGCGAGGGTCGAGAATCAGTGACAGTACTCTGTTCTATCGTTCTTTTCAGTTTGTAACACTTGTAACTGTTGCAAACCTGGTTTTTAATAGTTTTTCTTCATTTCATCTTTGTAAACACCCTTTGAGCAATAAAAAATGAATTTTGAGTATGTTTCCAACATGTTGATGAGCTAATTCTCCCACAACCAAGGAAATGAGGAAGCTATTCACACATGAATAATGGGTAACTATTTCATTTTCTCTAATTGTTAATTATAATTCACTCAATCACTGCTCTTGCAGAGTTTTTAAATGTTTACATAATTTTCTTAATTATATGTGATTCAATTTGATAGAATATACTTTGTTTAATCAATTGATAGTCTATGCTTGGGGAATACAATTAATATTTGAGAATATGTTTGATTAATTGTGAATTAAGAAATAAGGGACTTAAAAGATAATTAGAGTTTTGGTTTATTTTCCATAATTTATTCATGTGTGATAGTGGAATCAGTGTCTTGGTTATTCCTAATAATCTTGAATTAAGTTTTGTTTGTTTTTAAATTTCATTAAATCTAAAATCTTTGCTTTCACAAGTCTCAATGAACTTTTTACTACAACTCAATTTGAAATCACATCAGGGACATATGGTACTTCTGTCCAAGTATCATTGCTATAAAGAGCTTCATATTCATTGTGCATAGATAGTACCCATTTTGGTCTTGTAGCAGCTTGTTTAAAAGATTTTGGTACTTCAAGAGATTCTAGAATTGCAGTGTAAGCTACTGGTATATGATGTTTAATATGAGTGTTAGCTACAAAATCTGAGCCTATGGTTTTTGGTCTGGAGATGACAGATTTTGATCTAGTATGAATTACATGATTCTCAGAAGAAGTATATAACTCAGTAGAAGAAGTGGAAGAGTTGTTACCAGTAGTAGAAGCAATGGCAGAAGAAATAGTAACTGAAGAAGTACTTGAAGAGCCATAAGTATCAACTGAAATAGGTAATTCATACTGAAGAAGTATATTTGAAGTCTTTGAAGCAGCTGCTGAACTTGAGGTGGATGTAACAAAAGGAAAAAATAGTTCATTAAAGACAACATGAATGGTTGTACAAACCTTTTGAGTACAAGGATCATAACATCTATAGCCTTTGTGAAAGGGACTGTAACCCATAAAAACACAAGGTACTGATCTTGGACTTAGCTTATATTTTCTTGCATGAACTATATTTGGAAATCATAGACAACCAAAAAATTTAAGAAAAGAATAGTCAGGTTGATTTCCAAATAGCACTGCATAAGTACAGTTGAAAGACAAGAGCTTTGTTGAAGTTCTATTTATCAAATAAGTGGAAGTTAGGAAAGCATCAAACCAGAATCTCTTTGGAAGATTAGCTCTAAAAAACAAAGTATTACCTATCTCAGTCACTTGCCTATATTTTCTCTCTGCATCTCCATTTTGTTGATGTACACGTGGAAAAGAGATTCTTACTGTAATACCATTTGAATCAAAAAATTCTCTGAAAAGGCCTTTAACAAGTTCATAAGCACCATCAGTCTGAAACTCTTTAATCTTGTGGTCAAGAAGATTTTCCATTGAAGTTTTAAACAATTTTAAATAAGCAAGACTATAAGTTCTACACTTCATTGGATAGATCCAATTGAATTTACTGAAGTCATCCACAAACAGTATGTAGTATCTATATCCTAAAGTAGACACTATAGGTGCAGGACCCCATATGTCACAATGAATCAAAGCCAAAGGCTTACAAGATATAGAACTAGAAGAAATGAAAGGTAAACACTTGCTCTTTCCTAACTGACATGATGAGCAAACAACTTCAAAGTCTTTATTTGAAAGTTTGATAGCATCATATGAAACAAGACTTTGCACAATCTTTGTTGCTGGATGGCCCAATCTTTGATGCCATATAGTTGGTGAAGACAAAACAGAAGTGCGGGCTACCTGGTGAGCTGACTGAAGTAGTTGTTTGGTTGACAATGGATATAAATTGTGTTGCATCAATCCCTTTTCCACAACTTTCTTACTGAGAATAGACTTGATTTCATAACCCCAAGAAAAGAATTCAAATGAAAAATTATTATCAGTTGTGAATTTAGCTATGGAAAGTAAATTATGTTTCATATTTGGCACAAAAAAAATATTGTTTAACTGAAAAGAAGTAGCACTTGAAGTAGGTTGTAAAATAGATGATCATGTGAGAGTGATAGGAAGCAACTTACCATCTCCCACCATGACTTGTTCATCTCCATCAAATTCCTCAGCAGCGGTTAATAGAGTTGAATCATTTGTCATGTGGCTTGTAGCTCCAGAATCAGGGATCCATACTGGTCTTGTTTCATTTGTACTCCGATGACCAGTAGAAGAACTAGTAGCATCTGTAGCAAGAGATACCACAGGAGCTGAAGGAGGAGAAGGATGATGCATTGGTGTAGTAACCTCCATGCCTGCAAAATCTTTTTGCAAAGCAGCAGTACCATTTCTAGAGGTAGAATACCTAAATTTACATCTGTTTGCAAAGTGTCCTTGTCTATAGAAAATTTGACAAGGAGGTTGACCATTCCCAACAACAAAACTTCCATTACCACCATGGGAATTACCATTACCATTATAAAATTTCAATTCCCAGCATAAGACGTATAAGGTGTAGACAAAGGCTTATGGGAAGGATTAAAATCATTTTTCCTGAAAGAATTGCCATTTCCATTCCCAGAATGTGGAGAAAAATTCTATGAAGAAGAAGAAGAACCAGAATTTCCACTAGATTTTCTAGATGAACTACCAACAGAATGCTGTGAATTTGTAAATCTTCTAACAAAGAAAGCTGAATTTGTGGGATCACCCATTAATGGAGAGAAAGAATCATGTTCTTGATCCTTAAGCCACTGTTCATGAAAAATTAATCTTGATCTGAGTTCTGCGAGAGCAAGAGGAGTCTCTCTATTTTGAATCGTAATTATAAAACTAGCATATTCTCTTCCGAGACCAAAAAGTGTATACATAACAACATCCTCATCAGACACGGATTCTCCAATTTCAGCCAAAGAATCATAAATAGTCTTGATTTGATGAAGATAATCGAAAATTGAAAGATTACCTTTTCGAATAGAGTGAAGTTGATATCGTAATTGAGATTTTCTTGCAAAAAATTGTTGAGTAAAAATCTTAGAGAGATGATTCCATTTATCTCTGGCAGTATATTTTCCAAGAAGTTCAGATGCAAGTGAAGCAAGAATTGTTGTATTGATACAGGAACCGACAAAATGATATAAAGCTCTCCATTCTTGATACAGAGGATTAACATGAGGGATATTATCATGAAATATAAATTGAGGTTTTGCTTCAATAGATCCATCAACATACCCATATAAATTTGTGTTGATCAAAATTGAAGCCATCTGATCTTTCCAGACTAAAAAATTTGAGCCATCAAGAAACATAATGAAAGATATTTTGAAAAGGTAATTGAAAACAACGATAATATTGTGAATAAGGTGTAGGTTGTGGTTGAGATTGATAAAAAATTTGTTGTTGTGGTTTTTGTGGATTGAGATTCAAAGGAATAGATTGTTGTTGTTGATTGTGAAAAGTTGTTGAAGATGAAGGTTGTTGTTGATTGTTTTGAGGAGGTTGATGTTGGTTGTTTTGAGATTGTGGCGGTTGTTGATGATTGTTCTGAGATTGTGGAGGTGGTGGTGGTGGTGATTGTAATGGCGGAAAATTATGAATGTTGATGTTAAGGAGGTTGTTTGCGGAAGCAGCGTAATTCAACGAATTGTTTGTTTGTCTTCCCATTTCTGAAGAACAAGATGAAGATTGTTGATGAGGTTGTATAATTTAGGTTGAAAAATTAGATGAGGTTGTTCTGGTATCTGATACCATGAAAAAACAGAGATGAATTATTAGTGTTGAAAGAATACAAAGAATCTGACAGTGTATTTAAAGATACACCTGACAGATACAGCTAAGCTAGACAAAACCGTTACAGTGAGCTGTCAAAGATACAGCTGGATACAAAGTATTGGTTAAGAAAGAGTACACATGGACAAGAATAATTGGTTTAGCATTATGTGCTCTTACAACTTCAACTCAGTCCTTCATGTCAGTGCTAAATGAAGGCGGATTACTACTCTTCAGCTTTTGAATTTCTTCAAGTAGAAAACCTTGTTGCTTGACCAGAGCCTCTTGCAGATGAGAAATTTTCTTGAAGGATTCTGCAAGAACATGTAATTCTGTCTTTGATTGAACACAGAAGTGTGTCAATGCTTCAATACACTGGTCTTTCTTCAGAATATTCTCTCTTTCCTTCTTGCTAAGCCAATCTCCCTTTTTGATTTTATTCTTAATGTCAAGAGACGATCTAGGCTTATTCTTCAAATGATATTTTTGATCTTGCATCTTCTCCAGAGAAACCATTTGATCCAGACCCATAGTTCGGAAAAGAAATGACCAAAGTAGGAGAAAGATCTTTTTATAATTTTCATACTACTGAAAATATAAAATTCCTAAAAATACGAATATATCAAATATCTTCAAATACTAGATATTATTTTCATAATCTACACAAAAGTGCCTTGATTTTTCTTCTTCCTCACTCAAAGATTTGGCACACGTGGTGAGGAAAGAATTCTAATACCGATTAGGTGGCATTAGTATGAGATTGTCTCTCATTATGGAATTTTGAACAACCATAGTGTTCTTGATCTAGTATAGTATAAAAAGATATCCTTTTGTTATCTCGAACTAATAACGAAGTATCTTGGGATTGATTGGAATTGCATACACAATTCTTAGCAATTTTGTTTTTGAGACAGTTTTTGCATCTTGTCTTATTTTTCCCTTTTCCATTAGGTGATTTAATAACATCGGAAGACATGTCCATTCTTAAAATGGTTAAATCACTAATGGAGGAAGAAGGAATAAGATGAACAACTAATGCAATATTAGATGTTTCCTCTTCTTCAGAATCATATGAATCATAGGACTCATCTAGATTTACAGCTAGATCCTTGCTTCCAGTGTATTTCTTAAGATTGGACAGTATTTAGCAATATGACCAAACCCTTTACACTTGAAGCATTGTGGCTGATAATCATCATCTTCTTCATGATCCTTTTTGACAGGAACTCGATCATGTGGACGAGAAGATCGATGAGTATCCTTAATGAATCTCTTATTTCTTTTCTTTAAGAGATCTCGAAACTGTCTAGTTTGTTCAATATCATCATCATAATTTTCAGCAATCTGTTCAACTGAATCATCCGTCTGTCTATTCCTATCCATTGGAGATTTTGGAATTCTTGCAGCTTTAAAAGCAATTCCTTTACCTTGAATAGACTGTGATTCATGATCAAATATCTTTAACTTACCAACGAGTGTGCTTCGTGAGAGAGTTGAAAGATCGTTTGCTTCTCTGACTGCATGCTTCTTAGAATCGTATTTAGATGGCAACGATTTGAGAATCTTGCATACTATATCCTTATAAGAAATAGTCTTTCCTAAAGAGAAAGAAGCATATTATCTCAGAGAGCTTAACATGAAACTCTTCAAAAGTGTCGTTGTCATCCATTCGAAGGTTTTCCCAATCGGAAGTGAGAGTTTGAAGTCTATCTTCTTTCTCTGATGAATTTCCTTCGAATACAGTTTGAAGATTATCCCAAGATTCTTTCAAAGTTTGACATGTTGATACATGATGTTGCAGATCACGGCTTACAACATGTACTATAGCATTCAAACCATCTGAATTCTGCTTTGCCGGCGCCTTTTCTTCGTTCGAAAAATCTACTAAGCGTTTAAACTCAGTTTTCTAATTTTCTATCTTTGGACGAATATAACCATCGACGACTAATAGCCATGTATTAAAGTCTCGTGATTGAAGAAAATATATCATAGCATATTTCCATCATAGATACTTTGTTCCGTCAAATCTTGGTGGTATGTTAATTGAAGTCGATTCATGTGAACTCGAGTCCATTCTTATAGGTTGGATCGCACCAAACACATATTTTTAGATTTTTCGTGTTTGCTTGCTCTGATACCAATTGAAAAGACGAGGGCACCCAAATATTCCTCAATCTAAAACTTTTCCTACCTATAAGTCCTTTCTCCGCAAGTGATTGTCTATGGACTGAGTCGAGACAATACAACTAATCGATCACACGAGATCGAGACAATACAACAACGAAGTATGTTTACTTGATAAAAAGGTTCAGACTTAACCAAACACAATAGGATTCACTTATCAAGTAAATAGGAATTAACGTTTGTGTGATTTACTTTAATTATAATAAAACAATTATAATGCGGAAAATAAAAGTAAATGACACAACAAGATTTTGTTAACGAGGAAACCGAAAATGCAGAAAAACCTCGGGACCTAGTCCATAATTGAATACTTTCAGGATTAAGCCGCTACACAAAATTACACCAACTTCGTAGAGTTGATACCAAGCAACTAAACCTATAGTTCACCTAGTTCCGTCTGTATTCCCACGCCTCCAACTTATAAATAAGTCACGTACTTGGATAAATTCCTTTGGTTCGTATTCCAAACAGTAAAGGAACAAAAAATTTGTTTGGTATCAACTATCTTCAACCAAGTGATATGAGTCGGACAAAGGCTCTTCTGTTTATCTTAACATAAACTCCTTCGTCAGGTCCTTAGATCAATCTTATGTTCAATTACCAAAGTAATCGTTAAGATTTTGCGATCAACACTCTTAATCCAAATAATTGTGTTGATGCTGATCTACTCAATTAATCAATCCAATTCTATCACAAGGATAAAACCGATTATTAAATGGATCCTCTTTTTACCGAAATAAGTATTGTGCACACCAAAGCTTATGAACTCACAAATCAGAAATCTTCAATATCTTCTTCGTCTTCAAATCTTCTTAGATCTTCAATAAACACCTGCATACAATTACTTGAATCTCTTGTGATCAATCACGCATAGAACGGAGTCTGTTAACAATGGATTATCACAAGATCGTCTTCAGAACTAACAACAGTCTAAAGATCCCTGTCGAAACTCTGAACTAGTTTGAGTGAATCTTATATCAGAAGAAAAGATTCTCAAGCATAAACAAACTAGGTGCAATCAAAGTTCGACCACTGTTAGTCAATCAAATCAATGAAAACAAAAGATAAACCACAATTATCTAGTTTCCTACCAACGGTACTGACTAGAGATTCTCAATCCCAAAGAATACTTTAAACCGAGCGTTCGTAAGAGATTTCACCTAATTAGGTTACTCTTCTCTCCGAATAGGCGGCTTCACCAGTAGCAGCACAACAAGAGGTAGTTTGCTGTTACGAAGGATTAGTTTGCTAGAAATGCAAACTTCAGTATTTATAGACTAGGAAGTTTGGACACCAAGGAATTTCCAAAACCGAAAATATTCTCAAGATATTCATTAAAGCACAAATTCGGCTTCCATAATTCCTGGAAATGCTCTGTCCAAAAATAATGATCGAAGTCTCTCAGAAAATCTTTAATTAGTAAATGCATATTACTAATTCTTATTTTCCTAAAAATGAAATTAATAACCTTAATTAAAATATTCTTAACTTATTTATGTTTCGATCCTGGGATTCTCTTCCCTTAGCTATTAAGGAATAACTTTGAACAATTAAATAATAAACATTCACAACACATGTTCAAAGTATGTCGGCATCCTAACTTTGTAAGTTCTCTTTCATACTTATAACCTTGAAACCGATTTTCCACACTTCCAAACAAGTTTAGAATTGGTTCATCTTACTTTCAAAAACTATGTGATTGATCAAATAACATTCAATCATAAATCATGGGTTTAACGGCTCTACCAAAACAAGTTTCGGTTCTAGCTCCATGTGAGTATTGTGCATAGTCGCACTAGCTTTCCAAAATTAGGTTGACCAGGTACTAGGATCGGTTCCCCACATATATATGGTATCTAACTTATATGTGTTTCACATGTCCATAGGATCGGTTCCCCTTTGCCTAAAAACGTGTTGCACATGTCCATAGGATCGGTTCCCCTTTCTGCTATAACCCTGTTGCACCTCATACAAGGATCGGTTCCCCTTTGTGATGTACTGCACGTCTTACTAGGATCGGTTCTCCTTTTCCCAGTTTTGGTCACACATAAAATCACAAACCCGATCATACCATCTCAGGTGATTACTTAAGATCGGTTTCACTAATAAAAGTCATACCAATACATAAGTCAGGCCTTTGTGAATAGTTCTACCAAGAACACAAACAAGTTGTGAGCGATTATACTCAATCACACATATTAGTTGTTCATAAGATAATCAATGAATAACAAAACCAATAACACCTGGCGATTTCCTTTTCGATTCACAAACAAGTTTATGAACTTAGTTCCTTAGAACACATGTAAACATTGTTCCCTAGGATGAAATCCTCACCTCATACCCATATATAATCATAATAGCATTCAAATGATTATGGCGATGTCTTATCTACAGAGTTAAATGGTTAAGAAATAAACCTCGTATTGTGTTCCTTAATATTATGTTTATCTAGAGTTCAAAATATGCTTCGTTGTTTTGTTTTCAATATGCACGACTTGAAAGATACGTTAGGGAATGAAACAGTTCAAGTCAAATATCACTAACCTCAAGTGGAAGGATGATTGTTGTAGTTGTAGCTCCTTGCTTCTTCACATCTTCAAGTCTTTGCAATACTTGTAATGTCTCATATCCTAATACTTTCAAGATAACCTATACGAAGTTGACTCTAGTACATAATCAAGCAAATCTTAACATGAGTTTTGATTCATTATAATATGACAACCAAACTGTTGTATTACTACAAAAGTTAGACAAACAGATGGATAGAATTGGTGAAAACACCTCCTAAATCAATAGATTCGGGCCAAATATGAGTTCAGAGAACACAACCATTAAAGAACAAGGTTCTTATTTGATAATTGATAATCGATTAGCTTGCAAATACAGAGTTACTCGATTTTTATAAGACTAGGTAACTCAAGTTAATCCAACGACTAGAAACACTCCAGGTGGGATAATCTAAACCAACCATTACACATAACTAAAGACATACGCTAATACTATAAGGGAACTCTTAAATAACTATTAATGGCACACATCCTGGTAGCCCCTACATTTTACACTACGACATTCCACCCTCGTTGAAAACATCCTTGTCCTCAAGGATGGAAAATAAAATAGGAAGATTGTTTTGTTGTTGGGCATGTGTAGGTTCATCTTGGCATTGCAGCAGCATCCATCGAACATAGCTCTGTAATTGAAAATGCTAATTCAGTGAGCATAGGAAATCCTTATCCATAACCAGTTGAGACATGCATGAATATGAATCCGCGTGTTTTCGTCTGTAAAATGAACCTGCAACAATCGAATAGATTGAACTTCACTATCATCAATTGACCACTTATGAAGTTGTGAACATAGCAATCTGGATGATGCATTTGTAGACAGTATGGAGCTGGCAACTTTTTCTTTCTCTTATATTAGTATGCCCTGTAGTGCGGAAACATTCAGTTTTCCCCCAAAGGTGTTGGACATCCCCAAAAATATACCCATCCTAAGTAAACCAGTCTCCCAAAACAACTCTCTCAGAAGTTGCGGCCATACCCCTGAGTCCAACTCTCCACAAACTAGTGGAAGATAATTTGAATTTCCACTTCGAATAATCTATCCATATCCACACATATATAAGTTGAATCGCCCTGGGAAAGATTTGAGCTTCCATTCTTGTGCACAATTCCCCGGGGTGAACATGTGCTTTATCATTATCATCACCAGCTTTAGAGATGTGTAACATTAGGAAAACAACTCTAGCAAGCATGGGCCTTGGTGTGGAATCACTGAACATTGCAATCTCTCCATGACTTTCCACGAATAAATCCTTGAGCTGGGAAGCCGATTGTTCTAAGCGAGATGCATGTATTGTGGTAAACAGAACAACTGATGACCAGAAACCATCAGTAGACTCCAGATTGGTATGCGTGTACACTGTTCTTTGCAACAAAAACAAGATAGAGAGAGCTCCATACAACACAGATGCAGGTAAGAGATAGTGCAAAAATAGACCCTTGTTGAAGAACTGGGAACGACTTCTAAAGAATGATGGGAGCATCATAAGTGGTTGGTAAGAGAATCTGAATTTCCATCTCAAGTACTGTACCCTTACCAACTTGTGGAGAATCCGAATTACCACTAGAAAGGCCTGAATTCCAAGTACTCTTTGAACACTTGAGTGTCCAACTGTCAATCTAACTCTCTTGTGTAGCAAAAACTTCCCAAATACTGCAGATGTAAGTAATCGAGGGCGTTGAAAAAGATTGATTTGCCGAAAATAGCACTGATTATTAACAATTGTGGTAGTTGATTGTCCAACAACTGATTGAATAATGTCAGAAGAGTCTCGTGAAGTGTTATGTGGACCCAGTTAAAGCAAGAAAATATCAGCATCACCACAAATTCTTCTCCAGACTACACTGCCCACTAATTTATGGAGAAAGATCATTTCAAACTGCTCAAGCGTTTTCAGCAATACACAAATGAGCTTAGCGACACCATTTGCAACAATCAGATTACGAATCCCATCTACACAACATATATTACACCACAATCCAGATGAAACTAATTTGAATTTACAACTTAGGTATCCGATTATATAGGCTTCTCTTGCTTGATACACCAAACCCAACCAACAGCTGTAAAAAGGAATCGAATATTGACGGGAACCAAATTTGGAGAAACCAATCAGCTGGGTGCAACAATAAGTAGGTGGTTGAAAAAATTCAGCAGGTGGTAAACATACAAGGTCTGAAGTTAAGGTTGCAGTTATAGTCCCCTCTCGATTTGAAGAACTCTTGTAGGCTTCAAAATTAAGCAGTAAAAATTGCAAGATGAGCTCGATTCGAGAGAGATAAGAATCATCTTGTTCAACTTCCTGTAAAAGGGTTTGTGGCACAACTTTATCTTCATTTTCACCACCACCATCCTTCAATGACTCGTCATAGTGAAATGCTGAAATATTAGGTACATCAGAAAAAATAAAGTTCCATAGATACCAGTAACACCCATGAGGATATTTAGCGGAATCGCATTCATAAATCTCGAGTAAATAAATCAATTTTTTATGCAAAATTTTCTGCACAACTTCCTCAAGAAGTAAAAAACTATCATGGACTGCATTTAGAAGCAGAAGAGGGAGCAACCATAACCTGATTCTTGAAAAATAAAATTGAGATGTAGCAATGTCAAGAACTAAAAAATGAACTGCTACACTAATACTTATCCCAAACTTGAATTTCCAGCTCAAGTATTCTACCCAATGCAACACATTTATACGTTGAATTCCTTTTTCTTGAAATACGGGACTCCGCAAGCTATGACAGTACAAAAGTTTTTGTGGAAGAGCATGGGTAGATAATACAGTTGTTGACAGTAAACTCCACCTATTGTTGTGATGTAGTTGAGTAAATAATTCCCTTGTAGTACCAGCTGCATTAACCCCTGTCAATGGAAGTATCAACCTAGACCACAGAGGCTTATGATACAAGAGCATTTTCCCATACCACTTGCAATCTTCCAGAATGCACTCAAAGGCGAAATATCCATTGTTAGTAGCCTATAATTTGGAATACTCATCGAGCATCAATGAACAAGAATTATATAGACTAAAAGAAAATTTATAATCATTCACTGAATGAGTAGACCCTTGAGTAGGCTAAATTCCTTTTCTACGATCAAATACAGAACAAAGGTGCACAAAATTAGGATAGTAATAAACACCACCATCGTTCCAGATCCACAAAACACTAGCAGGAAGTTTACCCAAGAAATCATGTACCATTTCAGGTTCATATAGCCTAATCCATAGGAGTTTCAAAATTCTGTGTCTCTTAGCTATATGAACAAACAACTTCCTCACATCATAAACGTCAACATCATTAACACATAAAATATGAATTGATCGCATAGATGAAAAATCTGAGTTATACCCAAAGCTAAGAAGTAATAGAAGAATCAATCTACCGGCACGTTTACCTCGGTCGAATAACAAACGAGAATAATCAAGTTTGAAGCAAAAACAACCCAAACCTATAATTTTGCTGTGGAGAAAGAAACCTTCGTCACAACTGCCCTGGTGTGCTGAAAAAAATTTGACGCAATTTCTCACACAGAATTCAATCACGCCGATGTTAATGAACTTATTCACTTCCCCGATTCTGAATGGATTTGACCTAATGACTTCAACAACATCAATATTCACCACTTTCTCATATTGTAAACTCTCACCAGTAGAAAAATCATTCTTCATATGAAACAAAAATGATGTAATTAACCCTAATTTGAGAGAATCTGCTTCTTCATCGACAGCGGAAGGAATTGAATTAACGACAGTTGAAACTTTTTCAAAGAAATAAGAAGGAATCAACTCCGATTCTGAAAATTCATCAACAACAGTAAAATCGACTTTGACTCTGCAAGGAGATGGATGAGATGGACCAGTATGCCTAATAATCATGAGTGAGGTTACCCTCTCGAATGCCTTGGTTATCAATTTTAACCACCTCTGTAGTTTGCGATCTCGATCTACGGCGTCCTTGTTCGTCAAATAATATCGATGCCACTTAGAGCAAACATCTAATTTCTCTGCTGCTTCCTTTCCAACTTCAGCAGAGGTACTAGTTTTCCATTCATTTCAACCCATTTTTCATCTGTTGAATCCATGATAAAAAAAAATGAAGAAATTTTTGGGTGGATTGAACGGCTCTGATGCCAATTGTTGTATTACTACAACAGTTAGACAAACAGATGGATAGAATTGGTGATAAACACCTCCTAAATTAATAGATTCAGGCCAAATCTGAGTTCAGAGAACACATCCATTAAAGAACAAGGTTCTTATTTGATAATTGATAATCGATTAGCTTGCAAATACAGAGTGACTCGCGTTTTATAAGACTAGGTAACTCAAGTTAATCCAACGACTAGAAACACTCCACGTGGGCTAATCTAAACCAACCATTACACATAACTAAAGACAGGCGCTAATACTATAAGGGAACTCCTAAATAACTACTAATGGCACACATCCTGGTAGCCCCTACATTCTACACTACGACACAAACTTGACATACCAACGGTTGGTGGTTCAACCGAGCTATGCTCTAAGAGCGAGCCTAATTGAATATAAGAGGAGTTACTTGAACAGTACCAAAGACCAATGTTCAAGTGTCAATCAATGTAAATCAACAACCCAAGGTTGGATATTCAAATTAATTGATCTTAACGCACAACCTGTGATATTTCAATTATATAACAAAATATAATGCGGAAAAGAAATAACACAAACACCTGAATTTTTTTAACGAGGAAACCGCAAATGCAGAAAAACCCTGGGACCTAGTACATATTGAACACCACACTGTATAAAGCCGCTACAAACATTAGCCTACTACCAATTAACTTCGGACTGGACTGTAGTTGAACCCTAATCAATCTCACACTGATTCAAGGTACAGTTGCGCTCCTTACTTCTCTGATCCCAGCAGGATACTACGCACTTGATTCCCTTAGCTGATCTCACCCACAACTAAGAGTTGCTACGAATCAAAGTCGAAGACTTGATAGACAAATCTATGTCACACAGAAAAGTCTCTAGGATTGAATAAATATGTCTCCCACAGAAATACCCAAGAGTTTTTGTTTCGTCTTTTGATGAATCAAGGTGAACAAGAACCAATTGATAAACCAGACTTATATTCCCGAAGAACAACCTAGTATTATCAATCACCTCACAATAAACTTAATAGACTAGCGAAACAAGTTATTGTGGAATCACAAACGATAAGACAAAGTTTGTTTGTGATTACTTTTCAATCTTGCCTATCGGAGATATAAAATCTCGAGCCAATTATTTCAAATTCACTCAACACGATAGAAACGATAAGATCAGATCACGTAACTACAACGATAATAGTTGGGTCTGGCTTCATAATCCCAATGAAGTCTTCAAGTCGTTAACCTATAGGGTCTCGAGAAGAATCCTAAGGTTAAAGGATAATCGACTCTAGTTATGCAAATAGTAACACACAGGAGGTGTGGGGATTAGTTTTCCCAGTTGCTAGAGTTCTCCTTTATATAGTTTTCAAATCAGGGTTTGCAATCCAAGTTACCTTGGTAACAAAGCATTCAATATTCACCGTTAGATGAAAAACCTGATTCAACCAAGCTAATATCTTTCAACCGTTAGATCGAACTTAGCTTGTTACACACAAATGAAATGTACCCTCATTTAGGTTTATGTAACCGTACCTAAACGTGTACACCAGGTTGGTTCACAAATAGTTAACCGAGGTTAGCCATATGATTACTCTCATATGAACCTTATTCATCTTAACCATAACTAGTTCAAATGACTCAAATGAAACTAGTTAAAGAGTTGTTCAATTGTTTAGAAAACACAATTAAAACCAAATCGGTTTGATTCACTTGAATCAATCATGAACATTATAGACATGGTTTGCAAAGATTGTATTCCTTATAATTTGAATGTTTAAGTCCATGAACTGACCGATTTAACAAAGTAACCAGCTTAAGTATGCGTACGGGTATGCGTACTTAAGCAACCGGTTTTTTGAGTTTGTTAAGTTTCCAAACTCAGCAGAAATTTTTGGTTCGAAAACTTCCGCCAGTGTGCGTACAGGTATGCATATTTAAGGTGACTAGTTTAGGAGTTTGTAATTCCCAAACTCAACATATATTTTCGGTTCGAAAACTTCCGCCAGAATGCGTACGAGTACGCATACTTAACCTGTATCCTTCACCAATTTCGTATACACACATATGCATACTCTTGGCTTCCGCTTTATGGATTTATACACTAATGTGCGAACACACTATATATGCTTCTATCCAAAGATGGTTACATCATCAACTCTTTATTTCAATCATTGAAACATTCTTCTATAATGACAATAGCCGTTTTCACACACTATTAGCATCAAAGCAATTTCCAAGATATTGAAATAATCATTATCGAAACATTCCAAGCCTACACCGAATGATTGTATCACACAAGCCATGTAAGATGTTACTCGGAAATTTTCTCATGATATAAGATGAACTTGGTCGAAGCGAAAGCTTACCAACACATATTTCGAGAAATATGTAAGCGAGATATACTCAGCTCGAAATCTCAAATGTTTATAGAGAAAACTATATTGTAACACGAATTATCTCAATAAAGCAAATAGTATAAATAGACTTTCCAAGTGGTAGATGAGTTCAAGTCTCCACATACCTTTTGACGAAGAAGTTCCACATGCTCTCATTAGTAGTTCTCCGTCTTCAAGAGATGAACGTCGAGAGATCTAAGCTCAACTAACTATCTATGTCCTAGTCCGAGACATCTATAAATAGGCTAGAAATCAAGACTTATAATTTTGATCACTAACATTGACAAACATGCTTGAGATAGCAACGCATGCGAGTTCGACCGAACAATGCTCTAACATTTATATTTTTTTTATAAGTGCAAATTTGTGCATCTGTTGGTACCAATCTCACCTTTTCATTTGCTAGACTTAACTTATTTTTTTAACATTTTAAAATTAATTTTCTTTAAATATATATTTGGAAAAAGTAAAACACAAGTTTACAAGCATTTGTTTTCCCACTTTTTTCTCTTTTATGTTCTTCCATCTTCCATATTTTTATGCTTTTTTATTTTTTAAGTTCAGAATTGAAGATTATATAACTCTAAAAGATCTTTATTTTTATGATTCTTTATTTTTCTAATTCCTCCATTTTCCATATTTTTTTGTCCTTCCACGAACCTATAGCAGATGCAAATTGCCAAATTATATATAGTCTGAATTTTTCCACAACGAGCCATAACACATCATTATAACATTCTACCATTGATCCACAACTGCAACATGCAGTTTCACCTCAATGAGCCATTACACATTTGTAAACATGTGCTTCTATTAACACACTTATTGGTGAGGTCTTTACCTTCTTCAAGGTCATATTATCCCTATAATATTTTTCCATAAAATCTTGCAAATCATTAGCATAAGTACCATAAAACTCACAATCAAAAAATGAAAGAAAACAAACCACTAGAAAAAGCAATTCTCTGAAAGACTCTCACCCAACAAGTAACCTACGGAAAACATCTTGGGAATAGCACCCTCCAACAATCCAATAATTACACCAGCTTCGGCTAGAATCTTCTGGCCAACGCAGTTCCCTGGCTATCCATTTCTCTCACAAATTGATGGAAATGCCCAGTACAGTCCGATATACTCACTTTTTCATTCATTCTAGTATAAACATTCTCACTGAATAACTGTCTGCCACACTTGGCCATAACCCAATAGGGTCCGACTAAGATTTTAGGAGATATTACCTCCCCTGTATTACTTCCCATGTATTATTTATTGTATTGCACAGCAGATGCAAATATTGCGCTATCTACTATATTATTTATAGCCACAGTCACAAATTCCCAATTTGAATCCTAAAATCAGCCAACAATTCAACAGTAAGTGTGTCGAAATTAAGCATTAAGTTTAAACCAATTCTATGATTATCCATTACAATCTTAACCCGGAAAAACAAACATAAAATCCTCAAATTTTAAACATTAAAAGTTTAATATAATACTAAAAAAACGAATTTATTTACACGTTCATAACAAAAGAACAACTTACGCAGAAATAAACTGAGCAATATATGCAGATCATTCATATATCAATAATCATTTGTTTTACTGATGCTAGGGATTTTTGTGATAGTGAAAAATATTGAGTTGATTATGTTTCAATTTTGTTCCTAAATATTAAAATACTTAACACTAATTTTGCATAACCAGGACTAAGAAAAGATAGCAGAGAAATTGAAAACTAAACCTAACAGATATAGAAGATAAATATGACAGAGAAGATATCAGTTCTGTAAAAAAGTAAAATAAAATAGACGTGGAAATGCATATCTCGTCAACTAAGTACCCAGTTAAGAAGGGAGGAATGTGCACACCGATTAAAGCGAGATGCACAAAGTCAGGCTCGTGTTTTTTAACATGTTATCATTATTAAATTAATATTAATGCATTATAAATGCATCAAGCTATTATAAACACCTTATTAGAGTTTTTTTCTTCATTATTGTCAAAATTATATTATGTAATCCTCGTGTAATTACATATATCTTGTACTATAATATTAAGGGTTATGCTATCCCGCACTGTCATGCATAAAACTTTATAAGCTAGCGGGTTTCCAGTCATTACATTATATTATCTGCCCACGGATTGGTTTAGATTAAAGAGAGAATTATTATATAAATATTTAATTATAAGTCGCTCCTTTAAATTATTTATTTTTAAGATTTCGGGTCCTTGTAATAAAATATCTCTTTTTATCACCGAGTTTGACCACCGACAAGAGAAGAAGAAAAAAAACAAAAGAACTTAACACTCTTTTGATTTATCATTACGTCTAGCTCAATAGAATCATAAGAAATATGGATTCTTTACTTGTGTTAACCTCAATTGCAAATTAAGTGAAGTATGACTAATTTATACTTTCAATTTGTTTCTAAATCAAAATCAATCCGTGTTTTTTTTTGTTCTACATTGTTCCCATTACATATAACGCATCTATCAGCTTTAGATACAACTCAAACTATTCAATTTATAGGTAAATTAATAGATGTATATGATATAAATTATCAATGGACTTTCTCGATCTACCTAATAAGTTTTGACCACCTTCAAATAATGTTGATGTACATATCATGATAGCAGTGGCAGTAGAAGAAGAAGAAGAAATAAAAAAGGTTGAATAATAGTAATCCAGGTTTCTTGTTGTTGCTGCTGTTAAGGGTCAGTGGTGATTAAAATGAATATTTTAATGATGGTATGGTTTCCATAAGATGTAAATGTCATTTTCTTTATAGTTTTGATCAATCAAAATGGTAGAGGAATGAAATAAAGCTAGGGTATGAGATTGCTTAGGAGGTGAAAAAGAAGCTGAAGGTAAAAAAGGTTGAAGGTGGTGAGATTTTCTAAAGTTATTGTTAGTGACTTGGTGTTGATGTGGTTAAGGCATACATAAAATGGTCTGTCAAATCGAAATAAGGACTTGTTTGTAGTTAAAATAAAGGTTTATTTGTAAATAAATCATTGACAGCTTACATTTATCATTAACGACCGAAAATACTTGCACGTTATTATCGAAGGGTTTATAACCCGCTAGCTTATAAAAAGTTAAGATATTCATACAGTTGTACATGTACTTCGTATATACTCTTGATAGATCCAAAATTATAATCCTTCATTTCCATATCAAACACCTTGTTTTTTTTCTTCTGACTCAGCATCTGGATCTAACTCGTCCCCAGTTAGATATAAAACTGTTCATTATTGTTTCTTTTTTTATGGATGACTCGATATCTGACTCACCAATTACCTCTGACTCGAACCCTTTAGAGTCAGGTATGGGAATCCCCCTAACTCAAAAGCTCTTAACTATGAGTCGCAAGAATGACTCTATTACCTTCTGAAAACACCATCCTGATTATTGAAGTAATAATAATGTCGGGACATGGGGGGGTGGGTAGGGGTGGGGGTGGGGGTGGGGGGAGGTTATTGATGTATTGGACCTAACAAAATTGTCATTGGACTTATTTGACGGGTTAAGAACTGTTAGAGAATTTCTCGGTCGAACTCGCATGCGTTGCTATCTCAATGTTTGTCAATGTTAGTGATCAAAACTATAAGTCTTGATTTCTAGCCTATTTATAGATTTCTCGGACTAGGATATAGATAGTGTAGTTGAGCTTAGATTTCTTAGGGTTCATCATTTGAAGGCGAAGAACTACCAAGGGGAGCTTGTGGAACTTCATCAACAAAAGGTATGTGGAGACTTAAACTTATCTATCGCTTGGACAGTCTATTTCTTCTATATCTCCTATATTGAGACATAAGTCGTGTTACGATTTTTTTTTTATGATACACATTTGAGATTTCAAGTTGAGTTTATCTCGCTTATATATTTCTTGAAATATGTGTTGGCAAGCTTTCTATTTAGCCATGCTCATCTTACATTCGTGATGAAAGTCCGAATAAGATCATATGAAAATTGCCGAGTTACATCTAACATGGTTTGTGTAATACAATCATTTGATGTTTCCTTGGAATGTTTCATTATGATAATTTCAATAACTTGAAAATCGCTTTGACGAAAAATAGTTTGTGAACAACAACTATATAACGTCCTCTAAGAAAGTTTCAATGATTGAAATTAGGAGTTGATGAGATAACCATCCTTGGATATAGAGTGTGTTCGCACATTAGTGTATAAATCCATAAACCGAGAACCAAATGTATGCATATGTGTGTATACAAAATTGGTGAAGGGGACAAGATAAGTATGCGTACCCGTACGCATACTGGTAGAAGTTTTCGAACCGAAAATAACTGCTGGGTTTAGGAATTACAAACTCCTAAACTAGTCACCTTAAGTATGCATACCCGTGCGCATACTGGTAGGAGTTTTCGAACCAAAAATATCTGTTGCGTTTGGGAATTACAAACTCCTAAACTGGTCACCTTAAGTGTGTGTACCCGTACGCATACTGGCGAAAGTTTTCCAACCGTAAATTTCTGCTGAGTTTGGAAACTTAACAAACTCAAATCTGGTTGCTTAAGTACGCATACTTAAGATGGTTATTTGGTTAAATCGATCAGTTCATGAAATTAAACATTTAAATCTTAAGGAATGCAATCTTTGCAAACCGTGGCTATAATGTTCATGATTGATTTAAGTGAATCAAACCGATTTGATTTCAATTGTGTCTTATATGCAATTGAAAAACTCTTTAATTAGTTTCATTTGAGTCATTTGAACTAGTTATGGATAAGATGAATAAGGTTAATATGAGAGTAACCATGTGGCTAACCTCGGTTAACTATTTGATGAGCCAACATGAGTGTACACGTTTGGGTACGTTCAAAAACCCAAATGAGGGTACATTTCATTTTCGTGTAACAAGCTAAGTTCGATCTAACGGATGAAAGATATTAGCTTGGTTGAATCAAGTTTTTCATCTAACGATGATTATTGAATGCTTTGTTACCAATGTAACTTGGATTGCAAACCCTGATTTGAAAACTATATAAAGGAGAACTCTAACAACTTGGAAATCTAATCCCCACACCTCCTGTGTGATACTAGTTATATAGCTAAAGTCGATTCTCCTTTAACCTTAGGTTTCTTCTCGAGACCCCGTAGGTTAACGACTTGAAGACTTCATTGGGAATGTGAAGCCAGGCCGATACTACTTCTCTTGTAGTTGTGTGATCTGATCTTGTTGTTTCTATCGTACGAGTACAATTGTAAAATTGGCTTGAGATTTATTTCTCCGATAGGAAAGATAGAAAAGTAGTCACAAACAAACTTCGTCTCATCGTTTGTGATTCCACAATATCTAGTTTCGCCATCATAAGATTTAGATTATTGTGAGGTGATTGATAACACTAGGTTGTTCTTCGGGAATATAAGTCCGTTTTATCAATTGGTTCTTGTTCACCTTGATTTACCAAAAGAAGGAACAAAAACTCTTGGGTATTTCTGTGGGAGACATATTTATTCATTCCTATATACTTTTCAGTTTGAGACAGATTTGTTTATCAAGTCTTCGACTTTGGGTCGTAGCAACTCTTGGTTGTGGGTGAGATCAGTTAAGGGAATCAAGTGCGTAGTATCCTGCTGGGATCAGAGACGCAAGGAGCGCAAATGTACCTTGAATCAGTGTGAGATTGATTAGGGTTCAACTACAATCCAGTCCGAAGTTAATTGGTAGTAGGCTAGTGTCTGTAGCGGCTTAATAAAGTGTGGTGTTCAAACTGGACTAGGTCCCTGGGTTTTTCTGCACTTGCGGTTTCCTGGTTAACAAAATTCTGGTGTCTGTGTTATTTCTTTTCCGCATTATATTTTGTTATATAATTGAAATATCACAGGTTGTGCGTTAGATCAATCAATTAGAATATCCAACCTTTGCTTGTTGATTTACATTGATTGACACTTGGATATTGGTCTTTGATACCATCCAAGTTATCTCTATGGGATTTAATCAAGACTCGCAGATTTCCATTTGCTTGAGTAAGAATTAAATCGAGAGATAGAGATATTATACTCTTTGATATACTTTACTCTAGATTGAGTCTGACTGTCTAGTTGATTCTCTAGAAAGTGTATTGGAGCAAGTCCTCTCAGATTGCCAAACGAATTGTTGGGTGTGGTTGTTAGACCCCACATTTTCAAGAACAGTTTTTGATGATTTTGATGAGGAGGTTGTAATAACTCTGGGTATCTACCATTTTTAAGAACTGATGCACCATCATCAGGATCGGTATTTTTATTCCGCTTGCGATGCATTGTGTGACTTTTAGATTAATTATGTTTTGAAACTGGGGGTTAAGTGAAAACTGAGAAAATGTTGGTTTCAATTTGTGTTGTTTCTTATTCATTTTCATTTTTTCCGTACTTAATTCATGTTTAATTTTTTCCAGTTGGTAATGATTTATCTTTCTTTTATTTTGAACAAAAACAATAGTAATGATTCATTACTACTCTATCAGAAAATCTTGTACTTCCATTGATGTGATGATTGCATACGGATGTCGAGTTATATTTGAGTTGGTAATTATTTTATGATATTTTTTTTGTGGGGGAGGAGGGTAAAAAAATTATAAACTTTTTTACAAAAACAAAATATGACTGTAACACATATATAGTAAAGGGAACCCACGAGACACAAACTTAAACCAAGATAGAATCAAGTAATCTAGCGTTAGTAACATCTTTCTAGTTTCATACCAAATCCCTGATCATTTTAAATTTAAACCATGCTTCCCTCCCCCGAATGAATAAGCAGCTTTTTACTCCATTTATAGTAGTTTTTGCATATTTATCCTTCATGTGATCCATCAAACTCATATTCCTTTCACCCCATGGAACCCACCATATTGTAAAAAAAATGACCCGCCATAGCTTTCTCTCTAATTTCTTAACATCTATGAACTTCGAAGCCAACAACTCTTTTTTAAAGATCCACAGACACCATTTTTGCTTGTAGCCATTCAAAAATTAGTTCCAAATCTTCTTTGAGAATGTGCAATTGAGAAGTATATGATATGCGGATCATTCTTCAGCATGACATAGACTGCAATTTATCTCCAATATATTACATCATGTCATATTTAAGTTATCAATAGTTATATTTTATGAATAATTGTAAATCACTTTGTTTGGAGACTGTGATTGCTGCTCAGAAAGAGAACATAAATTTTACTAACTACAAACTGACTGAAACAAAGATATCTCAAAAATTGTTTATGATATTGGTAGATCCGTATAAGGTAGTGAAGAAGTCCTTAGTTCTATTATCTATTATTTCATTAATCAAAAACTTTGAGATTTTGTTAATTTATTTATAATACATCCATCACGGGGCTAAGATATCGTTGTACATGAAAACAAAGGAGTAACTACTTAAATAGAAACACAAGAATCGATTAATATGATTAGTAGAACTTATAAGGTGCCTCTAAATTCTTCGTCACCATCATTGCACTACAATCATCATTATAAGATAATATAACGGGAATCAACAATATGAATTAGTTATATTCACCTCTTATGTAATTGATAGATTTTGTACAGGCAGCTGCTAAAAAAACCTTGTCTGCCACAATGAGGTAAACAACTCCGACCGCTTCACAAGATTAAGCATATACACTATTAATTGGTATGAAATACATTGATACGTTATGAACTTAATAATAATAAAATTAATATTAACTAACCACTAGATATAATGAGATCTTGAACAGTTGGATTGAGGTTACTCTTGCCCATGGAAACATCCTCACATTAGCAACCTACATAAACGACACGAACAAATGTTATGAAAATGGCATTGCGAACCGGGCTTAATTACATTTAGTTAATAATTGTCAAGTTTAAATGCCAAAACTCACTGCTTGAATTGCTTACTAAAGTCAACTTCGTTAAGTTGGACTCAAAACTTAGAAATATGAAGACATATATTAGTCACTCAACTTACTCTTACTCTTAAGGATTCGAACACGAAGAATTGAAGAACAAACAAAGATATCATCCTTCATAACGAGGTTAGTAAGTAATGAATGATTATTCTATATCTATATAGTTTCCATGGTCTGTTCATTGAAAATATAACATACGAAGTTTGTTTATATGTCTTCAATATTGGTAACTTGATCACTATCTATAATCAAAGTGTCAGAAGAATGATACATGTATTAGTGCAACTTTGGATTCCAATTGTTTTCCCAGCTCAAGTGTTATTCCGAGAATACATACAGAACAGAGAGCACACATGAATCCAAAATAGAATTTAAACGTCATAATTAGAATATGGCTCCAAGAAGTATTACGTGACAGCTGATTACATGGTTACTAAGAAACACTTCTGCACGGATAAACAAAAGTGTTTGGATAACTTGCAAATGTAAAAACCTGCAAAATGAATTAACAAGACCAGTAAGCACAAACTCTTAAAAGAAGAAAACAACCTTGCATCCAAGTACTGTGACTTCAAACAAATCACAAGAAGTTAATAAATATCTATGGGAGTGTGCCAAAACAACACCATCATAATCACTCGATCTACTAAATTGGTACACCCCATTTAATTTGATACGCGTTGTAGCAATCACGAGAGTTAGACTTAGTTTGGTATTGTTGTACTTTTTATAGAAGCGTTTTTTCTGTTGTGTTTTGATGTGGAAAAAGAACAGTTGAACGTTTGGTAAAATATAAATTAAAAATAAAGCTTATTAAAAAAACGATCGAAATGTGTTTGATAATATACCAGGTTCAACTGTTGTTGTTGTAGAAAATTACAAAAATAGACATGTCTATAAAAATAATTTTATTGGGTTTTATTGGGTTTAATAATAATTAAAAAATTTACTATTAAATATATATATAAATAATATTAAGTTTACCAATAAAAAACATTACTTGACTTAACCAATTTTTATTGTAGATATAATTATTTAGAAAAAAATACTTAAATGAATATCTAATAGTTGCTCTAATTTTACAATTGATAAGCTAAAAAAATAAGTTCACTGAATAATCTTTAAAGAATAAAATATAGGAATAAACAATTGATGATATATAAATTCAAAGGTAATTTTTGTCATTTATAAATAAAATAAGGATAGAAAAGGAAATAAAGTTCTAAATTAGGGTCGAACTACAACTTGTGTTTTTGGAGATTTTAAAAGCTCTTTCCAGCTTTTAAAGTTTGGAAAATTCTGGAAGTGCTTTGTGTAAAAAGCACTTTACAAAAACTATACCAAACACTAATATGAAAAGAATACTAGTACCATAAATACATTTTGAAAGTGCTTTTGAAAAGAAAAAACATTAACAAACTTAGCCTTATGGTGGGTTTGGATGTAGAATTTTAAAGGTGGGATTTATGGGTCCATGGGATTTGGTGGAATTACGTTTTTACGGTATGTTTGGTTGCCCAAATCCCTGGAATTATGTTTTCCATGGGAATCAGTTTTCCAACAAATCCTCCATATGGAGTCCGACCCCTTCCCCTAAAATTTGCTGGGAAACTTATCAAGAGATTTATTGACCCACTTTTTTTTAACTTTATATCTTATATTATACTCCCTCCGTCCCACTATTAGATGACATAGTTGGAGTTTGCACAATTTTTAAGGCAAGTAAGGGAAAAGAGTTTTTTTTTTAATTATTTTTACAATAATACCCTTATGGATAATAACTTGTAAAATTTAGAAATGAATTATCTCTCAAACTATACCGCGGATATTCATAAACTTTGTACCATTGAAAAGCATTTTAAAACACCCACATAACGAGTATAAACATGGATATCAAATTATACATATTTCTCATATTAATGATAATCAATGAAAAAAATAGTTTTAAAGATATTCCCTTATTTAAAAAGATGGGTCAACTAATAATGTGACAAAACTTTAAACTAAGTAGGTCATCTAATAGTGGGACGGAGGAAATATATATATACAATTTTAAGATTTTGAGGATAATACTAAATAATACATAGACTTTAAAATAAGTTAATTCTATGAATCCTATGAATCGGGTTACCAAACATACGTGGGATTTCCATGAATCCCAATCCTATGAAATTATAAATCCTCGAAATCGTAAATTCTGCAAACAAACACACCAGTGAAGTAATGGGAAAATAAAACGGGGGTGGATTCTTGATATTACCTCCTATCAAAAATTGGTTATCCCATATCCATTTTATCCTCCACTCCACCACAATCCACCCTCATTGGATGACATCAAACATGTTATAACACATGTGAACCACACAAGTGAAAATATATCAGCACCACCTCCCACATTGGCGGCGATTCAGTGACGGACCAAACTTTTCTCTCTTCCTTCCCCATTCCTCTAAAAAAAAAAAACACCCAAAATGTCTCTCATCACTATTCATCCTTCTTCTTCCTCTTGGTCTCCTTCTTGTCTCTCCAAAAACCTCCGATACAATCAGAAAAATCTCATCCCTAATGTAGAGTTTCGTTCCATGTCTATCTTACGCCGTAATCATCGCCGTACCTTAAACACAATCTCAGCTTGTCTTCGTCAAGACACAACAGTTTGGACACAAGCACCATTAACAACGTTAACAAAAGCAGCTGAAGATTTGTATAATATATCAATTAATGTTTCAGATTCACCTCATTTAATCTCTTCATATACAAAACCAGGTCAATATATACAAGTGAAATTACCGGAGATTGAGAAACCTTCTTTTCTAGCTATTGCTTCTTCACCATCTTCTACATCATCAAATGGTGAATTTCAATTCTTAGTTAAGAGTATTGAAGGTTCTATTGCACAGCTTTTATGTGGTTTGAAGAAAGGTGATGTGGTTGAATTGAGTTCTGTTATGGGTAAAGGTTTTGATGTTGCTCAGATTTCACCTCCTGAGAAGTTTCCTTCTGTATTCATCTTTGCTACTGGATCTGGAATTAGGTATTTTATCATACTATCAACTCTCTTTTTTGAATTTCTATTGGGATCTCATTAATCATGTGTTTTGAATTAGTGATTTATTCATGGTTCTAAATCTCAAATTTCAAAAATTGTTTTGGTAAATTACTTTCAAAAATTGTGGTACATTACTTTCTAGGTTACCGATATAGTTGACATGAAAGGAAGAACATTTGCGAAAACATGATAGTAAACTACTTTCTAGATTACTTGTAGTTGACATGAATTTGTGAAAACATAATAATCTTTTTGTTCTTGTAATTAATGAGTCTAGAGCCTTGGAACTCCTTGAATAGGTAAATTTTTAGCTCGGTTAGAGTTATTTTGGTGAGTTAGATACCTGGGTAACTGGTTTACGGAAAATTGAAGCTATGAGTATTTGTGGTCGAAAGCTGGGTGTTGAGGTGTTTTGCGTAAACCATGCATTTCATGAAAAGACAAAACATGTTGAAAGTAGTGGAGCTACTTATCAGTCTTAGACACCATAAGCACCTGTTATCTTCTAAGAATAAACCAAACATATGCACTTGGTAACACTGTTTTTTGGTTATTGTTTATAATACAAATTGGAATTTGGTGTAATTGCATAACTAAATCGATACACCTTTTTCTTGTGAGCTTTGACATTATACAATAAAACATTATTGGTTCTGTTTAGTATTATGTACTCATAAATATGTTAGCATTAACTGCACCTCCTGGCCTCACGATGTTCTGTTTCTCACAGCTTTCTCTAAGCTACTCCAATTTGTGCCTCCAATATTCTCATCCCATTTATTCACTGTGTGATGAGTCAATTTGTCAAACATTGAACCAGTTTGGAAGAATTTGTTTGCGGATGACCAATTATTTCCATCATAAACCTTTCTGTACTCACTTTGCTTCCTTGTGTGCAGTCCGGTCAGGTCCCTCATAGAGTCAGGTTTCCCTGCCAATAAACGACCAGACGTCTGGCTCTATTACGGAGCTAGGAACCTTCAGAGAATGGCTTATCAGGTTTGTCAAATACTATATTACATAATTTATGACATCTTTTACTCCGTAGTCCTTGCACATTAAGTCATCTATGCTTCAAATGAACTCTGTCGTAAGCTTGTGCCACACATTCTTCTTATAGGATAGGTTCAAGGAGTGGGAAGCCTCTGGTGTCAAGGTCGTGCCAGTATTATCACAGCCAGAAGATAGATGGGTCGGTGAACGTGGCTATGTCCAGGTTGGTTTTGATGTGTATTCAACCTAATGATTTGATTTAATGTCTGATTGCCTATGAAATCATTTGCTATAGAGCTTATTCTGAATGGTTCGTCTCCAGGCTGCTTTTGCTAGAGCCAAGCACATCTTCAACCCTTTGTCTACTGGTTCAGTGCTCTGTGGGCAGAAACAAATGGCTGAGGTTTGTCTTCTATTTCCACTATCACTTACTAATGGAAGTCTCTGATCATTGAGCTTCCGAACAGCTTTTGTATTTATTAAAGTCGGCTATGTCTTTCTGCTGACATGTTAACAAATGATATTAGTTCAAGCTATAAGGTTGATTAGTTGTGTAATGGCTCAGTCAATATGTGCTTGAAATAGATTTAAGTCAATATCCTGGTACCAGTACAGTTATGGCATACTGCCAATGAGCTTGTCACATTAGTAATACAGGCTAAATAGTAATTATCATTAACTGGATAACTACCATTTGTTTTATGATTACTTCAGATGTTTGTCTCGACTCGGTAAACACAACCATTCAGTCTGAGCTGACATCTTTTCTTTTTACAGGAAATTACATCTCTTCTTGTGGCTGAAGGAGTCTCCACAGAGAAAATTTTGAAGAACTTTTAGTACATCGAACTGCGTTGTTAATAATCATCTGACATCGTAGACAAATTAATTTTATTCCATCAGCTGTTTACAACCACTGTAGACATCCATTCAATGTAGTGGCTGGAGTAATCTTCAACAAGGCCAGTGTATATTGATTTAAATGTTGAAAAGGAGGTGGAGTGGGGAGCTCACTTATAGCACCACATCATCATATTCTTTTTCCTTCAGATATCCACAATTGTATTAACTGTATCACACCCTTTATTATTTTCTCCATATGAGTAATTGGAGGAGTTTTTGAAGTTACCATTTACTTAATAAAGGCAATGAGTAGCACATTTGTGAAGTATGTTTGCAGATGCTCATTGGAATGTGTTCGACTAGCTATGTAACTTTAGTTTCTACGATTTTCAGAGAGCTGGTTTTTTTCCAAGGGTGCTCAGCTTTTAAGTTATCGATCTTTGTTAAAATTCAGTTTTTTTTTTCTTTTTCTGATGAAGTAATAAAACCTGGCGGATTTAAATGATCTAGCATACTTGGCCAACTTATCTGCTGGCTTATTAGAACGTCTATTTAAATACTTGCAACTCCATAGAGGATGATTGCGTAAAGATTCAATAATATCTAAGATAAGTTGTTGATTCTCCCAGCAAACTTTGTGGTAGTCTCCATTGGCTGCCTCTGCTACTCTTTGAGCATATTTGCTGTAGACCAAGTTCTGCCGCCCATTTCATAGCATACCACAGCCCCTCTACCTCCGCGTGTTCTACATTCAGATGTTAATGTGTATAGACGCCTCATCCCCGTTTAAAGTCACCTGCAGAATTTCTTAAGATCTGACCCAATCCAGAAAGATTAACTGAATGAATTTCTGAATTTCTTTTAAAGGAAATCCAGGAAAGTTTGGGGGTTGCCAGTTTGTCCGACACACTTGGTTCAGAGCAGGGTGCACCTCAGATCTCTGCATTTCTTTGCCTGTCATAGTATCGTCTCAACATGATTTGGTTTTAAACCCTCACAGACAGCTGCATCTTGTTAAAATTCAAATAGTAAAAACAACATTTCTTGGCATTCAGTAAACCAATAAAAGTTCTTTCATTGAATGAAAAGGATCAAGTGAAAGAAATCCTCCTAACAGTTTGTCTTAGTAAACATGAAGTTCCCAGCGAAACAATAAGTGCAACATTAGAGGTTTTCAGAGTTCCACCAGAAACAATTTCAAATAGAAAAAGACCAAATGAAAATGCAATCAGCTTTAGTCCTGAATTAAGAGGTGAAATAAAGTCAAGATGGACACTCTTCTTGGTGAATTTCAATATCTTCCATTTCCCACAATTTTCACATCGCCATTCATGACAGATCTGTAGCTTGTGTTGACCTGCGATGGTGTTTGTGGTGCCTTGATCTATGATCCTTCCTTGCTACACTATCTTCTTCTTCCCCACTCGAAGATTCATAAGAAACAGATCTTGAAACCCGGCGCCTATGTCTCCTTTTATGTGTACTATGTTTTCTATGATCATCGATGCTGCTATCATCATCGTCTGAGCTCAAGGATCTTCTCCTTTTATGTGCCCGATGCTTTCTTCGATCATCACTCTTATATCCATCACTGCTGCTATCATCATCTTCTGAGCTTATGGATCTTCTCCTTTTATGTGCCCGCTGCTTTCTTAGATCATAGCTACTGCTATCATCATCGTCTGAGCTTAAGGATCTCTTCTTCAATCTATGCTTTGCAGATTTCTTCTCCTTCCTCCTCTCGCTGTCATTGGATGACGAGTCTGAAGAACCTTTGTGCCTCCTGTGCCTCTTGTGGGACATTTTTGTAGATTTTCTCCCATCTTTGCTACTTGCATCTCCACTGTCACTATCAGATGTGTCTGACACAGATTTCCTCTTATGTTTAACAGCTCTCAGCTTCGTTTCCTTGGCTTCGGCATCAGCTTTCGCCTTTGCAGCAGCTTCAAGTTTCTGTTCCCATTTCAAGGGGGCTTCTTTCTTCTCCAAAGCTCGTTTCTTTTTGTCTTCCACCAACTGCAGGAACTTCTTGCAATCCATGTGGATGTAAAAACCAATTCAATTCCTGCATGTTTGTAAGATGATGACCGAAAGTGCATCTCACAGAAGAGAAAGAACAATGTTAGTTATTGCTTTATGAGAAGAAAACAAAATGATAGCTCACATGAAAGAATAACAGTGTCCATGTTTGCTCGTTAACCCACTTCAAATTCTAATCAACCAAGAAGAAGAACCACATTTATGTACTCTCAGAAAAATGCCGTTTGGGTTCAAACACATTACGGTAAAAGGAAAGCAAAATATTACTAATACAGATTTAAGAAGAAACCCCTTTTCACTTTCTCTGAACTTCATCCACTAAACAAACTCTAAATCCTCAACATAGATGAAACCCCTTTTCACTTTCTCTGAATTTCATCCATTAAACAGACTCTAAAGTCTAAACCCTTGACATAGAGTCTGAAAATCATAGTTACTCGTAACACTATCATATCAACAATCATATTGAAACTCATTATCTTATCTTATAGTTTCAGGACCATAAAAGACTCCTAGTGCCAAAAATACAACATTGAAGGGTAACCATTCCTCCAAAGCCCAAACATAACATCTCTAATAATTAAGCACTTAGAAACAACCTTTCACACATCAAACTAAAATTATTTCAGTTTCTCCTTTAACTAAGTAATACAAACAGAATTTCAGCAAACCCCCTAAAATCCAACAAAATGTCTAATGACTGCAGAAAAAGAAAACTATAACCTAAATCATCAAAAGTTGAAAAATAAAAAAGGCAAAAGCTTTGTCTTACCTTATCCAAAAGGTTTCAGTTTGTAACAAGAGTCTTGCCCTTATAGCTTCTGATTGAATTACCTAGAAGAAGAAAAAAATCACAGCATAAATAATTTTTTTTTAAAAGGAACATATAATCATATCAGAATTAGAGATCTAAACCTAAATACAAAAATTAATTATATATATACTTCTGCAACATATAGATTGAGGAGGAGAATTCTGATTTCTGATCGATGAAAATCAAACGTATTGCTTTCCCTTCTCTCTTCAGAAACGTATAGCCTTTTGCTTCTCTCTCTCTCTGTAAAAGTCTAGTCTGAAATCTGAATGAAAAACCCTTCACCGGAAAATCATTAAAATATATATTCGCGAAGCTTCTATTAAACGGATCGGCCGTTTTTAGAAACTCGCTCTTTTCACGCGGTCTGACTAACGTGTCTACGGTTAACATGTCCTCATGATCTGATCCGTAGTTAGAACAAGTCTTATGGACTTTCTTCTTAATTTTAGACCGAGGCCCGCCTTATGGCTCCGACTCCAAGGATATATCCAAGCCCATGAAATCCAAACGAAAGTGATTTGCCGCCTGATCGGGTGAACAAGTCACCTGCGGTGGTCAGTCGTCGGAGACCCTACGATTCTGGCATAAAAGGAAAACCAAATCCTACCTCTGCGTTTCTCACTCGTGATAAAAAAAACCTACCTTTGCGTTTCTCACTCGTGATAAAAAAAAAACTAGTCTAAAACGAAGTATAACAACAATGTCATGCATTTCGGAAGAGATCATTCTTGTATCTTGTTAAGGTTTCCAAAGGATATCTACGTTGAGATCTTTTCAACGATTCCAGTGAAATCTCTAACCTGTAAGTGTGTTTCAAAGAATTGGCATGCTCTAGTTGCTAGCTCTTATTTTGTCAAGTTGCATCTTAATCTTACGATCCAGAAAGACAAAGTTAATCTCATGGTTAGACAATTGGGTAGAGAGTCTTGATAAACATAATCTATTATATGAAACTAATAGGAGGTAGTCAATTAAGATTTCAAATGACTTCCAAAGAGTTTCCGAATCTACTGTTTGTCTTATAGAGATTTTTGAAGAGTCTCCAAATGTCTCTTCTTATAGGTTAGAAACTTTTTTTAAGTCATTTAAATTCTCTGAAACTCCATGTTATTGGATTAGGATTTCATAAGAGTCACTTCAATAACTCTGTTATTCGAAGGAGAACTGAAAGTCATTGATTTGTTGTTTTCAGATATTTGGAGAGACTTTTTTAGGAATATAGGCATGGTACAAGTCTCTCCCCAACAGGTTTACAAATCTCATTTTTATATTTTTATCCATGATAAAGTAATCGGTAAAAGTTTTGGATTTTTTATTACATATTTTATGTATTTTTTTTGTCTCTACAAATCACAGACACTCTTTACAAATCTCATTTTTCTGTCTCTACAAGTCACAGAGACTCTCTAATATACTCTCAGAAAAACACTTAAAATCTCTATATTTTCAGAGAATCTCCGAGAATTGCTCAAATAAAAAATCTATGAAAATCTCACTTGACTACCCCCTTGTAATACTCCCTCCATTTCTAAATGATAGGCTTGGTTTCCTTATTTTGGTATGTGAAAAAATAGGCTGGTTTCCATAAATGGAAAGTCAAATGTTATGAGTTTACTAATCTACCCATAAAGGGACCACTTATCTCTCTACTTTTTTTTATCTCTTAACACAGAAAGGGATCACTTGTCTCTCTTTTTTTTTCTCTCTTAACACAAATGAGGACAACTTATCTCTTTTTTTTTTCTTCCAAATATCAAATGAATGGGCGCAAGAACAAATTAGGAGAAAAATATGAAAAAGTAGCTATGATGACTAGTTTCCTTAATCTTTGTGCGAAACCAAACAAGCCTATCTTTTGTAAATGGAAGGAGTATTTCATTAGCATCAACATCGTGGGTGATCGATTAATACGATCATGCTATTGAGATGAATTACCCTTTCAAATCCTTAGGTTCTATTGTTGAATTGTTTGGTTCTTGCAACATGTTGGTTTGCATTAGCAATAATGAATTGGGATTCTTTTGTTTTGGAACCCATAAGCCAAAGAGTACATGAAACTACCTAAATTACCCAATCATTTTTCAAAAGATTGTAAATTCGATTCTTTTAATTACGTTTATACTATTGATTATGATTGCAAAATCGACGATTACAAGCTGATTAGACTTTTAAAAACTAGATCAGATAGATTACGTAACTTCGGTTGAAGGATATTCGTTATGGTCAAACTCATGGAACAACAATCAAGCCATACCTTAGAGGTTTCCTTTTTTTTACAAAATGGGTTGTTTGTTAATGGAGCTTGTCATTGGTCTGCTAAAACCCAAGACTTTACTACACTCATAATATCCTTGAATGTCGGTGATAAAAAATTAAGAAAACCAACTACCAGGAGAGTCCTTGGAATTTGTCTCTTTGGGGTGTTGGAAGGGTACCTCTGTGTACTTGTTGACTATTATGGAATTTGTGTTGAAGTATGGATGCTTCAATATTACGGAGCAAGAGAATCATGGACTAAATGTTACATCGTTAACAATAAGATTACTATGACTCACTACTGTTGTTTGAGACTCATGTGGTTTTTTTAAAAGTGGTGAGATACTGTTCAAGGTCAAGGGTTGTCCAATTTTATATGACTCTAGGTACAAGAGTGTTACATATCCAAATATTGATACACTTGACCTAAACAAAGAAGATAAATATTTTGAAACCTTGGTTTCAATTAACTATGGTACTTATGTGGGAAAAGAAAGAGTATAGGATTTGGAAGAAGATATAACAATGGGAGCATATTAGGTGAATATGTGATTGTTAGAGCACTTCTCGGTCGAACTCGCAAGCGTTGCTATCTCAAGCTTGTTTTTCAAGTTTAGTTGCCAAAACTATAAGTCTTGATTTCTATTCTACTTATAGCTATGTCTCGAATTAGGATATAATGTGTAATTTAGGCTTTAGACTTCACGGCGTTCATCGATTTAAGACAAAGAACTACTAAGTGGAGCTTGTAGAACTTCATCAACAAAAGGTATGTGGAGACTTGAACTCATTTATCACTCAAAAGTCTATTTCTATTATATCTCTTATTGAGACAAAAGTCGTATAGCTATATAGACTTTACTTTATACACATTTGATATTCCGAGCTGAGTTTAACTCGCTTACATATTTCTCGAAATATGTGTTGTTAAGCTTTCGATTTAACCAAGTTCATCTTTTATTCTTGACGAAAGTTAAAAGATGATCATGTGAAAATCGCCTGGTAACATCTTACATGATTTTTTTGAGACAGTCATTTGATGTAGAATCAGAATGTTTCGTATTGGTCTATTGATCACTTGACAATTGCTTTGAAGCTAATAGTTTGTTTGAGACAAATATTCCCGTCTTCTAAGAATGTTTCAATTATTAAAATGGAGTTTAGAAAAATTAACCATTGATTGGATATAGCACAGTATGCGTACTTATATGCTAACTTTTGCAAATTACTCCAAGTCCGGGAACCATAGTATGCGTACTGGTTTAACAGTTGAAGTCCGGGAACTTAGTATGCATACCCGTATGCATACTGGATTAACAGTTCAAATCCGAGAATTTAGTATGCGTACCCGTTTGCATACTAATTCAACTGAGTTCGGTCGTGAACGACAGTATGCGTACCTGTTCGCATACTAGCGGACAGACCAAGTCCGGAATTCTAAGTATGGATACACATTTGCATACTTGAGTGTGTTAAGTTCTAAAATCGGTTTATTCATGAAAAGATACAGTTATATAATAAGGAATGCGATCTTTTGCAAACCGTGGCTATAATTTTCACAAATTTATTCGAGTGAATCAAAATCGATTTTGCTTCAACTGTGTCTTGTATACTTCTATGAGAATATAAACAATTGAACAACTCTACAACTAGTTTCATTTGAGTCATTTGAACTAGTTGTGATAGAGATGAACAAGGTTGATATGAAAGTGTTCATATGGCTAACTTCGGTTAACTATTGTTGATCCGACCAAGTGTACACGTTTAGGTACGGTTACCCATATCTAAATGAAGACACATTTCATTTGTGTATAACAAGATAAGTTAAATTTAACGGTTGAAAAATATTAGCTTGAATCTAATCAGGTTTTCATCTAATTGTGAATATTGAATGCTTTGCTACCAAGGTAGCATTGATTTCAAACCTTGATTTGAAGACTATATAAGGGATAACTCTAGCAACTGGGAAACATAATCCCCATACCTCTCGTGTGATACTAGTTGTGACTAGAGTCGATTCTCCTTTAACCTAGGTTTTTCTAAAACCATTATAGGTTACAGACTTAAAGACTTCATTGGGATTCTGAAGCCAGACCCCAACTATTTTCTCTGTAGTTGCATTTTCTGATCTTACTTTGTTCTATCGTATTAAGTACAATCTTCTTTAATATTTGCTTGAGATTCAATCTCCGATAGGTAAGATAAAAAGTAGTCACAAACATATTCGTCTCATCGTTTGTGATTCCATAGTATCTTGTTCCTCTACCATACGGTTAAGATCATTGTGAGGTGATTGATATTACTAGGTTGTTCTTCGGGAATATAAGTCTGGTGTATCAATTATTTCATGTTCAGCTTGATTTATTAACGGACGGAACAAAAACCCGTAGGTATTTGTTTGGGAGACAAATTTATCTATTCAATAGACTTTTCTATGTGAGATAGATTTGTTTATCAAGTCTTCGACTTTGGGTCGTAACAACTCTTAGTTGCGGGTGAGATCAGCTAAGGGAATCAAGAGCGTAGAGTCCTGCTGGGATTCAGAGGCGTAAAGAACGCGACTGTACCTTAATCAGTGTGAGATTGGTTAGGATCAAATACTTTCCAGTCCGAAGTTAACTTGTAGTATGCTAGAGTCTGTCGCGGCTTAATACAATGTGGTGTTCAAATCTGCACTAGGTCCCGGGGTTTTTCTGCATATGCGGTTTCCTCGTTAACAAAATTTCTGGTGTCTGTGTTATTTCATTTCCGCCTTATATTTGGAATATCACAGGTTGTGCGTAGTTCAATCAATTGGTGAATCTAACCTTTGGTTGTTGATTGAAATTGATTGACGCTTGGATATTGGTCGTTGGTACCATCCAAGTTATTTCTCATATTAATCCGGCTCACATATTTCTATCTGTTTTATTGCAGATTGATTTGAGAAATTGAGATATAACTCTTGGATGTATTTTCCTTGATTGAGTCTGACTGTCTAGTTGATTTTCATGGAAATATATTGGAGTTAGTACATACATATTTCCTAAACGAAATATTGGGTGTGGTTGTTAGACCCCCGCCTTTTCAATTGGTATCAGAGCAGGCAAACACGTTTAAATGCTATCATCCATGCCATTACCCCAGATCTTCAGCACCACGTGACTACGTGCACTAATTCTAAAGAATCTTGGGATATCTAAGAAACTGTATTCGGAGGAAATTCCTCTGAGAAAGAATCCAGGCTTCAAAACCTAAATTCTGATTGGGGAAACTTTCGTATGGCTGATGAAGATTCATTTGATGAGTTTAATCGCAAAGTGTCTGAAATTTTTAATGCATCTTTTGCATTGGGTAAAACTATTCATGAAAGGACATTGTGATGAAAATCTCAGATCGTTGCCAACGAAATACGATTCTAAGAAGCATGCTATCTTTGAAGGAAATAACGTTAATACCTAATCCTGAAATACTCTTGTTGGGAAGTTAAAGATTTTTGATCATGCGCATACATCCAAATCTGGGAAGGATATTGCTTTTAAAGCACAAAAGAACACTAAATTGCTTGACAAAAGTAAAAGTGTTGGCAACTCTGTTGTTCATCCTATTGAGAATGATTCATCAAATGAAGATCTTGACCACTCAGTTTCACTGATCACAAGACAATTTAGAGATCTTCTTTTGAAGAGAAGTAAATGGTTCGTAAGGGATAAACCAAGATCATCAGTCAAACCTCATGACCGTGCTTCTCCTAAAAACAAGGACACCGTTGATACTGACTATGAAGATATGCCACAGTGCTTCAAGTGTAAAGGTTTTGGTCATTTTGCTAATAATTGTCCAAATCATAGAAAATACACTGGGAACAAAGGTCTTGTTGCTACTCTTGATGAAATGTCTGATCACTATAATTTAGATGAAGATGAAAACTCAAGTGTTGCACTCCTTGGTGAAAATATTGACTTTGATAATTGTAGCAATACGTACATCAATCTTGATATTCTTCCTGGAGAAACTTCGTCAACCACTATGGAGGATAAAACGGATTTTTCCCTATCTACTGAAAATTCTATTTCACATGTTTCAGGTACCTAAATTTGTTTAGTAGCATGCTCGGATATGGTGTCTAACCGCTCTCCACATTGACACGTTCTTACTGTACTTTTACGGGTCATGAACTCTCCAAGTGTTACAAGTACAAACATAAAATAAGATATGTCAATAAACTTCAACGGAGAGCAAATCGATTAGCAAACAAGTCCAAACTTGTCAGAAGTCTAATTCACCCGAGGTAAGTAAAAAACTCAATGCCTCTCCAAAAAATTTAATTTCTAAAGAATTAATTAGACCTTCCTGGAAAAGAACAAGGTCTAAACATTATGTGAAAAAGGGTACTAAGAATTCCATAAAAAAAGTATATGGTGGACAGAGTATTGTTCACCCCAATACAGCTTAATTATGTTGAAAGTGCATCTTGTCTCATGTGCCTGACCTCAAAGAGACAAGTGTTTGCACAGTTCAGGCTTTAGAAAAAGTTTTTTTTTTTGGTTGTTGTTTTCTGGAATTCTGTTGATCTTTTCATATCATAAATTGGTATTGAAAAGAATTTCTTTTTCATTAAAAGGGAGTTAAAATCGACAATTCTACCTTCTTTAGGGTTATGAATTGGTCGTACGTGAATCCTACTTTGTATATATGTTCAGTAACCCAACATTCCTTTTTCCTTCCCTGGAAAACTCTTTTTATCACAATATTTCTTGTTGAGCTTTCTTTGTGTATTTCTCTCACAATTTCGTACTTGTATGGGGACTCTAAGCATCATGTCTTCTGATAGAAAAGATGTTAATATGATTGTTAAGCTATCAATAATTAAGGAAAAAAATAAGTCTCCTTCCTCTACAACTTTGAAGAGAAAAAAAAATAATATGAAGAAACCAAGGGTTATCCCCTCTAATCTTCAGAAGTTTTCTGGTGTTCTTGAAGAGTTGAAGGAAACAAGGAAGGAGATTCAGCAAATAAAGGCTATTGTTTTAAGGACTCTTGAAATTCAGAAGGCCCTGGTTCGACATCAGTCAAGAAGGTTTGTGGAATTGACTCCTTTCTTCATGAACCTTATGTTCCAATGGCTGTTTATGACAAGGAGTTCGGGGACGATAAATAATTTTTCAGAGGTATTAATTTCTAGGAAACTTCTTACGAGGATTTATTTTTGTGTTTTTAAGAAGGATAACTAGGGTTTGGAATAGCCTGTATTGTGATTACACATTGCTATTGTCAACAATTTTCATCTTGCAATGTTTTTAGATTTATTTATTTAAATTCTAAAGTTTATCTGGAAGATGATTTTGCAGTATTAATTTTTATCGGTTTTATATATTGCAAATAATGTTATGGGATATGTATGTTTGCGTCTGTGAACTATGACTGTCCCATATATGTCAAAAGTTAAGTCTATTATGTCATTATGCAAATATTGATGGAGAACAGAATAAACTTTTGATGACACAGATTAAGTATATGGTATCATTATGAAAATATTGATGTAAAATAGAATGAATCTTTGTATATTTCACAGTATTGATCTTTCCCTGATCCACTTCTAAGTGAAAGTACTATATGGCTCCGTAAGTTCTCTTCTATTGATGATTTCCGATTAAATTAATCATGGGATCTCTTGTGGTTAATTTAGTTGGGTTTTATGAATACAAATTCATGTTTGATGTAATTTTTTAATGTCCAAAGAAACCGTTATTTTCTTGAAAAAGTAAGGCCGCTCTTGTTGTTCTTTCGGGAATGACATTTTATGGGGAAGATGAAAAAGCGGGAGTACAACAACCACACCCAATATTTCGATTAGCAATCTGTATGGACTAACTCTAATATACTTTCGAGAGAATCAACTAGACTCAATCTTAATAAAGTATATCAAAGAGTTATATCTCACTCTCTCGATTCGATACTTACTCAAGCAAATAGAAATCTGCGAGTCTAATTGAATACAAGAGAAATCACTTGAACGGCACCAAAGACTAATGTTCAAGTATTAATCAATGTAAATCAACAACCAAAGGTTGGATATTCTGATTGATTGATTAAAATGCACAACCTGTGATATTCCAATTATATAACAAAATATAATGCGAAAAAGAAATAACACAGACACTAGAAGTTTTGTTAACGTGGAAACCGCAGATGCAGAAAACCCCCGGGACCTAGTCCATATTGAACACACACTGTATTAAGCCGCTACATACACTGGCCTACTACAAATTAACTTCGGTCTGGACTATAGTTGAATCCCGATCAATCTCACACTGATCCAAGGTACAGTTATGCCCCTACGTCTCTGATTCCAGCAGGATGCTACGTACTTGATTCCCTTTGCTGATCTCACCCACAACTAAGATTTTCTACGAGTCGAAGACTTTAATAAACAAATCTGTATCACACAGAAAATTCTACGGTAATAGATAAATATGTCTCCACATAAACACCTATGAGTTTTGTTCCGTCTTTTGATAATTCAAGGTGAACACGAACTAATTGATAAACAAGACTTATATTCCCGAAGAACAGCTCAGTATTATCAATCACCTCATAATAATCTTAATAGACGCGACGAAAGCAGATATGGTGGAATCACAAACGATGGGACGAAGATGTTTGTGATTACTTTTATATCTTGCCTATCAGAGATATCAATCTCAAGCCAATCGTTATGATTGTACTCAACACGATAGAAACAACAAGATCATATCACACAACTACAAGAAAGTAGCATCGGTATGGCTTCACAATCCTAGTGAAGTCTTCAAGTCGTTAACCTACAGGGTCTCGGTAGAAACCTAGGGTTAAAGGAGAATTGACTCTAGCTTATACAATTAGTATCACACAAGAGGTGTGGGTATTAGGTTTCCCAATTGCTAGAGTTCTCCCTTATATAGTCTTTCAAATCAGGGTTTGCAATCAATGTTAGCTTAGTAACAAAGCATTCAATATTCAACGTTAGATGAAAACCTGATTAGATTCAAGCTAACATCTTTCAACCGTTATATCGAAAACTTAGCTTGTTACACACAAATGAAATGCACGTTTTAGGTTTGTGTAACCATACCCAAACATGTACATTTTTTGGTTCAACAGTAGTTAACCAAATGGTTAGCCATATGATCACTTTCATATCAACCATGTTCTTTTTCACCATAAATAGTTCAAATGACTCAAATGAACTAGTTAGAGAGTTGTTCAATTGCTTAGATCTTATAGAAGTATACAAGACACAATCGAAGAAAAAACGATTTGATTCACTCGAATCGACTCATGACTTTATAGCCACGTTTTGCAAACTTGCATTCCTTAGTTAATATAAGTATAAGTTCACGAATAATCGTTTTGGAAATACCCAACTTAAGTACGCGGACCAGGTACGCGGACTTAAGTACCCGAAATGATTTTGTAAATAGTTCACAAACTCCAGCAGATTTTCTCGGGAAGAGAACCTCCGACAGTTCGCGGACTGGGTTCGCGGACTCTGTTCCGGTTTCCTGAGCAGCAAAGTACACAGACTTGGGTTCAAGGAATAAGGACTTATACATGTATGTGTTACCACACAATGCTTATATCCAACATTGGTTATATAATCTCAAATCTCATTTCAATCATTGAAACATTCTTAGAGGACGTTATATAGTTGTTATTCACAAACTATTTTTCGTCAAAGCCGTTTTCAAGTGATTTAAACATAACATGACTTTCGTCACTAGGTAAATATGAACCTGGCCAAAGTGAAAGCTTACCAACACATATTTCGATAAATAGATAAGCGAGGTAAACTCGGCTCGAAATAGCAAATGTGTTTAATCAAGGTTTATATAGTAAAGCGACTTTTGTCTCAAGATAGGAGATAGAGTAGATAGACTTTTGAGTGATAGATCAGTTCAAGTCTCCACATACCTTTTAGTCGATGAAGTTCCACCAGTTTCTTGAGTAGTTATTCGTCTTGTATGATGATCCCCATGGAGTTCTTGAGCTCAAATGCACTTTCTATCCTAGTCCGATACTTAGCTATAGTAGACTAGAAATCAAGACTTATAGTTTTGATCACTAACATTGACAAACATGCTTGAGATAGCAACGCATGCGAGTTCGACCGAGCAGTGCTCTAATTGAACTTGTGCTTAATTGCCAAATCTTTGTGGGGAGTGCGGCTGTGGAATATTGTAGGAGTTTTATTGTATCTTTATAAACTATTTGATGAATACACTAAGTTTCGACTATGTGAAATCTTCGAAACAAAGTTGATATGTTCTCTTTTGGTCATAAGGTATCTCTATGGGAATTTCATTATGATCCCGCTAGTTTTTGTACCTTTGCCAATTTATATTGAAAAAAAGAGGGAGAATTATTATGTAGTTCACGCTACAAATACTTTAAAGAACATTATGTAAGGGGGAGTGGTTTTCATTGTGAGATGAAGTATTGACTAAGGAGGAGTGATACATATCAGCATGGTATTATTGTCAAAGTTGTGATATAATTGAACTTTGATGCTTTGTAATAATACTATGACACTGTATAACAATAATTGAGAACAATGGTTTTCTTGAAGTTATGGCTACGGATCTTCAACAACTATGATACTGAGTTGGACACGTTCAGAATCACTGGAGTACTTGGAAGTGACGAAGATTTCGAGTAATGTTGAAGAACCAAGGAAATCAAACATTTGGACGAAAACCTACAAAGTTTATTTATTTTACAATACATATGTGTCGATAGTTTTGTTACTAAATTGATAAAGGGGAAAATTGTTAGAGCATTGCTCGGTCGAACTCGAAACCGTTGTTATCTCAAGCTTGTTTGCCAAGTTTAGTTGCCAAAACTATATGTCTTGATTTCTAGTCTACTTATATCTATGTCTCGGATTAGGATAGAATGTGTAGTTGAGCATTAAACTTCACGACGTTCATCAAGTGAATACGAAGAACTACTAAGGGGAGCTTGTGGAACTTCATCAACAAAAGGTATGTGGAGACTTGAACTCATCTATCACTCAGAAGCCTATTTCTATTCTATCTCCTATTGAGACAAAAGTCGTATAACTATATAAACTTTACTTTATACACATTTGATATTTCGAGTTGAGTTTAACTCGCTTACATATTTCTCGAAATATGTGTTGGTAAGCTTTCGTTTTAACCAAGTTCATCTTTATTCTTGACGAAGGTCAAAAGATGATCATGTGAAAATCTCCTGGTAACATCTTACATGATTTGCATGAGGCAGTCATTTGATATAGACACGGAAAGTTTCATATTGATCTATTAATCGGTTGAAAATTGCTTTGAAGCTAATAATTTGTGTGAGATAACTATTTCCGTCTTCTAAGAATATTTCAATGATTAAAATGGTGTTTGGAACAATTAACCATTGATTGGATATAGCATAGTATGTGTACTTGTATGCTAACTGTGGTAAGTTACTCCAAGTACGGGAACCATAGTATGCATACTCACATGCGTACTGGTTTAACAGTTGAAATCCGGGAACTTAGTATCCATACCCGTATGCATACTGGCTTAACAGTTCAAGTCTGGGAATTTAGTATGCGTACATGTTTGCATATTAATTCAACTGAGTTCGGTCTTGAACGACAGTATGCATACTGGTGGATAAACCAAGTTCAGAACTCTAAGTATGCGTACCCGTTGCATACTTAAGTGGGTTAGATTCTAAAATCGATTTATTCCGGAAAAAATACATTTATATAATAAGGAATGCAATATTTTGCAAACCGTGGCTACAATGTTCATGAATTGATTCGAGTGAATCAAAATCGATTTTGCTCCAATTTTGTCTTGTATACTTCTATGAGAATATAAACAATTGAACAACTCTATAACTAGTTTCATTTGAGTCATTTTAACTAGTTGTGATAAAGATGAACAAAGTTGATATGAAAATGTTCATATGGCTAACTTCGGTTAACTATTGTTGAGCCAACCAAGTGTACACGTTAAGGTATGGTTACCCATATCTAAATGAAGGCATATTTCATTTGTGTATAACAAGCTAAGTTATATCTAACGGTTGAAAGATATTAGCTTCAATCTAATCAGGTTTTCATCTAACATTGAATATTGAATGCTTTATTGCCAAGGTAGCATTGATTGCAAACCCTGATTTGAAAACTATATAATGGATAACTCTAGCAACTGGGAAACATAATCCCCACACCTCTTGTGTGATACTAGTTGCGACTAGAGTCGATTCTCCTTTAACCTAGTTTTTTTTAAAACCATTATAGGTTAACGACTTAAATACTTCATTGGGATTCTGAAGCCAGACCCAACTATTTTCTTTGTAGTTGCGTTTTCTGATCTTACTTTGTTCTATCGTATTAAGTACAATCTTCTCTAAGATTTGCTTGAGATTCAATCTCCGATAGGTAAGATAAAAAGTAGTCACAAACATCTTCGTCTCATCGTTTGTGATTCCATAGTATCTTGTTCCGCCTCCATACAGTTAAGATCATTGTGAGGTGATTGATATTACTAGGTTGTTCTTCGGGAATATAAGTCTGGTGTATCAATTAGTTCATGTTCAGCTTGATTTATTAACGGACGGAACAAAAACCCGTAGGTATTTCTGTGGCATACAAATTTATCTATTCAATAGACTTTTCTATGTGAGACAGATTTGTTTATCAAGTGTTTGACTTTGGGTCGTAATAACTCTTAGTTGCGGGTGAGATCAACTAAGGGAATCAAGAGCGTAGAGTCCTGCTGGGATTCAGAGGCGTAAAGAACGCGACTGTACCTTAATCAGTGTGAGATTGGTTAGGATCAACTACTTTCCAGTTCGAAGTTAACTTGTAGTATGCTAGAGTCTGTCGCGGCTTAATACAATGTGGTGTTCAAATCTGCACTAGGTCCCGGGGTTTTTCTGCATATGCGGTTTCCTCGTTAACAAAATTTCTGGTGTATGTATTATTTCTGTTCCGCCTTATATTTTCTATATAATTGAAATATCACAGGTTGCGCGTAGTTCAATCAATTGGTGAATCTAACCTTCGGTTGTTGATTGAAATTGATTGACGCTTGGATATTGGTCGTTGGTACCATCCAAGTTATTTCTCATATTAATCCGGCTCACAGATTTCTATATGTTTCATTGCAGATTGATTTGAGAAATTGAGATATAACTCTTGGATGTATTTTCCTTGATTGAGTCTGACTGTCTAGTTGATTTTCATGGAAATATATTGGAGTTAGTACATACATATTTCCTAAACGAAATATTGGGTGTGGTTGTTAGACCCCCGCCTTTTCAATTGGTATCAGAGCAGGCAAACACGTTTAAATGCTATCATCCATGCCATTACCCCAGATCTTCAGCACCACGTGACTACGTGCACTAATTCTAAAGAATCTTGGGATATCTAAGAAACTGTATTCGGAGGAAATTCCTCTGAGAAAGAATCCAGGCTTCAAAACCTAAATTCTGACTGGGGAAACTTTCGTATGGCTGATGAAGATTCATTTGATGAGTTTAATCGCAAAGTGTCTGAAATTTTTAATGCATCTTTTGCATTGGGTAAAACTATTCATGAAAGGACATTGTGATGAAAATCTCAGATCGTTGCCAACGAAATACGATTCTAAGAAGCATGCTATCTTTGAAGGAAATAACGTTAGTACCTAATCCTGAAATACTCTTGTTGGGAAGTTAAAGATTTTTGATCATGCGCATACATCCAAATCTGGGAAGGATATTGCTTTTAAAGCACAAAAGAACACTAAATTGCTTGACAAAAGTAAAAGTGTTGGCAACTCTGTTGTTCATCCTATTGAGAATGATTCATCAAATGAAGATCTTGACCACTCAGTTTCACTGATCACAAGACAATTTAGAGATCTTCTTTTGAAGAGAAGTAAATGGTTCGTAAGGGATAAACCAAGATCATCAGTCAAACCTCATGACCGTGCTTCTCCTAAAAACAAGGACACCGTTGATACTGACTATGAAGATATGCCACAGTGCTTCAAGTGTAAAGGTTTTGGTCATTTTGCTAATAATTGTCCAAATCATAGAAAATACACTGGGAACAAAGGTCTTGTTGCTACTCTTGATGAAATGTCTGATCACTATAATTTAGATGAAGATGAAAACTCAAGTGTTGCACTCCTTGGTGAAAATATTGACTTTGATAATTGTAGCAATACGTACATCAATCTTGATATTCTTCCTGGAGAAACTTCGTCAACCACTATGGAGGATAAAACGGATTTTTCCCTATCTACTGAAAATTCTATTTCACATGTTTCAGGTACCTAAATTTGTTTAGTAGCATGCTCGGATATGGTGTCTAACCGCTCTCCACATTGACACGTTCTTACTGTACTTTTACGGGTCATGAACTCTCCAAGTGTTACAAGTACAAACATAAAATAAGATATGTCAATAAACTTCAACGGAGAGCAAATCGATTAGCAAACAAGTCCAAACTTGTCAGAAGTCTAATTCACCCGAGGTAAGTAAAAAACTCAATGCCTCTCGAAAAAATTTAATTTCTAAAGAATTAATTATACCTCCCTGGAAAAGAACAAGTTCTAAACATTCTGTGAAAAACGGTACTAAGAATTCCATACAAAAAGTATATGGTGGACAGAGTATTGTTCACCCCAACACAACTTAATTATGTTGAAAGTGCATCTTGTCTCATGTGCCTGACCTCAAAGAGACAAGTGTTTGCACAGTTCAGGCTTTAGAAAAAGATTTTTATTTTTTTGGTTGTTGTTTTCTGGAATTCTGTTGATCTTTTCATATCATAAATTGGTATTGAAAAGAATTTTCTTTTTCATTAAAAGGGGGTTAAAATCGACAATTCTACCTTCTTTAGGGTTATGAATTGGTCGTACGTGAATCCTACTTTGTATATATGTTCTGTAACCCAACATTCCTTTTTTCTTCCCTGGAAAACTCTTTTTATCACAATATTTCTTGTTGAGCTTTGTTTGTGTATTTCTCTCACAATTCCATACTTGTATGGGGACTCTAAGCATCATGTCTTCTGATAGAAAAGATGTTAATATGATTGTTAAGCTATAAATAATGAAGGAAATAAATAAGTCTCCTTCCTCTACAACTTTGAAGAGAAAAAAGAAGAATATGAAGAAACCATGGGTTATCCCCTCTAATCTTCAGAATTTTTCTGCTGTTCTTGAAGAGTTGAAGGAAACAAGGAAGGAGATTCAGCAAATAAAGGCTATTGTTTTAAGGACTCTTGAAATTCAGAAGGCCCTGGTTCGACATTAGTCAAGAAGGTTTGTTGGAATTGACTCCTTTCTTCATGAACCTTATGTTCCAATGGCTGTTTATGACAAGGAGTTCGGGGACGATAAATAATTTTTCAGAGGTATTAATTTCTAGGAAACTTCTTACGAGGATTTATTTTTGTGTTTTTAAGAAGGATAACTAGGGTTTGGAATAGCCTATATTGTGATTACACATTGCTATTGTCAACAATTTTCATCTTGCAATGTTTTTGGATTTATTTATTTAAATTCTAAAGTTTAATTGGAAGATGATTTTGCAGTATTAATTTTTATTGGTTTTATATATTCCAAATAATGTTATGGGATATGTATGTTTGCGTCTGTGAACTATGACTGTCTCATATATGTCAAAAGTTAAGTCTATTATGTCATTATGCAAATATTGATGGAGAACAGAATAAACTTTTGATGACAAAGATTAAGTATATAGTATCATTATGAAAATATTGATGAAAAATAGAATGAATCTTTGTATATTTCGCAGTATTGATCTTTCCCTGATCCACTTCTACGTGAAAGTACTATATGGCTCCGTAAGTTCTCTTATATTGAGCATTTCCGATTAAATTAATCACATGATCTCTTGTGGTTAATTTAGTTGGGTTTTATGAATACAAGTTCATGTTTCATGTAATTTGTTAATGTCCAAAGAAACCGTTATTTTCTTGAAAAAGTAAGGCCGCTCTTGTTGTTCTTTCGGGAATGACATTTTATGGGGAAGATGAAAAAACGGGGGTACAACACCCACACCCAATATTTCGATTAGCAATATGTATAGACTAACTCTAATATACTTTTGAGAGAATCAACTAGACTCAATCTTAATAAAGTATATCAAAGAGTTATCTCTCTCTCTCTCTCGATTCGATACTTACTCAAGCAAATAGAAATCTGCGAGTCTAATTGAATACAAGAGAAATCACTTGAACGGTGCCAAAGACTAATGTTCAAGTATCAATCAATGTAAATCAACAACCAAAGGTTGGATATTCTAATTGATTGATTCAAACGCAAAACCTGTGATATTCCAATTATATAACAAAATATAATGCGGAAAAGAAATAATACAGACACCAGAAGTTTTGTTAACGTGGAAACCGCAGATGCAGAAAAACCCCGGGACCTAGTCCAGATTGAACACACATTGTATTAAGCCGCTACATACACTAGCCTAATACAAACTAACTTTGGTCTGGACTGTAGTTGAACCCCAATCAATCTCACACTGATCCAAGGTACAGTTATGCCCCTACGTCTCTGATCCCATCAGGATGCTACGTACTTGATTCCCTTAGATGATCTCACCCACAACTAAGAGTTGCTACGAGTCTAAGACTTTAATAAACAAATTCTTATCACACAGAAAATTCTACGGTAATAGATAAATCTGTCTCCCACATGAATACCTATGAGTTTTGTTCCGTCTTTTGATAATTCAAGGTGAACATGAACCAATTGATAAACAAGACTTATATTCCCGAAGAACAACTCAGTATTATCAATCACCTCACAATAATATTAATAGACGCGGCTAAAGAAGATATTGTGGAATCACAAAGAATGAGACGAAGATGTTTGAGATTACTTTTATATCTTACCTATCGGAGATATCAATCTCAAGCCAATCGTTACGATTGTACTCAACACGATAGAAACAACAAGATCAGATCACACAACTACAAGAAAGTAGTATCGGTATGGCTTCACAATCCCAATGAAGTCTTCAAGTCGTTAACCAAGTTCATATTTATTCTTGATTTCTAGTCTACTTATAGCTATGTCTCGGATTAGGATATAATGTGTAGTTGAGCATTAGACTTCACGGTCGTAGCAACTCTTAGTTGTGTATTTCTCGAAATATGTGTTAGTAAGCTTTCGTTTTAACCAAGTTCATCTTTATTCTTGACGAAGGTCAAAAGATGATCATGTGAAAATCGCCTGGTAACATCTTACATGATTTGCATGAGACAGTAATTTGATATAGACACGTAATGTTTCATATTGATCTATTAATCACTTGAAAATTTCTTTGAAGCTAATAATTTGTGTGAGACAGCTATTTCCGTCTTCTAAGAATGCTTCAATGATTAAAATGGTGTTTGGAACAATTACCATTGATTGGATATAGCACAGGTTTAACAGTTGAAATCCGGGAACTTCGTATGCATACTGGCTTAACAGTTCAAGTCTGGGAATTTAGTATGCGTACATGTTTGCATATTAATTCAACTGAGTTCGGTCTTGAACGACAGTATGCGTACCCGTACGCATACTGGTGGATAAACCAAGTTCAGAACTCTAAGTATGCGTACCCATTTGCATACTTAAGTGGGTTAGATTCTAAAATCGGTTTGTTCATGAACAAATACATTTATATAATAAGGAATGCAATCTTTTGCAAACCGTGGCTATAATGTTCATGAATTGATTCGAGTGAATCATCAATTGTGTCTTATATACTTCTATGCGAATATAAACAATTGAACAACTCTGTAACTAGTTTCATTTGAGTCATTTGAACTAGTTGTGATAAAGATGAACAAAGTTGATATGAAAGTGTTCATATGGATAACTTCGGTTAACTATTATTGAGCCAACCAAGTGTATACATTAAGGTACGGTTACCCATATATAAATGAAGGCATATTTCATTTGTGTATAACAAGCTAAGTTAAATCTAACGGTTGAAAGATATTAGCTTCAATCTAATCAGGTTTTCATCTTACGGTAAATATTGAATGCTTTGTTAACAAGGTAGCATTGATTGCAAACCCTGATTTGAAAACTATATAATGGATAACTCTAGCAACTGGGAAACGTAATCCCCACACTTCTTGTGTGATACTAGTTGCGACTAGAGTCGATTCTCCTTTAACCTAGTTTTATTTAAAACCATTATAGGTTAACGACTTAAATACTTCATTGGGATTATGAAGCCAGACCTAATTATTTTCTCTCTAGTTGCGTGTTCAGATCTTACTTTGTTCTATCTTATTAAGTACTATTGAAAAAGCGGGGGTCTTACAACACCACCCAATATTTTTCTTAGCAATCTGTATGAACTAACTCCGAAATACATTTTAGAAAATCAACTCGACAGTCAGACTTAATCTAGGTAAAAGTATTTCAAGGAGTTAATATCTCTCTCTTGTTTTGACTTACTCGAGCTAAAAGAAATCCGTGAGTCTTTAATCAAACACAAGGAATAACTTGGATGGTACCAAAGACCAATATCCAAGGATCAATCAATGACAATCAACAACCAAAGGTTGGATTACTCTAATTGATGATCTAAGCACAACCTGTATTATTTCATTTATAAAGATAAAACAATATAATGCAGAAACTGAAATAACACAGACACCAGAAATTTAGTTAACGAGGAAAACACAAATGCAGAAAAATCCCGGGGCCTAGTCCAGATTGAACACACACTGTATTAAGCCGCTACAGACACTAGCCTACTCCAAGCTAAGTTCGGACTGGACTGTAGTTGAACCCCAATCAGTCTCCCACTGATCCAAGGTATAGTTGTACTCCCTGCGCCTCTGATACCAGCAAGATACTGCGCATTTGATCCTTAATTGATCTCACCCACAACTAAGAGTTGCTAAAACCCAAAATCGCAGGCTTTGACAATGAACAAATCTATCTCACACAGACAAGTCTATCAAATGATCAATCTGTCTCCCACAGAAAAACCCTAAAGTTTTTGTTCCGTCTTTTGATAATAATCAAGGTGAACAAGAACAAATTGATAATCCGGTCTTATATTCCCGAAGAACATCCTAGAGTTATCAACCACCTCACAACAATCTTAATCGTATGGTAGCGAAACAAGATGTTGTGGAATCACAAACAATAAGACGAAGATGTTTGTGATTACTTTTTATATCTTGCCTATCGGAGATATCAATCTCAAGACAATCAATCTGATTGTACTCGTACGATAGAAGATGCAAGATCAGATCACACAACTACGATAAAAGTAGTATCGGTCTGGCTTCACAATCCCAATGAAGTCTTTAAGTTGTTAACCTGGTTTTAGAAGAAGAAAACCAAAGGTTAAAGGAGAAACGACTCTAGCACGCAAACTAGTATCACACGTGAGCTGTCAGGATTAGTTTTGCACAATACTAGATGTCTCCTTTATATAGTCTTTCAAATCAGGGTTTTGCCTTGGTAACAAAGCAATCAATATCCACCGTTAGATGAAAACCTGATTTAGATTCAAGCTAATATTTCTCAACCGTTAGATCGAAAACTTAGCTTGTTATACAAAAATGAAATACAAGCTTCTAGGTTTGTTAACCGTACCCAAACGTGTACATTGTTGGTTCAACAATAGTTAACCAAAAGGTTATACATATGGGCATTTCATTCCAACCATATTCTTCTTCACCATAACTAGTTCAAATAACTCAAATGAACTAGTTAGAGAGTTGTTCAATTGCAAGGAAATCTTATGTACTACACAAAACACAATTGAAGAAAAGATGATTTGATTCACTTGAATCGATTCATGAACTTTTATAGCCACGGTTTGCAAACTGCATTTCTTAGTCTTTTTAAGTTTAAGTTCAGAAATCATCTTCAAATATATAACCTTGTTAAGTTCGCACACTAGGTTCGCGGACTTAAGCAACCGGGCAGAGTTTACAAACTCCAGCAGAAAATCTCGGCAAAAGACCTTCCACCGGTACGCGGAATGGGTTCGCGGACTGGTACTCACGCAACTAGTTTGTTAAGTCCAGCAGAATTTCTCGGGATGAGAATTTCGGCAGTTCGCGAACTTGGCAACAAGCCATTCTTTCGGTTTCTCTCGATCAACAAAGTTCACAAACTTTGGTTCAAGGGATATGACTTATGCACATATGTGTTTCCACAACAATACTTATGTCCATCATTGGTTATGTAATCTAAACTCTCATTCCAATCATTGAAATATTTTTAGAGGATGTTACATAGTTGTTACGCCATTTCTCGTCAAATAAATTTTCAAAGTGATTGAAACATATCATGACTTTCTTCACTAGGTATAGATAAACATGGTCAAAGCGAAACGCTTACCAACACATATTTCGAGATATAGATAGGCGAGGTATACTCGGCTCGAAATACCAAATGTGTATAATCTAAGTATGTATATAGCATACGACTTTTTGTCTTAAGATGTAGGAGATAGAGTAGATATACTTTTGAGTGACAGATAAGTTCAAGTCTTCACATACCTTTTTGTCGAGAAGTTCTACCGGTTCCTTGAGTAGTTCTTCTTCTTGTATGATGAATCGCCATGAAGTCCTTGAGCTCAATTACACTTTTTATCCTAGTCCGAGACTTAGCTATAGTATACTAGAAATCAAGACTTACAGTTTTGATCACTAACATTGACAAACATGCTTGAGATATCAATGCATGCGAGTTCGACCGAGCAATGCTCTAACAATCTCCCCCTTTGTCAACTTTAGTGATAAAACTATCAATACATACAGAATACAAAAAAGATAAAGGAACTTTAGTAGCTCCTATTATACATGTCTAATCTTCAACATTCCTCGAAATCTTCGTCACTTCCAAGTACTCCAATGATCCCAAAGGTTGTAAGTTTAGCATCACCGTTGTTGAAGATCCGTAGCTATAACAATGAGAAAGCATCGGTCTCGATCATTGTTATACAATGTCATAGTATTATTATACAACATCAAAGTTCAATTATATCACAACTTCAACAATAATACTATGGTGATATGTATTACTCCCCCTTAGTCAATACTCCATCTCACATGGAAACCACTCCCCTTTACACAATGATCCGAAAATCATATGTATTTGTAGTGTGAACTACATATTAATTCTCCCCCTTTTTGCCAATAAAATTGGCAAAGGTACAAGAAAGGGATCATAATGAAATTTCTGTAAGAGACATTTCATGACTAAAAGAAAAAGAATACACACCATCTAATTTAGATGCGATCATATAGCCGAAGCTAATAGCATTCATCAAGGAGTTAAAAGATACAAGATAACCCCTCTAAAATACCACAGCCGCACACCCCTCAAGATATGACCATTAAGCACAAGTTCAAAAGAACTCTCTCCCATTTGATGTCATTCCCAAGGGAACAACAAGAGCGACCTTAATTTCAAAAGAAAAGAAGGATTTTTACTGGATACCAAAAACCATGAGAATGATTTTCTATATCCAAAAACTCAATCAAATTAATCACAAGTAAACCCATGATTAATTTAATCGGAATACACAATCAAATTGAACACAAAAGTGATAAACTTAATTGATTATGCTCGACATAAGGGAACTTACGGAGCATACGACTAACATAACCATTAGAAAATGAACAGGATAGTCGTTCATATACTCAACATAAGAGGAATCTTACGGAGTATGAAAAACTCAACTAGATTAATTACAAGAGAACCCATAATTAATCTAATTGGAATACACAACCAAACTAATTACAAAAGTAATCAATTTAATTGTCATTTGTTTTGCTCAACATAAAAAGACTTATGGAGCAATAACTAAATAACCGAACAAGATGATTAATTTAGTTCAAAAATGCTTCAGCATAAAGTACCTTACGGAACAACCAACAAAGCTAATCAAAAATTAATCAACTTGGTTGTATCGTGCTCAACATAAGACACATTACGGATCCTCACTAGAGCTGGCAAACAAGCCAAAACCCGCGAGTTAACCCGTGCCCGGCCCGTGAAAACCCGAACCCGGCTCGGCTGGTTCCAAAACAAGCCGGGTTCGGGTTGGAGAAATGTCGGCTTGTGAGTAAACGGGTTAACCCGTCCCGGCCCGTGAACCCGCGGGTACAACCCGTAAACCCGTCTAAATTGCTTATAATAAGTTATATTTAATCATAACTGTCGGATTATCTAGGGCTAATCATATCCTTACGTTTAAGGTATAAAAAGGAAATGCTAAACCTAAAACATCATTCTCTTTTTTTCTTCTGCCTCTTCTGCTCGTTCTCTTCTTCTGTGTTCTTCGGCTGGTGGAGAATTAGAAATGATAGTGAGAGATTGAGACCGAGAGTTGAGGGGAAAGGTTTCGTTGGTGTTAATAATAGTGTTACTGATGTTAATTAAGTAAAAAGAAGATGATGAAGAAGTTGTGAATTAAAAAGGAAAAAAGTTGGGTTTTCTCTGTGGTTAAGATTGAGTTTGAAATTGAGGAAATATAGATCGAAGTATGGTTGTTGGTAGTGATGAGGAAATATACTTCTGTGGGAAATTTCAAGATGTTTCATATCTGGTCATTAATTCGAATCCAGGAGGTATTGTAATTATCAATGTGTGTATTAAAAGTTCTAATTTTATTTTAGCAGAGCAATGTTTTAGTGTGTGTCAGTTTGTAATTCTTGTTACTTGTTCTTCTGTACAGTAATCACTTTGATGATGCTAACAAAAATCAGATGGTTGTAGGGAAGAAAGAAACACCCCATCTCGTAAGCAATCTTATTTTATCTATTCAGTTAATGTTAGATGTTCCTGAATTGCTTCATCTTTTGCTTCACCATTTATGGAAAATTTGGCCTAGTCATGTATTCATATTTTTTGTAGGTACAACGTGGTAAACAACTAATTGGTAACTATCTTCTTCAATCGATTATTTCTAATATTGATCTACGAGAAGATCTTACTGATGCAGTGAAGGAATTTGTGAAATTTTGGTTTAAAATTGGGGACTCTGTGGGTTATTTAGATCAAGTCTGGATAGAGGAGACTATTAAGAGTAGAGACATGGTTCTTCTGCATGTGAGTGGTTATTTTAAGGAAGATCAAAAAGCAGGATATGGAGTTATGATCCGGGATGTTCATCTCAGGCCTATAAAAAGCAGGAAGATCAAAAAGCAGGATATGGAGTTAAGATTGAGTTTGAAAAGCAGGATATGGAGTTATGAAAATGGACTGATTAGATGTATGTTAGGTGTTATAGGGAAGGATTTGGAAGGATTTGTGTTTGCTTATTGTAATACTTGTGTTTGATCTTTGTAATTTGTCCTAAATTAACTTAATTAAAATTTGATTTGATTTTTAATCTAACAAGCCGGGTAACCCGTGAACCCGCAAGCTTTACCCGTTACGGGCACGGGTTGAAGAAATGACTACCCGTGAAGAATATCAACCAGCGGGTTTTGGCCCGTATTAACCCGAACCCGTGTAACCCGTAACAAGCCAGCCCCGGCCCGCCCGTTTGCCAGCTCTAATCCTCACAGTATTACATAAAATATGGATCAGTGAAGATCAATACTGTGGAATACACAAGGATTCATTCTATCTTCCATCGCTATTTGCATAACGATATTTAATAGACATAATCCTTGAACACAAAAGATTTTAACCTATCTTCCATCAAAGAATTGACAATATAGGCTTAACTTTTGTATATGTCAAAAGTCTATTCATCCTTAACTCAATACATGAATATCGATCATGAACGACTTTACTTTTGACAAAATATGGGACAACATAGTTCACGGACGTAAACACCAATATCCCATAAAAAATTGAAATATAACAAATCATAAAGATTAAATACTGCAAACCATCATCCTCCAAATATTTTTAGAATTTAAAACCAATAAACCTTAAAAAAACAAGAAGATGAAAAATAACAGCTATGTGTAGTCACAATCATTGCTATTCAAAGCACTAGTTATTCTTCCAACCAAGCCAAAAAGAATACATACTAGGCAACTCAGTCTTCCTTAATGATTTCATACCTTTGGAATGGTACATCGAAATAGGAATCACTAATATCCTTGATCTTGTTGACCGTAGAGACACCATGTTCATGAGTTAGAACGTTAGTTTTTCGATCAACAATGCGAGCAAAATGTCGAGCCTTAGCGCGGTCAAGAATAATTTTCTTCTGATTCCTAATCAAGATGTTCTGAGTACCAAGGATTTTTTCATGTCCATCAATAAGCTGGTTTATCTGCAGTTGAAGGTTAAAGAGTTCGTTTTTTACTTCATTCTGAACGAGAATTAAATCCTTGACAGATTCTCCAATCCAAGAGTTGTACTCTTTTTTTTCAAGCATCTTCTTCAGAATAAACTCTTGAGCAAGATCACTTCTTTTGAGATCATCCTCTACAGTAGGGTTAACTTCTTCTTTGGGAATCGTTTCCATCAAGTTCCTTTCTGAAGATTAATGAACGCATATATGAGATATATATATGTTCAAGTGTACACCCTAGATAGAAACCCTAGAGTTCCTTTAGGAGATATGGACGTTCGTGGACTAAGTCATACGACAAAAACTGGACCCAACCAGGAAAACTGCATACTGTGTTGCTTTCAAAATCAACCCAAACAGAAAGGTCACAGTGATAAAATAAATACTAAAAGATCACGTCACAACAGATGATAATCATCTAAATACTTGAGCGTCTCTCAAACATCATCCTTGTATCTCTCAAGTTAGGTACAAGAATGGAACTCTTCTGCTACTAGGTAGCAGAGGGAGACATAGTCTCACCATAGGTATTGAGAGAATAGTTGTGATTTCCACTTGGATATTTGATCTTAGCATTTCTTGTCTTCCCATGGTAGTTTCCATTTTTAGGGAAATTTCTCATCGCTCTTCCTGAAAGTTCAAGAGAAGAAGCTTTCTGATTACTGAGTCTAGGACCTCTAGAGATCGGTTCAAGAGGATTTTCCGAGATGGGTTTCTAAACTCTAGACTTAGATTTACCAGAGACGTTCTTATAAGCACATGCCATGCTTTCATTAGCAGCATAAGAATTTAAACCACTAGAATAAACATAAGTCCTGTAATGATTCCTAGGAAAGAGATCATTTTTATAAGATGTCTGGTTTCTTGTGAGCATGAGGTTCACTGCAGTAGTCGACTGACTATTTACCCCATTGACAGTGGAAAGAAGCAAATTATGAAGTTTAGAAATTTGTTTCTTCCTGGAAAAACAACGAATATCATAGTGATTCCCTTTTTCACAGAAAGTACAGATTTGTGGAGAAGACGCAACAGACGACATCTGTTTTAACTTTACATCCCTGTGAGAAGATTGTAAGTTATATAAACTTTTCTCGATACAATCTTCCTTTGGAGGATATTTCCTCATGTACTGTATGTCAAGAGGAACAGTTGGAACAGAAGAATTTTTCCTTAAGACAGAGTTTTCCTTTTCCAAGGTTATACACTGTTCATGGGCTAGTGAAAGTGATGCTTCTAGCTTCTCTTTTTCAACACGAAATCTGTCAAGATTCGATGAATGCGTATTAGTCAAACGTTCTTCTCTAATTGAGTCTTCTTTGATAACCTTTTCAAGATCACAGATCTTTTCACGCTATAGATTATTCTCTTGAAGAAGTTTCTCAATGTCCTTAGAAAATGACTCAATAATTTATAGAGTACACATTCTCGATCAATAGAATTTTCAGATTCATCGATGAGTTGATCATGATTCTGAAGATCAACAAATTCAGTAGAATTTTTTGCAATTCTGGTGAGCTCTATTTCAGATTTTTTCATTGTGTCCAATGTCTCATTGGAGGAAGAGTGATTAACACATGATGAGACAATCTTCCTTCCCCGGGATTCGGAAGAATCAACTAAGGAGCAATCCTTTGAGGTATTCCCGAGACAAGCGACATAGTTGAAAGCTTTAGGAGGCATCTTGGTATGCATAAGAGATTCTGTCCTCAGAATCAGATTGTTATAAACACAGACTTGCAAGGTCTTGAACGTGTTTGCCTGCTCTGATACCAATTGAAAAAGCGGGGGTCTAACAACACCACCCAATATTTCGCTTAGCAATCTGTATGGACTAACTCCGAAATACTTTCTAAAGAATCAACTAGACAGTCAGACTCAATCTAGGTAAAAGTATTTCAAGGAGATAATATCTCTCTCTTGTTTTAATTTACTCGAGCTAACAAGAATCAGCGAGTCTTTAATCAAACACAAGGAATAACTTGCCACTTGGATGGTACCAAAGACCAATATCCAAGGATCAATCAATGACAATCAACAACCAAAGATTGGATTACTCTAATTGATGATCCAACGCACAACCTGTATTATTTCAATTATAAAGATAAAACAATATAATGCGGAAATTGAAATAACACAGACACCAGAAATTTTGTTAACGAGGAAACCGCAAATGTAGATAAACCCCGGGACCTAGTCCAGATTGAACACACACTGTATTAAGACGCTACAGACATTAGCCTACTCCAATCTAACTTCGGACTGGACTATAGTTGAACCCCAATTAGTCTCCCACTGATCCAAGGTACAGTTGTACTCCCCGCGCCTCTGACCCCAGCAGGATACCACGCACTTGATTCCCTTAGTTGATCTCACCCACAACTAAGAGTTGCTACGACCCAAAATTGCAAGCTTTGACAATAAAAAAATCTGTCTTACACATACAAGTCTATCAAAGGATCAATCTGTCTCTCACAGAAAAACCCTAAAGTTTTTGTTCCGTCTTTTGATAATAATCAAGGTGAACATGAACCAATTGATAATCCGGTCTTATATTCCAGAAGAACAGCCTAGAGTTATCAATCACCTCACAACAATCTTAATCGTATGGTAGCGAAACAAGATGTTGTGGAATAACAAACAATGAGACGAAGATGTTTATGATTACTTTTTATATCTTGCCTATCGGAGATATCAATCTCAAGCCAATCAATCTGATTATACTCGTACGATAGAAGATGCAAGATCAGATCACACAACTACGATAAAAGTAGTCTGGCTTCACAATCCCAATGAAGTCTTTAAGTCGTTAACCTGATTTTAGAAGAAGAAAACGAAAGGTTAAAGGAGAAACGACTCTAGCACGCAAACTAGTATCACACATGAGCTGTGGGGATTAGTTTTGCACAATACTAGATGTCTCCTTTATATAGTCTTTCAAATCAGGGTTTTGCCTTGGTAACAAAGCAATCAATATCCACCGTTAGATGAAAACCTGGTTTAGATTCAAGCTAATATTTCTCAACCGTTAGATCGAAAACTTAGCTTGTTATACACAAATGAAATATAGTCTTCTAGGTTTGTTAACCGTACCCAAACGTGTACATTGTTGGTTCAACAATAGTTAACCAAAAGGTTAGCCATATGAGCATTTCATTCCAACCATATTCTTCTTCACCATAACTAGTTCAAATGACTCAAATGAACTAGTTAGAGAGTTGTTCAATTGCAAGGAAATATTATGTACTACACAAAACACAATTGAAGCAAAGATGATTTTATTCACTTGAATCGGTTCATGAACTTTTATAGCCACGGTTTGCAAACTGCATTCCTTAGTCTTTTTAAATTTAAGTTAAGAAATCATCTTCAAATATATAACCTTGTTAAGTTCGCAGACTAGGTTCGTGGACTTAAGCAACCGGGCAGAGTTTACAAACTCCAGCAGAAAATCTCCGCAAAAGACCTTCCGCCGGTTCGCGGACTAGTTTGTCAACTCCAGCAGAATTTCTCGGGATGAGAAGTTCGGCAGTTCGCGGACTTGGCAACAAGCCATTCTTCCAGTTTCTCTTGAACAACAAAGTTCGCAAACTTTGGTTCAAGGTACATGACTTATGCACATATGTTTTTCCACAACAATACTTATGTCCATCATTGGTTATGTAATCTAAACTCTCATTCCAATGATTGAAATATTCTTAGAGGACGTTATATAGTTGTTACACCATTTCTCGTCAAAGCAATTTTCAAAGTGATTGAAACATATCATGACTTTCGTCACTAGGTAAAGATAAACATGGTTGAAGCGAAACGCTTACCAACACATATTTCGAGATATAGATAAGCGAGGTATACTCGGCTCGAAATACCAAACGTGTATAATCTAAGTCTATATATAGCATACGACTTTCTATCTCAAGAAGTAGGAGATAGAGTGGATAGACTTTGAGTGACAGATAAGTTCAAGTCTTCACATACCTTTTTGTCGAGAAGTTCCACCGGTTCCTTGAGTAGGTCTTCTTCTTGTATGATGAATCGCCATGAAATCCTTGAACTCAACTACACTTTCTATCCTAGTCCGAGACTTAGCTATAGTAGACTAGAAATCAAGACTTATAGTTCTGATCACTAACATTGACAAACATGCTTGAGATAACAACGTATGAGAATTCGACCGAGCAATTCTATAACAACTATCTTATCTAAGATTTGCTCGAGATTGAATCTCTGATAGGTAAGATAAAATCTAGTCACAAACATCTTCGTCTCATCGTTTGTGATTCCACAATATCTTGTTCCGCTACCATTCGGTTAAGATCATTGTAAGGTGATTAATATTACTAGGATGTTCTTCGGGAATATAAGTCCAACGTATCAATTGGTTCCTGTTCACCTTGATTTATCAAAACTCGGAACAAAAATTCTTAGGTATTTCCGTGGGAGACAGATTTATCTATTCAATGGACTTTTCTGTGTGAGACAGATTTGTTTATCAAGTCTTCGAATTTGGGTCATTGCAACTCTTAGTTGTGGGTGAGATCAGCTAAGGAAAACAAGTGCATGGAGTCCTGCTAGGATTCATGGGCGTAAGGAACGCGACTATGGAAACATGGCATATGATAGCGCAGTATCTGAGCAACATGGAACAAATACACAGAATCACTATGGAAACACTGTGATTTTTAACCAGGTTTTCTTCCCGAAAACCTAATTTTATTTCTAGTTTAAAATCCTTTGATTATTGTTGCTTTTGTTTGCATATAATTAGTTTAGGATCTCATTCTAAAATCCCTGTGTTTGGAAATAGTTTCCCCCGTTGAATTTAGATCAGTGCTCTTGTCAATTTGCCCTGTACTCAATCCACAGATACTATCTCCTTATCCTTAAAGAGTCATGTTTAATTCTTCATTGTCTGCTTGGTATTGTGAATATTCCTAATATTACAATTGGTTTTAATTTTGACCATTCTGATAACTGGGTTGCTAGCTGTTTAAACCTTAAGAACTACAAGAATTCTGATCTTAGCACTTTTTTTTTTTAAGTATGAGGATTTTGTCTTGGAATTGCCATGGATTTGGCAACCCTGATGCCAGAACTAGTCTGTATAATCAAATTAAGAGCCAAAACCCAGATGTAATATTTCTCTGTGGAACCAAAAACGACTCCACCAAAATGAGTCAATACCTCAAGAGATTCAACTATCTCAATCATTGGATATGTCTTTCAATGGGTCTCTCAGGGGGTATAGCTCTTATGTGGAAGAGTGGTTTCACTCTTAACATTCAGTCTACTGACAAGATGATCCATACAATTATTTCCTCTGACCCATGTAAACCAGAGTTCCTCACTACTTTTCTCTATGGTTCTACATACCATAACGAGAAAATTGAACAATTGAACCATATAAATAGTATTGGATCATCTTTCAGCCTCCCATGGGTCCTAATTGGAGACCTTAATATAACTATGTTTTCTCATGAAAGATCTTCCAATACTAGACCAATTATTTTTGATAACCCTATTATTCAACAAGTTATTGATAGTTCTAATTTAAGTGACTACAATATATAGGGTCTCAATTTACTTGGAGCAATAAATAATCTGGTCCTGATAATGTAAAAGCTAGACTTGATAGAGCTATGGTAAATGGTCATTGGCTGCAACATTATAACAATTCAAAATTGTTTCATATTGATGCTATAGGCTCTAATCATTTACTCATCCTCTTGGTTACTAATTATAGTGAACATCATCGGAAAAGGCCTTACAGATACTTTAAGTGTTGGTTTAAATATCCTACATGCCAACAAGTTATTAGGGATGCTTATAATACTTCTGTTAGAGGTTGTCACGCCTTTAAAATGGTTAATTGACTAAGAAATGTCAAATATGAGCTTAAAAAATGCAACATCTCCCATTCTGGTAACATTGATCATAAAGTCAAAATTTTAACTGATCAACTCAATATTCTGAATATCAAACCTTATTCTATTCAGAATAATGAGGCCATAAAGGAAGTTGAACATAGTCTTGATCAAGCTCAAAAAGCTCAAGAATATTTTTATGCTCAAAAATATAGAGTTGAATCCATTAAAATCTATGATAGGAATACTTCTTACTATCATACTAATGTCAACAGACGAAGGCACTTCAATCATATAAGCTCTCTTAAGCTTCCCAATGGTCTGAGGATAGAGACTCTTGAAGACCTTCTTGTGTCCCATTTCAAGAAAATTTATACTACCACCAATCCTATTCTTTGTAAGAATTTTTTAAACTGCATTGACAGATGTATCACTAATGAGGACAATGATAATCTCTTGAGTCCCATTACTCTTGATGAGATTAGGAATACAATCCAGCAAATGACCTCTTGGACTGCTCCTGGCCCAGATGGTTTTCCGCCAAGTTTTTATAAACAAAATCTATCTTTGATGGAAAATGATGTTTGGGAAACAGTTAAAAGTTTTTTCAACACCAAACATCTCCTAAAAGAAATGAATCATACTTTCATCTCTTTAATTCCTAAGGTGAATAAACCTAGTAGTCCCTGTGACTTTAGGCCCATCTCTCTTTGCAACTCTAATTATAAAATTATCTCCAAGATTTTAGTGAATAGAATGAAACCTCTTCTAGGCAAACTTATTTTACCCTATCAGGCTGCCTATGTCCCTGGTAGAAACATTCAAAACAATGTGGTGATTGCCCATGAACTGGTTCATACTATGAAGAAAAAAAAAGGATAGGTGTGGTATCATGGGCCTTAAACTTGACATGTCTAAGGCCTTTGATAGAGTTGAATGGCCTTTTTAATATCTGTTCTTAAGAAATTTGTCTTTTCTGATCATTGGTGCCAACTGATCTTGCAGTGTATTAGCACAACAAGTATTTCCATTCTTTTAAATGGCTCCCTATGCACTTCTTTTACTCCTACTAGAGGACTAAGGCAGGGAGATCTCTATCTCCCTACTTATTTATCTTGTGTATAGAATCCTTTTCTAGGTACCTAATCCATGATGAACAATGCAACCTAATACATAGCCTTAAAGTCACTACTGATGCTCCAAGTATCTCTCATCAGTAGGAATCTAAAAAAAATGAACTTAGCTCTGCATTTCATGAGGATTAGGTTTTAGGAATCTAAAGAAAATGAACCTAGCTCTACTCACTAAAACTTCTTGGCTTTTAATACATAACCATAATGAACTGTGGGTCAAAATACTCAAGTGTAAGTATTTTAAAAACTGTCATCCTCTGCATTACAAAAAACCTTGGACTAGTTCATGGGTTTGGTCTAGTATATGTCATGGGTTGGATATCCTTAAACAACATCCCCACTGGGACATTAGGAATGGTAATTTTGTGAATGCTTTTACTGATAATTGGATCCTTAATCCAACTATGCCCCTATGTGTCAGTCAACCAAATCCTAACTATAAGGTTTCTACTTTTATTATGCATGATACTGGTGCCTGGAATGTTCCTTTAGTGCAAGCTTTCTTCACTAGGGAAAATTGTTTGAAAATATGCAGCATGAAAATTCCCATCTCTGGTAATGATACTCTTGTATGGACTTATAATAAGAGTGGGATTTTATCTGTTAAATCTGTTTATAAATTACTAGCTAATGAGATTCCTCATAATTCAAACAATAATCCTGATATTGAAGTCCATAAATCCCTTTGGAAATCTCCCCTTTTGCCTAGAACCCAACTTTTCGTTTGGAAATGTGTTGAAAATATTCTTCCTACAGGTAGTAAATTAGTGAGATACAATAACAATCATGATGACAGATGTAAGGTATGTAATTCTGATGTTTTTGAAACTCCTGAACATATGATACTACATTGTTCCTTTGCTAGAGATGTGTGGTCTCATATCCCAAGTATCAGTAACCTTATTTTGCAGGATCTGAATTCCAGTATTAGCTTAAAAGAATGGGTCACTAAATGGCTTACAACAAGACAATTACAAACCCATCTTGTTACTGTGCTGAACACTGCTTGGTGTATATGGAAAGATAGGTGTTCTAAAGTCTTTGAAAATAAAACACCTAACCCACAGTTCACAGCTAGGACTTCCCTTAGATTATCTGAAGAAATTTCCAGTAATATAGTGACCACTCCTATTACTAATTCTGTCACTTCAGTTCAAGACAACAATGCTAGTTTACTGCAACAAATTTCACAAGATAGTTTAATATTATTCCGTGATGCTTCTTTTGATAAAGATACTAATAAATCTGGAATTGGGATTGTGGCTATGAATGCAGTAGGTGAATTCAAGGACTGCAAGTTAATTTCAAGAAGCACGACAAGTCCCGAGGATGCTGAAAGTGGTGCACTGCTGGAAGCTGCCAAATGGATCAGAGAGAAAAATCTTCAAAATGTTTACTTAATCAGTGATGCCAAAAATATTGTGGCATATCTTAATCATAACAGAGGCCAAACTAGTTTGACCTCCTGCTCAATTCTAGATGACTGCTTATTTCTTTTGAAGGATCATCATTTAGTTAAATTTTTACATGTTAAAAGGGCTATCAATAGTGCTGCAGATGCTGCTGCCAAGCATAGTAGAGTCAGTAATATTTCAGGAGAATGGGATGGAAATAACTGTCCATATTTCCTTCAAAATATTGTAAACTCTCATTAAGGTCCCATAGACTATTCCAAAAGGAATCTGAATGACCTAAATTATAGTGATTCACAGTTCTTTCAATGAGCTTATTGTACATGGATTTCACTGTAAAATCACCAGATTTTGTGAGTAGTCATCTAAGGGTATCAGTTTTATCTTTTGCTATTCTAATGTTGATAATTTTCCTAGGAATATGTTCAAGAAACTTTAATTTTATATAGTTTCATTTTTACTTCAAAAGTCTTTCACAAAATCTAAGTACAAATTCCAACGCTATTAGTTTGTAGTTCTTACTCCGAAAACTCTTTACATACCGCCTCTACAGACGACCTTAAAACAACCCCTCACAATTTTTCTCACTGGTGGGGCCCAAAAATACCCCCTTCTAATCACCCCAAAGGTTGTGTGAGGAGTTGTTTTAAAATTGTCTAGTTCCACGGTATGTGTAGAACCATTGGTCTTACTCACTTCCTCTGTCTATCTTGTATTCCTGTACCCAAAGATAAAAATGAAAAATATGAGTTTACCATTTTCTTCTTTTTTATCAACTATAGATTTTAGTACTTTTTCTGTTCGTTTGCTCCTTCTAGATTAGTACATAAACAGAATTGTTTTTTAACCAATTACTACTTACTGGGATTACCTCCACCACCACCTCCCAGTATTGAAATATAGTTATTTGTTCATCTTCCAAATTTAATATCATCCGATATAAATAAAAAATTCATTGATCAAAAGAAGATCAGTTAAATTTTTTTTGTCTTCCATGAACAAGGGAATAAAGCGGAAATGATTTACATCCCGCGGGTTGTACCGCAAAGTGAGTTTGTGAATAAGAGAGGATGGGTCCCACACTTAACCCATTCCTTGCAAATCCTCCGGATTACAAGGGGACTATCCCTTACAAGGGGACTATCCTTCTCTTGCGGTACACATCACGGGATCTAGCTCGCGGTGGGTGTATCACTTCCGGGAATAAAAGGATATAGAATTCAATTGGTTAATTTATGCTGACTGCAAATAAGAATCCTAAGAATAAGATTGTGCGGTTTTTAAGACCAATTTCAAAAATGTATCGGGACAGGGCGAGGCGAAGCTGACTCACGTCAAATAAAAAATCTTAAGCGAAGGGGCGAGGCGAAGCCAAACCACACCCAAATCAGAAATGCATCACGACGGGGCGAGGTAAAGCCGCGCGACACCAAATCAAAAATTATCCGGACGGGGAGAGACGAAGTCGAGCAACACCAAATCAAAAATCCTAAGCGACGCCTCACCAAATCAAAAATATATCACGACGGGAGAGGCGAAATCACATCACTCCAAACCAATATAAAAAAAATAAAAAATGATGGTGAATGGTTTTCGCATTGTCCCGATTTTTGGTTATTGACAGAACCCCATAAGAATTGTCGGTTAGTTTATATTAGGGATATTTTGATTTTGGGTCACAACAAAGTGACCGGAGTTGGGATTGTCAATTTAGGCATGCGATTGTTAAAGTGACCAGGGATATTTATTCAATGAACAGTTTAGGCATGTATTTAAGGTTTCCTTTTTCCAGCTGCATTAGGAATTAGAAGGCGCTAGGGACTTGTTAACTTGGAATCCAAGTATTATGTGCCTATAAATAAATCATGTGTCATCATTCAGAATCACAAACTCAGCATCCTTGGATTAGCAGCAAGGAACCAGAGCTGATCGAAGATTGGTACAAATTAAGAAAACTCTATTTAATAATTATATATCTTGCTTGCTTTCTTTCTCTTAGAACCCGATCATGGAAAGTTGCTATCGAAGTCATGAATTGCCCACACCAGTATGGCATGCTCTTTGGAGGAAATATAGAGTCATAAGTGGGAATTTGGGATGGGTAAGATGTATTGCTTTTGACCCTAGCAATTCCTGGTTTTCTACTGGATCTGCAGACCGTACTATCAAGATATGGGATGTAGCAACAGGAAGCCTAAAACTCACATTAACAGGACGTATAGGCCAGGTACGTGGACTTGCTGTCAGCACACAACAAACATACATGTTTTCTGCTGCTGATGACAAGCAAGTTAAATGTTGGGACCTCGAACAGAACAAAGTCATCCGATCATACCACGGCCATCTAAGTGGTGTTTACTGTTTAGCTCTTCACCCGACTATCAACATCTTACTTACCGGAGGTCGTGACTCTGTCTGCCGGGTTTGGGATATCCGCACTTCTAAGCAGATCTATGCTCTCTCTGGACATGGGGATACGGTTTGTTCACTTCTTACACGAGCAACCGATCCACAAGTTATAACTGGATCTCACGATACAACAATCAAGTTTTGGGATCTCCGGAATTGCTGGAAGACTATGGGAACACTCACGCACCACAAGAAATCCGTGAGGGCAATGGCGATGCATCCAGCAGATCCTCGTACTTTTGCGTCGGCAGGTGCAGACAACAACGTAAAGAAATTTAGACTTCCTGATGGACAGTTTTACCACAATATGCGTTCTCAGCAGAAGGCAACTATAAATGCAGTGGCTGTCAATGAGGAAGGAGTGATGGCTACCGGAGGTGACGATGGAAGCCTGTGGTTCTGGGACTGGAAGAGTGGACACAACTACCAGAGAACTCGCACGACTGTGCAGCCTGGTTCGTTGGATTGTGAAGCTGGAATATACGCCCTCTCTTATGACATAACTGGATCAAGACTAGTTTCTTGCGAAGCTGACAAGACTATCAAGATGTGGAAAAAGGACGAAGCTGCAAGTCCAGAAACTCATCCACTGATCAATTATAAACCATGCACGCGTGTATATTGAGGTTCAATCAGCTCGTATTCATCGGCCCTTTTATGTTTGAGTTTTTTTTTTGATACGAAAGAAGAATTGTTAATGTCTCCTGCCAAGAGACCACAAATTTGCTCACAAAATTGTTTGAAATGCTTAAACTAGTAGATGAGACTCTAACAGATTTTGCTACTGCATCTGCTACCTTATTGTCTTGTCTACTGACATAAGAAAAACTACAAAGCAAGAAACTAGAACTTAAACTCTTAATTTGTTTTAAGATATTTCTATTCTCCCATTGAACGAGGAGAACATCTTCATTGATAGATTGAATCACCAGTTGTGCATCCGCTTCAATGTGAATTCTTGTGTACTGTTTATCCCTAGCCCACAACAATGCTTCTCGTATAGCCATGCACTCCCCTGCCTCTGCACTTAGTGCTCCATTTGAGTATGTTCCTTTGATTCCTTCGCAAGTTCCTACATGGGTACGTAAAACAATGCCAGTTCCAAGTGTATTAGTATTCTCATCATAAGAAGCATCAACATTAAATTTCAAAACATTTTGTATAGGAGGCTTCCAGTGAGAAAAAACAAAAGTATTAGAATTGCTAATGCTCATGGGAGATGAGGGTGAAAGCGATTGCAAGTGACAATGTATTCTATGCATAGTATTGTAAGGGTTGAGTTTTACTCCCTGAAATATTTTTCACATCTTTCCTTCCATAATATCCAAGTGGATATCATAAGAGTGGCTAATAGATGTTCATCTCCAGCAGGGATGTTAGTTGAGAACCAACTTTCAACCCAGATTGAGACACCAGAACAACTCCTTTGAGCTTTATCAATATCAACATTGACCATTGTCCACACAGATCTGGCATGACTGCAATGGAAAAGAAGATGCTCCATGGTTTCCTCATGATGACCACATATAGCACACTGAGTGTCAATGTTGTTGTTGTGTCTGGCCAGTCTACTCCTTGTAGAATGTGACTCATGAATGCATTTCCAGGCAAACAGCTTTATTCTATGAGCTGAATTACTTTTCCATAATCTCTTCCAAACACTATTTTGAATAACTCTTCCACCAACTATTACTTCGTTATTAGAGTTGGTTAACTTTTTGTAAGTTCTTTTGATTGAAAACTTACCGTCTCTAGCTGGCATCCAAATCATTAAATCTTCTTTAGAAGTGTCTAAGAACAAGTTCTGTATTTTCTACGAGTATGGCTATCAAATAAGAGATTCAGTAGTTCCACATTCCAGTCATTGGTGTTTGGAATGATTAGCTCTTCAACATCTTGATAAAATCCGTGTAGATCATTCACTGGATGAGGGGGGTTTCTTCACCTGGAATCCATTTATCCAACCAAATTTTGGTTCTTTTACCATTATTAATTTCCATAAAGTAGTTCTGTTGAACAACTTGCAGACCTTGAATTAAACCATTCCAAGTGTAAGAACAATTCTCTGCTTTGAGATTTTGATGAAGAATGTTGCCATTTCTGAAGTATTTGCTTCTCATAATTTTGGTCCAGAGTGCATCCTCTTCAGTGCATAGTCTCTATGCCAAATTAGTAAGTAAGGCCAAGTTGAGTTGCTCCAAATCTCTGAAAGACAATCCTCCAAAATCTTTGGATTTACAAACCTTCTGCCAAGTGATTGGATTATTACCTCTATTTGAATTATAACCCCAAAAGAATTTCCTTTAAATAGAAGTGAGCTTGTTTAGCAGTTGAGCGGGAAGCTTAAAAGTACCCATATGATAAATTGGTAAAGAATTTAACATATGTTTGATCATAGTGGATCTGCCAGCTTGAGTGAGTGAAGTGGAAGACCAAGTTGAACACCTGCTTAAGAAGTTATCTTCTATGGCTTTGAAAGCATCTTGTTTTGAATGTCCTAGAAGTAAAGGATATCCAAGATATCTTTCTTTAGAATTCATGACTTTAACACCTAGAATGTGAGTGAGAGATTCAACTATATCTGGCTTAGTGTGCTTACTGAAATGCACTGAAGACTTGTCAAAATTGATAATTTGACCTGACTGAGCACTAAAATTATGTAATAACTCCAGTAGATTGTGAACTGAAGATAAGTTTACTTGAGTGAAAATCAAGCAGTCATCTGCAAAGAGCAAATGATTGATGGCAGGAGAATTAGAAGCCACCGTAATACCTTGAATAGTTTTGTTTTGTTGTGCTAAGACCAGATGCCTTGAAAGGAATTCCATTGCCAATATGAAGAGATATGGTGACAGGGGATCACCTTGGCTGATTCCTCTTATTGGGTGGAATTCTTCACAGGGAGACCCATTTAACATAACTGATAGAGTAGAAGTACTTATGCACTCATAAATCAAGTCACAGAAATCATTGCTGAAGCCAAAATAATCCAAAACTTTTAACAAAAAGCTCCACTCAAGTCTGTCAAAAGCCTTTGACATGTCTAGCTTAAGTGCTAACCAACCAATTTGTCCTCTTTTTTTCTTCATAGAGTGCATAACCTCTTGAGAAATGACAATATTGCCACTTATCAATCTTCCAGACACATATGCTGCTTGATATGGTGAAATGATTTTTTCCATAAGAGGTTTAAGTCTGGAAACAATAATCTTGGAGATAATCTCGTATGAAGTATTGCAAAGTCCAATTGGGCTGTAATCTGCTGCACAAGTGGGTTTCTTTTTCTTAGGAATAAGAGAAATATAGGTCTTGTTGATTTCTCTCATCATTTTCTTAGACTCAAAGAATCTAGTTACCATTTGACAAACATCATTACCAATAATATTCCATTGGCTTTTGAAAAAACCAGCTTGAAAACCCTCTGGTCCTGGGGCACTCCAGTTTTCCATGCTTTTAAGAGTTGCATGAATTTCTTGAAAAGAAGGACTACTTGTAAGCAGGGAGTTGTCAGCAGCTGTAATAATTGTTGGCAAAAGCAAAAAAATTCCTTCATCATGGACAATAGGAATAGAAGTACTTATACCCTTGAAATGAGAGGTAAGATGATGTGAGATATCTTCTCTAGTATTCAGCCAGTTGTTATCATGATCTTTTAAAGCATCAATGTTGTTTCTCACTCTTCTTCTATTAGTCTTGGTATGAAAATACTTGTTGTTGTTATCCATGTCTTTGATGAAATGATCTCTTGACTTTTGTTGGTAAAACTCACTTCTTGTCTTCTGCCACCTACTAAGATCTTTGTTGATGCAAAGTATTTTGTAATGGTTCTCACTAGAAGGAGGTTGTGATTGCAGAGTATCAAGTTCATTTTGCAGTTGACTAACCCTTTGATTCACATCCCCAAAATGTGTTTTGTTCCATAAAGACAGTCTTTTCCTAGTAGATTGAAACTTCTTCACTAATTGAAAACCAGGAGATCCATTAACTTCAATATTCCAAGCATCTTCAATGACAGAAGTACAAGAAGCATCCTCTAACCAAGTGAGAAAGAATTTGAAAGGATTCCAGCATTGGGCTTCAAGAAAATTTGTAACAAGCATAACAGGACTGTGATCATTTCCTATTTGAGTTAGGTGAAATAACTTGGAATTAGGATAATTATGACTCCAATCAACATTTCCTAGTGCCATATCTATCCTAGATCTTCTAGTACCAGTTTCTAGATGATTTCTAAACCAAGTATAATCTTTTCCAACAAAGCCAATGTCTTCAAGACCACAAGACTAACAATGCTATCACTACAACAAAACACCCGATTTAGGACGGATATAAAGGTTGCAAGGAATTTCACCAACGCGTATATCCATTGGAAATATGCACAGCAAATTTGTGTGTAACGTTAAAACCCGTTGGGCAAATTATTTGGGCAACGCATATAAACGTTGGTCAACAAAGTTTACAAGCGTTTTTTGAGCAACGGATTATTTAATTTCTGCAACGGTTATATTAATTTAGGCAACGTATTACTCTAATTTGAGCAAAACTTGTATACGTTGCAAACCATTTAAAGGTGAGAAAAAAATCGATGATAATTCCAAATAAAAAATAAATAAATTCCGACGATAGTTGCGGCAGATTTCTGCACCTTCATATATCATTGTAGATCAACTAAAAGACCCCCTTTGATCAGATAATCACTAATATAAACTAAGTTCGAAAAAAATACAATGAAACCCAATCCGGAACATAAGAAATATTGCTAAAGCTATTGTTTCCGGTTGTTACTCCAAATATGCTCACAGTACTAGCTTAGTCCTAGCTTTAAGGATTAGAGCAACAAGAAAATAGTGGGAGTTTGTATGTTGGCACACTACAAGACTTTCCCAAGTTTCAACTAACATCTACAAGGTACCTCGTTTCTTTTGCTGCAGCTGGGCATAATGACATGATGTATCGACCAATCCATCCATAAATTACCAGCTTCATAGCATCTTTTCTGCAGAAAGAACAATCAAAATGTTAATTACAAATCATAAGAAAACAAATATGAACCTATTACAAGAAAATGAGTATAGAATTGATAATGCTCATTCCACCAACAAACACTTAGCAGTACAGTCACAGGGACATCAAATCAAATCAAACCATACAAGCACATAAATCATATCACATAAAATATCACCGTATTGCCATAGAGTGATGCCACTTCAGGTTCAGATTCATGGCGTAAGGTACTCTGGAAAATAGAACCAAGTTTGCTGTGAGGAAAATTACCTTATCTTGGGTAGAAGCACCTGAAGTTACACCTATAGTGACAGGACCCTCCGTTGTCCGATTTTCTTTGTCAACCAACTTACCATGCTCCTGCAACATCAAGAGACAACATATTAACTTGAAGATCTAATTCACAAAATATAACTCAAATCATATTCATCAAGAGTAATCTAACTGATTACCAGAAGACGAAACTCAAAGAGAACAAGGAAGTATATATGTTGTTGTCATAATACAATGCTTATATGTTGTACATGAGCCTTTTATTCAAATTTTAGAGAGTAGTTCATACATATAGATTGTGGACGGAACCAGTGAGTAAAAGTAGTAAAGAACTGACAAACCCATAAGTGTTCAAGTACGATGATTTAACAGAACTGAACTAACAAAAGATCACATAAACACAAGTAGAACATATAAAATATCACCTGTTTAAGTAGCAGATCCCACCACGAGCACAACTCTCAGCATACCGTAACCCAACTTTTCCACCAAAATACGCAAGGTATTGAGCACTTCTGGAATACTCGTCAGCAAGTGATTGACCTTCAGCGGAGGGCACTACTGAAAAAGAAAAAGAAAAAAAAGGGCGTAAGTACCATGGTTAACTATCTATCCGAAATCAGAATTATTGATGAAATATAAGAATATATTTGTGATAAGAAAGAACCGAACTGCAAAAGAGAGAAAGATGAGAAGCATTAGTACACAAATAAAGAGACAGAGGTAAGATCTATTAAGGTTATGTCTAGAGTACTGATACAGCTTTGCCAAAGTTAAATTCATCCGCAGGGTTCTTGCTTTGCTTGGAATACCCTCCATCTGTTAATGACGGATTAAATTCCAATCTTTTTGAATCAAGAACATGAATAGCAAACCAGTTCATAAGTTACAAGCTACAATACTGAATAAAAAATTATCGCCACTTAAAAGGGACCAAGTTGATGGGCATCTGGCCTCTTCCCATGTAAGACCCGAATATACATAAGAGGTGACATCTGATGTAAGCTATTACCCAAAGTACAACCTGATGCAATGAACTCTACCAACTAGAACATAGTAGAGAAGTGAATTAGAGTTCAACTGTTCAACCATGTGCATTAATGATTTTCCTAAGTTAATTAAAAGTTTTTTCTCATATTACTCTTGTATTATGAGATTTATCCATGACAATGAAAAGCCAAATCACAGTATGCATAAATACAGGGAAGCATAGTTACGAAAGTCCAGTGGGAATTTAATGACAATAATTACACTGCCAATGCAAATGTGAAATCCGGAAGAAATGAACAAACAATGGTTGAGAAGAAACCTCCACAAGAGCAGCACGATTATCATTTAGTGCAGAATGGCAAAGAGTAATTTTGAATTTCACCTGTCAAGATACATGATAAAGTGATTAAACAACAATCCTGATGGCTAACAACAGAAAATGGAGAGAACGAGAGCAAGTTTACCTCATTCTCATTAATTGCTGATACGTTCACGAAATTTGGGGAGGAAGACCGGCTTGAAGTGGATAAAGAACCTCTAGAACTTGTCATGGTTTTCTTGAGAATAATCTAACAAATATTCAAGGCTTGCTTGTACATATACTGCCAGAAGTGAAAAATTTAGACAGTAGTGAAGCCAACAATAACAACTGAAAGATTACAAAGACGCAAAGAAACTACTAACAGTTAGATAACGAGCAAGAGGATAGTGAGTACTTCATTAACACAAACCTATCATTTAACACCACCTACTTATATGGCTTAGAGCCTAAGATCCTAAACACATGGGAGTATGAGGCGCATAAGTTGTACGTCTAAGTTCCTGTTGGAACCATTCACCACTCCCATTATCACCATTAACACAAAGATTAGTAGCTACCACCAAAGACACCAGTAACCATCCACATAGCCAACAACTGCAGAATCACCAGCTCCACCACCAAACCACCTAACAACAATAAGAAGCAAACCACTACCTGCATCACCACCACCACCCATTCTTATAGCAGACCACACCACCAATACCTGCTACCACAACCAACAGAATCACCCACACCACCGACTCTAACCAACAACACATACCACCTTCACTAATAAAAACAATCAACACCGCACACAAACAGTATCTTTAAAACTGAAATCAAAAGAAACCCATGCTTTTAAAGTCAATCAAACACAGTTAACAAAAAGAAAAATTGCAAAATCGTAATGAAATATTACCTAACAAAAGATGTTATTCACATAATTAAGCAATAATAGCAAAAACAAGAAACAATATTAGTGTTTATACCTTGTGAAGTCTTCACCGTGTACTCTTCAGCTCTGAAAAATGTAAGATGACGTTTGCTTTAGACTTTAGGATAATAACTAATTAGATCCAGGGTTAAAGAATTAGGGATATGAAAGGATTACGGTTCTGATTTTCACATGAGCTTTGATTCTTAGATGGGTTAGGATTAGGTTTTGAAATCTGGTTTTGCGTTTGATTTTTTCATTTTTAAAAATCACTACTAATCAACTACTCATACAACAAAATTAGGGTTTTTACCTGATTATATACCAAATATTGGAAGCACAATCAACAATCATATTTCTAATACATGGGTTTGCGATTTCAAGAATTTATTTTTTACGGTTGCGAAATCTTCGAAGTTAAGGATATAAATAAGTTTTCTGATGTGTGTGTTTCAATTATAACATCGTTTAGAAGTAAAAGGCTATGGTTTCTGGATTTCAAGCTGAAATCATATCAGATCTCGGAGGTGCTTTGGAAATGAAACGAGAAACTTTTGCACAGAGATAAAAACGATAAGAGAAAGAGTGGTGAGAGAGAGAAAAAAACAAGAATGAGATTTTTTTTTTTGGTCGGAAAGAGAGAACCCTATTAAAAAATAATATTCGTTTTTCTAGAAAAAAAAGGATAATTAAAACCAAAATTAATAAACAATAACTACTAAATGCCCCTAAATGTACCATATATTACAGAAAAGTCGCGCTCTGTACAACGTTTCTATAAGTTGACAGCCATTGCACCACTAATTTCTTTTAATAAATCAAAATTATTTATTTTGTGCAACGGATATAGACGTGGCAGAGTGTGCAACGTCTATAAACATTGTACACCTCCGAAAATGAAGTGTTTTTAAAACCAAGATATGGTGTAGTGCGTTAACTAGACCATCAACAGAAGTAGAGGAGATATTATTAATGTCTAGGAGGTGGAAATTTAAGTCACCTATAAGCATCCAAGGACCAGAATGATTTTCACCTATTTGTTGAATAAACTTCCACTGTTCTTTCTTTTTGTTATAATTGGTATAACCATACATACAGGTAAGGAGATACTCAGGTTTCCTAGGATCATGATGAACAGTGAGATTAAAAATGTTAAGCCTAGTTTCTATAAAAGATCGCATATGAAACCATTTTTCCAAAGGATAACTAGCCCACCAGACAATCTTATTGGCTCAGTGAAAGCATGATTGGGATAATGGTAGTGACTTAAAAATTGTTGACTCTTAGCCTGACTAATTTTAGTCTCAGACAAAAAAATAATAGCAGGATTTTGGGTTCTGATAAGCTCTCCTAGATGATTACGAGTATCAGTAGATTTTATACCCTGAACGTTCCACGGAAGGATTCTCATGCTGATGAAAGAATTTGTATAAGTAACCAGAAAAATAGTATAGTATATGGAGAAAACAAATAAGTTGGTAGGATATTTTTTGAATACCCTAGGATGTTTACATATGCATGCAACTCTATGAAAAAACCAGGAATTAATGACTGGAGCAAACATCAAAAACCAAATGATTGTAGAATTAAAGAGGATGGAAGCAAAGAAAAAGAAAGAATTAAGTATTAAAGATGTAAGAAATACCTGATTCTCCATAAATGCATTCACAGTTTGTTTTCCTCGTGTTGTGCACCTTTGAGTTCGCTGAATTTATGATCCAGAATCATTGATGTTGACATTGGAAGTTTCATCTTCGACACTACTAGAGATGGTATCGCTTGTAATTCTAAGACGTTTTCCTAGACTATTTTCTACTTCAGAGTCATCATTTCCTCTCTGAATCAAAAAATCCATATTAATTGGAACGCCATCTTTAGAAGGGACAAAAGCAGTGGATTTGGTGAAAGTCTTCAGATTGGACTTAGAAGCTGGAACAGAAGCAATGCTTTTGGTATTAACCATCTTCCCCAGGTTGCTAACTTGAATAAAAAAATAAGGCTTTTCATGTGCCTTAGCGAGGTAAGTAGCAGCATCTTTGCAGAGAACCCTACAATGTTTGACTATGTAACACTCAGTGCATATACCAGGTGGCTGACGCTCAAAGTAAAACTTGATCCATCGAGACAACCCGTCATTGGTTATCGCCTTAACACCTCTTCTCAGCGGATTAGTGAGATCAATATTCAGGAAGACCTTGACAGGAACACTGCCTACTGGGATGGTATCCTTAGGTTCAATATCTACCACTTCTCCCATAATTTCTCCAATTTTTGTAACAGCAACAACATTCATATGCTCAGGAAGGAGAAACTTTAGTTGAATCCAAAAGTGTTGAAATCCCCAGTGCTTCTCTGTGTAAACTAGTTCAGGAATATAATCATGAACTACCAATAGTTTCTTGTTGATATGCCAGGGTCGTTCATTAATGACAATGTTCAGCAGATCCCAGTTGTTGAACTTGAAAATGAAGGTATTCGGGTCTACCTCAATAATTCTCACATCTTCTTGCGTCATGAAAGGCCATGTAAACTGAATGTATTTGAGAACAAGATCATGGCTTATTCTGCCTTCTATGATAACCTTTCCAATAGCGCTAGCTTCCCAAGAGTCTTCTTTATCAACTTCTCCATTGGTACTTTCCTTCTGAACTATGATCACTTCATTTGTGTCACCCAACTCCAGTGTGGATTTTTTGAACTTATTAACTAGATCTCCAACTTGAGAAGTGCCTTGTTCTTCCATGATGAATGTTTTGATAGTTTTAGGGTTATAACAACTTAGATAAAGATGAGTGATTTCATAGGAAGGGATATCTATGGATTTAGGTAAATGTCTATTATTCCGAATAATATTGTTACCTTTAATAGAAATAAAATCAATTAAGATATGGGATTTGAGACGGGTATAACTAAGGAAACTACAGCTGTTGATGGTTATGCTAAAAATCAGCAAAAGCCTGTAATTACGCTTGATGTGGTTAATGAGCTGTTTGAATTTTTTTGAATTGGTAGATGAGCGGGATTGTTGACTAGATTCTGAGTTAACACGGTTTTGAAACTTCCTCCACCAGACACCATTGAAACCTTCACAGACCTTCAAAACAACCAAAAGATTAATAAAAACAAACTCGGAAAATGCCATGAACACAACAATATAAGTGGAAAACGCCATCATAGAAATAACAAACTGTAAACACATATTAGGAGGATGCAGGAAGAATTAGCACTTCATGGAAAAATTGAAATGATGAATTGAGATATAAAAACCTTGAAAATGGAATTAAACAAAGAAAAAGATAGATAACAGGATTAAACAGAATGATAAAACATAATGTATTAAGAAAATAATCTAAAGTAAGCAAAGGGGATTAAAGAAAAAAGAAGCTTTTACTGACTGAGTTGATAAACCATTTTCGCCCGATTTAGAGGACAGCCTTTCCTTTTATGTTGAGTTTAAAACAACTTTATTTTTCCTTCTTTCGTTTTTAACGCAAGGGTTGTAATTTATCTTTATGAAACAACTTTTCCCCCTTTTTTTAATGCAATGGTTTTAATTTATTTTTCTGAATTATGTCTGCCATACAATGATCTTCGTGCGCAATGGTTTTAATTTTTATTTTTCTCTATACTTGAACAATGGACAGGAGATCTTTTTGACGTGATTTAGGGGTTTAACATCAAATCATGTTTTCAATTTACAACTCGCTTACATTTTCCATGCTTTATGGTCTCCTAAGTATTGTGAATATCAACATACCTCGTCCTTTGAAGAAGATTTTGAAGGTGTGGAATCGAGATGTCTTTGGAAACATTAATAGGGAAACTGATTTGGCACTTACCAAGATGAACTAGAAGATGAAAGGGGTCTTTGTAACGCCCCACTTCGAATTCTAGGTCGGACGCCCTAAAATCCCAAGTGTGGCATACTCATGGACCATTTTACACACTGAAACCGTCATACCAACAAATAAAGATCGGGTTATTGTATGGAGCACATTGACAATAATCCATTAATAAAAGAATTTATTTAAATGAAGTTTACAAGGAAAATTATAAATTTAAAATGAATCTTTTAAAAACAAAATAAAATAAAATAATCCTCGACTCGCAGGTCGGTCTCCTAGATAATTGCGAAGAACTTATTTAAAAGAAACAATGTCTCATCTTTAAAAGAATTCAATAAAATGTTTATCTAATTTAACACCTTAAAGTTATGACGAAGTAGCTTTTCGAAATAGAAATGCAATCTACAAGCTAGGCTGCTCCACGATCACGGACTCCTGAAAAATAGTAAGTTGGGTTAGACCCCAACTAAAAGTAGGCTCTTACACCCTTATATCCTTAAGAGATGGTAAAATAAATCCCAAGCAGTTTGTAAAAATTATGAGAAATAAAACAATTTATAAGGGGAACATTTTCTAAGTTTTCAAGTCACGACCCCGACTAACGGAACAAAATGGGACTAACAAGAAGACAACTCAAAAAAGGCAAAAACAAGCTGTTTATTTGGTGAAAACATGTTGCTAAAAATATTATCCATTCCAGAATCCGTTTATCAACTATGGACTACTCCTCTCCGGTTCCTTACTCAAATCGCAAGACATAGCGTTTCAGCCCTTTAGTAGTCCAAATAATTTTCCTACCGTGCGCTGGAGAAATTAAATGTTGTCAATCCCAATATAGGATAATAGAGCCATATATTTTAAGTGACCCTAGATCATCGCATAATAATCCATGGTAATCGAGCCAACTACGAGCAACGGTCAACAAAATGATAGTTAACTTCACATACAACATTTGTTGTTAACTATAATCATACACCCACCTAGGACTTACCTCAATTCATGTTTCATGTAATAATTTGTTAATGTCCAAAGAAATCCTTCTTTTCTTGTAAAAGTAAGGCCTCTCTTGTTGTTCTTTCGGGATTGACATTTTATGGGGAAGAGTTCTTAATTGAACTTGTGCTTAATTGCCAAATCTTTGTGGGGAGTGCGGATGTGGAATATTGTAGGAGTTTTCTTGTATCTTTATAAACTCCTTGATGAATACAATAAGTTTCGACTATGTGAAATCTTCGAAACAAAGTTGATATGCTCTTTTAGTCATGAGGTATCTCTATGGGAATTTCATTATGATCCCGCTAGTTTTCGTACCTTTGCCAGTATATATTGACAAAAAGAGGGAGAATTATTGTGTAGTTCACACTACAAATACATATGGTTTAAAGATCATTATGTAAGGGGGAGTGGTTTTCATTGTGAGATGAAGTATTGACTAAGGCGGAGTGATACATATCACCATAGTATTATTGTCAAAGTTGTGATATAATTGAACTTTGATGCTTTTTAATAATACTATGACACTGTATAACAATAATTGAGAACAATGGTTTTCTTATTGTTATGGCTACGGATCTTCAACAACTATGATGCTGAGTTGGACACGTTCGGAATCACTGGAGTACTTGGAAGTGACGAAGATTTCGAGTAATGTTGAAAAACCAAGGAAATCAAGCATTTGGATGAAAATCTACAAAGTTTATTTATTTTGCAATCCATATGTATTGATAGTTTTGTTACTAAATTGACAAAGGGGGAGATTGTTAGAGCATTGCTCGGTCGAACTCGCAATCGTTGTTATCTCAAGCTTGTTTGTCAAGTTTAGTTGCCAAAATTATAAGTCTTGATTTCTAGTCTACTTATATCTATGTCTCGGATTAGGATAGAATGTGTAGTTGAGCATTAGACTTCACGACGTTCATCGAGTAAAGATGAAGAACTACTAAGGGGAGCTTGTGGAACTTCATCAACAAAAGGTATGTGGAGACTTGAACTTTTCTATCACTTAGAAGTCTATTTCTATTCTATCTCCTATTGAGACAAAAGTCGTATAACTATATAGGCTTTACTTTATACACATTTGATATTTCGAGCTGAGTTTAACTCGCTTACATATTTCTCGAAATATGTGTTGGTAATCTTTCGTTTTAACCAAGTTCATCTTTTATTCTTGACGAAGGTCAAAAGATGATCATGTGAAAATCGCCTGGTAACATCTTACATGATTTGCATGAGACAATCATTTGATGTATACTCGGAATGTTTCGTATTGATCTATTGATCACTCGAAAATTTCTTTGAAGCTAATAGTTTGTGTGAGACAGCTATTTATGTCTTCTAAGAATGTTTCAATGATGAAAATGGAGTTTAGAACAATTAACCATTGATTGGATATAGAACAGTATGCATACTTGTATGCTAACTGTTGCAAGTTACTACAAGTCCGGGAACCATAGTATGCATACTCGTATGCATACTGGTTTAACAGTTGAAATCCGGGAACTTAGTATGCTTACCCGTTTGCATACTAATTCAACTGAGTTCCGTCTTGAACGACAGTATGCGTACCCGTTCGCATACTGGTGGATAAACCAAGTTCGGAACTCTAAGTATGCGTACTCGTTTGCATACTTGAGTGGGTTAAATACTAAAATCGGTTTGTTCATGAACAAATACTTTTATATAAAAAGGAATGATATCTTTTTCAAATTGTGGCTACAATGTTCATGAATTGATTCGAGCGAATCAAAATCGATTTTGGTTCAATTGTGTCTTGAATACTTCTATGAGAATATAAACAATTGAAAAACTCTATAACTAGTTTCATTTAAGTCATTTGAACTAGTTGTGATACAGATGAACAAGGTTGATATGAAAGTGTTCATATGGCTAACTTCGGTTAACTAGTATTGAGCCAACCAAGTGTACATGTTAAGCTACGATTACTCATATCTAAATGAAGGCATATTTCATTTGTGTATAACAAGCTAAGCTAAATCTAATGGTTGAAAGATATTAGCTTCAATCTAATCAGGTTTTCATCTAACGGTGAATATTGAATGCTTTGTTACCAAGGTAGCATTGATTGCAAACCCTGACTTGAAGACTATATAAGGGATAACTCTAGTAACTGGGAAACATAATCCCCATACCTCCTGTGTGATACTAGTTGCGACTAGAGTCGATTCTCCTTTAACCTAGGTTTTTTTAAAACCATTATAGGTTAACGACTTAAATACTTCATTGGGATTCTGAAGCCAGACCCAACTATTTGCTCCATAGTTGCGTGTTCTGATCTTACTTTGTTTTATCATATTAAGTACTATCTTCTCTAAGATTTGCTCGAGATTCAATCTCCGATAGGTAAGATAAAGGTAGTCACAAACATCTTCGTCTCATCGTTTGTGATTCCACAATATCTTGTTCCGCTACCATTCAGTTAAGATCATTGTAAGGTGATTGATATTATTAGGATGTTCTTCGGGAATATAAGTCTGATGTATCAATTGGTTCATGTTCACCTTGATTTAATAAAAGTCGGAACAAAAACTCGTAGGTATTTCCGTGGGAGACACATTTATCTATTCAATAGACTTTTCCATGTGAGACAGATTTGTTTATCAAGTCTTCGACTTTGAGTCGTAGCAACTCTTAGTTGTGGGTGAGATCAGCTAAGGGAAACGAGTGCGTAGAGTCCTGCTGGGATTCCGGGGCGTAAGGAACGCGACTGTACGTCTGTACCTTAAACAGTGTGAGATTGGTTAGGGCTCAACTACATTCCAGTCTGAAGTTAACTTGCTGTAAGCTAGAGTCTGTAGTAGCTTAATACAGTGTGGTTTTCAAATATGGACTAGGTCCCGGTGTTTTTCTGCATTTGCGGTTTTCTCGTTAATAAAATTTCTGGTGTCTGGTTATTTCTTTTTTGCATTATATTTTCTATATAATTGAAATATCACAGGTTGTGCATAGTTCAATCAATTGGTGAATCCAACCTTTGGTTGTTGATTAAAATTTATTGACGCTTGGATATTGGTTTTTGGTACCATCCAAGTTATTTCTCATATTAATTAGGCTCACAGATTTCTATATGTCGATTGCAGATTGATTTGAGAAATTGAGATATAACTCTTGGATGTATTTTCTTTGATTGAGTCTGACAGTCTAGTTGATTCTCTTAGAAATATATTGGAGTTAGTCCATACAGATTTCCTAAACGAAATATTGGGTGTGGTTATAGACCCCCGTTTTTTCAGTGATAAATTCCTATTTTTCTAATATATGTTTGTGTTCTGGGAAAATTTTAATAATTGTAACTTCTATAATAGGTTATTATTCGCCTCTTTATGTTTTGTTTCATTCTATTTCGTAGAACCTTGCATGATACCGTGTCGTTGGAGGTTAATTTTTTTGTACTTATATTCCGTTTAAGAGTTGCATACATCTCCTGAAGTAGAAGTTCAAGTAACTATTATGGAATTCGTGATGTATCTGATTTGTAAAATTATCGAGTTATTCTCTAAATTGTTTATGTATGTCAATTATATACTATCATCTCCATGTTCGTAGTCATTTTTTATACTCCATCAGTGTGGTTATCACGCTACAGTGATAATTTTCTTTTTTATGTTAGCTAAGTTGTTATGGAATATCTTTTGGTTAACGGGTTTCTAAACTGAAAAATGGTAAATTGAGCGATCGATTTGTTTATAAAGGTTTGTTTATTTCTTGAAATCAGTTATTTAATTTGTAAATGCATGTTTAATGATTTATCTTAGACGCTTACTTCATCTTGTAGTTCCTTAGTAATAGCCTACAGGATATGTTTGCATTTCTTGATTGTTGGATGCATTTGCATGAATGTCAATACCCATGAGAGTTGGTAATTTTGTTGATGTAGCAGCATCTTTGATTTTTCACGTAGTTACTCAGCAATAAGCATTCGCTGCTAAATTAGCATAAATGTAAAGCACCATAAGAGCAAGTCCAGTGGAGACAGTTAAATTTGGTCATTTGCCCGACCACCTGGGTTGATAAACTAAAATGTAACTAGTGGGAATTTTTTGATGTAAACTGTCATTTTTTAAAGTTAAATGGGATCGGTTTATTAAAAAGCCATAATTGGGAGATTTTTAGAGCATTGCTCGGTTGAACTCACTGAAAAAGCGGGGGTACAACAACCACACCCAATATTTCGATTAGCAATTTGTATGGACTAACTCTAATATACTTTCAAGAGAATCAACTAGACTCAGTCTTAATAAAGTATATCAAAGAGTTATATCTCTCTTTCTCGATTAAATATTGTAGATGGTGGACTTTCAACAAAGGACAAAACCGTAAAATCATGATACATGTTTCTAACACGGCTTTCAGGCATGTGACGATTCATATTTTACGAATTATGCATTTCGGAAGGCCTCCACTAGCTGAGCGTTCGATACCTCGCATTTCATCATGACCTATATGTAGAATAATATAATTTGGCGGTTCTCCGTAAGATTGAGAGAAATAACGCCTTCAGGACGTCGGTGACACTCACTGTTCCCTAACTACATGAGAGAGACCCCCATCTAAGTAGAAGAACGATTTCACAGTTCTCCGTAAGATTGAGAGCAATAACGCCTTCAGGACGTCGATGACACTCACTGTTCCCTGATTATGTAGAGAGACGTGTATAGACCCAGGAGGTTCTCCGTAAGATTGAGAGCAATAACGTCTTCAGGACATCGGAAACACTCACTGAATCACTGACTATACACAAGAGATTAAATTCTATCGCGACATTCACCACTGAATTCCTAGAAGATAACCTATCTTATCTCATTACTCCTATTTCATGATCGAAATGGTAATAGATAAATGTATTACTCCGATTTCATGATCGAATCCACGGATGATCTCATGAAATGGTAATACATATTACTCCGATTTCATGGTTGAAGCCACCGCTGGTCTCATGAAATGGTAACATCACCACTTATTTTATTACTCCGATATCATGGTCGAATCCACGATCCCATGGAATGGTAATACCTATTTTATTATTCTGAATTCATGGTCGAATCCATGGCTGATCCTGTGAATTGATAATAAAAAACTACTCACTTTTATTACTCAGTTTTACGAATCATTCTCCACTGAATTTCATAAATTAATGATAAATACTCAACAATCGGGCATCTGGACTACCACTGAGTAAGCCTCATAAAATAGTGCAAGTATACTCGAAAATGATGCACGAACGAGCACCCAAATGCGCGAACACGCATCCAAAATATGGACAAATGAGGAATCCCGCACAAAACAGGAGAGAGGAAATAACAATATTAAAATAATGGAGAAACGCCCATGGGCCGGGTCCACCGGCCATCCGGCCGTGCCCTAGCCGTGGCCGGTCCCATGATTCCTCCATTATTTTTCCTTATTTTTGTTGTTTTCAGAAACTCATGAAGACTCCTCCATCTCAACAACTTTCCTTGTTTGAGCAAAACTCATGGTTTCTCCATATTTTGTGGTTTCCCCAATTTTGTGTAGTTTCACGAAACATAATAATAAAAAGTAGGGGAAGGTGTTGTAGGACCGGGAAACTTGGTCGGCCGGCCATGCCCTAGCCATTGTCGGTCCCACACCTTGCAATCCCTAATCTTTCATAAATTGTTATTTTTCTCATCTTGTGAAACTTCCCAAAAATCGTGGTTTCTCCATATTTTCTCAAATATTGCGCAAATCATGAAAAAGCCAAAAGTCAACATGATCACATGAACGACTAGGCTACTCAAGAATAATACATTAAAATATTATTATTTTAATATTTACAAAATATTGATCAAACGAGCATACTTGCTCATTCGAGCAAAATCGAGGATTTCAGTCAAAGATCGAACTCTTCTAAAAATCCGAAATATTGCTCAAACACACATCAGAAAATGCTGAAACTCTCATGACTGAGACACGAGCATTATAGAGACACGGGCTTGCTCCCTTGACCGACCAAGGGCGGCTCTGAGGCTTGCAATAAGCCGGTCCCACACGTTTTCACACTTTTGACCTAATTTGCGCAATTGCTCATATTGGGTCCAAACTCTTCACAACCAACTCAGAATTTGTGCAAATTCCCATCAGCGGTCCCACGACCACCAAGGGCCGGTCTCATGCCATCCATCTTGGTCGGTCCCTCACTTTTCTATAATTAGGTTTTATCACCTAATGCTCAATCGAGCACTATTTCAATAAATGATGAAACCAGCATTTAATCGTCATTCCTTCACCATCCGGTCAATTCAAGACCCTGGTGTATGCTCACTCGAGCAATTGGGCATCACATGAACGTCCATAGTCCCATATGGTCGGTCTCTACTTCGCTCATGACCTATTTTCAGCAATTCGTCAACTAGTGAGCAATTGATCAAATTTAGGGTTTTTCGAACAAACACTCAACAAATCATCATTCTGAGTAAGTTCAAACACTAAATAAATTTATGTTGATCCAAAAAATAACACGCGGATTAACTGTATAATATTCGGTAATCTACCAATATTTTAACTAATATTTTATTGGGTCATGCCACCAATAAATAAATTGTTGAATTGAGAAATACTTGCTCAGTTGCTCAAATATTGATCCACTATCAATATTCAGTAATTACCAGTAATCCGTCGAATTGAGCAATACTTGCTCAATTGCTCGAATATTGATCCGACTATCGATAGTCAGTAATTCGCCGAATTGAGCAATACTTGCTCAATTGCCCAACTATCAATATACCAGTAATTCATCGAGCAATACTTGCTCAGTTACTCGAATGTTCCACTGATAAATCCTTCATTCATGCTCAATTAAACAAAACCAAGACTCATTGTCTAAATCAGTCAACATGACTAATTAAATACACGTCTGTCATGCAGACTCCATGATTCTTGAGCCATCAATCACGTCAAATTGGGGGATATCACTTAGGGTTTTGGTCTGGAGGCCTACAACACGTGGATTCATCCACAACGAGAAATGTGAGTAAGTCGTGTCAATGCTTGAAGGAGTTAGCAAAGTAGTGGGTGAGTGATCAACCAAGTCTCCGCACGACCTGGAACTGGTTTCACCACGATCTCCCACTTTCTCACTCTTTCACTCAAGAAACCGTTGCACTTACAGGGATCAGGGTGTTCATCATTCTTGCAATATAAATAAGTCTAAATCGAGGACAACAGAAAACATCATCATCGATATTCGTCTACACAAAACTCGATTAAAAACTTATTCACAGAACTCAACTTCAACAGTTCACCAAAAATTGCAGAAACCTTCAACACATCCACAATCCTTGATCATTACTGATCCCACACAATTCTCAGCTTCCCTCCTACAGATCAACCCATCTCCCTCTTTGCGACCGAATTGACTCTGGAACGGCCATTGACTTGGTTTAGGCCAGAGTCCTACAGATTGATCTCTCGAATCTAAGCACTTCCTTTGCAGTGCATATGTGTGAGGTTGAGCAGTTTGGCCGGTTCGAGGAATCTCCACCGCACGGTGATTCCCTCATTCCCTAAAAAAACAGCAAACCATTTTTCCCCATCCACAGATTGGAACCACAGTGGGAGATTAATCTCTCGGTTTCAATCTCTCATTTTCACAAAATGGTTGGTCTTAGGTCTGGGTTGGTCACAAATGCAAGCGACGCTAGCACTAGCAACAATAAAATGATGGTATTCCAGAAACCATTCCTGCTTCCAACAATGGTGGTGACATTACTCCTCATGAAATCAATGTGGAAAACCATCCACTCTTCGGCCGGCATCCCGAAGAAATCATAGAAAATCCACCCACTATCGCTGATGTCATGAAAGTCCAGGAAGTTCTCGCCAAAAATCAAACTGATATGGCTGCTACTCAGAAGGAGCTATGTAACTACCTCAAAACTCTTACTGACAAGATGTCAGACAAAACTCAGGAGAAAGGAAAAGACAAGGAAACATTTCCAAGCACGGATCCTGAAGTTATTCCAGTCCACGATGATGACGAGGCACACAAATCTGCAGAACCCGCTGGTTTCATCACTCGTGAGGACCCGGAACGTTTTATGGAGAAATGGGGAAAGGGCCATACACCGTCTGTGCACCGTCATCAACCTCCATACCCCGCTGCCACGCAAAGAATCCCTCTCCCGAAGGGTTACACTTCTCCAACGTTCACACTCTACAATGGAACAGGGAATGCTCGAGAACACGTTTCTCGATTCTTGGAAGCATTAGGGGAGCATGAACACAACCATGTTGTCCGTTTGAAGGAGTTTTCAAAATCCCCGACGGGTCGAGCGTATACTTGGTACAAAAATATCGCACCAGGGAGCATATCTAATTGGGGAGAAATGATTAGTGCTTTCTACAGGAAATACTTCTTTGTTTCTAAGCAAGTTACCCTTTCTGACTTAGGAAGGATATCTCATAAGAATACTGAAAATCCGAACGACTATGTAAAGAAATTCAGAATTCAAGCTTTGGATTGTCATGATCCTAATGTTACTGAGCAACAACTGGTGGACTTGTGCATCAACGGAATGATTCCAGTCTATAGAGCCTTATTGGAGAATCTCCGATTTCAAACCTTTTCATAACTTCATGAAGCGGCCAAGAGATCAGCAACCACTGCTCCAGCTTTGTTAGAAAGAACACAAACTGTCAAAGTCGAGGAACTGAACGCTCGAAGCAGCACCAATGGGCGTTTGATAAACAAGAAGTATAACGTTGAAGCTTCCATGAATGTTGCTGAAGGGAGCAAGAGAAAAGCTGAGGCACAACAACACAAGAATGCTCCTCCAGCGTCTCACCCTCCAAAAGCACCAAGGAAGGAAAACCAGACCAGAAACACGCAACCACCAGTTCAGCCTCAACAGAACGATCAGGAAGCACCTGACTTCCCTTTTCCTATTTGAAGAAGTGATCGAACTATTAGAAGTCTCGATTCAAGATGGTGCAATCAAATTACCTTCCGTCAAAAAGGAACCAACTGAGGAACAAATGGAAAATGCACGCTACTACCATTTTCATAGGTATGTCAGTCATCCAACAAGTGATTGCATAACTTTGAAGCACACATTCAAAGAAAATGCGGACTCAGAAGAACTGGGGACTGAAGGAGTGCACGGAAATCCTCTCCCCATCAGAACGTTTGCACTCTCCGAACAACCGGTCAAGGAAGCAGTTCAATCCCTAATTGAGCATATCTGTGAGTTGCTGTACTTATCAAAGGCCCAAAGATATGACATGTTTACTGCACTAAACTACATTGTATCATGGAAACGACTAACAATTCAGGAGACGCTCCCTGAACCTCCCGCAACAGATAAAGAGATGTATGACTGGGGACTTCTCACTACAGTCCATCTCAAAGGAAATGAATTTAATAGAGCGTTGGTCGACGTTGGAACTGCTGTTAATATCATCCCCCTGAAAACTCTCAGAGTTGCTGGCATCACTCGACAAGAAGCAACTCATGCACCTATCTCAGTCAGAGACCATGAAGGAATCTCCAGGGATGCTTACGGTTACATCATTCTCAAGATAAGGAATGATTCAATCTGGACAGAAACTAAATTCTTCATAATTAAGGAGGATCCAGGTTATGACATGGTTCTTGGGCGAGCATGGATTCATGATGGAAAAGTTGTTGTGATATCATCATCTTCAGCTGCATATTTCTCCATTGAAGAAAGCTCTGACTCGGAAGATGATCAACCGTTCGAGCATTTGGGAAAAGTCGAAGCCTTGATGTAACTCATACAAAAACCTGGGGAAAGTTCCCACGAATTCGTCAGAAGGTTTCACACTCATGCAAGTCTCATTCCCCCTGATGCATATGTATTACCAACTTTCAAATATGAGTGGTTATGTATTCTGCTCAAAACCTAGCTATCACCAAACGTTATGAGTGGTTAGTTTCGCCTCAGCAATACTTCACTAAGTGGTTATCTATACTTCACTAAGTGGTTAGATGCAGAACCTCTCAAAATTCAGCACTCCACCAACACGGTCATCTCCAGAATAATGGTCGAGTTTGATAAACAGTATCCTAGATGCTTCCCTCTGCGCGAGTGTCCACATGTACCACAACCATGGAACTCCACTGCTAGGGGAATCTCAAATCAGCAAAAGATATTCAAGGCACTTACAACCAAGCCTAACAAATTCCAGGAAGTAGATTTAGTCCTTAAGGAAGCTAAATGTGATCTCCATTCTGCAAGGAGCTCCAACTGGGAAGGACCTTTTATGGTTGCAAGATCCATAATTGGAGGATACTACAAGTTAATCAACATGGATGGCAGGACCACACCAATAATTCATGAGAATTGTCTCAAAGCTTTTGATGTCTGAGGTATTCGGCAATTCAGACGTTCCCTACCATACACATAAATATTTGGTTTGCTTTTAGGATTTTCTTTCACATGTATTTTCAATTCCTCCAAAACGTTTGCAATTTGCATCCAATATTTGAATTCAACAATTTATCAGAGTTCCTTATTTAAGAAAAAATCTCTATCCAAAATTCAAAAGAAAATCCCCAGTCACTCATAAGTTCAAAACCAATCAAAAGTTCAAAACCAAAATAAAACCTCACATCCCTCAGAAGTTCAATGTTCGGAGATTATCGAAAGAAAAACTAAAGAAAGCCATCAAAGTATGATTTCTGCTTCTCAGTATTCTCCAAGACTTGCAAAGCCGCTTTCTCCAACTCCAGCTTTTTGGTCAGCTCAGCAATCTTGGTCATTTTGTCCATCATAGCGTCACTTATAAAAGGAATGTTCTTCACTACTGCATCCTTGATGGCGTTGATCTTCTGACGGAGCCACCTCAAGTTAAAGCCAAGTCTCTCAGAATTCTCCAAGTTGTACTCCCAATCAAAGAGCACATCTCGAGTAACAGTATCTTCGGCCCTGGTTAGTATATCATCTATAACACGCAATATATTTCCTAATTGAATTGTCAAGAAGTATCTACGTTCAGGGTCTCTTGTAATGAAAATATGACCATACATATTCCACAACTTCTCATACATGTTGGCATACCCTGTGGGAATGCTGAACCCACCAACAGATACGTGATATGGGAATAACGCACCAAAGAGAGGCTCGCAAATAATCCCTGCACTGGGATATTCGTGTATTACTATACGATTCTCAACTACTGGAACAACCTCTATTGTCATTGCAACATCCTCTTCTGGGACAGTCTCTTCTGTTCTTGGCTCGCTTTCAACAACAACTGGAGTCTCAGTTTCCTCCACGGCTTTCGCAGCGATATCCTCACAACCCGGAGGTGCAGATGTCTCCTCTGTTCTTGGCTCGGTTTCAACAACAATTTCCTCCACGGATTCAGCAACGATATTCTCATAACCTGGAGGCGCAGAGCTGGTGATTCCACTGCCTCGATTCACCACATTGCTCGAATTATCAACATTGATTCCGTCATTTTCAACTTCAATATTTAGTACCTTATGTGAAGATTACATGGGATTAGAATGATTCAAGCATGGAAATCAAAGACAACCATAAAATTCAGAATTTAAGTGAACTAATATCATCTAAGGTCCTTATTATGCACCCAAGCAATGCGCAAATAGTGTAGAAGTCATGAAACACGTTTTCAAACAAGCTCAGCTGAAGAGATTTTACACTGCCCTGTATTCAACGGAAAAATGGGAGCATTTGGTGAGTAATTTAAGGTTGGGTCATATACCATTCTCTTCATATGGATGTTTTCTACAACGTATCAAAATTTCATAGCAATCGGATGAACGATCTAGGAGATGTGGCCAAAACATCAGACAACATGCAATCTGGAAAAGTTCTGAAGGTCTCCTGGAAGTTCACTATTTCGCCTTTTTCAGGCCCTAAACATGCTCAAAGTTCCAAATTCTTCTTCAGTAAAGCTTTGGAATTTCCTGGGCTTGAAGATACATATGCAGACCGTGAAAATCCGACTTCAGGCGAGGATTCTATAGCGTTTCTAGTAAAATCTGAAGTCTGAAATTTTCTGGTGACGTATTTCGGCAAAGTTATCAATAAATTTACATGCATTCTCATTCATTCCTTCACAAATCAACAATTTCATACTTCTATGAATAAATTACAGGATATGTACTTACTAGAGGAGTCTCTAAACCATTTGAAGGCTCGGCAATGTCGGAATCTCCATTGGCAACTCCGCGCTATCTTCATTCGGTGCGAGATTTCGGGAATTCTCCATATTCTCATGTCCCAAAGAAGAGTGTGATTCATCAACATGATGCTCATCTACAATAATACCTCCTGGATACATCAACAACAATAATCATCATCATTTCATTCGAAGGAATGCCGAAGTCACTTACATGAAAGGATACTCACATCAAACTCTCCATCGATGCTGTATTCCTGAATTGTTCGTATGGAGGAAATATGAAGACCGTCAATAACCGATGGAGCAAAATTCTGAAACAAATTAACAGCATTATTTTGGAATTCTAATTGCATGGACGATAAAATCGCAACGAAAGTGCTAACAACTTACCAAAGAAGCGGCTGGAGACTGTGTATTATTCGCTATCATTCTATAATTCATCCTACTCCTGCTTTCTCCACCCTGGGGACTGTCTTGCAATTCAGAGAAGTCTACATGAATTCGAGGCCTCACAGCACGAGCGCCCTATAATGAGTTGATCGAAACAATCAAAGGTGCAATGATCATGCTTTTACCAAAATCGTAAGAAAATATTTACCTGCGAAGATTCTGGAGATGTCTTCCTTTTATCACCACTGGAAAGAGGTTTCAACCGCGGGCGATTCAAGAGTACTTCAGCAGAAGAAAACGCTCGTGTCGGAGATTTGACATCCACCATAAAATTGTATAAGCGTTCGAGTTGCTGATTCCAGAACTCTGCATAACCTGGAGTTACATAAACATCCCGGTCGGTAAAAGAAGACACATAATCGTTCCCTTCCACATGTGTGTTGTCTAAATGAGCCTTCAAATACTCAATCAATGGTTTACTCGTTCGATGACCTGGAGCGCATTGGTCGAGACCCATTTGTCGAGCTGCTCTGTCGATATTGTATTCTTCCACCGGAATTCTCCTTGCATCACTGACACTATGTAACCAGGAGTACAACTCAGCATAAAAGATTTCTCCCCATCATTCAACTGAGTTCTATACTTCAAAGTGATGATCTCTTTAGTATTATTGAAAGTGATCAACTGCGAGAAGAAAGGAGGAACTGTCATCCATTGACGAAAATTGAACTCAGATTCAGTGTCTAAAATACTAACAAGACATGTCTTTTTCCGTGGTCACTTTGTAGACCAGCGCATAATCCTAGCACTATCTTTCTCAAGGATGATATGACGGGTATCCACCTTGGGTCCTTGCAAGACGCTACGAGGAGTTGGAGCATATTTCTCAAGGTGCTCCCACATTAAAGCTTGGAGGAATGCGGTATTAGCATATATCTCAATTTTCATGAAACCATTGGAGACGCTGGAATCCATGACTAAAGAATCCAAATTACCAAACAGTGAACCCAGAAACAAACTACCAATGGGAATTTTCTCACCTTTAGCCATTTTTATAGCAAAATGGATCACAAACGGCTTCAATAAATGCCCATTGTCTTCAAGTATGTATCGGGAGAGCCACAAACATAGAAGAGAAACAATGTTCAACGTATCAGGTTCTTCAGGAATCACGTCTCTCGGCCACCAGTGTTTCAGCTATCGAGCATAGCAAACTATAGGCGACTCATTAAGCTCTTGCATTTTGGCTTCCAGAACACCAGATATTGCATTTTCCTCTGTTGAGAGATCTTCAGGGAAATTACCAGTAACTGGGAGATGCAATAAAGCGACTACATCCTCCAAGGTGACAATGAATTCCCCCCATCTGCATATGAATGTGTGAGTGGGAATGCACTGATGGTATTTTTCAATGATGTTGTAGTAATAGATTCGCTGAGACTTGTGAAAGCAAAAGATTCTAGATTTAATTTCAAGACTAAAAATATAGCAAACTAAAAGTGATATGAAAAATATGGAGAAGACTGGGGCTATGGATTCCACTATTTACCAATATCAAAGTGATTTATATTCTCTAATTATAATCATGCAAATCATGCATTCAAATTGATTCTTAATATTGTAATAGTTTATTTTTTAGAAATAAAAATTGTAGATCGAAAGTATGGGACATCAAAACCCTAAGATAACATGCTCCATCAATTGAAATGACAATTGTTTAACAAAAACCATTTTATCAATTTATTTATCAAGGCAAATAATCATATAATAATTGCATAATTAGAGATTACCACTTTTAATTGGTGAAATAGCTTCCTCCTTCGCCCCAGAGGATGGGTTTAGCTCATTATTGTATAAACACGCTCAAAATATTTGTTCATTGCTTCAAAAATTGTTTACAAAGATGAAATGGAAGGAAAATGATGAAAATCGGGTGTTTGCAACGTTTTTAATTATTGCAAAACACCGTTACAGAGAACGATAAAAGGAAACTTCGTTGTTACTGTAGCTTCTAAGACCCACGCCTCGGTTTCGTTAACACTGTTGATAAACAATTGTCTTGGTTAGTCTGTTCTTCGTGTTCTTCAGCTATGCAGCATCAGAAATGGTAGCTCTGCAACTCGATTTTTCTTTGCACTGTGGTGTTCTAAACTCTCCCCAAACTCTCCGTACCCCTCTCTAGTGCCCGAGAACCTATTTTATACTCAACAGGGTCATCCAATCTCTGTATTAACTCCGGAAATCTCTTCATAACTCGCCAGTGAAAAAAAATATTCTCGGGAATATTTTCTTCCCTACTTTACCACCTCACGCGTTGATTCTCTGCCAGCACACTTTGAACAGGTCAATACACGTTCCAGAATGTTGATCGAGTCATCAGAACATGTTCAAACTCTCCAAAACCCGTGAAATATTCCCGATAAATTGTTGCTATGTTTACTTCTACGCGAGAATCCAACCAATTTTAATCGACCAAATCACTCATGATAGTTTTGTTGGGACATATCACAACTACCCAACAACTTTCAACCCTTTAGTCTACCCAGAACTCCTTCAAACTTCGATCGAAAATCACACAGTTTTGTTCTTCATTTTCCCGCCAAAATGAAATTCAAAAGAAGAAGATGGGTGCTAAGGATGAATTTGGGATATACATAGACATGGGTGCTGAGGATGAATTTGGGCTACGCATAACCTTGGGTGCCACTTAGCCAAATCTGGGGTCTGTATAGCAAATGTCCTCCGGGGTGCCTTTAGCAGTTTTTCGAGCCGAATTTCCCGAAAATACCTACAAACACAGAAAACACCATAATAAGTACAAAATCGAGTACCAACATAGAGAAAATTGAGCACAACTTAGACACAAAAATGTGTCTATCATGCACCAATGAGCAAGCAAAGCCACCATACCTGGTATGTCGTGATTGATCACTAACTCCCCAGTTGCTTGAATAGCTCGTGTCACTTGTGCACGATCCAGCATAGTTCTTACATGACTATAGCCCAACATATTACGTGCTCATCCGGAGAAATGTGCCAGGGGTTTTCGAGAATGTTTGAGTTCCACGTGAGAACCCAAATAGTGGTTCCGACTCAAACAGAACCTAATTATTTCCTGAGGAGTTACCATCTTGTTATGAGTAGTGCTTCTGGGATTTATAAGAAACCGGAATGTGAAACCTGGAGGACGTCTTTCGGGTTTGTACTGAAACACGAAGAACTCGTCATTAGCATTTGGGATGTTCTTGGTTTTATCCTCCTGTCTCTTAGAAGCCCTAGAATCATCATTTCTGGAAGATTCATCAGCAGAAGCATCCTCTCCGGAAGAATCCTCTCTAGAAACATCGTCTCCACAAGAATCCTCTCTGGAATCGTCCTCTCTGGAAGACTCTTCCCCAGAAGCATCTTCAGAAACGCTGTCATGGTGATCAATCATTTATACAAAGTTGTTGTGACATACACACATAAATTTCATCAATGGAATTAAAGTGAAGGAATAATCATGATCCTCACATCAACTTCTACAAAAATATTAATCCTCAACTCTTACCTATTTATGATTTCACGAACTTAGTGATAACAACGTAAAGCTTTGAAAACTTGCTCGTTTCTTCAAACCTGCGAGGACAAGCAAAATTTAAAGTCAAACACCTGACTTTACATGAAACCATGAATGATCCATATAACCTTCCATATAAACATTCGTTGATTTTTACGTGTACACACACATTATAAAATCACCAAACTCATGCATACACTATGAGTTAACGAACTCACCAAATATTGTTTACTTTCAACAATTTCCCATGAATCAAAGTTTGATTTTTCCTTTTAAATAAAAACGTGAACAGGTCACGTATTTTTTTTTATAAAAAATAAATTCGTGAGTTAATAACTCACGTAGCTTACATAAAAAACTTTTGCTCAAACGAGCATTCGTCTATAAAATGAGGGTCTTTACTATTTTTGTAAAAGTCTACATGTTCCAAACAAAGTTTTGAAAGTTCACACATAAATTTTATCATGAACTACAGGTCTTTTCAAAAATTCCTTTAACTCTAAAGATTATTATTTACTGCTTCTACTACGAACGAACCTACGTTCCTAAAAGTATTTGTGAAAGTTCATGCTTTCAAAATAAATTTTGGTTTTTCATGAAACCTCATAAAAAAAAATTTCTCTACTGCAACTAGACCATGTCTATTCAATAATATATGTGTCTCTTTCATATTAGGGATTTTTGCTCGTTTCTTAAACTATTGAAAGAACATGCATACGTATTTTCAAAAGCAAAAAATTTCGTAAAACCTACGCATACATGCACACATGGAATTTTGTTTTGAAAAACTCATGGAAAATTCATGAAAACACACAGCAAAAGAAAAAAAATAATTTGCCGGACGTACCTGGTTGACGCCGGTGATCTGCTCCGGTGAAGTTTTTCCTTCTCCTCCTGCTGCTGCTCACGTGAAGGTGGTGAAGAGATGAAGTGCTTGGTCGACCAAAAAAATAAAATAAAATTTTTAGGGTCTTTTCCCTTTTATATCAAATTTATTTCCAAAACCTAATAAAACATGGGTTTCCTCTTTGGACTCGGGCCCGTAAATCCTAAATCGACCAAAACTGGAGTTTTCACCGACCAAATCAGCGATGCTTCATCTCTCCGTACTCACGTAATCGCACTCAATCAACTATCAGAGTCCTCACTCGCACGTTTGCTCGTACATGACATCATTGGAGTAAATCGAGGAATCTGAAACTACCTTTGTGTACTGAGTTCAACCACTGATCTCTTGTCGACTGAAAATCACCATTTAATGCTTACTGCGGAACATGAATGTCCCTCACTAAGCAGGGGACTTAATGTAGATGGTGGATTTTCCACAAAGGACAAAACCGTAAAATGATGATACATGTTTCTGACACGGCTTTCAGGCATGTGACGATTCATATTTTACGAAGCCATGATGATTATGCATTTCGGAAGGCCTCCACTAGCTGAGCGTTCGATACCTCGCATTTCGTCATGCCCTCTATGTAGAATAACATAATTGGGCGGTTCTCCATAAGATTGAGAGCAATAACTCCTTCAGGACGTCGGTGACACTCACTGTTCCTTGACTACATGAGAGAAACCCCCAGCTATATATAAGAATGATTGGGCGGTTCTCCGTAAGATTGAGAGCAATAACGCCTTCAGGACGTCGGTGACACTCACTGTTCCCTTCCTATGTATAGAGACGTGTATAGACCCAGGCGGTTCTCAGTAAGATTGAGAGCAACAACGTCTTCAGGACATCGGCAAAACTCGCTGATTCACTGACTATACACAATAGATTCAATTTTACCGTGACATTCACCACTGAATTCCTAGAAGATAATCTATCTTATCTCATTACTCCTATTTCATGATCGAAATGGTAATAGATAAATGTATTACTCCGATTTCATGATTGAATCCACGGCTGATCTCATGAAATGGTAATAGATATTACTCTGATTTCATGGTCGAACCCACGGATGGTCTCATGAAATGGTAACATCACCACTTATTTTATTACTCCGATTTCATGGTCGAATCCACGATCCCATGGAATGGTAATACATATTTTATTATTTCGAATTCATGGTCGAATCCACGGATGATCCTGTGAATTGATAATAAAAAACTACTCACTTTTATTACTCAGTTTCATGAATCATTCTCCACTGAATTTCATAAATTAGTGATAAATACTCAACAATCGGGTATCTGGACTACCGCTGAGTAATCCCCATAAAATAGTGCAAGTGTACTCGACAATGATGCACGAACGATCACCCAAATGCGCGAACGCGCATCCAAAATATGGACAAATGAGGAATCACGCACAAAACAGAAGAGAGGAAATAACAATATTAAAATAATGGAGAAACGCCCATGGGTCGGGCCCACCGGCCGGCCGGCCGTTCCCTAGCCGTGGCCGGTCCCATGCTTCCTCCATTATTTTTCCTTATTTTTGTTGTTTTCATAAACTCATGAAGACTCCTCCTTCTCAACAACTTTCCTTGTTTGAGCAAAATTCATGGTTTCTCCATATTTTGTGGTTTCCCCAATTTTGTGTAGTTTCACGAAACATAATAATAAAAAATAGGGAAAGGTGTTGCGGGACTGGGCAACTTGGCCGGCCAGCCATGCCCTAGCCGTGGACGGTCCCACACCTTGCAATCCCTAATCTTTCATAAATTGTTATTTTTATCATCTTGTGAAACTTCCCAAAAATCGTGGTTTTTCCATATTTTCTCAAATATTGCGCAAATCATGAAAAATCCAAAAGTCAACATGATGACACGATCGACTAGGCTACTCACGAAAAATACATTAAAATATTATTATTTTAATATTTACGAAATATTGATCAAACGAGCATACTTGCTCATACGAAAAAAAATCGAGGATTTCAGTCAAAGATCGAACTTTTCTAAAAATCCGAAATATTGCTCAAACGCACATCAGAAAATGTTGAAACTCTCATGACTGAGACAAGAGCATTATGGAGACACGGGCTTGATCCCTTGACCGACCAAGGGCGGCTCTAAGGCTTGTAATAAGCCGGTCCCACACGTTTTCACACTTTTGACCTAATTTGCGCAATTGCTCATATTGGGTCCAAACTCTTCACAACCAGCTCAGAGTTTGTGAAAATGCCCATCAGTGGTCCCCAGACCACCAAGAGCCGGTCTCATGCCATCCATCTTGGTCGGTCCCTCACTTTCCTATAATTAGGTTTTATCACCTAATGCTCAATCGAGCACTATTTCAATAAATGATGAAACCGACATTTAATCGTCATTCCTTCACTAACCGGTCAATTCAAGACCCTGGTGTACGCTCACTCGAGAAATTGGGCATCACATTAACGTCCATAGTCCCATGTGGTCGGTCCCTCCTTCGCTCATGACCTATTTTCAACAATTCGTCAACTAATGAGCAATTGATCAAATTTAGGATTTTTCGAACAAACGCTCAACAAATCATCATTCTGAGTAAGTTCAAACACTAAATAAATTTATGTTGATCCAACAAACAACACGCGGATTAACTATATAATATTCGGTAATCTACCAATATTTTATTGGGTCATTCCACCAATAAATAAATTGTCGAATTGAGCAATACTTGCTCAGTTGCTCGAATATTGATCCACTATCAATATTCAGTAATTTATCAGTGATTGCTCGAATATTGATCCAACTATCAATATTCAGTAATCACCAGTAATCCGTCGAATTGAGCAATACTTTCTCAATTGCTCGAATATTGATCCGACTATCGATATTCAGTAATTCACCGAATTGAGCAATACTTGCTCAATTGTCCAACTATCAATATACCAGTAATTCATCCAACAATACTTGCTCAGTTACTCGAATGTTCCACTGAGCAATCCGTCATTCATGCTCAATTCAACAAAACCTAGACTTATTGTCTAAATCAGTCAACGTGACTAATTAAATACACGTCTGTCATGCAGACTCCATGATTCGTGAGCCATCAATCACGTCAAATTGGGGGATATCACTTAGGGTTTTGGTATGGCGGCCTACAGCACGTGGATTCATCCACAACGAGAAATGTGAGTAAGTCGTGTCAATGGTTGGAGGAGTTAGCAAAGTAGTGGGTGAGTGATCAACCAAGTCTCCGCACGACCTGGAACTAGTTTCACCACGATCTCCCATTTTCCCACTCTTTCACTCAAGAAACCGTCACACTTACAAGGATCAGGGTGTTCATCATTCTTGCAATATAAATAAGTCTAAATCAAGGACAACAGACAACATTATCATCATCGATATTCGTCTACACAAAACTCGATTAAAAACTTATTCACAGAACTCAACTTCAGCAGTTCACCAAAAATTGCAGAAACCTTCAATAATCCACAATCCTTAATCATCACTGATCACACACAATTCTCAGCTTCCCTCCTACAGATCGACCCATCTCCTTATTTGCGACCGAATTGACTCTGGAACGACCATTGACTTGGTTTAGGCCGGAGTCCTTCAGATTTATATCTTGAATCTAATCACTCCCTTTGCAGTACATCTGTGTGAGGTTGAGCAGTTTGGACGGTTCGAGGAATCTCCATCGCACGGTGATTCCCTCATTCCCTAAAAAACCAGCAAACCGTTTTTCCCCATCCGCAAATACTTACTCAAGCAAACAGAAATCTGTGAGTCTAATTGAATACAAGAGAAATCACTTGAACTGTACCAAAGACCAATGTTCAAGTATCAATCAATGTAAATCAACAACCAAAGGTTGGATATTCTAATTGATTGATTCAAACGCACAACCTGTGATATTTCAATTATATAACAAAATACAATGCGGAAAAGAAATAACACAGATACCAGAAGTTTTGTTAACGAGGAAACCGCAAATACAGAAAAACCCCGGGACCTAGTCCAGATTGAACACACACTGTATTAAGCCACTACAGACACTAGCCTACTACAAACTAACTTCGGTATGGACTGTAGTTGAACCTAACCAATCTCACACTGATCCAAGGTACAATTATGCTCTTACGTCTCTGATCCTAGTAAGATTCTACGTACTTGATTCCCTTAGCTGTTCTCACCCACAACTAAGAGGTTCTACGACCCAAAGTCGAAGACTTTAATAAACAAATCTGTATCACACACAAAAGTCTACGGTAATAGATAAATCTGTCTCCCACAGAAATATCTACGAGTTTTGTTCCGTCTTTTGATAGATCAATGTGAAGAGGAACCAATTGATAAACCAGACTTATATTCCTGAAGAACAACTCAGTATTATCAATCACCTCGCAATAATCTTAATCGACGCGGTGAAAGAAGATATTGTGGAATCACAAACGATGAGACGAAGATGTTTGTGATTACTTTTATATCTTGCCTATCGGAGATATCAATCTCAAGCCAATTGTTACGATTGTAATCAACACGATAGAAACAGCAAGATCAGATTACACAACTACAAGAAAGTAGTATCCGTCTGGCTTCACAATCTCAATGAAGTCTTCCAATTCGTTAACCTACAGGGTCTCAGTAGAAACATAAGGTTAAAGGAGAATTAACTCTAGCTTATACAACTAGTATCACACAGGAGGTGTGGGGATTAGGTTTCCCAGTTGCTAGAGTTCTCCCTTATATAGTCTTTCAAATCAGGGTTTGCAATCAATGTTAGCTTAGTAACAAAGCATTCAATATTCACCGTTAGATGAAAACCTGATTAGATTCAAGCTAATATCTTTCAACCGTTAGATCGAAAACTTAGCTTGTTACACACAAATTAAATGAACGTTTTAGGTTTGTGTAACCGTATCCAAACATGTACATTTGTTGGTTCAACAGTAGTTAACTAAATGGTTAGCCATATGATCACTTTCATATCAACCATGTTCTTCTTTACCATAACTAGTTCAAATGACTCAAATGAACTAGTTAGAGAGTTGTTCAATTGCTTAGATCTTCTAGAAGTTTACAAGACACAATCGAAGCAAAAACGATTTGATTCGCTCGAATCGATTCATGAATTTTATAGCCACGGTTTGCAAACTTGCATTCCTTAGTTAATATAAGTATAATTTCACGAATAATCGTTTTTAGAAATAACCAACTTAAGTACGCGGACATAAGTACCCGGAATGAGTTTGTAAATAATTCACAAACTCCAGCAGATTTTCTCGGGAAGAGAACCTCCGACAGTTCGCGGACTCTGTTCCGGTTTCCTGAGCAGCAAAGTACACAGACTTTTGTTCAAGGAATAAGGACTTATACATGTATGTGTTACGACACAATGCTTATATCCAACATTGGTTATATAATCTAAAATCTCATTTCAACCATTGAAACCTTCTTAGAGGACGTTATATAGTTGTTATTCACAAACTATTTTCGTTAAAGCCATTTTCAAGTGATTGAAACATAACATGACTTTCGTCACTAGGTAAAGATGAACTTGGCCAAAGCGAAAGCTTACCAAAACATATTTCGAGAAATAGATAAGCGAGATGAACTCGACTCGAAATAGCAAATGTGTATAATCAAAATCTATATAGCAAAACGACTTTTGTCTCAAGATAGGAGATAGAGTAGATAGATTTTTGAGTGATAGATAAGTTCAAGTCTCCACATACCTTTTAGTCGATGAAGTTCCACCAGTTCCTTGAGTAGCTCTTCGTCTTGTATGATAATCGCCATGGAGTTCTTGAGCTCAACTACACTTTCTATCCTAGTCTGAGACTTAGCTATAGTAGACTGGAAATCAAGACTTATAGTTTTGATCACTAACATTGACAAACATGCTTGAGATAGCAACACATGCGAGTTCGACCGAGCAGTGCTCTAAAAATCTCCTCCTTTGTCAATTTTAGTGACAAAACTATTAATACATATGGAATACAAAAATAGATAAATAAACTTTTGTAGCTCTTCTTCCAATGCCTAATCTTCAACATTACTTGAAATCTTCGTCACTTCCAAGTACTCCAATGATTCCAAAGGTTGTACATTTAGCATCATTGTTGTTGAAAATCTGTAGTTATAACAATGAGAAAACAAGAATTCTCAATCATTGTTATACAGTGTCATAGTATTATTATACAACATCAAAGTTCAATTTGTTAGAGCATTGCTCGGTTGAACCCACCAAGCGTTGGTATGTCAAGTTTGGTTGTCATATTTTAGTGATTCAAAACTCATGTTAAGAGTCGCTTGATTATGTACTAGAGTCAACTTCGTATAGGTTAGCTTGAAAGTATTAGGATAATGAGACATTACAAGTATTGCGAAGACTTGAAGATGTGAAGAAGCAAGGAGCTACAACGACAACAATCATCCTTCCACTTGAGGTTAGTGATATTTGACTTGAACTGTTTCATTCCCTAACGTATCTTTCAAGTTGTGCATATTGAAAACAAAACTGCGAAGCATATTTGAACTCTAGATAGACATAGTATTAAGGAATACAATATAAGGTTTATTGCTTAACCATTAAAATTCGTAGATAAGACATCGCCATAATCATTTGAATGCTATTGTGATTATGTATGGGTATGAGGTGAGGATTTCATCTTAGGGAACAATGTTTTACATGTGTTCTAAGGAAGTAAGTTCATAAACTTGTTTGTGAATCGAAAAGGAAATCGCCAGGCGTTATTGGTTGTGTTATTCATTGCATATCTTATGAACAACCAATATATGTGATTGAGTATAAACGTTCACGACTTGTTTGTGTTATTGGTAGAACTATTCACAAAGTCCTGACTTATGTATTGGTATGACTTTTACAAGTGAAACCGATCTTAAGTAATCACCTGAGATGGTATGATTGGGTTTGTGATCTTATGTCTGACCAAATATGGGAAAGGGGAACCGATCCTAGTAAGAGGTGCAGTACATCACAAAGGGGAACCGATCCTTGTATGAGGTGCAACAAGGTTTATAGCAGAAAGGGGAACATATCCTATGAACATGTGCAACACGTTTTTAGGCAAAGGGGAACCGATCCTATGTACATGTGCAACACATATAAGTTACATACCATATTTATGTGGGGAACCGATCCTAGTACCTAGTCAACCGAATTTTGAAAAGCTAGCGTGACTATGCACAATACTCACATGGAAGGTAGAACCGAAACTTGTTTTGGTAGAACCGTTAAACCCATGATTGTGATTGAATGTTATTTGATCAATCGCATAATTATTGAAAGTCAGATGAACCAATTCTAAACTTTTTTAGAAGTGTGGCAAATCGGTTTCAAGGTTGTAAGTGTGAAAGAGAACTTACAAGTAAGGATGTCGACATACTTTGAACACGTGCTATGAATGTTTATTTCTTTAATTGTTCAAAGATATTCCTTAATAGCTAAAGGAAGAGAATCCCAGGATCGGAACATAAATAAGTTAAGAATCTTTTAATTAAGGTAATTAACTTCATTTTTGGTAAAATAATAATTAGTAATGTGCATTTACTAATTAGAGATTTTCTGAGAGATTTCGATCATTATTTTTGGACAAAGCATTTCCAAGAATTATGGAAACCGAATTTGTGTTTTAATGAATATCTTGCGGTTTTGGAAATTCCTTGGTGTGCAAACTTCCTTGGCTGTAAATACTTGAAGTTTGCCTTTCTAGTAAACTAATCCTTCGTAACAACAAGATTCCTCTTTGTTGTGTTGTTACTGGTGTAGCCGCCTAATCGGAGAGGAGAGTAACCTAATTAGGCGAAATCTCTTACGACCGCTCAGTTTAAAGTCTTCTTTGGGATTGAGAAGATCTAGCGTGTACCGTTGGTGGGAAACTAGATAATTGCGGTTTATCTTTTGTTTTCATTGATTTGATTGACTAACGATGGTTGAACTTTGATTGCACCGAGTTTGTTTATGCTTGAGAATGTTCTCTTCTGATATAAGGTTCACTCAAACTAGTTCATAGTTTCGACATGGATCTTTAAACTGTTGTTAGTTCTAAAGACGATCTTGTGATAATCCATTGTTAACAGACTCCGTTATGTGCGTGATTGATCACAAGAGATTCAAGTGATTGTGTGCAGGTTCTTATTGAAGATCTAAGAATATTTGAAGACGAAGAAGATATTGGAGATTTCTGATTTGTGGGTTCATAATCTTTGGTATGCACAATACTTGTTTCGGTAAAAGAGGATCCAATTAATAATCGATTTTATTCTTGTGATAGAATTGGATTGATTAATTGATTAGATCGGCACCAACACAATTCTTTGGATTTATAGTGTTGTTGGAACAATCTTAAACGATTATTTCGGTAATTGAACATAAGATAGATCTAAGGACCTGACGATGGAGTTTATGTTAAGATAAACAGAAGAGCCTTTGTCCAACTCATATCACTTGGTTTAATAGAGTTTATACCAAACAGATTTGTTGTTCCATTACTGTTTGGAATACGAACCAAAGGAATTGTTCCAAGTACGTGACTTATTTATAAGTTGGAGGCGTGGGAATACAGACGGGACTAGGTGAACTATAGGTTTAGTTACTTGGTCTCAACTATACGAAGTTAGGTATAATTTTGTGTAGCGGCTTAATCCTGAGAGTATTCAATTCTGGAAAAGGTCCCGGAGTTTTTCTGCATTTGCGGTTTCCTCGTTAACAAAACTTCTGGTGTCTTTGTTATTTCTTTTCCGCATTATATTTTGTTATATAATTGAAATATCCAGACACCAGAAGTTTTGTTAACGAGGAAACCGCAAATGCAGAAAAACCCCGGGACCTAGTCCAAATTGAACACACACTGTATTAATCCGCTATAGACACTAGTCTACTACAAACTAAATTCGGTCTGAACTGCAGTTGAACCCCAATCAATCTTACACTGATCCAAGGTACAATTATGCTCATACATCTCTGATCCCAGCAGAATGCTACGTACTTGATTCCCTTAGCTGATCTCACCCACAACTAAGAGTTGCTACGACCCAAAGTCGAAGACTCTGTATCACACAGAAAAGTCTACGGTAATATATAAATATGTCTCCCACAGGAATACCTATGAGTTTTGTTTCGTTTTTTGATAAATCAAGGTGAACATGAACCAATTGATAAACTAGACTTATATTCCCGAAGAACAGCTCAGTTATCAATCACCTCAGAATAATCTTAATTGACGCGTCGAAAGAAGATATTGTGGAATCACAAACGATGAGACGAAGATGTTTGTGATTACTTTTATATATTGCCAACCGGAGATATCAATCTGAAGCCAATCTTTATGATTGAACTCAACACGATAGAAATAACAAGATCAGATTACACAACTACAAGAAAGTAGTATCGGTCTGGCTTCACAATCCCAATGAAGTCTTCAAGTTGTTAACCTACAGGGTCTCGGTAGAAACCTAAGGTTAAAGGAGAATCGACTCTAGCTTATACAACTAGTATCACACAGGAGGTGTGGGGATTAGCTTAGTAACAAAGCATTCAATATTCACCGTTAGATGAAAACCTGATTAGATTCAAGCTAACATCTTTCAACCGTTATATCAAAAACTTAGCCTGTTACACACAAATGAAATGCACGTTTTAGGTTTGTGTAACCGTACCCAAACATGTACATTTGTTGGTTCAACAGTAGTTAGCCAAATGGTTAGCCATATGATCACTTTCATATCAACCATGTTCTTCTTCATCATAACTAGTTCAAATGACTCAAATGAACTAGTTAAAGAGTTGTTAAATTGCTTAGATCTTATATAAGTATACAAGACACAATCGAAGCAAAAACGATTTGATTTGGTCGAATCGATTCATGAACTTTATAGCCACGGTTTGCAAACTTTCATTCTTTAGTTAATATAAGTATAAGTTCACGAATTATCGTTTTTAGAAATAACCAACTTAAGTACGCGGACCAGGTACGCGGACTTAAGTACCCGGAATGAGTTTGTAAATAGTTCACAAACTCCAGCAGATTTTCTCGGGAAGAGAACCTCCGACAGTTTGCGGACTGCGTTCGCGGACTCTGTTCCGGTTTCCTGAGCAGCAAAGTACACAGACTTTGTTTCAAGGAATAAGGATTTATACATATATGTGTTACCACAGAATGCTTATATCCAACATCGGTTATATAATCTAAACTTTAAGGACCCTAAAGCTCGTCAACGCTATTGGACTAGTCAAGGGACGAATTAACCGCTAATGACTCGATTAGTTTAACATGAACGTTAATCAATAGAAATTAATCTAACAACGATATAGATAAGAAACTGGTACCATTGAATATATCTCGAAAAGTTACGCGGAATGAACTACTTGAACGTGTCAATCGGATATCAAACGAAGAAGATATCATTAATTTTGTTTAAAGGGAAAATAGTCATTTTGTAGTTAACCTCCTTGGAAGCCCTTATCCAGATCGTGGGTGCCTCAGTAGAATCTGGTGGGCCTTATCAACTAAATCGAGAGGATAAGCTCTCATTTCTTCTTTTTCTTTCTCTTTCATTCTTCTTTATCTCATTTATTTTCTTTTTCTCTGCTCGTGTTCCTGATAAAGGCGATTGATGCTGTTGAGATGATCTTGTGATGAGAAAGAACAAATTAAGTACAAGGTGTTACTGCTGATGATGAAGTGGTGATTTACAAAGAGGATAGATATAGATTGAAGTAGTAAATCACAGATAGGGTTTCGTTGTGTTCTTGATAAAGTGATGAAGATGATGTATAGAGCTACTGCTAGATGAGGAATCATGGGTTGGTGCTTAATTGAGGTTTTGAAGTTGTTCTGTTGATTGAATCAAGAGTTAGGGTTTTCTGATTTGGATTGGAACTCGATTTAAGTGATGATTAAGAAGAATTAAAGGATGGGTGTTGGATAAAACGATGTGAAGAAGGTTGTTATAGCTTTAATTTGGGGATTTGATTACAAAGAAGATCGATTAAGAGATTTGAAGAATTAGGGTTCTGTTCTAGAGTTACAGAGAATTCAAGATGATGATGGAGATTGAAGGATTATTGTTAGTATTGAGGCGAGTTGTTGGACTGAGTCAAATGAACAGGAATCTGAATTCAATTGCTTGAGCAACACAGATTGGAGGTAAATATTTTTTTAAGTTAACTTTGTAAATCTGTTCATGTTGATTGTTAGGTGCATGATGTTAGTGGAGTTAAGATTGAAATGGATATGTGTATCTGAAATAATACCTTGCAGTTTATAGATGAAAGAATTGCATGAGGTGTATGAACTGTGTAGGTGAAATATGAGAGTGATGATATGTTGCTGTGATAGGAATGGTGGTAAAGAAGATGGAATTAGTGGTGTATATGTGCATAGGATGATGTTGTTGTTGAGAGTGGAGTGTACATGTAATGAAGAATTAAGATGAGTCAGATATTGGGCCTAATGGTTACTACAGGGAAGAGTTGAGTTAAATGATCGAATGTAGAAGATGTTGGAGGAGCTGTAATTGTAATTGAGCTGGTGTTCTGTATAGAATTGAATATAAGTATAATCTTCTTGTGGTGTTGATAGTTGGTGGTCTTAGTTGGGGTTGTACTGCAGAACTGAAGTTGAAAGTGGTGCAGGTTTGTTCAAGTTCATAGTTGAAATTGTTTTGAGTTGACTTGGTTGTGAACTGAAATAGTAATTGCACGTGAGAATGTAATTGAGAATAAGGAAGAGGTTATAATGCATTGAGATGAACTCAGTTGAAGTAGTTGTGGTTTGTGTAGAACTCTGGGAGTTGGTTTGTGCTGTGATGATATATAGGATGAGTTGGTTGTTATCCTGTCATAGCAAAGGGTTTATCGAAAGCTGCATTTTGCAGGTAAACTGAGTTTAGTTTTGCGATTGGGTTATGAATCTTCGTTTTGAATGAATGTATTATGATGATGTTATAGATATGGAATTTGAGTAACTATGTTAAGGAAGAGTATTTTGAGGTTGAACTAAGATGCATGTTTGAAACTAGATTAGTGAGAAAATGATGTTGCAATTGTGTTTGGCTTGAGCAATGGTTCATGCCTTGTGTTTTCTATCTAGTTAGATGTCCGACTGATCCTGTGTGTCTGACTCAGTTAATCTGACTGAGTTGAGTTAATCTGTTAAACAGTCTTGAATCGGTTTGACTGAGTTGTCTTCTTTGACCGAGTTGACCATTTGACATGTACATTGACCTTTGACTGTTAGAGACCCGTTGACCGTTAAGTTTGACAGTTAGTTGACTTAGATGGACTGGACCTTAGTTTAATGGGCTTGTTTAGTGGACGTGGGCTTAGGGCTAGTTCTTTAATTAGATATTTTGGACCTCTTGTGGTCTGAATTAGCCTTCGGCTTCGTGTACAGAGTTGTAGATACTCATAAGACTTAACTATTGGACTATAGAACCAACCTAATTAAACTAGTAAACCTTAGGTGTGTTAAAGGTAGAGAATGAAAGGTGTAGAAACATAATTGAGCTTAGAACCACTAGTTAGACTTGTTTGATTCTTGTATGAGCCATTTTGGATAGTTTCTTAGACTTCTTGTGTGATTAACAGTTAGTTTATATTAACAACGATCGATTCAGAGGACGAACCAGTGGATCGTGGATATCGAGGTAAGCGTGGCTTGTCATCAAAAGAGGTGGGAATACTTTTGACTCTCTTGTAACATTGATGTTTTCTTTTATAAAAGTTTATGTTTATCAAATTCATGCATTGTCTAGTTGTGCATTCAATGCATTGTTTAAATTGCATTACGATAATTCTGTTGATTATGTTAATCTTTCCATGGCTTGGAAAGGACTTGTAATGTTTTTTTGTCAATATGAATTGTTATGGGAAATGAGAATTTCCACGTCTGGTATATAGGATACGCTCATTCACATATATATCTACATGAATTCTGCTTTTATGCTTACTATTGGTCAACATGGGTGATAACAATAGCTATTAGGTGTGTAACTGGTAGACACCATATTATACATTGTTTGAAGAAGGAGTTTTTCCATATACATGTTTTCTTATCTCAGTGACTTGGCCACTCTTCAATGTTTGGGACAACATGTATTTTTTTTCCAACTCTTGCATTTGATTACTTGAAAGTTAAGTGTTATTCTTGCTGGGCACCCCTTTTAGGGATGATGTGCTCATCCATTCCCACTTTCGGTTTCAGAGATAGATCAGAGTTGCGCATCGAAAGCTTCAAGGAGTTGATTACATTATTTAGATTTCTTCCGCTATGTTTATTTTGTGTGTATGTTTATTAGTAAATCAAATCACTATTGAATATGTATCATTTGAGAGAAGTTTTGTATATATATATTTATCAGAGTGGGGCTAGTTTTTGGGTTAAGTTTTGTAGCAGATTTCACATTGGATGCTTACGTATATGATTTGTATTCTTAGTGCCTCTGTATTTAATTAATCTCTTGATTAGTCAGCTGCTAGCTTTAAGGGCGCTACAAGTTGTTATCAGAGCTCACTATTAGATCTTATATGGGAATAGATTGTAATAGCTAGTGCCAATTAGTGAAATAGATTAGATTAGAACTGGGTTGGGTTGTGAGATAAATTTTAATCATTAAAAACTATCAATAACTAAAAGAATTATTTGATTGATTGATTTGTTTGTTTGTTTTGTTATTTATATCTGTAATGGAATAAAAATTGCAGGTTGAAACCAATTATACTTAGTTAGAAATTTCTATAGAATTTTAGAGATTAATTAGTGTTAATTGACTGACACTTAGATAATCCAGCACTGGGGAATAGTGAGGTTTGAAAATTTGGTGTGTTTGTGTTGTCTTTGTTCGTAGGAAACCCTCGTCGGTTCTTGCTAACTTGGACAGGCCAACTACAAGCATGGATGACTTAGACATATAAGGAGGACTTGCTTCTGTTAGTAAACTGATAGATTCCAAACTTTACTTAGAGACCTAATAGAGTACCTTTTCTCTTAATAAGAATCATTAATCTATAAAAGTAGAAATGAAACTAAGTTGTAAAAGTAGTTAAGATATTTATACAACAAGATCTTTGTGTACTCAATAAATTTTTTTAATAGTAGTTAAGATAATAGTTCGACCAATAATATTAATAATAATAAATGATAATAAGATTACTAATAATTATAACATAAGTAATATTAACACTTAACAAATAGTACTGTAATGCACTTTATTTAATTGAAGTCTTATTAGTAATTATATATCAATAAAATTAATAATTAGGGTCAAGTAGCAATGCAAAATTGTCAGCGATTATCTACGGTCAGATTTTGTAATTAAATAAAATTCGAAGTATATTCTTGTACATTGAAACCAGATAGATAACATAAGATCCATTAGATTAGACCAAAGAACGTACAAATATCAAATACATGACAAAGTTTGGATAACTTGGTCTATATAAAGAGCGGTGCAGATTTGTTCTCACCGTACATAGATCAACGGTCGTGGTGGGATCTCGTGAAACCAAAATCTCCCATGTTTTTCGTCGTAGTTAACCAAAAAGTTGTTCGTCATTCATAGCACGATCTCATTATTTCTTTCTTATTTTCTTCTCCCAGCTCTAACGCGTCTCTGTAGTGCGCTGGATTTAAATCGCAAAGATAAATCAAATGGTACAAATTTCTTCAGCGTATTCTGATTCCTCCTCTATTTCTATTTATCAATTTCCTAGTTCGTAGAAGTAAAAATATATTTAATTGATTTTCTAATAAGTGTACGGAGGATTTGATTGATTATAAGATTTCTTCCTAAGCTTAACTCAACTTTTTTTCCGTTATTTTTTCTTTCCTTTTACTGTTCTAATTATGTTTATGGATTTTAGGTTTAGATTATTCTGTAATTTTTGTTTGAATTTCCTAATGAGTTTTTGCAATTTTGGGCCATTAAATTTCTTCTTTATTTTTTTGGTTTTCATTTTTGTTTTTTTGTTTTGCAGATTGGTGAACGATCTGGGAATAATACCAATCTTTGAATATTTCATGGAAGCAGCTATACTAGCTGGTAGGATGGACATAGATGAAATTTTTGGAGGTAGGGTTTACAGTGATAGTCAAAATCAAAAAACAAATTTTTAATTGAGAACCCAAAAATTTGATTTATGTTTTCTCAAATCTGTTAAAAGTAAAATAGTAAATGTAAAGTCATGGCCTTAATGATTTTATATGAACGTATGTAGTTGCACTTTATACTTTGGAGTACGGGGATTAGTAATCCGGTGTACCATCAAATTTGATTTGCAACACTACTTTTCATTTCCATTAGTATATGTGCATCTGAGTACCATGTGAACTTTCCAATGAAGATGCACTTTTTATTGGAATGTGAGGTATATAGAGGTTATTTTGGTATCTGATTTGCGAATTTGACTACTTTATAAATCAACTTTCTATAATATAAAGTGATATCTCCAAGTTCGTTCCTTGGATTTTTTGTAGACTGTAGCAACCCCTGCTGAATGGGAATGAATCTCTGTTAGATTTTTTGAAACTTTAAGTGTTTTGATGACTTTGGCCCGTTCTTGAATGCTTAAAGGATAAGAAATCAAATGCAAATTAATTTCTTTGATGTAAAATAAACGCCATCTTTAATGTAAATTGATTTCTTTGATGAACAAACGCAACATTGTTATGTTTGATTCCTAAGGGGATCTATTTTAACATGGGATTGCTGGTTGGCTTGCTACCAACTTTAAATAGAAGTGGAGCATTTATCTTCTGAAGGATAAACAAGCTTATTAGTCTCTGAAAAATTAAAGATGAAGTTTTCTTTGATAGTAATTTAGGTGCTAAATCACTCTCTCTTATTGGCATGAAGTTAGAGAACCTTTGTTTCACACATACACATCGTTTAATTTCTATAGATGTCCATATGAGTATCATTTTACTTTGTAGCTTTCCTTAGCAGCTGCTGACAGTATTGAAACCACTTCTATAAGGTAATGTATATTTTGAGATTTTGATAAGTGGTGTTCTAGATTTACTCTTGCAATAGATAATTGCGAGAAGGAACCCTTGCAACAAAAACCAAAAAGTATATCAATCATGTTTTTCTTATTCTCCTGAAGCACAAAAAAATCTCTGCAATTGTTGATGAAGTTCAAGAGCATAAACAAACTGTTAAACAAGGTTTATTCCTGGTTTTCAGGTGTTAGATGATTAAATTTTTTAGGTGTTATATGATTAAATTAGGACATGATTTTTTTTATAATGGGTTTTTTTATGATTATGAGTATGATTTAAATTTAGGCGTCAGTTTATCCATTAAACCCAGGCTTTGGTTCGCACGCTGGGTCAAAATGGCGTTGTTTCCACGTCCCACTTTCTGGCATATGAAATGAGAATTCAGAAACAAATTTTGGAATGGAACTCTTAGATTCTACACTGAATGTAGAGAAAATTCGAGAGACCTAAGAGTCGTGTACTGAGAAACGATAAATAAAGATAAATCCAACCTTTCCTTTTTTTATAGGGTTTTTCAGTCGGTTTTAAATATAATTAGAATTTCTTATTTCTTAACAACTTCTAAATAGGATGAGATAAGACGATTCACAAAACAAACTTTTGGGAACCGAGTTGGTGTTGATGGGGTTGTCTTTAGTAGCAGATTTATGCTCGATGTATTTTTCAGAGAGGGGCAAAAAAACACTAGGGTTCACATTGTAGCTTTTAGTTTGGTGACCAGTATCAATTTGGATTCGAAAGTTTTCTTTTACAGCTTCAATTTGATCATGCATGTTTTTTATAACAAGTTTCAGTAGTTTTTTCTTGAAGGTGATATTTATCAATCCTTATGTAACGTGTTTTGGCAATATGGCTGAATTTTTGATGATTTTGTTTCTTTCGCTGCCAAAAATGAATTACAGGGAATTCAAAATAAAAACAAAATAAGCATATTCAACCATCATTTTTATACTGCTAACACAAATGATGGAATATGACTTTATTATAGCAATAGGGTCATAATCAACAGGTTTCACAAAACCAGCAATGGGGTATGATTCAGTAACATCAGGGTCAGAACCACCCATATCACAATGTGCTATGAAATTGTAATGCCTAACTATACATATGCACATTGTCAGAACAGAACCATCCAATGTGCTGCTAAATTATTACTTCATACCAGGTTAGGCGGAAACAAACTTTTTGTATAACATATATAAAGACAAGTTAGTGCTATTGTTAGCTAATTATGATATTAAAGACTACATACAGAAGTTTGGGCCTTATTTCATGTTTGAAGTCCTCCACATTGCTGCATTCAACTCACCAGATAAGTTGAGTTATTCAAAGATCTTAACTTAGTGGAACTTGATGAAGGACGAGTTTGTAAGATGGTTTTATTCCCCCTCCTCCACAAAATATAAGTTCCTCCCAATAAATTAGGCACGAAGCCCATCTCTTCGAAGGATGTATTCGACTTAAATTCCAATTTTACAGACAGATCAGGAAAATTAAGGTGAGGATTTGTATGAAGTTTCTTTTTGTCACATGCTTTTTATAATATCCCGATATCTTTACCGTTGTATGAGGTATGTGATATGAGATACCACTGATACATCTGTAGGTTTATCTCCTACTTTTGGATGAGAGGAAGGAAGAAATCAACCGAGGATGTTGAAGAAGAAGACGATATGCCATTGATACCCCAGTTCTCCGGATCCTAAAGATCCAAAAGGCTTTGGGACATGAAAAATTTGTGATGGGATGTGTCCACCATCTAGGCCGCATGTTGTAGGTAAACTCTTGCATATACATTTTTTTTTACTGTTCGGTTAAAAGTTTTGGGTTCCTTTAAGAAAGTTTGAATATTCTATACTAGGTTATTTGTTGATGAAAACAAACCCATATTTTAAAATTTACCACATCATCATTTTAAGATACTTTACAATGTGAGTAAAATGAGCAAATTGTTAAGGCCCTTAAAAGAATTTACATTAATCAACATAACTGAAAAAGAAAAAAACACAACAGAGATTTTGATGTCCTTATACTGTTTGATGTATGAAGTCATCTGTGATTAGTATAGTCTAATGTTTTCGCTCAATTCGTAATTTAGCTCTACAATGGAAAAGCACTTGAATGCGCCCACTAAATACATGGAGCAGGGCTCTAATCACAACACCTGTTAAGAATCAGGTGTATACATATCTAGCCTCTACTTGCTTATAAATGAAGATGCATCATGGGACCAATTTGATGACATACTGTTGATAGTTGGGGTCGCAGGATATAACGGGATTCTTTTACAAAATTTAGGAATTATATGTTTGAAATTGTTGTGTTTGATTCTAGTACACTGCTTCTGTATATTTTTCTGATTTGTATTTCCAAGGTTTCAATAAATTTACTGGATTAATCTGTTCAATCTTATAAAAAGAAAGGAAAGCTGATGAAAGCTAGTGCAAATATTTTGGGGTGACGCCTCTCTCTCATTACAGTTGTCCTTGGGAGTTTGGAACTGGCAAGTTTACTGCATCTTAGTTGGAGAAGACACTGGCTAATGACAACTTGCTGAGATTGCACCTAATCCCAAATGCGCTAAGATGTGGTGTGTTGTAAAGTGAATTGCAATATGTGCTACCCTTTCTTGATTTACACCAATTTGTTAAGTGAATAATTTGTGGGAAACGCCCTTTTTTCATGCTGCGAGGTTGCTAAATAGTTGCATGAGTTACCAGCTTTAGTTAGATGTTTGGAACTAAAATTGCTTTTATTGATTTCTCTTGCAGATTACCGTTTGATCTTGGGATTCTCTTGGATGGCTTTTACATATCTAATGATTACAACAATATTGAAACCAATATCATTGCATATTTCAGAAAGTTATAAAAGACAGCCAGATTCAATTTAGTAGAAAAATGGTAAGAAATGCTGAGGATGTCCATTAATTTTGTTTTATAAAATCAATATATTGCTTGCATTCCTGATATAAAATCTTGATTGTCACAAAGGTAATTATCTTCTTCCTTATTTTTTTTGGCATAGTGTTAGTTAAGAAGAGGAACGTTGTCCAGTGTGGTCTTTGATTCTTATTTCAAATAATTGCAGATCTTCATAGGTTGTCTAATTTGGGATTTGGGGAGAAGAATATTAGAATAGGGAAGGAGACGGAGTATTTCTGTCGATATTTCTGTTAAAAATAGTAATATCCCTTCAAGTGTCTTACTCTTTATTAAGAAGGAATCATATTTAGATAGCAACACAACAACAACAACATATACTTTGATGTGAATTTGATTTTTCAGTTGATATGAAAACACAATCCGAGTGGAAGAGTGTCTGCTTAAATTGTAGAGATAAGCTTACATGTCTGAGGCTAATTCAATTATGTTGATATTTCTACAGATTACCTCACTATTTCATTACTAAATATGAAATGGCCTGCACCGACTGGAAACACTAACTACAATTCCTAGATACATTTTGAAACAAAAATATAATGCATGCCCGTGCCATTACGGCACGGATTAAGACCTAGTATTTTGCATAAAATAAGAAGACTACATTTCTTAGTAACCTTGTATCTTTAGTCTAATAAATGATTTAAATTAATTACTGACTAACTATTGATAGGGAAGAAATAATTTACGGGAACATAATTATAGTGGTGATAAAATATTTACGTGTGTGAAATTACAAACCACTACAGTGATAGCAATAATAACACTAGTTTCTAAAATAAAAATAAATAAATAACTAAATAAAATAAAATAAAAATATTTTATTGATTAGTATTGGTATTGAATCTACCTTGTACAGTAATTAGTTAGTCCACATATTTGTAATTTATACTAGTATTAAACTTCAAATGTTATTTGGTTATAGGATATAGTTTCACTCAATATTAATTAAATTTTATTGAAGCAAATTAGTAATGGTTAAAATATTAAAAGAAAATAACCTGAAGAAATAATAATAGTATTCAGATGCCTAGTACAATAATAGACTTGAAAGAAAGTAAAATTCGTATATTAATAGGATACTTTACATTGACAGAAAAATCTAAAGACTTCTACGATACACTAAAATTTTATGCAGATTCAAATGGAAAAAATATAAAGTTACCAACGCCAATACTTGACAAGATTTAGTATGCGGATTTAATATGAATAAATAAAATCAATTATAGCAATCTTTACGTGAATGTAGAGTCTTATATAGAAAATTAAGAGTTAGTGTACCAATTGAACTATCAACAAACCAATAACGATAATAATAAAGATAGTGAGAGTAGTAACCCCTCTGATGATAGTATTTCATTACTTATGTTAATAACAGATTTAAAGTAGATAATATTAAGAAAATTTATATATTGTATAACTGTAAAATTTAAAATAGCAGATATTATAGATTTACGTGAAATCAAATTTGAATTAGTTATACAAATAAAATGAGTTTTATATGAAGCATGATATTGATAATTTAATAAACAAATTAAATTTATATATTTAAATAAATAATATAAAATTAAATAGAGTATGTGAAGGTGGAAATAATGTGTAGAATGTTAATGAGAAAGTATTAGTATATATTATTAATACTAGGATATGTCCTGTGCCGTAACGGCACAGGGATGTGAGTAGTTTTTGTGTTGATTAGATTTTTTTTTTTCTTGTGAGATTACCAAGAGCTAAGCGTGGGAAACTTGGGGGAACTGTAATCCTTTTCAAACTGAATTCGAAGCTTTGATCGATCAGTTTTTTCTTAAGTTACGATTAGGATGTCCACATGGATGCGTACTGACATATATACAACAGAAAGTATTTTTTTTGGTGATTAAGATATCCAATGTAAGTGTGTACACCGGGATCTGGACCCGTTTTCATTTATGGTAATTGAGATTACCATCCATTCATAGTTGTTGCAAATAATACCAACAAACTTGAAAACCTAATGTCCCAAGAGGGAACACGTAAAAATTCCAGGTTTGAATAAAAGTAACTTGTCGATTGCATTCCAAATTACAAACGCAGTTCAGTCATCATTTAAATAAATTGTCATTTTGTGCTAAAAAAAATCAATAATGTTTTTTTTCGAAATTCAAAAAGTTAAATCTGAGTTGGGAAGCCTTCTTTCATATCCTTAAGAAGTGTTATATCTACATTTATTTTTGGAACCGCTGACAGTTTTAAAATACGAATATTGACTTTGTGCTTGTATCAATGTATAATTGGCATGGTTACACATTTGTAATACTCGAATCTGTAGTAAAAAAAAATTAATCGGTTGGGTTAATATAATTTACGGCCAGTCATTTTACGGTCATTAAATGTCACCATTCCCTATAATTTTATAGGTTTGAGAGACGTTATACTGCATGTAATATGAAACCTCTTGATAAAGAATGATAACTATACATTTATAGTTTAAATTAACATATGAAAAATGCCCATCTTACAGCGTCACAATAAAATGAAAAATAAAAAAAATGTAAAACATTAAATTCTACCGCATTCCCTTGGATATTAGTGATACGAAGCGTCCTTGAATATTTCTTAGCGGTGAAAAATGACGCGCGTGATGATATTGCATATATCATATGCCAAATATGCTTTTCCTTGCAAATTAATAGTACAATATTATTGTCTTAACTAAGTAACGAAAGACTCGCATTAAGTAAAATTGCATATCCAAACAAAAGAGATTTGCCCCTCCAATACGATACATGTATAAGAGAGTTTCTCTTTATCAGCATACTTGTTTGAGACCTAGAAGTAAATAAGAGACCCATTCTAAATATCAATGGTATGAAAACTTGCAAATGGAACTGATATTACACCTTGACCTAAGAGTACATAAGAGACCTAAAACATCCATAATTTTATAATTTGCTAGCATAAAATGAACATGTATAAGAGAGTTGCTCTTTATCAACATACGCGTTTGAGACCTAAAAGTAAATAAGAGACCCAGTCTAAATATCAATGGTATGAAAACTTGCAAATGAAACTGATATTACACCTTGACCTAAGAATACATAAGAGAACTAAAACATCCATAATTTTATAATTTGCTAGCATAAAATGAACATGATAGTACAATTGAATATTAAAATATTTTTTAAATCAACTTCTATAAAGTTTAAGATATTTGTACCGACTTTGGTTAGTTAGTATCTTCAATGAAATAAAAGAAGCTCAAGTATTAGATGATATCCACATATTAAAATGTAGGTAATCCACATAGGTAACAGATCAAGTATTAGTCATGGTATCTTTAGATGCAAAATGTAGATGGGTTCCTATACACTAAGCTCTCTTAAACCAAAATAATCTTTAAAAAACTCGACAATTTAGTCATCGCAATCACATATGTGCATATGAACCACATATTCTAGCAAAAATTAGACTTGTACCTTTCTGGAATACCAAAAATTCTTCATTTGCATCAATGATAAAATGCATGCAATGAAAATTTTTGTAGTCCGGACACATATAGATATAGTGACGCATCCCACGGAAAAAAAAATTGTATTATTGTCTTGCTCCCTAAACCGCTTTTTTCATTGCTTAAAAATAATCTCTTGAAATCAGAAAATGAAAGATTATAGGTGAGTTTCAATAAGCCAGTTCTGCGTTGCTTGTTTTGAGGCTTCTTAAGTTTCAGCATCAGCAAGATGTTTGACTATGTATAAAGAATTTAAGATGATCTTCTAAGAGAATAACTATTTTTAGATGTCAACTGCATATAACCATTATTTGACTATGCATGAAGAATTTAAGATAAACAAATACTCACTTTGTAAATCATCAAAAGGTTGGTTATAAATATGAAGAAATGTAATTTCAAGTTTCACATGATACAAAATTTTTGAAGAATAACATACATACATAATTAAGAAACTTTAATCCATTCAATACGAATATGTACACGAATCTAATCCAACAAAGAGTATGAACTCTCTAACAACAGTAGAAATTCAGTTAAAAATGCTATTTACCGACCCATGTTAAGGGCATAACAATGGAACCATCGTTTTCTTCGTCATTTATTTTCACTCCATGTAGATCCTCTGATTTTGGCCCGAAGAAGTCAAAGTCTAATTGGACAATTTCATGTCCATAGAAAAATAAAAAATTTAGTGTAAAAAAATAGATTTTACATGATATGATATTAAAAAGAACCTAACATAAGAACAAAAATGAATAGATAACAATCATATCTGATCAGTATCTTTTGACTGCAAATGAAAAACAAAATCGAGATAACAAAATACAATATTAATGAAAAGCAACAAAGAGAAATTAAACTGCATAAATGACACAAATATTAGGCGCGAGGCACCATGAATCCATTGATGTTAACAAAAAATTACAGATTAAAGCTAACAAAAGTTATCTCAATCAAAGCAAAACAACAAAGAATCATACCTTGAGAATAGAGTTGTGCAAAGGATGAAAAGCTAATAAAAATTAACAAAAATTAAAGAGAAAAGTTAAAAAAATTATCTCAATCAACCAAAACAACAGAGAATCATACCTTGAGAATAGAGTTGTGCAAAGGATGAATAGAGTTGTTAATTTAGAATAAAAGAAACAGTTTGACATTAAATGGGAGGAATAACTCCCAAATAAATGACATTAAAAATCTAAATTCATTGTCTTTAGTAAAATTAATTTAGAATAAAAGAAACAGTTTGACAGTAAATTGGAGGAATAATAATGACATTAAAAACCTAAATTCATTGTCTTATGAACGAAGAATTTAAGATAAATAAATACTCTCTTTGTAAACCATCAAAAGGTTATATGAAGAAATGTAATTTCAACTTTCACATGATACAAATTTTTTGAAGAATAACATACATACATACATAATCAAGAAACTCAAATCCATTTGATATGAACATGCACACGACTCCAATCCAACAAAGAGTATGAACTCTCTAACAACAGTAGCAATACGGTGAAAAAAATGTTATTTACTGACCCAAAGATCATAGCAATGGAACCATTGTTTTCATTTATTTTCACTTCATGTAAATTCTCTGATTTTGGCCCGAAGAAGTCAAAGTCTAATTGGACAATTCCCGGTCCAGAGAAAAATTAAAAATTTAGAGCAAAAAAATAGAAATTAAATGGTATGGTATTAAAAAGAACCTAACATAAAAATAAAATTGAATAGATAACAATCATACCTGATCAGTATCTTTTGACTGCAAATGAAAAAACAAAATCGAGATAACAAAATACAATATTAATGAAAAGTAACAAAGAGAAATTAAACTGCATAAATGACACAAATATTAGGCGCGAGGCACCATGAATCCATTGATGTCAAACAAAAAATTAAAGAGAAAAGATAACAAAAATTATCTTAATCAAGCAAAACAACAGAGAATCATACCTTGAGAATAGAGTTGTCCTAAGGATGAAAAGCTAACAAAAATTAAAGGGAAAAACTAACAAAAATTATGTAGAGAAATTAAACTGCATAAATGAATATTAAGCGCGAGGCACCATGAATCCATTGATGTTAAACAAAAAACTAAAGAGAAAAGCTAACAAAAATTATCTCAGTCAAGCAAAATAATAGAGAATCATATCTTGAGAATAGAGTTGTGTAAAGGATGAAAAGCAAACAAAAATTATCTCAATCAACCAAAACAACATAGAATCATACCTTAAAAATAGAGTTGTGCAAAGGATGAATAGAGTTATTAATTTAGAATAAAAGTAATGGTTTGACATTAAATGAGAGGAATAACTCCCAAATAAATGATATTAAAATCTAAATTCATTGTCTTACGTAAAATTAATATGTAGCTCAATCTGGACCATTCTTTATATGCCAAAAATATAATTGAATAACTTAAATATGTATCTCAATCTGGGCCATTCTTTATGTGTCCAAACTGTGGATTTCCATCCAAAGGAAAAAACAACATTGTCCCTTATAATATAGATAAATAACATGACTAAATAGATATGTAAGTTTGTATAATAACTTAGATGATTTAAATCTTGATAAAATGATGACTTGTAATTAATTAAAATTTTAAATAATAAAAATGTAAGATTTAAATTAATTGAAAATTAGATTAGTTATATGGACACGCTACACCAAATTAAGAAATCATTAAATACTAGACTACAATTTAGCGCGGAGAACTTAGACATACTTATCGGTTAGAATAAAATTCACCATAGTGAGCTTAGAGACAATCATATTATGAAATTAGACAAGTCTACTGAACTTAGAGCTACAAATTATAGATTTTAGTTGTAGAAAGTCATATAGGTTTGTGGTTTTATATTGTCTGCGCTTAGACAAGAGATGGTACTTTACTATAAGGTGGGGAGTTTTGAATACTAGAAGGTGGTTTGATTTTCGAGGACGAAAATGAATAAGGTGGGGAGAATGTAAGGACCCTCAAGCTCGTCAACTCTATTGGACTAGTCAAGGGACGAATTAACCGCTAATGACTCGATTAGTTTAACATGAACGTTAATCAATAAAAATTAATCTAACAATGATCTAGATACGAAACTGGTACCATTAAATAGATCTCGAAAAGTTACGCGGAATGGACTACTCGAATGTGTCAATCGGATATCAGACGAAGAAGATATCATCAAGTTTGTTTAAAGGGAAAAATAGCCATTTTGTAGTTAACCACCTTGGCAGCCCTTATCCAGATCGTGGGTGCCTCAGTAGAATCTGGTCGGCCTTATCAAATAAATCGAGAGGATAAGCTCTCATTTCTCTTTCTCTTTCTCTTTCTCTTTCATTCTTCTTCCTCTCATTTCTTTTCTTCTTTTCTGCTCGTGTTCCTGATGAAGGCGATTGATGCCGTTGAGATGATCTTGTGATGAGAAAGAACAAATTAAGTACAAGGTGTTACTGCTGGTGACGAAGTGGTGATTTACAAAGAGGATAGGTAGAGATTGAAGTAGTAAATCACAGAGAATTGATTTAGGGTTTCACTGTGTTCTTGAGAAAGTGATGAAGATGATGTATAGAGCTACTGCTAGATGAGGAATCATGGGTTGGTGTTTAATTGAGGTTTTGAAGTTGTTCTGTTGATTGAATCAAGAGTTAGGGTTTTCTGAGTTGGATTGGAATTCGATTTTAAGTGATGATTAAGAATAATTAAAGGATGAGTGTTGGAGAAAACAATGTGAAGAAGGTTTTTATAGCTTTAATTTGTGGATTTGATTACAGAGAAGATTGATTAAGAGATTTGAAGAATTAGGGTTCTGTTCTAGAGTTACAGAGAATTCAAGATGATGATGGAGATTGAAGGATTGTTGTTAGTGTTGAGGCGAGTTGTTGGACTGAGTTAAATGAACATGAATCTGAATTCAATTGCTTGAGCAACACAGATTGAAGGTAAATATTGTTTTAAGTTAACTTTGTAAATCTGTTCATGTTGATTGTTGGGTGCATGATGTTAATGGAGTTAAGATTGAAATGGATATATGTATCTGAAATAAGACCTTGCAGTTTATAGATGAAAGAATTGCATGAGGTGTATGAACTGTGTAGGTGAAATATGAGAGTGATGATATGTTGCTATTGTATGTTAGTTATTGTGATAGGAATGGTGGTAAATAAGATGGAATTGGTGGTGTAGATGTGCATAGTATGATGTTGTTGTTGAGAGTGGAGTAGACTTGTAATGAAGAATTAAGATGAGTCATATATTGGGCCTAATGGTTACTACAGGGAAGAGTTGAGTTAAATGATCGAATGTAAAAGATGTTGGAGGAGCTGTAATTGTAATTGAGCTGGTGTTCTGTATAGAATTGAATGTAAGTATAGTCTTCTTGTGGTGTTGATAGTTGGTGGTCTTAGTTTGGGTTGTACTGCAACACTGAAGTTGAAAGTGGTGCAGGTTTTTTCAAGTTCAGAGTTGAAATCGTTTTGAGTTGACTTGGCTGTGAACTGAAATGGTAAATGTAGGTGAGAATGTAATTGAGAGTAAGGAAGAGTATTTTGAGGTTGAACTAAGATGCAGGTTTGAAACTAGATTAGTGAGAAAATGATGTTGCAATTGTGTTTGGCTTGAGCAATGGTTCATGCCTTGTGTTTTCTATCTAGTTAGATGTCCGACTGATCCTGTGTGTCTGACTCAGTTAATCTAATTGAGTTGAGTTAATCTGTTAACCAGTATTGAATCGGTTTGACTCAGTGAACCTTGATTGAGTTGTCTTATTTGACCGAGTTCACCATTTGACCTGGACATTGACCTTTGACTGGACGTTGACTGTTAGAGATCCGTTGACCATTAAGTTTGACCATTAGTTGACTTAGATGGACTGGACCTTAGTTTAATGGGCTGGTTTAGTGGACTTGGGCTAAGGGCCGGTTCTTTAATTAGATGTTTTGGACCTCTTGTGGTGTGAATTAGCCTTTGGCTTCTTGTACAGAGTTGTAGATACTCATAAGACTTAACTATTGGACTATATAACCAACCTAATTAAACTAGTAATCCTTAGGTGTGTTAAAGATAGAGAATGAAAAGGTGTAGAAACATAATTGAGCTTAAAACCACTAGTTAGACTTGTTTGATTCTTGTATGAGCCATTTTGGCTAATTTCTTAACAGTTAGTCTATATTAACAACGATCGATTCAAAGAACGAACAAGTGGATCGTGGATCTCGAGGTAGGCGTGGCTTGTCATCAAAATAGGTGGGAATACTTTTGACTCTCTTGTAATCATTGATGTTTTCTTTTATAAAAGTTTATGTTTATCAAATTCATGCATTGTCTAGTTGTGCATTCCATGCTTTGTTTAAATTGCATTACGATAATTCTGTGGATTATGTTAATCTTTCCATGGTTTGGAAAGGACTTGTAATGATTTGTTGTCAATATGAATTGTTATGGGAAATGAGAATTTCCACGTGTGGTATATAGGATACGCTCCTTCACATATATATCTACATGAATTCTTCTTTTATGCTTATTATTGGTCAAAAGGGGTGATATCAATAGCTATTAGGTGTGTAAATGGTTGACACCATATTATACATTGTTTGAAGAAGGAGTTTGTCCATATACATGTTTGCTTATCTCAGTGACTTGGTCACTCTTTAATGTTTGGGAAAACATGTATTGTTTTCCAACTCTTGCATTTGATTACATGAAAGATAAGTGTTATTCCTGCTGGGCACCCCTTTTAGGGATGATGTGCTCACCCATTCCCACTTTCAGTTTCAGAGACAGAGCAGAGTTGCGCAGCGAAAGCTTCAAGGAGTTGATTACGTTATTTAGATTTCTTCCGCTATGTTTATTTTGTGTGTATATTTACTTGTAAATCAACTCAGTATTGAATATGTATCATTTGAGAAAAGTTTTGTATATATATCAGAGTGGGGCTAGTTTTTGGGTTAAGTTCTGTAGCATATTTTGCATTGAATGCTTAAGTATATGATTTAGATTCTTAGTGCCTTTGTATTTAGTTAATCTCTTGGATTAGTCAGCTGCTAGCTTTAGGGGCACTATATAATCTCCCATTTCAATCATTGAAACATTCTTAGAGGACGTTTTATAGTTTTTATTCACAAACGATTTTTCGTCAAAGCCATTTTCAAGTGATTGAAACATAACATGACTTTCGACACTAGGTAAATATGAACTTGGCCAAAGAGAAAGCTTACCAACACATATTTCGAGAAATAGATAAGCGAGATAAACTCGGCTCGAAATAACAAATTTGTATAATCAAAGTCTATATAGCAAAACGACTTTTGTCTCAAGATAGGAGATAGAGTAGATAGACTTTTGAGTGATAGATAAGTTCAAGTTTCCACATACCTTTTAGTCGATGAAGTTCTTGAGCTCAACTACACTTTCTATCCTAGTCCGAGACTACGCTATAGTAGACTATAAATCAAGACTTATAGTTTAGATCACTAACATTGACAAACATGCTTGAGATAGCAACGCATGCGAGTTCGACCGAGCAGTGCTCTAACACTCACAAGTGTTGCTATATCAAGCTTGTTGTCAAATTTAGTTATAAAAACTATATCTTGATTTCTAGTCTACAATTAGTTAAGTCTCGGTATAGGATAGAGGTAGTTGAGAAACGAGCCAGTCATCATTTGCGTTCTACCGTTTGAAGGAGAAGATAAACCAAAGCTTTGGAGAACTTCATCAACAAAAGGTAAGTGAAGACTGAAGCACTTATTTGTCAAGTTATATTCACCTTTATATCCTTGAGACGATTGTCACATAAGTAATTAGACTAGCATGCATAGACAAGAATTTCGAGTCGAGAACTAATTGTTTAGCTTACGAATTTCTCGAAATATAAAGACTAAGCTTAATGAACATTTTTTCATACTTGATCAAATTTCGGTGGAGAAAAATTTGGAGATAGTATATACAGATTTCCTAAAAAAAATATTGGGTATGGTTGTTAGACCCCCGCTTTTCCAGTGATAAATTCCTATATTTCTAATATATGTTTGTGTCGTAGGAAAAGTTTAATAATTGTAACTTCTGTAATAGGTAATTATTCGGCTCTTGTATGTTTTGTTTCATTCTGTTTCGTAGAACCTTGCATAATACCATGTCGTTGGAGGTTAATTTGTTTGCACTTATATTCAGTTTAAGAGTTGCATACATCTCATGAAGTAGAAGTTCAAGTAACTATTGTGGAATTCGTGATGTATCTGATTTGTAAAATCATTGAAGAATTCTATAAGTTGTTTATGTTTATCAATTCTATGCTATTATCTCCGTGTTCGTAGTCATTTTTTATACTCCATCAGTGTGGTTATCACGCTACAGTGATAATTTTCTTTTTTTTTTTATATTACCTAAGTTTTTATGGAATATCTTTTGGTTAACGGGTTTCTAAACTGGCAAATAATAAATTGAGCGATCGATTTCTTTATAAAGGTTTGTTTATTTCTTAAAATCAGTTATTTAATTTGTAAATTCATGCTTAATGATTTAGCTTAGACGCTTACTTCATCTTGTAGTTCCTTAGTAACAACCTATAGGATATGTTTGTATTTCTTGATTGCTGGATGCATTTGCATGAATGTCAATATCCATGAGAGTTGGTAATTTTGTTGATGTAGCAGCATCTTTGCATTTTCGCGTAGTTACTCAGCAATAAGCATACAACTACGATGCTGAATTTGACACGTTCAGAATCACTGGAGTACTTGGAAGTGACGAAGATTTCGAGTAATGTTGAAGAACCAAGGAAATCAAGCATTTGGATAAGAAGCTATAAAGTTTATTTATTTTGTAATCCATATGTATTGATAGTTTTGCCACTAAAATTGACAAAGGGGGAGATTGTTAGAGCACTTCTCGGTCGAACTCACAAGCGTTGCTATCTCAAGCTTATTTGTCAAGTTTAGTTGCCAAAACTATAAGTCTTGATTTCTAGTGTATTTATAGCTATGTATGAGATTAGGATAGAATGTGTAGTTAAGCTTTAGACTTCACAGTGTTCATCGATTGAAGACGAAGAACTACTAAGGGGAGCTTGTGGAACTTCATCAACAAAAGGTATGTGGAGACTTGAACTCATCTATTACTCAGAAGTCTATATCTATTCTTCCTATTGAGACAAAAGTCGTATAGCTATATAGACTTTACTTTATACACATTTGATATTTCTAGCTGAGCTTAACTCGCTTACATATTTAGAGAAATATGTATTGGTAAGCTTTCGATTTAACCAAGTTCAACTTTTATTCTTGACGAAAGTCAAAAGATGATCAAGTGAAAATCGCCTGGTAACATCTTACATGATTTGTGTGAGACAGTCATTTGATGTAGACTCAAAATGTTTCGTATTGATCTATTGATCACTTGAAAATTGCTTTGAAGCTAATAGTTTTTTTGTCTTCTAAGAATGTTTGAATGATTAAAACGGAGTTTAGAACAATTAATTATTGATTGGATTTAGCATAGTATGCGTACTCGTATGCTAACTGTTGCAATTTACTCGAAGTCCGGGAACCATAGTATGCATACCCATATGCGTACTGGTTTAACAGTTGAAATCTGAGAACTTATACCTGTATGCATACTGGCTTAACAGTTCAAGTCCGGTAATTTAGTATGCGTACCGTTTGCATACTAATTCAACTGAGTTCGATCGTGAACGACAGTATGCGTACCTGTTCACATACTGGCGGACAAACCAAGTTCGGAACTCTAAGTATGCGTACCCGTTTGCATAGTTGAGTGGGTTAAGTTCTAAAATCGGTTTGTTCATGAAAAAATATATTTATATAATAAGGAATGAAATCTTTTGAAAACGATGGTGTTTGAGGGTGAAAACGGTTTCTGCTGTTTTTGGTAATTTCGTGTGTGTGGATGAGAAATGAGTCTAGACCCTAAACAATGTACTGCACGAGAGTACTTTTGATTCGAGAGATCAATCTGTACAAATCTGGCCTAAACCAAGAAATGGCCGTTCCAGGCTTGCTTCGGTCACAAAGTGAAGGAGAAGGGTTGGTCTTAGAGAGGGAAGCGAAGAAAGTGTAGAGACCAGAATAGTTGATTCTGAAAGTGTGGTTGTTTGTGACTTGTATCAGAAAGTAGAACTGGCTAGCTGAATGAAAGGCTATCAGGTGAGTTCTGGATACTATGTTGCTCTCCTGACCAAAACTTGTTTTCTGGTGGAAAATAGGTGAAACCTATTTATACAAGTCATAATAAAACGTACCCTGGTCTCGTAGGAAGTGGAAATAATTGAGTAGTGGAAGAGTGGAGTCACGTGTAATGTCGGGAATTATGTTTCCATAATGAAGGATACATTTACACCATTACTTCTTGCCATTACTAACCGCCCCGCTTTATGACGCTTTCTTGTAACGGGCGTATTACACGCCGCACGCTGTAAACCGCCAGACCAATACCCTGATGAGTATCCCTCAATTTGTGACATGTTTGATATCTCGAGTGTTTTCGTGGAAAACATGTAGCACTTTGCTACATCCGGCAAGTTAAAATCAAGAGGCCTGTCGCAGGAAAATAACATATGATGCTAGTAGGCTCGTTTTGGCTGGTCGCCTAAAACTTTCCACACGTCTGTCAGTTTGATAGAGAACTTTGATGGCAGAGATCGCATCTCATGAGGAAGGGGAGCCGTTGATTATGGCTACCTTGTGTTGGCGCCTGATAATGGTGCAGTGGCGTTTTGGTGTACACCACTGGCAATGCAGCATGTCTGGCATGGCTCATGCCAATGGCACGGTGGCGTAGCCATGACCACTAGATTTAGGCGGCTGGTCGCCTAAAACTTGCCACAAGCCTTCCAGATCGGTGGCGAACTCGGATGGCTGAGATTGCATCTCATGAGCAAGGGTAGCCGTTGATCATGGATACATTATGTCGGCGCCTGACAACTTTGTCTAAATTAGGGTTTGGCATACCGAAACCCTAATTAGCGCATGAGGCATGCGGCATGTTGCCGTGGATGGCTGAGATGATTGGACCAAATTCAATATAAACCATTTAAGTTGGCTAGACAGGTTGGATGGCTGAGATGATTCACATAAATTTGTGTTAACTCATGAAATTTCGTAATCAGAAAATTCAGATGTGGGACCCTCACTAAAATCGTTGTAGAATTCTCGTACGAACTCGGATTTTGATGGTCCGCCACTCCATTCTGATTGAAAAAGGATTTCCTATCTCCTTACGGGGGAATATTTAGGTTTTGAACTCGTTTAGGAGGTGAAAACAGCCCGACAGTAAAACTCAGGAAGAATTCAGGAGGGATTCTGTCAGTTTTTCAGCCACGACCTAGCTCACCTTTTGTGTTGTATCTCTTAGCTCGTTACTATGATTGATTTGAATTTTTAGTATGTTATGCTAGACATCCATACAAAACTTTTGGTATGTATCTGATACTAAAATTGTTTACCAAACGTTCCCAGTTGGTTGTACAATCTTTGGGAAGCCAATTTGGCATGGTGACCACTTGACGCAATTCCACCTATTTTAATATTGTGGCAGGTTTAGAGCAACGTGATTGGTGAGTAAACGAGAGGGGTACGGACAAGTACGAGTGTGTCCACACTCCTGGTGCACCTGGTAGGTTTTATGTGACCTGATTGGTTGATGGGGAATAGGACCGACAAGTATGGGCCCATCCACAACTCATGGGAGTGTGGCAGGTTTAAAGCGACCTGATTGGTCGACAAAGGAGTAAGGGACGGTTGGGTAGCATGGGGCGTGGCCAAGTGGCGTCGGCTGGCCTATAGCATGGCCACGCTTTCTCTCATTGTTGTTCCTACTCTGCGGATCCTTTGGTCTTTGCTTTCTGATTTTGGGTAGGACTTTGCACCTACTAATCCATGGCGGATCAATTGCTTAGTCTGGGATTGTTGCTACATGCACCAGTCTGGATGAATTTCATGTGAACATATTGAGTTTCTCAATAAATAAGAGAGGTTGAACAATCATCACTTTACATGGCTCAGTTTCTTTGCAGAGTGACGACACATTAAATGTGAGGTTTTACAATTTTAACCCTGAACTAAAAACCACCATCAACATTGTGAGTTTTTACAATGAGAGGTTTTACAATTTTAACCACTATCATGCACGTAACAGTAGCATTGTTGCGGGGTAAGCATGAAATAGTGACATATGAGGATAATAATCGAAAAGGAAGACATTAAGAGATTGCCAGGAAAATTCGACTCACCTTTGACAGGAGGCATGAGTAGTCAATGATCCTTGTGTTGGCATACTTCTGGCTTGGCCACAGGGTGCCGATTCCATGTAGTGTTGGTGTAGCGAGCCTTGGATACAAAGATGAATGTTGAGGTGGTGGAGCCGTCATCACTATAAAGAATTGAGGCAGTATGCATGACATCACAGTTGTGAATGTTGAGGAATTTGTATGTCTCAACACTAAAAGGAGATGTGTTGAGGCAGTATGCCTGACAACAGAGTAGGGAAAGTTAAGGAATTTACACGTCTCAACACGAATAGGAAAATGTGTGTTGAGGAAGCATGCATGGCAACGCAGTAGTGAGCGCTGAGTAATTTACACGTCTCAACACTAAGACGAAGAATGTGTTGTGGAAGCATGCCTAGCAACACAGTATTGGTGTTGAGGAATTTGCATGTCTCAACACCAAGATGAGGGATGTGTTGAGGAAGCATGCCTGGCAAAGAACTTGTGAGTATAGAGGAATTTACACTTCTCAACATTAAGAGAAAGGATGTGTTGAGGCAGCATGCTTCGCAACACAATAGTGGTGTTGAGGAATTTGCACGCCTCAACACCAAGAGGAGGGTGTGTTGAGGCAGCATGCCTGGCAACAAACTAGTGAATGTTGAGGAATTTGCAAGTCTCAACACTAATAGGAAGGACATGTTGAGGCAGCATGCCTGGAAACACAGTGGTGAATGTTGAGGAATTTACACGTCTCAACACTAATAGAAAGGATGTGTTGAGGAAGCATGCCTAGAAACACAATAGTGGTGTTGAGGAATTTGCACGTCTCAACACCAAGAGGAGGGTGTGTTGAGGCAGCATGCCTGGCAATACAGTAGTGAGTATTGAGGAATTTACACGTCTCAACACTAAGAGGAAGAATGTGTTGAGGAAGCATGCCTAGAAAGACAGTAGTGAGTGTTGAGGAATTTACACATCTCAACACTAAGAGAAAGGATGTGTTGAGGTAGCATGCCTGGCAACACAATAGTGGTGTTGAGGAATTTGCACGTCTCAACACAAAGAGGAGGGTGTGTTGAGGCAGCATGCCTGGAAACACAGTAGTGAGTGTTGAGGAATTTACACGTATCAACACTAATAGGAAGGATGTGTTGAGGCAGCATGCCTAGTAACACAATAGTGGTGTTGAAGAATTTGCGCGTCTCAACACCAAGAGGAGGGTGTGTTGGGGAAGCATGCCTGGAAACACAGTAGTGAGTGTTGAGGAATTTACACGTCTTAACACTAAGAAGAAGAATGTGTTGAGGAAGCATGCCTAGCAACACAATAGTGAGTGTTGAGGAATTCACACGTCTCAACACTAAGAAGAAGGATGTGTTGAGGAAGCATGCCTAGCAACACAGTAGTGGTGTTGAGGAATTTGCACGTCTCAACACTAATAGGAAGGATGTGTTGAGGAATCATGCCTAGCAACACAGTAGTGAGTGTTGAGGAATTTGCACGTCTCAACACTAATAGGAAAGGTGTGTTGAGGCAGCATGCCTGGCAACACAGTAGTAAGTGTTGAGGAATTTACACGTCTCAACACTAAGAGGGAGGATGTGTTGAGGAAGCATGCCTAGCAACACAGTAGTGGTGTTGAGGAATTTGCACGTCTCAACACTAAGAGGAAGGATGTGTTGAGGAAGCATGCCTAGCAACACAGTAGTGAGTGTTGAGGAATTTACACGTCTCAACACTAAGAGGAAGGATGTGTTGAGGCAGCATGCCTGGCAACACAGTGGTGAGTTGATGAATTTACACATCTCAACACTAAGAGAAAGGATGTGTTGAGGCATCATGCCCGGAAACACAATAGTGGTGTTGAGCAATTTGCATGTCTCAACACCAAGAGGAGGGTGTGTTGAGGCAGCATGTCTGGTAACACAGTAGTGAGTGTTGAGGAATTTATACGTCTCAACACTAAGAGGAAGAATGTGTTGAGGAAGCATGCCTAGAAACACAGTAGTGAGTGTTGAGGAATTTACACTGTATGGACCCTCAAGCTCGTCAACACTATTAGACTAGTCAAGAGACGTCTTATCCACTAATGACTCGATTAGTTTAACACGAATGATAATTAATATGAATTAATCTAACAACGATATAGATACGAAACTAATACCATTGGATAGATCTCGAAAAGTTACGCGGAATGAACTTGTCGAACGTGTCAATCAGATATCGGACGAAGAAGATATCATCAGTTTTGTTTGAAGGGAAAAGTAGTCATTTTTCAGTTAGCCGCCTGGCTTCCCATATTATTTCAGAGGGTACCTTTATAACTTTTTGTTGGTCTTATCCTCAATCGACCGAGAAGATAAATCCATCTTCTTTTCTTTTCTCTTCTTTTCTTCTTCATTCTTCTAATCTCTTTCATCTTTCCTCATTGTTCTTCTTGTTCTTCACCTACGGTGAATTCTTGTTAGAGCTCTGAGATTTTAAGGTCGAGATAAATAGACAAGAGTCATGGTTTATTGCTGGAGGTGGTGTTGTTGTTGGCTGGACGAAGAGAGAAGATGAAGTGTTATATCAGAGAAAATATGAGTTAGAGTTTATAGAGTTAGATGATGTTCTGAAGAGTTAGAAGATGAATTATGGAGTTATTGTTGATGAAGAGTCTTGGATAGTTGTTTAATTGAAGACTTGAAGTCGATTCAGTGATGAACCATTGAAGAACCAGTGGGTTAGGGTTTCTGTAATTGATATATAATTCGGTTAAAGGTGATTAAGGAGAAGATATAAGATGGGTTTGTAATCAATTAGTGTTTAATGGAAGTTGTGAAGTTATTCTGAAGATTGATTAAGAAGTTGCAAAAATAGGGTTTTGTTCTGCCCCAAAACAAAAATTAGGTCTTCGGTGGAATTGATTCGGCATATCAACAATTCAGGGGATACTAAAGTTTCGGTATGCTTCTAATTATTCTAAGTTTGATATTTTAATTGTGTTGCTTAAATTGTTGAGATTAAGTAGTTGCTAATGTTACTGTAATTGAAGAGTGTTCATGTACTAGATGAGATAATGGAAAAGATGCAGGTGGAGGTGGTTTCTGCGAAGATGAATGTCGGTTGAATTAATGTTGCAGGTGAAGATGAATTGTAGGTGGTAATAGGTTAGAATGGCAGCATGTTTGATATTCAGGGGATATGATTGAATCGGTTTGCTGCGTAGATATGATGTTACAGATATGAAGATTTGTAGTACTGAAGATGGTTAAGTTATTATATAGTCTGGGCTGCAGGTGTTGGTGTTAATTTGTGAGATGGAGTTGAAATCTCAGGTCTAAGAAGTACTGTGAGTATGTGTTTGACATGATGGTTATTTGTGTGAGAGATTGCAGGTGTTGTAAATAAAGTTGGAGGTACAATAGAGATGTTTGTGTAGTTGAAGGTAAAACTCTAATACTGGTGGTGATATGTGGTTGAGATTATGGCCTGAGTTAGAATGAATGCAGGGAATGGTTGTAGTTGCATGAGATATGAGTGATCTGCTGAAGTTGTGGAGTGAAGCTTGTGGTTGTAATGAATCTGAGTTGGGTTTCCTGAAGTGATAGTGATGTTGTTGTTCAAAGTGTAATGGTTATGTATTGAGGTTTTCTAGATGAAACTGAAAATTTGAGGTATGATGTGTGAGTTGCAATTAAGGTTAAGATGAGTGGATTGAATTGGTGTTAGATGTTGTTAGTGTTTTGCTGTAAAAGCTTGGAACTGCAATTGCAGGTAAAACTTAGATTACAATTGTATATTGAATTGTATAATTATGTTTGGATGAATTATTTGTTTAGTAGAATTAGGCTGTTAGGCAGCCAAGACAGCTTAGCTGACTCAGTGTAATTGTTTGAGTTAAATCGGCTTGAATCAGATTCGGCTCAGTGAGCCAAGACCATAGTTGACTCGATAGACCTTGACCGATTTGATTAGTTGACTCTGGACTTGACTTTGACTGTATGTTGACCATTAGTTGACCCCATTGACAGTTAGTGAAACCGTTAGTTGACTCAGAATGGACTGGACCTTAGTTAATGGGCTTGTTCCTTAGACATGGGCTTTGGCTTAATGCCAGTTTTCCTATTATGATGAATTGGACCCTTATGGTCTAATTTAGCCTTTGGCTTATTCTGTAAAGTTGTAGGTATTCTTGAGACTTGGCTATTGGACTATAGGAACCAACCTAATTGAATTAGTAAACCTTAGACTAGCTAAAGGTAGAGAATGAAACGGTGTAGAGTCATAAATGGGCTTAGAATTGTTAGATAGACTTGTATGATTCTTGTATGAGCCATTTTGGCTAGATTCTTCAACTTCTTGTGTGATTAACATGTAGTCTATATTAACAACGATCGATTCAAAGGATGAACCAGTGGATCGTGGATCTCGAGGTAGGCGTGGCTTGTCATCAAAAGAGGTGGGAATACATCTGACTCTTTTGTAACCATTGTTGTTTCTTTTACAAAAGTCTTTATTTAATAAACTCATGCATTGTCAGTTTATGCATTCCATGCTTTATTTAATTTGCATTATGATTACTCTGTTGATTCTGTTAATCTTTCCATGGTTTGGAAAGGACCTGTAATGTTTTGTTGTCAATATGAATTGTTATGGGAAATGAGAATTTCCATGTGTGGTATATAGGATACGCTCCTTCACATTTATACCTACATGAATTTAGATTTTATTGCTTAGAGTGGGTCATCATGGTCTTGGTGATATCAATAGCTATTGAGTGTGGTTAGCACGAATATTATACATTGTTTGAAGAAGGAGTTTGTCCATATACATGTTTGTTTATTTCAGTGAGGATAGGCTCTTTCACATTTATACCTACATGAATTCAGCTTTTATTGCTTAGAGTGGGTCATCACGGTCTTGGTGATATCAATAGATAATGAGTGTGGTTAGCACGAATACTATACATTGTTTGAAGAAAGTGCTTGTCCATATTCATGTTTGTTTATTTCAGTGACTTGGTCACTTTTTAATGTTTGCGAAAACATTATTGTTTTCCAAATCTTGCCATGATTACTTGAAAGTTAAATGTTATTCCTGCTGGGCACCCCTTTTAGGGATGATGTGCTCACCCATTCCCACTTTCAGTTTCAGAGACAGATCAGAGTTGCGCAGCGAAAGTTTAAGGGTTGAGTTCGCTAGTTGGTTAACTTCTGCGATGTTTATTATGTTGTATATTTTATTTGTAAATTAAATGACTATTGTATATGTATCATTTGAGAGGAGTTCTTGTATATATATATATATATTTCTGAGCATTGCTAGTTTTGGGTTAAGTTTTGTAGCAGATTTCTTAATTGAATGTTAAATAAATGATTTAGATTCTTAGTGCCTCTTTATTTAGTTAATCTCTTGGGTTAGTCAGCTGCTAGCTTTGGGGGCGCTACAAGTGTTGGTATCAGAGCTCACTATTAGATCTTATATGGGAAAAGATAGAAATAGCCAGTTCCAGTTAGAGAACTAGATTCGTTTAGGACTGGGTTGGGTTGTGAGATAAATCTTAATCACTAAAAGCTATCAATGATTAAAAGAATAATTTGATCGATTGATTGTTCGTTTATGTAAGTAAAAATTGTAGGGTACACCAGTAACTTTAGCTAATAAGGATTTAAGTATAATTAATCTATAAAATATGAACGTGTAGATAATCTAATACTATAAAAATAATGAAATTAGTATTATTGATAGATCTTGTAAATCACATAGGAACTTACTGTACACATTGATGTATATGAAGAGTAAACAAATTCTAATTACATAAATGTTAATGATATTTTGGGACTTAATAATTTTTATAAGAGTAGTTAGAATAATATTTCAACCATCAATGTCGATAATAAAATATTATATTAGCAATTGAAGATGATAATAATAGTAATAATAATTTTTAATAAAGTAACGCTAGCATTTATCAATTAGTATCATATTGAACTTAATTAAACTAAAATTTCATTAAAGATATATAACGGTAAAAATAATAATAATGATTAAATAGTTATGGGAAATTATTAAAGCTTATCTTCGTATGGTTAAATTTTGTAAATGAAACTGATGAAAAATTAGAAATAAATATTTTGCAATTAAACTATATAGTTAATATAATACTTATTAGGCGTTAGACGTAAGAATGTGGGGATATAAAGCATAAAATAAAAACCTAACTTGTTAGTAATCTTGTACCGAATTACTTTAGCCTAGCATATGAGAAATATTTAAAATGAAACAAATAGATATGAAGTAGTAATAATAGTATTCGGATGTTTAGTGTAAGATTATAATTAAAAGAAATAAATTCATATATGTATAGGATACTTTACAGTAATAGCAAAATCTAAAGACTATTAGGATATAATATAATTTTAAATTTTTATGCAGACTCAATTTCAAAACATATTAAATTATCAACGCCAACATTTAACAAGAGTTAGTATACATATTTGATCTGAACAAATAAAATCTATTATATCAATTTTTACGTAAATGTAGAGTTATATTTAAAAGATTAACGCTTAATGTATCAACTGGATTAACTAACTTGAGAATAATGAAAATTATAATATAATTAAGACAATAATTCATGATAATATGGGGAAATAATAATACTATATAATACCAAATATTATAAATTGACGTAAAATTGAATTGGGATTACTTAAATTACTTAACATGATGTAAACTATTTCTATAAATTACGACCTAAAATTTTTAGGCTAAATCAGTTACAATAGAATTTAAAGATTAATTAGTCATAATAAGTTAGCATTGAATTAATCCAGCATTGGGGAATAGTGAAGGTTGTGTTCTCTCTGTTCGTAGGAAGGCATTGCTGGGACTGGCCAACCTTGACAATTCAACTACATTCAGAGATGACCGATCATAGACGTTTAGTATGATTTAGATCTTTTAGAGACCGATAATTATAAATTCACTTAGAAAGATTCTTAGTATTCTTCCTTGAAGTTAGAGACAGATATCTTATAAAATAAAAAGTAGTCTAAGAAAAATTAGGCTTCCTTATTTGATAGAATTTAAATCTGTGCAGTTGAACCTAGAGCCACAAATTTTAGTACTAGAAACCCATATAGGTTTGTGCTTTATTTCTTGTTGTTTGCGCTTAGATAAGAGATAGGATCATCTCTATAAGGTGGAGAGTTTCTGAATACCATAAGGATGGTTTGATTTTCGAGGACGAAAATGTATAAGGTGGGGAGAATGTAAGGACCCTCAAGCTCGTCACGCTATTAGACTAGTCAAGAGACGTCTTAACCACTAATGACTCGATTAGTTTAACACAAACGATAATTAATAGGAATTAATCTAACAACTATCTAGATACGAAACTAATACCATTTTATAGATCTCGAAAAGTTACGCGGAATGGACTTCTTGAACGTGTCAATCAGATATCGGACGGAGAAGATATCATCAGTTTTGTTTGAAGGGAAAAATAGTCATTTTTCAGTTAGCCGCCTGGCTTCCCATATCATTTCAGAGGGTACCTTTATCAATTGTTGTTGGTCTTATCCTCAATCGACCGAGAAGATAAATCCATCTTCTTTTCTTCTTCATTCTTCTAATCCCTTTCCTCTTTCCTCATTATTCTTCTACTACTACTACTACTACTTATTCTTCTTCTTCTTCTTTTTATTCTTCATTCTTCCAATCTCTTTCCTCTTTCCTCATTCTTCTTCTACTTCTTCTTCTTCTTCTTCTTCTTCTTCTTCTTCTGTTCTTCACCTCCGGTGAATTCTTGTTAGAGCTCTGAGATTTTAAGGTCGAGATAAATAGACAAGAGTCATGGTTTATTGCTAGAGGTGGTTTTGTTCTTGGCTGGATGAAGAGAGAAGATGAAGTATTATATCAGAGAAGATATGAGTTAGATTTTATAGAGTTGGATGATGTTCTGAAGAGTTAGAAGATGAATTATGGAGTTATTGTTGATGAGGAGTCTTGGATAGTTGTTTAACTGAAGACTTGAAATCGATTCAGTGACGAACCATTGAAGAACCAGTGGGTTAGGGTTTCTATAATTGATATAGAATTCGATTAAAGGGGATTAAGGAGAAGCTAGAAGATGCGTTTTTACTCAATTGGTGTTTAATGGAAGTTGTGAAGTTCTTCTGAAGATTGATTAAGAAGTTGCAAAATTATGCTTTTGTTCTGCCCCAAAACAGAAATTAGGTCTTCGGTGTAATTGATTCGGCATATCAACAATTCAGGGGATACTAAAGTTTGGGTAAGCTTCTAATTATTCTAAGTTTGAGATTTTAATTGGATTATTTAAATTGTTGAGATTAAGTAGTTGCTAATGATACTGTAATTGAGGAGTGTTCATGTACAAGCTGAGATAATGGAAAAGATGCAGGTGGAGGTGGTTCTGCGAAGATGAATGTCGGTTGAATTAATGTTGCAGATGAAGTTGAACTGTAGGTGGTAATGGGTTAGAATGGCATCATGTTTGATATTCAGGGGATATGATTGAATGAGTTTGCTGTGTAGATATGATGTTACAGATATGAAGATTTGTAGTACTGAAAATGATTAAGTTATTGTTTAGTCTGAGTTGCAGGTGTTGGTGTTAATTTGTGAGATGGAGTTGAAATCTCAGGGCTAAGAAGTACCTTAAGTATGTGTGTGAGATGATGGTTGTTTGTGTGAGATATTGCAGGTGTTGTAAATAGAGTTGGAGGTGCAAGAGAGTTGTTTGTGTAGTTGCAGGTAAAACTCTAATGGTGGTGGTGATATGTGGTTGAGATTATGGCCTGAGTTAGAATGAATGCAGGGAATGGTTGAGGTTGCAGGGGATATGAGCGATCTGCTGAAGTTGTGGAGTGAAGCTTGTGGTTGTAATGAATCTGAGTTGGGTTTCCTGAAGTGATAGTGATGTTGCTGTTCATAGTGTAATGGTTATGTATTGAGGTTTTGTAGATGAAACTGAAAAGTTGAGGTATGATGTGTGAGTTGCAATTAAGGTTAAGATGAGTGGATTGAATTGGTGTTAGATGATGTTAGTGTTTGCTGTAAAAGCTTGGAACTGCAATTGAAGGTAAAGCTTAGATTACAATTGTATATTGAATTGTATAATTCTGTTTGAATGAATTATTTGTGTAGTAGAATTAGGATGTTAGGCAGCCCAGACAGCTTAGCTGACTCAGTGTAATTGTTTGAGTTAAATCGGCTTGAATCAGATTCGTCTCAGTGAGCCAAGACCATAGTTGACTCGGTAAACCTTGACCGATTTGATTAGTTGACTCTGTACTTGACTTTGACTGGACATAGACCATTAGTTGACCCCATTGACCGTTAGTGAAACCGTTAGTTGACTCAGAATGGACTGGACCTTAATTAATGGGCTTGTTCCTTAGACATGGGCTTTGGCTTAATGCCAGTTTTCCTATTATGATGAATTGGACCCTCATGGTCTGATTTAGCCGTTGGATTATTCTATAAAGTTGTAGGTATTCTTGAAACTTAGCTATTGGACTATAGAAACCAACCTAATTGAATTAGTAAACCTTAGACTAGCTAAAGGTAGAGAATGAAACGGTGTAGAGTCATAAATGGGCTTATAATTGTTAGATAGACTTGTATGATTCTTGTATGAGCCATTTTGGCTAGATTCTTTGACTTCTTGTGTGATTAACATTTAGTCTATATTAACAACGATCGATTCAAAGGATGAACCAGTGGATCGTGGATCTCGAGGTAGGCGTGGCTTGTCATCAAAAGAGGTGGGAATACATCTGACTCTTTTGTAACCATTGTTGTTTCTTTTACAAAAATCTTTGTTTAATAAACTCATGCATTGCCAGTTTATGCGTTCCATGCTTTATGTAATTTGCATTATGATTACTCTGTTGATTATGTTAATCTTTCCATGGTTTGGAAAGGACCTGTAATGTTTTGTTGTCAATATGAATTGTTATGGGAAATGAGAATTTCCCTGTGTGGTATATAGGATACGCTCATTCACATTTATACCTTCATGAATTTAGCTTTTATTGCTTAGAGTGGGTCATCATGGTCTTGGTGATATCAATAGCTGTTGAGTGTGCTTAACACGAATATTATACATTGTTTGAAGAAGGAGTTTGTCCATATACAGGTTTGTTTATTTCAGTGAGGATAGGCTCTTTCACATTTATACCTACATGAATTCAGCTTTTATTGCTTAGAGTGGGTCATCATGGTCTTGGTGATATCAATATCTGATGAGTGGGTCATTTGGTACCATCCAAGTTATTCCTTGTGTTTTATTAAGGACTCGCTGATTTCCATTAGCTCGAGTAAATCAAAACAAGAGAGAGATATTAACTCCTTGAAATACTTTTACCTAGATTGAGTCTGACTGTCTAGTTGATTCTCTAGAAAGTATTTAGGAGTTAGTCCATACATATTGTTAATCGAAATATTGGGTGGTGTTGTTAGACCCCCGCTTTTTCAAAGGCTGTGCAAGACAACAGTGTAAGAATCAAAGGCGCCAGGTGGAATAATGAACATGAACTCCAGATACTAGCTCATTCCAAAATAAGGACTTGAATTAGTTACTAGAATTGTCTGATTTCAGTCATCCTTTTTTCCTTTTTACTTTAGCTTATGTATTTGAGAAATATAGTAACTTTTGTAATCTTTTATTGGTCAATAAATGAGAAAATGTGATCCAGCAAAAAAAAAAGATTCGAGAAATCAATCTGTATAAATCTGGCCTAAACCAAGAAATGGTCGTTCCAGGCTTGCTTCGGTCACAAAGTGAAGAAGAAGGGTTGGTCTTAGGGAGGGAAGTGAAGAAAGTGTAGAGACCAGAATCTTTTGATTCTGAAAGTGTGGTTGTTTGTGACTTGTGTCAGAAAGTAGAACTGGATAGCTGAATGAAAAGATATCAGGTGATTTCTGGATACTGTGTTGCTCTCCTTACCAAAACTTGTTGTCTAGTGGAAAATAGGTGAAACCTATTTATACAAGTCGTAATAAAACGTACCCTGGTCTCATAGGAAGTGGAAACGATTGAGTAGTGGAAGAGTGGAGTCACGTGTAACGTCGGGAATTATGTTTCCATAATGAAGGATACGTTTACACCATTACTTCTTGCCATTACTAACCGCCCCGCTTTATGACACTTTCTTGTAACGGTTGTATTGCACGCCGCACGCTGTAAACCGCCAGACCAATACCCTGATGAGTATCCCCCAGTTTGTGACATGTTTGATGTCTCGAGTGTTTTCGTGGAAAACATGTAGCACTTTGATACGTGTGGCAAGTTAAAATCAAGAGGCTTGCCGCAGGAAAATGGCATGTGATGTTAGTAGGCTCGTTTTGGCTGGTCGCCTAAAACTTGACACACGTATGTCAGTTCGGTGGCGAACTTTGATGGCTGAGATCGCATCTCATGAGGAAGAGTAGCCGTGGATTATGTCTACCTTGTGTTAGCGCCTGATAATGGTGCAGTGGCGTTTTGGTGTATGCTAGTGGCAATGCAGCATGGTTGGCATGGCTCGTGCATGCCAGTGGCACGGTGGTGCAAGTGGCGCCTGGCGTAGCCATGGCCACTAGATTTAGGTGGCTGGTCGCCTAAAACTTTCCACAATCCTGCCAGCTCGGTGGCGAACTCGGATGGCTGAGATTGCATCTCATGAGAAAGGGTAGTCGTTGATTATGGCTACCTTCTGTCGGCGCCTGACAACTTTGTCTAAATTAGGGTTTGGCATGCCGAAACCCTAATTAGCGCATGAGGCATGCGGCATGTGGCCGTGGATGGCTGAGATGATTGGCCCGAATTCAATATAAACCATTTAAGTTGGCTAGCCAAGTTGGATGGCTGAGATAACTCACATATTTGTGTTAACTCATGAAATTTCGTAATCAGAAAATTTAAATGTGGGACCCTCACTAAAATCGTTGTAGAATTCTCGTATGAACTCGGATTTTGATGGTGCGCCCCTCTATTCTGATCGGAAAAGAATTTCCTGTCTCCTCAGTCGGGTATATTTAGGTTTTGAGCTTGTTTAGGAGGTGAAAACACCCCGACAGTAAAACTCAGGAAGAATTCAGGAGAGATTCTGTAAGTTTTTCAACCACGACCTAGCTCGCCTTTTATGTTGTATCTCTTATCTCTTTACTCCGATTGATTTGAATTTTTAGTATGTTATGCTAGACATCCATACGAAACTTTTGGTATGTAACTCATACTAAAATTGTTTACCAAACGTTCCTAGTTGTTTGTACAATCTTTGGGAAGACAATTTGGCATGGTGACCACTTGACGAAATTCCACCTATTATAATATTGTGACAGGTATAGAGCAACCTGATTGGTCAGTAAAAGAGAGGGGGCCGGCCAAGTACGAGTGTGGCCACAAAGAAACCTGATTGATCGATGGGGAATAGGACCGGCAAGTATGGGCCCATCCACAACTCATGGGATTGTGACAGGTTTAAAGCGACCTGATTGGTCTACAAAGGAGTAAGGGCCGGTTGGGTAGCATGGGGCGTGTCCAAGTGGCGCCGACTGTCCTATGGCATGGCCACACTTCCTCTCATTGTTTCTCCTACTCCGAGGCTCCTTTGTTCTTTGCTTTCTGATTTTTGGTAGGACTTTACACCTACTAATCCATGGCGGATCAATTGCTTAGTCTGGGATTGTTGCTACATGCACCAGTCTGGATAAATTTCATGTGAACATATTAAATTGCTCAATAAATACTAGAGGCTGAACACTCATCACTTTACATGGCTCCGTTTCTTTCCAGACTGATGGCACATTAAATGTGAGGTTTTAAAATTTTAACCCTGAACTAAAAACCACCATCAACAGGTGGCTATAATGTTCATGAATTGATTCGAGTGAATCAAAATCAATTTTACCTCAATTGTGTCTTGTATACTTCTATGAGAATATAAACAATTGAACAACTCTATAACTAGTTTCATTTGGGTCATTTGAAATAGTTGTGATAAAGATGAACAAGCTTGATATGAAAGTGTTCATATGGATAACTTCGGTTAACTATTATTGAGACAACCAAGTGTACACGTTTAGGTACGGTTACCTATATCTAAATGAAGTCACATTTCATTTGTTTATAACAAGCTAAGTTCAATCTAACGGTTGAAAGATATTAGCTTGAATATAATCAGGTTTTATTCTAACGGTGAATATTAAATGCTTTGTTACCAAGGTAGCATTGATTACAAACCCTTATTTGAAGACTATATAAGGGATAACTCTAGCAACTGGGAAACCTAATCCCTACACCTCATGTGTGATACTAGTTGCGACTAGAGTCGATTCTCCTTTAACCTAGGTTTTTCTAAAACCATTATAGGTTAACGACTTAAAGACGTCATTGGGATTCTGAAGCCAGACCCAACTATTTTCTCTGTAATTGCGTGTTCTGATCTTACTTTGTTCTATCGTATTGAGTATTATCTTCTCTAAGATTTGCTTTAGATTCAATCTCCGACAGGTAAGATAAAAAGTAGTTACAAACATCTTTGTCTCATCGTTTTGCGATTCCACAATTTCTTGTTCCGCTACCATACAATTAAGATCATTGTGAGGTGACTGATATTACTAGGCTGTTCTTCGGGAATATAAATACGGTGTATCAATTGGTTCATGTTCACCTTGATTTATCAAAAGATGGAATAAAAACTCGTAGGTATTTCTGTGGGAGACAAATTTATATATTCAGTGGACTTTTCTGTATGAGACAGATTTTTTTATCAAATCTTCGATTTTGGGTCGTAGCAACTCTTAGTTGTGGGTGAGATCAGATAAGGGAATCAAGTGCGTAGAGTCCTACTGGGATTCAGAAGCGTAAGTAACGCGACTGTACCTTAATCAGTGTGAGATTGGCTAGGGCTCAACTACATTCCAGTCCGAAGTTAAGTTATAGTAGGCTAGAGTATGTAGTGGCTTAATACAGTGTGGTGTTCAAATCTAGACTAGGTCCCGTGGGTTTTCTGCATTTGCGGTTTCCTCGTTAACAAAATTTCTGGTGTTTGTGTTATTTCTTTTCCGCATTATATTTTCTATATAATTGAAATATCACAGGTCGTGCGTAGCTCAATCAATTGGTGAATCCAACCTTTGGTTGTTGATTGAAATTGATTGACGCTTGGATATTGGTCTTTGGTACCATCCAACTAATTTCTCATATTAATTCGGCTCACATATTTCTATTTGTTCGATTGCAGATTGATTTAAGAAATTGAGATATAACTCTTGGATGTATTTTCCTTGATTGAGTCTGATTGTCTAGTTGATTCTCTTGTAAATATATTGGAGTTAGTCCATACAGATTGCCTAAACGAAATATTGGGTGTGGTTGTTAGACCCCCGCTTTTTCAGTGATAAATTCATATTTTTATAATATATGTTTATGTTGTGGGAAAAATTTAATAATTGTAACTTCCATAATAGGTTATTATTCGACTCTTGTATGTTTTGTTTCGTTCTGTTTCGTAGAACCTTGCATAATACCATGTCGTTGAACGTTAATTTGTTTGCACTTATATTCAGTTTAAGAGTTGCATACATCTCCTGAAGTTGAAGTTGAAGTAACTATTATGGAATTCATGATGTATCTGATTTGTGAAATCATCGAAGAATTCTCTAAATTGTTTATGTTTAACAATTCTATACTATTATCTCCATGTTCGTAGTCATTTTTTATACTCCATCAATGTGGTTATCACGCTACAGTGATAATTTTCCTTTTTATGTTACCTAAGTTGTTATGGAATATCTTTTGGTTAACGAGTTTCTAAACTGGCAAATGGTAAATTGAGCGATCAATTTCTTTATAAAGGTTTGTTTATTTCTTGAAATCAATTATTTAATTTTTAAATTCATGATTAATGATTTAGCTTAGACGCTTACTTCATCTTGTAGTTCCTTAGTAACAGCCTACATGATATGTTTGCATTTCTTGATTGCTGGATGCATTTGCATGAATGTCAATATACATGAGAGTTGGTAATTTTGCTGATGTAGCAGCATCTTTGCCTTTTCACGTAGTTACTCCGCAATAAGCATACACTGCTAAATTATCAGAAATGTAAAGCACCATAAGTGCAAGTCCAGTGGAGATAGTTAAATTTGGTCATTTGCCCGACCACCTGGGTTGACAAACTCAAATGTAACTAGTGGGAATTTTTTAATGTAAGCTATCATTTTTTAAAGTTAAATGGGCTCGCTTTATTAAAAACCCACAATTGGGGGATTTTTATAGCATTGCTCGGTTGAACTCATAAGTGTTGCTATATGAAGCTTATTGTCAAATTTAGTTATCAAAACTATATCTTGATTTTTAGTCTACAATTAGTTAAGTATCGATCTAGGATAGAGGTAGTTGAGAAATGAGCCAGTCATCATTTGCGTTCTACCGTTTGAAGGCGAAGATCAACCGAAGCTTTGGAGAACTTCATCAACAAAAGGTAAGTGAAGACTGAAGCACCTATTTCTCAATTTATATTCACCTTTTTATCCTTGAGACGACTGTCGCATAAGTAATTAGACTAGTATGCATAGGAAAGAATTTCGAGTCGAGAACTAATTGTTTAGTTTACGAATTTCTCAAAATATAATGACTAAGCTTAATGAACATTTTTTCATACTTGAACAAATTTCGGTGGAGAAAAATTTATTGTTCGGAACCAAATCATGATTCTAGTTTATCATTCGAAAATAGCCTGGAACAGTGATATGTGTCATTGATGATATTCAGGAATGTTTCGAATTGATTTAAAGAAATATATAACTATTATATTCAGAATACAAGACATTGTTATCAGTCTTACAAACTGAGAAAATGGTTATATGTCTGAAGCCGTAATCCATGTACTTGTACGCATAGCGGAGTAGCTATATTTCGACTTTTATATTTTGTGATAAGCATATTCGTATGCATATCATGGGAAAATCTAATTGTTTAGTGATCCGCATAGGTATAGACATCCGTATACAAACCATTGTGGAACCGTGGTAAAGGAACCGGGTTAAAGTATCAAACCAGTATGCGAGCCAATACAGTTCTATGTTCTAGAACCAGTTTAGTACCCAAACCGGTTCGCAAATTGAAACATTTTGTGAACTCCAGAACCGGTAAATGTCTTAAGTTTGCAAACCGGTACGTGAACTAAAAAGTTCTGTAGACTCCGGAACTTTGAGTTTGATCAAAGTTTGCAAACCATTACGTGAACTGGAAATTTCTGTAGTGTCTAGAACTCAGTAATTGCATAAGTTTGCAAACCGGTACATAAACTGAAAAGTTATGTAGACTCCGGAACTCGGTAATATTATATAAGTTTACAAACCGGTCCGCGTACTGTGACTCAACCGACTCGCGAACGGTTCAAGTATTTGTACCTTGTACATTTATAAACTATGTTGATTTATATTCAATTGCGATTAAATTATTTCTATGAGATGATTTTCATTTGATCAATTCTCTAATTAACACTGACTCGTTTGATCACATGATTATGACTCAAGATTAATGTCTTAGTGAACATGATAATGAGTGTTAAGATTTTAAGTTCAAATCGGCTAGTTTCTGCTAACCATGTTGGACATACACTTTATACACGGTTAGGTTATGGTTTACCTAACCAGAGTGTATATCTTGTATATGTGAATAAGATTCAACGCTTTCATCTAATGGTAAATATTGTTTGCTTGGTTCCAAAGATACCTTAGCTTAAACCTAAAGTAATCTAGGCTTTGAAGTATATATAAGGGGAACTCTTGGCAACTGGGATCTTTGAATCCTGGCACTACTTTTTGTGTGTTCTAGTTGTATCCAGACTCGTCCTCTTTTTAAACCCTTGTAGGATTTAACGACTACAAAGACTTCACTGGGATTCGTGAAGCCAGGATTAGTTATATTTTATCTTGATAACTCAAGTATCTTGATCTTGATTGTTTGTAGAGCCTTGATCCAACAATCAAGATAGATAGTAATCAACAAAGTTATCTTCATCTCAGACTTTATTGATTCCTCAAGTTTTATACTTGTGAGGTGAATAATAATTTAGGATGCACTTCAGGTTACATAAGTCCGGATTTTGAGGATAGCCATACTTTCGTCAAGTTGCTATCGATTTCCATCACCTAGATCTATCGTTTGATCTTATTATCCGTTTAGATCGTAAATCAGGAAATCAATCATAGGCTTAATATGTGGGAAGAAGTTTTGGTTTAAAATCTTCAATTGAGTTGAAGCAACTCTTAGTTAGTGTGAGACCGTCTAATAGAATTAATTGTGCAGAATCCTGCTAGGATTCAAGAGGCGTAAGGAGCGCGACTGTACCTGAATAAATGGGAGACTGAGTTCGGGATCAACTACATTCCAAACAGAATTTAATTGGTAATAGGCTAGTGTCTGTAGCGGCTTAATATGGTTTGGTGTTCAATCTAGACTAGGTTGCGTTTTTTTTTTTTTGCATTTGCGGTTTCCTCGTTAACAGAATTTCTAGTGTCTATGTTATTTCTTTTTCTGCATTATATTGTTAATCGTTATAATTGAAATATCACAAGTTATGCATTGATCAATCACAGTAGACAAGTCCGACCTTGTTTGTTGGATAAGACTTGATTGATCCTTGGACATTGATCTTTGGTACTGTCCAAAAACTCTTTTTGTAGTTAGGTTCACGGATTCAGTTATGTAAACGTTCTAACAACAAGAGAAAGAGATAAAACTCTAGACACTTTCCTTGATTGAGTTTTGACTCTCGCAGTTGTGTTGAGTTAGTCCATACAGATTGCCTATAAAAAATTGATGGTGTATTTTGGTACCCCCAATGTTTTGAGGGATACCTCCATAAATAGGGGGATATTAACGGTTAATTGGAGTTGGATTTCTAGCTAAGGAGGTATTTTTTTAAGATAAAATGTTAATGCTTCCCTTTATCCTAATAAAAATTAAAAGAAAACTAAAATCTAAATCATTTGGTATCCACTTTCATTCTCCAACCGCCGACTTCACCTCTCTTCTTTTTCTTTTACTCTTCTTCCATAACTTCTTCATTTCATTGTCAATTAATCGACGATTCTAAAAATTTCTTCGTCGATTATAGGTTTTAAATCAAAATTAGGGTTACACAGTCACAATCGACACTGGTATAAGTTCGAAGCCAATACCGACTGATACAGTCGGTATTGATTTGTGAATGACCAATACCGATTGTGTTAGTCGGAATACCTTGTAGGTTTAATGCAATATTGACCGAGTTAGTCGGCATTGCAGAATGCTACATTATCTATGTCGACTGTTGGTACACCAATGCCGACTGTTTGTGCGGCAATGCCTATTTTAGTATTGCAATATCGACTCCTTTGTTAATTCAATGTCGATTTGAAGATTTACTTAGGGTTTGAGTTAGGATATGAGTTGGTTAGAATCTCACATATCAATTTATTCTATAAATTATTTCATAATATTTTTTTTTTTTTGAATATTCCTCAAATTTGTGGTAGTATCCCGCAATTATGAGTTCTTTATTAAAGTAGATTTAATCTTATAAATTTTGTTAATAAACAAAAATTAACTAACTAAACAAACTTTTAAATATTAAATTTTTTTAATTTCGGATATATTTTAACCGAGACTCATCCCAACCTCGGCTATTCGACTCAACTTGAGACGGGATAGGCAAACTTTCAAATTTGAGAGTTTACTAATCCATTTTGCCGGTTTGCCTATTCTACTAGGATAGAAATGGACAAATTATCTCATTTTCCCACCTCACTATTTTTGTTTTAAAGAAACATATTATAAAAATATGATTCTAAAATATACTTTATTTGGATTTAGTAAAAACATCAATACCAAAATTTATAAGATATTGTAAAAACAGCATTATCACCGGATTTTTTTCATCAGATGTTAGGAAAAACATCAATATTACATGACCTAGTTAATGTAGTACTATAGGCCAACTTTTGATTGCTAGAGAGGCCGGAAACAATCTGAACAACAGCAACGACGTAGTGCTTCCGGTCATTTGTGGGTTTGTTAGTTGTAATAAAGCTGATAGGCCATACCAAACTATTTAGGGGCCCTAAACAAAATCAAAAAAAGGGGCCTTAAATTTATTTTTTTGGCCGATTGTTTACAATTAAATGATAACATAACTACAATAAGTAAAAATTGCAAATAGAAACCGCATAAAAGTAGCTAATCTACTACACATTAACTTAAAATTTGTAAATAGAAACTACATAAAAATAGCTAATCTACTAAACATTAACCTTCCTCGCCTCGTCGATGCAAACTCATCAATTATGGCATCGTTCTCAATGTTGATCACCATATCTACCTTGATAGATGACGATGCTAAGTCATTCAACCTTTCTTGTGGCATTGCCGACCAAAAATAAGACTTGCTCAACTTTAACTTTGAAAAACTTCTTTCTGCAGAGGCAACTGTAACCGGAATTGTCAACAAAAATCTTGTATGTGATTTTTGTATTTGGGTAGCAACCTTCCATATCTTTCAAGAAATTCAACACTCCAATCACCCTTTCAGTTTTTTCCTGCAAATAACTTTTTAGAATTTTCATTTCCGCACATAAGTCATGCCCATCAATATCAGAACCCATGCAATACTTCAGATAATTTTGAAGCTTCATATAAGATACCTTTGAAAGTGCTATCATCAAGACAATATAACTTCTTTACATGAAACAAGAACCCGAAAATTTCATCGAACTCTTGGAATTGTTCGAACCTACTAGTCAGTGAGGCTTTAGCTTGACCTTTTATATAATTAAAATAGTTAACCTCAAAAGATTGTTTACCTGATAATGGTGCTTCTTCTTCGGTGACAATATCGTCAAAATGTTGTTCCCTTCGAATGATCCTTGACTCATAAAAAGTAAGTTCTATTCCAATTGTTGTTGCCAACTCGGTAGCCTCTTCAGTAACTCTTCAAATCCAGTATCTCTACACTATTCCCATCGGGTATCTGACAACGATTAACAGTGAAACCACTCACACGTTTTTAAGTACTTTCCAACGTTTTATAGATGAATGAAAACAACTTATACATCCTGAAAAATGATACTACTTTAGGACATAATATATCCATATCTAAAACCAAAATATTAAGCCTATGACAAGCACATGGCAAAACTGCCCCTTGTTCGAGCCAAATATATGTTCATCGATCCTCTTAAAGAATTTTGAAGTTGCTCCATTCTTTTATTGGGCTTCTATAGAATTTGTGAAAACTACAGCCACATCCATTTTTAAGATTTTGGTCACTGTGAAACCCATCGAAAAAAAACTTCAGGCGCGCATCCAGTTTTCCTGAAAAAATTTCTCCCAGACCCATATTTATCGTAATTATGTTTTCGTTTTACCTGAACTTCCAGATTTATTTCTTTGTTTTTATTTTCTTCATTTTCTTCAGGAAACAGGGAGGGACAGGCGAGAGAAGCGGTTGATTTCCTTTGCAATTGAGATTCTCTCTAGATTTCAACTTCGAATTTCTGTTTCTAGGTTTAGTTATATTTCAATTTTTCTTTTTAGGTTTTAGATCTTTGTTTCTGTTGTTTGCTTAGTGAAATCGGCAGCGGAGAATGGTCTTTATCTTAAGCTGGGTTTGGTATGAGCTGCTGATACTCGTGGACGACAAACAGCGAGAAGATGAAATACAAGAGTTGAGAGAAGATCTCAGGTGCGAATGGAACTAACTGTCTTGGCTAGTTGGTTGCAGTCCATGGTGGAAACGATTGCAGGAGCTGGTTTGTTGTATTCGTATATGATGATGGGAATGAACGGAACTGAGTTGGGGTAGTTGTTGTTGTTACCAGTCGAGACAAGGAGATGTTCGTTGGCAGAGATGATGAAGATGCTGCTGGTCGATGAAGCTTTTGGTAATGGACAGAGATTATTGCCATCGATGGCAGTGGAGAAGATTACATCGAGTCTGGTGGATCGATAATGACTGGATGACGTTGTGCAAGAGTCTGTTGATGAAGACTGTACGTGGGAGTTTGCTAGAGATTGAAGGTGTAGTCGAGAATTGTTTAGATGGCCAGGGAGAATATAAGTAAACTGATGGCAATGGTGAAGTCTTACCGGCAGGGGATTCAGCTGAAACGGTTGTGGTTGCAGTATGGGTGGTCGAATTCAGGTGTTTGGCAACAACACAGGAGATGGAGTTGGTTGTTCTTTGGTCGATACAGTTGCAGACAGTGGAGGACCGACGGTGGAGAGATGTTGTTGCGAGCAAGGCAAGGAGAGAATTCAGGATACTAGAAGTTGTCGGAGTTGTTGACATGGAGTTGTGTGTTGGCTGAGAATATCTTGTGCCGAGAATAAGTTGGTGCTGTGATGGAGTTTGAGAAATGAAAGTTGGGGTTTATTGAAGATGTTGTTACTCTTAGCACCAGTTGTTCAGATGGAGACTTGATTAATGAATGGAGGTGTTGCCTAGATGGAAGGACGAATGAGAAGGGGGAAGGCCCGGCTACACAGCCATAAACATAGAAGACTAGGGTTTGGATTTCTACTTCTCCGAATCCATTTTTGCTTAGCTAGTTTTGATTTTAATATGTGGGAGCTTCTTTGGTTCATAATGGTTGAATAATCTGTTATGCAGCTATGAAAACGGTTGCATAACTTGTTATGCAGTCATGAAAATGATTGCATAACACGTTATGCAGCAACATTTTTGTTAATATTGAAAACAATAAAAAAAAGACTGCATAACTTGTCATGCACCTAGATGCATAACTTGTTATGCAGTCCAGAGAATTGTAGCATAACACGTTATGCAACTACTTTTTTGTTAGTATTAAAACCAACAAAAAAAAGTCTACATTACTTGTCACGCACCTACAATAATATCTGCATAACATGTTATGTTGTCGAGAAAATGGATGCATAAAACATTATACAACCATATTTTTGTAAGCACTGAATTAAAAAAAATGGTGGCATAATGTTTTATGCATCTTTTGTTGTGTCTGCATAATGTGTTATGCATCGTTTTTGGTGGCTGCATAATGCTTATGTACCAAATTTTTGAAAATTTTGTATAAAAGAACAATCGCCTCCGATTTTTCCGCAAAAAACTTAAATTTGATATTGTTGTTTGTACTCGTTGTGTAGCTCTCTTAAAAAGATTTTCAACGATATAAATTTGTAAAATTTCAAGGCGCGATTTTTTAGATATGTTATATCCATGTTGCGTTGTCAATTATACCCCTGATGCATAACCCGTTATGCAGACACTTTTCAAAATTTCATATAATTATGGGTGTGATGGAAACAAAAAATAATCTTAGGCCTGACAATAAAAATATTATTTTTTTGGGTCTGCGCCTAAGTTTCCCTATTAGTATTTGTTTGCTCTGACCGACACACGCAGTGCCATATATGTACGCAATAATTCTTTTGGGAGACCCCTACCGGTGTCCCTAAGCGGCTGTCTATGTCGCCTAAGCATTAGATATGGGCCTGGCTGATATATACACGACATGGGAGGCATTGAAATTCGAAAAGAAACCAAGAATTCGTATCATGACGGCGAGTAACAACGAGATTTACAGCACGGAGGGAATCACCATTGCTAAGGAAATGGTTATGCCTGGAGTTTGGGTTGCCACGACATAATAATCTATTAAGCTTGATTTGGTCATGCTAAATATTGAAGTCGTTTTTACCTGAGGAATAACATAAAATTCTGATTTCTCCGAACTTAGCTATTGGCACCTTGAATTTGGCGCGAGATGCTGGAAAGGTTCCAAAAGACAACAATAAACTGCTTGTTCCCTATTTACACAAATTTCTTCTCGTAAAAATAACAAATCGACAAACTGCAGATTAGGTGTATATCTATCTTCATTACTACGACATTGGAATTAAAGTTAATACCTGCATGCACATTCAAAATAAAAAATCACGATGACATTGGCATTATAGCTAACGTGCATGCACATTCGAAAAAAACTCTACACTTCTTTGTCTAAAATCAACCTTTCTCCTGCTTCATTCCCATTTCTTCGTTCATTGTTCCCTTCTTCCACCCACTTTCTTATCATTCTTCCAATGTAGCAAGTAATGGGTCGACACCAGTTTCCTTGTAGTAGGCAAAAGTATGAGCATCCTCGAGATCATACTGATCCCATCCACCATTTTCCATGAACTTCGCAGGGGAATCTACTATACCTTTCACTATGGACTTCCACTCTAGTTTTTCAGCGTTCACATAGTACTTCACGAGACCATCGTTAAGGCGACGTTTTATGCGAGCAAGCCACGTAAAGGGAATTGAATTGATTTCAAGCACATTGTCCACCTTGAAGTCCTGACATATGACTGTCATATCAATTTCCCCAGGTCTAAGCAGTGCCAGATTAACAATGTCAATGTCACACAGTGGCACCACAATGAAACGTGATTCTTCAAGCACAATTAGGGAAAGTGAAGTCAGGGCAAAGCCGGCTGATGCCTTTGAGGGAAGAACCCCATAAAATTCGTACTCCTCTAGCTCTTCAAACAGACGAAACAGACAAGGTGGATTCAGCTGGAAATTCCATCGCTCACGAACTTCGTCGACAAAGTTCTTTAAATTTTTGTTAAGGCCCTCATCACTGATTAGATTCCCTTTCTCAATCTTATCTAAATCATGATCAGACCTGTCCTGTCCCAGAGGGTAGTGCACCAAATGAAAATGGATGTCTTTTGTCTTTTCTGTCCCCACCATGATGGGGTCATGCAAGTGGAAGTGCAAGAGAGGCGGCATCCTCTTGTCTCCAAGTCGGAAGAAGGATTTCTTAATATTGTCAAAACCAAAATCCGTATTGAAATTGGAGGCAATGTATACGAACCCGGTTGCATGGGCTTCAAGGGTACCAGCAATGATTTCTCCATCTTGGCCTCCTATCTTGGCAAGGATCGTAACATCAGTTAGTCTTATTAGCATCTTCAATTTTTCTATCTGCTGCTGCAACCGAGCAGAATGAGAACCATTGTCAGACCCAGACATTCTTCTTTTTTTAGATACAAATCTCTTCCCAAAATTTTTGCCAAAACTGTCTGCTATGCTAGACTGAACACCCGAAAATCTTCGTTGGTGTGCAACCTTAAAACGGCGAGCAAATCTTGCCTGATTATGCTTACGCTGCTCCTCCTTATAAATCTCTCTGGCCAGCCAGAGAGGTTAATTCCTTCAAATCCTTTGAATAGGAGGTGCGGATAAAGATCAAAATAATGATATACCGTGAGCTTGCGGAGTTCTCCAAGTTTCCTGCCATCAATATACATGTTTTTCCCCAAAGTTCCAAAAAATCTTCTTGACACGAGGTGTAAAACTACACCTGCGTCTACAATACAAGATAGAAAGAACAACATAATATCAGGCGCCTTCGGACAGTCATCAGGCTAATCTATCAGCAGACAATTCACATGCGAGCGGAATTCTCCATATTTGCTGGCATCAGTAAGCGATCTTGCTTCCGAGGTTTCAAAAAGTTCCATTGAAAGGTGTAGATGGTGGATTTTCAACAAAGGTCAAAACCGTAAAATCATAACACTACATGTTTTTGACACGACTTCAGGGATCCATGTGACGATTCGTGTTTTACAAAGTATGATGTATATGTCGCTCGAAAGGCCTCTCCTGAGCATTTGACACCGGGCATTTCATCATAGCCTCTATGTAGAATAACATAATTGGGCGGTTCTCCGTAAGATTGAGAGCTTAACGCCTTCAGGATACCGGTGACACTCACTGTTCCCTGACTACTTAGAGGATTTCGCCTCTACATAGAAGAACAATTGGGCGGTTCTCCGTAAGATTGAGAGCAATAACGTCTTCAGGACGGTGATACTCACTGTTCCTGACTATGTAGAGAGACTCGTGTATAGACTCGGGCGGTCCTCCATACATGAAATGTTGAGAGGGCAAAATATCTTCGAGATATTAGCAACACTCGCTGATTTACTGACTATATGAAAGAGATTAAATTCTAGGTCATATTCACCACTGATTTCCTAGAAGATAACCTATCTTATCTCATTACTCCTATTTCATGATCGAAATGGTAATAGATAAATGTATTACTCCGATTTCATGATCGAATCCACGGCTGATCTCATGAAATGGTAATAGATATTACTCCGATTTCATAGTCGAATCCACGGCGGATCTCATGAAATGGTAATATCACCACTTATTTTATTACTCCGATTTCATGATCGAATCCACGGCTGATCTCATGAAATGGTAATAGATATTACTCTGATTTCAAAATAGTCGAATCACCACGATGCCATGGAATGGTAATATCATCGCTCATTTCATTACTCCGATTTTATGGTCAAATCTGCGATTCCATGAGATGGTGATGGAATTATCATTTTATTATTCTGAATCCATAGTCCAATCCGCTGCTGATTTTATGGATTGATAATAAATAACTACTCATCTTATTACTCAGATTCATGAATTATTCTCCATTGAATTTCATAAATCAGTAATAAATACCCAACAACCGGGCATTTGGACCATCACTGAGTAAGCCCCACAAAAATGGTGCGAGTGTACTCGACAATGATGCACGACTGAGCACCCGGATGCACGAACGAGTGTCCAAAAATATGAAATAATGAGGAATCCTTCGTAAAATAGGAGAAAACAATGAATATTAATAAAATAATAAGAGGCGCCCAAGGCCAGGCCCACCAGCCGGCCGGCCGTGCCCTAGCCATGGTCGGTTCGTGCCTCTCCCATTATTTTCCTTATTTTTTGTTATTTCGTGAACTCACGAAAACTCCTTGGTTTTAGCAACTTTCCTTGTTTTTGCAAAACTCGTGAATTCTCCATAACTTGGTGGATTCACGAAATAATATTATAAAATAAGGAGAGGTGTGCGGGACCGGGTAACCTAACCGGCCAGCCGTGCCTAAGCCATGGCCGGTCCCACACCTCACAATCCTTAGATTTTTATAATTATTATTCCCTAATCTCACGAAACTCCTCCGTTTCAACAAACCCGTGGATTCTCCATAACTTCAAGGATTCATGAAAATAATAAAATAGGGAAAGGTGTGCGGGACCGGGCAACCTAGCCGGCCGGCCATGCCCTAGCCATGGTCGGTCCCACACCTTACAATCCCTAATCTTGCATAATTATTATTTTCCTCAATTCATGAAACTCCTGGGTTTGAGCAAAATTCATGATTTCTCCATATTTTCTCAAATATTGCTCAAATCACGAAAAACCAAAAGCCAACATAGTCGACTAGATAGCCTCTCACGGAAATTTTAAATGTTAAAACACTTTTATTTTAATATTTTCAAAATATTGATGAATTGAGCATACATGCTCATTCCAACAAAAATCGAGAATTCTCAGTCAAGATGAAACTCTTCTGAAAATTCACTATGTTGCTCGAACGCGCATCAGAAAATACTGAAATTCTCAGTATGGAAACACGGACACCACGTCAATATGTGCATGCCTCCATGACCGACAAGAGTCATTCCTAGGGCTTGCACAAATCCGGTCCCACATGTTTTCATAATTCTGACCTAATTTGTTCAATTGCTCATACTGGGCCCGAACTCTCTCCAACCAACTGGAGAATCCTTCAAATGACCAACAACTGGTCCGTGACCACCAAGATCCGGTACCATGCTCTCTTGGTCGGTCCTCGTCTCTCATACCTAGGTTTGTCACCTAATGCTGAATCCAGCTATATTTCAATAAATGATGAAACCTGCATTTAATCATCGTTCTTTCACCAACTCTCAAACTGAGAACCCTGGTGCGTGCTCACTCGAGCACTGGGCATCACATGGACGCTCATCATCCCATGTGGTCGGTGGTCCCTCTTCACTCATGACCAATTTTCATCAATTCACTAATTGTTGAAGGATTGATCAAAAAATTAGGGTTTCAAACAAACGCTCCACGAATCACCATTCTGAGCAAGTTTAAACACAAAATTATGTTGATTCAGCAATCAACATCCAAATTAATAATATTCGGTAGTTCACCAACATTTTTGATTAATATTTTATTGGGTCACGGCACCAGTAAATAATTCTTTGAATTGAGCAATACTTGCTCAGTTGCTCGAATATTGATCCAACCATCAATATTCGGTAATTCATCAGTAGTTTGTCGAATTGAGCAACACTTGCTCAATTGCACGTCAAATTATCAATATTCAGTGTTTTGGTGAATTGAGCAACACTTGCTCAGTTGCACACCAAAATTATCAAATTCGTCGAATTGAGCAATACTTGCTCAGTTGCTCGAAAAACTCTCAATATTCGACAATTCGTCGAGTTGAGCAATACTTGATCAGTCTCTAGTCAGTAATTCATTGACATCTCAGAGAATTACATGTTCAATCCATGAATCGCCGAGCATTTACCACTTATGCTCGATTCAACAAAATTAGACTCACAGTCTAAATCAGCCAACAACTAACCAACTAATACACGTCTGCCTTGCAGACTCTATGATTCGTGAAATCTCAATCACGTCACAAATGGGGGATATCACTTAGGGTTTTGGTCTTGCGGTCTACGGCACGTGGATTCATCCACAATGAGAAATGTGCGTAAGTCGTGTAAACGGTTGAAGGAGTTAGCAAAGTAGTGGGTGCACGATCATCAATCATCGATTATCATCATTATCCGTCAACAACTCGATATAAACTTATTCACAGAACTCAACTTCAGCAGTTCAGCAATATTGCAGAAACCTTCAACACACCCACAATCCTTGATCATCACTGATCCCATACAACTCTCAGCTTCCCTCCTACAGATCAACCCATCTCCCTCTTTGCGAGCGAATTGACTCTGGAACGACCATTGTCTTGGTTTAGGCCGGAGTCATACAGATTGATTTCCCGAATCTAAGCACCCCCTTTGCAGCGGTGCATCTGTGTCAGGATTAACATTTTGTCCAGCTGAGGAGTCTCGACAGCACGCTCGACTCTTCATTTTCCCAAAAAACCGGCGGCTCGTGTTTCCCCATCTACAAAAGGATATGTAAAACTAAATCCGCCTGAAAACAAGACAGTGAATGCTTGGTTTCTCGATGATGAGAAAACCAAAAGAGGAACAGTTTATTTATATAAGATACATCTGTTGATTACAAGTAATTACGACTAACTGGAATAAGAAAGCCTGAATAAAACAGGGAAACAAGACCAAAAATAGCCTAAGTTTCCTTTCTCTAACACTCCCCCTCCATCTAGACTATTTCTAGACAGTCTAATTTAGGTTCGACTCAAACAGGTTCGGCCCAAAATTAGTTTCTTTCTCGGATAGGAAAGAGAAAATGGGGAAGTTTAGGAAGTTCCTTTTAAGCATAAACGTAGAGAATAGAGATTAATTTGGACGACCGAGCCAAGCGATGGAGGACTCTATATATGGTGATTTTGTGTCAATGTGAAGCGTGACATTTTTTCCAATTTAACACAAAAAGATTGGATTTCGTTCAACGATGAAAGGACGACATTGCCCCTCTAAATCAAATATATATTTTTAGACATTTTCGTAAATAAACCGAAAAGGAAAGGCAAATAGGTATTAGAATTTTCGTAAATAAACCAAAGAGAAAGGGCAAATAGATATAAGAGACAAATTGTATTATAATTCCTTAGGGAAATTCCTATGGAAATGTTCAAATATATTTTTGTTGAGCCAGGTGGATGGCCAAACTGGGTTTTCCACTATTGTAAAGCATTCGGAGGTTGACCGTCAAGCGCGAAAAGGAAATGCAGACGCCGTCGTGTCTCTTAAAAACGCCAGCGCTCGTCGTACAACCGCTGGCGCTCATTGTAGAAACGCTGGCGTTTGTAAGAGATACGCCGGCGTTTGAACCAAGGTCGCCAACGGCTAATTTAAACGGTCACCGGAATGGCTAGTTTCTACCTCCATAAATACGGCTCGAGGTTGATCTCACAACTTCACAACAATCTTTTATCCGATCAATATTTTCTTAATTTCAATTTCTTTCAACTTTCAACTATGAATTCTGATTTAGATTCTTCTGAGGAAGATATGGAGATGGATGAAATGTTGTATGAAGAAGAGGAAGAATGTGTATGGAGTTTTTGCATCAAATGGATGAAGATGCAAATTAAGATAGAAAAAGGTGAAATTTATGTTGCAATTACAATCCGGGATCATACCAAAGCCTTTATATCCATATGAAGTTGAGACTAGAAGATGGACGTGGTGAGATCAATATTTTTACCACGAAAAGATGATGCATGATTATTTTAATCATGATTGTGTCTATCCGGATGAGGATTTTCAGCGAAGATTCAGCGTGGGCCGCAACTTGACGCAACAGATTATTGTCGAGCTTTGTCACGTACAACCTTTATTTAATTATCAATATGATGCACAACATGTACGAGGCTTTAGTCCCAAACAAAAGGTCACTGCTGCCCTCCGCATACTATGTTACGGGGTACCAGCGGATGCCATGGATGATTACATCCGTATTAGGAATACAACCACCTTTAGGTATCTCAAATTATTTTGCGAAACAATTGTCGAGCATTTTGGTCCAACCTTTTTAAGAAATCCTACTCAGGAAGATGTTCAAAGAATAACTGAAGAAAACACCGGCGATGGGTTTTCCAGGAATGCTAGGTAGTCTTGAATGCATGCACTGGACGTGGCATGCATGTCCGGTTGAATGGGCATGCCAATATAAGGGTCATTATCCAAAACTAATTGTAATTTTGGAAGCTTCAGCTGGCTATGATTGTTGGTTTTGGCATGCCTTTTTTGGACTCCCGGGTTCAAATAACGATCTCAACGTATTGTATAAATCACTATTGTTTGAAGATCTTAAGAATGGGATCGCGCCGCACTGTAATTTCACCATCAACAGTCATCATTACACTCAAGGTTATTATCTAGCCTACGGAATCTATTCAGAATGGTCAACTATGGTTCAAGCTTATAAACAGGTAGGTTTTGGACCGACGTCTTCGAAGGATATGAAGTACTTTAACACCCAACAAATGAAATGAAGAAAGGATGTTGAACGCGTTTTTGGCATAATGAAAAGGAAGTTTTCCATCATAGCTGGGCCGGCACGCTTCTTTGATCTTCAAGAAATGAACAAAATTATGCTAACTTGTATCATCCTGCATAACATGGTCATTGAAGAAACCAAGCGTGAGCCAACCTGGACGAGTTTTCCGGATGAAGATTTGTTGCCGGATCTTATGGCGGAGCATGGGCGACCGGCAAGAGAATATAGACTTGCCACTGACAGACTCCAAAACCGGGGAATCTATGGACAACTAAGACGATAAGATCCAACTAAGCACATTTGGGCTTTAAAAGGAGCAAGAGACGATGCGTGGGGGTGAGGCAGAGGCAGATAGATGTTATTTTCAATTTAGTGTTGTTGTTTATTTTAATTAATATGTTTTTTAATTTAAAGTTGTTTGTTTAAACGACTACACTTAAAATTAAAATAAGGCAATCATATTAAAAGTAATTTTAAATAAACGAGTACAATTAAATTAAACTTAACTAAACAAGAATTAAAATTAGTTAGCAAGACTGTATTCATCTTCATTTTCTTCCGAGGCATTATCTTCATATTCTTCCACATTCACATATCGACCAGTTTGTTGAGGGGGGGCTTTTTCAGGGACTTGTTGTTGTTCGGCCGTAGCTTGTTGAGCTTCGGCCGCATCCATTCCCTTAGTCCATGCAGCAAGTTCTCGTTCATTCGTTATTGAAGTGTTCAAGGAGAGTAACTTGTTTAGCTTACAATCCATGTAATATTGTTCTCGCGAAAGACGACTTTTTTGTTGATTATTTATAGCAATGCCACGGTCCGTGGCTCTATCTGCTTCTATCTGCATCTCGAATTCCTATTGATGTGCATAGATGTACTCGCTTGAACCTCCTTTTAATGCTCGTTGGGATGCGTCTCTCGCTGCTTTTGCAGCTTTCTGACCACCTCATATTCTTCTCTTGATGTTGGTGTTAACGTCTAGATTGTGTTGTTCCTGACTACTTGGAGTTCCATCAGGTGAGGAAGCGGGCCCTCCATTCTGAAAATCTTGCGAGATTGGACCATGTGGTAATCTTGAAGGCACTTGATTACTTTCCATCAAGTATGAATTAAACTTGTTAAGCACCCTCAAAATGGTGAAACAAGTTTCATGTTGGAAGCCCTGTTTGTGGGATCTCTGCCACTCTCCCCGACATCTTCGTTCCACATCCGGTTCGCCTTCACCACTTCTTTTGTTGTGATACATTTGAGTGATCAAAGATACAAGTTCACTAACGGCTACTGAAATTGTGTGAAAACGATGAGACAACCCATCGGCATCACGTCTATTAGGGTTACCTATTTCTTCACAAATTTTTTGTAAAATCTTATCATAAAAAGTTTTTTTTCTTGATAAGTACCATTGACTTCATCTGATGTATATAATACATAATTTCTTCAAAGTGACTCGTCTTCATCCATCGTATACTTGACACCAAGAATTCTTGTGTTTCGTGGTGTTTCTTGTTGTGTTTCTTGTTGTGTTTGTTGTGGTGTTTGTTGTTGTGATCGTTGTTGTGGTCGTTGTTGTGAGGATGCCATATTTTTTAGAAATTAAATTTATAGCGATGAAATTTTTTCTGGTAGATTGAGTTGATATGAATAGTTTTATTTGAAAAAATAGAAGAAAAAATTAGAGATGGTATGAAATTGTGTAATTTTGAGGTAATGATGAAGAAGGTGTGAGTTTTAAGTCTGGAGATGAACTGAATTTTATAGGGAAACAAAAAGGAGAAACAGTCGTTGGATGGAAGGAGCCGTTGGCGATTTTATAAAAAACGCAGCGCTTTAAGGAAGGACGTTGGCGCGTGACATAACAACTGGCATTGCAAGGAGAAGCGCCAGCGTTGGTGCCAAGGCCGCCCGTCCTTCCACCACGCGCGCTACATGATCCATCTCACTCAACAAACCAACAAATTTGTTGGTTAGAACATCCATTTTTCATGTTTGTTGAGTCCATAGTGGGAAAAAAATCTTCAAGTTTTTTGAGTCCATAAGAACTCCTCTTATGTATGATATTTTTTAGGGTATAATTGATAACCAAACTTTAATATAACATATCTAAAAATGTGTGCCTTGGAATTTTACAAATTTTATCTCGTTGGAAAGGTTTTTAAAAAATCTATGGAATAAGTACAAACAACAATATCAAATTTAGAATTTTTACGAAAAATTCGAAGGCATTTATCATTTTAGTCACAATTTTCTAAATTAAATGTGTATCCATTATGCAAACTACCACAAAGGATACATAAATTTATGTAACCATGTTTTGGTTTATGCATCAACTGATTTTCCTTTGCAACTAATAAAATGATGTACTCCCTCCATTTCAAAAAAAGTGATACTTTCACTCTAGATACAAATTTTCTTTTACAGTCCAATTGCAGAAGTGTTTCCTTTTATCTTTGGTCGGCCTCCCCACCGTGACAGCGGTCATCTAGTACAAATATATAAAGAGATTTATTGCACATGAGATTCAATTGTTTATCCTGATCACTTTAATTTTTGAAGAAGAGATTGCAAACACCAAGGCTCAAGGATAATTAATCATCATATTCAAAATTGTGTTCGAAGTTGAGAGCAAAAATAAGGATGTACACATGAAATACATTGGGTTTTTTTCTTTTATGATAACAAGAGCGAATTTTTTATTAAGAAGGATCAGACAATAATTGTCTTTGTAATACAGACGGAATCCATGGAGAGTAATCCATGTACTCTTCTAATAATAGTTTGTCTCTCCTTTCTTTTTTTGAAATACTATTTGTTATATTATTCAAATCTCTTTTGACATGAGAGATTTTGCAAAACTAAAATGAAGAAACTAAAGTTTTAACACTTATAATAAGGTGATTATTGTAGGAAATACCATTTAGTCCTAGAAATAAAATATTGGAGAGAGTTTGGTCCAGTTGACCTAGTCAACTGTCTGTTTGGTCCATTTTTAATATATATATATATATATATTACTGTTTGGTCATAGAAATTATCATTTGGTCCTAAGGTGACATCATGGATGATGTAATTGTCATTTTATAGTGGCAGAAATACCCTTTGGGACCACATATATACTCAATTATCAAGAGAGAAGAAATCATTTTGAGATTTACTTTCTCTATCTTCTTTTCTTTTCAGATCTAGTTTTTCCCACAAACAACTATTTTTCTTCTTCTTTTTCTTCATGCTGCTGTAACAATGGTGATTAGAAGGTGAAAATCTAAATCCTTGTTTTTTTTTCTGATTTGTTTTGATTTTTTCTGTTAATTAATACGAGAACATGTTGATTCAGTATGATTTGATGAGTTTTTGACGTAGATCTGTTATTTTGATATGTAGATTGGTAGTTGTAGAAAACGATGGTGTTTGAAGATTTCTGTTGTTGTTTATGTTTTCTTCATCGTCTCCATCATTTTTTTTTCTCTGTTGCTGTTGAAAATTATGAAGACGATGAAGTTCATTGATTAGAATGAACTCTGTTGAAGAATGATGAAGACGACAAAATTCATCCAACAGAATGAACTCTGATTTTTTATGGACTTTTTTGTGTGTTCATTGTTAAAAAATGAACTCTATTTTAGATCTTGAATTTATTAGGTGTTCATCTAAAATAATGAACTCTTTTCAAGGTTTGAGTTAGTTAGCTTTTGATAGGTGTTCATTTTGACGAATGAACTCTGATTTTTGTTCATAACTATGAATTTTTATTTGGGTGTTCATTTGAAAGAATGAACTCTGATTTTTGTTCATAATTATGGACTTTGATTGGGTGAATGAACTCTGATTTTTTTTCCCAATAATGAAAGTTTGTTGTGTGTTCATTTTGACGAATGAATACTGTTTTCATATAGGTTTTTATTAGGTGTTCATTTGAAAGAATGAACTCTGTTTTCATATAGGTTTTATTAGGTGTTCATTTGAAATAATGGACTCTGTTTTCATATAAGTTTTATTAGGTGTTTATTCGAAATAATAAATTCTTTTTTAATATAGGTTTTATTAGGTGTTTATTTGAAAGAATGAACTCTTGTATTTATTCAAAATAGTGGAGTTTTTATTTTATGTTCATTTGAAAAAATGAACTCTGATTTTTTGTTCTTAATAATGAAATTTTTTGTAGAATTTAATGAAGTGTAATAAAGTTCATAGAACTTAATGAAGTGTAGAGTTTTCATGAAACAGAATGAGCTCAAATATATAAAAAGCCTGATAGTTCATCAAACAGAATGAACTACTACAAGAAAATAAGTAGTAGTTAACACGGAAGGGTACTTTGGACCATTTAATAATTTTAAATGATTATGGACCAAACAGGAAACGTTTTTTCCCGCTGGACCTAATAGTGTTGGGAAAGGATTATTTCCCCATGATTATTCTCCCATATGACTTGAATGTTATCAGATGTGATATATTGAACCACTACTTCTGCATCAGCAATAAGGTGTACTTCATTAATCCTCTGAGCTTTGACCCAACTCAGTCCTTCTAGAATTTCCATGCAGCCTCCGGATTCAGAATAAATTACTCTGCCTCCATACGATCCCTTGACTCCAACATAGTTTCATGTACCTGTAAGAAGAACCATACAAGATTACCAATAAGGTTGAACTGCTGTGGGATTCTGTGCAGCAAGAAAGAAATTTTGCAAGTGAAATCTTATTCTAGAAACAGCGGATAAGGGATTAAGAATTTTTTCCTGAAATACACATTCACATATTTCTAAGGAAGTAAGTTCATAAACTTGTTTGTAAACCGAAAAGGAAATTGCCAGGAGCTATTGGTTTTGTTATTCATTGCATATCTTATGAACAACCAATATGTGTGATAGAGCATAACCGCTAACAAATTGTTGTGTTCTTGGTAGAAATATTCAAAAAGTCCTGACTTATGCATTGGTATAACTTTTATTAGTAAAACCAATATTAAGTACTCACCTGTGGTATGATCGGATTATATCTGACCTTGGGGAAGGGAACTGATCCTAGTAAGGAAAAGGGAACCGATCCTTGTAAGGGAAAGGAAACCGATCCTAGTAAGGGAAATGGAACCGATCCTTGTAAGGGGTGCAGTACATCAAGGGAACCGATCCTTGTATGGGGTGCAACAAGGTTTATAGGATTTCCAGGAATTATGGAAACCGAATTTGTGCTTTAATGAATATCTTGAGAATATTTTCGGTTTTGGAAATTCCTTGGTGTCCAAACTTCCTTGTCTATAAATACACGAAGTTTGCTTTTCTAGCAAACTAATCCTTCGAAACAACAGATTTACTCTTTTGTTGTTGTTACTGGTGTAGCCGCCTATCGGAGAGGAGAGTAATCTAATTAGGTGAAATCTCTTACGACCGCTCAGTTTAAAGTCTTCTTTGGGATTGAGAGGCTCTAGCGTGACCCGTTGGTGGGAAACTAGATAATTGTGGTTTATCTTTGTTTTCGACTGATTTGATTGACTAACGGTGGTTGAAATCTGATTGAACCTAGTTTGTTTATTCTTGAAAATATTATCTTCTGATATAAGATTCACTCAAACTAGTTCAGAGTTTTGACAGGGATCTTTATATTGTTGTTAGTTCTAAAGACGATCTTGTGATAATCCATTGTTAACAGACTCTGTTCTGTGCGTGATTGATCACAAGAGATTCAAGTGATTGTGTGCAGGCTTTTATTGAAAATTTAAGAAGATTTGAAGACAAAGAAGATATTGAAGATCTGACTTGGGTTTTACTATCTTTGGTGTGCACAATACTTGTTTCGGTAAAAGAGGATCCAATTAATAATCAGTTTATCCTTTTGGTAGATTGGATTGATTAATTGAGTAGATCGGCATCAAAACGGTTCTTCGGATTAAAGGTGTTGTTGGCTTAATCTTAATCGATTACCTTTGGGTGATTGAACATAAGATAGATCTAGACCTGACGAAAGAGTTTATGTTGAGATAAACGGAAGATCCTTTGTCCGACTCATATCACTTGGTTGAATAGAATTGATACCAAACAGACTTCTTGTTCCTTTATTGTTTGGAATACGAACCAAAGGGATTGATCCAAGTACGTGACTTATTGATAAGTTGGAGGCGTGGGAATACAGACGGAACTAGGTGAACTATAGGGTTAGTTACTTGGTCTCAACTATACGAAGTTAGTGTAATTTTTTGTAGCGGCTTAATTTTGAGAGTATTCAATTCTGGACTAGGTCCCGGGGTTTTATGAATTTTCAGTTTTCCTCGTCAACAAAATCTTGTTGTGTCATTTACTTTTATTTTCCGCATTATATTTTTTTATTATAATTAAAGTAAATTACACAAACGTTAATTCATATTTACTTGATAAGCAATCCTATTGTGTTTAGTTAAGTCTGAACCTTTGTATCAAGTAAACATACTTCGTTGTTGTATTGTCTCGATCTTGTATCCATAGACGATCACACGAAGTGTGAACCGATTAGTTGTATTCTCTCGACTCAGTCCATAGACAATCACTTTCGGAGAAAGGACTTATAGGTAGGAAAAGTTTTAGCTTGAGGTATATTTGGGTACCCTCGCCTTTTCAATTGGTATCAGAGCAGGCAAACACGAAAATATCGAACAATCTTTGTTTGGTCGATCCAACCTATAAGAATGAATCTAATGAGTGATTCAGTTAACGTTATGCAAGAGTTTGAATTCTCAAAAGTTGAAGATGTTAATACTTCGTTGTCTCATGATCCAGGAGTAATGAAAACATCTATGTCTTTTTCTGAGCAACCACCTACGACTAGAACTTTACATTGGAATCCTCCTAAATTTTCTTTTCTAAAAGTAAACTGTGATGCCTCATATGATTTAAGCTCTGGCCTAACTGGTATTGCTCTTGTTTTGCGTGACCATGCAGGTACATGGAGAGGAGGGCTCGTCAAATGCTATGCAGGAAAAGCAAGCTCAGAAGCAGCAAAATGCCTAGCTTTCAGTCATTCTGTTAGATGGTGCGTGGAGTTGCAGCTGCCAAGAATTATGCTGGAAATGGATCTTAAAGGGATTGACAGTTATATAAACAAGGCGTCTCATACAATATCATGGGAGAATGAAGTCATTCTGCTAGATGCAATAGAAACTTTAACAAAATTTCAAGCCTGGGAAGTTAGTTTCGTCCCAAGGAAGTGTAATAAAATTGTTGATACACTTGCAAAGTACATCAATAGGTTTAGAATTTCTAAAATTTGGTTAGATGATCCTCCTAGTAATGTTGAGGCTCAATTACTGTCAGAAAAACTTCAGATTCATGATTAATAAAATCCCATTATTTTGCATCAAAAAAAAAATTAGGGTTTTGGTCTAGCGGTCTACAGCACGTTTTCATACACAATGAGAATGTGAGCAAGTCGTGCAAGCAGTTAGAGGAGTTAGCAAGGTAGTGGGTAGAAAATCAACCGAGTCTCCGCACGATGAGCAACTGGTTTTAACACGATTTCCACTTCCCCACTCTTTGACTCCAGCAATTGTCACACTTCATGGGATCAAGGTGTCTACAATTTTTGCAATATAAATAAGTATCTGAATCATGATTGAAACAACAGAGAATCTCTGGTCGAATAGACAACAAGAGATTAAGAACTCAACATCTGAGCAATTACTCTCAACAGAGCAAAATTCAATCAATCATAACTTATATTATTTCTCCATGCAAAATAGACAACACACCTACAATCTATGATCACCATTGATCTCACATTTCTCAGCTTCCCTCCTACAGATCGACCCATTCTCTCTTGTGACTGAATTGACACTGGAACGGCCATTGTCTTGGTTTAGTCCGGAGTCCTACAGATTGATTTCTCGAGCTTAAATCACTCCCTTCTTGCAGTGCATCTGTGTAAGGTTAGACAGTTTGCTCGGTTCAAGGAGCTTCCTCCGCACGGTTGTCTCCTCAATTCCTTAAAAACCAGCAAATCATTTTGCACCATCGACAGATTGGCGACCACAGTGGGAGATCATTCTCTCGGTTGCAATCTCAATTCTCACAAAGATGGTTCGGTCTTAGGTCTGGTTCAGTTACCAATCTGGATTCAACACCCAAGTCTAACATTGCAAGTTCTAGTGGTATTGCCATTGAAAGTACTACTCCTCTCAATGTTGCATGCTCTAGTGGTACCGCTAACACCACTCCTCCGGCCAGCAATGTCACGCCACATGTTACTACTACTCCTCCGTGTGCTGGTGCTCCAGTGATCACTCCTATCAATCCTGGCATATCTCCTGAAGAAACCAGAGGAAATTATCCTACCATAGTTGTTCTCATGAAGGTTCAGACTGACATGGATCCAACATAGAAAAAGTTGTTTTCTTATCTCAAAACTCTCACAGACAAGCTTGTGTCTGAACGAACTCAGCCTCAGCGCGAGAAAGGAAAAAAAAACTAAAGAAACATCTTCAACTGCTGATCCTGAAATATCTCCAATTCATGTTTTAGATGATGGAGAAATCCCCAAAGCTACAAATGACTCGCCAGCAAAGGAACCTGCAGGTTTCATCACTCGTGAAGACCTGGAGCGCTTTTTGGAGGATCTAGGAAAAGACAAGATATCATATGTCCATCGTCACCAACCTCCATACCCCGCTACTACGCAAAGGATTCCTCTTCCAAAATATTATACCTCTCCAATATTCACTATTTATGATGGAACAAGCAATGCTAGAGAAAATGTTTCTCGGTTTCTAGAATCATTGGGCGAACACGAGCACAACCATGTCGTCCATCTGAAGGAATTTTCAAAGTCTATGACAAGCATAACATATACCTGGCACAACAACATCGCACCAGGAAGTATCACCAGTTTGGGAGAGATGATTAATGCTTTCCACAAAAAATACTTCTTCGTGTCATAGCAAGTCACTCTCTATGATCTACGAAGGATGTTTCAAATGAGCAATGAACATCCCAATGATTATGTGAAAAGGTTCAGAGTTCAAGCCTTGGAATGTCACGACCCAAACGTCACAGAACATCAACTTATAGACTTGTGAATATCCCGATCTACAAATATTTAATAGAAAATCTCTGGTTCCAGACTTTTTCAGAATTTCATGAAATAGATAAGCGATCAGCAACTACCGCGTCTGCTTTACTAGAAAGAGCAAAGTCTACAAAGATTGAGGAACCTTGTGGAACTTGCGACATCCGACACTCAGTCAACGAACAATAAAATATCCAACCTTCCACAAATGTTGTTGTAGAAGGAAGAAAAAGGAAATCCGAGGCACCACAGCACAAGCGCGCTCCTCCAATCTCTCAGGTTCCTCCGAAAGTGCAAAGAAAGGATAACCAATCCTGAAATGCACAAACCTCGACCTAACATCAACAAACGGGTAAATTATTAGACAGACTCAAACCTCCCTCTTCACATTGAAGAAGTGATCCAGTTACTGGAAGTCTAGATTCAAGATGGTGCAATCAAGTTGCAATTCAACATGAGGTAGCCAACTGAAGAAGAAATGGATAATCCCAATAGAGATTCAACTGGGGACTGAAGGAGTACACATGAACCTCTCCCAATCAATACCTCCACTCTCTGAACAACCTTTCAAACAAGCGTTTCAATCCTTGGTCAAACATATATGTGAATTGCTCCATCTGTCGAAGGCACAAAGGAAATACATGCTCACAACACTGAATCACATCGTGTCACGAAGACGTCTGTCCATTTCCGGAAATACTTCTTGAGCCTCCAGCCACAGACAAATAGATGCACGACTAGGGACTTCTTACAGTCAATTTCAAAGGAACGAATTTGGGAGAACGTTGATCGATGCTGGCACAACTATCAACATTATTCCACTGAAAATCCTCAGAGCCGTAGGCAATACTAGACAAGAATCTATTCATGCTCCCACCTCAACCAGAGATCATGAAGGAGCGCTCAGATATGCTTACGGCTACATCACTTTCAAAGTGAAAATAGATTCAACTTGGACATAAACCAAGTTTTTCACATAATCAGGAAGATTTATGACATGATACTCAGATGAGCGTGGATCTAGGCTGAAAATATGGCTACTGAAAAAGCGCATTTGGTTTCACATCTCTCTAACAAACAAAATTCTGACCGGCGGACATTCCATCAACAGAACACTTGGAGGAATTTCGAACTCTGGCAAGGTTGAAACAAGAACCTGCAAAAGATACATAGACATTCATCAAAAGGTTCCACACTCAGGAAAGTCTCGCTCCTCCCATGTCTACGTCATTTATTTCCTCATATGCTATCCTAGCATGGGGACTCGATTCTGCTAGAAACTATACAAGACGTTATGAATGAATAGCTTCACCACCTATCTGAATGGAGCATCTCACCGAGACATTCAAAAATGAAATGATGTCCAAGCATAGAAAAGAACACTTTCGGAGTTTCTCCATAGCCTTGCAGGAGTGTTTGTGTGTGCCACATAATCAGAAAGCTTTGATGTATGCACGAGTGTGGAATCCCACCACAAAAGGAATGCTGAATCAACAGAAGATACTCGGAGCCGAGACGATCAATCCTAAGACATTCGATGCTTAAGAAATGTGATGCTTCAACACTCAAGCATCCTTCAAATTGTACTCCCAATCAAAGAGTACAACTTGCGCCTCTAGCTTCAGCACAAATGTCTCGACGATGACACGCTGATTCAATGCCAAAACAGTCAAAGTTTGAACACCTCTTGGACGAACTTGGGGACTTGATCTTGTTGAAAAGATCAATTCAGATCATTCAATAAATGTGATCCATATAACAAGTCATTGCAACATGATGTGATGCCATGAAACTTCGTCAAGGTATCTCTACATCGCAAACCTTGCACGAACTTATTCTCCCGATCACATCCACAGTGGAGAATGCCGGTGCTATCTGCCGCAACAACATCAATTCCCTGACAGATACACTTTACAGTAAAGTCATACTGTTCAAGATAATTTGGTTTGAAGTCTCATTACACCTTCATCCTAGGAATGCTCAATTCACCAATTAGTTCGTGAATTTAAAGGCTCATCAGATGGAGGATAATCATGGTTCTAACTTTTCGGTCTCTTGAGCAACTTCAACCATGGTATCAACATCAAAAATGATCTATATAGGAACTCCATCCATGGTCTCAGCATCAACAAGGATCTCTGGAGCGTAATCATTCTGATCTCAGCATTTACAACGGTCTTACGAGCAACATTCCGCTCCATCAACTGTGCGTTCTCTACAACCTAAGTACGGAAGTGTTACTCGATGGATCATACTTCTCAAAGCACTAATGACTCATATAAAGTACTGTAGACATGAAAACATGTTAACATCAAAGTCTTCCCAAAGCTTGCACGACGGACGGGCACAAGCCAAAGTCTTCTACAAGATGTTCTCATCACCTCTACAAATGAGATACAACACACTTCAGGCCATGGGTTTATAAAAACGTACCAATGAGTGAGGAATGGGACAATACTTTCTTGACAAAAATGTTTGTATATGTCTCTACTACAACATACCAAAAGGGTGCATCAATCAGACATACGAGCAGAAAGATATGGCTTCCACACTCAGGTTTATGAAATCAGAATATTTGCACGGGATTACAAGTTATGAATGTGCACGCGTCGTTGAATGCTCTAGACATCTCCAAACTGAAGGATTCTTTTTGCATATGATTCCTCAGTCTCCTAGCTTAGAAAGCTGGGGTCAATCATCAAATTCCGACATCATATGAAGTTTCAATGGCTTTCAGAGCGGATGACATGCAAGGAGAAATTTCTAGACGAGATTCATAACACTCATAGTCGAGCGACGCCCCCCTAGGTATTTCCACAAAGTCTTGAAACCTCGATATCTCTACTTTTCTGTAAATAGGAAAGAATAAAGAGAAGGAATGAAGAGAAGATCCCACCAATGTTGGGGACTGACATCCTGCCACTTTAATACTGCACGTCCCTCCATGATGGCTTCATCAGTTTCGAAGACGCAAGCAAATGGATGTTTTTTGCAACAAGCTCGTCTATTGAAATTTTACATTGTCTTGCGCAAAGCAGCAGATTGGAGCAATTGATGAAGAATCTAAAGGCAGGTCATTCTCTCCATACGGATGTCCATTATAACATATCCAAAATTCACAATAATTGGATGAACCAGCTTAAATATTCTGAAGAAGAATCGTGATTTTCCACGCATATGGACGTTCGTCCACTTCATTCAATCAGAGTCAAAGACAAGAAAGGTTTCTGATATCCATGAAGCAAAAATTCTGAAATAATCAAGGGAATATCTACACTTACAAAAATCAAAAGGATGTTCAACTGCTACAGTAATTGATCGTCAGATTCGTCATCATCCTCGTGATCAGAATCTTCTTCAAGATCATCATATTCATAGTTTTCCTCAGAAATCTATTCGAGATGAAATTCAGGATCATCATAGACTGCATCCAAATAGTCATTTGCCTTACATTCTGGAAATCGATCTTGACTAAACGTTCAACCTCCATACCGGGTGGATACGGCTCAACTCTACAACTAATGGGTTCCTAGGCAGGTTCAACTTCATCTGAATAGGAGATGCACCATCGAATAATGATCATGGCTCGTCCTCAGCCTCTAGTCTTGATCTCTGAATCAGACGTTGTTTCTGTCGATAAACATCCAACTTTTTCATCTTCGGCTCTCTTCTTCCTCAGCCGATCGAGAGGCGTACCACGAATCAACTCCCTCGTATCAGGACGATTCACCTCGGCATGAACATCTGCAAAAGCGTCATCTTTGGTTTGGGGTTTCTAGATTGTTTCCCAGAAGAAGCAGTGACACGGCTATAATCAGGGACTACGATTATCTGTTACGAAAAGTGTGGAGTCAAACACATGGTAACAATACGCGCAAAAATGGTAGTTCTTAACTCTTACCTATTTACGATTCCACTAACAGTAGTGATTGTGATACAAGAGTTAACACTTCAAAACTCGCTCGTTTCTTTAAACCTACAAAATGAGCAAAACTTTAGTTTTCGAAAATCGAAACCTGATTTTTCATGAAATCATGAACATAATTTCCACTGTATAAACATTCACCATTGATTTATGAAAACTCACACCAAGACACTATTTTATCACAAATAATTGTCTACTTTTAAAGATTACTGAAAATCAATTTTTGATTTTAACAAAATAATAAAACGTGAATTACTCACATAAAATTTTCAAAAAAAAAATTAACGTGAGCAAACTCACGTAAATAAAAAATATATATATGATATATTTTTCGTGAATATTCACGTATAAAAAAAAATTCCCTCGTACGATCGTACGTCTTTGAAACGAGGGTTTATTTCAATTTTGTGAAAACTCACACTTTTAAGATAAAATTTTGGTTTTCAACAAAGCTCATAAAAAAAATTATCATTAGACACGGGTCTATAACAAGAAAAATCTCTCTCCTAAGTTGGGGATTATTGCTCGTCTCTTAAACTAACGAATGAACGAACGTCCAAAACCTAATTCCACAAGGATTCCATTTCTTGAGCCCGGACCCGTGTATCCTAAATCGACCAAGGTTCCATTACCAAATCAGCGGTGCTACACCAATTTATTCTCTTTAGACGATGCTCTATCGTGCCACTGGGATCTTCGTTCAAGCCATGGCTCGCTCGTGCAATCGAAAATCCGGTAACATTCTTTTTACGACTAAGTTTCATTACTTATTTTGTCTGTAACTAGAAAAATCACCAGTTAGTGCTGACTGAGGAACATGACTGTCCCTCACTAAGCAGGGGACTTAATGTTGATGGTGGATTTTCGACAAGGGCTAAAATCGTAAAACCATAATCTTACATATTCCTGATCCAACAATCAGATGAGTATTGAGGCTCATGTCTCTAATTGAAGCATGAAAACTCATGTTACAAGAGTCTCTGACTAGTATATTGTCTCTCAGAGCATACGAGAATATGCAGTCTCTCGACTGAGGCAACAACGTATCTCATGAATACTGAGCAATTTCAGTAATCACTTCTATATATAATCGAACGATTGGACGGCTCCTAGACAACTTGCTTGCTAGTATAGAGCGATAACGTCTTCAGGACGTAACAATGTTTTACCTGACTATATAAAAGAAGTGTGACGCTTCAACAAACTCATATCACTCAATTCTCAAATAATTAATGCTCCTAAACGATCGTGCTAGTATAGAGCCATTAATTAATTATTTCTAAATCATTAGATTCATTAACTGAATCCCTAGAGAACATTTTACGTTCTTCATAATATTTCATCACTTCAATTCATGGTTCTTCTCAGCAGAATTCCATGGGTTAGTGATAAATATTCAACGTATGGGCATCTGATCCACTATCGAATAAGCCCCGACCAAAATGGTACAAGTGTACTCAACAATAATACACTAACGAGCACTTGAATGCACGAATGTGCAGTCGAAAATACGAAGGAATGATGAACCTATGAAAAATAGAAAGAAAAATAAAATAAAATATTGGCTAAGGCGCTAGGGGACCGGGCCCACCGGCCGTCCGGTCATGTCGTGGCCGGTCCCGCCTCTTTCTTTACTTTATCATATTTTATTATTTTTTCTTGATCTCATGAAAATCCCTTCATTTGAACAAAATTCCTTCATCTCATGAAATTCCTTGATTTCATGATATTTCCTTCACACTAAGGAAATAATATAAAATTAGGAAAGGTGCCATGGGACCGGGTTTACTAGCCGACCGGTTATTCCTAGTTGTGGCCGGTCCCACACCTCACGATTCCTTACAATTTTGTTATTATTATTTCCTTCATCTCATGAAATTCCTTGATGTCATGATATTTCCCTCAAATCATGAAAATAATATGAAATTAGGGAAAAGCTCACGGGACCGGGCCCTAGACGGCCGACCATGCCCTATCCGTGGTCGGTACCACATGCCTCTTATTTCATTATTATTATTGTTTCCTTCATCTCATGGAAACTCTTTCAATTCAAGGAAACTCCTTCGTTTCAACAAACTCCTTGATTTCATGATATTTCCTTCAAATCATGGAAATAATATGAAATTAGGAAAAGCGTCGTGGGACCGGGCTCATTGGCCGGACACCATGCACTAGGCATAACCGCTCCCACACTTTATGATTCTTTATTTTATTATTATTTCCTTCATCTTATGAAGTTCCTCAGTCTCAGCAAAACCCCGATTTCTTCATATTTTCTCAAATGTTGCTCAAACGCGCATCAGAAAATATCAAAATCCTCAGGACTGAGACACGATCACTTTGGCGACATGGGCATATTACCTTGACCGACCAGGGTTGGCCTTTTGGCTTGCAAGAAGCTGGTCCCACATATTTTCATAATTTGACCTAATTTGTTCATACTAGGTTCAAACTCTTCCAAACAACTTGGAATTTCATAAAATAATCGCCAGTTGATCCCATGACCAACCAAGGACGGTTCCATAACCCCTTGGTCAGATCCTCACTCCGTCATAATTAGGTTTTATCACCTAGGGCTCAGACGATTATTATTTTAATAAATGATTAAACCGGCATTTAATCATCCTTTCACCAACTGGTCTTCAAGAGACTTTGGTATTTGCTCACTCGAGCATCTGGGAGCTACATGGCCGGTCCATCATCCCATGTAGCAGGTCCCTCATTCACTCCATGGTTGATTTTCAATAAATCATCAATCAGCAATTGATCAAAATTAGGGTTTTGAATCCAAGGCTCATAATTCTGAGCAGGTTCAAACACTGATAATTTGACGTTGATCCCGTGATCAGCATTTTTATCATTATACTCGCCCATTCGTCAGTATCTTAAATTAATATTTCGTTTGGTCCCGCTGCCAATAATTCATGAAACGAGCAACATTTGCTCAGACTAAGGAATATTGATTTAACTATCAATATTCAATAATTCAGCCAATCCTCAGATGAGCAATATTTTCTCAGACTAAGGAATATTGATTCAACTATTAATATTCAACAATTCATCAAATGAACAATATTTGTTCACCATAACTATCAACATTTATTCGATAATGATACCCCTGTCTCAACAGACACGTTCAATTCATGAGTCCCAGAACATTTGTTCGACTCAGCAATACAAACTCATCGTCTCATCAAGTTAGCAACTGACTAACTAAAATCACGAAACATCAATCGTGTCACATGGGGATATCAATTAGGGTTTTGGTCTAGCTGTCTACAACACGTTTTCATACACGATAAGAATTTGAGCAAGTCATGCAAGCAGTTAGAGGAGTTAGCAAGGTAGTGGGTAGAAAATCAACCGAGTCTCCGCATGATGAGTAACTGGTTTTAACACGATTTCTACTTCCCCACTCTTTGACTCCAGCAAATTTCACACTTCATGAGATCAAGGTGTCTACAATTATTGCAATATAAATAAGTCTCTGAATCATGATTGAAACAACAGACAATCTCTGGTCGAATAGACAATAAGAGATTAAGAATTCAACATCTGAGGAATTACTCTCAACAGAGCAAAATTCAATCAATCAGAACTTATCTTATTTCTCCGTGCAGAATACATAACACACCTACTATCTTTGATCACCATTGATCTCACACATTTCTCAGTTTCCATCCTACAGATCGACTCATCCTCTCTTGTGACCGAATTGACTCTGGAACGGCCATTGTCTTGGTTTAGGCTGGAGTCCTACAGATTGATCTCTCGAACTTAAATCACTCCCTTCTTGCAGTGCATCTTTGTGAGGTTAAACAGTTTGCTCGGTTCAAAGAGATTTCTTCGTACGGTCGTCTCCTCAATTCCTTAAAAACCATCAAATCGTTTTATCCCATTTACAGAAATTGAGAAGATAAACATCGGAAAATAACTAGACTCCTTAGGAATGATCAACAACACAACATATTCGGCCTTTAGAACATCTACAGTCCTTCAAAAATTGTTCGACCCTCTAAAAACCCACCAGAACGGACCGCAACACGCTTCTAAATATGCAGAAATTTGAGAAACTGTTAGAGCACTGCTCGGTCAAACTTGCAAGCGTTTGATATCTCAAGATTGTTTGTCAATGTTAGTGATAAAAACTATAATTATATATTTCTAGTCTACTTATAGCGATGTCTCGGACTAGGATAGATTGTGTAGTTGAGCATTAGACTTCACGACGTTCATCAATTGAAGACGAAAAACTATTAAGGAAAGCTTGTGTAACTTCATCAACAAAAGGTATGTAGATGTTGAAACTCATTTATCACTTGGAAAGTCTATTTATACTCTATCTCCTACATTGAGACAAAATTCGCATTGCTATATAGTTTTCGATTATGCACATTTGAGATTTCGAGCTGAGTTTAACTCACTTACATATTTCTCGAAATATGTGTTAATAATCTTTCGATTAAACCAAGTTCATCTTATATTCTTGGCGAAAGTCAACAGATGATCATGTGAAAATCACCGAGTAACATCTTACATGGTCCGTGTGATATAATCATTTGGTGTAGACTTGGAATGTTTCGTAATGATTATTTGAATAACTTGAAAATTTCTTTGATGCTAATAGTTCGTGAAAACAACTATTGTCATCCTCTAAGAATGTTTCAATTATTGAAATAGAGTTTAGAATACTTAACCATTATTGGATTATGAACATAGTATGCATTCTTGCATATATGTGATCCATGTACGGGAATCAACGTATGCATACCTGTTGGTTAGTGAAATTTTGGGAGCCTAAGTGCACATACGGTACGCGTACTGGCGTAAGGTTTGGGTCCGAGAATCTGCTAGATTTTGTGGTATGCGTACCCGTTCGCATACTGGCGAACCAAAACTCAGTCCGGATACTTAAGTATGCATACCCGTTTGCGTCTTGAGTGGTTAAAGTTCTAAAATTGGTTTGTTCATGAACTAATACATTTATATAATAAGGAATGCATTCTACGCAAACTGTGGCTATAATGTTCATGAATTGATGCGAGTGAATCAAACCGATTTTGGTTCAATTGTGTTCTTGTATACTTATATGAGAATATAGCAATTGAACAACTCTATAACTAGTTTCATTTGATTCATTTGAACTAGTTGTGGTTAAGATGAATAAGTTGATATGTGAGTGTTCATATATCTAACTTCGGTTAACTACTCTTGAGCCAACCTAGTTTACACGTTTAGGTACGATTACTCAAACCTAAATGAAGGTACATTTCATTTGTGTATAACAATCTAAGTTTTATCTAACGGTTGAAATACATTAGCTTGAATCTAATCAGGTTTTCATATAACGGTGAATATTGAATGCTTTATTACCAAGGTAACTTAGATTGAAAACCCTGATTTGAACAATATATAAGGGAGAACTCTAGCAATTGGGAAACCTAATTTCCACACCTTTTATGTGATATTAGTTGCGACTAGAGTCGATTCTCCTTTAACCTTAGGTTTTTCACGAAACCCTGTAGGTTAATGACTTGAAGACTTCATTGAGATTGTCAGGCCATACCCAACTATTTTATCTGTAGTTGTGTGTTCTGATCTTACTTCTACTATCGTGATTGAGTATTATCTTTGTTAAGATTTGCTTCTGATTTATCTCCGATAGGTAAGATTAAAAGTAGTCACAGACATCTTCGTCTCATCTTTTTTGATTCCACAATATCCTTTTTTACTTCCATACGATTAAGATTATTTTGAGGTGATTGATAATACTTGGTTGTTCTTCGGGAATATAAGTCCGGTTTATCAATTAGTTCCCGTGAACCTTGATTATCATAAGACGGAACAAAACTCATAGGTATTTCTATGGGAGACAGATTTATCTATTCCAATCGACTTTTTTGTGTGAGACAAATTTGTTTATCAAGTCTTCGACTTTGGGTCATAGCAACTCTTAGTTGTGGGTGAGATCAGCTAAGAGAATCAAGTGCGTAGAATCTTGCTGGGGTTCAGAGACGTAAGGAGCGCAACTGCATCTTGATCAGTGTGTAATTATTAGGGATCAACTATATTCCAGTCCGAAGTTCATTGGTAGTAGGCTAGTGTCTGTAGCGGCTTAATACAGTGTGGTATTCAAAGCTGGACTAGGTCCCAGGGTTTTTTTGCATTTGCCTCGTTAACAAAATTTCTTGTGTCTATGTTATTTCTTTTCCGCATTATATTTTGTTATATAATAGAAATATCACAGGTTGTGCATTAAGTTCAATCAGTTCTTGAATCCGACCTTTTGCTTGTTAATTAAATTGATTGACACTTGGATATTGGTTTTTGATACCGTCAAAGTTATTTCTCTTATTAAATCGGGATCGCAAATTCCTATTTGTTTGATTGAGGATTAAATTGAGATATAACTCTTTGATATACTTTTCTATAGATTGAGTCTGACTGTCTAGTTGATTCTATTAAAAGCATATTGGAGTTTGTCTATTCAGATTTTCGAACGAAATATTGGGTGTGGTTTTTAGACCCACGCTTTTTCAATTGGTATCAGAGCAGGAAAACACGTTTAGGACCTTATAAATCTGTCTTTGTAGCGATCTGAATATGGACAGAAGTGATATCTCTATAGACGTACCACCAGTCTTCGATGGATAAATTACTTATAGTAGAAAATTTCTATGCGTGCCTTTCTTCAAGCGTGTGATTTTCAATCATGCGCTTATGTGGTTAATGGCTATGATCCTCCGGAAGTTACAGAAGGCGGTGTAACAGTTCCAAGGGATATTGGTAAATATGGTGCTACCGAGATTCTTGCTTCGAAGTAAAATTCTGATGGATTAAATGTTATCATTCATGCCATTACCCAGAGCTCCAGCATCATGTGACTACTTGCAGAAAGTCTAAAGATGCTTGAGATATCTTAGAAACCGTATTTGAAGGGAATACCTGTGAAAATGAGGCTAGGCGTCAAAACCTGAATTCTGATTGGGAAAACTTTCGTATGGCAGATAAAGATTCATTTGGTGAGTTTAATCAGAAAGTGTCTGAAATTCATAATGCATCTTTTGCGTTGGGTAAGACTATTCCTGAAATAGACATTGTGATGAAAATTCTCAGATCGTTGCCATCCAAATACGATTCTGAGAAGCACATCGCTGAGGGAAATAACCTTGCAAATCTTTCCAAAAACACTCTGTTTGGGAAGTTAAAGATCTTTGATCATGAGCATACATCCAAATCTGGAAAAGATGTTGCTTTCAAAACACAAAAGAACACTAAATTACTTGACAAAAGTAAAAGTATTTGCGTCTCTGATGATGATCTATCTGAGTCTGATTCATCAGATGAAGATCTTGACAAGTTAGTTTTTTTGATCACAAGACAGTTTAGAGATCTTCTTTTAAAGAGAAGTAAACGGTTCACCAGAGATAAACCTAGGTCATCAGTTAAACCTCATAATCGTGTTCCTCCTAAAAACAGGGATACTGACGATATTGATGACGAAGATATGTCACAGTGCTTTAAGTGTAAAGGATTTGGTGAGTTTGCAAATGAGTGTCCAAATCACAGAAAATACACTGGGAAAAAAGGTCTTGCTACAACTCTTGATGAAATGTCTGATCACTATGATTCTAATGAAGAAGAAAAGTCAAATGTTACACTTCTTTGTAAAAAATATTGATTTTGATCATTGTAGCAATACATACATCAATCTTGATATTCTTTCAGAAGAAACCTCAACCATTCTGGAAGAAAAAATTGATTTATCTGTTTCTGCTGGAAACTCTCTGTCTGATTTTTTAGGTTCCACGGTGTGTCTAGCAGCTTACACATCTATGGCGTCTGAATCGTCCTCCATGTTGGCGTGTTCTTATTGTTCGCTCAAAGGTCATGAACTCTCAAATTGTTTCAAGTACAAACACAAAGTAAGATAGTCGACAAACTTCAACGAAGAGAAAATCGATGAGCAAACAAGCTCAAACTTGTTCAAAAATCCCCTGAGGTATGTAGACTCATCTCATCTTCGAAGAAGTTAGTTTCCGAAAAAAATACTAGACCTCTAGAGAGAAGGGTATGGTCTAAAGAGTCTGAGAAACAGGGTTCGATGAATTCCTTTCAAAAAGGTTATAATGGACAGATTATTGTTCACCGCAGCACAACTTGATTATGTTGTTTGGTGCATCTTGTCTCATGTGCCTGATTAAAAGAGACAAGATTGTGCACACCTCAGGATTTGGGAAAAGAAAAATGTTTTACTTTTTTTTTTCTTTCTTTTTTTAGTTTTGCTGTGTTTTGCAAGATTGGAATTCTTTCATCTTTCCATATCTAATTGACATTGGAAGGGACTTACTTGATTAATCAATAAAAGAGGGTTATTCTCGACAATTATATCCTCTTTAGGGTTGTGAGTTGTGCGTGCACGAACCTGTATGTTTAAAGGTTCTGTAACCCTACATTCCTTTTTCCTTCTCTTGAAACTCTTTTTATCATAAGACTGCTTGTTGAGATTAACTTGTGATTTTCTCTCACAATCCTGTATGTATATAGATACTCCAAGCATTATGTCTTCTGATGAAAAAGATGTTAATATGATTGTTAAGCCATCAATCATGAAGGAAAAAGATAAATCTCTGTTTCCTCCAACTTTGAAAAGAAAAAGAAGGAATGTGAGGAATCCAAGAGTTGTTCCTTCAAATTCACAGAAGTTTTCTGGTGTTCTTGAAGAGCTGAAGAAAACAAGGAAGGAGATTCAGAAAATAAAGGCTATTGTTTTGAGAACTCTTGAAATTCAGAAGGCCTTGGTTCGGCATCAGTCTAGAAGGTTTGTTGGAATTGACTCGTTTCTTCATGAACCTTATGTTCCCATGGTTGTTGACGATAAGGAGTTCGAGGACGATAAAAAAAATTTCAGAGGTCTCAATGTCTAGGAAACTTCTTATGAGAATTTATTCTTGTGTTTTTATGAAAGATAATTAGGGTTTGGAATAGCAATTATTGTGAGTACACATAGCTTTTGCAAACTTTTTCATCTTGCAATGTTTTTAGATTTATTTATTTAAATTCTAAAGTTGATTTGGAAGATGATTTTAGCAGTATTAATCTTTATGGTTTTATATATTGCAAATTGTTAAGGGATATGTTGTTTGCGTCCGTAAACCTTGATTGTCCCATATTTGTTCAAAAGTTATCTCTATTATATGTCGGTATGCAAATATTGATAAAAGATAGTGAACTTTTGACAACAAAAGTTAAGCATATCATGTCATTATACAAATATTGATGGAAGATAGGATGAACTTTTGTTTACAAATATTAAGTCTATTATATGTCATTGTGCAAATACTGCTGAAAAATAGAATAAATCTTTGTTTATTCTGCAGTATTGGCCTTCCCTGAACCACATCTGTGTGTATGTACTGTGTTGCTCTGTAAGTTTTCTTATGTTGAGCATGGCCAATTGAATTGATCATTTTCTTTGTGCTTAATCCAATTAAGATTTTTGGATACAAATTCATGTTTCATGTGATTTGTTAATGTTCAAAGAAATCCTTCTTTTCTTGTAAAAGTAAGGTTGCTCTTGTTGTTCTCTCGGAAATGACATTTTATGGAGGGGAGTTCTTATTTGAACTTGTGCTTAATTGCCAAATTTTTGTGGGGAGTGCGGCTGCGGAATATTGTAGGAGTTTTCTTGTATCTTTATAAACTCCTTGATGAATGCATTTAGTTTCGTCTATATGATTGCATAAGTTGATATGTTATTCTCATTTGGTCATGAAGTATCTCTATGAAAATTCCATTAGGGTCCCACTAGTTTTCGTACCTTTGCCAATTTATATTGAAAAAATGGGGGATAATTAATGTGTAGTTCACACTAAAAATGCATATGGTTTACGGATCATTATGTAAGGGGGATTGGTTCTCATTGTGAGATGAAGTATTGACTAAGGGAGTGTGATACATATCACCATAGTATTGTTGTAAAAGTTGTGGTACAATTGAACTTTTATGTTGTGTAATAATACTATACACTGTATAACAATGATTTAGAGCAACTGTTTTCTCATTGTTATTGCTACGGATCTTCAACAACTATGATGCTGAGTTTTACACGTTCAGAATCACTAGAGTACTTGGAAATGACAAAGATTTCGAGTAATATTGAAGAACCAAGGAGATCAAGCATTTGAATGAGAAGCTACAAAGTTTATTCATTTTGTAATCCATATATATTGATAGTTTTGTCACTAAAATTGACAAAGGGGGAGATTGTTAGACCAACGCTCGGTTAAACTCGCAAGCATTGCTATCTCAAGCTTGTTTGTCAATGTTAGTGATCAAAATTATAAGTCTTGATTTCTAGTCTACTTATAGCGATTTCTCGGACTATGATAGATTGTGTAGTTGAGCAGTAGACTTCACGGCATTCATCAATTGAAGATGAAGAACTACTAAGGAGAGCTTGTGGAACTTCACCAACAAAAGGTATGTGGAGACTGAAACTCATCTATCACTTGGAAAGTCTATTTCTACTTTAGCTCCTATATTGAGACAAAATTCGTATTGCTATATAGTTTTCGGTTATGCACATTTGAGATTTCGAGGTGAGTTTAACTCGCTTACATATTTCTCGAAATATATGTTAGTAGGATTTCGCTTCAAGCAAGTTCATATTATATTCTTGACGAAAGTCAAAAGATGATCATGTGAAAATCGCCGAGTAACATTTTACATGGTTTGTGTGATACAATCATTTGGTGTAGACTTGGAATGTTTCGTAATGATTATTTCAATAACTTGAAAATTTCTTTGATGTTAATAGTTTGTGAAAAAAACTATTGTCATCCTCTAAGAATGTTTCAATGATTGAAATGGAGTTTAAAACACTTCACCATTATTGGATTATGAACATAGTATGCGTTCTTGCATATATGTGATCCATGTCCGGGAACCGTAGTATGCATACCCGTATGCGTACATGTTGGGTAGTGAAATTCCGGGAGCCAAAGTACACATACGGTACGCGTACTGGCGTAAGGTTTGGGTCCGGGAATTTCTGTTGGGTTTTGTGGTATGCGTACCCGTTCATATACTGGCGAACCAAAAACTTAGTCCGGCTACTTAAGTATGCATACCCATTTGCGTACTTGAGTGGTTAAAGTTCTAAAATTTGTTTTTTCATGAACTAATACATTTATATAATAATGAATGCATTCTATGCAAACCGTGGCTATAATGTTCATGAACTGATTCGAGTGAATCAAACCGATTTTTCTTCAATTGTGTTCTTGTATACTTCTATGAGAATATAGCAATTGAACAACTCTATACCTAGTTTCATTTGAGTCATTTGAACTAGTTGGGGTTAAGATGAATAAGATTGATATGAGAGTGTTCATAGAGCTAACTTGATTTAACTACTGTTGAGACAACCTAGTGTACATGTTTAAATACAGTTACTCAAACCTAAATGAAGGTACATTTCATTTGTGTATAACAAGCTAAGTTTGATGTAACGGTTGAAAGATATTAGCTTGAGTCTAATCAGGTTTTCATCAAACGGTGAATATTGAATGCTTTGTTACCAAGGTAACTTAGATTGCAAACCCTGATTTGAAAACTATATAAGGGAGAACTCTAACAACTGGAAAACCTGATCCACACACCTTCTGTGTGATACCAGTTACAACTAGAGTCGATTCTCCTTTAACCTTAGGTTTTTCACGAAACCCTGTAGGTAGACCCATTGGGATTGTGAATATAGACCCAACTATTTTCTCTGTAGTTGCGTGTTCTAATCTTACTTCTACTATCGTGATTGAGTATTATATTTGCTAAGATTTGCTTGAGATTTATCTCCGATAGGTAAGATTAAAAGTAGTCACAAACATCTTCGTCTCATCGTTTGTGATTCCACAATATCTTTTTTTGCTTCCATATGATTAAGATTATTGTGAGGTGATTGATAATACTTGGCTGTTCTTCTGGAATATAAGTCTGGTTTATCAATTGGTTCCTATGCACTTTGATTTATCATAAGACGGAACAAAACTAATAGGTATTTTTGTGGGAGACAGATTTATCTATTCCAATAGACTTTTTTGTGTGAGACAGATTTTTTTATCAAGTCCTCGACTTTTGGTCGTAGCAACTCTTAGTTGTGGGTGAGATCAGTTAAGGGAATCAAGTGCGTAGAATCCTGCTGGGGTTCAGAGACGTAAGGAGCGCAATTGTACCTTGATCAGTGTGAGATTGATTAGGGCTCAACTACATTCCATTCCGAAGTTCATTGGTAGTATAGGCTAGTGTATGTAGCGGCTTAATACAGTGTGGTATTCAAAGCTGGACTAGGCCCCAGGGTTTTTCTGCATTTGCGGTTTCCTCGTTAACAAAATTTCTGGTGTCTATGTTATTTCTTTTCCGCATTATATTTTGTTATATAATAGAAATATCACAGGTTGTGCGTTAAGTTTAATCAGTTCTTGAATCCGACTACCGTTGAAGTTATTTCTCTTATTAAATCAGGCTCGCAAATTCCTATTTGTTTGATTGCGGATTGAATTGATAAATTGAGATATAACTCTTTGATATACTTTTCTATAGATTGAGTCTGACCGTCTAGTTGATTCTCTTGAAATATATTGAAGTTTGTTTATTCAAATTGCCGAACAAAATATTGGGTGTGGTTGTTAGACCCACGCTTTTTCAGAAACAATCCAAGGGGTATATTTAATTACCTTAGTACCTCTTTGTCGAACATGAGCTTGAGTAGTTTTATTGAAGTCATTTGAATTACTTGGACAGCTCCAGCTTTTAAATTGGAATTGCCATAATATGGTTTCAGGCCATTCTCCTCTATCAAACAACAAATGACCACAACTCAGAGAGACATGTGTTCCAGGTAGCTCGATGACAATCCATACAACACAATTTTCCATAAACTTGTTGAGCCTAATCTGAATTTCCACTTCAAATAGTTTCCCAAAAATACATCTTCATTGCTTGAACTACCATGAGTAAAGCCTTAGTTCTCACTGTTCTTGCCAGAAATTCTATCCATGAATAAGCCACATTCCCCTTTATATAACAAATTAAATATAGCCAGGAAGTAATGTCGATCCCCAAGAAAACTGTATATACTCGCCACCTGGTTGCAACCAATGTAGTCAATATCGGATACCGGTTTGTCTCGGCTGAGGACCGGTACACTGGTACAACATTGTATCGGGGAGATCTCGGTTTCAAATATCGGGGAGATATCGGTTCTAAATTTATATCTATAATTTATATTGTTTCACACAAAATTATACAACATTAAAATGCATCAATTTTAGAAAAACAAACAAGTTCATTCAAAACATAAGAGTCATCGTATGAAGTTCAAATTGGAAAAATGGGAGAATTCACAACTTTAAAGTTCACAATCTGGAAACATAATTAAACATGGACATTACAATTTTAATCAAAATCATTCGATTCATCATAGATATCATAATCTTCCGTAGCTCCATCATCTCCACCAAGTAGTCCATAATTAGAGTCCAACATCAAGTCATCAGTATCATATCCACTATATTCAGAGTCAGTTGGATAAGTAGATTTGCGTCGGGAGATACAAGCACTTTTACCAACAACTGGCATACCTTTTTCACCAACAATATCTTGCAAATCATCCAAAATAACATTATCTCCTTGTACAACCAAGTCATCCAAATTCTCTAAAGCCAACCATTCATCATTGTCATCACGCTCATCCAGAAAAATGGGATCATGAGCTTTCGGATCATCATTATATTGACTGATTTCTTTGTATCGACGTTCCAATTTCTTGTTGTATTGAATAAAGACGCTATCATTCAATTTTTGTTGCTTTATGCGATTTCGCTTCTTTGAATGCAACTGAAAGACGAAAGGATAATAAGTAAATGAAATGAAACACATCAAACAGATTGAATCTTGATGTTCATCATTATAAATTGAACCAAATAGAAAAGCCAAATATAAATCAAGTGTGTTGGAACATAACTTAGTATTGCCCTACTCTTGCTCATATAGTGGTATACAATGGTAACACATTACACATTCACTACAACTTGGTGTGTCGCGGCACCTCAGGAAACTGAATTACAGGCATACATATGGTCTAAATACCCTTACAGGAAAATGGTAATACATGAAAAATAATCAGTGCAAGTAAGACTCAACAAGATTAGAATACTTACATTCTGAAATGTGCTCCAGTTTCGCTCACACGGGGAACAAGTAAGACTCAATACCCTTATTGCAAATTTTTGTAGGTTTGGGGTATCGATTCCTCCATATGTAATCCACCAATCATCTGTCATAAACACGGACAAAATAATTATACAAATGCATAGGTAACACAGATGTAATCAAACCTTCAACTTACATAACAAAAAAACTTACGAGGTTGATCTTTATATCTTCTTTTTTTGCAAACCGGAGTTCCCAAGATCCCGTTAGCATCACTGTAGTCTCTCAATTCAGTTGTAGCTTTCTCAAGATCTTCTTCATTGGGAATAAGCCTTTGCATTGCTGTATGAAGTCCCCTTTTGATTTATATGTACTTAAGATCATTATCCATTAGATGAGCAGGGACTTTGTAGAATATGGAAGGATTTAAATAATATGCAGCACAATGTAGAGCATGATTGAAGTTATTCTTCCATCTTTTATCAAAGATAGCCTTAATTACAGCCCAAGTACTATCATCTTGACTGAAATTCTCCTCGAGTTTCTCCCTTGCTATCCTCATTGCTTCATAAAAACAAGGCATTGTAGGTTTGCGCTCGATATCCACTACCCTTACAACCTTAACCAAAGGCTTTAGCACTCTACAAGAATAATCAACATCTTCCCAAAATGTACCGCTTGTGACAATTTTAAGTACATTAATTCCCATAGTTTCTTTTGCAAACCTCATTTTCAACCACTTATCATTCACAAACATTATTTGCAAATGGGTTTTATACTTTGCAAGACTTTCTAGTGTGTAGTACTGAGTTGCAAATCTAGTCTTTGTAGACCTATGTAATTCACCACCGATCATTTCCCTCATTAAGCTTAATACTTGAAAATGAGCATAAATATATGTAACGAGTCTTTTACCTAGAATGACGGCTGTCTTGATTCGTGGAAGCTTGTAACCAAGTTCTTCTAGCATCAACTGAACACAATGAGCACCACAAGGAGTCCAAAACATATTTGGGTATTCAAGCATTAAATCTTTCCCTGCCTTTTTAAAATTTGAACCATTATCGGTAATGAACTGAACTATATTTTCTTCCCCAACATCGTTAATTACCTCCTTTACAAGCCCACGTATAAAATCAGCATCATTGGTTCTGTTTGACGCATCCACAGACTTCAAAAAAACTGTCCCTTTCGGACAATTCACCAAAAAGTCAATAAGATGTCGCTTTTTCCCATCTGTCCAGCCATCAGACATGATAGAACATCCAAACCTCTTCCAATGTTCCCTAAATGTATCAACAAATTTCTTCATTTCTACTAACCGGTCCTTGAAAAGATTCGTACGAATCTGGTGGTAAGATGGTGGGGGCATAGCTAACAAAAAAACAACATAAAAAGCAAAAGTAAACCAAATGAATATACGATAAGAAGAACAGATTAAAGCACGTATTATAGCTAAAATCAACTGAGCATATCACAACTGCTTACCTTTCCCATAGTCGCCTATTGCATATATCATTTCTTTGAAACTTGGGCAACGAACAGTGTTAAATGATACTGAATTCTCAGTCATCCAAGCTGAAATGCATTTCCATGCAGTCTTCATTAACTTCTCTTTCACAGCTGAGTCTCTTTCAAGAGTGGACTGTTGAGTTTTTTGGTGGTCTGTCTTCATATATAAATCAATTGGACCTCTACTATTACTTTGGCTTATCCTCTTTCTCTTTGTCTGATTCTGAGAAACAAGTTGACTAGCACCCACACCAGCACTAGCACCACGACTGCCCATATTGCCATCAATTTCAACTTCTTGTTCTTCAACATCGGTATCAGCATCAGAGCCTTCATTTGAGTTGTTTGCACGCCGATACGCCAAATCAATGTTATCCCTATGAGATTTTTTGGTCCTCTTTACAGAATACACCAGACTAACTTTGTTCATAATGTCAATGGACACATTTGGACATGAAGAAACATTCCCTTTAATATGTAAAAGATGCTCCTTAAGCCTAGTAATTCCACCACCACGAATTAATTTCTTACATAACAAACAAGTAATAATACTTTGATTTGCTAGGTCTTGGCGTTCACCCCATTCCCATGCTGGATCTTTAGTTTGAGTAGCCGAAGAAGAGGGCAATGAATCACAGGTAGTGTTTGTGGCATTTGAATTTGATGCATTAGAAGAATCCATAATCACAACCTACAACAGAAATAAAATATATAGGAGAGTGGTTTGAGCAAATCAAGGAACACAATTGTGTTCTGTTGCTGTTAAATAACAACAAAAGTAGTGGTTGAAATGAAATGGATTGTACGAATTAAATCCAACAATGAATTTACGAATTAAATCAATGGATTGTACTACAAAGTATGAGTTGAAATGAAACAGTAGCCTAGATTTAGACAAAATATTAAGAATATTTCATGAAACAGTTGCAGCAGTAGCCGTACCTTGATTTATTCTGCTCTTACGTTAATCATTGGAGAAGCTATACGCTGAATCTGTACAGTTGGTTTGATAGTTTCATACAGAAAGAACACACATAAATTGATTAGATCTAACAAGAATGGAACTATCAATTAAGATGGAGAAACTAATTTGTTAATGATGAAAACCATTTTATCAAGATGTATCAAGATTTAACAAATAATTCATCAAAGAATAATTAGATACAAATCACAGCAAAAGAAGAAATTAACTATCAAAACCCTAACCTCTTGTTAACAGATCGACCATGAATTGAATCTCGCCATTGACATTAAGAAGAAGAAAAAAACGGCTGCCAAGAAGGGTTTCTGAAGATTTTTCTGCCAAAAATTTCGATGAGATTTAGGGATTTTATCCTTCCCTTCACTTAAAATTCCTAAATTGACCTGACGTTCACAAAACAATTCCGAAACTGTCCCATATCGGGAAAACCGGACTGTATCGTTTCGTATATATCGGCCGATATTATCGGCTAAATATCGTATCGCGATATTTGTGTTTTCGTTTCGCTCTAACACCGGTACACGAAATTCCGCCGATATTTCGGCCGGTACAAGCGAAATTGACTACATTGGTTGCAACTTGAAGTAAGGTACTGAGTACAGCAAGGAAGGTGCCAATAACTCCAATAATGCACAACTCTCGTAATAACTTCTCGAACCATAAGACTACCACTGACCTTAGATATAAGCGATGGAAAATGCAAGACGAAACATATAATGAGAGATATAAATGACTGCTCCAGACTGTGGGAACTGGAAGAAAAAACACCGAGAGAAATTCATATTTTTTTCGTAAAAATCAGTAACACATGTTTATTTCTCATTGACGCTGCATACAACTTACTACTATCACCATTATATACACCTAACAATATTGACCCAAAGAGAACAGTCACCAAAGAAGTAATAGTATGAACACGAAATTCAGAAGCATCAGCAAAATAAAAATGACCCCTCACGATTTCATTGACAACTTTACATCTCCAACTCCAAATGGTATCACCATCCATTTCGACAGTTAACATTTGCGTTTTACTAACCTCGTGTATCCTTGCGAGATAAGTTAACAATTCAACCCAAGAACTATTTACTTGCAGCTGTCCTGTATCAAACACTTCTGCTGCCTTCTCCATTTCAACCACTTTACTACTTCCCTTGGGCCTCAAGAGCTTATTAAAATCACTTCCACCAATTAAAAGAAACAAAAAACCTTCATTGACATGAAAATTAAGTCTACCAGGATCAAACAATTTGCAAGTGTAACAGTCTTCACCCTCATTGGTCAGTAAATCCCAATCGAGTTTGCAAGCAACAAATCCAACTGGTACTCATCTTTAAGAAAAAACTCAAACAAATTTATCTCTCTTGCAGACGTTTTACCAAACCGGTTATCTATATCAGCAGTATCACCATTTCTAACTAATACAGATGCAATAGAATCCAGAAAAATCGAACTGAATCGATACCCATGCTTTAAAAATAACTCATATACAATTCTCTCGATGTAGTTAGGCATTACCGGTGATCCATCAAATGCCTTTCCACAATCAAATAGAGAATAAGCAGAATTGGTAATAATGGAAAAACACTTACTCAATCCGATTTGATTCTTCCGATCGAACTCATTCACATCCCTGGTTGGAATTGTGTTGGCTACAACACTAGTCGAATCGTCATTTTCTTCATAGAAGACAAAACCAAGGAATGAAATATTCTGCGACATTAGTGATTGGGTCCTCTTTTGCATCAAAGAAGAACGGAGGAATCAATTCTAGATCTAGAGAATCATCTTGTTCTTCATAGAAATAAGAAGGTATAATCAACTCGAAGTCAGTTTCTTTTTCCTTTCCAGCAACACCTTTAACTTCATCAACTAATTGTTCTTCTGATGGTTGCGGCTGAGTTTATGCAACAACTGTGATGAATGGTCCCAAGACTCCCAACTTTTTCTTTTAGACTGAAAGGAGATTTTCTAACTTGGTCTTTATGATTGAAATGAGATTTTCCGTTTTGAAAAGATTAAGCTCTCGATCTGGTGAGCTTTCAGTATACAACAACCCTAATTGCTTTCATTCAAGAGCACTTAATCTGTTCGTTACCTCTTGGTATAAACCGCCAGTTGAGTTGAGAACTCTTCAAGTGCAGAGGACAGACAAGAATACTTGGATGATACCATTTGTGATGGGCTTCCTTGTAATTCCACAACAAGATCCGGTAATAACTAAGAATTGATTGCTAAATATTCAAGTAACCAACTGCAGCCACACTAGACCCTAGTAACCAATTCGGAGAATAATTCCGAACCGATACGTTTCGCGAATCATACGCGTACAAACCTAACTCCGAACCTAATACGCGTGTAATATGAGCTAGCCGTATAATGCGTATCCGAATAGTTCGCCCGTTGGGGATCGAACTTGAGTCCCAATGCTCCTAGAGGAGCATGCCAGACCACCGTTCCAGCTGTTAGTTTTTGTTATATTTGTCATATATATTTCTTATAATATCATTAGTCCATATATATTTCATTCATCAACATTTTTTATATCTTTAAATCCCTAGACTTATATAAAAAGTAGTCTTTTATGATATAAATACTTATTAATATGTTACTTATGTGTGCCGAATTTTGTGTAGCGAATCAACAACTCTAAAACGAATTATACACGTGCGTATGCCGTTCCAATTTATTCCCGACTCACGAACCGTTGACCGGATTTTTGACCGAACTTGATTTTTACAAATCCGAATAATACACGTACGTATGCCGTTCTGTACGTATACCGAATTACGAATTGCTAACTAGGCACTAGACTGAGTTCCTCTTTTATTTTTTTATTCATAAGCTTTTTAATGCAAGAATTTCAGCTTATAAAGCTGCTTCTTCTAACCTAACATTTATGGCTAACAAGAGCCCAGATGGTCACATCCTAACCCCTCATTACAGATAATATAAACACCCATTGTCTAGTTAAAAGCTACCAACTATATTATGCTAAATACTGACATCCAAGTGATATGTGCACCCTCTCCCAGGCTTGGGACATGACCGATGATGATGAGAAACATGTCTGTGTCCATGGCTGCTTGCGTAGCTACGGAATTACAACCTTGCTTAAGCGCGATTACATCACCAGCTCCTCCAACTGCACTATGTTATACCAAGCTGAAGCAACAACAATCTTGCCTTTGACAGTATGTCAAGGGCCCTAACCTTGTCAAATATATTAACAGTCCAACGCTAATAAGATGGCACTGAAATGTGGTGTTGCAATTCCAAAATGTTAGTCTTTGTTACACCTACAAGAGTCGTGATGGTTATTAGGGTTCTGTACTGTACTAGTAAAACCTAATGTCGCTCAAATAAAATGTTATTAATGATGTTCATTAATTGACAAAGATTTGGAGAAAATAAAATTTAATCTTCTTTTGTCGCGATGATCTGTTCGTCTAGTCACTCCGTTGATCTGATTATTGCATTATCTGATTTACCGCAAGATACAAGAAATGGTCCATCCTTCTGCTTTTACCCTGTTCTCCATAACCATATGCTAATGTTAGCTTATGGCTTATCATATCTACTCATGAATATTAAAAAACAACAAAATTTTCAATCTGATCAGAGGCACACAGAAAGAAAAGAGATACCATGCAGACCGCAAATAGAAAAACAGTTTTGACACGTAACAAATATACCCTTATACAACACTAAATATATTCCTACCATTTAAAAACCTTATTCATTAAAAAATAGATTACTTAATACCCTTACTTATAAGATAATTTTTTTTATTTAAAAACCTTATCTCTCAACAAATTTCTTTCTCTATCACTTCACGACTACCACCACCAGCACCGCCGCCGCCGCCAACACCACCACCACTTACTAACTACAACCACCACTAATATTCCACCACCGCCACTAGTATTCTGTCACCACCACCATCATTGTCGATGTTGTCACCGGTGCCGTCGCCGCCTCCACCACCACCACCGTCGTTCAAATTTGGTGTCAACAACCGAAGTTGATCCAAAAGTTAAAAGTTCAAAAATAACTTTACTAATACATATTCCAATTCTTTTATTGTGTCAACTATCTAAGATAATCCCAGTGAATGGAGTCAACAACCAAAGTTGATTCAAATAAATAGAAAATAGTCCAGTTCATTTGTGTCAACAATGGAAGTTGATCCCAATAAATGGGGTCAACAATCAAAGTTGGTTCAATAACTGAAAAAATACTCCATTTTTTTGTTTCAACAATGGAAGTGGGATCAACAATGGAAATTGACCCAAAAAAGTGGAACCCAAGAACAATGTTTCCAGATTATAGTGTCAACAACCAAAATTGATTCATTTAAGTGGGATCAACAATTGAAGTTGATCCCATTAAGTGGGATCAACTATTGGAGTCGCCATTTATATAAGTATGTTTCATGTAAAAACCAATAAACCTGAAACCTACAAACTGACAAATTCTTAAAAAACACAAAAATAACATTCATAAAAATATATCAGAATGTATGTCATTACAAACATAACAACTCCAAATCGTCATTTATAAATCAGTATAACCAAACAGTATGAGATCTTCGGGAACATAAGGCTAATTTTGTTTGACCATACTTATCATCTCGCTGATAGTAGTTGATTTCGAAATAGGATGCGAGACGCTCAGATTGCAAAATCTAAACTCTACAACAACCATCTTTGGCCTGCAACAATCGAAGTTTGATAATAAGAAAATGACACATACGAATGAGTGAACTTGGCGTGAGTCGAACACGCATCATCTGATGTGGATTCAGTCATGCTACCATTTCACCATTAATTCATACTAACAAATCACCAAATAAATTGGATGCAAACTAAATTATTAAAGTGACAAGCAAGATGAGAAAAGGTTAAGATCCAGGAATCCGTCATAGGCTAGGTTTTATTTATGATCTTTCACAAGAGTCTCTATTTTTCTTATGTAAAGTTGCAACACTTGGCTACTTAAACATGGAACATACGTCGCTACGAATTCTTGATAATCGACTAAGGATTGTTTGATCTCGACCTAAAAGTAGAACCCTTAATCACCATTTATACATGTCATACAAAGTAGAAGAGTATTCATAAATCTAATATCAATCAGGTCACAATGGGATTGTCTATAACTTACCTATGTAGCATACTTGGCATAAAACATGAAAAGATTAATAAGAACAATCAACCAAAATGAGATGCTCAAACACAAATAATCTAGTATACAAGTTCATCCAAGAGTGGTTTAGAAAATCATAGCAAAATGAAAACAATAACAACAAACTCTTGTTTTCTCCTCTGTAGACGGCGTGCCCTTCTCTTCTCCTAATTGTTGGCTTATAAAGCAGTCAGTTCCTCCTCTTGCAACGGACTCCGATAAACAACAAAGCCCAGTCCAGGCCAGTCCAACACCATCTCTAATTTTCAAATCCAGCTGCTTCATAAATCCAACCAACACACCCATTTTCAAGTTCGGGCCATTATCAAACTCCGACCACGGTACCCAAATACATATTCAATCTAGACACCACAGTCCATACATCTCAGTCGATTTTCTCTGTAACTTGCATTTGCAATTGAACCCATTCACGGTCCACACTAACCCCAAAATTTGTTGTTCCGGGAATCACTAGAATCATCACCACTTTGCCAACATCAGACCACCTTAGGACCCAAATTTATATTTCATGGCAGACTTCACAAATCAGGCCTCATTACTTCCTTGAATCTCACAATTAACCACTGCCAACAAAACCCATTGTAGGTGATAGATGAATACACCATTGTAGTCACTTTGATAGCTGACCATCGACGAATGCACCAGTTCATATACTTCACTGAATCGAACCATACAAAACCCATTATTCATACAGCTCTTGTTGTTCATATCGTGTTGATCTTGAGCACATACCCTGTCTTTCATAATCGCAATATTTATTGCAGCAACCTTCTATTCACCCTGAGTTTCAATTCAAACTCAACCAAATGCCGACCTATCTCAACATACATTTCTTACCCATTTCGTACCTGATGCTGCAGATGTTGTTTCAACCGAGAAACGTCAATCGACACCAAATTCCCCAAATTCAATTTTTTTTGTTACTGTCATCCACTAATTGATACAAGTCTCACCATCTCAGTAATCACCATTCCTACTCACTGCACCTATCGAACCCAAAACAGATTCATATGGTTCATCTTGTTCCATGTAATCTCCTCAACCATCGACTGCAACAGATCAACCACGACCAACGACTGAACCCAAATCGATACTGAAAAAGCAGGGGTACAATAATGACACCCAATATTTCTTTTAGGAAACCTGTATGGACTAACTCCAATACAATTCCAAGAGAATCAACTAGACAGTCAGACTCAATCAAGGAAAATATATCCAAGAGCTATAGCCAATTTCTCAAATCAATCTGCAATCGAACAGATAGGAATCTGTGAGCCAGATTAATATGAGAAGTAACTTGGATGGTACCAAAGACCAGTATCCAAGCGCCAATCAATTTCAATCAACAACCAAAGGTTGTATTTACCAATCGATTGAAATACGCACCACCTGTGATATTTCAATTATATAGAAAATATAATGCGGAAAAGAAAACACGGACACCAGAAGTTTTGTTAACGAGGAAACCGCAAATGCAGAAAACCCCCGGGACCTAGTCCAGATTTGAACACCACACTGTATTAAGCCGCTACAGACTCTAGCCTACTACAAGTTAACTTCGGACTGGAATGTAGTTGAGCCCTAACCAATCTCACACTAATTAAGGTACAATCGCGTTCCTTACGCCTCTGAATCCCAGCAGGACTCTACGCACTTGATTCCTTAGCTGATCTCACCCACAACTAAGAGTTTCTACGACTCAAAGTCGAAGACTTGATAAACAAATCTGTCTCACACAGAAAAGTCTATTAGAATAGATAAATCTGTCCCCATAGAAATACCTATGAAGTTTTTGTTCTGTGTTTTGATAAAACAAGGTGAAGAAGAACCAATTGATATACCAGAATTATATTCCTGAAGAACATCCTAGAAATATCAATCACCTCACAATAACTCAACTATATGGTAGTAAAACAAGTTATTGTGGAATCACAAAGAATGAAACGAAGAGCTTTGTGATTACTTTTTATATCTTAACTATCAGAGATAAATCTCGATAAAATATTACAGAAGATAGTACTCAATACGATAGAACAAAGTAAGATCAGAACACGCAACTACATAGAAAATAATTGGGTCTGGCTTCAGAATCCCATAGCAGTCTTTAAGTCGTTAACCTATAATGGTTTTAGGAAAAACCTAGGTTAAAGCAGAATCGACTCTAGTCGCAACTAATATCACACATGAGGTGTGGTATTAGGTTTCCCAGTTGCTAGAGTTCTCCCTTATATAGCCTTCAAATCAGGGTTTGCAATCAATGTTACCTTGGTAACAAAGCATTCAATATTCACCGTTAGATGAAACCTGATTTAAGATTCAAGCTAATATTTTCCACCATTAGATGGTCTTTAGCTTGTTACACACAAATGAAATATACCTTCATTAAGATATGAAATATACCTAAACGTGTATATTGAGTTTGAGTTTCGAAGTTAGCCATATGAACACTTTTCTCTTAACCTTGTTCATCTTAACACTTGTAGATCAATTGAAAATCAAATGAATCTAATTGTGTTAGTCATAGAGTTGTTCAATTATTTATATTCTCATAGAAGTATACAAGACACAATTGAAGCAAAATCGAATTGATTCAAAAGAATCAGTTCATTAAATTTTACCCACGGTTTGCAAAGATTGCATTCCTTAATTTATAAATGTATTTGTTCATGAGTATTAAATCATATATAACTGATTTAAGAACTTGAACCGCTTAAGTTTGCAAACGGGTACGCGAAATTAAGTTCCAGACATTGGTCACAAGCCGACAGTTTGCAAACGGGTACGCAAAATTTAGCTCCTGACCGAATTCAGTTAAAACTGTTTACGAACGGGTACACAAACTTGGTTCCCGGACTTCAACAGTTAAATCAGTTTGCGAACGGGTATACAAACTTAAGTACCCTAACTTAAACAGATAATTAAGTTTGCGAACAGGTATGCAAACTTCCGGTCCTGAATTCCGTCAAAACAGTTCGTACACAAAGTACACAAACCCGTAATGTATCCAGACATGGGTTTTAGCTCTTAATTACCATTTCAATCATTGAAACATTCTTAGAAGACGACAATAGCAGTCTCATACAAACTATTAGCTTATAAGCTATTTTCAAGTGATTGAATGATCAATATAAAATATTCTGAGCCTAAATCAAATGACTGTCTCACACAAATCATGTAAGATGTTACCAGGTGATTTTCACATGATTATATTTTGACTTTCGTCAAGAATAATGATGAACGTGGTTAAAGAAAAAATCTTAACAACACATATTTCAAGAAAGATATAAGCGAGTTAAACTCAGACCGAACTATCAAATGTGTATAATGTGAAGTCTATATAGCTATACGGCTTTTGTCTCAATAGAAGATAGAATAAAATAGACTTCTAAGTGATAGATGAGTTCAAGTCTCCATATAACTTTTGTTGATGAAGTTCCACAAGCTCCCCTTAGTAGTTCTTCGTCTTCAATTGATGAACGTCGTGAAGTCTAAAGCTCAACTACACATTTTATCCTAATCCGAGACATAACTATAAGTAGAATAGAAATCAAGACTTATAGTTTTGACAACTAAACTTGATAAACAAGCTTGAGATAGTAACGCTTGCGAGTTCGACCGAGAAGTGCTCTAAAAAATACCAAGAATAGATCCAATTTCGTTTAACTTCAAAATCCCCAAATGTGCTTCTGTATCAAACCTTGAATCCAGCTCATACACTTCGACAAATCGAACTCCCGAATCCGTTGCTGCTGCGTGTATTTCTCAGTTATGAACCTACGATCTCATACCACAACAAGCCCCCAAAATCGATCCATTAAAATACCACCATGGCAATCAATCGATTGCTGAACTGCGAGCTGCTAATTAACTCAGTTTCATAACACATCCATAAATCCCCAAGCTCAGTTATGTTGACAAACCCAAATATGTTATTGGGTCACTTATCCATAAGAATAAATAGACATTTATTTTGTGTTGAGTAAAGAAATAAGATGCTAATGATGCTCTAGGTTACACCACGAAGAACTGGAGGAAAAATTGACACGTCTCCTTTTCTCTTCAGCCACTCGTTGGACGGGCTTGTTTGAATAAGCACAGATAATTCTTGTCCTCCATAGTATGCGTGAGTGGTGCTGATATATAGCAATACCAGGCCATCCACATTCAAGGTTCTCTTGATCTCAGAAAAGATGAGTATTTTTGTCGCATACACTGTTTAATCTCCTACTTTAACCATTTATCTTCAGGGTGAACGGATTCACTTAGATTTCCTGTAAAAGGATTAAAACAATATTATTATCAACTAACGAGACCTATCCAATGTAAATATGAGTATAAAAATGTAGCACTTACATGCTTATTACAATCTTTTAATTTCAACCTATAAATCTGATACCAAGTGTGATCGTCTATGGACAATAGTCGAGACATTGCGACAACTTGATATTCACTTGACAATAGTTACGGTACAAAACCGATTTACTATAGGATAAAAGTCAAGTGATTAGGATTAACGTACAAGTATAATTTAGTAAAGTAAATGACATGACAAGATTTTGTTAACGAGGAAACCGCAAATGCAGAAAAACCTCAGGACCTGGTCCAGCTTTGAATACTCTCATAATTAATCCGCTATAGAAAGAACAAAATCCAACTTCATATAGTTGAGACCAAGTAAAATATCCCTAGTTACCTAGTTCCCTCAGTATCCATGCGTCTTCGACCTTTTGGTCACGCACGTGAATCTCATGACAGGAATCACTATCTCGAGTTGCCTTACTTCTTTTGATCGTATTCCAAGTAGCAAAGAAATGAACCTGTTTGGTAACCACTCTTTTCAATCTTTAAGAAAATATGTTTTGAGTTGTTTACAAAGGCTCTTATGTTCAATCTAATAAACTCCTTTGTCGGGTAAGATTAATCGAAATTGGTAACTTAGATTCAGATTCACTACTATCATATTGAAGAATACCACCAAATGATAGTTGTCAATCTATACGAGTTTCTGATCAGATAAATATAATCTAAGTTGGATCCCAAACGATTAAGATGTGTGCACAAAATTCAAAAGATACGAAAACTAATTAGATAAATCTTCTTCGTTTTAAATCTTCGATTATCTTTAAAGTACCTGCACACAAAAACTTGAATCCTCTTGTAATCAATCACGCACAGAATATAGTTTATTAACAATGGATTATCATAAGTTGTCTTTAGATCTAACAACAGAGATCTCGTCGATACTTTGATCTAGTTTGAATGACCCTTATGTCAGGAGAGAAGGTTCTCAAGAAAATATCAAACTAGGTGCAATCAAAGTTTCAATAATCGTTAGAAAATCAAATCAATAATCGAAAAATAAAATAACAATGCAATTATCTAGTTTCCCACCAACGGGTACTCGTTAAGCTTCTTGATCTAACAGAAGTCTTTAAACGAGCGGTCGTAAGAGATTTCTCCTAATTAGGTTACTTTCCTCTCCAGATTGACGGATTCGCCAGAAACAACATGAATGAAGTTTGAGAAGAAATAGAGATACAAACTTCGTATACATATAGTCAAGGATCATTAAGTTGGTTTGCTTGAAACTGTATTGAGTTTTGTCCATACAGATTGATGAATGAAAAAGTTGGTGGTGTACTTTGTACCCTCTCCTTTTCAGTGACAAAGTAGACCATATACCCATTCAAACTTAAAGGGTATATACTAGTCCAGATTCATGGTCAAACCCCGACTATCTTAAAAAGTATAAGGAACCTGACTGTTTATCAGTTCAGATTCACGATTAAACCATAATTATCATAAAAGGTGGATAAACACGGTCATCATTCAGTCCATGTACATTGATACATTCTTGGTAACTAATATTAATTAGATTATCCCTAAGATAAGGATAAATCCGGAGAGTATTTGGTCCAGGTCCGTAATCAAGATAAATTTAGACAATTACTTGACTGGGTACGTGCATATCCTCTATAACCTATAAATAAAAGCGAAATTCCAAATGGAAAGGTAAAAATTTTCTAATACTTACCCCTCCAGAAAACCTACAGTGAAATCTTACTCACTTAAGCATCGGAGTGTCCTTGCAGCTATCCCTCCCCACCCACTTTCATTTCTCAACAACTCTTGAGGAGCTAAAGCTAGTGGAGAGCAAATTCATCAAGTACTTGAAAATCTCCCCATCCATCGTGAACGTATCTGGGGGAATACTATTAAATCATCTAACTGTTCAAATTTCATCTTCAGGTAGAAATCTCGAGGAATATTATTGAGCAATCTAATGGTTCAAATTTCATCATCAGGTACAAGGGATATTGTTGAATCATCCAAAGGCAAGAATTCCACCATCAAGTACAAATTTCGAGGAGTGTTGTAGGAATGTATATTTTACAGCAAAAATCTTATTGGCATCTTACATGTATGAATGGAAAAGAAAGTGACTTATAATCGATATCAATTAACTTGGCGCTTCAGGATAATTACCTAATTTGACCTTCAATTCTTCACTGCAAATTATAACTTGATGACAACAATTTTAGAAGACGAATCTTTCATCACATAAGACTATTTATCATACTTGATAAATTGTTGGCATCCAACTCAAAACCTATTGCAAATGAATGAAGTATCCCTTATAAGTATAAAGTGTGCATATGATAGAGGTTTGAGCAGTTTGAGACTATTATCTTCAACATGCCCCCTCTACTTGTAGGGCGGGAGTTTGGGGCTTTAGAACGTGGACCCTTTGTACAGGTAGCTCTTGCTATGGTTGAGAGAATGTTGGAGCTTCTACTTCCTATACGGGTAGCTCCCGACGCGAAGTTAGGGCCTCTTACATCGTGGATAAGCAGGTCAAGATTTTAAGACCTCTACATCAGTGGTGAATGTGTATGGGTAGTCGTTGGGCTTACACTCATACTCGCCTAGCTTTAATACCATGATAATGATAGAATGTGTGATCCAAATCAATATCAACCGGCAATGAGTAGAGTCGCTTTCTGGTTATATTGTGTGTATCGGCTAAGGTTTTGGTATATATATGTGGGACTATTATCCTCAACAATGGTGAGTAACATGAAGATACAGATCCAAAGTAATGAATGACTTTCCGTTTGGTCCGATAATAATTTGAGACCAACAAATCACTTGTGGTTGCATCGTCTAATTGTTCAATTAAAAAGTCATTGGAGATTTTACTATTTTGACATAAAAGGCAAGTGATTCAGAATATTTACATACTAGTGAAGCACATTAAAAGTTATTTTCATCTTAATTAAGTTGAAAAAATATAAAATAAATTGGGAATCAAATTTTAAAGAAAGTTAATTTGCTATGAAGGATTTTTAATTCTTTTTGTTTCTGGCTTCCGAGATGGATTTATGATTTTGATATCCAAACATCATTAGAAAAATTTGGATGTTTGGATACACCTTAAGAAATAATTTTTTGATTCAATTAACTTAAATAGTTCGAGTTAGGTCAGGAACAAAATTTTAGAAGCAAAAACAGAATACTAGAAAAGAAAAAACAAAAAAGTTATGTTTTTTTTTTAATCTCCCGTCTTCTGGTTATGGCTGCCAAATAGGCATTTGACGCTCCATTCTTCACTCCAAAATCCAAATTACTAAGGGCTGATACCATCTCTTAAGATCTTGACCGTTGGATCGGTTAAATGATATCAGCCCTCAATAATACTGGTATCAGTCTTTTATAAATCATGCAAATCCTATACGAGATTGTGCGTGCCTTCCATGGATATACATGGGTACCTAAATAAATTTCCGGACCCCTTGAACACTTATTATCAGGTAAGATACAGGACAGAGACTTTTCCCGTCTCGATTTTTCCTTCACGACGAAGAAAAAAAACACCCAAATTCCATATCAAATCATCAAAAAAAAAATTCAGCTGAGTTGATTCAAAATCGAGCAAAAACATGGCAGCATCATCTGCAATAAATGTGATGTTAACAATCCACGAGAAGAAAACAGTCTCAGTAGAATTATACAGACCATTACGGAATTACATCTGCACTCATTATTCAGAACGCGAAGCTCAAAACCTAGAAGATGATTTACAGATAGTGAAACAATATAGATCAGATATTGAGAAATCATCAACAGATACGCCTGAAATTCGTCGTGATCTATACCAATCATATTTCAAAACCCTAGTTGTATTAGAATCAAGATTTCCAATATCACCAGATAAAGATCATGTGAATTCAATCAGTTTTATATGGTATGATGCTTTTAAGACTAAATTAAAAGCATCACAACAGAATATACATCTTGAGAAAGCTGCTGTGTTGTTTAATTTAGGTGCTGTTTATAGTCAAATTGCTCTGAATGCTGATAGATCATCAGCTAATGGTTTGAAAGTTGCTTGTAATATGTTTATGGCATCTGCTGGTGTTTTTTCCTATCTTAGAGATAATGAATCAATGAAAGCTACGACTGGGTCGTCTTCAATTACATTGGATGTTTCTGTTGATTGTGCTGGTATGTTAGAGAGACTTATGCTTGCTCAAGCACAGGAATGCTTCTTTGAGAAAGTTACTTCTGAAGGTAGAGGTCCTGGTCTTTGTTCTAAGGTCTCAAGGCAGGTCAGTTCTTACATTACATTTCTCTCTAAATTAGTATAATTTATTGCATCGCAGTTGGCCATAAAACAACTATAACTGTCTAAAATTGTATGAGGCACTTAAGCTTTACTATCTGGGTTTGCAGTCTTGGAATAGTCACATCTTTTTGGTATTTAGATAGATTCTGGATCATATGAATCTCGTGGTAGTGGTTGTTGAGTTGTACTCATTAAGACTTCAGGGGTTTGAGTATGCACCATAGTTAGTCGAGGAAAACAAATTATATACTCTTTATTATGATCATATGTGAACTTAGCCTAGTGATATAGTCTACAATTCATTTATATACTCTTTGTGTGAGTTTAAGCTAAATGCACTGGATATATGTGGATTTGGTACAGGTTGCTATTTTCTACGAAGAAGCTTTTTCAGCGTTGAATCTTGCTCCTCTCAACCAGCATTTCGACCGGTCATGGGTATATCATGTACAGCTAAAGGCAGCTGTGTTTCATGCGGAGGCTTGCTACAGGTCAGGTTTGGAACTGCATGCTAAAGAGGAGATTGCGGAAGAAATCGCACGATTGAAGAGTGGAATTAGTACCTTGACGGAGGCAAAAAAATACACAAAAGGGGTTGCCCAACAGGTTGTTGATTCAATTAATAGATTAGAAGTTATGATGAATCGCAATCTAGAGACAGCTGTTAAAGAGAATAACAGAGTTTATCTCATGAGGGTTCCTGCACCTGATTCGTTACCCCCTCTCCCAGCACATTCGCTGGTCAAGCCGACGCCTATGGGTGAAGTTTTGGATGCAAGCAAAGAGAAGATGTTTGCAAGTCTTGTCCCTGACAGTTCCTTTAAGGCCCTTTCTAGGTACACTGAAATGGTTGATGATATCATCAGGACACAAGCCGAGAAGCTGCAGCAAGGGAGCGAGTTAACCCGAGTGAGGCTTAAAGAAATGGAACTCCCTGAATCAATTCTTGCTTTAGAAGGGAATAGTTGTCTTCCAGTGGACATTAAAGAAGATGTGGAGGCAGTTCAGATTAGTGGTGGTCCATCTGGTTTTGAAGCTGAATTACAACAACTTAAGGATTTGAGCAGGGTGAACCACGAATTGTTGGTTCAGACCGAGGAGCTTTTGCAGAAAGAAGCGAGAGAAGATGCTCAATTTCGTACCCAATTTGGGACACGATGGACTAGACCTCAGTCCAGCACTCTTACGAAGAACTTGCAAGAGAGATTGGGTAGATTCGCCGGGAACCTTAAACAAGCTGCAGACAGTGACGGACGAATTGAGCGTTCTATAAGAGATCATGCTGCTCTCATGGAGATCCTTGACAGACAGCCGGTACGTTCTTTTGTTTTGTGTTCATTGTGATGCTTGGTACAAAATTAGCTTTAAACTGTAACTTTATGATCTACTGGACCATAATAAGAGAAGAAAGCTGATGCACTATTAGATGCAACTTTGATAAGTAATGATTTGGGGTTTCCATTATTATTCCAAACGCTGGCTTAACGATCTATTGGCCTTATAAGTTCAGCTTACGGTGTTGGCATCGTGCTAGTTTTATCGATTCCTATAGTATCTTCTGGATTTGCCAACAGTTCCATGAATAAGTTTCAGCTTCAGCCATCAGATATGCATGTGATCTTGAATTTTGAATTGTTTTATATATGTTAGTACCATTAGTTTTTCAGTTCAGAGTACGGTAAATGATAAAATCCTAACCCATCTTATATGACTTTGATCTGGATCAGATAGAATCTGCACTTCCTACTCTTGCAAGGCCAATAATGTCACTGGACGCCGGTGAAGATGCAGTTGTGGGAGCTTTGAAACATAGCTTGGTAATATTACTTCTCTTTATGGTAGTCTTTATAGGCAGTGCCATGTTCTATGAATTAGTTATTTGATCTAGTCAGTTGGCTATTCTTCTTTAGTCGTGTTCGCAAAACCTACCAACTGATGCTTTCATCTGTTGCAGAGACATTTGGAGACTCTTGGTGCTCAACGTGCGGGTCTCGAGGACATGCTCAAAGAGATGAAAAGGAAGGTAAAATTTCAAATCCTGAAGTTTCTTTGTTCATTCTTGGTAGAGGGAACTTCTTTGTAATGCACTCAAAAATGGTCTTAAATGATATTGCTGCTTATCATTTGCTCTTTGTTGCAGGATGATATATTACCCAAGTTGATGACGTCTCCTGGATCATATGATGATCTCTTCAGGAAGGAGGTTGCCAAATATGACCATGTCTGTGAAGAAATTGCACAAAATATCGATGCACAAGAACACTTATTAGTAAAGATTCAGGTTATCTCTTTGCACTCTTGTAGATACATTTCTGTAAATTGGTTTCAACTCTCTTGCACTCTTCTTTGAACTAGAAGTATCCACTCAATCCTTATTCATCTTCTAAGGATTCAGTGAAAGTTTACCAAACCCATCTCTTGTAGATACATATTCAATTGTACTTTTTTCTTCCTACAGGCTCAGAATGATGAATTTGCTGCTTTATTTAATCTTGAAGACTACAAAGGTGAGCGAACTATTTTTTTTTTCCTGGTAATTCTTTAAGAAACAGGAGAGACTCTGTTGAGCTCATTGACTATTGAACAAGCAATTTATTGTTGTTTTTTGGAACCTTTCCAGCATCTCGTGAGAAGAGCTATAAACAAATTCAAGCCGCCATAGCTAAGTTCCGAGAAATCAAGGAGAATACTAATGAAGGATTGAAATTTTATGTTACTCTTCAGGTAAAAAAGATTTTTTTCATCTATTTTCTTCTTCTTTTTTTTACCACTTAAGAGTTCTCTTTTTGTGTTAGGTATCTGATAAACGTACATAGTAATATGCTTAAGTATAACTTGCTTTCATTGATAAAAGCCTCTAATTTGATTAAAAGTTGAGGTTATATATAACAAGTTTAGATCATGCAAGATTGGAAATCTATAATCTTACAGTTCTCATCTCAAGACCCTCTACTTCATGTATGATGGCTGTGCAAATCCGAAGCTTAGCAAAGGTTCTAATAAGATTTAAGCTATCTCTTTAAACTGCATAATATATATATATATATATATCACAAAAACTCGCATGGTTGATGTTTTGTACTGGACCAGGCCCAGTTTTAGTTGATTTGATACACCTAAGGAGAAAGATACTGTAGCCATTTTTACATTATAAGTTTTTTTTTTCGTTCTTCTTTTGTATACAGCAGATATATAGTTTTTTGTTAGGCATTTTGTTTGTTTTTTTTCCGTTGAATCAGTTTATGTTTTTCAACTTTCTAGTGTTAAGAAATTTGAATAATTGTTTTGGGGTGGTATTGAGCAGGATGCAATAACCAATGTAAAGCAGCAGTGCAGCGATTTTGTCATGACAAGAAACATCCAATGTAGGGAAATGATGGAAGAGGTACAAAGACAAGTAGCAGGTCTTAGCTTTCAGGATGGTAAGAACCACTCCTACCCTCCTGTTGGGAACCAGCAGCCGCAGGCTCCCAGAACATCATCTATGCCACCAGGTCCTCAAATTCCACCGAATTCTCACCCCCAAGCACCTTATTATCATCAGTCCATGGAGCAACCAGGGGCGCATGGATATGCTCGTCCTCCACCCTCATATGGCAACCCACAGCAACCCCCGTACGGTAACACACAGCAACCACCACCTCCCTACCATTTACAGGCCACTGGTAGCCCGTATCCACCACCTTCTCAACCCCAACAACAACAACCTGAATATGGGCAACCAGCTTATCCTGGTTGGCGGGGTCCCTACTATAATGCCCATACACAGCAACCTGCATCGCATCCTTCACCACCATATGGTGTTCCTCCTGGTCCTTGCCCTCCTCATCAGCAAGGACCTGGTGGCTACTACAAACAATAGTTTGGACCATTCCTCATTTGTCTGTATAACATTCTGTTTGTTTGGTTGGTGAATTTATACTAGGTGACAGATGATTCAGAACTTGATCTTCCTTTTGTATTGATCTGAATGAGGAAATGAAAACTTTTATACTTCGTACTATTAGTGTGGTAATGTTTAATAAAACGGTCATATAATGAATGCCAGTTTGTTGCTGGTAAAGGAGTTGTTTTCTTTAGTAAGATTTCAACATTTTCATTCACTCTTTTGTAATCTCTTGAAAGGCCGAAAGAACCCCAAGTACAATGCAAAGAGATTCTTACATAGAATTATCACTGAGATTCTCAGTAATAGCAGACGGCCAGGGGGGTTGCGGAAGAGAAATTGCTCCGGTCCCCATCATGACGGAGTTGAGCAAATAATCTGGCGAGATTATGAGCTGCTGAGCTGGTTCAACTTCTTAGAACTCGCCAGTGGATGCAATCAGTTTTACCTTCTTTAAGATAAGGGAAACCACCTCTAATAATGCTAGAGGCTGCACCTGAGCTTCACAGCTAATTGACAACAAGCTTAAAGAATGCCATTTTACCTCAGCCACCAGTTTCATCTCAAAAACCATTTGATTTTGATGGCTCATTAAATGTATGTCTAACAACAAACTAGCTTTGTAATCATGTGAAATGGACCAATAAGCAAGGGCAGGAGACTTGTAATGTGACATATGCGTGTTTTGTCTATGTACGACACTCTATCCAATTTGAGTGTCTCCGTGTTTATGAAGGAAAATAGTTAAACGTGTGCTTGTTAGGATACAGGAAATGCAAAACCACTATGTCTTTATTATCTCTACGTCATGCCTGTCTTCGACCGTTCTCCACTTGTTTAATACCCTTGTAGCAGTAACGATGCAAATGGTACTGGTGCACAATTTGACCTGACGTCAAGATTAAGGGTGTCATCCCATCTGATTCTGCTGCGTAAGTTCAAAGTAGCCAGGCGCAAAGCTTGCTTGATAATGCGGTAAATTCGCTCTCGAACGCGACAACAGCTTCCTTCGAAGAGATATAGATGTGACAAGAGTTGTTTCTCAAACTCTGCTTAACAATTTAGACTCGATCTCAGAAAAAGACTTATCCGAGACTAGTTCTCGGATCCCGAAAGTCAAATCGATAGCTTTGGTTTTTCACTCTATGTAAAGAGGCTGTCGCCGTGTCGGTGTTTATGAAGCGTAAGCTTGAAAGCTAAAGGTGTAAACTTAGAGAAAAAAAACCCGGAAGAATGTTCGTCGGGATCAGTTATCTGATTGCTTTTACGCCACAAATGTCAAGCATATGGACATATCTTATGTTGCTTTTACGGTACAAATGTCAAGCCTAGTGCGAAACTCATCCTCTCCACCCCTTCCTTGAATGTGGACTCAATTGTGTTAGGAAAAGTCTGATTTCTGTTTTTTTATTCCTTCTTTGTAGAGTTCTAAATTTTATTTTGCAGAGTAAAATATGTGGGGTCTTTTTGAGAAAAATCAAAAAACCCTTTGGCTTTGCGATGGTGATAAGGGGCAATGAGCTGCACCCCACCACCGTGGCTGGATCATTAACGGCCGACCTTATCGCTGTATGATTACGCGATTAATAAATAATAAAATTTCAAACATTTTCTTGGTCTTGGACTCTAATCAAGTTGTTTACGCGAGCTGATTAAATTGTTTAGTGCAGTATTATTCTCCTAATTATTCATTATTATCCTTAATTTTTTTTTTGGTATATATTCTTAGTTCTCTGAAATGCAAATGAAATTCAGTTTGGTTGAGGGGTATAAACCCTCTAACATGTGAGTGAATAATGTTGTGATCTTATGTTATAATCCTTGGAAGTGGGATATATCATTCTCTTGATTGCTTATGAGTTGTTGCTGGTTTCCTAGAAATAGGAGTACATGCGTTTGTTCATTCTTTGATTAGATTAGATAATTTGCAAACGATGATGATGCAAGCTATGAATTAGTAAAAGTGAAAAATTAGATTTTGAGATGACCAAATCAAGCTTAATAAATTATTATTATGGTTAACAAAGTTTGTGGTTCACGCATTTAGAAGCATTCCATGGATTGGACAGAGTTGGAGTCAATGGTGTCAAATGTGTATTCATTCTGGCAGTATAATCTCGTGTACTATCATCCTTTATTATTTGCAGGAAAATCTATTAATCAGTCTTAGTTTATAGAAACAAAACCAAATTATTCCATCTCCCACAAGGTACATACAACCAATGATATAAACTACTTGCCATGTGGCCTATAGTACACTACTAGGTCGTATAATGAACAATTCCAATATTTGATTTAATAAATTATTTTGAAGAAAGAAAATTTTCAAGAATTTAAATGCAAATAACTCTAAATTTTAAGAAAAAAATCCAGAAATGTATAGTGAAGAAAAAACATTTTTCTAATTTTAGATAACTAAAGTCGGAACGAGCGATTGAGGGTTATCAAAACTAATTGGGGATATCAACTACTTCCCCCAACTAAAGATGTCTGCTAAGGGGTGTTTTTGGCGTAATAATAATAAAATACCCTTCCCTCAAAATAAAAATTAAAAAACTTAAAATCAAAAAACAAAAACATATCCCCCATTTCCATCTTCACCTCTTATTAATCTTTTTTAGGGTTAGGGCTTTAAAACCTAAATATTCTCCGCTCCCTTTCAAATTCTAGATTTTCCCCACTCCCTTTCAAATTCTCTTCTCCTTCTCTGCCGGCTCCTCACTTTGAAAACGATTTTTTTTTAACATTCGGAAGTGATGAAGACCATGCCGGAAGTGATGAAGACCATGCCGGTATAGATGAAGACCATGCCAGTACTGATGAAGACCATGCCGGAAGTGATGAAGACCATGCCGGTAGTGATGAATACCATGTCTGAAATAAATTATTTTTACATCGCCGGAAGTGATGAATAGCATGTCGGAATTGATGAAGACCATGCCGGAATAAGGTGCCGGCATGCTTGGTAACTAACATTCAATGACGTTACTAAGTGCCGGCGTACTCGATAGAAATTTATCTGTGCCGGCAGTCAAGTGGAAAAAAAAATCAAGTTTCTGGTTACTTTACATCATGTGCCGGCAAAGAAATTCAAGCAACATACCATGCCGGTAGCAGTACCGGCATGCTCGATAATTATGAAACTGTGCCGGCAGTGGACTCAAAACCAGGAAAAAAAATAATTCAAAAAGGAATAGGTTTTGTATTTCAAAACCAGAAAAATATTCTGCTAGGGGGCGTTGCCCCCTAGACCCCCGCGACCTGACCGGTCAGGTCGATCACCGAAAACTCTGCGTACTGGTAAACATTTATGAAAATTTCCAACAAATTCCGACATGGTTTTTTGGTTGAATACTATGCCGGCACCGAGCTTTTTCAGCTGCAAAAATGGTGGATTCAAAGAAAAAAAATCAATTTTTCAACCTCTTAGCAACAATTCTCTCTTCGCAATCATCCTTCATTTTCACCAAAAAAAAGTTCCCTTTCAAATATTTTTTTCCCTCCTTCTACTCTCACCTCACTCACCCAAATTCAAATAAAAATACACACTAATCATTTAAATACTTGAGATTTTTATTAATTTTAATTAATCACTAAACCTGATTAGTGAGGAGTAGATTAGGATTTGAAAAAATATTTGGATAAGGGATGATCCTGATTGGATATTTGGATCCAATTTTTGTCCTTTTCCTCTATCCCCCAATTAGTTTTGATGTCCCCAATATATCCATCTAAAGTTGTTGATTTGATTATTCTTGTGCTATCTTTTAATTTTAACATTAACATTTTCAATTAAACACGAATGAAAATAAAATTGAAATTGTTATTTTAGTAATACGTTTTTACAGTGTTTTTAGATTTACGCCATAAATTACTGAATTCCAATTTGCCAAACCTCGTTTATATATCCATTTTAATTTCTATCGTTGTACTATTATTCTTAACAAAACTTAATATGATTAAGGCATCTAAAAGCATTCAGCGGAGAGTCAGAGTCAATAAAGAAAAAAGGGTATTCAATCTGACAATATTATCCAGTCTACTATCCTTATTATCTTCTGCAAAAAAATAAATAAAGAGTTGATTTGATCAATCTAATTTAAAGAAACAAAACCTCATAATTCTATCATCCACAAGGCACAACTAATCACATAAATAATTTTCCATGTGACCTATATAGTACACTAAGTAGGTCATGTAATATTGATGTTTTTTAATAAATGATACCTAGATTATTATTTTCATTTTTATTTGATGAAGCCAAATATCATAATATGAAAATTCGCTTGCAATAACAATCACTACAAAATTCTATTTAATTTGAAAAAAAAGAATAATGAAAAAAGTATTTTTATACTTATAAACTGATAAGGATGTTGATGTCCTTTAAATGGTTTCAAATTGTCGTAGCTATTAGATCATTGTTTGGTTCAATCGACAGATGTTGGTATGTCAAGTCTGTTGGTCATGGTTATATGCCATAACTTAAGCTTGAATTATTTTCTAAAGTCAAGGTTAGATTTAGGTTGTAGAGATGTGGGATGAAATGCTTCAAGTTACCCCGAAATAATTGAAGACGCATAATGAAGTTTACACGAAGACATCATTTGTCATGATGATAAGTATTTGAATATTTGATTTCCTTTCCCTGGTTATCAAATCCTCCATCTATCTATCTGCAAAAGAAAGGAAGCATCAAAGTAAATTTATGACTTTAGTATGATAGATTTGATCATTGAATTTGATCAAAGTGTCGAAGGAATTGAATGAAAGATTAGTATTCTACTAAATCACTCTATATTTTTCGAACATAGGTTTGTGTAACTTTCGATTAACCCATGGCCGAACGACATGGAGTGTTTTAGTCCTCACTTCTAAAGTTTCGGAAATTAAAAAATGTAACTTTTGGAAATGACATAGCTTTCAAAAGATGATTCCGAAATCTAAGGAACTTGCTCGCTGCCATATTTTTTGAAATTAAACTATTTATCTTTCGGAAGTTAGCCATCGACCATGTTTTATTCTCAGCCAAGGTTCAGGAAACTGTATTACATAGATTTTGAATTTTGACTACTCTGGAATAACTTTTAAATTTATAAGGAAAACAATTTCCATATCTCCAAAGCCGTAAATCGTGACTTAGTCTTTAAGTTCACATTTCAACGAGGTTATGTTAGTAATATTAGAACCAAATCTCATTTCTACCTAAGAGATGATCATCTTGATTGTGTCAAGATGTGTAGTGACAATTAATGAGGACAAAATATTAGTCAAGTATAAGTTGTCGATAAAATTATATGGGAAAATATTGTTCAAGGATTGTTGTTGCTATTTATAGCATAAATATTTATGAGCTTGCATGCTATAACTCAGGGTTTGTCATAATTTCTAGTGTCCTTAGTTAGTGAAATGCATTATATGCACGTAACTGTAAATAAGAATAAATTTATAAAATACCTTAATCATTATGAAGTCTTCGATTTTCTGGTATACCATATTGGAAACAATATTCTCGCATTTATTGCATTGATTTATTTATTGTTTATATCCTAAAAAATCAAGCTAAATGTATTAATACAAAAGTAAACATAAAAATAGTATGGTTATCTTCGAACTTTACTTAGTTTAAACACAAAACAATCTTTTCTTGAATTATAAGCTAATTAATACCTTATGTTGATAACTACAAATATGGACTCCCTGCAAGCATCACAACTCATAACATCACTCGATTATGTGTTGATTAAATTGAGGAATTGCGGAGCATATTACCCTTCGAACCTTTAGGTTTATGGTATAAATTCAAAATCCTATTCGGGATCAAGAAACCTAGAAGTTCTACCTCAGTAGATAAGAAGCTGATTTTTATGTTTTTCAGTTACTTTTACTTTCTTATAGTTGTAACTTTTTTGACATATGTAGTTATTGTTTATTGTAAGACCCTTCTATCTTGATATAAAACCACTCAATAACTGTGAATAAAAGTTACCAGATTCTGTAAACACCTGTCGGAATCTGAGAATATAACTCGCATTGTCTTATTAGCATATTTAGATTTGCGAAACCATTATATGGTAACGACAAGATGTTTGGATGGTTTATCACCTATGATTATAGTGAGGGAATCAAGGGGTTACTACTTAAACGGAAAACTTTGTATTAGAAGTTTCACCTATCTTGTGATCCACACTGAATTTTATGATCATACAGTTTTCCCTGAATATACTGATTTGATAACCTACAGAAAATCTAGTCGTCCATTTAGATGCTAGGTAATGGCCTTATCGATAGATTTATGAATAACTCCTAAAGAGAACGAATGTTCCGCTAAGAAATCTATAAGAACATCTTCTAAAGAGAATGAACGTTCTACTAGAAAATCCACAGGCATAAGAATATTATTGATTGGTCTCAGCTACAATAGACCGAAGTCTAATAATAGGAAAGAGCATAACAATTGAATTATGCTAGTATTCGATCGAGACTATGTCTTAGAAATATTCTGGTATTTTTTCTTTGCTTTGCTTTTTTTATTTATATGTTTTAAGTTTCAAGATTTATATTTAATGTATAAGATAGAGTGCATTAATCCCCATTGTCGATGTTGAGGTCTTCCCTATCTCCGCAAGACCATTCAAAAAGTGCCTGATCATCGATCGTTTCACTAAGAGAGTTATAAGAGCATTTTTTAAAGAGAATGAACGTTCTACTATAAAATCCACATGCATAAGAATACTACCAAAATGGGACAACTATTTTTAGTCTCAGCTAAGCTAGACCAAAGTCTGATAGTAGGCAAGAGCATTAGCAATTTAATTATATTAGTATTCGATCTGGATCGCGTCCTAGAAATTTTCTTGTATTTTTTTTTTAATTTTCTTTCTATGTTATAAGTTTCAAGATTTATATTTAAAGTATAATCAAAAGTGTGTTAATCCTCCTTGTCTAGTTTGAGGTCTTCCCTTTCTCGGTAAGACCATATAAAAAGTGTCTGATATAGGTTAAACCGAAAGATTTGGCAGGCCTCGTACTCTTGTCTTTTCAGTAGCCGATGATCATCGTACAAACTAAACACTCAAACATTATGATGAAATAATGTGCATGAGTTATTTTTTAATTATTAATTTTTAGTTTTGTCCTTCCCGCGAATTATTTTGGATATGCTTCCAAATAAAATATCGTAATATGCGAAGGATTTCGTTTGAATGTGATTAGATTCATGTAATTTTATGTATAACCAATAAGTTCATGATTTCTTGGAAAATTCATGTACATTGGGAAGTTTGTATATCTTTTATGAAAGCAGTACAATTCAAATTCCTCACATTTATCAGGAAGGTAATGTTGTAGCTGACAAGTTAGCAAAACGGGAAGCTAATAGTGATACTACACACTGTGGGCCGATCCTTCAGATTCTATCAGAGAGATAGGAATTGATAGTTCGCGTCTTCCTACCTTTTGATTTCATTGATTTGTAAAAAAATTTACATTTCACTTTTCTCTTCCTTGCTGAAGGTAAGGTCTTTCGCCCCTTTTCTTTTCTGTTTTGATTTTATTTTTCAATATTCCTTCGGATATTTGCCAAAAAAATAGGAAAAAAATAAGAAAAAGGAAGTTGTTTCGTAAGATTTCAATTTGTCTATAAATCATGGAAGGTATAAACCTTTTGTTATTTTGAGCGAACCTGCGTGATATATCCATGATCAGGATGAAGCTTGGGTAAAACTAAGTGGAAGTTTGAACCGACTCACATTGAAGAATCAGCGAAGAGTCGTGGTAGGGGTGAAATTCCACTCGAACCCAGATCTAGCTAATTCTCTCCATAATGCATTCGACTAGACATATAGGGATAAAACACTATTTCAATGTAGGTCGTGAGAGCGATACCAAATTGAGGCTAAAAAGTGGGTGTATATTTTGTCCGCCCTTCCCTTTCTTGGCTCGAGGGGCATGGTCGAAAGCTCGATGATGATGGTGTGTTAGGAAAATATAATGGTTTTGATAACGTGCCCGGTAATGGTTTAACACTACCAAAATAAGTTATTAAGCTTATTATAAATGGGTGGAAAAGTGTATAGGTATTTAGAACAATGCTAGCTTGTCATTCAGTATTAATTTATTAAAGCATTTAAGAAACCTAAACTACCATTTCGGGATCATAAAAAAAATTATGAACGAGAAAAAAATTATTATTTTTATAAGGGTTTACCAAATCGCATAGGGACTATTGCTACCTAGCAAAAATAATGTAATCATATGGAATTCGGTAATTCCTGTTGAATTTTGGTAACCTTTCGAGAGTACAAAATTAAATTGTAATAAGAATACATATATTAATATTTGAAGTAATGAAAAAAGAAAGATAGAATATAAGATTAATGCAACCATGATATATGTTTAGTATGTTTTTCTGGTACACACATGCATGTAATAAGAAGTAGATTTCCTACTATCCTAATCTCCAATGCAATTGGAATCTCTTTATAGAACTCTTATACATGTTGAGGAGATGGGTCTTATCAATGGAATCTAGATTTGCAAATCTGCACCCTCCATCAATCACCTCCTATTTACTGATGACTGTATGATCTTCTGCAAAGACAATATGACTGAAGCTCAAAACATTATGGATACTTTAAAGATATTTGGAAGTACTTCTGGTCAGCTTATCAACTTCAACAAATCCAGAGTTCTTTTCAGTAAAAACACAAACCTAAGCCTTATCCCCACCATCAACAAAACTATGGGTGTTCAAGTTCTCCAGTTGGAAGATAAATATTTAGGTTCACCTCTTTTCACTCACAGAAGCAAAATCAACTCCTTCAAACCTGGTGTTTAAAAATTAAAATTGAGATTATCCAGCTGGAAAAATGTGCCTCTGAACCCTGCTGGGAGGGAAGTGCTCATCAAATCTGTCACTTCATCTGCTTGTATTTACCAGATGAAATGATTCAAGATCCCAAAGCAAACCTGTAAAGACATCAACAAACTTCAAAGGGACTCTTCTGGGGAAAAAACTTGGAAAATCCCACTGGTTATTACTGTTGGGTACAATAATCAAAAACAAGGAAAAATCAAATAAGCAAAAGTTATTGATACTTAGCTCCTTTATAATGGAAGTGATCGATTTGATGAAACGGACGAGCTCCCCATATATCCGCAACAGCAACAAGGCAAAACTTTGGAAAAACAGAGTGAGTCACGTGTTCAACACGTTGCCCTTAAGACATTAGCGCCCGGCTACACTCAAGAGTGATGTTATAGCCCTCACAGGACGGATATCTCCAGGATAAAACACCCTACTACACCTACTAATAGCATATGTAGTAGATGCTCAACTTGAGATTGGCAACTCCGGAAAAACCATAAAGGAAAATCTCGAACACTTGAGAAAAAAATATAAAATGTTTTTTCCCTTAGGGGTCCCTCTAAATATAGAGCAACCCTTTTCCCATAGATTTTACAAAAGTAGTGAATTTGTTTATATAATTGACAAATACAACTTAAGAAGAAAAACTCCCCGATGTGGGACTAAAAGGTTTATATAGTTTCTTAAAACTACTAAAAATTGGAAACTCCACAATGTGGGACTAATAAGTTTCATTCACAAAAGAAAACAATAAATTATAATTTTTATTAAAACTTTAAAAAATTATTTTTTATTAATCGTTTCCAACAATCCCCCACATGAATGAAAACTCAATAAAACATGAAAACACAGATAGATCTTGGTAAATCAACATCCCAATCTCACGATCCAAACATACTGATCGTGCAAGTGTTGAAATCATACTAGTCATTTCTACGTCCTCTCCCTCACAAAAAAGTGTGTTGACCCCAGGGTCATACTATGGATTGCACAAATCATAATAGTATTGAGAGCTTTCATCTTTAGTTCTCACATGGTGAGACTATAGGTATCTTTCACCAAAGTGAAAAAGCATGAACTAGTGAACTCTTAGTGACCTTTAGGTACTAAGTTCCAGTAATACCAAAACCATCAAAACGAAAATCACATAAAAAGCGCAGGAAATACCATTTTAGGCAGAGGTGTCCATGAGGTCTTGAACCTTTGCTTAGTGAGATATTACCAGAATTACTTGATAGAGACAATGAACTATGTCTTGAACTGCTAGCATTTGATGTAATTCGCGATAACAACCACGGGTGATATCTCCAAGGTTGCTTCCAAGCTCGTGCCTTTTTGTCCAATTTGGCCCTGGACATATCCTGTTTCTCAGAATGCTCTAAAGAATCAAATCTCGTATTCTCATAGGAAGCGGACCACTTCCTCATTCAAATAGGTGAGTTTCCATAAAGAGTGTTACTGCTACACCCCACTTCAATCTTGAATTCAAACTATAGAACTCATTAAGACTTCTTAGAAGTCATCATTCACATGCAATCACACTATCAGTCTACACATAGGGAAGGGACAGAGAATAAAATTCTCCGATAGTGTTTACCTTTACCCACCAAATATTAGTTGTCTCATTCGAAACCTTGATCTTGGGATCTACAGTCAGCAAGGTTGAGTATCCTTCATGGCAAGTTTAATTTATGAGATTAAGCCCCTTCCCCTTGATGCATTTCTAACTATCTCTTGGGATAAACCTTTCATCAAAGGTTGCGCGATATTCTCCTTGTACTTTATCCAATCAATGGAAATAACGCCGATTGAGATTAGTTATTTTCATCTTTAGCTATTATAGCTTGGCTAACACAATGTATAGATATAGATGGCACAGGCCCATGCTATAGAGGAATCTCTTCTAAAAAGCATCTTAGGCACTCGGGACCCTCTCGTGCTTTATCTAACTCAATACTCTCAGATTCCATAATGAATTGAGCAATATATGTTTGTTTGTAAATCTTCCAAAAACAAACCCTCATGCTAGAGTGAAACATATCCACTCGTAGACTTAGACTCCTCTGATTCAACAATCCAGTTTACATCACAAAGCCCCTCAAGGACAACAAGATACCTTTCATAAATCAAATAAAAGGTAATAGATTATTTTAGGTACCATAATACTCTACTCAGTGCATCTGAATGCTATTGCTCTGGACTACAATTATATCTGCTTAACTTACTCACAATATGGGCAATGTCTGGACTCTTACAGTTCATTAAATTCATCAGACATCCTATAACTCTTGAGTATTCAAGTTAAGATACTCCATTACCCTTTTTTTCTTGAGTCTACAAGAATAATCGTACAGAGTACAAGAAGGCTAACAATCACACTGATTGTATCTTTTAAGCACAAATTCAACATAATGAGAATGACTAAGACTACATATGTTAGATGATTTTCTAATCCTCATCCCTAAGATTACATCAACAGGGCCTAAGTCTTTCAAGTCAATGTTCTCATTCCGCGCATGTTTTTAGTGGAATTAATCACATCTATGTTTGTATCAAGTATAAGCATATCATCAACATACAAGCATACAATCACACAAGCATCCTTAACAAGTTACTTGTAAATATACTTATCAGATTCATTAACTTAAATCCACTACACATTATCACATGATCAAATTTTCCATGTCACTGTTTACGTGCTTATTTTTTAAACCATACAAAATTTTGTTCAACTTACAAACTTTGTCATCATAACCTTTCACTACAAAGTCCTCGGATTGGTTTATGTAAATTTCTTTATCTAATTCATAATTTTAGAAAAGCTGTCTTAACATCCATCTGATGTATCTCTAATTTGTTTATGACATCAATAACAATTAGCATCTCAACGGAAGTAAATCTCGTCACATATGAATAAGAATCAAGGAAATATACACCTTATTTTAGTTTATAGCCTTTAGCTACCAACTTAGCCTAATATTTTTCTACAGTTCCATATACCTAATGTTTCCTCTTAAAGACTCATTTACATCTCATGGTCTTACTCTCTGGAGGAAAACTAGAAACCTCCCAAGTCAGGTTCCGACGGATTGAGTCCATTTCACTAAATGAAGCTTCTTACCAGAATGGGGTTTCAGTAGATATCAAGGATTCTTTACAAGTCCAAGGATTAGTCTAAGCTAGGCATGTTATGAAGTCGGATTCATAAGAAGTCTCAAGTCTAATTGTTTTACTTCTCTTAGGTTCAACCTTAACTTCATCTTCCTTTAAGATAAGTTCTGACTATTTGAAAATAAATCTAGGGGATCAACAACACATCTCTAATGAGGTACAGGTTTAAGAATAAACATGTTCAAAGAACTCAGCATCCCTAGATTATGTAATAGTATTCACAACAAATTCAGAAAAATCACACCAAAGTATGAAAAATCAGAACACACAACCAAAAATCTATATGTAGAAGTATACTCAGCATACCCTATATGAAGACATAATCAACATTTTTGGTTTCTATCTAGTTCTTGTAGGAAGAGGAATGACAATCTTAGTCAAACACCCCCACACTTTGACGCATTCATAAAAAGGTCATCTACCTTTCCATAAATCATATGGAGTTTCATCTGATCCTGAAGGGTACTATATTCAGGATATACTAGTTAAGAGGACTGCCTCTGATGTAATTTTATAGTGGTAAATAAAGTTCATTCAACCCGGACTTGTGTAGGCTCGATTTCAGACTTAATGATAAAGAAAATATATACACACAAAAAAAGTTGTCACAATAACGAGAGGTACTGAGACTCGGGATTTCACCAATTTTCATACTCATGTGGTTCAAAAATCAATTCTACACAATTATAGCTCATATGATAAATATTGTTGACTCTTATTCTTTGCTAATGTAGATTCCGAAAGTAATGACTGTAAATCTAAAGCATGGGACATCAAAACACTTAAGCTAAGCATGACCCATCAATTGAAACCACAACCATTCAAGAGAAATCATAAATCAATTCAATTTTAGTGCAAAAAAGTCATATAAAGAATTAATAGAATTACCACAATGATGAAAAAAGGGCTTCCTCCGTCGTCCCAGTGTTGGGTTTAGCTCCTCATATCAAAAACATGCTCAAAATATTTATTCATGGTCCAAAGTGTTTGAAGATAGTGAAAATACAAGAAAAAGATAAAACAGATCAATTGCAACGCTAATATGCGAGGCAGATCGACTGTTACTAACGATACAGAAGATGTAAGACTGCTGGGAACGATACTATGTGTGTCGTGGATAAACCACACTTTTCTGCGACTGACTTGGGTCATCTAATGTTCTTTAGCTTCGTCTTCTTCCTTCTACTGCTGCAACTTTCTCTGCAGCGTGATTTCTTCGTACCAGAGATTCCCCTAAACTACGTAAAGGCCCCAAACTACTCGACTAGGTCTCGATCCCCTTCTTAGACTCCCAACACTTGTATTTATACCTCACATCAACCTCCAAGGCAATAAATATTCGAAAATAGTTTTCCTTTCACCCTCCAGCAAGTCACGAAAATAACTACCTGCCAGCTCGTCTACGCGTTTGTAGTCTTTCCTTCTTCAACAACAACTTCCTTTGATAGATTCAAAACAAATTAGATAATATATCCTCCCAAATATTCACTCAAAATTCCCGTAAATAATTCTTCTCCCTGTTTGTAAAGAAAGTCCGGTGAACTTCCCTTTTCTTCGATCTCAAACCAACTACCAAACCTGATTTACGTTAACAGGCCAATATCAGTCCATACCCATGATAATCTCCGATTAAATCTCGTTCAAAACTCTCCCCAAAATCCAAGAAGACCCGATATAGTTAACTCCCCTGTCTTAGGAAAGATACGTGAAGAACCCTTCTCCTTCGAATTAGGGCCCGTTACCAAGCCTGTTTCGATGTGATAAGACATTCCAGGTAAAACTCTAACAAAGACTCCGACCAAATCTCCTTAAAACCCAATCCATCAGTTACGCAGATGTGAAGCAAATCTTCCCGCCAAATTTAGTTTTTTGAATTTGTGAAGAAAGGTGGTCTCCCCCTAACCACTGATGGGGTGCAAATAGTAGTTACCCTGAGGTGGCCCTTATCAACTGAGTACCCCTTATCCATTTGAAGGATGTAAATAATACATTTCCTGGGGTGTCTCCAACATACTTCTGGCGTCCCTTCAGTAATTCCTTCCGAGGGTGCAAATACCACTTTTCGAGCCAATTTCTACGCACATGTTTATTTCTCCAAAAATACCTACAAAGACATAAAATAATAAAATAAATACAAAAATGGGTACTAACAATATAGAAAATCGAGATGAAAACAGACACATAAATGTGTCTATCAGCCTCCCCCCACAAGCCCGCAGGTAATCCTGAACTAATCAACATGGCAATTATCATCTTCTTAAGGATACAGTTGTTATGTTCAAGGCTTCTAATTGGTTTTGAACTTCAAGTTTATACATCTTAAGGCTTCTAAGGCATCATCCTTATCCCTAAGAAAGTACAATCATCCATGAAAGTTATAAACCATCTTTTACCATAGTGGTATTGGGTTGAACTCATGTCAACTAGGCCTAACTGAATTAATTCTAAGGGCTTAGAATTACTCTGAACATTTATGCTAAAAGATTTTATAGCATATTCATTTCACTTTTGTGTTCAAGATCCAAACTAAATTTGGGTACGTAGCCTATGCTAGGCAGTTTATGCATTGACTTATAATTTTATGGTTCCAAGTCTACCATGCAAAACATTCAAAGACACACACAAAAAAAACATAAGAATCAACTATGTTCACTTCATCAGATTTTTCTTTAAACTTATATAGACCCTAAGTCCTATAAATTTTTCCTAAAAAATCAATGCCCTTAGTTATAACAAGTTTTCCACATTTAACTAAGATCTTCAATCTTTTACCATCTTCAAGAGAACAAGATACAAGATTCTTTCATATGTTCGGAACATGAAAACTTCATTCAGTGTGAGAATATTACAGATATGAGCTTATGCTCGACCTTTCCCTTTTATGCAACCTCTGTCGCAGATGAGTTACTCATATAGAGTTCCTCGACATCTCTTATCCTCTGATAAGAGGTGAACATGTCTCTGTTTCAACAAACATACTTAGTGGCTCCAGAGTCCACCCACCAGTCTCTCACATTGGTTATTAAAATAACTTCCGACATCATGTCAATGAACTCATTCTAATTTGTTTCAACTAAATTAACATTAACTTTCTACTTATTAAGGTTTTATGTTGTCTACACTTTACTGCCATATGGCCAGGAATTTTACAAACATAACAATCACCCTTAGTTAAAGTAATGTCGGATTCAGTTTTACGAAACATACCTTTCTTATGAAGACTACGCTTAGAGTTGTATTTGATGTTCTCTCCTTTGTCAGCTTTGGAAGACTTGTATTCATACACATGCGCCTGGTAGCCATGTTCCTTTTCAATTTCATGTCACAAACTTTGTTTATACTCTGACCACAGACACGGTAATTTCCCAATCACCTAATACACCACATCTCACAAACCTTAGTTCAGATAAAATATTAGTTTTGAAGAAAATATCTATATTTATAAACTTCGTTTGAACCACCATATCAAAAAAACTCATGGTTACCCCATAAAAACTACTTTAGTTAACAAAAAATTTCTGCCCGTCAGAATTTTTTAGGAACGTTTCTCTATTTTGTAAAATATCAAACAAATACTTTTACAACTCCAAAAATTCTGAAACTTTACGTGGGTAACTATCAAGATGTCTACTACGTTGTGTCAAAAGGGTTCATCGAAATTCCTTCTAGGTTAAGAGATAAACTCAAAACTCTACAGCTGACCAAATATTCGTTTTTGTTTTTCACTCCACAATTAACATCCATGATTCACAAACCAACCAACCATTTTCGATTATTACAAATTTTAATGTCTTAAGATTTTTGGGTGCAATAATCAAAAACAAGGAAAAATCAAATAAGCAAAAGTTATTGATACTTAGCTCCTTTATAATGGAAGTGATAGATTTGATGAAACGGACGAGCTCCCCATATCTCCGCAACAGCAACAAGACAAAACTTTGGAAAAACAGAGTGAGTGAGTCACGTGTTCAACACGTTGCCCTTAAGACATTAGCGCCCGGATACACTCAAGAGTGATGTTATAGCCCTCACAGGACGGATATCTCCAGGATAAAACACCCTACTACACCTACTACTAGCATATGTAGTAGATGCTCAACTTGAGCTTGGAAACTCCGAAAAAACCATAAAGGAAAATCTCGAACACTTGAGAAAACAATATAAAATCTTTTTTCCCTTAGGGGTCCCTCTAAGTATAGAGCAACCCTTTTCCCATAGATTTTACAAAAGTACTGAATTTGTTTATATAATTGACAAATACAACTTAAGAAGAAAAACTCTCCGATGTGGGACTAAAAGGTTTATATAGTTTCTTAAAACTACTAAAAATTGGAAACTCCTCAATGTGGGACTAATAAGTTTCATTCTCAAAAGAAAACAATAAATTATAATTTTTATTAAAACTTTAAAAAATTATTTTTTATTAATCGTTTTCCAACAATTACCCAAAAGCTTGGACTGCAGTCTGCAAACCAAAAGAGCTGGGATGATTAGGTTTCATGAATATGGATCTCTTCAACAGCTCTATGATCACCAAAATTGGGTGGAGACTGGAGCAAGATAAATATTCTCTCTGGTACAAACTTATGGATGCAAAATATCTAATTGGCAGGAATGTCCTCAACATGGACATAAAGCCAAAAGATGGTGACTCCTGGATATGGAAAGGAATCCTAAAAGGCATTAGAAACATCCAACAACATTGTGTCTGGAGGATTGGCAATAGGAGTAGAATCAAAATTTGGGATGATCCCTGGGTTCCAAACATTACTACAAGACTCAATAAACCTTCAAACTGTCCCCACCATATTGAAACAGTTGAATCTCTACTTTTTCCTAATGGGAACTGGGATGAAAATCTTGTTCAATCTTACTCGAGTAACAATATTGCTCAATCCATTATTGCTCTTCCTACTCATCCAAAATAAGAACAAAAGATGATCTATAACCTAAATGACACAGGAAAATTCTGTGTCAAGTCTCTATACAAGGCAAAGATTGATAATCTTTACAGAAATGATACAACAACAGGAAATTGGGAGGCAATTTGGAACATGGATGTTGCTTCAGCTATTAAGATCTTTATCTGGAAATGTGATCATGGTATTCTCCCCACTAATGCTAAAACATCTAGTATTCTGCATTACATTGATCATATATGCACCATATGCAACAGTGGGGAAGAAGAAACCATGACACACACATGTCCTTAAACTGTCCTGTTGCCACTTTAGTTTGGCAGGAAATCATTGTCCCTCATTATACTCAGTTCGATAACACCACTATCTTCATGGACTGGTTAAATTCCTGGTTTCAGATTGGGATGGCCAGCCATGAATGTAATATTTATGCCACTACATGCTGGTACATCTGGAAAGCTAGATGTGATCTAGTTTTCAGACAAATCCAGCCAAATGCAGCAAAAACCTCTAACTGCATTAAACAACATTTATGCAATCACAATAGAATTCACAACATGCCAGAGCATATTATGAATGGTTTCTCATTATTGCCTAAGGAAATTGATTCATTTATGGACGACAATACTATACTATATAATCTGAATCAGTATCCTTCAACGGATTATGGAAAAATCATCAAAATATGTACTCTGCAGGATCCTGAAACTTTGATATACTATTCTGCACTGACTATACTGGATTTTGCAGGAAACATCAATGGTACCAGAGGACATCCTGGATACCCTGGAGCTTGGGGAGAAACATGAGGCGCATACCTAGCTTTTCAATGGGCCAAAGAAATGCAGCACAGTAATATAGAGGTACAAGATGAATCCATGGAAATTTTAGTTTATTTCAAGTTGCTCTCCCACAAAGCTGTCAAAGGAATATTTCATCTAAGTTACCATGAAAGAACAAATAGTGAAGAGGAGGACATTAATACCGATATCAACCCAGTAACTTTTATTTTATTAAGACTAAAAATCATCCATCGTCCCCAAAATATGGATATTTTTAATACGGCTCTATCTTATAAGAACAATGCTAGCAGGACGAGTGGTCCAACCAATACCAATATTTTGTATCATTCTTAGGCCTATTCATATGCACATGCCAACAAAATGATATTTGGCATACCAGGTGGCATGGCAAACCGATTGCGCCATTATGGGAAAACCGATAAGCGATAGACATTCTAGCGAGCGATAGACATTCTAGCGAGCGATATTCGTAGTATCTCCAGCGATTATGACTTTATCGCTGACATTAATCTCTCTCCCGCGCGATTTAAATAATAACGCTGGCGATACTATGATTATCGACTAGTAGTTATTCTGCAACGGCCATCTCCCCCCTATGGTTCCTATGTATACGCCCTTTTACTTCTCCAGGTAACTCACACCTACTTCTACATATATTTCACCTATATTCTCAATTTTAAATTTCATAATCATCAATGTCGAGATCCAATGAAGAAAGGGATATTATTATAAATCGGTTCAGATTACAACAAGAAAGGTATCGTATGAGGTTGCAAGAAATTGACGAAAAGGAAGTTGAAGATAATAAACTAATCGAAATTTTGATGCTTGTACATACGAGCCAAATACCAAGAGTTCTAGAGCCCAAATAAGTATTATAAAGAAGATATACGTATCGAGGGAGGGAATTTTACCACCAAAAGCTGATGCACGATTATTTTCTTCCAAATTGTGTGTACTCTGATCAAAATTTTCAAGGTCGATTCCGCATGCCTTGGCATCTGGTGAAAAAGATTATTGAAGAGCTTTGTCGAGTAGAACCTCAATTCAATTATCAGATTGATGCACTGAATATTAGAGGTCATCGTCCTGAACAAAAAGTTACTTCGGATTTAAGGATTCTAGGTTATGGCACTCCAGCGGATGCGAACGATGAGTACCTTCGTATGGGTAAAAAAACTTCTTACACTTACCTTTCATTGTTCTGTGAAGTAATGATTAATCATTTTGGTCCAACATATTTACGAAAACCAACCGACGAAGATGTTAGACAAATAGTGATTGAAAATGAGGACAGTGGATTCCAAGGAATGCTAGGTAGTCTCGATTGTATGCATTGGGTATGGCAAGGATGCCCTGTATATTGGGTCGGTCAATATAAGGGTCATTATGCAAAACTAACAGTTATTCTTGAAGCTGCTGCTTCTTATGATTGTTGGATATGGCATGCTTTTTTTGGTCTTCCAGGTTCACAAAATGATATCAATGTTTTGCACAAGTCGCCTCTGTTTGAATATTTGAAGTATAAAATTTCTCCATCAGTCCGTTTCATGATCAACGACCATCAGTACACTCATGGATATTATCTTGCGGATGGGATCTACCCAAAATGGTCCACCTTGGTTCAATGCTACCGTCATCCTCTTGCTGGTGCATTGGGCCGTTCATACCGGCATTTTAACGATGCTCAAATGGCACTCAGGAAGGATGTGGAACGCGCTTTTGGAATTTTGAAGAGGAAGTTCGCTATCATTTGTGGCCCATATCGTGGGTTATGTCCTCGTGAAATGCATAAGACTATGCTCACTTGCATAATTCTTCATAACATGGTAATTCATGCAACCCGTCGTGATTCAGATTTGATTAACTATGAAGATGAAGATTTGAGGCCGGAGATTCGACCAGAAAGAGGCCGCCCTACAAGGGATTATTGTCAAATGACTAACTACATTCAGAACCGAATTTTGTATGACCAATTAAGAGATGATCTGAGATTGAATCTTTGGGAAGAGCATGGAAGACAACGATTTTTTTCTTTTTAGGTTATTTATATTTCTTAAATATTTAAGTTATGTTATTTATTTTTCTTAAGTTATGTATTGTTATTTATTTAAAGTTATTATTAAATGGCATGCAAAACTTAATATGTTATCCCACATGGTGTTACCATGTTGTTGTGCACCATCGATACAATTTTGGGTAAAAAAACATAATTACGACAAATACATTCATCTTCTATCATGGTGTATTTTGCACCACGGACTCGGGTTTTTTTTACCTTTGCCTTGACTTTGAGATTGTGAATCCATTTGACAAGAAAATATAGATAGTTTTAGATTTGAAAAAGATTGAGAAATTGAGAAATTCTATAGAGATTTAGAAATTCTAGTGTGAGTTAAAATGAGTTTGAAATTAGGTATTTATAGAGGGGGAAAATTGCGGCCGTTAGATGAGGAACTGATAAGCGTTAATCATACCATCGAGCGACAACTTGACTAACGCTAGCGATTGACTGACCAGCGAACGCAAGATAGACCATCGAGCGATTGAATTTCTATCACTGGATGAAAACTCAGTCATGTATACCTATATACCAGGACTCGCATATAAAACATATGAATTTGGCAATTTGACATATTTATAATGGATGTGTATATGCCAAATATCATGTTTTGACATGTACATAGGAATAATAGGCCTTAGGTGCTGTCCTGGTCTAAGTTTTTCTCCATCTCCCATGCAATGGATGTGGAATCCGTTCAGATAAAAATGAATCCCACCCGAAAGACACTCCTAAAATTAGGACGAAAAAAGAAACCACGTTATTAAGCGTGAAGCCTAACACGAAAGTAACCATTTTAGACGTTCATACCCTCACCCGACATGTGAAAAGAGTTGCAGATCACTTGCATTGGAGTTAAAGTTAGTGAACAAAGTTAAAGATGGACCATCAAGACAATTATTGACATTGCTCGTGGCACACTCCTAAATTTTGTTTACATCTTAAGTAAGTTACTAAGTAAAGATTAGTAGTACTAGTATATGTAACAAATAGGATAAAACCAAAACGTAATGATTGGTTTGTGCCTACTCTTCCTTTTTTTTCTAGATGGCTCCAAGTGACTCACAACACAACACTTGCATCTTTCTTTCTTTCCAGTGAATTGCTTAAAACGTTGACACATACCAAAACTTGCATCTTAAAGATCAAATTCACCTTACCAACAGCGTAATCCTACACCTAGCATAAATTTCAGGTACAAAAGGAAGGAATGTCTGGTGTGATGCCTGTATCTTATTCGGGAAACTGTCCCTATAACTATATCAAAGTTGTACGAGTATCCCTCCATCCATAAGTTGTTTAATGAAACACCTAACACCTTAACTAGTAGTAATGATAACCAGATTAGTCTGAATCCCCCACCTTAATTAATTGAGAATTCAGACTTGCAAAGATGCGTTTGATTAAAGAGCAAAGAATGATATGACACCGGAGCGAGCATCATCATTAAAGAATTGCTTCAAGAAAATCATTAAAGAAGTCAGGGTCATTTCTCGCCAAAAGCCTCTTTAACCTAGAACAAAAACAAATGACGTTAACTACTTGGGTCCCACACGGATAAACAGCGCAGACAGCGGATATTTACAGTTAAACTTCAACTAACTTCATCAAAATCTTTCTTTTTTTTCTGTTTTCTTCAAAAATTGATATAACATGCACCTCAGCCGAACCCAATTCCTCTGACCACGCAATTTTGTTTAGCTAGTTCAATTGTTTACATTTTCAGATTACGAGTGGAGTTTTGTAACCCTGCCAGAGTCGGTATACCCAGATTAATTGGGTATACCCATTTTATTCGCATCCAAACTAGTGTGTTAAGAGGTTCTAAAAGGCGCTAAGAGCATCCACAGTGGGCGAGTATAACCAAAAATTTGGGATGAGATCGTAACGCAGTGGGACAGAGTAAAGATTAAATCCCAGCCAAAGATCAAATCCCAGATCATATTTGGTCGCGACCAAATACCAAATCCTAATATAGTCGGGCGTAAATTTAAAGTACGCTTGTTGCTGGGCGGACACCCAACCATCCGCCCGTTCACTTACTCATCAGGCGGGCACCAAACCATCCGCCCCATTCAAAATGAAATTCATCAGGCGGACACCCAATCATCCGTCCGTTCACATTTCGTCAGGCGGACACCAAACCATCCGCCCCATTCAAAATGAAATTCATCAGGCGGACACCCAACCATCCGCCCGTTCACTTACTCATCAGGCGGACACCAAACCATCCGCCCCATTCAAATTTCGGGCGTAAACCAATTTTACGCCCCATTCAAGCGTACACCAAATTTACGCCCGTTTTCGTGCGGTGATTAATTTTACGCGCGACCAAATTTGGTCTTCTCCCCATAACGTCACAGTACAGATTAAACTCATATTTAGTCTTTTTTTTTGGTCTTTGATCTTTGAGTTTAGTCGTACCATTGCAGTCGCTCTAAAAGACTAAATTGCCTATACTGAAAACCATGCCGACTAAAATATATTCAAAAAAACTTCAAAATCTTTCTTCAAAACTCTGACTATACATGATGATCAAAAAAAATAAAATAACGAAGAATCAAAACGGATCGAAAATCGGTAAGGTTTTTTTTGTCGACCTTGCCGACTAAAATAGAGTCGGCAGGGTATAAGGTTGAATATCGTGCCAACTTTTCATCTCTGAAATCATCAGTTACAGGGTCGACACAGTATTCAACCTTATACTCTGCCGACTATATTTTAGTCGGCACGATATTCATCCTTATACCTTACCGACTATAGTTTAGTCGGCAGGTTATGAAATTAATACCTTGCCGACTAATCATGCATTTGTAACACTTTTTCTCTGTATGTCAAAATCCTATAGTCGGCAGGGTATTTCTTGTCGACCTTGCCGACTTTTCGTATTTACAGAACTGAAAATGTTGATCCTTCTACAATTTTGAGTATGAAATCTCCCACCAGCTCTACAATCTCATATTTATAAGTGTTTGGGTAGTACGATTTCATTTCCGTTGCAAGTAGGATTCTCAAAAAAAAAAGAAAAAAATTCTCAAAAATCTACCCATATCCATGAGTTCAATCTAAAATAAAACCTAATTCCAAAATTTCAATCAACTAATTAACTAATTAAATTAATCATTCTAATCATATTTATTAATGTTAATTAATCAAAGTTAGATTATTCATTTTTATAAATATGTGGTTAAGGTTGTGTTTTACTTCAAGATGATCTTATTTTGTCTCATTTGGTATATTTCAATTAATTTGGGTATACCCGAGCCAGGTAATATAAAATTAAGATCTTTCTCATTTAAAACTCATCCCCATCAAGTTAAAAAATTAATGACAATTTAGTATAGAAAATCACCATTAAACAATAAAAAGTAAGAAATACCGACTACCAAAGATACCTTTTTTCAAAAGAAATTTTTTAAAGGAAGATATTTCAGATCGGCAGGGTAAATGTAGCGCAACGGTAGAGTGATTTTCTAGATATTTCAAATGGGTAGGGTAAAATTCTGTATAAGTAGGGTAAAATTCTTATATAATTCATACTGGTAGGGTAAAATTTTATGTTAATCATTAAACCAAATGATTCATTTCACTTTGTGTATTTCAGTAGGGTAAATTTCTTTTTCAGATATTTGAGATTGTCATGTCAATAGGCTCAATAGTACATAACCACCAGTCAGTCCATGTGGTCTTGTCATTTGCCAAGGAGATATCAGACTAGCAGTGTATGTACAAACATTCGTCCGGCTTAGTACCAAAAAAAAACATTACTTTCCCATTGAATACTCAATTCCACCAGTATGCCTGCGCCTGCCACCTCCTAACGCGGATTCAGCTGAATAATGTCAAACTAAAAACAACTGGCAGCAACATCCTCTCAGCCCCTGGTATATATACTCCACATTCCATCCACCAAATCTATAACTTCATCTTCATTCATTCTGAGCACACTTCTTCTTCTATCTCTTCTTCCTCTGTAAACCAATTTCTAGAACCACTTCTCTAATGGGGAACCACGTATCATGTACACTAACAGTCCAGACAGGAGGAAAACACAGCATACCAAGTAACGAAGCAACAGTCATACTACCAAAGGGAGTAATCAGAAAAATTGAAGGACCCTTTTTGACAAAAGCGGCAGAAATCATGTTTGAGATACCAAATCATTTCTTAGTGAATTCGAAATCGTTGCGTATTGGTTCAAGATTTTCAGCTCTTAATGCTGACGAAGATTTGGAAATGGGTAATGTTTATGTTTTGTTTCCGATGAAAAGAGTTAATTCTGTTGTTACAGCTTCAGATATGGGTTCATTACTATTGCTTGCTACTACTACTGCTGCTGCTGGGAATAAGGGTAGAACATCAGCATCCGGTGGTGGGAACAATAAAGTTAGAGTTTCTCCTGAGTCAATAATAGTACCACCTTCTGTTGCTGATGATGATGATGATAAAGATGAAGAATTTATTGAAGATCAGGATTCATGGGTTGTTATGATTAGGAATATTAAAAGGGATAATTCTAAGAAACAGAGTGATCATGATCAAATACCAAGATTGAGTTTAGAAGATATTGATGATATTATTCTTGCTGATCTTCAACATAGAAGATCAGTTGGTAGATCAAGAAAACCATCACTTAGCACAATCACTGAAGAACCTGTTTTTTCAAGATGACAATTTATGATGATGATCAAGAAGAAAAAAACAGAGGAATTTGTTACTTGATACTATTCTTTTTTTTGATTTCTCTGTTTTTTTTTTATAATTCTTTCTCTCATTGATCTATTAAATTTTTGAAAAGATTGAGAGAAATTCAATGGATTATTATCATTATTATGATTGTAATATTTTTTGGGTAGCGATTGAATAATTTGTTATGGTGTGGTGGTGAAGTAATTTATCACTTAAGAAGAATTTGTTATTATAAATAAATAAAGAATGAAAAAACAAGAAATGAAATGCGTTTTTTTTCTAATTTTCTTTGTGACTTTTGACAAAAATGGTGCATATGGGGGGAGAAAAGAAAAATCATCAAATCATTTCCATTATACCCGCAACAGAGAGAGGAGGGAAAATTATTAAAGAAAAGGAAAAACCATGTTCAAGGAAACTTCGGCGCTCCTTACATTTCAGTAATGATTGATCATTGGTCTTTAAGTATAGCACCTGCACAACTCAGGATAATGTTTTCATCTAGAATATAAAAGGACAAGGGTGTTATTTGGTTTAACCAAAATGTTGGTGGTCGTTCTTTTATGACCAAAATACTCCTACGTGTTTTTAAGTTTTTGCCCGAGTCTTGACGGGATTTTGGTGAATTTCATCAACAGAGGGGCAGTTATTACATTAAAACTTCCATGGCAATTCACATTTTTAAAGCTCATTTTCACGATCTTCAAAAACATTGGTAAGAACTACTTCCACATGGGTCAATTCCACACCCTAATTGAAATCTGAATTAGCTTTAGTAGTCTGAGGATTTGTTTAAGGTTCTAAACATTGGTTGTTTGTATAAATGCCTGACAGAATTTTATTTTTAATAGTAAGATGAAGTAGTAGTGAAGATTTAGTCAGGTTTAACAGAATGTAAGTAAGATGAAGTAGTGCATTGTCAGATTGGCACAATGTGATAATGCAATCTGTGACTCTATGAAATGAATGCCAGTGTAGGGATCAAAAATGATTACTGTCAATGGTTTTAATCCTAAGTTTGCCTTTGCACCAGTTTACCATTTTTTATTGGAAGCATATTTCTTTCGGATTTTGGTGCTAGCTTTAGATATTTTTGGTCCAACCATGTACTTGAAATACCAATTTTGAGTATTGGTATCTGTTTAACTAATTAAGGAATTTGCTGCGCAGTGATTTGTGGCCTGACAAACTTCTATGGTGTAGGTACTGGGTAGGATCATTGATTGAAGGAGCCTAGTTGTTGAACGGATGAACAAAATGTTCAGAGACAATTTATGATTGCTATGGAGTTCTATTGTTCAATCAGATCTCAAGCCTGTAACAAATCTGTTGACTTCAGAAAGATGGTGGTCTAAAATTGGCAGCTTTTGGACGGGATCAACATACTCTTGCCAATGTAAATACATGATCGACATAAGATAAATCATACTATGGTCTGATGGTGTTGTTCGGAGTGTCTATGCGCCTACATTCAGAACACTGCAAGTGAAAACAGCTTTAATGGTGTGATTCCATTTTGTTCTCCAGTTGTATCCGATTTGCGAGACGAATGACGCTCGCAAAGTAGTTTTGATGGTTTTCTATGACAAATACACTAGAGCCTACACTACAAGTAAGTTCAATAGAAGAAAAAAAACTTGCAATCCCTTACTCGACGGTTACGTGAGTTTCCCTTTGTTTTTCTCATGAACATACACATAACATGCATAATCTATTTAGGTGTTGTACTTCTGTATGTTCATAGTTTTGCTTCAGTCACGTCAATTTTTTCTCTGTGCAAGGGTCACTTAAACACTTGATGTGGCCACCCTGGAGAGGTGCAACTCCATGTCCATTTGGAGCATTGAACCACTTCCCCTCCATGGAAGCTTTGGTCAAGAATGGGCAGAGTCGAACATTGCAAAGGCATTGAGTTGGCAATCTGTATTGGTAGCCAATGGCATCTCTGGAATGGACTTTTTTTTAACATTCAGTCTCCCACACCCAAATACGAGTCCAACTAAACTTTTGCATAAATCAATATAAACATCACGTCCAATAGAGGGCATGAAGTTGATGTTGGAACCACTCACCAGTGCCAGCACTGCCGCCGCCACCACCACCACTAGCACCAGCATCAGGGCCACCACCACCAGCATCATGTTGGTGCCGCAACCACCGTTTTCCATGTGTACGACGTTGATGTCGGAACCATACCAAATTGAATTTGCCAGCCAGCATTAAAAAAACCTGTTCGGGTTATCCACTAGTGTTATATAAACTAGGGAGTTGAATTCAGGATAATGTTTTCATGTTATATTTTTTGAACTTTTATGTCAACTTGTGTGGATACCTAAGAAACGAAAAAACATAACCACCACTCATTTTGAACTCATCTTTCTCTATCTGATTTTTTTTCTCTTTTTTGCTCTAAAATAGTATGCACATTTCTGCATCTTTTCTTCTCCTACATCTCTCTCTACTACTTCACATTCCATGGCAGACCATCCACCAATACCTTAAGGTCCGTATTACCACTCTTCATCTTCTACTTTCTCCCTCTAGCTTTCTACTACCCCCTCTTTCTTCCATCAAGACATGAGTACTTCTTCTTATTGTTTTTCTTCTTCGGCAAATCCTGGAGGAGGAAGAAGATGTTCTCAACTTCAAAGTTCTTATGTTTCTCTACATAAAAACAATGTATGCTCATATTTTCATGATACCTATTTCTCCAGAAGAGATTCTAATTCCCTTTTACCGCTCAAGTCTCCAAATGTACCCATTGAGTTATCCTCTCTTAGTCTGAATTCCAAGTTCATTATACCTTGTGCAAGTCTATCATCTTTTGCTGACGGCGAAAGTGGAGATCAACAAGAACAAGTTAAAGATGCGGTACCGAATGAGGGCAAACTTGATCAGGAGGTGAAATCTGATGAATCACCTGGAATGGCTCAGGCTTTTAATATCTCATCAAGAACGGCTTCTGCAATATCTATTTGTATTGCTATTGCTGCTCTTAGTCTTCCATTTTTTATGAAGTCATTGGGACAAGGCTTGAGTTTGAAGACTAAGGTGCTTTCTTATATAACTTTGTTGTTTGGGTTATATATGGCTTGGAATATTGGTGCCAATGATGTTGCCAATGCAATGGGTACTTCGGTAGGCTCGGGTGCTTTGACTTTGCGACAGGCTGTGCTGACTGCGGCTGTGTTGGAATTCTCGGGGGCTTTATTGATGGGGAAACATGTGACAAACACAATGCAGAATGGGATTCTAGTTGCTAATGTGTTCCAAGGGAAGCAATCTTTGCTATTTGCTGGTTTGCTCTCTTCTCTTGGTGCTGCTGGTACTTGGTTGCAGGTGCATTATCTTGATGACTAATTTATTTATTATGAAAATGCAGATTTACTCTCCAAAGAGCTACATTATGTTGAATGTTAAATATAATCTAGGCATTTACAAGTAGGTCATCAACTTCAAATGTCTTACCTAGAAATTGCCTTTGGAGGTGGACATATGCAAACTCAGAACATACATATGCACACTTAAATGTTAAGATGCTCTGCACAATATCCCACAAAATCACCATTGATCAACTTTCCATGATAAAGAGTGACACTAGGAGATACTGACCATCTAACTTGACCTGATCAAGTGTCTGCTAGATTATACAAATAACTAAATAAGCAAATTCCTCATAGCTTTTGAGACCATTAAGGTCAATTCATAGAGTTGATTCTTTGGTGCATGTTGGGTATCATCGACAATTGGACAAGCAATCTCTCTTGTTGCGTTTGATTCGTATTTCTTGTCATTGTTGCATGAATTTTCAGATTGCATCTTACTTTGGTTGGCCAGTTTCCACCACGCACTGCATAGTAGGTTCTATGGTGGGATTTGGTCTAGTTTATGGTGGAGTGGGAGCTGTGTTCTGGAGTTCATTGGCTAGAGTGACTTCATCATGGGTCATTTCCCCTGTTGTTGGAGCAGCTGTCTCATTTCTCGTCTACAAATGTATACGTCGGGTATGTACAAATTCCTCGAGGGACTTAAAACCTAAAATCAGGAACCCTGCGAAAGCATCTTAAACCAACCAACCTCATATTGATTAAACTGATAGAATTATAAATCACCCTCTAATTCATCCCAATTTGCCTTTTCTTTTCTTTCTCTTCTAGTTTGTGTACTCTGCTCCAAATCCGGGGCAAGCTGCTGCTACCGCTGCACCAGTTGCTGTCTTTGCTGGTGTGACGGCTATATCGTTTGTTGCTTTCCCTCTAAGCAAGAACCCTATTGTGGTTCTAGCCCAGGCCTTGACATGTGGATTTGCGGGCGCATTTCTAGTTAGCCGAGCTATCAACAACAAGCTTGGACACCTCCTCTCTAAGACGAAATCTGCAGAAGGAGAGACAGAAGAGGATGCGTCACAGCAGAAAAATATAGGATTCCTCTCTGACATTGCTGGCCCTACTGGGACCCAACTGGAAATTGTATATGGAGTCTTTGGATACATGCAAGTTTTATCAGCCTGCTTTATGTCATTTGCTCATGGAGGTAATGATGTATCAAATGCCATAGGCCCATTAGTTGGTGCACTGTCGATCCTTCAGGGAGGTGCAGGTGGAGCTGAGCTTGTTATTCCAATTGATGTTCTTGCATGGGGAGGATTCGGTATAGTAGCTGGGTTGATGATGTGGGGTTATAGGGTTATAGCAACAATTGGGAAGAAAATAACAGAACTGACCCCAACTCGAGGATTTGCGGCCGAGTTTGCAGCAGCTTCAGTAGTTCTTTTTGCGTCAAAGTTTGGACTACCTATCTCTGCAACCCATACACTTGTGGGAGCTGTCATGGGAGTGGGATTTGCAAGAGGACTAAACAGCGTGAGCGCAGAGACTGTCAAGGGTATTGTGACTTCATGGGTCATCACAATCCCAGTTGGCGCATTTCTTTCGATCGTCTACACATGGATTCTAACAAAGCTCTTGCCAAATCTATTTTGAGTTTTGAGGCTTATAACTTCAGACATTGAAAAACGCAGTTTGATATTTTTTAAGAAGACACCTCTTTGTGAATTAAAACAGTATGAGGCTTGTTTGTCAGTGGTTGCCTGGTTGGGTTTTTGCACCTAAAATTTAAAACAGTACGAGGATTGAGGCTTGTTTGTTTTGCTATAAAATTGAGCGATCTTTTTGTTCTCCTAGTTTGATGCACAAGAATGCCAAACTTTCTCAGTAACACTTCTATTGGATGAATGAATTCTTAATGTAATAATAATGTTGAACTCCTTCTACAACGTCAGTCACATTGTATTGAAAAGCCAGGCATTATCCTTCAAAAGAAAGAAAAGCCAGATAACCAAATTGTTGAAACACTTATAGTTCGGCAAGACTTAGCCAATCAGGCATATGAGGACTGGAATTTTGATTTTTATTCAGAGAAGCAGGTGAGGATATTGAGACGGGAATGTAACTTAAATGGCACGGACGTACAATATTTGGTTTGCATGAGAGAGAGGTACAAGAAGGGGGTGTAGCTCTCTCTATAAGACCGGGTCTAGTAGTGAATCCCAACCACTTTCCAAACACCTTTACACATCAGCCTGGGGAGGGCATGGTTCTTGCAGTTTTTCTCAGAGAAATCCAGGGACGACTAACCGTTAGCCGTTTTAAGCAAAAAAAAAAACGGACAACAATCAACCGTTCTTCAAATAACGGTCACTGATCCCCCGTTTTTGTGAAAACGGTTATCCATTAACCTTTATCCGTATCTTGACCAGTCAAACCCCGTTGAACCGGCTAACCATTAACCGTTCTACAATTTCACCTAAAGTTACAGAAACTCGACAGAGTTTTGTTCTTCACCCTATTTCTTTTTTTCCCCCTTCAGTTCATCTTCTCCCACTTAGTAAAAAATCAAACACCATTGTTTTCTCCATTTTTTTGTTTGGGTTTGTTGAAGGAAGGGTGAATTCGAATTTGCCTATGATTCGAAGGGATTTTAACCACTAAATCCCTAAAGGTAAACCATTTTAACCTTAAACCCTAGTTTTCATTTTTGTTTTCAATTAGGATTAATTTTGTAAAATTGATAGGTTATTAACACAAATTGAATTCCACAAGTATTAGTTACTGCTTTGTATTTGTTAAAATGAATTTAACATGATAAGTTTTTGTTAGTTATTGATGAATATGATTGATTGTGTAGTTATTGATGAACATGGTTGATTTGTAGTGACATTTGATTTTAAATTATCCTAATGATGTTGCATGTCTTGTAATTTGTATAATACACAATTGATAGAAACGTCAGAATGAAAAATTGTTAGTAAGATATGCTTTTGAGTATATAGTTAAGTTTTTCCTCCAATAGGTTTACATTTGTTAGTTGATTTTCAATAATTAATTTAGAGACGTTTCTATTTGTTTGTTTGGTGCATTTAGATAATGATATGGAGTACCCGACGGACCAAAAATTGTCTGTAAAAGGTAGGGAAGGCCATATATCCGGTAAATATGCACCGAAGATGAAAATGAGGACTAATTGGGGAAGGATTAAGGATTATTATGATATCGTTGTATGGAATAATCCCACGCACGTCAGGTACTAGATAATTGTGGGTTTTCCTCCATATTTTCGTTTAATTTTAAGAATTCAGATGTGCAACTCACAAATGCTCTAGTATAGATGGTGGCATACAACCAAGACTTTTAATTTCCGGGCTTTGAAATAGGATTGACACCTTTAGAATTTGTAATGTTAACTGGACATCTGCAAATACTGAACATGATGCCCAACGCCCCCACCCCCCCCCCCCCCCCCCCCCCCGAGCCACGACTTCTAAAAAACCCTGGGATAGTAAATCCTCAGTTGTATGTTTCTCTCTCCTTTCATCTTATATAAACAGTAGGAAACTCATGGACAACACTGAGAACTGGGAGGAATTGACTAGGATTTTTCTTCTTTGGGTTATTGGTCAAGTATTCACCGGAACGACTTCCTCTAACGCTTCAAAAGAATGGTTGGTTGTTTTGGGAGATTCAGAAAGCTTACAAAATCTTGGTAGGTTCGATTAGGGTTCATTTATTTATGGTAGACTGTTAAACAACTTGGACAAGGTTTCTAGTGGTGTTGATAATAACATGGCAGCAATGTGGATGATATTAGAGTATTGGTACTATATTTACTTTTGAAATTGTCAACCATTACTGAAATTTGGATCATTCGTACCGGAACAAATATACCCTGCGATTAATATGTTTAAATCAACCTATAAAGAGGATGTGCAACAATTAGACTCCGGGAAACATTCTGTGAACAATGCTAAAAGACAGATGGATCTGAGAGTGTCACCAGGGGAAATTGTTTGGCAACCATGGGTACGCAATGCCCACTATGAAGATGAGGAAGTAGTTTTAGCAAGAGAGGTTAGTCTAAAGAGAATATATTTGAGGGGAGTAGTCGATACGAAAGATGAGGTCCTTTATCTTGGGGAGAGATGTTTGAGGCAGGTGTTAGGTATAATTTCAATTCCTCGTCCGCCTCCTGATTTTTCAATCACTAGAACTGATGATATAAAAAAAGAGGTTCATTACTTTCTAGCAAATGATACCGAATATGTAGGTTGGTGGACAACTGTCAGCATAGGACCTTTGTTTCCAGATTTCAGTCGTGTTCAAAACCACGAAGAGGTTGGTATCAGTAACATTGGAAGCTCTCGTTTCGTTCCTAATGTACCTGTTCCAAGTCAGTTTGCAGAAAAATTTGTGTATACCCAACCAGAGATGCCATCTACATTTCCTAGGGTAGAGTGGTCATTTCCGTATGTCAACTCGGATGGAATACGTGAAATACATCATCTTCCAAATATCACCCATCGTCGTGATTGGAGTAACATCCATGGCACCGAGGTTAGTTATTAATACACCTTATTTTTGTAAATTTATTAGTATAAATATAATTTATTCTTGTAATTTTTATTTACCAATCAATAATGTAACAGGATCAGTGAAAGGGCTTGACACAACAAAGTTTTGAAAAGAATGATGCACTCGAGAAGCTATTGTATGACCGTTTTATGTATGGCCCTTCGGGTACTAGCGTTACATCTCCTAGTGCTTTTAGCACTGACCAATCCCAAGATTAAGCTTCTCTGCACGGGACGTTTCGTATGTTGGGCTTAGGTGGTTCTGGTGAGTGTAGCCGTAAGCGTCAAGCTACTTATACTTTGGATGATCATGGAACAAGGAATCACCCAGTTGTCAGGGACACCGGTATTAGTCCTGAGTACTCAATACCTGCTTTGAGTCAAGAGAAAATCCTTACTTCAACACTAGAATCGATTTAAATACAGATATGGAGTTTGTTGTTGAAACCCAGGTTGAGAACACACAAAAAAGGTCGTTTGATTTCTTCCCAAATACATAGTTGTATGACTTTGTTATTGTTTTAATATGTATTAAACTCTTATAATATGTATGAAACTCTGTTTAAATATGTATGAAACTTTTATACTTTTCTTTGTTACAATAGATTTTAAATTTTCATGGGAAGTGAAATTTCTTTTAAATTCTATAGTATCCATGAATAATAACTTCTGACATTGTTTGTCTGTAGATGTGTAGTGACATTTCTTTTCAAATCTATAGTATCCATGAAATAATTTCTTCTGACATTGTTTGTCTGTAGATGCGCAGTGACATTTCTTTTCAAATCTATAGTATTCATCGATAATGCGTTCTGACATTGTTTGTCTGTTGATGTGCAGTGATATTTCTTTTCAAATATACAATATCAATGGTTAATGACATTTGACATTGTTTTTTTGTTGCATTAAAATTGATTTTATTTTGCTTTAATAAAAGGATGGTTCATACTTATCCATATAGACCCTTTGATCACGTAGAATCCTTTAAAAGACTGTGTAGCCTCTAAATAATTCACACCAAAAAACAAATCCCATGTTCCATCGTCCTTCAACATATCAAGAGTACATAGACATCATAAACGGAACATATAACTAAAATATAAACATTACATAATAAATTAGAATTGAATAAACTGAAACACATAATTAAACATTACATCATAAACACATAATAGCTACCCGAAGAAATTATCGAGCAACATAATTAAAATTTACTCAGCCCATTCAACCAACTCACACCCGGGACATTTCCAAAAATGTTCATCGTAGGTGTTCTTATCTTTAGAACGATGGAGTTTCATAACAAAATTACAATAAGGGATTGGGCATGCGGCAACCTTTTCGTGTTCAACCTTAATTATCCCTTTGTCTTTGAAGTTTTCACACAGTTCATTTACCTTGATATCGTCTTTTGCCTTGATTGCATCTTCCAACCACTGCACTTTTTCACGACAATTATCGAATTGGCAACGCAGGTACCTATACTCTGTCCTGGTTTCATTTCGAGTAACATTTTGATGCCAGTAAAACCTCTCTGTGGGAACTTGGAATACATCCAAGGGCACTGCATTGCGGAATGGTCATCAAGAAAACATAGTGGACAAATTTGGTTTGCCTCAACACATACTATCTGTTTTCCTTTCCGGATAGAATTCATTTGTGACTCAGTATATTTCGAAAAAAAATTTATGCTTCAAGGTAGGTGTTTCTTTGAATTGTTAATGAATTGCATTTGTATAAATTTTTATTTGAATTTATAAGAGAATTTCCCGTTGTTGATAATGATAAAGTGATATCCATTTGAATGAGATATCAATTAAAGATAAGAATCCGATGCTAACAGTGCGTTGATGATGATAAGAATCCGATGCTAACAGTGCGTTGATGATGTTAAGAATCCGAGGCTAACAGTGCGTTGATGATCATAAGAATCCGAGGCTAACAGTGCATCTGAGTGTAAACAAGTTGTAGATTTACATTTGTTAAAATCAATGTGATTTATATGTGAGTAAATGCATTTTTACACATGTACACCCAACACAATTGAAAATAAATATTACTCCAACAAATCTCAAAACAAATAGAGTGTACCCATTAATCGTAAAACAAAACATAAACTGCAAATGAGTGTACATGGAGTGTAAACGAAAAAAGGTCAAGAAACGGTCAGCCATTTACCGTTCTATGAAAGAAAAAATGGTCGATGATTAACCGTTCCAGTGGAACGGACAATAATTGTCCGTTATTATGAAGAAGAACGGTTAATCATTGAACGTTTTCTGCTTTTTCAAAACGGCTAATGGATAGCCGTTCCCGGAGTCTTCCCGCTAGGATTCCCGCACACTAGGGAAGCCTTGCGGGAATGCCCACCTACAACCATGGTTTTCTTGTCTGGGAAGGGCTTGGGCATGCCCATAAGACCCAGTCTAAGAGAGACTAATAGTGTAATTTTCTATCTTTATGTTATTTCTTACTTTTAACTGTTTACACTTGTGTGAGATGTCTATGTCAATACAACATGTATCTCACACATGTGTAATAGACGTTGCTTTATATAGCAGTCTTTCTATTCTGTAATATCTGCGTTGATTAATAATAAAATCCTCTTTCTGCATCTGAATTCTTTCATGGTATCAGAATTTTATTCTCCTACGAAATTTCTTTTCAATCCTAACCATAATTTTTAAACTCCATTACCAATCCTTCTTGATTCATCTTTTGTTGTTTCAAGCAAAACTAATAATCCTTCAAACTTTATAGATCCATTATGCACTGCTTCTACTTCTATTGTTAATGGCGTCTCCTACTGCTTCTAATTTTTCACAATCCTCAAACTTAACAATGGATCATTTTCAACAAAATCAGCTCCAACTTCCTTTCCAAAATATTTGTACCTTTTTCTCCATCAAACTTGAGGGATCATCAAATTACTTACTGTGGATACATCAATTTGAGTCTATCTACTGAGTACCAATCTGATGCATTTTTTTGATGGTTCTTATGAAGCTCCTGAGTAGATGATCTTCATCGATAAGTACTTACGATTACCCTGAGTAGGTTTTTTGGTCTGCTATGGACATATTTGTGATGTTATGTCTAAATGTTAGTTTCCCTCAATCCATTTCTTCTTGTGTTCTTGTCTTAGAAACTTCAAAACAATATTGGGATTATCTTAAACATGAATCTAATACGCAATTATTTGCAGGAAAATCACTGCTTAGAGGTTAGTTGAATTCAAAACAAACCCAACTTTATTCTATCAACACAAAGCAATTTTATAAATAAACATCAACAAATTCGAAACTCTAACTTAACTTACCCAGATCTCTGTTGATTCTAGAACTCAGTCGACTTCAGTAACATCACCTCCTTCCCCATATATCAAGCTAACAAGGTCTACGAGAATTCTCATACAATTAAACACTCAAATCTCTGAGATGAGAAGAAGAGAACCAGGGAAGAAGAAGAAAGAAGAAGGAAAAAGAAAAAGAAAAAGAAAAAAGAAATGAGTTTCTTTCGACACGTTTGGTGGTGATAAGGAAAGAATAGTTATTAAGGCGCCCAGAAATAGAAGTCAGGGTTTGAGTTTTTATTTAGGAATCAACTGTTTGGTATTGGAAGAAATATGGATTGGTGAATTGGAGTTTTGGTTAATTGTGAAATTTAACCACAAAGATGAGAAATTGTGTGTAGGCGGTATTGAAGCTTCAATTATGAATTTCTGGGTTGAAGTTATGGTGGTATGGGATTGACTAGATTGTAAGATTAGTTTGTTTGGCTGCAGTCCATAGAATTCATTGTGATGCTGTTGTTGTAGCTGACATGAAGATATGAAGATTGTAGTTCAAAGTTATTATGTCTGAAATTTTGGTAGAGGATCTGTAGCTAAGAAATAGTTGTGAAGATTAGTTAATCTTGAGAGAACTGGATTAGTATTGCAGTTGTTGATGTGTGTTAGTTGGGTGTTGGAGATGAACTTAGTGGTGGTGGTTGATTGGGGGTGAAATTGCAGGTAATGATGTGGGTCTAAGAATGAGTTGCAGGTGAAGATAAATGTCTGGTGGTCATATGGTAGGTGGTAATGAAGTTGAGCTGTTAATGGTGGCAGATGGGTTGACATGTTGAAGAATGATGGTGCAAAATAGACTAAGTTGTTGCAGCTCCTGAATGATGAAGGGAAGATGAGTTTAATTGAGTCCGTGGAGATGTTGGTTTGTGAGATGATGAAGTCTTCAGATTGTGCAGGCATGAATGAAATGGGAGTATTGGGTTGAGTCGTAGTTTTATCATGATGGGTATTATAGTTGGTGGATATGGAGTGGGAGATGGAATCGCTGGTAGCAATGAAACTAATGTTGAGAAGATGGAAGTTAGACATAGCTTATAGAACTATTAGTGTTAGTACTCATTGGTGAAGGGCTAGATGGAGTTGCAGTTGTTGGTTTGACATAGGTGATGATGTTGTTTAGAAAAAGAGATGACATACACTCTGTAATAGGGTTAGAGTTAGTGTGAGTTCCATTAAGAAGATGTTTTCTACTAGAGTTGTTTTATTGTAATGATTGTATGAATTTCTGTTCTTCAGACTTAGGCCTGTTAGTCATCCTAGTCAGATTGTATGACTGATTTCTTGTTGCCTGACTCAGTTAAGCTGACTGAGTTGAACCGTGTTGATCCACCGAGTTACCTGTCTTGACCTGAGTTGACTCAGTGGACCGAGTTGGACCTTGACCCTGGACTTTGACTGGCGTGGACTGTTAGCTGACTCCTTTGACCGTCAGTGACCGTTAGTTTGACCCAGATGGACCGGGCCTTATGTATTGGGCCGAGTTTAGTGGACTTGGGCTTAGTGCCATGTATTCTTAGTTTGATGTTTTGGACCTCTTATGGTATGAATTAGCTTTTGGTTCCTTCAACAGAGTTGTGCATATTTATAAGACCTATAAATGGACTATAGAATCAACCTAACTGAAATAGGTAAATGTACCCATACGCGTACCAGCGGAAGTTTTCATACCGAAAATTTCTGCTTAGTTTGTAGTTTGCAAACTAGTAAACCAGTCACCTTAGGTGCGCATACCCGTACGCGTACCCACAAAAATTTTCATACCCAAAAATTTCTGCTGAGTTCAAAAACCCAAGCAAACTCAAATCCGGTAGCTAAGGTACGCATACCCGTACGCGTACCCAAGCTGGTTATTTCTCAAATCGGTAGTTCATGAACCTAAAACAATAAATTATAAGAAATGCAATCTTTGCAAACCGTGGGTATATTGTTCATGAATTGATTCAAGTGGATCAATCCGATTTTGTTTCAATTGTGTCTATGAATAAAGACCTAAGCAATTGAACAACCAAAATGAATACAGTTAATATGAAAGAGCTCATATGGCTAACCATTGGTTAACTATTTGTGAACCAACCAAGTGTACACATTTAGGTACGGTTACTCAAACCTAAATGAATATATTTCATTTGTGTGTGACAAGCTAAGCTTCGATCTAACGGTTGAAAGATATTAGCTTGGTTGAATCAGGTTTTTCATATAACGGTGAATATTGAATGCTTTGTTACCAAGGTAACTTAGATTGCAAACCCTGATTTGAAAAATATATAAAGGAGACATCTAGCAATTAGAAAAACTAATCCCCACACCTCCTGTGTGATACTAGTTGGTTTGCTAGAGTCGGTTCTCCTTTAAACTTAGGTTTCTTCTCGAGACCCTGTAGGTTAACGACTAAAAGACTTCATTGGGATTGTGAAGCAAGACGAAACTACTTCTCTTGTAATTGAGCGATCTGATCTTGCCATTTTCTATCGTACGAGTTCACTTGAATAATTGACTTGAGATTATATCTCCGATAGGGCAAGATAAAAAGAAATCACAAACATCTTCGTCTCATCGTTTGTGATTCTACAATATCTAGTTTCGCTACCATACGATTTAGATTATTGTGAGGAGATTGATAATACTAGGTTGTTCTCCGGGAATATAAGTCCGGTTTATCAATTAGTTCATGTTCACTTTGATTTATCAAAAGACGGAAAAAAAAACTCATAGGTTTATCCGTGGGAGACAGATTTATCTATTATCATAGACTTTTCTGTGTGATACATAATTATTTATTAACGTCTTCGACTTTGGGTCGTAGCAACTCTTAGTTGTAGGTGAGATCAGCTAAGGGAATCAAGTACGTAGTATCCTGCTGGGATCAGAGATGTAAGGAGCGAAACTGTACCTTGAATCAGTGTGAGATTGATTAGGGTTTAACTACAGTCCAGACCGAAGTTAGTTTGTAGTAGGCTAGTGTCTGTAGCGGTGATGGTATTTTTGATAGTGGTAAATAAGGTTGTCGTTCACTCGGACTTTGTTGAATTGATTCTAGGGTTAAATATAAAAATAAGAAATTATATACAAAATATGTCACGGGATGAAGAATTTACTGGGACTCGGGATTCCACTGGTTTTCATGTTCATGGGGTTCATAAATTAATCCTAGACATTTATAACTCAAAACAAAAGAAACAATAACTCTATTCTTTTCCAAAGTAGATTTCATAAAACATTAATTGTAAGTTGTGAGCGTGATGCATCAAAAGTAATTAAAACCAAGCATGCGACATCAAACAAAATAACAAATAATTAATAGAAATCATAAAATAATTAAATTCTATGCAAATAGTTATAAAAGAATTATTTTAATTACCACATGAACGAAACACAACCTCCTCCGTCGTCCCAGTGATGGGTCTAGCTCCGCATGGTGAAAACACACTCAAAGGAATTTTTCATTGCTCAAAAAAGGTGTTTACAATTGATGGAAAAGGTGAGAAATAATTAAAACCGGGTTTTTCTTTTCTCTCCAAAACTCTCCCACAAATGTGCTCTCTAGCTCTCTATTTATACACACAAATACACATCACTCAAATATATTCTTCCATAACTCCATAATCTTATTCTTTTTAATTAAAAATATCTTCAGGAATTTTTCCTTCTCTTTATTCTATATATGTCTTTACTAAACCCATATCTTCTTTAATTCGCTGAATAAAATCCAAGATAAAATCTTCTAAGGATATCTTTCTTGTTTAATACAAGATAACTTCCTTTTTCTTCAAAACTTCATGTTTGTAAGGCAAGAAGATATTCTTATCTTAAAGATAATAAATCCTTTACCGTTGAAACCAAATTTCCCGCCAATTTTTTTTTCAAATCAAGGAAGAAGATGGAGCCCCCTTAACCAGTAATGGGGTGCGATTATCAGTTAGCTCCCTGGGTGTCAATTATCCAAAACTGAGAGTCTGAATAACATGTGTCCTCCGAGTGCCTATACCAACTTTTCGAGCCGAATTTTCCAAAAATGTTTATTTTCCAAAAATGTTTATTTTTCAAAAATGTTTATTTTTCAAAAATGTTTATTTTCCAAAAATACCTAGAAACACATAAAACGCCATAATAAGTAGAAAATCGAGTACCAACAATACTGAAAATCGAGGACAATTCGGTCACAAAAATGTGTCTATCAAATACCCCCAAACTTATTATTTGCTAGTCCTCGAGCAAATCTAATCTAGAAAAATAAAAATGACTACACTTAACACGTGCAGCAAGCCGTTAAACCTCTAGGTGGCCCTAGCGGCGGAGTGTTGTCTCCGGAGGGTTTACCAGAGGTGTACCTCCAAAATCTTTACTCCGGAACCTAGTTGTCTACGCATAACCTTGGAAGGCACTAAAGAATCTCCTTGGTTGGCATACTATCATTGACTACAGGAGGAAGTACCCTGATGCGAAATTCCAATTACTGTACACGAGTTTGCACTCAAGCATACTAAAATTCATATAAGTGACAGAGCTCTACTCAGATAGTTTCTGTACATCATAACCGGAGTCAACCAATCACATGGAAAGATTAAGAAGATGGATGTAGAGAAAAGCATATATGGTTTTTATGTTGACTAAGGTGAACCTATCCTAATGGACTGAGATACCGGTCTGACTAATATCAACATAGTTGGCATATACAAGGGAACCAGCGGGTGATAATCCTAACTCTAGGTCAACACAACTGGCATATACAAGGGCTCCAGTGGTCTACTTTATTGAATTTATTCCGGTTGGTATGATGGTCTGGTCTCAATATATATATATTTTGTATCTCAATCACTCTATTTCACCCAATCATTTATAAGAAAATAAAAACAGAAGGTGAAAAGGATTCAACGAGATATGGCGAAACTACCATGTTTTTTTTTAATTCTAAAACCTGAGCTCTTTGATTTTATGAATAGACTCTTTAGATGTTTCCATCTAATTAGATTGGTTCCTCAACTCCTATAGCCGAGATGCTTCCATCCACTTAAATTGGTTAGTGCCATCCTTAATAAACATAAATTTCTAGGCTCTGGAGTTTATTTATTGCAACTAAAAAGTTTCTCCCATACCCCCAAACTTAAATCTAACATTGTCCTCAATGTTCTAAAGATAAAATAAAAAGCATATGAACAAGGAGAAACTGTTACCATTTGAAGCAAAAGAGTTAAGAAAAGATATTACCGTATTGCATGAGATTGAGTTACCTCCCAAGAAGTGCTAAGTTTAACGTCTTCAGCCAGACCATGAAAGGATCAGTCACCTTATAGAATCATAAAGTAATAACCAGAATAACTGCGGATCACCAAAACCAAATAGAGCTATCACAAGTAAAAGGAATTTGCAACATGCCAAGAAAATTGACAAATAAAGCACAACCTTGTCTAGTTTCCTGTTTAAGACAACTACATCTAGCTGTGGTTCATGTTCAGGTTCTATAACAGGGTCTAGATAAAATATTTCCATGGGTTGCATTTCCTCATAAGTTAGATCGGAATGTTCAGGTTTTAGAGTCCGGAAAAACTCAAATAAAAACTTAGAAGCACATAATAATAACCTGAATAACTGGGGATCCTCTAAGTCAATCAGATTTGACTCACACATCTGACCACAATGAGAGTGGTGGTGTTCCTTAAACAAATGTGTCGACCCTAATCTCCTAAAGTAATTAGGTTTAGTCTCAAAACTCAATAACTGACACATTTCAAATTCAAACGTTCCCACAATTGGAATAAAAGTTTTTGGTGGGAACACAAAATCAATTTGGGTATCATACCCTGGGTAAACCATATCAACCAGAGGATGGGTTTCTAACAACTGAACTTCTTCCTGGACATTATTAGGTTCGGGAGAGCTAGTATGACGGTAATGTGGCACAATGGTTGAGGCACATGTATCAAGTCCCAAGTGAGGGACCTTTCTAAGAGTTAAAGCACACAGAGAATGATAATCACCCCCAAACTTAGAGTTTTCAGTGTCTCTAGAAAGACTAGTCACAACTTCCCTAATTTCCAGGTCATCAGATTCCTGGAAATGGTCAATTGATTCTTCTAAGTCAGGTTCATCCTCACTCATCTCTACGATTTCACTTTCTTTGTCTAAGACTATTGTTTCTAAATCGCTAGACTCAAAATAAACTCGTTCCTCTAAACCTTCGTTGGCTTCGTGAAAAGGAAAAACTACATCGTCTAAAACGGGGATATTTCTAGTCAAATTCTCGTCCTTTTGAATAGGTGAATAATTATTAAAATTATTTGGATTTGTACTAGAAAAAATATTATCATTATAAGGCTCAACCGGAGTAACAAATTCCTGATCACTATGCCTACATATTTCATATTTTTCATCAATATTATCCTCATCATAATCATCATTATATGAAAATGATCGAACCTCATATAAACAAGTAGTGTTACCAATTCTAACCTCGTCATCTTGATTATGTGAATAAAAACTATCCTTATTTTCAAGGGTGGTATTGGGAACACTATATTGGAATTTAAGACTATCTTGAGCAAATTTTTCCACAATCCTATTTGTACTCTCAATAAATTGCTTGAGGAACTCTTCTAGAGACATCTTAGTTGACTGCTCTACGGACTCTTCTGGAAGCGGAATATTATAAGTCTCCTTCATAAATAAGTGAAACTTCTGTGTTGACTCATTTAAACTCTTGAGAGACTCTTCTAGAGAAATAGGAGGATCGTTTTGCTCGTATAACCCGGGGGTGTGCGAATAGTAATTGGGCTCACCATGGTATGAGAAACTTTCAATAGGTTGATGTTCCCAATCACTATTCACACTATGATCAAAGTAGTAATGTCCATTTTTTTCAGTCGGATATTCGTTGTATTGGCTATCATAATACCAGTTTGACATTCTTAACACAAAATAAAACCCACTGACAGGGGATTCGTGGGTGGATAGAGTCTTATCTCCCGTACCAGACGGGCGATGAACCGTTGAAGTCGACTCAGGCCACCGACTCCAATGTCAGTGTACGAACCTGAGGGGCCGAGACAGTATCGTAACTATCGTCCTTCCCTGCAGCAGTTTTATTTAAATAAACCCTTCCTTAGGGTTTTAAAATAATAATGTCCAATGTTCCAAAAATAAAGTTCAAAAGGACCAAAAATAAAAAATTACAAAAATTAATTCTCTATTTACAGTTTCTAAAAATAAAATAAAATATCTATATACAAAAAATCTTCTTCTTCACTCTTTTTGGATTCCTCTTTTCTTTCCTTCTTTGGTTTCGCTTTTGTTTTCAGCACTTTCTCCCTTTTTCTTTAGCTCAGCTCCAAATCTGAAAACAAACAAGAAATACCAAAAGGCGTAAAAAAGAACAAAAATAATAAAAATAAAACCTAAAAACAAATCTATAAACAAGCCTGCGTCGGCGGCGCCAAAATGATGATATTTTTGATAGTGGTAAATAAGGTTGTCGTTCACTCGGACTTTGTTGAATTGATTCTAGGATTAATTATAAAAATAAGAAATTATATACAAAATATGTCACGGGATGAATAATTTACTGGGACTCGGGATTCCACTGGTTTTCATGTTCATGAGGTTCATAAATTAATCCTAGACATTTATAACTCAAAACAAAAGAAACAATAACTCTATTCTTTGCCAAAGTAGATTTCATAAAACGTTAGTTGTAAGTTGTGAGCATGACGCATCAAAAGTAATTAAAACCAAGCATGAGACATCAAACAAAATAACAAATAATTAATAGAAATCATAAAACAATTAAATTCTATGCAAATAGTTATAAAATAATTATTTTAATTACCGCATGAACGAAACACAGCCTCCTCCGTCGTCCCAGTGATGGGTCTAGCTCCGCATGGTGAAAACACACTCAAAGGAATTTTTCATTGCTCAAAAAATGTGTTTACAAATGATGGAAAAGGTGAGAAATAATTAAAACCGGGTTTTTCTTTTCTCTCCAAAACTCTCCCACAAATGTGCTCTCTAGCTCTCTATTTATACACACAAATAAACGTCACTCAAATATATTCTTCCATAATTCCAAAATCTTCTTCTTTTTAATTAAAAATATCTTCAGGAATTTTTCCTTCTCTTTATTCTATATATGTCTTTACTAAACCCACATCTTCTTTAATTCGCAGAATAAAATCCAAGATAAAATCTTCTAAGGATATCTTTGTTGTTTAATACAAGATAACTTCCTTTTTCTTCAAAACTTCATGTTTGTAAGGCAAGAAGATATTCTTATCTTAAAGATAATAAATCCTTTACCGTTGAAACCAAATTTCCCGCCAATTTTTCTTTTCAAATCAAGGAAGAAGATGGAGCCCCCTTAACCAGTAATGGGGTGCGATTAGCAGTTGGCTCCCTGGGGTGCCCTGATGAGTGCTAAATAGTGCATATTTATATATATTTTTGTTGGCATTTAACTCATCTTTTGCGCATTAATTCTACATTTTATCCCATATTCTGTATTTTCATTGTTTTCAAGAATAAATATTTTTATTAATTAATTTTGCATTTTTAGGTAATAAATAAAGTTCGGATGAGACGTGGAGCGAAAAGAGCAGAAAAGTAGTGAAAAGCCGGGAGAAATTACGCAAGGAAACCGCAAAGAATGGTGCGCACAACCTCATTTTCTACACACAAAAGCGCCTCCGTTCTCAGCCATCAGATCAGTTCTCAGGAGCATCCGACGGTCGCTCCTTCATAGAGCATCAAAATCTGATGTTTCTGCCGAGCACCACAGCGCTGAAATTCCAAGCCTTCAGATTAGATGGTAGTTGAATCCAACGGTCGCTCCTATGCCTGTGCATCAACTCCCGATGATTCCGCCTAACACTACAACACCTAACTCAATCTAGCACCGTTGACTTCGTTGTATTTTACATCCTACGGTCGCTACAAGCTTCCTCTTCCTTAGCCGTCCGATCTACCTACCATCTCCACACCCCACGGCTAAGCATCGCAAGACATCGAAATACGATGGGCCCGCCTCACACTCAAGCAGTCGAGAACCTACACCCAACCAAACAGATCCTTCTCCTCAAACCCATCGACCACCTCTGCCATCACCTTCTCCTTCACAGGCTCTGCAACACCATGTCCTGCCACCACCATCGCCTGCAACCCACTGCCACCACCAGACCTCGAGCTTCCTTCACCACCACCAGTTCCATCACTGCCACCACCATCTCCAACACCCGACAACACCCTAGCCTAGCTATTTTCTTCATCTCACAACCTCTGAAACCCTAGGTTTTGGGGTGAGTAAAATAGCTAGAAATTAGGGGACAATAGGAGCAGGAAGAGCATCATAAGGACGATTCAGAGCATGGGTCGAGCAATTTTTGGAGTTTGGAGGCCAAATTTTGGGTAATAATTTATCCCTAAATTGTACTGTGTATTGATACTTTTGGGAAAAATGTGTGTGAAACCCTAATTTGTTAATTTGGGTATAAATAGGCAATGTGTAGGAGATGAAAAACTTGTTCTTGGACTAGCCAAGTTTCCACCCAATTTGGGTTAGCCTAATTTCAATTGTTCTTGCACTGTTAACCATTTGCATATGTTTTTATTGTGCTGTGTATGATGTTGTTGTGTGTATCTGTTTGATGTTTGTTAGTTTAATGTTCTAAATTCACCACTAGGGTGAAGATGAAACCTTAATGCCACTGTGTAGGAGACTACAATTCTGGCCTCTCATCACATTGCTCTCACATTGTATGTCATGCATATAGTGTAGTTAGGATCCCCCTGTGACTGAAAGTGCAGCAACCCATGTGAATTGCTTATGGTCCAAACCTCAGACTAGTTATGCTTTAATCAGATAACTAGTACCTTGGGAGGACATTTTGGTTGCAATTGGAATATCCAACTTAGTCTAGGTTAAGAGGTGGAATCAATGCCCTAGTTTGCCATCCATCTTCAACTGTTAGTATTGTTTTCTTTCATTTGTTTGGTTTTCCTGCATTTTCTGTTTTGCATTTTCATTGTTTGTTTCCCCTGCTGCTATTTCTCTTCCTGTTAATTGCTCCCTTTTCTTTTTCTCTTTGCCTTGTGCTGCTGTTACTTGTTATTCTTGCTGCCTCATCCTTGTGCTGCTGCTGCAGTACTGCTTTTTCTCTTGGCCTTGCAGACTGCTGCTGCTACTTGCACTGCTTGTGCAGCTGCTGTGCAGACCTGCAGTACTGTCTGCTGCTTCTCCTGCTGCTTGTGCTGCTACTTCTTTTCTTGTAGTGCACTTGCCTTGCTGTGCACTTTCATCTGCTGCACTGTTGCTGCCTTATTTGATATTTCTCCTGCCAAGGCTGCTGCCAAAGCTGCAGTTCCTGCATCAAACCACTACTACTGCTGCTGCCTGCCAAGCCAAGTCCACAGTTCAGCCCAAGTCCAAAGTTCAACTGAACCCAAATTCAATCTAGTGAAGCCCAAAGGCCTAGCTAAACCAAGCCAACTGAACCCAAAGGCCCAGATTCTTGACTGAAACAAAAGCCCAAGGTTTAGTTCACTAAGGCCCATTTCACTAAGGCTCAAAGCCCAGTTTAGGTTAAGGTTAAGACCCAATCCAATTCCACTGTGGGCTTAATCAAAAGCTTAAGTTTAAGTCCTAAGCCCATTTGCACTTCAAAGAACATACTGAGCCCAAGCTCAGTTCCTTTTATTGAGAACAAACCCAATAGTACATTAAGCCCAACACTTCCAAAGGGTTTCTAAGCCCAAAGCAAATCTAGGAACCCATTTAGCTAAAACACTTCCGAAACACACCCGATCTCTGTGGATCGACCCGTACTTGCACGAGCTACAACTGACGACCGTGCACTTGCGGTATTACTGTAGGCCCGCGTTTTCATATCGCATCATTTTTATACACGTTTCCGGGCCCACCATGCCCCTTATCCAAAACTGAGAGTCCGAATACCATGTGTCCTACGGGTGCCTATACCAACTTTTCGAGCCGAATTTTCCAAAAATGTTTATTTTCCAAAAATACCTACAAACACATAAAACACCATAATAAGTAGAAAATCGAGTACCAACAATACTAAAAATTGAGAACAATTCGGTCACAAAAATGTGTCTATCAAGCGGCTTAATACAGTGTGGTGTTCAATTTGGACTAGGTCCCGGGGTTTTTCTTCATTTGCGGTTTCCTCGTTAACAAAATTTCTGGTGTCTGTGTTATTTCTATTCCGCATTATATTTTGTTATGTAATTGAAATATCACAGGTTGTGCGTTAGGATCAATCAATTAGAATATCCAACCATTGGTTGTTGATTTAAATTGATTGACACTTGGATATTTTTCTTTGGTACCATCCAAGTTATCTCTCTAGTATTTGATAAAGACACGCAGATTTCTATTTGCTTGAGTATAGATCAAATCGAGAGATAGAGATATTAACTCCGTGATATACTTTTTATTAAGATTGAGTCTGACTGTCTAGTTGATTCTCTTAAAATTATATTAGAGTTAGTCCATACATATTGTTAATCGAAATATTGGGTGAGGTTGTTGTGCCCCCGCATTTTCAATTGGTATCAGAGCAGGAAAACACGTTCAAGATCTCAAAAGTCTGTGTTTGTAGCGATCTGACTCTATGGACAAAGTAATATCTCATATCTACGCATAGTCTATGTCTTCCCTTACTTTTGACTATGTCAAGTGTCTTGGTTTTTCCTCAAAGGATAATTCCTTAGTTGATTCTTCCGAATCCAGAGAAAGAAATGAGACAATTGGCAGGATGTCAGAAGTAGAAAGGAATGTCACCAGAACCAAAGAAACGATTGATTTACACAATCATTCTCAACTCTTGGATGAATTTGAGAAGTCTCTTAGTCGAGAACGTGAACTCTATAAAATCATTGAATCCTTCTCCAACAATATTAAAAGACTCACTCAAGAAAATATGCTACAACTGATAGGATTCCGTGAAACCCTTTATATAATAACCGGAATCGCACGATGTCTAACTAGTAGACAGAGGCAAGTACAGGTCGAACCCACAGGGAGCAGCGGAAATACCAATAATCAATATTTTCAATCAAACAATCAGCAATAATGTTTTTGTTTTTCAGAATGATAGAAATGAAGAAAAAAAACTAAACCAATAGAATAAAATCAATGGCAAAGCTGGTAACCAGGGTTTATAATATCCATCACAACTTCAGTAAATTACTGAAATGAAACATAATCCATGAATTATTTATCATCCGTTCTATTGACATCACCTATTATATGTATTAGAGTCGCAAATATCACTGAGACGCCCTAAACATGGCACATCAAAAGACTAAACTCAAGTATATACCATCAAATTGCATTAGCGAGAAAGTTATACGAAACTAATTGTAGGTTCACAAATAATACCTGACTATTCTAAGCATATCCCATCAAAGATTTAACCCAGCATGAAATATCAAATAAGTAGACAAATATATTTGCAATCATATAAGTTAAGCACAAAGGTTACTATATTGTACAAAACAGGTGAAGCAACGACCCATATTTCAATTAATCAATAAATAAGATCATCGAATTAATCAAATCAAATCATAGTATTCTTTGCTTAATATTATTCAGATCAAAATTAGCCTAAAATCCATGTGGTTTCAACATAAACCCTAGCTACAATCAAACTAGCAAACCATGGCTTTCCCAAAATCCATAAATATAATAAAGAAAATCACAAACTCAGTAAATCAGAATCGAAAATGAGTGCAAATTAACTTCAAACCCTATTCTCCCCTGCGCGGCTCTCTCTTCCGTTGCGGCTCCAGTAGCCGACCTCCTCCCTTTTCCAGTCTCTGTAGGTTTATATCTTGTGAAAACTACTGTCACACCCTTTTTTGAGTTTTTTTCCACTCAGAAACCCACGGGCGTAAAATCTCTTTCGCGCACCCATATTATTTACTCGTCACATCCGGAAGCCCATATTTTTAAAATTGTATTTGGTTGAGATTTTCAATGGCCAATCTACCCTCTTCTTCAAAGACACAAACATAGAGAAAAATAGATCGACTGAGTTTTGAGCGAAGAAGTGAAAGCAGCTGATATTTTCCGACCGAAGAACTTTTGATTTTGTGAGCTGATTCTCTCTTGGTTTTTTAGGTTGCATCGTTTCTCTCTGATTTTACGATCTCTTTTTTTTTTCTCATATCTATGTCTCCTTTTGTAGCGATATTTTTAACAGGGAAGGATCTCTGTGATTTGGGAGGTGATTTTTGTGATCGATTTCGCTTTTTCTTCTCTTGTTACTAGATTTGGTTTCAATTTTTTAATTTCGTTTTAACAATCCTAATTATTATTATCATTAATTTTAATTTCAAATACAGCTGCAGAAGTATGAAATCTAATTAGGTTTTGATTTTGATTTTGATTTCTCTCTCTTTTGTTGTTGATTAGCTTTGTTTTGTTTCTAATTGAAATCTAATTACGTTTTGGATTTGTGGTTTTTTGTTTCTAGGCTTACATAATGGAACTTGAAACACCAGTTTCTCTAGCAAAGAATGAACGAATTACTAATGAACGTGTACTTACACAAATCTATAATAATTGTATTAGGATGTCCAACTGAAATTCTGAGACATATCACATTTTTAATTGTGAGATATGAAGAAATGTCGTCTTGATTAATATGTTTAGTCACTTTTCCCTTGTACTGCTTGTCAAATAAGAACTGCCTGCTCCAGTGTGTTGATTGTCTAGTATTTGAACTCATATATCTAGTTTATGGAATATTAGGGAAAATGAACTGGATTAACTAGGATTGACATATTTTGTCTAAACGTTGCAGAATTTACTTGAAAAACTTGGTTTCAATATTTTTTTAGTCACTTTTCCCTAATAATACTACCTCTACTATTAGTCCTCTCGATAATTCACTGAATGATACAAATTCTTCATAAAGCTTAGTCATTTTATAGACTTTACTTTAACCCATATTGTTGATTTTTCATGTGTGATGATGAGATTGGGTGCTTGTAAAATTGGCTTAGTCTTGTTAGAAAATTTCATACTAGATTGAAGTGACAACTATAATTTTTGGTTACAAAAAATGTGATTTGTTTACCGGCAATTGGTTAAGATATCCATTGGCTTGAGTTGAGTATATGATTGTTTAGATTTAATTCCATGCTATTATTTTATTGGATCAATAACATGTGTTTGTGATGTTGTTTCATGTATAGGATGTCCAAAGGAAGTAGGGGAAGGGAAGGAAAAGTTGGTGTCTGTTAGCGGAAATTGATGACAAGTGAAAGATGTTTGAGGACTCCCACCCCACATTTACATATTTTGTCTTATGTATATCTTTCTGCTACCAATAGGATAGCTCATGTACTACCTGTAACACTACTGGATGCTGGTGATAAGCTTTATTTTGCATTACTCAGTTAGTTTCTCTAGAAATTGGGAGTTTAGGATTCCCTACTCAGTATATTCCTCTCTTGAACATTTATTTAACGTAAATAATTAAGTAGGAATGGCAAAACAGATTTTAAATCCCGCAAGCGTACATTTTTGTTGTCGTCATAAGAAGACGCCTAAGAACGGCAAATAGATTACTGCATTTTCTTTTTAATTCTTTAGAAGTTAGATGCACATAGGTTACTGCATTGACATTTTTCTTGTGGTTATTTTTTACTAGTGGAATTTAGTTTCACACTTAGGGACCGTTGGCGTAGGCTTCAATTGTCTGACATTACATTTTGGTGTTCAGCTCTCTAGACAAAATTGTCCACGTTAATCGTTTCCTTAACTTGTTATCATGCAACTCCTTCTACTATTATTTAATGGATAAATAAAATTTGTGAGATTCTGATCAATTGTCTACAAGTATGTTCGTTTATATGTTATTTTGGTTTGATTTTGTCACTCATGATGGGAAGCATGAGCATTTGCAGTTACAAAAAATGAGTGCATAATCTGTCATGCAACTTCAAAAGTGGCTGCATAATTTTTTATGCAGTTGCGAAAATGGATGCATAACTTGTTATGCAGTCGACAAAATGACTACATATTCCATTATGCAGCCATTTTTCTTTTGCTAACACGGAAGTCAACCTAAAAATGATTGCATAATCTGTTATGCAGCTGCGAAAGTGCATGCATAACATGTTATGCATTCAAAAAATGGTTGTTATGCAGCTACTTTTTTGTTAACGCTGAAATAAAAAAAATGGCTGCATAATCTGCTATGCAGCAATAATAATGAATGCATTACTTGTTATGCAGCCGAGAAAATAGATGCATAAGCTATTATGCATCAGAAAAGATGACTGCATAATTCATTTATGCTAGTTAACACTAACAAAGAAAAATAGTTTCATAACCTATTATGCAACTATAAAAATTAATGCATAACCTACTGCGCAACCGAAAAAATGACTGCATAATTTGTTATTCATTCAATTTTTGTAGAAATGTTAATTTTTAGATTTATACATGCTCTTAGTGGTGTATAATCAAATTAGTGATGCATGAACCAAAATATGCTTACACAATATGTCATGCGTCTTTTGTTGTGACTGCATAACGTGTCATGCATCATTTATTTTTTTTAGTTAGAATGTTATTTTTATATAGGTATATACATCGTTTTAGTGGTTGCATAACCTAACTAGTGAATGCATAAACCAAAATATGGTTGCATAATTTGTTATGCATTCTTTGTGGTGTCTGCATAATGTGTTATGCATCCTTTATGGTGGCTGCATAATGGTAATGTATCCAGTTTTTGAAATTTCTCCCTAAAATGATAATCACCTCCGTTTTTTCGTAAAAAGTTCAAATTTGAGCTTTACAACGAAATAAAATTTGTAAAATTTCAAGGCACGGTTTTTTAGATGTGTTATATATTCAAGTTTGCATACCAATTATACCCCTGAAAAAATATGACGCATAACGAGTTATACAAACAGTTTAATGAGAAGATGGAAAAAACGAGATTTCTTTGTTTTATAAATAGAAACATTAAGGGTAACTATGTCTTGTTACTCTCTTTTTGTATTTTTAAATAATTATGGGTGTGAAGGTAGCCAAAAAAATATGTTGGGCCTGACAATAAGAATAATAATTTTTTTGGGTCTAGCCTAAGTTCCCCTTATATCTTCCCCGGAAGTTCAATCTGGACCTAGCAAGTAGTTGCCAAGGCCCAGCCCAACTCTAACACCAAATGCCAATTGCCAGTTCGTAGACAATACCAACCTGGTCTTCTAATCTCGGCCATCTTATCTTCTCAACGTTCAGTCCCCTTCAGATCCAATCCGGGAAGACAGCAAATCGAATGCCATGACACAGCCCTTAAAGTCTTTGTTGCTGCTTCGTGTCGACGATGTTTCCAGCTACAAACCGATCCAAAACTCCACTTCAAACACCATTAGACTCGGCCAATACCTGAAATGGACCCATTTCAATTCTCGGCATCAAGACCACTACCGGACCATCTGAACACCACCTACACCACGGAAGTAAACTCTCGATCAACCAACAAAACCATTCTCTGACCATCTTGCATTCTCCTCCACCGGTTCTTCTACATTCACGGCTATGATCTGCACATAACCAAACCCAGAAATCTTCATCGACGCCGCTGTTGTTCTATCCATCTCCATACACACTATACTTCCAGCACTCTTTCCTTTGAAAACATCCCAAGTCCTTGTTTGTCTGAAATCCATCCCATACTTTGTTTACCGCCGGTTGGTCCTTTCGAGATACCAAGAGCTTCGCAGTAAGCCATCCGGCCAACTTCTGTTCTTCTCAAACCTCCGCTGTATGTAATCGTTCCATTCTCTTCAATATTACTAACGGATATTATTGCCTTCGCTCAATGATCACACAGCACCAAACCAACAGCCATCTCTTCTTCATCTCAGCCAAACACCTACCTGATCTTCAACTGCAACTACCAGCGATCATCGATTCTCACTGCCACCAATCTCAGCTTGATTAAACAATAACCCCAACGAAAATTAGTGAATTCACGACAAACTTTGAATACTGCCAATCCTCTTCATGTCTTGCCCGATATCTTCTCTATACAGCGACTACCATGCAACAACAACTGAGAATCACTTCATCTGATTAATCTCATTCATTGTAATCTTGGATGCATCAGCACCATGAGGCAGACTCAACTCAACTAACACACAGTCCATCCAGCCAACACAAAGTCGTCAACGAGAACTGCAGTTTTTGCCTTGTCTTTATTGTCTTCGAAAACCAACTTCTATTTTATGTTCGCCTGAGACTCTTCTTCACTTGGTTGCAACAAATTCAAACACAGCACCAGCATCCATCCTCCATTCAGGCCAAGAACTACGGCCATTCACCACTTCCCATATGAAATGTTGACACGAGAAAACCCCAAATATTGCACTTCTTAAATCATAGCATCAGTTCTTCTTTTCAGCCACTAGTGGGCCGGGATAGTCTGCACAAGTAAACTTTGTTTTGCTTCTGAACTCCCTGGCTGTGAAGAAATGTAGCCTAGGAGTGCATAGCAGCTACTTTCTTCGTTTTGCCGCAAAACCACTTAACTCCTTATTTTAGCTATTTTTCTTCGGGTTATCGGAAATCACTTGTACTTTCTACAAAACCACTAAAATAAAGTTATTAGTCAAAATATTGAGTCCTAGATAATATAAACATGGGCATAAAATATAGCACATACGTGCTTATCAACAACATGAAAAGATTAGCATCCTTGAGAATATTGTTAAAGAGGGAACAATTAGAGAAAAACGTTTGATTGAGACACACTTCTCTGATTTGAACAACCTTCGTGTTGAAACAGAGAATATTGTTGCATCTCTTTACCTAGCCCAAAAACAGTCTGTCTCCTTGACTATGGAAAACATTGTAATGAGAAATTCTTCTGTGTCACGTGTTGTGTTACCTGACTTGAAGAAATACTCACCAAAGGAAGTCCCTGCAAAATATAAACGACAAACTTCCAAACGGGACATGGGCTTGAAACACAATTCTCTTCCACGAACTTGTTCCTTCTGTGGAAAAAAGAATCACTATGCTATCTATTGTTTTGTCATGAGGAGTTAATTTGCTTATTTCTACTGTCAATGGTGTAAATAGTTGGTCGACTACTGCAGTGAATCACATGCCCACAGAAAACCAGAAACCTTATAAAAATGATCTCTTTTCTAGAAATCATCATAGGGCACAAGTGCATTCTAATGGTGTAAATTCGTGTGCTTCTACTAAACACATTCCCTGTGTGTATAAGAATGATTCTGGTAAATCTAAGTCTACAAAATGGATCCCTTGTTATCCTGATCCTCTTGAACCAATCGCAAGAGGTCCTAGATTTAGTCCTCAGAGAAAGCCCTCTGACGGATATGTTAAACAAGTTGTGTCTTACTCTTCTGGGATGAGTGTCAATCGAAGAAACAAGGATAACCAAACACAACGTTCATTTAATGAGCTGAAGGCTCATATTTGTGTAAATTAATCACAAAGTTGAAATCTCACCTACAAAAATCCTAGTTGTGTGAGAATTGAATAGGTATATTTTTGGCAAAGTGTCTCTGATTATCTAGCTATTTCTTATCGTTTTTAGATGGATTGTCAGTCAAACACTTTTACATGAGTATTTCTTTTATGCATGTTCTTTCGTTACTTTTTTGTTTTTGTTTTTCATCCTTACTTTGGACTCTAGAGCTAAGATGCATAGGTTTTGTGCAGACTTTCTTCACAAACAGCCTTTTTGTTTTGGTTAGGTCTTTGTGGATCCTCTCTCCTATGAGTATACGGACGGTCTCTAGGTTCTTTCACAAACCGTGCTTGTAACCTCTAAGTCTGTTCGAAATCGTTTATTTCGATTTCGATAAAGAGAAGGGAACCTTTGTTGAAGTTGAAAGGTCTTTTCCACAATCTCCTGATTCATACTCAGATATTGAGGACGTTGAAGAGATTTCAGATGAAGTGGTTGTTGACTTTCTCAAGAACTTTGAGGATGCAAAACAACAACTTGTTGATACAATGAAGTGCCTTGATATGGTAAGAACTAATTTGAAAAAGTTTAATTCTGACCTTGTTCTCATTAAAACTCATGTAAAGGAACTTCTCCACAAGGATGTTCACTCTAAAGAAGCAGAGGATGTTGTCAATCACAAGCTCAAAGATCGCAAGTTTGAGGATCCCGAATCAGCTGTTTGATGTTTAGCTCGTATTCGTTTTTGGCTTGTTGATTTTCTTTTTTATCTAGAAAACTTCTTAAGAGAATTTTTATTCTTGTTCTTGTTTAAGAAGGATAACTAGGGTTTGGAATAACCATTATTGTGAGTACACATAACTATGTCCAACGTTTTCATCTTCATGTGTTTAGATTTATTTATTTAATTCTAAAGTTGTTTGGAAGATGATGTTTGCAGTATTAATCTTTATGGTTTTATATATTGCAACATGTTACGGGATATGTGTGTTTGCGTCCGTGAACTATTATTGTCCCATACGATGTCAAAAGTTATCTCGTTTATATGTCGATATGCAAGTATTGATACAATATCGATGAACTTTTGACAAACAAATGCATATCGACGAACTTTTGACAAACAAAAGTTAAGCCTATTATGTCAATTCATTGATGGAAGATAGGTTAAAATCTTTTGTTTACGAGGATTTTGTCTATTGTATGTCATTGTGCAAATAGTGATGGAAAATAGAAAGAATCCTTGTATATTCCGCAGTATTGATCTTCCCTGATCCATATCTTATGAATATACTGTGCCGCTCCATAAGCCTTCTTATGTGAGCATTGCCAACTAAATTAATAATAGATTCGTTTGTGGTTATTTTTGTTGTGTATTCCGATTAAATTAATCATGGGTTCTCTCGTTGTTAGTTTAATTGAGAATTTTTGGATACAAAATCATTTTGTGGTTTTTGGTGCCCAAAAGAAATCCTTATTTTCTTGTAAAAGTAAGGTCGCTCTTGTTGTTCTTTTGGGAATGACATCAAATGGGGGAGAGTTCTTATGAACTTGCAATTAATTTCCATATCTTTGTGGGGAGTGCGGCTATGTAATATTTGAGGAGTTATCTTGTATCTTTATAAACTCCGTGATAAATGCATTTAGCTTCGGCTTTATGATTGCATCTAAAAAAAGTTGATATGTACTTTTCTTTGGTCTTGAAGTGTCTCCATGAAAATTTTATTAGGATCCCGTTTTCGTACCTTTGCCAATTTTATTGACAAAAAGGGGGAGAATTAATATGTGGTTCACACTACAAATACATATGGTTTTTGGATCATTATGTACGGGGGAGTGGTTTTCGTGTTGAGACGAAGTATTGACTAAGGGGGACTGATACATATCACCATAGTATTGTTGTCGAAGTTGTGATATTAGAAATTTGATATTGTGTTAATAATACTATGACATCGTATAACAATGATTGAGAGATTTTGTTTTCTCATTGTTATGGCTACGGATCTTCAACAACTATGATGCTGAACTGAACATCTATGGAATCATGGGAGTACTTGGAAAAGTCAAAGTTTACGAGTAATGTTGAAGCACCAAGGAGATCAAGCATGTGGACGAGAAGCTACAAAGTTTTATTTATTTTGTAATCCATATGTATTGATAGTTTTGTCACTAACATTGACAAAGGGGGAGATTGTTAGAGCATTGCTCAGTCGAACTCGCATGCGTTGCTATCTCAAGCATGTTTGTCAATATTAGTGATCAAAACTATATGTCTTGATTTCTAGTTTACTTATGACTAAGTCTCGATCTAGGATAGTTAAGTGTAGTTGAGCTTCAGACTCCATGGCGATCATCTTGCGAAGACGAAGAACTACTCGAGGAACAAGTGGAAATTCATCCGACTAAAAGGTATGTGGAGACTTGAACTTATATATCCCTCAAAAGTCTATTTTATCTCCTATTCTTGAGACAAAGTCGTATAAGTATGTACATACACATTTGCTATTTCGAACCGAGTTTACTCGCCTATCTTTTTTTCGAAATATGTGTTGGTAAGCTTTTGCTTTAACCATTTTCATCTTTATCCGTGACGAAAGTCATGATGACGTTTCAATCTTGAAAATAGCTTTGATGACGATAGTCGTGAATAACGATTGTTATAACATTATAGAATAATGTTATATAGTGTATATAGTGTGTTCGCACATTAGTGTATAAATCCATGAGCCGGAAACCAAGTGTGTGCATACGGTATTGGTGAAGGAGACAGGTTGAGTACGCGTACCTGGGGAAGTTTTCCAACCGAAAATTTCTGCTGAGTTTGTAGTTCGCAAACTAGTAAACCAGTCACCTTAGGTACGCATAACCGTACCCGTACCCATGGAAGTTTTCATACCCGAAAATTTCTTCTGATTTTGGAAACCAAAGCCAACTCAAATCCGGTAGCTAAGGTACACATACCCGTACACGTACCCAAGCTGGTTATTCTCAAACCGGTAGTTCATGAACCTAAAACGATAAATTATAAGGAATGCAATCTTTGAAAACCGTAGGTATATTGTTCATGAATTGATTCAAGTGGATCAATCTGATTTTTTTTCAATTGTGTCTATGAATAAAGACCTAAGCAATTGAACAACTCTTCAAAATGAACACGGTCAATATGGAAGAGCTCATATGGATAACCATTGGTTAACTATTTGTGAACCAACCAAGTGTACACGTTTATGTACAGTTACTCAAACCTAAATGAATACATTTCATTTGTGTGTGACAAGATAAGTTTCAATCTAACAGTTGAAAGATATTAGCTTGGTTGAATCAGGTTTTTCATCTAATGGTAAATATTGAATGCTTTGTTACCAAGGTAACTTAGATTGCAAACCTTGATTTTAAAACTATATAAAGGAGACATCTAGCAATTGGAAAAAATAATCCCCACACCTTTTGTGTGATACTAGTTGGTTTTCTAGGGTCGGTTCTCCTTTAACCTTAGGTTTCTTCTTGAGACCATGTAGGCTAACGACTGAAAGACTTCATTGGGATTGTGAATCCAGACGAAACTACTTCTCTTGTAGTTGAGCGATCTGATCTTGTCATTTTCTATCCTACGAGTTCAATTGAATAATTGACTTGAGATTATATCTCCGATAGGGCAAGATAAAAAGAAATCACAAACATCTTCGTCTCATCGTTTGTGATTCCACAATATCTAGTTTCGCTACCATACGATTTAGATTAATGTGAGGTGGTTGATAATACTAGGCTGTTCTTCGGGAATATAAGTCCGGTTTATAAATTAGTTCCTGTTCACCTTGATTTATCAAAACACGGAACAAAAACTCATAGGTTTATCTGTGGGAGACAGATTTATCTATTATCATAAACTTTTTTGTGTAATACAGATTTGTTTAGTAAATCTTCGACTTTGGGTCGTAGCAACTCTTAGTTGTGGGTGATATAAGCTAAGGGAATCAAGTGCGTAGTATCCTGCTGGGATCAGAGACGTAAGGAGCGCAATTGTACCTTGAATCAGTGTGAGATTGATTATGGTTCAACTACAGTCCACACCGAAGTTAGTTTGTAGTAGGCTAGTGTCTGTAGCGGCTTAATACAGTGTGGTGTTCAATCTGGACTAGGTCCCAGGGTTTTTCTGCATTTGTGGTTTCCTCGTTAACAAAATTTCTGGTGTTTGTGTTATTTCTATTCCGTATTATATTTTGTTATATAATTGAAACATCACAGGTTATGCGTTAGGATCAATCAATTAGAATATCCAACCTTTGGTTATTGATTTAAATTGATTGACACTTGGATATTGGTCTTTGGTACCATTCAAGTTATCTCTCTAGTATTTGATAAAGACTCGCAGATTTCTAATTGCTTGAGTATAGATCAAATCGAGAGATAGAGATATTAACTCCTTGATATACTTTTTATTGAGACTGAGTCTGACTGTCCAGTTGATTCTCTTATAAGTATATTAGAGTTAGTCCATACATATTGCTAATCGAAATATTGTATGAGGTTGTTGTACCCCCCGCATTTTCACTTTCCAATGGGAAAAAAAATAGAGTCAAACTTGCTCAGTCTTTTCTAAAGAAAAACTAATGGACTCCTTCTCTCCTCTCCATCTCCTCTATTTCACTCCTTCTTCTTCTCCAACAAAACCATCAAAAACAACCCTTTTATGCTCAGATCTAGTCAAATTTTGGACTAGGTCTGAGCATATTTCTTCATTACTCCTTGCTTTCTAGGTTAGTTAGTAGATTAGTTTAGTTTTTATTATGTTTTCTACTTATCTACACCGTTTTGGTGGTTTTATCTACTCTTTTGAGGGTTATCTTCACTTTAATGGCGATTTTAGGTTATTGGGTTGGGTTCTAAGATCAATAGTGATGCTCTCCAATGACGAAATCTCCATCTTGGTTGTCTTCATCGGAATCTTCATCATCAACTTATCCGGCGACGAAATCTTCATCGGTGGTCTTTTTGACGACGGAAGCTTCATCACTATTTACAAGAGATTTGAGCAAATCACTCCTACTTTGGGAGCATTTCTTTCTAAAGAAGAAAAACAAACTAAATGGTTGGAATTTAATTCCAAGAAAAACCATCCTTCTTCCGATTTAATCGGATCTTATTCATACTTGTATTTGTCTTACTCCTGTAATCCTTCTCTTTCTCTTTTCGGATTTCTCGATATCGTACTCTTACGGTATGTTCTTGTTACTTTGTATTCTCTTATTTTCGATCTTAAACCCATTGTAACCTTGAACTTCCACTAATGAAAAGGTTCCTTGTTTAGCAAAAAAATAAAATAATAATAATAAAATAAATAAAGAAAGAAAAATTTATGGGAATCCACTATGTTAGAGCATTACTCGGTCGAAATCGCATGCGTTGCTATCTCAAGCATGTTTGTCAATGTTAGTGATCAAAACTATAAGTCTTGATTTCTAGTCTACTATAGCTAAGTCTCGGACTAGGATAGAAATTTTAGTTGAGCTCAAGGACTTCATGGCGATTCATCATACAAGAAGAAGAACTACTCAAGGAACCGGTGGAACTTCTCGACAAAAAGGTATGTGAATACTTGAACTTATTTGTCACTCAAAAGTCTATCTACTCTATCTCATATTTCTGGAGACAAAAAGTCGTATGCTATCTATAGACTTAGATTATACACATTTGGTATTTCGTGCCGAGTATACCTCGCCTATCTATATCTCGAAATATGTGTTGGTAAGAGTTTCGCTTCGATCATGTTTATCTTTACCTAGTGACGAAAGTCATGATATGTTTCAATCACTTTGAAAATTTCTTTGACGAGAAATGGTGTAACAAATATATAACGTCCTCTAAGAATGTTTCAATGGTTGGAATGAGAGTTTATATTACATAACTAATGATGGACATACGTATTGTTGTGGAAACACATATGTGCATAAGTCCTATTCCTTGAACCAAAGTTTGCGAACTTTGTTGATCAAGAGAAACCGGAAGAATGGCTTGTTGCCAAGTCCGCGAACTGCCGAAATTCTCATCCGGAGAAATTCTGCTGGAGTTGACAAACTTTTTACGTGAGTATCAGTCCGCGAACCCAGTCCGCGAACCGGCAGAAAGTATTTGCCGAGATTTTCTTCTGAAGTTTGTAAACTCTACCCGGTTGCTTAAGTCTGCGAACCTAGTGTGCGAACTTAAGAAGGTTATATATCTGAAGATGATTTCTGAACTTAAACTTATAAAGACTAAGGAATGCAAATTGCAAACCGTGGATATAAAGTTCATGAACCGATTCAAGTGAATCAAATCATCTTATCTTCAACTGTGTCTTGTGTAGTACATAAGATTTCCTTGCAATTGAACAACTCTCTAACTAGTTCATTTGAGTCACTTGAACTAGTTATGGTGAAGAAGAATATGGTTGGTATGAAATGCTCATATGGATAACCTTTTGGTTAACTATTGTTGAACCAACAATGCACACGTTTGGGTACGGTTAACAAAACTAGAAACGTACATTTCATTTGTGTATAATAAGCTAAGTTTTCGATCTAACAGTTGAGAAATATTAGCTTGAATCCAAATCAGGTTTTCATCTAACGGTGGATATTGTTTGCTTTGTGACCAAGGAGAAACCCTGATTTGAAAGACTAATGAAGGGGACATCTAGCAACTCTGCAAAACTAATCCCCACACCTCACGTGTGATACTAGTTTGCGTGCTAGAGTCGTTTCTCCTTTAACCTTTGGTTTTCTTCTTCTAAAACCATGTTAAGGACTTAAAGACTTAATTGGGATTGTGAAGCCAGACCGATACTACTTTTAGCGTAGTTGTGTGATCTGATCTTGCATCTTTTATCGTACGAGTGCAATCAGATTGATTGGCTTGAGATTAATATCTCTGACAGGCAAGATATAAAAAGTAGTCACAAACATCTTCGCCTCGTTGTTTGTGATTCCGAAACATCTTGTTTCGCTACCATAAGATTAAGATTGTTGTGAGGTGATTGATTTATCTAGGCTATTCTTCGGGAATATAAGACCGGATTATCAATTGGTTCCTGTTCACCTTGGTTATTATCAAAAGACGGAACAAAAAACTTTAGGGTTTTTCTGTGGGAGACAGATTGATCATTTGATAGACTTGTCTGTGTGAGACAAATTTGTTTATTGTTAAAGCATGCGATTTTGGGTCGTAGCAACTCTTAGTTGTGGGTGAGATCAGTTAAGGGAATAAAGTGAGCAGTATCCTGCTGGGATCATAGGCGTAGGGAGTACAACCGTACCTTGGATCAGTGGGAGACTTATTGGGGTTCAACTAAAGTCCAGTCCGAAGTTAGCTTGGAGTAGGCTAGTGTATGTAGCGGATTAATACAATGTATGTTCAATCTAGACTAGGTCACGGGGGTTTTATGCATTTGCGGTTTCCCCGTTAACAAAATTTCTTGTGTCTGTGTTATTTCAGTTTCCGCATTATATTGTTTTATCTTTATAATTGAAATAATACAGGTTGTGTGTTAGATCATCAATTAGAGTAATCCAACCTTTGGTTGTTGATTTTCATTGATTGTCCTTGGATATTGGTCTTTGGTACCATCCAAGTTATTCCTTGTGTTTTATTAAAGACTCGTTGATTTCTATTAGCTCGAGCAAATCAAAACAAGAGAGAGATATTAACTCCTTGAGATACTTTTACCTAGATTGAGTCTGACTGTCTAGTTGATTCTCTAGAAAGTATTTCGTAGTTAGTCCATATAGATTGCTAAGAGAAATATTGGGTGGTGTTGTTAGACCCCCGCTTTTTCAATTGGTATCAGAGCAGGCAAACACGTTCAAGACCTCAAAAGTATGTGTTTATAGCGATCTGACTCTATGGACAGAGGTGTTATCTCTATTAACGTACCACCAGTCTTCTATGGCTCTAATTACTTATGGTGGAAAATTTCTATGCGAGCTTTTCTTCAAGCGCGTGATTTTCAATCGTGGGTATATGTTGTTAATGGCTATGATGCTCCCGTTGTGGCAGTTGGAGATGTAAACGTTCCCAAGAATATTGGTGAATATAATCCTGCCGAGATACTTGATGCAAAGCAAAACTCCGACGGTTTGAATGCCATCATACATGCCATTACCCCAAATCTTCAGCCTATGTGTCAAATTGCACTAGGTCTAAAGATGCTTGGGATATCTTAGAAACCGTATTTGAAGGTAACTCCAGTGAAAAGGAAGCTAGGCTTCAAAACCTTAATTCCGATTGGGATAACCTTCGTATGGCAGATGAAGATAAATTTGATGAGTTTAATCACAAAGTGTCTGAAATTGTTAATGCATATTTTGCATTGGGTAAGACTATTCCTGAAAAGGACATTCTGATGAAAATTCTCAGATCGCTTCCATCTAGATACGAGTCTAAGAAGCATGCCATCGTTGATGGAAATAACCTTGATAATCTTTCCAAAAATACATTGGTTGGAAAGCTAAATATCTTTGATCATGAGCATACATCCAAAATCGGAAAGGATGTTGCATGTTGCCTTTAAAGCACAGAAGAACACTAAGTTACTTGATAAAATTAAAAGTGTTTATGTCTCTGAGGATGATCAGTCTGAGGGTGATTTTTAGGATGAAGATCTTGATAAATCAGTCTCCTTGATCACAAGACAGTTTAGGGATCTTCTATTTAAGAGAAGTAAACGGTTTTCAAGAGACAAACCTAGGTCTGTCAGATAAACCTCACAATCGTATCCCTCCTAAAAACAGGGATGCTGGCGAGGCTTATGACGAGGATATGCCACAGTGCTTTAAGTGTAAAGGTTTTTGTCGTTTTGCAAACGAGTGCCCAAATCGTAGAAAATACACTGGGAACAAAGGTCTTGCTGTAACACTTGATGAGATGTCTGAGATCTATGATTCTGATGAAGATAGGAAATCAAGTGTTGGTATTCTATGTGAAAACATTAATTTTGATAATTGTAGCAATACATATATCAACCTTGATGGTTTTGGTGAAGAAGAGAATCCAATCAAGCTGGAAGAATCAATTGACCCATCCTTTGGAAATTCTGGTTGTAATGTTTTAGGATCTACTACGGGTCTGGTTGCTTTCACACCACATACGCCTGAATATTATCCAAGTTTGACGTGCTCGTTTTGTTCTCAAAAGGTTCATCAACTATCAAGATGTTACAAGTACAAACATCAAGTAAGGCACGCCAACAAACTTCAACGAAGATCAAATCGATTGGCAAGGAAGCTTAAACTTTCCCAGAAGACTGCTGAGTTATGTGGGATTTTATCTTCGTCTAAGAAGTTGGTTTCCAAAGACAAAATAAGACCATTAGAGAATAAGGTATGGTCAAATCGCTTTGATAGACAGAAGTCTGAAGATTCATTTCAAGAGGAAAATGGTGGACAAATTGTTGTTCACCACAGCACAAATTAATTGTGTTTTTTGGTAAATCTTGTCTCATGTGCCTGATCAAAAAGAGATAAGATTATGTACCGCTCAGGCTTTAGGAAAAGTTTTTTTTATTAGGTTTGTTTTTCCTGTATATCAAATAAAGTAAAGGGTTATTATCGATAATTCTACTCTTTATAGGGTTTAGAATTGGGCGTCCAAGAACCTGTTTAAAGGTTGCGAACCCTACATTCCTTTTTCCTCTCTGATATCTTTTATATCTTAAGACTGCTTAATGAGATTGTGAATTCCACTCATAAAAAACCAGTTGTTTATAACTGTTCTCTAAGCATCATGTGTTTGGATGGAAAAGATGTCAATATGATTGTTAAGCCATCAATCAAAGAAAAAGAAAAATCTCCAGTAACTCCTTCCTTGAAAAGCAAGATGAGGAATACAAGAAAGCCAAGGGACGTCCCTTCTAACTCTCAGAAGTTTTACGATGTTCTTGATGAGTTGAAGGAAGTAAGAAAGGAGATTAGTGAAATAAAAGCTTACGTTTTAAGATCTTTGGAAATTCAGAAGGCCCTGGTTCGACATCATCAGCCAAGACGGTTTGTTGGTATTGACTCCTTCCTCCATGAACCTTATATTCCAATGGTTGTTGACGACAAGGAGTTCGGGAATGATAAGGAATTTTTCAAAGATATTGTTTCCTAGTATGTCTTCTTTTTGGTTTAGTTGGAAGAATAACTAGTGCTTGAATAGCAATGATTGTGACTACACATAGCTATTATATTTTTCATCTTCTTGTTTTTTTTAGGTTTATTGATATTAAATTCTAAAAATATTTGGAGGATGATGGTTTGCAGTATTTAATCTTTATGATTTTTTATATTGCAATTTGCTATGGGATATTGGTGTTTACTTCTGTGAACTATGTTGTCCCATATTTTGTCAAAAGTAAAGTCGTTCATGATTGGTATTCATGTATTGATTTAAGGATGAATAGACTTTTGACATATACAAAAGTTAAGCCTATATTGTCAATTCTTTGATGGAAGATAGGTTAAAATCTTTGTGTTCAAGGATTATGTCTATTAAAAATCGTTATGCAAACAGTGATGGAAGATAGAATAAATCCTTGTGTATTCCACAGTATTGATCTTCACTGATCCATATTTTATGTAATACTGTGAGGCTTCGTAATGTGTCTTATGTTGAGCACGATACAACCAAGTTGATTAATTTTTGATTAGCTTTGTTGGTTGTTCCATAAGGTACTTTATGTTGAGCATTCTTGAACTAAATTAATCATCTTGTTTGGTTATTTAGTCATTCCTCCATAAGTCTTTTTATGTCGACCAAAACAAATGACAATTAAATTGATTATTTTTGTAATTAGTTTGATTGTGTATTCCAATTAGATTAATTATGGGTTCTCTTGTAATTAATCTAGTTGAATATTTTCATACTCCGTAAGATTCCTCTTATGTTGAGTATATGAACGACTATACTATTCATTTTTTGATGGGTATGTTAGTCGTATGCTCCATAAGTTCTCTTATGTCGAGCATAATCAATTAAGTTGATCACTTTTGTGTTTCATTTGATTGCGTATTCCGATTAAATTAATCATGGGTTTACTTGTGATTAATTTGATTGAGATTTTGGATATAGAAAATCATTCTCATGGTTTTTAGTGTCCAATAAAAATCCTTCTTTTCTTTTGAAATTAAGGTCGCTCTTGTTGTTCCCTTGGGAATGACATCAAATGGGGGAGAGTTATTTTGAATTTGTGATTAATGGTCATATCTTGAGGGGTGTGCGGCGGTGGAATTTTAAAGGGGTTATCTTGTATCTTTTAAACTCCTTGATGAATGCTATTAGCTTCGGCTATGTGATTGCATCTAAATTAGATGGTATGTATTTTTTCTTTTAGTCATGAAATGTTTCTTACGGAAATTTCATTGTGATCCCGTTCTTGTACCTTTGCCAATTTTATTGACAAAAAGGGGGAGAATTAATATGTAGTTCACACTACAAATACATATGGTTTTCGGATCATTGTGTAAGAGGGAGTGGTTTCCATGTGAGATGGAGTATTGACTAAGGGGGAGTGATACATATCACCATAGTATTATTGTTGAAGTTGTGATACAATTGGACTTTGACACTGTGTAATAATACTATGACAACGTATAACAATGATCGAGACCGATGCTTTCTCATTGTTATAGCTACGGATCTTCAACAACGGTGATGCTAAACTTACAACCTTTGGGATCATTGGATTAATTGGAAGTGACGAAGATTTCGAGGAATGTTGAAGATTAGACATGTGGAATAAGAGCGACTAAAGTTTCTATATTTTTTTTGTATTCCATATGTATTGATAGTTTTGTCACTAAAATTAACAAAGGGGGAGATTGTTAGAGCATTTCTCGGTCGAACTCGCATGCGTTGCTATCTCAAGCATGTTTGTCAATGTTAGTGATCAAAACTATAAGTCTTGATTTCTAGTCAACTATAGTTAAGTCTCGGACTAGGATAGAAAGTGTAGTTGAGATCAAGGACTTAATGGCGATTCATAATACAAGAAGAAGAACTACTCAAGGAACCGGTGGAACTTCTCGACAAAAAGGTATGTGAAGACTTGAACTTATCTGTCACTCAAAAGTCTATCTACCCTATCTCCTACTTCTTGAGACAAAAAGTCGTATGCTATATATAGACTTAGATTATACACATTTGGTATTTCGAGTCGAGTATACCTCGCCTATCTATATCTCGAAATATGTGTTGGTAAACATTTCGCTTCGATCATGTTTATCTTTACCTAGTGACGAAAGTCATGATATGTTTCGATCACTCTGAAAATTACTTTGACGAGAAATGGTGTAACAACTGTATAACGTCCTCTAAGAATGTTTCAATGGTTGGAATAAGAGTTTAGATTACATAACCAATGATGGACATAAGTATTATTGTGGAAACACATATGTGCATAAGTCTTATTCCTGAACCAAAGTTTGCGAACTTTGTTGATCAAACCGGAAGAATGGCTTTTTGCCAAGTCCGCGAACTGCCGAACTTCTCATCCCGGGAAATTCTGCTGGAGTTGAAAAACTTGTTACGTGAGTACCAGTCCGCGAACCGGCGGAAAGTCTTTGCCGAGATTTTCTTCTGGAGTTTGTAAACTCTACCCGGTTGCTTAAGTCCGCGAACCTAGTGTGTGAACTTAAGAAGGTTATATATCTGAAGATTATTTCTGAACTTAAACTTATAACGACTAATAAATGCAAATTGCAAACCGTGGCTATAAATTTCATGAATCGATTCAAGTGAATCAAATCATCTTTGCTTCAATTGTGTCTTGTGTAGTACATAAGATTTCCTTGCAATTTAACAACTCTCTAACTAGTTCATTTGAGTCACTTGAACTAGTTATGGTGAAGAAGAATATGGTTGGTATGAAATGCTCATATGGCTAACCTTTTGGATAACTATTGTTGAACCAACAATGTACACGTTTGGGTACGGTTAACAAACCTAGAAACATACATTTCATTTGTGTATAACTAGCTAAGTTTTCGATCTAACGGTTGAGAAATATTAGCTTGAATATAAATCAGGTTTTCATCTAACGGTGGATATTGTTTGCTTTGTTATCAAGGCGAAACCCTGATTTGAAAGACTATATAAGGGGACATCTAGCAACTCTGCAAAACTAATCCCCACACCTCATGTGTGATACTATTTTTCGTGCTAGAGTCGTTTCTCCTGTAACCTTTGGTTTTCTTCTTCTAAAACCATGTTAACGACTTAAAGACTTCATTGGGGTTGTGAAGCCAGACTGGTACTAATTTTATCGTAGTTGTGTGATCTGATCTTGCATCTTCTATCATACGAGTACAATCAGATTGATTTGCTTTTGATTAATATCTCCGATAGGCAAGATATAAAAAGTAGTCATAAACATCTTCGTCTCGTTGTTTGTGATTCCGCAACATCTTGTTTCGCTACCATACGATTAAGATTGTTGTGAGGTGATTGATTTATCTAGTCTGTTCTTCGGGAATATAAGGCCGGATTATCAATTGGTTCATGTTCACCTTGGTTATTATCAAAAGACGGAACAAAAAACTTTAGGATTTTCCTGTGGGAGACAGATTGATCATTTGACAGACTTGTCTGCGTGAGACAGATTTGTTTTTTGTTAAAGCCTACGATTTTGGGTCGTAACAACTCTTAGTTGTGGGTGAGATCAGCTAAGGGAATCAAGTGCGTAGTATCCTGCTAGGATCATAGGCGTATGGAGTACAACTGTACCTTGGATCAGTGGGAGACTGATTGGGGTTCAACTACAGTCCAGTCCGAAGTTATCTTGGAGTAGGCTAGTTTCTGTAGCGGCTTAATACAGTTTGTGTTCAATCTGGACTAAGTCCCAGGGTTTTTATGCATTTGCGGTTTCCTCGTTAACAAAATTTCTGGTGTCTGTGTTATTTCAGTTTCCGCATTATATTGTTTTATCTTTATAAGTGAAATAATACAGGTTGTGCGTTAGATCATCAATTAGAGTAATCCAACCTTTGGTTGTTGATTGTCATTGATTGATCCTCGGATATTGGTCTTTGGTACCATCCAAGTTATTCCTTGTGTTTGATTAAAGACTCGCTGATTTCTATTAGATCGAGTAAATCAAAACAAGAGAGAGATATTAACTCCTTGAGATACTTTTACCTAGATTGAGTCTGACTGTCTAGTTGATTCTCTAGAAAGTATTTTGGAGTTAGTCCATACAGATTGCTAAGCGAAATATTGGGTGGTGTTGTTAGACCCCCGCTTTTTCACACTAGACTACTATGATTATTTGAGGTTGATTTAAAGTTGTAGGTTGATCAAGCTAATAAGGGGGATGAGGAAAAAAGTCCCTAAAGAATGTTATGGCATCAAATCCAGACCCTAACACGCTATCTTCTGAATTTGATGCATGCTTCAGTTGTAAATGATGATATTTTAGTCATGGTTTATCTGTCACAACTTGTGGTAATATCTAGTATGGTTAAGGAGTAGAAGAAGAAAAATAGCAGTTCTAAAAACACCAACATCTCTAAGGAGAGGATTCTTAAATTGTTAACCTTTTTGAAGTCCGTGACGGTTTTAATTTTGATGAAATGTATTTTGTTTCTAGTTGTTTTAACGATTTTATTGTAAATATTTCATAATCATTTTTTTTGAAGTATAATCATTTTAACTATTAATAATAAAAAAATTAGCCTAGTAGAAAAATAATTAAATGAAAAATAAATATTTTTGAAAAGTATTTATCAATAGTGTATTTATTAAACGTGTTAGAATTTTACCTCTTCTTCTTTCATTTGGAAGAAGTGAATACCACCAAACTCCGAAGATCCAAAGATTTTGTACTTTTATGGACAACTTTTCACAATTCCATTATGACTCTAACAAATATTTAGCACAAGAACATGACAACTCTAGATATGGTATGCAAGTTGGGTGATAATGAAGAAGAACATGGAGATCACTTATTATACCATTATGAGTACACTAGACAGATTTGGCACTACTTAATAAAAGCCTTCAAAATGTCTTGGTATTTTCACTACAACTTGCATTTGAACTTTGAACCTTGCTACGAAAAAGGTTTATCTGATAGGAAGTTGAAGTCTGGAAATGGTCGCCTTATGAGATTTTACGGCTGGTGTGGAAAGAGAGAAATACGAAGGTTTTTAGCAACAAGTTGATCCTCGTACTGATATTATTATAGATACTAAAGCACTGATATTGTTGGAGTGAGGGTTCTCATTCAATATGAATGAGTCTCACTGGATTTGATCTAATGTGGTGACACTATGGGAAGTGGAGAGGTCCACTTTCCCTTAGAATCACTCACACACTCATTGAGACGAGTGAGCGTTGGAAAGTCTTCACTGAACGACTGATCTTTAGCCGTCCAAGTGAGGAGGCTAAAAATGTGCCGTTTTGCAGTGTATATACGGCTGAACTTCAGCCCTCATAGAGAAAAAAAAACGACTGATTATTAGCCATTTGTTATATTTTTCATCACATGAGGCATAACATCGGCTGCCTGTATACATAACTTTTGAAAAAAAGAAAAGTTACTGTTGCGCAACCAACGATTCTATTTTTCCACTATATATACCAAAATTCTCAACACCAAATTCACACCAACTAATTTTCTTCTTCTCAATTCTTCTACCCAACTAGTTTTCTTTATTTACAACTATGTCTACCTCAAAAAAGAAAAAACCTATAAAGCAACAAATCACTTATACCACAGAGGAAGACATAGCACTTTGTGAAGCATCTTGCAATTACGGGTGATTGTAGCGTAGTTGTTAGTCAACCGAGAAACCGATACTGGAATCGAATTATTCCTTTATTTGTAGAGAAAACAAAAGCTAATCCAAATGGGAGAGAAAAGATTAGTTTAGAAAATCGGATATGCGCAATTAAAAATGATGTGAAACTAGTTGTTGGAGTTCTCGGAAAACTCTATCAGGAAAGAGTGGTTGGGTACCCAAAAACTTGGTAAGTATTTTAAGTTTTTGTTTTACTTATATTTGCTATTAAGAGTTTGGATTAATTTTATATGTTTGCATTGTAGATTATTCACGCTCGGATTGAGTACTTGAAGATTTATAAGAAAGCATTCAACCTTGATGCATTCTATGAATTATACAAAAATGAAACTGGTTAAGATTACGCAAAATTCACCGATGGACCGTATATATACTATATATACATATACAAACCCCGCCAACCCCACCGGTGGTAGTTGAAGATGTTGACAACAATAATGATATGGACAACGGTACTAGTACAAATAATACCGATGATTCTCAAACTGAGAAACAAAGGGGACCCGGAAATAAAAATCTCATAGTCGAAAAACAAGCAAAATACAATGGCACTTCTAGCGATTCGGTTGAATTTATCTTTAGCGAAGGCAATGAAAATTCATAAATTATCTCAAAAAACAAGAACGAGGGAAATATAAACTAAAAGAGTGCGAGAAAAAAGTGATGATGGCCAATTGGTCTAAGTTATCTCCGGCCGGGCGAGAATGCCCTGAAAAGAAACAACAAGAGATACTTGAGAATAACTAGAGTCAACAAAGTAGAGAGCAGGTGGTAATGTTTTTTGTGTTCATGTTTTGTTTTCTATGTTGCAAGGTTTAATCAAAAGAAGGTTGTTAAATTTATTCGGACAGAATTTTCAGTTTGCACAACAGTCACTCAAATTGCTCCTAGGATTCAACACATAATGGAATTGAGCAAGCTCAACCAATCTGGAATCTAGACAAGCACATCTTTCATACAAAAAAGAAAGAAATAGAAATTACGATAACGTTTGGTATACTTTTCATACAAGTAAGTCCAAAGGCAACAGTAGAGAACCAAAAAATCTGCAGTTTGCGCAACAGTCGCTCAAATTGCTCCCTAGGTTTCATAAAACAATCGAATTGAGCAAACTCAATCATTCTGGAATCTAGAAAAATATACATTTCATACAAAAAAAAATTGAAACTCCAACATCATTTGGTATACTTTTCATACAAGTAGGTCAAAAGGCAACAATAGAAGAACAAAAAGTATGCAGTTTGCACAACAGTCTCTCAAATTACTCTGTGGGATTCAAATCATAACGGAATTGAGCAAACTCAATCAGTCTAGAATCTAGACAAGCATATATTTCATACAAAAAGAAAAATTAAAATTCGAACATCGTTTGGTATACTTTTTATACCGGTTGATAAAAGGAAGCAGTAGAAGAATTAAAAAATCTGCAGTTTGCGCAACAATCTCTCTAATTGCTCCCTAGGATTTAGCCCATAACGGAAATGAGAAAACTCAATCATTCTGGAATCTAGACAAGCATATGTTTCATACAAAAAAAGAAAATTGTAATTACGTGATCATTTGGTATACTTTTCTTACATGTTGATAAAAGGCATCAGTAGAAAAACCACAAAATACTTGTCGGACTTTTATCTATTGTAGCGGTAGTCATGTCGCCACATCCATACCGAATTTTTGTCATACGTGTTTCGTTAAACCTTCACGAAGATGATTATACAAGGTTTCATTATTTAACTCATGATACTTTATGTCTTGTTGTGGTGTCGTATCACGAAAAATCCTATAGTCATCATCTTCGAGTGTTTTCCATGCTCCATATCGTCGCTCATCTTTGATTATCATGTTATGCAAGATTACACAAGCCAATATTATGTTTTTCAAGTTTTCTTCATCCCAATATTTCACCAGACCTCTTATTATGTTCCACTTTGCTTGTAAAATGCCCGTGAACACATAAATCACGATGAGGTTCACATGTACACAAACAATATCGCATTTGAGGATAAAAATGTGAATAAATCAGATATGAAATAATGAAAATACGATGACTCATCGACTCAGAGTCTTCGGACTCGTCATTGTCTAGTCCATAGAGTGTGACTCCGTGCCATTTAATATCTACGAAGCACATATCACTGAGTATAATAATAAAAGCAGTAAAATGAGTAAAGTGCTGAAATATAAATGAGACAACGATTTACGTGGTTCAGCACTAAGGCCTATGTCCACGAGGATTGGTGTTTCACTATGTATCAAGTAAATTACAAAGATAGTCGAATGACTCTGTCTAAAATACGAAGCTAAAAGGGGAAATGGAGCTCATACTTACTCTTCCCATTTCTCTCCTATGTTTACTAAGAATTCCTTGACCCCCTCTCTCTTAGTGGAGAAGGGTATTTACAGGGTTGATACATGGGGCCCACTGTCAGAGATAGTTGCAACCTTATCTTCTCGTTCTTTGTACCGATGTCGCTGGTATCCTCGTTCTGAACCGATGCCCCCAGCGGCTATGCCAGATGACGATGGGTCACTTACTTCTCATACAAAGATCGATTGACACGTACCCTATGCCTATGGTATTTAATGCTGGTGGTTGGGATGGTCCACACGCATCAGACAGATGTCCAATGCCCTATCACATCTTCGTCAGTGGATTTAATCTCCACCGCTGGTCTTGGGTCTTCCTTGAGATGGGACAAAGCAGATCTTTGCGTGCTCTTCAGTACTTCGCGGTGGCTTGTTCCTTTAGTGCTTCCTGATCCTGAGCCATTGGATCATCGTGAAGATGAACAGATATAGGCGATAGAGGTTTCCTGGGTGTTGGGACGTGGCATCGTCTCTTGATGACCTACTTCTCCATGTCTTCCACGTGTACTTCCTTCAATACGTGGCGGAAGATGAATCATGTGTATACAATTTTCCCCTTTTCTCTAAGCTTGAAGCCTCTCCAAGTTTGGAGAAAAAACCGTCTCCACATTCATCTCTCCTTATTAACTTCTCCTTATCCCTGGCCCACGTTTCCCACTATTGGAATTAACTTCCCCTTGATTCATGGGAGGTTATTCTTGCTATAAATATGAGAGAAGTTTCTAACATAATAAATTTTATCCTTCTTCACTCCTTGTCGGTTTATTCTTCCTGACTCTTCATTCTTTTTTCTAGTTCTTCTTTGTTCTTTAGTTCTTAACTGCTGCTGCTGCTTCTCCTGATTCTCCTTACAACTTCGACCAACTCTGACAATATTCTCTGAGTTAAGCCGTCGTTACTGTTCTCCAATAGTTTCGACCTTGTTCACCTTTGATCTTCTAAAACGCTCAACCTCCAGGTATGGTGTTCATCATCTTGTTCTAGATTTTAGTTGATTGATGAGGTTTTTGATTGTCGTTGTTGTAAATAAGGATTCAAACTCTAAGACTTGTGAAGATTAAATTTAAAGGTTTAATGAAAATAATAAAAGAGAGAGTTACTGGGACTAGGAGTTCACCGAAGTCATATCATAAGGTTCAATTATTTATTCGTCGGAAATTATAGCTCAATAAATAAAATATATTGACTCTTATTTTTGCCAAGGTAGATTCTCAAAACATTAGTTATAAATCGTAAGAATGGGACATCAAACGTTTAAGCAAGTATGACCCATCGAACAAAATAATAACTAATTAATTCAAATCATAAATCAATTTAAAATAAGTGCAAAAGTCATATAGAGAGTAAAATAATTTTACAATGTATGAAATTCGGCTTCCTCCGTCGTCCCAGTGATGAGGTTTAGCTTCTCATGATGAAAACACACTCAAAATTTATTTTTATTGCTCAAATGGTGTTTACAAAGAAGAGAAAAGGAGAAAAATTAAACGCAACTATTTTGCTCTTTTAAAACTCCCCCCTCTCTGGATGCCTGTTTGGTCCTATTAGCACCCTATTTATACACAACAACCTATTACTCAAACATCTTTTAAAAATATTCTTCCATAACTCCACCAGATCTTCTCTTTAACGAAAGATATCTCAGGAATTATTTCTTTCTCCATTTATCACACATCTTCCTCTATTTGCTAGAATAAAATCCTGGGGATATTATCTTTTTTTATTTATGAATAAAACCACAGATTTTCTTTCTCCTTTTCAATAAAAACAAACTCATCAATATATTATCTCTTTTAACTTCAAGATATGAAAACTTCCTGTATAATAAGCAAGAAGATATTTTTTCCTTAAATCTTTGAGATCTCCCATTATGTGAATCTGTTTCAAATGAAGAAGAATAGGGTGCCTCTATCCATTTGTTGGGTGCCCGTATCTGAAATGATGGGTTCCTTTATCAGTTCCTCTGGTTGCCTTTAACACTTTTTCGATCTATTTTTCCAAAAGAGCTTATTTCCTTGAAAAGACTTAAAACAAGATTATTAGTGATTAAATTAGTCATAGCGAATGTAGTTATGGGTGAAAATGCATCACACTTACGTGCTCATCAGATATTCATTTTTTTTCTGCTGCTCTATCTAGGTTTTTGCGATAAAAAACAAAATATACAAAAGTATACATACTTGCCCCTGTTCTTTTTCGCAAAAACTTAAGACTTCTCTGCTGGTCATCGAAGCTTATTTTTGGTGTTTATGACTGAATTAGGGTTTCTCGTCTTTGTAAGTCTATTTGTCTTTGTGCCCCTGTCGATGTTTCTGATGAACTGCGAAAATTGTCAAACCCTAATCTTTTGATCTGTTAACTTCTTTGTTTTAACCTTTACCTTGTTTCTGTTCCCCTTCGTAGATATGGTTGATCGCCATCGGGTTCCTTATCAGACTCCGCCATCGAGCCCTTACAGATCTCCACATAGACGTCCTGATATTTCTCCGCCAAAAGGTGGTCCGCCAAGGTGTTCGCCGCCAGATCCACGAGCCCAGAAAGTTCCATAGTCTTCGGGTCCAAGGGTCTCTATTACGAAGAAAAGAGATCTACCGAAAGGGTCTCGGTATGCGGTTAACCGTCTAGTAGCTAACCCCTCTTCTCAGCGTGCTGATCCGAAGGGTGTGCAACAACCTTCTCCCCAGCGCACTGAACCATTAAATGTTCGTCCTCTTCAGTCCCTACCGCCTCAGGCGTCGATGCAGTCGAGACCTAGATCTTCGAAATCCATTCCTTTGGTGAAGGAGTGTTCTTCAAAATCTACAATGCCCCCAACGGACCCTCCGAGGAATCCACCGGTTAAAAGGAAAGACTCTTATTTAAATCCTCCAAAAACGAAGAAGCCATTGTTGAATGAGCCCGATGACTCTGATGTTGTTCCGATGATACGAAGCATTTCGGTGGGGAAGAAGAAAATCACTTTCAAGCATGTAGATCTCGAAGCGTTCAAGAAGAAGCATGGCCTCGAAGCTTTTGATGTTAAGTTCTTTGAGCCAGATGATGATCTTACCTATGATATGATCGTGAATTATAAGTATGATGAATTTCATTTGCTGACTACTATGGGAGCCTTCGAGGCGGGTTTGATGCTACCCTTGTATAGGTCGGGTGATTCTTTTTATTATGACGTTCTGGGCGATCGCGAAGGTTCCACTCACAATACTCATTGTCGTTCAGTGGTGCAGCTAAGTGGGAACTTTCTTCAGACCTTTAGGGAGTGTTATCTTCGTAGTCATGGTGAAACGACGATGACCTGCTATACTCCCGATCCCGCCGAGAGAGACTTGTATACTCCTGCAAACTTTAATGCCTCTTTTGGGGATTATATCAACGGTAGGAACCGCAAGCCTTTGAGTGTAGGTATTCGTTCAATTCCTGCTTCTCGTGGTGAAGTTCGTATCTTAAGTGAGGTGAGTGATTCAAAGCTTCGCTATTCCTGGTACCGAAGGGACTTCTCAGCGAAAACTCTTTCCTAGTCGTGAAAAGATCAAGCGTGATCACGACTATGAGTGGCACGCCACCGTTATTGAAGTTGTCGGGTCCTTGGGCTTACGGCTGGGTACCTGGTCCACGGGGTTGGCTTCCTACTGCTGGTAATCAACCTCGTGATAGTGCTCTAGCTCGCTATGGTGACTTCTGCTCCTGGCAGTTGAGCTTTGATGGCATGAGTTTCGATTATGCCTTTGATGTTGCTGATGAAGACGAAAGCTCCGATGCTAACCTTCCTCCGAAGGGTAAAGCCGCTTCCAAGGTATGGTCCCTTATGTTGCCCCTTTTCTTCTTAGTTTAAGGTAAATAGTCGTCGTTTTGATACGTTGAGTGTTATATCCTTAAGTAAAGAAGAAAAAGAAGATTGGCGCGGTTCAGTCTTCTACTGCCCCTACGGAGGAGGCAGATTTTCAGGATGAGGTTAACAGCCCCGTGAATGATGAAGATGTTGAGGACGAAGAGGAGGTTACCGATGATGGGGAACGAATAAATACTTCCCCTCCTAATCATGAGAAGGATGCAAGAAACGATGTTGGTACCCACGAAGAGAGAGTTATGTATGACATTCCGATGAACGATCCCCCTATTGGATCGGCGCAATACCAGGGGAATGGGGATGCTGAGCCTCAGCCAACAAACCCCCCGCAGAATTTTCTTTTGGTAAGATTCACTCCGCTGATGGTCTGACGGATATTAACGCTGACATGGGACTAGCTAAGGAGTTTTCTTTGGTTTCGCTGAATGATGAATGGGATGTTATTGGGGATGAAGGTGAGAAAACCGCTGGTGAGGTGGGAATTGAGGCTGGCGGCGAAAAGGCAGCTGGAACCGGTGATGAAGAGGCTACTGGGACCAGTGATGAAGAGGATGCTAGGACCGGTGGAGAAAAGGCAGCTGTTCAAGAGGGTGATGAGACTCGTGTTAACGAGGATGCCGGGGCCAAGAGGTGTTCCACTGGTCAAGAGGACGCGATTGATATTGGAACTTCCGCTGGTTCACTTTCAGAGGGTTTTGATAGAGCCCTGATGCAGGATGGTGATGATACTATACTGGATTGGCTGATGAAGAAAAGTATGATGTTTGTGTCGAACCTTGCCCCAGTGATATTTGGTGAGAAAAAATCTGATGCCTTTACCCGTCAAAGGATGCAGCTGTCGTCTCCTGATGACGTTGCCGAAAGTTGGGAGAAGAATTTTGGAGCTACCTCTACCAGCTTATTGGTCGATCCCCCTTCTTCTGTTGCTGAAACGATGGTTATCACTGATGGGTACCAGTACGGTTATCCCTAACAGCGTGTTCTTGAAGTAAGTTATCGTAGGTTCCATCTTTTATTGCTGACATACCTTTTTATTAATAGTTATGGTTTGTTCATGATTATCATAGATAATGAGAAGTGAACATTGCAAGAATACTCTGTACCAATTCTTCAAGGCGAAGGCCCTCAAGCTTTAGGCAAAGCTTCGTCATAGGGAAGAAGAGTTGAACGCTGCTGAAGTGCTTATTTCTGCTAGGGACAAGGAGATATTGGAACTGATGAACCTTCTGAAGGGGAAGGATCAGCTCGGAGCCGAGAAGGAGAAGCTTCGTGTTGAGCTTGCATTAGTTCGTAGTGAGTTGGAGAAAGCCCGTAAAGATGCTTCGTCTTCTAAAGGTTTGTCTTTGTTTCTTTTCTTCCCTTCGTATTCCTCTTTTGTCTTCTTAGTGTGTTGTCTGAGTCTCCAGCCCTATCTTCGGTGGTTGATATCCGAGAGTTGGCATGGCTTCGGAATGAGAGGACTCGCCAAGCTTCTCGGATTAAGGAATTAATGGAGAAATCAAAAAAGAGGCTGAAAAGTGGAACGCTCGGGCAGATGAGCATAATAAATTTATGGCTCATTATCGACAGCAACGGCAGCTGGCGGTTGACATGCAAAATCGTTATAATGTCGATCGCCAACAGTTCAACGAGATCCTAAAGAGGACCCAAAAAGGTCTTGACGAAGCTCGTGAGAGTATTTATCGTTTAGAAACCAAGATAGCGAACTTAGAAGAAGAGCTACGTAAATCTCGTTCATATCTTGACCCTGAGGTTCAGGATTACATACATCGTTTTGTTCGGGAGAGGGACGAAGCCAGAGCTGAGGCTTATGCACTCAGCAATGCTTTAGCGGCTTCTCGGGATTATGTCGCTTGTTTAGTGGATTCCGAGAAAAGTCTTGAGATTAATATGTACAGGCTTAATAAAGGGATAGAAGAGATGAATAACGAAGTCAACCACCTTCGGCATTTAGATTCCATGAAGCAGGTAGAGTTGGATGAGTGTCAGTTTGATCTCACGAATCTTCAATTGGATTATAAGAAAATTTCCGACGAGTATGATTTCCTCGACGATACCCGGGATGCCGTAGTAAATGAATATGAAATAGCTTCGCTAATGTGAAGGTATATATGTGTATGGTCGTGAGCACTTCCTTTACTCTGATCTTCTCACGTATTTGTGTTTTCTTTTTCAGAGCTCGAGGGACAGCTTAGCCTTGCAAATGAAAGGCTTGAAAAGGCTCAATCCAACCTAGTACACCAGCAGGGTCAGGCTAGGTATTATGAAGGGCTGGCTGGATCTCAGGACGAAGCCGCAAAGGAGGCGGTTATGGAGGTATCTAAGCTGAAGTCTTCGTTGTCGAAGTCTGAGATCAAGGCCACTGTGATTGCGCATAAGGCTCGTAGTCAGCTTGCCGAGGAGATCAACAAGACGTTGACCAAGATTGAGCAAGGCCTTCTAAGGGACCATGGTATTACCAAGAAATTTCCTCGTAGCCCTGTACCCGAGCCGATGACCTACACCTCTGACCCTTCTTCGGGAGGAAATGTTCCTTCGTCTCAACCGAAGAATCCTGCTGATCACGTGGAGTCTTCCAAGGAGAAGTAGATTTCTGCGTATGTCATAGAAAGTTGATCTTTGTTGATTACTTGGCTCCGGGCCATTTTTTGTTGTATCTTTCTTTTCTTGCTTATTTCTCTGAACTTGTAATCAACTTTTATGGAGTATATCATCGTTTATTTGTATATGTACAACTTCGTTTTACCTGCATCATTAGTTTATTTGATTTTTAGGCAGCGAGTAAATAGATATTGAAAATTAAGTAGATAATAAAAAGTGTTTGTTGTCAGTAACGAAGGTATGCACCTTCGTTATTGACTTTGGAACTGTCACCCCGCTGGCTAATCCTTGGCCAGAGGATCACCGAACGGTGGGGGTTGATGCAGCGTTCCCGGATATGTAATGCGTTATTAAAGTATTTACATTCATTCATCCCGCTGAGACGATGTCTTATTAGTTGGTTGGGTATCTCTTTCTGTTGGAAGCCTTCCCCATGGTTCTACACTTATAGACGCTGATAGGGGAGTCCCGAGAGATTGTAAATAGTTACTTTCCCCAATAGAATTCAAAAAGCTCGTTCGATTGATGAGTTGAGGTCTGTTATTCCTCGTCCAGAGTTAGAAAAATGTCAAGCGGGTACACTGTCTTCTTCTTCTGGTGCTCTTCACACAGATGCAGAACTGCGTTGCTTTTATGAATAGTATGGCTTGATATACTTCGGATTCCACGGGTGTCTGAGTATTTCTCCTTTTAGTTTACGAAGGTAGTAAGATCCATTTTTTGCAATATCATGCATAACAAAAGGTCTTCCCCATGTTGGTGCTAGCTTTCCCCACTTCTTCTCTCGCTGGTATTGGGGTATAGTTCTCAGCACATACTGTCCTTCTACAAAGTTTCTAAGTCTAACCTTCTTGTTGTATTCCCTTGCCAGTCTTCGTTGGTAATTCTCCATCCTTTGTAGCGCTGTTTCCCTTGTTTCTTCCAAATAAACGAGCCTTCGGGTTGTTCCGTATGCCCACAGCACGTTGTGTAATTTCTCACACCATCGTCCCTTGTGTTCGTCCAACTGCTTCTTGAGAATAATGGCAAGGGTCTTGTTCGTGGCTTCTGCTTGGCCTTTTCTTTGAGGATATATGGGGGTTTATTTGTTCTTCCTGATCTTGAAGGTATCGAAGAGCATGTCAATGTTCTTCCCTTGCAGCTGCTTGCCATTGTCGGAGACAATTTATTCTGGGATGCCAAACCTGCAAATAATGTTTTGGAAGATGAACGTGAATACATCCGAGTCGCGGGTTCTTGCTAGGTCCTTGGCTTCTAACACTTACTAAAATAATTTGTGTCTACTATCAAGAATCGTCTTTTCCCCGATCCTTCGATCAGGGGTCCCACGATGTCTATGCCCCACTTCGAGAAAGGCCATGGGCTATCCATCGAATTCAGATTTGTTGCCGGTGCATGGATTCTTTTGGCAAAGCGCTGGCATTCCTCGCATATCCTCGACATTCTCGTAGCATCAGGTATCATCGTTGGCCAGTAATATCCCTGCATTTTTTCCTTGTCTGCTAAGGATCTCATCCCACTGTGGCTACCTGCGTCCCCATAGTGTATGTCCTTCAAAACCCGGTGTCCTTCTTTTCTTGATAGGCAGCGTAACAATGGTCCAAGGAAAGACTTCTTGTATAAAATTTCGTCCCTGAGGTCGTACCTTCCCGCCTTTGACTGCACTTTTATAGCCTGCTTCAGGTCTGTAGGTAGCGTTCCTTCTTTAAGGAAGAGATGAACTTCGGTTCTCCAATCTTCTTCATTTTCGAAGTCTTCGTCCTCGTTAGCTCTTGTCATGATATCATCTTCGTGAAAGTCATCAGCGATTTCTTCCCCTACATCATCGTCAGCGATATCCTCCCCTATGTCGTCTTCACGATTTGTAGCGAAGGATTCCTGAGGGAAGACCGAGGGCTCGTATACACTTGTTATATTGATTGCCTGAATGCTTTCATCTTCAGCATGGATGATATATAAGCTAAAGTAGAGCTGTCAATTTCTAACCCGGCCCGCGGGTTGGACCTAGCTTGGCTTGTTTTAACCCGGCTCGGCTTGGCTTGTTGTCTAAACAAGCCGGGTTAGGGTTGTCATATCTAGCCCTAGTAAAAACAAGCCGGGTTAGGGTCAACCCGCGGGTTACCCGTCAACCCTTCAATTTCATGTGAATTACTAATTTAGGAATTTTAAGTTACTAATTTAAGAATTTTAGGGTGTTGTGCTAGAAATCAAAGTTCATATTTCCTTAAATGATTTAATAAAATCCAAATTTCATTTGATTTAGGATTACGGAGTAGTGATCCCTCTGCCCACTAAATTTTTTATACATTTAAGTGATTTTAGTTTCAACCACCCCATTTAACAAGCCAACCCGCAACCCGTTAGAGCCAACCCGTCTAGGGCTAGGGTTGGGGTTTTTGGCTTGTACATGAATAGTACTAGGGCTAGGGCTGACCCTAACCCGTCCATGGCTTGTCAAGCTAGGGCCGGGTTGACCCTAGCTTGCCCGTTTGACATCTCTAAGCTAAAGCATCGGCATTCCTAAGTTCTTTTCTGCATAAATGCCGAAATTTAATATTTGGAATTTGGGATGCCATAGTATGGACCAAGGCCATGTATGCTGAAAGGGTCTCGTCGTAGACATTATAATCTAGCCCTATCTGTCGTATAACCAGTTTTGAATCACTTGTAAGGCGTACATCGGTTATTCCCATTTCTATTATCAAACGAAGAGCGTGCACTACAACTTCATATTCGACGATGTTATTGGTGTATCCTCTGAATTCCAACCTTAATGCGTGCACGATCCTTTCTCCGGTAGGGGTGGTGATTACGATGCATATGCCCGCACCTTCCCTATTCTTCGATCCATCAACGAAAACCTCCCATCGCCTTTGGTTTGAGGGCTCGAGGATGTCAACCGGGTCTTTTCCTTCGTCTATTTATGGTATGCCCCTTACTTCCTCATCGTTTTCCAGGGGTAGGTCTGCGAGGAAATCCTCCAAGACTTGTGATTTTTGGGAGTGTTGGATTTCATGGATAATGTTGAACTGATCAAGGTGAGTGTTCCACTTTGTTATCCTTCCTACTTTCCCAGCGCTCTTGAAAACCGTTTCCAACGGTGCTTTGCATGGAACCCGAACATAGTGAGTCAAAAAATAAGTCCTTAGATTTTGGGTAGCCCACACTAGCGCCAAGATGAGCTGCTCGATCTTCGTATAGTTTCTTTCTGCCGTGTTGATAGTTTTGCTGACGTAATAAATAGGTTGCTCTATCTTTGTATTCGTCTTGACCAGTACTGCGCTGACTGCATCTTTGTTTTCCGCTATGTAAAGGGTCGGTACTTCGTCGGGATTGGGATTTTATAGGATTGCGATCGTGGCTAGATATTCCTTGATCTTTTGAAAAGCTTCTTCGCATTTAGCGGTCCATTCAAACTTGCTCCCTTTTTTGAGGATGTTGAAGAAATGTTTGCATTTGTCTGATGACCTAGCGATGAATCTTCCCAGAACTGCTAAGGATCCGTTGAGCTTCTGAACTTCTTTCAAGTTCTTTGGGACGACATTTCTACGATGGCTTGGATCTTCGCAGGATCTACTTCGATGCCCCTCTTTGTTACTAGATACCCAAGGAGTTTCCTTAGGTGACGCCGAACGTGCATTTTTCTGGGTTCACTTTCATGATGTGCTTCCTCATTGCTTCGAAGATGTTCGTCAGGTCTTGATGGTGATCCTTGTGTAACTTTCTTTTGACGAGCATATCGTCAACGTAGACTTCTAAGGTGTTCCCAATCCATGGTTTGAAGACAGTATCAACCATCCTCTGGTATGTTTCCCCTGCATTTCGAAGTCCGAAGGGCATCCTTGTGTAACAATAGAGGCCGTGCGGGGCGTAGAATGATGTATGTTATTGATCTTCTTCTGCCAATGCCACTTGGTTGTAACCAGAATATCCATCCATGAACGATAAATCTTCGTATCCTTCGACACCCTCTACCAATTGATCAATGCTTGGGAGTGGGTAACTATCCTTCAGACATGCTTTATTGAGGTTGGTGAAATCGATGCATATTCTGACTCCTCCATTCTTTTTGGCACTATGACCATATTCGAGATCCACGTTGGATATTTGACTTCCTTGATGAATCTTGCTTCTAATAGCTTGCGGAGTTCCTTCTCAATAGCTTTGTGATACTCTGGTGATACTTTTCGTACTTTCTGCATGAAGGGCGAGGTGCCTGGATTTATGCGAAGCTCATGCCGAATTATCCTCGGATCAATCCCTTGCATATCTCCTAATTTCCACGCAAAGATATCTGCGTATTCCTTGAGCAACTTATCAGGGATATCTCTCTTTCTTTGTCCATTAAGGTCCCTATCTTGATCATCTTCGGATTTTCTTCGGTCCCTATATTGATCTCCTTCACGGGTTCTACGGTTATGAACGTAGGCTTTGGTTCCCCTAGGAGAGGGACATTCTTTAGTTGCTATTTGGTAGGCTCTTCATCCTCCTCTGCTGTCGAAGTACTTGCCTCAGCGTTTAGAACGATGCTCTCCTTTGTCAGACTCCTTCCAGAAATTTCTTCGAGATAAAGATGAATTTCCTTCTCCTTCGCAGCCTCTTTGTTTAGAACAATTTTCGCTGCTCATCTTGTTCATTATTGAGTTGATTTTGTAGAGCCTGGCATTCCCGAGAGGTGACCTGATATCCCTTTATTTCCATTACTCATCCGGGTGTTGGAAATCTAAGGTACTGGTGATAAGTCTCTGCCACTCCTTTGAGCTTGTGCACCATCTTCAGCCAATGATGGTGTTATAGGGGAAGGAGCGTCCACTACACTGAATCGATTATCAACTTTCATTGATCCTGCGTCTACTTGCAAAAAAATGTCTCCTAACGGCTTGGTAGGTGCCCCGTTGAACCCGTAGATGGTATAATACGAAGACATCAGCTGTTCGTCGTTAAGATCCATTCGCTTGAATGTGTCGTAGAATAGAACGTTAACTGAACTCCCTCCATCAATGAGGATCTTCTTGATGTTGCATCCTGCCACTAGTAAGGTGAGGACCAAGGGGTCGTTGTGATCTTCCATATCCTCCTCGATGTCTTCTACATCGAAGGTCGTAGGCACGTTCATCCATTGCTCGTGTTCGTCCACTTCCACCCCATCGATCTTGTATAATTCACAGTAGTCTTCGAATTATTTACTTAACCTTTTCCCTATCTGTGCTGTTAGCGAGGGTCCTGTAGCTTCGGAACATGAGATGGTGTTGACTGTTTGGTTTCCCTCTGGCAGTTGAACTTGCTTGCTTCGTTTGTTCCTATCTTCGTTATCTGCCTTCTGTATGTACTGCTTGAGGTCGCCTGCGTCAATCAACTTTTGGGTCATTATTTTGAGATTCTTGCATTTCTCGGTCTGGTGGCCATTGAAACAGTGATATTCACAGTAATCTCTTGATTTCTCGGTTCTAGGGGGCTGCTTCCCTTTGGACCAAGGCCATTCCAGACCTTCTCGATCCTTGATTTCTCGTAGGACGCGAGTGTGGTTGGTATTCAATTTTGTGAAGACTTGGTCTTCAAATTTCCGATCGTCACGCCGAAGATCATCTATTTGTCCTATGCTATCTCCGCGTGGAAGTTCTGCCGAGTTACCCCTTTTGGATCTGCTGACTTGTTCTGAGTTGGTCCGATGTGATATCTGCGTTTGAGCCCTTGGATTTTCTCGCTGATTTTTTTCCAAACGGGCATGCTTCTCGATGATGATTCGAAGATCTCCTTCGGTGTTTGGCACACTTCCATGGATCTCAACGAATAGAGGGCTCATTCTATCCAAACCCCACTTGTAACAATTGATGCTAACCACTGGATCTACGTTCCCTATAGATTGACAAATCTTGTGACACTTGTCGGTATATTCCCTGATCGCCTCCTTGTAAGCTATTGCCAGCGAAAAGAGCTTGTCCATCCCGGCGTTGACAGCCTTGTTGTACATGTACGTTCTTAAGAATCTCTCAGTGAGCTGGATGTAAGAATCGATGGAATTTGGCGGTAAGTTGCCAAACCAAGATAGTGTCGATACCTTTAGACTTGAAGGAAAGTATCTGCAAAGGACTGCATCGTTTTTCTCCCATCGGGCTAAGATGCGATTATAGTACCGAAGATGAGCTGCAGGGTCGCTAGATCCGTCGTAACATTCAAATGCTGGGACGGGACACTTTTGAGGGATGAGCGCTTTGGCCAGGTGGTGGGTCAGAGATGTGGTGCTAGCTTCTCTCATCACCTCTTATAGTCTTCCTCCCCCTTGTCTATCTTTTAACTGTTTGATTTCATCCATCATCTTCGTACGAAGATCTTCCATTGCCCACTGATGATATTCTTGGATCCTGCATCGTCCCGGTCTTTGGTTCTCACTATCGAAGTAGTCTGAATCATCGGGATCGTAATCTGGGTCGGATGATCCGTTTCCTCTGGCTGCTTTTTGGTTCAATGGTTCGGGATTATTGGCGTTCGTCAAGATGATTCGTTGATCGTGATTAGGCTCAGGAGCTTTAGAATTGGCTTCGTCATGCTGAGGGGCCGCTTCTAAGCTCTGGGCAATCTTGTCTTTGAGTTCTTGGATTTATCGAGCTAACAATGCTACGGCATCCGCGTATACCTTTTGGTTTTTCTTTAATTCCTCAAGCTCCGCCATCAGTTGGGGGGAATGATTCGATCCTTGGTTCGGAGTTCCGACCTGCCTTTGTCCTCTAATAGCCACATTATGATCTTCATCAAACGTTTGGATCAAAGGATTAGGCGGATCGGTGGTTGTTACGGGGAGTTCGACACGAGGGAGCGCTGGTTGGTTTTCTGTCAGCGAGGGCTGGATAACTGGTAGAGTTTGGTTCATCTCATTTGTTGGTGGCATTCCGAAGGATGGTTGTTGCATTGTTGAGTCCGCAAATCCTTTATGTCTTTCGTGGGCACGAGATGCTGCTACTTTCTTTGTCGCATCGGCTTTGGCCGCCAGATCTTTGACCGTTGTCGTTGCTATTGCATTGGTGTCTATTGGTGAGGTGATTTCCGTCGTATCTGTCTTCTGGTTTGGAGCCTTCGTCTTTTCACCTTTTTGTTTACTGCGTGTCATAACTGGTGTCGTTCTTGGTGTTTGTTTTGACGATGCTTTGGTTTTTCCTATATCCTTCGTTTTTTCCATCTTCGATTCCCTCTTTTTTTTCTGCACAAATAAATCACCATCGAAGAAACGACATCCGCGTGGGTTTGGGTTAGAGTTAGTCTAAGACGAGCATTTACAGGAAGTGAGGAAAATCCCATAACAAAGATAACAGTTTGAAAACGAAGATCCTACAAGAATGAAGGTAGATCTATGCATGGATTTGATTTTCAAAGATAAAAACTTGAAAATATTTGAAAGCGTAGATCCCATAAAATGAAAGAGGATCTATCCGTAGATTTGATTTTCAAGGATAAAAACTTGAAGATATTTTGAAAATGTAAATCCCATAAAAATGAAGGTAGATCTACGCATGGATTTGATTTTCAAAGATAAACGCTTGAAAATATTTTGAAAGTGTAGATCCCATAAAAATGAAAGTGGATCTACCCATAGATTTGATTGTTGAAAGAAATAGATGCGTGCTGAAGCTGTTTCAGGCGCTGTTATTTTCAAAGAACGGTGCTTGGAACAAAAAGAGTGCGTAAAGTCACAGGATAAGATAAATCTTTTACCGGAACAGAGTCCCTGTTTCTAGCGCCAGATTGTGAACACATAAATCACGATGAGGTCCACATGTACACAAATAATATCGTATTTGAGGATAAAAACATTAAGGTGAATAAATCAGATATGAAATGATGCAAATACGATGAATCATCGACTCAGAGTCTTAGAACTCGTCATTGTCTAGTCCATAGAGTGTGATTCCGTGTCATTTCATATCTACGAAGCACATATCACTGAGTATAATAATAAAAGCATTAAAATGAGTATAGTGCTGAAATATAAATGAAACAATGATTTACGTGGTTCAGCACTAAGGCCTACGTCCACGGGGGTTGGTGTTTCACTATGTATCTGGGAATTACAAAGATAGTCGAATACCTCTGTCTAAAATACGAAGCTAAAAGGGGAAATGGAGCTCATACTTACTCTTCCTATTTCTTTCTCCTATGTTTACTAAGAATTCCTTGACCCCCTCCCTCTTAGTGGAGAGGGGTATTTATAGGGTTGATACATGGGGCCCACTGTCAGAGATAGTTGCAACCTTATCTTCTCATTCTTTGTACCGATGTCGCTGGTATACTCGTTCTGAACCGATTCCCCCAGTGGCTATGCCAGATGATGATGGGTCACTTCTTTCTCATCTATAGATTGATTGAAACGTACCCTATGCCTATGGTATTTAATGTTGGTGGTTGGGATGGTCCGCACGCGTCAGACAGATGTCTGATGCCCCTGTCACATCTTCGTCAGTGGAGTTAATCTCCACCGTTGGTCTTGGGTCTGCCTTGAGATGGGATAAAGAAGATATTTGGGTGCTCTTCAATACTTCGCGGTGTCTTGTTCCTTCAGTGCTTCCTGATCCTGAGCCATTGGATCATCGTGAAGATAAACAGACATAGGCGATAGAGGTTTCCTGGGTGTTGGGACGTGGCATCGTATCTTGATGACCTACTGCTGCATGTCTTCCACGTGTACTTCCTTCAACACGTGGCGGAAGATGAATCATGTGTATACAATTCCAAATGCATGCTCAACATCTTTTCGATCCGCTTCTTGCATCTTAGTAAAAAAAAATTTTGCATTGGTGTTTGTACGTTTATAAGCTTGAACAATAGTTGATAATTTTGGGTAGATTACATACGCCAAGTAATAGCCCATGTTATATCTTGTACTATCTACTCGAAATTAAACATTTGTGGCACTTACGTTGAATATATCATCGAACAACGGAGACGAATTTAGCACATTAAGATCATTGTTTGAACCGGGCGACCCAAAATAAGCATGCCAAAACCATAATCATATGGAGCAATCCCCTCTAACACAATTTTCGGTATAGTTTTGTAAGATGAGTGATGTCCCATCCAACTCGAAGGAAAATTCTTCCAAGGCCAATACATGCAATCTACACTCCCAAGCATTCTTGGGAAACTCCTTGCTTAATTCTCCGCCAATAAGTAGGCCTTCATAAGTAAGTATTCTTATAAATTGCATCTATGTTTCTAACAAACCTCTTCAAGTATTTGTTGTTTTACCCATTCTCACATAATCATCGATGGTGTCCGCCGCAACCCCTGTAGCGAGTAGCCTAATACAAGCTAAGGTTTTCATATGTGGTGAGTGACCGGGGATTCCTAGTGCATCTATACCTTGAGGCCACTCTTCATCAATTTGACACATATCACTTTGATTTTAAAAAACAAAGATCTTCTCATTCGCATACGGTCATGGAAATTGAGTTATGAATAAGTTAGTGGTATTCCTATAAAGTAGCCTCTCATTATAATAACATCGTGAAGTATTGTATTCTTAATGCATTGTCGTCGTTTTCTTACCTCATTAGGTTCGGTTGTAGAGCCATAAGCAAGGCTGATTGTTTCCACAATAACATTCCCACCCTACTGGTCTGCATCCTTTGTGCTCACCTCTTTCGACATCCAGAAATGACAATGTCAAGTGAATCCATGGAATCCGAATCGCTCATTCTACCTAAACAAAATGTTTAAAAAAATTAGTAAATTGATAGTCATACAATAAAATTATCTAAAACCACAAGAATACAAAAAAATAAATATCTAAAACCAAAAATATTAGTAACATTGATGCGCAAACAAAAACTAAGTATAAGAAAATGTAAATAAACATTCAGAAACCCAAATCTATATATCCTTCAAACCAAGACTACATGTTTAGAAAATAAAACAAGTTCACCATACAAAAAATGCATCTTAAAAAAAATTAAGCACAAGACAACATTTGATGGATTGCCTATCATGTCCATAATATCATCTATAATCATGTTGAAAGCTTGGTTGTTCTCAAGTGATTGGGAAACTTGAGTTTCATTAACAATTTTCGAAGAATAAGTGCCATGAAAATCTTGATAAGAAGGATTGCACGCCATCGAAACATAACATGGTTGAGAATTGAAATCACTTCATAGTAATTCACTCTCTATTTTTCAGTTCTTAAACCTTTTTTTCTTCTAGAACTAATAACATGAATAATTCAAATTTCTCACACTATTAGGTGAGGACATTGAGATGGGAATGTAACTTAAATAGCACGTACGTACAGTATTTGGTTTGCATGCGAGAGGTACAAGAAGGGGTTATAAGACAGACTAATAGTGTACTTTTCTATCTTTCTGTTATTTCTTACTTTTAACTATTTACACTTGTCTGAGCTGTCTATGTCAATACAACCTGTATCTCACACATGTGTAATAAATGTTTCTTTATATAGTAGTCTGTCTATTCTGTAATATCTGAGTTAGTTAGTAATAAAATCCTCTTTCTACATATGAATTATTTCATGGTATAAGAATTTTCTTCTCCAACGAGATTTCTTTTCGATCCTAACCCTAAGTTCTGAACTCCATTATCGCTCTTTATTGATTCATATTTTGGTGTTTTAGGCAAACCTAATAATCCTTCAAAAATTTATAGATCCATTTTGTAGTTTTTCTACTTCTATTGTTAAGGGCATCTCCTACTTTTTCACAATCCTCAAACTCAACAATGGATCATTTTCAACAAAGTCAGATCCAACTTCCTTTTCAAAATATTTGTACCTTTTTCCCCATATCAAACTTGAGGGATCATATTACTTACTGCAGAGACATCAATTTGAGTTTTTTCAACCGAGTACCAATCTGATGCGTTTTGTTGATCTTCATCGATGAGTACTTAAGATTAATCATGAGTATGTTTTTTGGTTTGCTATGGACAGATTTGTGATGTCATGTCTCAATGCTACTTTCACTTAATCCATTTCTTCTTATGTTCTTGGCTTAGAAACTTCAAAACAATATTGGGATTATCTTAAATCTGAATTTAATACACAATTATTTGCAAGAAAATCACTGCTTAGAGGTTAGTTGCAGTCAATTAAACAAGTAAATCTCACAGTTCTTGAATATTTGCGACAAAATAAAGAGATTACTGATAATCTAGCAGCAATTAATGAAAAAGTTCCTGATGATGATATTGTCGTGTATACTTGAATGGATTAAATAGAAGTTTTGGTCAATTTTTTGCCGCTACTCACGATCGACATTTGTTGTATACCTTAGGATCAGACATATAGTGGTCTGATTTATATGTGATGGCTTTTTCTTCTGAATGAAGAAATTCTGCACCATTTCAATAACATCATTTCCAACAGTGGACCACTGGGTTAGAAAGAATCCTGCTGGGAAGCCGTTAGGGCCCGGAGCATTCCATCTTGGTATACTTTTGACCACATTATAAATTTCCTCTCTTGAAGGCATAGATATTAATGCCTCATTTCCAGCTGACAAAATAGTATGATTGATGATATTAAAGGAATGATCTTGAAGGATAGGATTGGTGGAAGTAACTAGAGTGGAAAAGTTATTTGTTATAAGCTTTTCTAAATCTTTTGGAGTATGAACCCACTGACCATGATCATATCTTAAGGCAGAAATATGATTCCTAGGTCTTCTCCTATTAGCAAAAGAATGGAAATATATTGTATTATTATCTGCATCTTTAACCCAGTGATTTGTAGACCGTTGTTGCCACACATTCCTAGGTTTGCAAGAGTTTGTTTCTGTGATAAGGAGTATAGGACAATGATTTGATCCTATAAATGGAAGATGATAAACCTTAGAATCTGGATAATCTCTTAACCAGCTGGAATTTTGTAGAGCCATATCAATCCTAACCATATTATAACCCTTACCATTAGTCATATTAGTCCAAGTTTGATGACTTCCTGAATAACCCATGTCTATTAACCCAACATCATTGATAATGTTACAAACTCAATTATCTAGAGGATTCCTATTTGTGGAAGCATCAAATTTAGACACATGAACATTGATATCTCCTATAACATCCCATAGTTGAAAAACATTTTCACTGAGATCCTCATTGAATTCCCATTGTTGTTTTTTCAAATCACAATGAGTTGAGCCATAAACACAGGACATAAGCCACTCTTTCTTAGAAGTATTAGATGTAATGATTAGATGAATAATGTTATCTTTACTACAAGCAATATCACATGGAAACCGTCTTTCCATAAAAGAGCAAGACCTCCTGACAACCCAATTGAACTAACATACATAGAATTTGGATAATTATAACTTTGAGTTAAGATTTTTGCCTTATTTTCCCCAATTTTAGTTTCAACAAGAAAAATAATGTCTGAGTTATGTTTTTGAATTATGTTTCGTAGATAATCTCTGGTTTCCTTAGCTATCAACCCTTGTACATTCCAAGATAAGATTTTCATTATCCAAGTAAAATAATAAGCAAAAACTAGGGCTAAAATGATGATTGATGTTAATTAAAAGAATAGAGGAAAATATACTAGAAGATAGAAAATTATTGAAATTAAAAGCTGAAATAGAATGAAGAGAGATTATCTGGTCATCAGTGCTTGAATTTTTTTTGCTTTGAACCTTTTGGAGGAATTTTGCTCCGGAACAGTCCCATGAAATATAGGGTAAGAGTTAGGAGATTGAGAAAACGTTTCCAGATTAATATGCTCAGTTGCTGAAGAATCATCATGTTGAAATTTTTTCTTCATACCGAGAAATGAGAGATTGAATTGGTTTCTTATAAGCTCTAGTATTGTGAAGTGAATCTGGATCGATGTTATCAACTTTGAAATCATCGAATGAAACATCAAATTCCCCTAAAGCAATATAGGATTTAAGAATGTTGGTATTTGACGACCCGAATTCACTTTCCTGACCCATTAAAGAGTTAAAAGCTAATAATTATTGCTCCATGTTTTCATCAGATGTGTATCCTAAGATATTCACTACACCATTTTTAGTGATTAGCAACTGCCGATTTCAGTTGCAAAAAGCGGTTGCAACATAGTCGAACTGTTACGAAAGTCGATGTTGCAACATTTCGCAACGACTTGTTGCAACGTAAATTTTTCGTAACAGTTTAGAACCGTTGCGAAATTATTAAAGCATACCAGCATCTCAAACTGTGACCACAACATCGTCATGACCCATATGCCTGTGAACAATGAGATGCAACAAAACCTGTAAAAGAGCATTGCATCCATGAAAAACTCATAAGAGAACTGAAACTAAACTTCTCACAAGGGAAAAAAAACAAAAACCTAACAATGACCTTGAACATAAAAAAAGATACAAGCAAAGACAAACTTAAAACTAAAAGCCCTTATCTCTCCTTGGAGGAACATTAAATTAGACCTAGAAACTAAACCCACCTAATGATAACAATTATGATTAAGTTGTTAACATTGAACTTAATGTTTAAACTTAAATATATTATACAGAACAAACCCTAGCTAGAAACTATGATATATGCACCAAAATTAGTAGTTACAAGAACAATACCCGAATCATTTCCAGCTTGAACTGAGACTGTCTTTGCATTCTCTAACCCTACTATATACCCCAAATCACCACCAACAATAAATCATTACCAAAATACTAAAAAATCTAACCCAACAAAATCAAAACAAACCCAAATCATAACACAAAAGTAGAAGACTAGTTGTGTTGATTTTTCTTACCAGAGTGTTTGAAGGAGCTAGCGTTGTAGAGATTGTTAGGTTCTTTACTGATCGGAAACATCCGATTTTCATGATCCTTCAAAACAAAAACCCTAATACTGTTACCATTCATGTTAACCTAACAAAAAAGGGGTTTCATATAAAATCAGATTCAATCAAACCCATAATCAAATATCAAACATAAGATAAAATCAAGCGAAACACTTCATTATACTTAACGGAAATGAGAAGTTTAGGGATTTTCTTCTTCTTTGTGCAGAGTTTTTGGAGACTAGAGAAGAGAAACTGAATCCTAAAACAGCTTTTATACGTAAACCTCAAAACCTTAAGTCGGAAAATAAATTGGTCGGCTTGATTTGGGATTTGAGATCCCTGAAATCACCAAATCATTCGAATTTCAGACATGAGAGAAGAGAACAAGAGAGAGAGAATGAGAATGAGATTTATGTTCAAAAGAGAATGAGATAGGCTAAACCTGAGTCGGTTTTGAAGCTGACTATCTGAATAGGCTTAAACCGATTCATCTTGAAAGTGTGGGTAGCCACACTCACAAGTCGCACGCGTACATCTCCAATCTATTGCGAATTGTAACAAAGTCAAACACTTGCGAGTTTTGTAATTGAAATAAACTGTTGCAAAATTTTCGCAACTGAAAATTCGCAACATGGGCTAAGCTGTTGCGACTTCTAATTACTAATCCTTGAATTTGGTGTAGTGATTGCAACTATCTATGTCATAACTAATAACCTCATCCAGATTCTTGGTATTTCCAGACCCACCTTCCTTCATCCTAATTCTCTTCCCATGTTTATGGACCACTTATTCTCTCATCCTTGCACTATTAATATTAACCTGTAACATACCTTGAGTGTCACATCCAACAATAATAACTGTTTGGGAGTTCTCCAAAGAAATACTCCTCATGTTGTTGTCTTTATCTTGATGATTTAGAGTAACTGTTTCCTTTGTCACTGACACCGTATACTAAAGAGGATTCTCATTAAATGAACTTGCGTGCATGTGACCAGCTTCATTTAAAACCGATGCAGCTTCATTCATGTGAGATATTACAAGTTGATTTCCATTATTAATACTAGGATTAAAAGAGATAATCATTGCATGATGAGTTTCTTGTTCCTATTGAACCTGAGAAGCATTGATGTTGGCAGTTTTAACTTCTCGAGTATCTGGGTTTTCCCATGAAAGTGGTTCCAATATTGAACTTGAGGAATGATATCCTCTTTGTTGTTGAAGAAGATAACTTGCTATTGTTTCACATTCAAGTTCTTTGTGATCTGTTGTATAACAATAACGACATAAATTGAAAGGTTGCTTCTCATAAAACAATCTTATCCAGACTTCTTATCCCGCAACATTTTTCATCCAAAATTCCCTACAGAGAGGATCTCTGACATCAATTAAAACTAGATTCTTTTGAACTTTGCCTTTTGGGACAATGCAATCTAGAGGGTATAGTTCTCCAACCTCACCCATGGCTTTAGCTATTCCTTTAACAATGACTGGATTTGCAAACACCGATTGTATGTTATAGAGACGAATCCAGAATAACTGCTTTGTTAAGTCCACTGCACTTTTCGGTATCTTTGGATTGTGGCTCTAAAACCAGTAAATCTCCTTCCAGAAACCAAGGTCTAAACTTGAGAACAACATCGTACTCTTCTTGAGTATGGAACTTTATCAAGTAACAATCACTATCCTCCTTTTTGATAAAGATATCCTTACTTTTGGGTCATAATTTCTTTAATTCTTTATCAAGTTCACCTACCGTATTTTGGAAGAGTATGCCTTACCCAGGAAACTGAACTAGAATTGAGATGCACATTGAAGCAAATCCTGTGTAGATAGCTCTGGTTCTTTCAAAGCTTTAAGTATCTCATCTAGAGACGTAAATTCCATTTTTTCCTGAACATCTCTAACCTCAGAATCCATTAAAGATAAACTTATCTTAAAAGAGGGGAAGTGGGAGAAGGAAACGAGGCGAAGAAAGAATATAAAGAAACTTTTTCCTTTATATTGATGGGTGAATGTCTTACACTTGGAAGATTTCTTATTACAACAACCTAGTTTAGAATTAGGGTTAAAAGAGTGAATATATGAAGAGAAAAACTGTTTTTAGAAAATTGTAAAGTAGATATGGATTAAAAGGTGAGTATTGGATCTTCTCGTACAATTCAGTCGTCAAAACTGGAACCATTAGAATAAGTAGGGGAGGATTACAGGACAATCTAGTAAAACCGCTCCAACATCCAAAGCAATCTCCAAGCACATCCACCAGGACCTAGAAAGAAGAGTAGGAAAAGACATTTTAGAATTTAAATAAAATTACACCAGTGATGGAAGAAGGTTAAAATTGTAACATGCAAGAATGAAACTTAAGATCAGGAGAGAAGAATCAAAGAAATTTTTGTCTGAGTCATTCGCCGAGTCGCTCTGTAGATTTGATAAAACCGGTTGCTGGCAGTTGGGCACTTCGGCACTTCCGCGTGGGACCTTGAAAGTACTGTTGCAGAATGACAAGCTCAAACAATTTAAATTTTGAATTAGGAATCATGAAGACAAAAACTTCTGACGCGTCAGCATTTCCCGCCGAATACCAAAAATCAATCCTAAAGTTGGTACCGAAATACTGAAACTCGTTATCCTCAAAACGCAGAAGCAACAGAAGGAGAGACAGAGAAAAACGATGGATCTAAAACAAGCAGGTTCTTCACTTGATTCTCTCATATCCTCCTTCAATACACGAATCCTCGAGCTTCAAGAATTAGTTATTGGTCGCAACAGTAAGTTCAAAACCAAACCCTAACTTTTCATTTTCCACTCTTCTGCTAAAACCAAACCTTAATTTCTTTGATTTTTTTTCCAGTGTATGCTGCTACTAGTATATCAGATCTAACTGCAGTTGATACGGCAGTTAAAGCTATGGAATTTCAGATGGAAACTATCAAAAATCGATTGAGAGAAGAAGCTCAAGCAATTCCTAAAGCTAAAGTCTCTCTCTCTCTCTTCTGTCTGTAAATTCTTTCAATTTTCCGTTCAGAAACCCTAATTGATTTGGTATCTCACATCGCTCTCTTTCGTAATTTTGATATCAGAAGCTGATTGATATGTCTCTGCGCCAACAAAAGAAATTAGAGCATATGTTTGCTCATATGCCCTCAAAATTATCCCAAAATCTCATGATTCCAACTTCGAATCTTAATAGGTACAGATTACTGTCGTTTCTTTTATTTGACCGCAAATTGAATTTTTGGGTGGCTAATTATTGGATTGTTTAGCCAAATGCAAGACACGTCTACTTACAACCTTCCCATTGGGGGTTTGAAACTTGAGGAGGATCAGCCTGCTGCTGTACAGCCTAAGGTAATAATTATTATTTTTGAAGAAATGATGTAATTCACCATGTATTTCATTGTGCAACACTTAGTAGATGAGGTTCGTGAAGAGTTTTTGTCTAATCATTTGATTGATTGTAGGATTACTTGTAGATTATTACAGTCTCTACAGGTTTTTCACGCCACTTATCTGGATTTAAGAGAATTTTTCTAACATAGAAACATTTCCTGTTCATAATACAAGTATTCGTAGAGTGTTCTTGAATTGTTGACCTGTTGGTATCTGAAACATCTGTATGGTCGGGAGGAAGTTTTCAATGTCACGTATTGATTTGTTTGTTGTCCTTTCAATCAAACACTTAAATGGGTGCAACTTGTTTTCCTCGGATGACTGAATTCAGTGTATGGGTTTTTTGGTCTGAGACACATCATATTGAGGTCGTTATATTATGAAAACACCAATTAGGAGTTGTCCCTATTGGTTATCCCCATGGGACTCAGTACATTTACTCTATTGTTAAGTTTTGGTGTGAATCTGCCTCTGGCAGGTGAAAAGCTTAGAACCATTGTGAATAGGGAGTTCAAAGGGTCTTGTTTCTCACATCTCTGAGATGCATAAAAGTTAACCTGTTTATGTGTATTTTAATTGGGATGTATGCGAGACAAACTCAAACTACTTTGATAGCTAGGGAACGGGAGGACTTAATTATGAGAAACCTTGTAATTCTGTGTTGATATTAACTCCACCAATTTGTTATTGTTGCAGGAGAAAAAGGGCCGCGGCTCTGCACCACTATGGTATGTCACTGCTGAGGAGCTTGACTCATTATCAGCGTATGTACATCCTTCCGTATTAGTTGAAAAATAAGCTCATTTGGGAGTTCAAATTGCTTTTCAAGAAATCCTCTATATCATTTTCCAAGTCTTCGCAAGATACTTCGTCGGATATGTTCAATGAAAATTAATTTGCATATTGTTAAATCTAGTTGTGTTTTGTTATTTTTAACATTCTTTACCCGTTTCAAAGATTTATATAATTAATACTACTCCACCTTGCAGTTATATGAAGGGGAGACTCACGCTGGACAAAGTGAATGCAGCTATTAATGACATGGCTGCCTATGCAGAGACAAATGCTCAACTTATATCAGCTCCAAAGAAGAAGGTCCTTATCCTATCCTTATTTCTGATGTGATATCTTAGCTTTTGTTTGCTGGGTTGCTGACTAGCATATTTTACATTCATGAAGCTAGCGGAGAATACGTGGGAAAAGGCTCTTGTAAGTAAACTCTATCAATCTTGTAAAAGTTTTGTTTAGTTACGGTATGGCAACGGATATTTCTTCCTTAACGGGGATAAGTGCTTAAAAGTTCACAAGAAATCCCCTACATAAATAGCACTTTGATAGCTTCTGTTTTGTGCATCCCACACCAACGCAAGGATCTTAGGTAGTGCGATTTGTTAAGCCACTTGTAATATCTACACTCAAACTGCACAATCCCGTCCATGGGGTATTAAAGATCCATAGGTTAGGGAATTAAATTGTTAAACACTACAATATGATCTTGTGATCTTGCTCGCTCACGTTAGAGGTAATTTAACATCATGCTTGGGGTCATAGGTCAACGGATTTTGAATGCTTGAATGTGGCTTGCAAATTAACTGGCAAACATAGATTATGATTTCTGAAACTAATGTGATAACACCATGCAGGAACTAAGGGATATTGCAATGACAGAAGCTGTGAAAGGAAAATTCTTCTTCGTGGAGTTAGACATAAAAGGACCTTCCCTGAAGCTTGACAATACTGGAAAATCGATTTTAACTGTGAGTGATCTTATAACCGCTAGTTGCCACATTACTGAATTTCTGCTAGATGGTTTGTGTCCTACGTACAAGTCTTTTCCGTATCCACATGGAGGTTTGTTTGTTGTTTACATTGTTCTGTTTATTGTTAATCGTGATCTGCATTTAGCAAAAACCCATCATATTCTGATAGTGTATGACCTTAGTGTTTGGGTTAGTTATCATAACCCAAACACTATTTGAGAAATATTTACATTATGTTTCTGTGATTTCACAGGTTCTTCGTCATCTTGGTCGCATTAACGAGACTAGAATTGGGCATCATCGTGTTATCATCTTATCAAAGCCACAGTGATTTGCAACTTTCTAACTTTTCACAGTAAGAACTCGTACAATCTTGTGTTCCAAGAGAATAGTTTGATCTTAATATTGCAGGATGTGTGCTTTCCGTTTTATGCACACACAAATTTGTTCAGTTTGTTTCCCTGAAAGGAATATAAGTATTAATATAGGTGCGAAACTCTTCCTATTCATTATGTGGACTCTGGGTCTCTAGGACTCTTCCATAAGAGATCGGATGGGTCCTCCTGCACTATTGTTAGACATTGTAAGTAATACTAAAGCAAATTGACAAGAACAATAACCGACTCAAATTTGGTTCCATACCTTGATGAAAATGTCTTTCATATTATGAAGCTGGACCTAATGTTTTTGTTCTTTTTACTCCAATTAAAGATCTCAAACAGGAATAGTAGCGAGCTTAAATTATTGCGTCAAATCCTGTTTGTGAATGCACAAACTGGAACGACCAATGCACATCCTAAATGCGTTTTTATGATACTTAAACTCATGTCCTCAGGATAAGAACACCTTGATAATCATGACTACTGCATTAGTTTACCAAGTGTTTCATAGTTGTTTGCCATTTTTTATTGTCGTGGATAGCTTTTTTCATTTTTCTTAAATGTTTGTTGTGTGAAGATTATTTCAAACAATTAGAACTAGTGTTATAAGAACAAAAATTAAAAAAAAAAAACCACTTTTATAGAATAGAGTAGATTCTTTTTTACTGACAAGATAATCTGGGAAGTTAGTATAAGAAGAATGTTGTTACAGAAAACTTCCAGCCTTGCTATATTTCACCTTCAGTAAGGTCAATATGGGTGCCTCTGGGCATAATTTCTGCCTGTCATTGTCTTAGGTATACTGAGAAGCTGTATTAGCTTTTTTCTTAGCGCACCTGATCAGTATACCCCTAACTAAGAACACATTAAAGCCAGAATGTTTTACAGATTATCTCACACATTTCGCAGCTGAGAGTAATCAACTAAAATCTTCATCTTTTACTTACAACTAAGTACGTACTAATCTCCTCCATGCCTTTTGTCTGACAGTGAGTATTTGATGTACAAGGTTTGGCTTTTAAGAGCAGAAAGGATTATCAGCGATTGAACAAAGATTTCCACCATGAGCGCTTACCAACGACCTTGGATATGTTTTTCCACGCTTTTGCTTTTGAATACTTTGCTTTTTTTATGTGCACTGGCTATTTTCTTGTCCATTATTGCCACCGCTTTGAGTCTTTCACGCTCCATTCATCATCAATATTCAAATATCAGGAAAGGTAACTTTTTTATTAAAAGACAACCCTGCAGGAGCAAATGTCACCTCAGTTTCTCTCTTGGCTTTTTTCTCTGCACTGGCTAGTTTCTTTTCTAATTTCGCCATGGCTTCGAGTCTTTTATCCTCCAGCTTATCCTGTTGGTCACAGCCATTCATTATCAATATTCAAAAATCAGGAACGATCAAATGTTTATTAAAAGACAACCCTGCAAGAGCAAATGTATATGTACTTCACCTCAGTTTCGCTCAGGAATTTTCTTGCTAAATCAACCTCTTTCAAGCGCCTTGCATCTATTGAATCTTCTTTCTTTTTCCAACTATCACATACAAATATTGTTAACAGTATATACTTAGCTTAAAAGCTTCATGTAGTTAACTAGAGCAGCAAATGACCAGTCTGGTAGTATACTTACATTTTATTGAATTCAGCAGATCTAGCTTCCTTCCGGTCTTTAGGTTTCACCTCAACCTTTCTGTTCCAGATTCGAGAAAAGAAGTCAGGTTTCACCTCAACCTTTCTTCCCCAGACTGCAGAAAAGAAGTCATAGGAGAATTCCTTCCCTGTATATTTAGCTTCCTTCTGGTCGTCAAATTTCACCTCAACCTTTTTTTCTGTACATTAAACACGAGTCACCATGAATGAGACTAACCAATTACTAAATCGGTTAACACCAGAAATACAAAATGCATGATTACGAAAAAGAAGAAAGCTAAAACCTCTCAGAACTTACGATCTGTTGCCATTGGAGAGCTCAACATTGGATTCGACTCGTAAAAGGGATTGGTAGAAGAACTACTGGCTGAAACTGTTGATGGTCACATGTAAGGAACTTTGTGTTGCGTGTTCTGACTGATCTTCCCATTGTGCAGGAATTGTTTTTAACAGACGAACCATCTATAATTTTTTAAAAACAAGATGAAATCTTTAACTTAGCCAAGTGTTCTGATATAATCAATGCCCGAATGAAATTAGAATAAGTAATCTAGATGATCATAACATTTACCTGTAGAACCTTTACTTGACCTAATTAGTGGAATGATCTTTTTCTCCTCCTCCTCTTCTTCCTCTTCTTCTTCTACTATTTCTTGTTTAGCACTACTTCTGTATGATGCATATTCATTAAAGCGATCATCTTTATCACTGGTAACCCAAGTTTTCATCTGGAAATACAGAGAGAACAGAGTCAAAGACAGATTATGATAAAAACCCATGACAAGAAAAATTCAAGAAGATAAGAGAGTAGTGAAATGAACCTGCTGGTTTAATTCTGGATTATTATGAAACCCATACTGATTCTTGTCTGCAGAGATGAGCGACGAAGCAAAAGAAGAGGTAGAAGAAGATACCAGTAACGCTTCTGTTGATGATGTGCTGCGTAAAGGTGATGGAGAAGGTGGTGATTCTGACGCAATAGGAAAAGATACATTACTATTACTAAATGTTTCCCAACTACCTCTCCTATTGGACATATCTTCAGAAATTCGTGAAACGCTGTTTCTTGGTTCTGAAATACTGTTTCTTGAAACCTGATCAACTGGTGATGGTGATGGAGATTCATACACGGAAGCCATTGATGATGATTCGAACCAATCATTGTTTCTAATACCTATTGGTCTTCTTGTTAATTCAAGAGTTGGTGGAGGAGATGCAGTACTACTTGATGATGATCTTGTTCTTCTTGACATTTTGCTGTTATACCTGCTTGAAGACATGTTGGATTTGTTGTTTTTGCAGTATATGTTTCTTGAGGGAGCTTATAAATTTGTTAAGTTTAGCGATTTCGATCAAGATTTTGAAGCTCTGAAACCTATATCAAATTTATTGGCTTTATATAGGCACTTCTTGCCTTCGTACAGAAAGAACAAGAAGGACCTTGTTTGTGACTTGAGTTGAAGCGTTTGAGCTGGATAAGCCCATTACGGAATTTAGGTCAAGTATCAAAATGGAGCCCAGACCAGAAAAGGTCCAAGCTACCTCTAAACCGACTCTTCTTTGCATAAAGCCTCGTGGCGATCGTATGCAAACAGTCATGGCTACTGGGGTCCAGTTTACCAGGGAAGGTACGATATCTGATATAAGACATACAAATTTGGTATCCTTCCCAGTAAATTGGTACCCCTATTAGCCATGTTTTAAAAAGTGTGTTTTTTTAAACAAGAAAAAGTGCGTTGTTTTGCGTATGACATATTTTATATAATGCAATTGATTTAGAGAGCAGCACTGACATAAATTTTAAAGAAAAGAAAAGAAAAGAAAAGAAAAGGAGAAAAAAGAGATAAATACCATAACTTATATGTGAACATATTACTTAGTCGTTATTTATTGTATAAGGAATATTGAAGGAGGGTTGCCCCACCATTGAGTTTTTACTATCTTTAGATAATTTTTCTTAACATGCTTGCTGCTCCGACGATGTCACTATAGTACAACGATAAAGTTTTAGGCACGATTCCAGACAAGACTTCGAAATTCGACAATGCAAATTTCATTAATGAGGATAAAAAACGGGAAAAAATACTTACTGCTCAGTGCTCAACCATACGTGAAACCAAAAATTCCCTCGTAAAGTAGGTTTTTTTTTTCCTGGACTCTAACTTATGGAAAATTTCCAACAAGGGATTTCTAAAAGAATATATGGATGTTCCCGTGAGTTGCTTGTGTTATAGCACTGCTCAGTTAAACTCGCAAGTTTTTTTATCTCAAGCTTGTTGTGAATGTTAGATGCACAAAACTATATCTTGAATCCTAGTCTATTTAAATCAAGTCTCCGACTAGGATTAGAGTTTGGTAGTTAAGTATAAGACATCACTGAATAACCCTTGAAGATTGAAGATTGAAGCTCAAATGAAGACATTTGAAGAACTTCATCAACAAAGAGGTATGTGAAGACTGGTCAATTCTATTTACTCACAAGTATTACCATTTATCTATACGAGATTACGTCGTATGACTTCGAGTAAATTAAATATTGCAAAGAAGAAGTTTCGAGTCAAGCTTGTCTTGTTACACATCTCGAAAAATGATTCAAGCAATGGATTAGCAATATTAGTTCGAAATAATTTATTGTTCAAGAACTATGTTTATGGATAATTTGAAAATTTTCCAAGGAATGATATTTATATCTATGGCAGTCGGGAATGTTTCAAACATCACAAAAAGAGTTTTCAAAACTGTAGAATATGGATTCAGGGTAGGTACACATATCCAGTTCACGTACCATGGATATCTGAAGTTCCGGAATACAAGTAGGTATACATACCTAGTACGTGTATCATGGTGTTCTGAATTCGTGAATGGGGGAGGTAGGCATACCCAGTACGCGTGCCTCAAGAGCCTATGTTCGTGAATATATTTAGGGTATGCATACTCGGTACGCGTACCTTGGCCATATGATTCACGAACTTGTTCATAGGTACACGTACCCTTGCATACCTACCCAGTACGATTTAGCAGATGATAATTTTCATAAATACGTTTATCATTGCTATAATTATCGTGAAAACCTCTAAGACATCTTTGATCACAAAAACACCTTGTGTATTTGCATCATGATTCAAGTTTTAAGTGTTTTTAAATGAACATGATTATGCTTTTTAGTTCGTAAGGCATACTTGCCATGAACTATCATTATACATGGTTCCGATACTCTGGACCATAGCGTATATTCTTCTATGTAATTTCAAGACATACTTCTCACATGCTTACATGAACTCCTAACAAGAATTTCATCTAAACAGATAAAGTGTTTGCTTGAATCTCAAATTATCTTAGCTTGAATTCTAAGCAATCCTGGTCTTGAAAGTCTATAAATAGAGAAACTCAAACAACCATGAAATTCAATCCCTAACACTTTCGTGTTCTACTTATTTGCTAGAGTCGTTCTTTATGAACCTAGATTTTCCCTGAGAAACATAATTAGGTTTACGATTTAAAGACTTCACTTGGGATCCATGAAGCCAGGTATGACTATCTTTACCTTAATAGCCCGTGCATCCTTATTTTGTTCAATTTGTTATCGAGGTCCTGGTAATCTATTTAAAGAAGGATATAGATAGAAATCGCATAGTTATCTTCGTTTCAGACTTTGTGATTCCTCAATACAGATACATGAAACTCTTCTTTGTTGATCATTTTAAAATTGTTTATGAGAGGTGGTTAATAATACAGGATTCTCAGCTAACTGATCTTAAGTTTTCTGGATTTGTGAGGTTTGCTAGATTTCTCTATTGCAAACAGATTTTCAAGCCTTGATCTAAAGGGAAATCAAATAGGCTTATATGTTAGAGGCATATTGGTATCAAAATTCTTCACTTAGGCTGAAGAAATTCTTAGGATGTAAAGGACGTCGGCTAAGGGAATCAATTGCGTAGATCCTTACGAGGTTCAAGAGACATAAGGAGCATAACTGCAACTGGATTGCTTGGAGGGTGAATTCAGTATCAACTATATTCCAGTCTGAAGGATAGTAGGCTAGTGACTGTAGCAGCTTACTACAATTCGGTTTTCAAATATGGCCGAGGCCCAGTTTTTTTTTTGCAGGTACAATTTTCCTCATTAACAGAACTTCTCGTGTCTTCTGTTTTTCCTTTTCCGCATTGTATTACGTAATATTTATAATAGGATTTATACAAGTAATCAATCTTATTAGATAAGTCTGTAACTGTGATCTTTACGAGACTCGTTCTTGTAGACTTGTATCTTTAAAGATAGATAACAAGTTTCATACTTGCTAGAGTTTGGATTCTATTATTTGGATATGACTAGATTGATCTTGGATATTGATTTTCAGATCGTCCAAGTACTCTTCTATATAATCAGGTTCACAAACTTTATTTTCTTGACTTTCTAATTTTCAAGGGAAAGAGATATAAACTCTATGCACATATTGTCAAGGATCTTTAAGTAGGTCTACTTGAAATTGTATAAGGTTTTGTGCATACAGTCTGCCGAACGAAGAAGTTAGTGGTGTACTTGGTACCCTATCTTTTTCAGCTTGTTTTCAAATGAACCTGATTCCAGTTTTCATACATTCTTGCGAGGTTTTACTTTTGCTTAGATGCTATGAATATTTTCAAGGTAAACTAAATTTGCATTATTAATGCCAGATGATGCTTATGGAACAATTCAAGCTTGGCATATGTCGTATCCAAGTAGTCATAAATGGAATTTGATATTTGACCAACTGTTATCGGATGAATTATTTGCACAACAAAAAAAATACACGCAAGGGTGTTCAGTAGGAAAACTTGTGAATCTTTTTTTTTCTCCAGCAAAAGGAAAATTATTATTAAAGCTCAACTGATAAGTGATGTATTTTCAAAAGTTGTTGTGAATAGTGGTAAGAACTGGGGTTCTTTTCGAACTTGTGAAGGTAACTCCTTTTTTTTTAAAGATTTAAACAAATAAATAAATGAAGGAAATTAATAGTAATGTCAAGATTTTAGAAATATTAAGGCTCAGGATTCACTATTACTTCAAGTTGATTGGTTATAAATAATATTTCAGAAATTATTATTAAGCTCTTTTTTTTATTAAATCACTTTTTAATTTAAAAGGTGTCCAAATATTAAGTTGTAATCCTTAAGCATGATTTATCAAAGAATATATTCTAAGCATAAAACATCAAACTGATTCACAAATAATTAAGAAAACCATTTTACCCCTTTTTTTTATATTTTTATCCAAGTGAATTAAATAAAATAAATAATTAACGAAATTATAAATAAAAATATTACCAATCAAACATGAGTGAATAGATCCTCCATTGCCTCAATCACCATGTATTTTAGCCGCTCATCATGTTGGAAAACCTCTCAAAGAATTTCATTGATGCTCAAAAGTGTTTTACAATGAAGAGAAAGACAAGAAAATGATGTAAAACAGGATTTTGCGACCCACAGAAGGCGTCCAAAGTGAACGACAGAGCAGAAGTGCTGTTGTCGTTGGGAAACTACGACCCACAGATGACAGTCGATGTCACTGTTGGTAAACGACGGTCTTGGAGAGTCTGTTCTTCACGTTCTTCCTCCTCGCAGCTGCAACAATGTCTCTCTGTAACTCGATTCTATCGTCTCTCCTGACCTCTAAACTCTCTCCACAACTTTTTTCAACCCTTCTTTGACATAAGCCCAACTATTTACAGGCTTTAAATCCCCTAGAAACTCGATCGAAATCGTGGAAAATTCCCATTATTCTTTACGGGAAGTTGGGAGAATAATTCCCTTTTTGTTGCGTTCCACTGTTTTGTTAGCTATTCTCTCGTCACAAATATCTTCTATGACTTGGACTAAACTGATTTGACGTGTATCTCATGTAAGAATATCCCATAAATCTCTCAAACAATTCTTGAACCCTAAACAGAGAAGCGGTATCCTGTTTGGACTTTGATCTCTTCTCCCGGCTATTCCAGCCCAATTGGATCGAGAAAATTGCCCATAGAAGCCCAGTTAAGTCTATTAGAGTCCAGCCCACTCGAAATCCAGTGTTGAATCTCATAAAATCACGTCAAAAAATCCAAACTCTAATTTACTGCTGTGAACTCCAAATTTCCCGCCATTTTTCTGTTTTGAACGTAAAGAAGAAGGGTGTCCCCCTATCCTCTGATGGGTGCGAACATCAAGTGGTCACCCCTTATCAAGTGGGTGCCCCTTATCCAACTTAAGGATGCCTTTAACAATTCTTCTGGGATGTTTTCCGCACTTTTTCGGGGTTCCTCCGGGGTATTTCTGAGGTGTCTCCAACATACTTCTGGGGTGCTTCTGGTAGTTATCAACGGAGGTCCGAATGCCGCATTTTTAGCCAATTTCGCCACAAAGCCTTATTCTTCCAAAAACACCTACAAATAAATAAAATAACCAAATAAGTACGATATCGAGCACTAACAATATATATACAAATGAGTTATATTAGATACATAAATGTGTCTATCAAATACCCCCAAACTTATTATTTGCTAGTCCCGAGCAAATCAAAACTAAAAAATAAAATCCTAACTCACTGTCGCAGGCATCGTCGATTGCATTTAGCGTATGCAATAAGCCTTTAAACCCCTAGGTGTCCCTAGTGGCCGAGTTATAGTCTCGGGAGGGCTTACCAGAGATATACCCACAAAATCTTTACTCCAGACCCTAGCTATCTACGCAGAACCTTGGAAGGCACTAAAGAATCTCCTTGGTTGGCATACTTATTGACTACAGGAAGAAGTACCCTGATGCGAAATTCCAATTGTTGTACACGAGTTTGCACTCAAGCATACTAAAATTTATATAAAGTGACAGAGCTCTACTCAGATAGTTGCACTATGGACATCATATTCGGAGTCAAAACTAATCACATGGATAGATCAAGAAGATGGATATAGAAAAACATATATGGTTTTGATGTTTACTAAGTGAACGACGTTTCCCATATCTGTCTGAAGGCCTCCGCCAAAATGAACCTATCCTAATGGATTGAGATACTAGTCTGACTAATATCAACACACTGGCATATACAAGGGAACCAGTGGTCGATAACCTAACTCTAGGTCAACACAACTGGCATATACAAGGGTACCAGTGGTCGACTTTATTGAATTTATTCCTTTTGGTCAAATGGTCTGGTCTCAATTTTCAATTTTTATTTTTTTTATTTTTCACCTTTTTTTTTATTTTTTTATTTTTTTTATTTTTTTTTTTGGTATCTCAATCACTCTAATTCACTCTAGCATTGGTAACAACTTGAATCGTGGGCCCCACCTATCACCTAGAGAAACATAGTTTAAAAACAAAATAAAATAAAAATAGAAGTGAAAAGGACTCAACGAGATATGGTGAAACTATCATGTTATTTCTAACACCTGAGCTCTGTGCTTTTATGAATAGACTATTTAGATGTTTCCATCTAATCAGATTGGTTCCTCAACTCCTACAACCAAAATGCTTCCATCCACTTAGATTAGTTAGTGCAATCCTTAATATGCATAAATTTATAGGCTCTGGAGTTTATTTAAAACAAAAAGTTTCTACCCCACCCCCAAACTTAAATCTAATATTGTCCTCAATGTTTCGCATGAAAGAACAGTACCAAAAATATAAGTAACATGAGGAAATAGTAAAGAGAGAGTTCGGAAAGATAGTACCTGAGTGAAGTGAAACCAAAAACTGAATAAAAAATTATACAACATACAAATCGCCTCGATGGTCAATCAAGGGTAAACAGGGTCCTCCAGAGGGACCTCCTCAACATCACCTGTAGGAAAAGGCTCTAAAAAGGGCTTCAATCGCTGACCGTTAACCTTTGAAGAACTACTACCATCTGTGTCTCGATCTCAACAGCTCCATGAGGAAAAACAGTACGGACCACAAAAGGACCGGTCCACCGAGAGCGCAGTTTCCCGGGGAATAGATGCAAACGAGTGTCATACAGAAGAACTTTTTGACCTGGAGAAAATGACTTCCGTAATATGTTTCTATCATGCACAAGTTTCATTTTGTTCTTATACTCCTTCGCACTATCGTAAGCATCTATACGAATCTCGTCCAACTCATTGAGCTGGAGTTTCCTATGGGCTCCTGCCTTGTCAAGTGAAAAATTTAGCTGCTTAACAGCCCAATAAGCTCTGTGTTCTAACTCAACAGGTAAGTGACATGCCTTGCCATAAACAAGCCGATAAGGCGACATTCCAATGGGGGTCTTAAACGCAGTACGGTAAGCCCATAAGGCATCAGTAAGCCTAGACGACCAGTCTTTCCGATTAGGATTAACTGTTTTCTCTAATATACGTTTTATCTCCCTATTGGAAACCTCTACCTGACCACTAGTCTGTGGATGATACGGGGTAGCTACCTTATGTGTAATACCATATTTCTTCATCAGAAGCCTAAAAGTCCCATTACAAAAGTGCGACCCTCCATCACTAATTATAGCTCGCGGTGTACCAAAACGTGTAAGTATATTATTTTTCAAGAACTCAATCACAACCCTATGGTCATTGGTTTTACACGCAACCGCCTCAATCCACTTAGAGACATAGTCTACGGCGACAAGGATGTATAGGTTACCAAAAGAATTAGGAAACGGACCCATAAAGTCAATACCCCACACATCAAAGACCTCAACAATTAAAATAGGGTTCAAGGGCATCATGTTCCTACGGGAAATGGTTCCTAATTTCTGGCATCGTTCACAAGTAACGCAGTAACTGTGGGAGTCTTTAAACAACGAAGGCCAATAGAATCCACACTGCAATATCTTAGCAGCAGTTTTCTTAGCACTAAAGTGACCCCCACAAGCATGATCATGACAAAAGGAAATAATACTGGACTGGTCACTCTCAGGTATACATCTCCTAATAATCTGGTCTGGACAATACTTAACAAATAAGGATCATCCCAAAAGAAGTGCTTAACCTCAGCTAAAAATCTAGAACGATCTTGTTTACCCCAATGTTGGGGCATTCGACCAGTACAAGATAGTTCACTATATTCGCATACCAAGGTAATTGGGTAACAAAGAACAATTGTTCATCAGGAAAGCTATCCCTTATAGGAAGGGAATCATCTGGGGAACTAACAACTAGCCTAGACAAGTGATCTGCTACACATTTTCGCGCCTTTTTGTCTCTAATGTCTGGAGAAAATCTTGCAACAAGATCCACTAATCAATCTAGGTAGTATCCTTCTTAGACAAAAGGTATTTCAAAGCAGCATGATCAGTATATATTACGATCTTAGAACCTAAGAGATAGGGTCTAAACTTGTCTAGGCAAACACATGGCTAAAGTTCTTTCTCAGTAGTGGTATAGTTCAACTGGGCTCATTCAGAGTTTTGCTAGCATAGTAAATCACATGAAGTAACTTATTTTCTCGCTGACCTAGCACAACACCAATAGCATAATCTGAAGCATCACACATGATCTCAAAGGGTAGGTTCCAGTTGGGTGCCTGGACTATGGGGGCGGTAGTGAGTAATGACTTAAGCTTCTCAAAAGCCTCTAAACAAGCATCATCAAAGACAAACTTAACATCTTTTGCAAGCAAATTGCAAAGAGGTCTAGAATCAAGCTAAAATCCTTAATGAATCGACGATAAAAACCAGCATGCCCTAAGAATGACCTAATATCTCTTACGGTTTTTGGGACCGGTAAAGTTTAATAAGGTCAACTTTGGCTTATCTACCTCTATACCCTTTGAAGATACATATGCCCTAAACAATTCCTGAACGAACCATAAGTGACATTTCTCCCAATTAAGCACTAAATTTTTTCCTTACACCTAGTCAAAACTAATGACAAATGATGCAAGCACTCATCGAAAGACGAACCAAACACTGAAAAATCATCCATAAAGACCTCTAAGAACCGTTCTACCATGTCAGAAAATATGCTCATCATGCAACGCTGAAAAGTCGCAGGGGCATTACATAGTCCAAAAGGCATGCGTCTATACGCAAAGGTACCAAAGGGACAGGTAAAAGTGGTTTTCTCCTGGTCTTCTGGGGCAATAACGATCTGATTATATCCAGAGTAGCCATCTAAAAAGCAGTAGTGACTATGTCCAGCTAATCTCTCTAGCATCTGGTCGATGAAGGAAGGGGAAAGTGGTCCTTCCTAGTGACCTTGTTCAATTTCCTATAGTCAATACAAACACGCCAACCCGTGGTCATTCGGGTCGGGATTAACTCATTGTTATATTCTGGACTACAGTAATACCAGATTTCTTGGGAACAACCTGAACGGGGCTGACCCACTTACTGTCTGAAATAGGGTAGATAATGCCTGCATCTAATAGCTTAAGAACCTCAGTTCGAACTACTTTTTCATATTGGGGTTTAGTCGACGTTGCATCTCCCTAGAAGGTTTGGTGTCTTCCTCTAAATAGATCTGATGCATACAAACAGTAGGACTTATACCCTTAATGTCTGCTATGGTCCACCCTAAAGCTTCCTTGTTGTTTTGAAGGACGGTTACTAGCCTACTTTCCTGATCTCTATCCAAGTCGGAAGAAACAATCACAGGTAAAGTCTCAGACGGGCCTAAAAACACATACTTCAGGGTATCTGGCAATGGTTTTAGGTCCAACTTAGGAGGCTCTTCTAAAGAAGGAACTAGGGTAGACTTAGAAACTGGTAGTGGTTCGAACTTAGGTTTCCATCCATTACTAGTATCTAACAAAGGGGTTGAATCTAACAAAGCATTCACCTCATTAATACATTATCATCATCAAAATCAATCCCAAAGTGAGCTAGGCATTTTTCTAATGGATCTTCTAACAAAGTGTTTGGTAATGACTCCTCGACTAATGTTCCTATCATGTTCACCTCTTCTATATTCGAGTCATCTAGTTCAGAGGGTAGCTTACTAATATTAAAAATGTTCAGCTCAATAGTCATATTACCAAAAGACAAATTCATAATACCATTTCGACATTAATGATCGCATTGGATGTAGCTAAAAACGGGCGACCTAAAATCACTGGTATTTGGTTCTCTGGGTCAGGGACAGGTTGGGTATCTAGGATAACAAAATCCACTGGATAAATAAACTTGTCAACCTCTATGAGAACATCCTCGATCACACCACGAGGAATTTAACGGACCTATCAGCTAACTGAAGTGTCATCTGGGTAGGTTTCATCTCACCAAGTCCTAGCTTAAGGTACACATGATATGGAAGTAAATTCACACTGGCTCCTAAGTCAAGCAAAGCTTTCTCAACACGGTACTTACCTATTGTACAAGCAATGGTAGGGGACCCTGGGTCTTTATACTTAGGAGTAGTGGTATTCTGAATAATAGAACTCACATGACTAGCTATGAAGGCTTTCTTCTGGACACTGAGCTTACGCTTTCGCGTACACAAGTCCTTAAGGAACTTGGCATAAGAGGGAATCTGCCTAATTGCATCTAATAATGGAAGGTTGATATTAACCTGCTTAAAAACCTCCAATATATCATTAAAGTTGGACTCCCTCTTAGTCGGAACTAGCAGCTGTGGGAATGGGGCTCTGGGAACAAAGTCGGGCTCAACAGGACCCTCATTGGTCTCTTTAGAGACTCTATCAGTCTTCATTCTCTGGCTCAGCAGGGTGAACTACAACATGTTCACTATCAGGCATGGCAACCTTGTTGTCAACTTTCTTTCCACTCCTAAGGGTTGTGAACATTCACATGATTGTACGATTTCTCTCCTTTGGGGTTAGGATCAGTACGACTAGGGAACCTTCCATCTTCTCTCTCACTTATGAACTTAGTTATTTGTCCTACTTGAAGTTCTAATTTGGCAAGACTCTGGAAATTATTCTTCAATTCTTGCCTAGTTTCTTGTTGAAAGCTCATGTGGTTCTTTGATAGCATGTCATGGTTATTTGCTAACATAGTGAGAGTTTCTTCTAAGGTAGAGATTTTTTTCTCGGAAGTGTTCTGAGACTGGGTTTGACCTGAAGAGTTCTTAAAACCAAAACCTGGGGGAGGCTGAGAATTGCTAGACTGGCCTTGACTCTGGCCCTTAGACCAAGAGAAATTAGGATGGTTTCTCCAACCAGGGTTGTAGGTTTCTGAGTATGGGTCAAACTTCTGACGGTTCTCAAACCTAGCATTGTTATAGACAGCATGAGCTTGTTCTTCACTAACCTGACCTTCCCAAAATGAGTTATCGGGCTCTATTCCACAACTAGAGACTTGAGAGGCTCTATTAGGTTCAACAAGGGACCTATTTTTAGACCGACCCATTTCCAAAGCTTCTAACCTTCTGGACAAAGCAGCAAACTTAGCATCTGACGCAAAACTCGTATCTACCATATTGGTGCTACTTCTATTGACCAAGAGTCTTTTAGGGGGTTCAACACAAGATTCCCACTGTTGGGATTTTTCAGCGATAGCTCCTAAGAAGGTAAAAGCATCATCAGCATTTTTACTAGTGAACTCACCAGCGCACATAGACTCAACCATGACTTTGGTCGAATAGTCTAAACCATCATAAATAATCTGTACGAGTTTCATATTATCAAATCCATGGTGAGGACACTGAGATAGGAGATCATTGAATCGCTCTAAAAACCTATAAAGAGACTCTCCCTCTTGTTGCACACTAGCACTAATTTTCTGCCTAACAGCTGCAGTTTTATGCTTAGGGTAGAATTTCATATAGAAAGCAACAATAAGTTCCTGCCATGTTTCAATGGATTCAGGTGGTAGGTTGTTCAGCCAAGTCTTGGCTTTATCTCTCAAGGAAAAGGGAAACATCTTAAGTTTCAAGACTTCATCAGTAAGGTCTTTTATTCTAATTGTCCCACAGATTTCCTCAAAGTCCCTAAGAACATAGGAATCATACGAAGAATAATAGGTTTTATCTCGAAATTAGCCGTAGTGGCTGGCAATTTAATGCACGAAGCTCAGTTGGTCCTAGTTGGGAACATGTAATTTAGCTAATTGAGCAGTCACTTTAGTGGAACATGATTTTGTGTAAACACAGCAATGAATCAGCTCTTTCCTGCTGTTTAGGTTCAACTTGACAATTTTTTTACCAAAATAGTGTACTAAATTGTATCTAGCATTGGTGGAACTGGACTGATCAAATCTACAAACAGTGTAGATCATGTTTACTAGTTTATGACCTCTAGTTTCGACTCCCAAGTTGATTTATATTAACCTTTCGCGTATACAAGTCCTTAAGGAACTTGGCATAAGAGGGAATCTGCCTAATTGCATCTAATAATGGAAGGTTGATATTAACCTGCTTAAAAACCTCCAATATATCATTAAAGTTAGACTCCCTCTTAGTCGGAACTAGCAGCTGTGGGAATGGGGCTCTGGGAACAAAGCCGGGCTCATCAGGACCCTCATTGGTCTCTTTAGAGACTCTGTCAGTCTCTTCATTCTCTGGCTCAGACGGGTGAACTACAACATGTTCACTATCAGGTATGGCAACCTTATTGTCAACTTTCTTTCCACTCCTAAGGGTTGTGACAACATTCACATGATTGTACGATTTCTCTCCTTTGGGGTTAGGATCAGTACGACTAGGGAACCTTCCATCTTCTCTCTCACTTATGAACTTAGTTATTTGTCCTACTTGAAGTTCTAATTTGGCAAGACTCTGGAAATTATTCTTCAATTCCTGCCTAGTTTCTTGTTGAAAGCTCATGTGGTTCTTTGATAGCATGTCATGGTTATTTGCTAACATAGTGAGAGTTTCTTCTAAGGTAGAGATTTTTTTCTCGGAAGTGTTCTGAGACTGGGTTTGACCTGAAGAGTTCTTAAAACCAAAACCTGGGGGAGGCTGAGAATTGCTAGACTGGCCTTGACTCTGGCCCTTAGACCAAGAGAAATTAGGATGGTTTCTCCAACCAGGGTTGTAGGTTTCTGAGTATGGGTCAAAATTCTGACGGTTCTCAAACCTAGCATTGTTATAGACAGCATGAGCTTGTTCTTCACTAACCTGACCTTCCCAAAATGAGTTATCGGGCTCTATTCCACAACTAGAGACTTGAGAGGCTCTATTAGGTTCAACAAGGGACCTATTTTTAGACTGACCCATTTCCAAAGCTTCTAACCTTCTGGACAAAGCAGCAAACTTAACATCTGACGCAAAACTCGTATCTACCATATTGGTGCTACTTCTATTGACCAAGAGTCTTTTAGGGGGTTCAACACAAGATTCCCACTGTTGGGATTTTTCAGCGATAGCTCCTAAGAAGGTAAAAGCATCATCAACATTTTTACTAGTGAACTCACCAGCGCACATAGACTCAACCATGACTTTGGTCGAATAGTCTAAACCATCATAAATAATCTGTACGAGTTTCATATTATCAAATCCATGGTGAGGACACTGAGATAGGAGATCATTGAATCGCTCTAAAAACCTATAAAGAAACTCTCCCTCTTGTTGCACACTAGCACTAATTTTCTGCCTAACAGCTGCAGTTTTATGCTTAGGGTAGAATTTCATATAGAAAGCAACAATAAGTTCCTGCCATGTTTCAATGGATTCAGGTGGTAGGTTGTTCATCCAAGTCTTGGCTTTATCTCTCAAGGAAAAGGGAAACATCTTAAGTTTCAAGACTTCATCAGTAAGGTCTTTTATTCTAATTGTCCCACAGATTTCCTCAAAGTCCCTAAGAACATAGGAATCATACGAAGAATAATAGGTTTTATCTCGAAATTAGCCGTAGTGGCTGGCAATTTTTATGCACGAAGCTCGGTTGGTCCTAGTTGGGAACATGTAATTTAGCTAATTGAGCAGTCACTTTAGTGGAACATGATTTTGTGTAAACACAGCAATGAATCAGCTCTTTCCTGCTGTTTAGGTTCAACTTGACAATTTTTTTACCAAAATAGTGTACTAAATTGTATCTAGCATTGGTGGAACTGGACTGATCAAATCTACAAACAGTGTAGATCATGTTTACTAGTTTATGACCTCTAGTTTCGACTCCCAAGTTGATTTATATTAACCTTTCGCGTATACAAGTCCTTAAGGAACTTGGCATAAGAGGGAATCTGCCTAATTGCATCTAATAATGGAAGGTTGATATTAACCTGCTTAAAAACCTCCAATATATCATTAAAGTTAGACTCCCTCTTAGTCGGAACTAGCAGCTGTGGGAATGGGGCTCTGGGAACAAAGCCGGGCTCATCAGGACCCTCATTGGTCTCTTTAGAGACTCTGTCAGTCTCTTCATTCTCTGGCTCAGACGGGTGAACTACAACATGTTCACTATCAGGTATGGCAACCTTATTGTCAACTTTCTTTCCACTCCTAAGGGTTGTGACAACATTCACATGATTGTACGATTTCTCTCCTTTGGGGTTAGGATCAGTACGACTAGGGAACCTTCCATCTTCTCTCTCACTTATGAACTTAGTTATTTGTCCTACTTGAAGTTCTAATTTGGCAAGACTCTGGAAATTATTCTTCAATTCTTGCCTAGTTTCTTGTTGAAAGCTCATGTGGTTCTTTGATAGCATGTCATGGTTATTTGCTAACATAGTGAGAGTTTCTTCTAAGGTAGAGATTTTTTTCTCGGAAGTGTTCTGAGACTGGGTTTGACCTGAAGAGTTCTTAAAACCAAAACCTGGGGGAGGCTGAGAATTGCTAGACTGGCCTTGACTCTGGCCCTTAGACCAAGAGAAATTAGGATGGTTTCTCCAACCAGGGTTGTAGGTTTCTGAGTATGGGTCAAACTTCTGACGGTTCTCAAACCTAGCATTGTTATAGACAGCATGAGCTTGTTCTTCACTAACCTGACCTTCCCAAAATGAGTTATCGGGCTCTATTCCACAACTAGAGACTTGAGAGGCTCTATTAGGTTCAACAAGGGACCTATTTTTAGACTGACCCATTTCCAAAGCTTCTAACCTTCTGGACAAAGCAGCAAACTTAGCATCTGACGCAAAACTCGTATCTACCATATTGGTGCTACTTCTATTGACCAAGAGTCTTTTAGGGGGTTCAACACAAGATTCCCACTGTTGGGATTTTTCAGCGATAGCTCCTAAGAAGGTAAAAGCATCATCAGCATTTTTACTAGTGAACTCACAAGCGCACATAGACTCAACCATGACTTTGGTCGAATAGTCTAAACCATCATAAATAATCTGTACGAGTTTCATATTATCAAATCCATGGTGAGGACACTGAGATAAGAGATCATTGAATCGCTCTAAAAACCTATAAAGAGACTCTCCCTCTTGTTGCACACTAGCACTAATTTTCTGCCTAACAGCTGCAGTTTTATGCTTAGGGTAGAATTTCATATAGAAAGCAACAATAAGTTCCTGCCATGTTTCAATGGATTCAGGTGGTAGGTTGTTCAGCCAAGTCTTGGCTTTATCTCTCAAGGAAAAGGGAAACATCTTAAGTTTCAAGACTTCATCAGTAAGGTCTTTTATTCTAATTGTCCCACAGATTTCCTCAAAGTCCCTAAGAACATAGGAATCATACGAAGAATAATAGGTTTTATCTCGAAATTAGCCGTAGTGGCTGGCAATTTAATGCACGAAGCTCGGTTGGTCCTAGTTGGGAACATGTAATTTAGCTAATTGAGCAGTCACTTTAGTGGAACATGATTTTGTGTAAACACAGCAATGAATCAGCTCTTTCCTGCTGTTTAGGTTCAACTTGACAATTTTTTTACCAAAATAGTGTACTAAATTGTATCTAGCATTGGTGGAACTGGACTGATCAAATCTACAAACAGTGTAGATCATGTTTACTAGTTTATGACCTCTAGTTTCGACTCCCAAGTTGATTTTGCCACAAGATGATAAGTTTTATGCACCTAATATAGATTTGCACCTTTCGCTGAGTAATTTAAGAGCATTTGACCTAACTATAGTTTCTTCTCTAGGTGAAAAGTTCCATATTCTTTATTCATGAAACTATTAGCCCTTTTTGATTTACCTTAATCCATATCAAGAATTACCGATTAATGAGTATTCTTGTGATTCCATTGAGTTTTGATATACCGCATATTGTTAGTTTGAAAAGCTTTTATTATTTTTGATTGATTTTTATTTGCATTGATTAGTATAGGATTTCATGGTTCGAACTAAAGTTTAGGAGAGAATTGACAGTGTTTTCGTGTAATGATCGTTGATAAATGTGAAAGATCAGGGATGTGAATCATATGGGTGTGAGTCGTTTTCAGAAAATTTATATTGGTTTTGATATACTTGAATGCTTAGAATGAAAGGGTAGGATTAGAACGAAAGGATGTAGTTGTAATTTTTTTATACTTTTACTGGGGCGACAGCTCCAACTAATCACTGGAGATATGAGTTACTCTTCTTTAGACATCTGGGAGGGGGCGTCTTTTGATAAGAAGGGAGTGAGAGACTAAAATTGGAAAGGGATTTCAGAAATTAAAAGAGGGAGGGGAAGGAAAATTGATAAGTTGGAAATTCGTTTGATTTCTGTGCTTGGTATCAGGTTGGATTGTATTGGGATTGAACTTCTTCAGGTAAGAACCAAACCTCAATTTTTGATGATTTTTTCCAGTAGGTGAGTATAAAAACTATAAGTTTCAACTTCTATGTCTTTAGGCCAAAAGATTGTTTTGCAACTGTTTGATAAAACGTCTATGAGATAGGGAAACTTGTGTGAACTGTGTGGGTAATAGCTTGCTTCTCTTAGAAATTATAATTAGATTTAGTTCCTTTATGAAGAAGTAAAGGCCACTGAGTGTTAATTCCGAAGTGAAATCAAAATGCTACAAACCGACCAATAGGCTATAACTTATGTCTGGTTTAAGATGTACTGATGTGAATCATTATTAACCATGGATTAGTGGTTAATGTTCCATTATGTCTTAGAAAAGAGATATAGGGTGTTTCTGATAATAAGTGAAGACGACTAAGATGATTACAGATCAATAGATGGGTTAAAATCATAAGGTCAGGTAAGGATTTTAAGGTAAGGTAATTGTCAGATTTCTTTGTGGTCTTTACACAGATGCAAGTTCTTGTTATAATTGTTGCTACGAAATATTTCCATTGATTGTGCATACTGGTATTGAATGTTCTTCATTAGTGTGCAATGTATGATGTGTGCCTTCTATGCATCACTGTCCAGTTTGATCTTCTTGAAGTTCTTTCTGTTATGATGTTTTTCCTCCATTGGGCCGTGTTCATTGTGGTCGTGTCTTTTGGATACAGGTGAACCGGCAGCTGCAGAGGACGGATTCGAGAAAGGTGAATGCTATCTTTGGATTGAGTGAGTTCTTTGTATCTTCAATAAACAAAAAGAAAGAAACAATGTGGTCTCAGGTGTTATTCCTTTTTGTCACAGTAAATTCTGAGATTATATCTTTTCTGAAATCATGAACTTTAGTATCTTTTTGTGTTAAGTTCATGACACAGCAAAAAAACCTGTACTATGTAAATTTTGTTAACAGACATCTTGTTTTTAAAACAATGTACGATCTTGTATGAAACTCGTTACGCGGGCGCGGTATAGTAATAAAGTATGTCTTTGGTTCAGTTTAGTTGTTTCCTTATGAAATGAAAAGTTTGAGCTTAGTTTAGCCTGTTACAATGAGAAAATGGGTCGTGACAGTGGAGATAAGCACTAATTGAACTATCCTTTCTGGAATCAAGTGTCGAGTACAAGTAAGAGGCCTGATTCTTATCAAAAGAATGTCACGGTCGACATTTTTTCCTGGCCGTCCTAAAGGCTTGGGAATTTGGACTAGGTTGTGAAAGGGAAATGCCGGCCTGGAAAGAGAAAAAGTTCTCAAAAATCATTTTTGTGTTTGTTTAGTACTTTACTTTATATAATTAACAAGTAATTTGCATAATGAATGAATTCGTTTGATTAAGATACTCCACTCTGAATCCAAAATTTGATCATTTCATATTTAGCCACTACCTAGCGATTGATGTTTTGTTGGTAACTATGTATAAAAGATGTGAGTATTCAAGTTCGCTCAAGACATTTTTATGCTATTTCTGCAGGTGGAAGATTCAATCTGAGATTTCATAAGGAGTTACTGCAGCTGCTATTGCTACTCAGGTATGGTCCTCTGCTTTACTTAGTTTTTTGTTTTGGGTTGATTTTAGTGAAGTTTAGATTCTATTTTGTGTTTATACCATGAATAAAGTTATGTTTTGGCCATTGTTATAGTTTATTCAAGCAATTTATCTCATGATGAAGTATTGTACAATTTGTGTAGGGTTATGGTATGTTTCAGCAAATATTGGATGTTATAAACATCTTTACTGTACTAGTTACTAGGGTATCATATAATAATTTTGATGTTCTGTGCATAGGTTACTGTTTATTCTTTATATGGATGGTGTAGATGAACTACTGTGCAAGTTTTGACATGGATATTGTCGTCTTTAGGAATCATAATATAGGGTAATCAAATATGTCTTCTACCGTTGATAAGGAGTGGATGAGTTGTACCCGTAATTCTGGTAAATACATGCAAGGTGTAAGCTTATTCATAGAGTTTATCCGTAAAAATGGTGGTGACAGTATGGTGTTCTCCTGTCCTTGTAAACACTGTAAGAATGGTAGAGGAATGTTTCCACTTAAGAAATTAGTTATCATTTGCTTAAGAATGGTATTGTCCCAACGTATACAATGTGGCGTTTTCATGGTGAAAGATCAGTTAGGGCAGTTGCTGAGAATGTGGGAAATGTGGCAGAGAATGTAGGAAATGTAGATGAGAATGTAGGAGATGTTGGTGAGAATGTTGGTGAGAATGCTGATCCTAGTGTAGGTGAGAATGTTGATCCTAGTGTAGATGAGAATGCTAGGCCACACAGTGGGGTTCACAATAATGTTGGCGTCAGCAGCAGCAACAAAAGGTCTTTTTATGAGCGTGCAAGAGAACCATTGTACCCATCATGTCCTAAAGAGAAGACTGCACTATATGCTGCTATAAAATTGAATAACATAAAGACCCAATATGGATTCTCAGACAATGGTGTCACTGCACTATTAGAATTAATGAAGGAGTTGCTTCCGGAAGATAACAAACTGCCGTCTAAGTATCATGATGTAAAAAAGATGATCCAAGAACTGGGGATGGATTACATAACCTATGATGCTTGCGTTAATGACTGCATTTTATACTGGAAGGAACATGCATCACTGGTAAAGTGTCCTGTTTGTCAAGAATCTAGGTATAAGAAGGTATTCAATGATGAGAGGAAACTTACGCAAGTTGCTCAAAAGACTTTGAGACATTTTTTGTTGATTAAGAGGTTGCAAAGGTTTTACAGCATTCCGTGGATAGCAGAGGCATTTTATTGGCATCATAGAGAAAATTCAGATATGAATGTTATGCGCCATCCAGTAGATTCTTCAGCTTGGCAATATGCAGATAACTTCTCTCCGGAGTTTTCTAAGGAGCCAAGGAATGTGACACTTGGGATTTCGACAGATTGCTTCAATCCGAATGGGTGTTTCGGACTTGGTCACAGCTGTTGGCCGGTTATTTTATGTCCGTACAACCTTCCTCCATCGATGTGTATGAAGCGAGAGTTCTCGATGTTGTGTTTGTTGATTTCAGGACCAAGAGCACCTGGTAAAGACATTGATGTGTATTTACAGCCATTGATAGATGAGTTGTTGCAGTTATGGAATCAAGGTGTTATAACATACGACTCTTACACTAAAACTGAATTTTTGATGAAAGCAAGACTCTTATGGGCTATTAATGATTTTCCGGCATTAGGAACTTTAGCTGGGTGTGTTACACATGGATATAACGCTTGTCCAACATGCGGAGAAGGGACAGTTTCTGAATATCTTCCGTATAGTAAGAAGATTTGTTACATGGGACACCGAAGGTGGCTGCCAGCGAAGCACAAGTATCGAGATGATAGAACACATTTCATTGGAGGGGTAGAGCATGGTTCAGCTCCATGGCCACTAACATGGCTGCAAATTCAGGAGATGGTAACAAATATTAGAACCAAAAAGGGTAAGGGCAAGCCGCCATCAGCAGCAAGTCTGAAACGTAAAAGGAAAGCTGAGGTCGAGAATGAAGATGTTGTTGATGTAGAAGATCAGGTTCATGACCATTCACTATTCTCTAGAAGATCTATTCTTCATGATTTGCCATATTGGGGTTCAAATGCAGTCCTTCATGTTACAGACGTTATGCATACAGAGAAGAACATCACTGAGCATCTCATTAACACTGTTATGGGTAATAGCAAGTCAAAAGACAGTCATAGTGCACGTAAAGACATGGAAACCATGGGGAGTAACAAGAAATTATGGTTGAAAGTATATGAGTGACCGGTAAAACGACAATGGAAGATGGTACTTTTGCCATGACAAAGGAGAAAGTTGCGTTTTGTACTGTTTTGAAGAACTTAAAAGTTCCTTCTGGTTTCTCTTCCAATCTCCGCAGCAGTGTCAGCATCGATCCTCCCGAGCTAAAGAATTTCAAATTCCATGATTACCATGTTGTCATGCAACATTTGTTTCCTTTGCTGGTTCATACGCCGACTTCACTACGTAAAGATCTACGAGTTGCTCTTCATCGGATAAGTCTATTTTTCAGAATTTTGCGCGCGAAGGTTATTAACAGAGAACGTCTTTTAAGAGCAAAAGCTAGTCTGGTGGAAGCTATGTGTAATCTGGAAAAGCATTTTCCTCCTTTTTTTCCTTATCCGTATACACTTGATGGTGCATCTGGCTGATGAAGCTCTAGTCTGCGGTCCGGTCAGGTATAGGTGGATGTACCCCTTTGAGAGGTAATTACTTCAACTTATTTTGTTTTTGTATAAAATTTTATGAATACTCTACAGTCTAATTTGTTGCTGTTACTGGTTGTTTACGACTCTAATTTACAACTTTTTTCCCTTTCAGTGGTTAGTTGTAAGTATTTATAGCATTAACAGGTACTTTCATGATAATTGGTTGTGTTCAGTTTTACCTCAAATTTTGAAACATTTTGTAACAAAGTTTTGTCCAACCCTTAGGTTTTGGTTGTGTTCAGTTTTACCTCACTCTGTACCATTCAGTCATGTGGTTTCTATTTATCTTATACAACACATGACTTACTATTAATCTAATCCTACAAAACCATTGTTTCTTTTTATTTCAAGATTTTTATCTTCATTTTGTTTGTTTGTTCCATCTGATAGGCCTTTCAGTGGTTAATTGTAATACAATGGTATAATTTTTTTTCTGATATTTGTAGGTTAATGAAAGGTTTCAAAGGTTTGGTACGCAATAAAAGGTATATTTATGGCTGCATTGCAAGAGGGTATACATTGCGTGAAGCCAGCTTATACTCTATGGAGGACCTGTCAACTGATGGTGATGGTACTCATAAACATACCCGACAAGCCTTTTTAGATGATGATGATGAGTTTGCCGATGAGATGCCTTTGAGTAAAGCTAAGTGTATAAAATTAACTCAAGTACAGTTTGAGCAAGCTCTCAGGTGGGTTCTGTCTAAATATGTTGGAATAGAGGACTGGCAAAGGTACATTTTTTTTTTCTTCCACAGCTTAGAGATGTTGTTTGATTATTATGTTCGTTGATCTAATTGTATTTTTGTTTGATTATTAGGTCTGTCTATCTGATTGTTTTTGTATTGTTGTTTGGTTTCAGGAAGTATGATTCCTATGTTAACAACGCCAATAATACCTCAAAGAGTTTCCTTTTTTGGTTGCGCGACGAGGTAATACATATTAGCTTCTAAATTATTTAAGTAAAACATGAGTGATTTTGGCAACGCAACTGACACATAAATGTTCTGTTACAGTTGTTAGAAGCCAAAGTTGGAAATTCTGTACTTTGGCGCCTAGTGCATGGACCTCAGTTCAAGGCACAATCATATAAGAAATACCAATTAAATGTCTTTACTTTCTCTGCACATAGGTACGAGGAGACGACGGTATCACAAAACAGTGGTGTGTCTATCCGAGCATTTACGAGGCAAAAAGATTCGGTGGAAACAGAAATTACATATTATGGAGTTATTAAGCAGATTATTAAGTTGAATTATATGGAATTCGAAGAAACAGTTTTTTATTGTGATTGGGTCAGAGTTCAAGATAGGACTAATGGGTGCAAAGTTGATCCTAACTCAAACTTGATTTAAGTTAACTTGTATAAGCTTCAAAGCATCAATCAAGTTGTGGATGAGCCATTTATTCTTGCCTCTGAAGCGACACAAGTGTTTTACTCGAAGGATATTTCTGATGAGGGATTGTCTGTGGTCTTACATTCACAGCAAGGCTTAACTTCCTTAGTGGATGAAATTGAATATCCTACTAAATATCAGTCAGCTTTTACTGACAATGAGAGTTTAGAAAAATTTATGTGTGTCGGGTCTGGAGTTTAAAATAATGTATGCTGTCAATGCAATGTGTGAAATTACTACAGCTTCTGTTAAAATTTGTTTTATCATTTATGCAAACTTAATAGGTTCTGTTTTGTTTGAGAAATTTGATTGCGCTGTTTCTGCGTATGTGATAGTTACAAGGTTCATAGTTTTTGATTCTTTCACATATAGATGCTTGTTAACTGTTATGGCACAGGTTATTATGGCAGCGGTGGAGGTAGATGAAAATGGACTTCCGATGTCGAGGAATTCAACTAAACTTGGCCACCTGAAGGGCGCGTTGGTTCGTACTCATGTCCCTATCTCCTACAAAACCTGGAAGGAGGTGCCAGATACTTACAAAGAAGATGTCTGGAATGAACTACAGGTACAAACTTACCTCAATTTGATTTATGTTCATACTTATGTTAACTGTATTTGAATGTAAGCGAGATGCTGTGTTTTTTCAGATATCGTTCCTGTTGCCTGATACTTCTAAAGCAACTGTGATAAAGGGGATGTCTGATCCATGGAGGAGACATAAGTGGGAGTTACGAATAGCATATTATGATCCATATCCCACTTATGAAGCAAGGACCTCACGTACTCCTCCAAATGTAACTGATGAAGACTGGCAAACATTTTGTCGCAACGAGGAGGATGAAAAAGTTCAGAAAAATAGAGTGGATAATAAGAGGAATAGGGAGAAATACGATTACAGTCATACCTCTGGTCGCAAACCTCATAGTTTAGAGAGAGCTGAACTGGTATGTGTACTTCAGCGACAATGTTCTGTTATTTATGAATTTCAACTTCTCGACATTAGGGTACATGTAGATAATTGATGAATGTATTAATCAACTCATCGCATATGTAAATTTAGGAGCTGGGGAATCCTGGAGCAGAAATCACCACTTCTGATGTGTGGATTAAAGCCCATACACAAGAGGGTGGGAAAATACTACCCAGTGCGCAGAAATACTATGTGAGAATATTGTTAAACTATTTTATTCAACCACACACTAGTTTGGTAAATTTATATTTAACTGAATACAATTGCTCGACATTACAAGATGATCTTAAGAAGGCGCAGCTAGATATTAAGGAAAAACAAGATTCAGGTTCTTCTGTAGATGAATCTGATCCGCTGACTTTAGCTTTTGGGAAGGATACAAGGGGACGGGTTCGTTCTGTTGGTGCTGTTTCTCGTACACAATATGATTATTCAGCTCCTGCACGTGCGAAAGTTGCTGAAATGAAGTCTAGGGATGGAGAGCTAAAGCATCAGGTGAACGGTGTAGGTAACAAAATGGGGGTTCTAATCGAAAGCTTTGGAGTATTATGTCAAACTGTTAAGGATATCCAATCTGGACAAGCTTCATATATTTCCTCGAACCATATGGAAAGTTCACAAGGTCACGCGTGTTCACCTGCTCATACTCCTTCAGCTGGCAATACAAGTTCACCTGCTCACATATCTGTAACTGCTGAAACCATATCACCAGCTCGATCAGCTGTAGGTTCTGATACAAAATGTTCATTGGTGAACATCAATGGTGAGACTATTGCTGTTGGTAGACTTTGTACAGGTGAATCAGCAAAAACGGCTCACGGCTCACTGATAGGCTTCTAAAACATCTAATTCTAGTATCGGTTTCTTACACTTTTCTAAGCTATTTTTCTTGTAAAATTGTATACTACGTTTGTTTTTTATGTTTGTAGGTACTTTCTTATGGTTTGGTACAAATAAAGAAAAATGTTGGGATCATTGGCGTTGTTGGTTACAAAGCACAGGAATAATCAACAAAGACAGCCGCTGAAGTTCAGTTGGCATTTGCAGGAGCAGCTAGCTATCTTCCCAGTTCTGGCAGGTAAACCAAGCCAGCGGCCCATTAAGACAACATAGTCCAGCAAAGGGGCCTGTTCTACATGACCTTGTGCTGTTGACATGTGTGCGCTAGAAAGGGCAGTACAAATACAAACTACAAAGAGATGAAGTTATGTCTCTTTTGAAACCAGGTTCAGTTCACAAGCAAAGAAAAAGATCCAAGCCATTGTTCCAGTAGCCGTCGACCGAGCCTGCAGATTCATTGTTGTCAGTTCCAACCATGGTTCAAGGGTGTTTCACGAGGGTTAAGGTCCAGTTTCAGTTGAGAAGAACATTGAAGAAAATGACTCGAGTTCGTGGTGAAGTTTTGAGCAGAGTTCTTTGCCGTGCAAGCAGCTGAAGACCAATTGTTGCTAACATTGATTGAGATGATGAATGGAGAGATTAAAGAAGAAATTTGAGTACCAAAATGAACAAGGAAAGTTGGGTTTTTGCTGGATTTGAGTTTACATTGATTTATGAGAAGATTTGATCAAGAGAAAACAGCCAAGATAGAGTGTTGCTGCTGCTAGTGCTCTTTATGGTTGAATGGGTGCCATGAATGGATGTTTCTGAGATTGAATGTGTGTGTGTCAATGTTTAGAACTCTTAATTGCAGGGAAGGAGCTAAAATAATGGCTGTTAGAATCACCAGTAAGCTGAATTCTGTATTATCAGCAGAACGCACAGAACATGTTTGTCAGAGTGCCTGAACTAACGTGCTTATTCATACCAAGTCTTCCATGGACTGTGATTGTGGAAGAAGGTTTAGAACTTGGGTCTGAGAGGATTCGTATCACAGCAGAGTGGCTCGAGTTAGGTTGCAGTTCAAGCACATTTAGCTGAGGTGCTGCGGCAGTTTACAATGGGTTAGGACTGCGTATAGAAACTCAAGGAAGAAAAGAACTTGGTGCTGCTGGTCACAATGGTTGGCTCTGATGGTTAGCCGTGGTCGCTTAAGGTCAATAAGGTCTTGAAGCCGAGTGGAGAAGGGAATGTTCGATCCGCTTTAGAGTTTTATGTTAAACAACAACAGCGAGAAGTCAGGAAAGAGTTTGGGTTGCGTGGGACTGCAGCAAGGGCATTGAGCTATAAAAGAAGAACCCTAGGTTACAGAATCATCACATACCCCCCTTCACCACTGCTTGAAACCCTAGTTTCAGCGAGCTTTTGCTCGCTGAACAACCACCTTCCATCTGCATCTCATACATAGTTTGCATCTCCACCAGTGCATACCACCTGCATAACATACCACCATTGCAATGCATCCAGTTCACCGCCTTTGCACCTCCATCCATCTGCATAATCACCATCACCTGCATATCCCCTCAACAGCACCATCTTCGCAGTCACCATCAGTTCCTATACCATCAGTTTGCGACATATCACTTCACCACCAACAGTCCATCCACACCTTGCAGTCGCAACACAACCATTATCAGCTGTTTGAGAAGGGGTCACTGCCATATTATCACCAGTTCATACAATCAAGACGAGGAGAAACTGGACCTGAACCTTGCTCGCTGGCAGCAACAACAGCAAGAAGCAGTAGCGCTACATAGAAGAAGGCCACTGGCAGCTTAGTGCTGTTGTGGTTTGATTTCAAATATCTTTTGTTTTACAGATTTCTTTCTCATTGATTCTTATTGCCATGAACTCCAGTAGCTAAGCATATTGATTAGGGACGATTTCGACGTCCAGGACTTGAACTCGAAGTGATATTTAAAAAGCATGTTTCTTGCAGTTTATTCCGCTATTGTTCATTTTCTACCGTGCTAATAGTGATTATATGAATTATTTCTCAATTTTTCAAGTTGCAAATTGAATAGTTGTTTGATGATTCTATTGCTAATTCGAGACATCTTCGACCCGTAATTGTCTAGATGCTCCGAGTACAAGTAGCGATATATGGGTATTGACGATAGGATTTTGTTAAATATCCATGTGTAGAGATTGACACTAGTAGATGAGTCGAGCTTATGTATTTGTCACTAGCAATAGCCTATCTCACGGAACTTAATGCACTTGTTTAAGTCACACCTAGAGAGCATACTTCTAAGAAACTTGATAAGTAGAATCCGGTAGTCGAGCGCTTTCGTGTCCGGTGAAATCAGGAGATTTGCGGGATATTTGAGCGTACTAAATATTCTAAGGTTATTAGTAACAAGGTACTTTGCATTCAATAAGATTCACGTTTTGTGGCTTAGAAAGAGTCTTTGATCATTCTCATCCTCATATTTGCATTTATTTCATTGTCTTGCATTATTCATTTAGAAATTGAATTGACAACTTTTGCTCAAATCTCCCTTGGGACGATCCTGCTTATCCGTATACTACTAGTTAGTTTAAAGAGAAGTAGAGAAATATTATTTGCGAGTTTGACACCTCGTCAAAATTGGCGCCGCCGCCGGGAGCAGTCGGTAGTTTGAGTTGTTATTTACTTTTCTGATTTTGCATTTAGTTTTTATTCTTATCTTTTACTAATTTATCTTTTTAGAATCTTATTTTTCAGGTACCATATACCATTCGTTTGGTGTGTGCACAATTGGGAACAAGAGGTAAGTCTCTAAACGAAGAGTGTGCATAATTTTTCAAGATGTTTCCTTTTAGGAACAATACATATGGTTAACAAGACCACACATATTATGGTAATAATTCTGATTTTCAATCTCACTCTTACAATAACTTCCAACCATATGTGGGATACAATCAAAGCCAATCTTTTGGTTCTGATGGTTATTACACAAGACCTTGTGATTTTTCTCATACATCGCAGCAACCTTACGGTGGTTATGTAAGTGGACAATCACAAGGATGGGAGGATAGTTATACTTCTCATAGTTCCAATCTAGTTTCATGCAGAATAATTTGCGACGTACATGGAATCAGATTAACTCAACTCCCAATGTGTCGAGTTTCGTACCAAGTGAAACACATGATAGTGTATTTAGACCTGTTCCGGATCGTACTTATGATCTTTCACCCATTCAACGGGAAGAGACGTGGTCTAGAGAACCTATTGTGAATAGTAGCGGAAAACGTGTGAACATAAAGAAACTCTTTAAACAATATGTGCAGTTGGAAGAAGAGGGAGCAACGGAAGATACTTTTCAAGCAATTTCTAGGGCCATGCACATGGAGGTTAACCGCTGTGTTGATAATGGAGAAGATCCCCAAGAAGAAGATTCTGAGGATGATGAACCTTTGGAAAATATTGATAATGACGGTTCTACTAGCTCAACTCATAATCATAATGATTATTCTCCTATTCAAAAGGAAGAAGTTGAGTCTAGAAACACTACCATTATTGATGGTAAGACTTATGTCGTGTATGAGAGCGATGATGATTATGGCTTCTTTGTGCATCATGCCCAAAATTCAGAGATAGTCCATACTTTGAATGAGAAGTCAACTTGTGAAGAACATAAGGATTACGATAATTTGCTTATGGAAGATTCTGATTTCTTTTCCGATGAGGAGGACTTGGTTATAGAAGAAACCAATGAATGTCTTAACAAGAGTTCGAGTGAGAATGATGATACTTGTGATGTGAGAATGGAAGTGTCCAGCAGTACCGAGGATCCGGTAATACATGAGGTTATGCAAGGTTTGTCTAACCCTTTACATGAACCTCTATCTAATGATGATCCTCCGAAATTAGTACTAGTTTCCCAAAGAGTTGTTAATCCATCTTTTAGGAAGATACCTCATTTGGGGCTGGAATTATGTGCTTCAAAAATTTTATCCGAATTTCTTGCTTCTAAATATCCACCATATGTGTTTGAGTCTAATACCATGCAGGTTTGTGAAGAGGAGCCTATTGAAGTTCCTTCCACTTATGTTTTGTATACACTTCCGAGTATAGAAAGAACTAAGTGTGGAGATGACTCTCGTGGGATGATAGTTTCATTTTTCCCATCATTAGCTAACATGCTTGTGAAGCTTTTGCAATATATGCAGATTGTTTTGTGGGTGGATCTTCAAATTTTCAGATTGTTGATATATGGGGAATCTATTTTGAATGTTACTCGTATGCGTCAATCAGGTGAACAATTCCAATTCTTACTTCCTTGTCTTTTTCAAGTATTCCTCTTATTCTTTTTGCAATGGTTTGAAACATTGAGGACAATGTTTGATTTAAGTGTGGGGGTAGGGTTCCATAAGACAAAAATTGACGTATACAAAAACTTTAACTTTTAGAGATTTTTGAACAATTTAGAATAAACACTAGCCTTTCTAAGTAGATGGAATTTTTTCTTGACAATGAGGTATATTTCAGCTGAGTCGGGATTAGATGCCAACTAAATAGCTAGTATAGTGTTCATCCTCTATCGTTCAGAAGTAGCTACGAGTTAGAGTCTCTATTTTGTAGTATGTAATTTGTAGATTTTGATGCCTTTAGTTAATTTTTTTTTATAAACTCCGAAATCTAGAAACTTGTGCCTTTAGGATGACACTACCTATATAAGTGGATGGAACCATCTTGGTTGCAGGAGTTGAGGAACCCACTAACTAAAAGGACATAGCTCAAGTGTTATAACATGATAGTTGTTACCATATCTCGGAATGTCACCATATCACTTTCTGTTTTTATTTTTGAAATTTTTTTGTTTCTCTAAGTGATTTGGTGGGTCACTAACATCGAATTGTTATTATTGCTAGGATGAAATAGAGTGATTGAGTTACTAAAAAAAAAGACCAGATCAATTAGACCAACCGGAGTATATAAAAAAAATGAAAAATGAAAAAAAAAAAAAAGAAAAAAAAATGATGACACTTGGATAGCAATATGTGTGTGTTCTCCCTGTCTCCGTCGCCTAAACAAGCGTGGAACGCAGGATCCACGGGAATTACCATATAATCTACTGAAAAGAAGCATGCGCTTGGATCGAAAAGATCTAATCATGTTGTCAATTCAAAAAGAAAAAAGAAGTGAAAAAAGAAAAAGAAAAAAAAATTATTATTATTATTGTTAAATTAATAAATCGACCGTTGGTTCCATTGTATTTGCCAGTCGAGTTGATCCAGATTTAAGATTGTCGACCACTGGTTCCCTTGTATATGACAGTTGAGTTGATATTAGAATTCAGACCAGTATATCAATCCAATAGGATTTATAGGTTCATCTTGACAGTGACCTTCAGACAGATATGGGAAACACCGTTCACTTAGTCAACAGTCGCAAACATCTATCTCTATATCCATCTTCTTAATCTATTCATGTGTGATTGTGGTTAGTTAGATTCCGAGTATTGTGGTTTGTTCGACTTTCTGAGAAGAGCTCTACTTATATATAAATTGGATTCACATCAGGGTACATCCTCCTGCAGTCATTTTGGATTCGTTCATAAATTTTCACAAGTAATTAGAATTTGGAGTAAAAGGTTTTTGTAGGTACACCTCTTGTAAACCTTCACGAAACTATAACTCGTCCACTAGGGACACCTAGGAGTTTAAAGGCTTGTTATTTATGCTAAAAATAACCGTAATCTCGACAAGAAGTAGTTTTTGTATTTTAGTTTTATTTTTTTTGCTCGAAGACTAACAAAGATTAAATGTGGGGGAATTTGATAGGCGTCTAAAATATCTAATTCTAGTATCGGTTTCTTACACTTTTCTAAGCTATTTTTCTTGTAAAATTGTATACTACGTTTGTTTTTTATGTTTTTAGGTACTTTCTTATGGTTTGGCACAAATAGAGAAAAATGTCGGGATCGGTGGCGCTGTTGGTAACAAAGCACAGGAATAATCAACAAAGACAGCCACTGAAGTTCAGTTGGCATTTGCAGGAGCAGCTAGCTATCTTCCCAGTTCTAGCAGGTAAACCAAGCCAGCGGCCCATTAAGACAACATTGTCCAGCAAAGGGGCCTGTTCTACATGACCTTGTGCTGTTGACATGTGTGCTGTTGACATGTGTGCGCTTAAGGTCTCTTTTGAAACCAGGTTCAGTTCACAAGCAAAGAAAAAGACCCAAGCCGTTGTTCCAGTAGCCGTCGACCGAGCCTGCAGATTCGTTGCTGTCAGTTCCAACCATGGTTCAAAGGTGTTTCACGAGGGTTAAGGTCCAGTTTCAGTTGAGAAGAACATTGAAGAAAATGACTCGAGTTCGTGGTGAAGTTTTGAGCAGAGTTCTTTGCCGTGCAAGCAGCTGAAGACCAATTGTTGCTGACATTGATTGAGATGATGAATGGAGAGATTAAGAAAGAAATTTGAGTACCGAAATGAACAAGGAAAGTTAGGTTTTTGCTGGATTTGAGTTTACATTGATTTATGAGAAGATTTGATCAAGAGAAAACAGCCAAGATAGAGTGTTGCTGCTGCTAGTGCTGTTTATGGTTGAATGGGTGCCATGAATGGATGTTTCTGAGATTCAATGTGTGTGCGTGAATGTTTAGAACTCTTAATTGCAGGGAAGGAGATAAAATAATGGCTGTTAGAATCACCAGGAAGCTGAATTCTGTATTATCAGCAGAACGCACAGAACATGTTTTTCAGAATGCCTGAACTGACGTGCTTATTCCTACCAAGTCAGCCATGGACTGTGATTGTCGAAGAAGGTTTAGAACTTTGGTCTGAGAGGATTCGTATCACAGCAGAGTGGCTCGAGTTAGGTTGCAGTTCAAGCACATTTAGCTGAGGTGCTGCGGCGGTTTACAATGGGTTAGGACTGCGTATAGAAACTCAAGGAAGAAACGAACTTGGTGCTGCTGGTCACAATGGTTGGCTCTGATGGTTAGCCGTGGTCGCTTAAGGTCAGTAAGGTCTTGAAGCCGAGTGGAGAAGGGAATGTTCGATCTGCTTTAGAGTTTTGTGTTAAACAACAACAGCGAGAAGTCAGGAAAGAGTTTGGGTTGCGTGGGACTGCAGCAAGGGCATTGAGCTATAAAAGAAGAACCCTAGGTTACAGAATCATCACATACCCCCCTTCACCACTGCATGAAACCCTAGTTTCAGCGAGCTTTTGCTCGCTGAACAACCACCTTCCATCTGCATCTCATACATAGTTTGCATCTCCACCAGTGCATACCACCATCATCATATACCACCACTGCACTGCATCCAGTTCACCGCCTTTGCACCTCCATCCATCTGCATAATCACTATCACCTGCATATCCCCTCAACAGCACCATCTTCGCAGTCACCATCAGTTCATATACCATCAGTTTGCGACATATCACTTCACCACCAACAGTCCATCCCCACCTTGCAGTCGCAACACAACCATTATCAGCTGTTTGAGAAGGGGTCACTGCCATATTATCACCAGTTCATACAATCAAGACGAGGAGAAACTGGACCTGAACCTTACTCGTTGGCAGCAACAGCAGCAAGGAGCAGTAGCGCTACATAGAAAAAGGCCACTGGCAGCTTAGTGCTGTTGTGGTTTGATTTCGAATATCTTTTGTTTTACAGATTTCTTTCTCATTGATTCTTATTGCCATGAACTCCAGTAGCTAAGCATATTGATTAGGGACGATTTCGACGTCCAGAACTTGAACTCGAAGTGATATTTAAAAAGCCTGTTTCTTGCAATTTATTCCGTTATTGTTCATTTTCTACCGTGCTAAAAGTGATTATATGAATTATTTCTCAATTATTTAAGTTGCAAATTGAATAGTTGTTTGATGATTCTATTACTAATTCGAGACATTTTCGACCCGTAATTGTCTAGATGCTCCGAGTCTAAGTAGCGATATATGGGCATTGACGATGGGATTTTGTTAAATATCCATGTGTAGAGATTGACACTAGTAGATGAGTCGAGCTTATGTATTTGTCACTAGGAATAGCCTATCTCACGGAACTTAATGCACTTGTTTAAGTCACACCTAGAGAGCGTACTTCTAGGAAACTTGATAAGTAGAATCCGGCAGTCGAGCGCTTCCGTGTCCGGTGAAATTAGGAGATTTACGGGATATTTGAGCGTACTAAATATTCTAGGGTTATTAGTAACAAGGTACTTTGCATAAACTAGCTATATCAATAAGATTCACGTTTTGTGGCTTAGAAAGAGTCTTTGATCATTCTCATCCTCATATTTGCATTTGTTTCATTGTCTTGCATTATTCATTTAGAAATTGAATTGACAACTTTTGCTCAACTCTCCCTTGGGACGATCCTGCTTATCCGTATACTACTAGTTAGTTTAAAGAGAAGTAGAGAAATATTATTTACGAGTTTGACACCTCGTCACTCACCTGTAGCGTCTAATCATGCGAAGGTAGTGCTTGATCTCATTCTCATGCCAGATGAATTGACAATAAATGCTAACAGGTTTGTGTGCACCTTTCAAGATGTTGGAATTGGAGGTTTCGTGGTTCATCCAAAGATGTGCATCTCATATATATGATTAGGAGGGTCAAACTGTTTTTTTGGAGAAGTTATGAAGATATCCCAGCCATCATCTTTTGCATATATCAACGATAAACATATATGGCTTTTACTTTTTATGCTAATGTTCGGACCGCTTATTACTTTTCTTTTTTTGCTAATTTTCACACTTGTGCATTTGTGCATAAGAAGACTACGATGTAGTGTTCAGCAGATTCTTATGCAACTATGCATAAGGAAGTATTTTACTTTTAACTGAAAAAAACTTGGTATGTAATATATATATATATATATATATATATATATATATATATATATATATATATATATATTGAATGAATTTTACTTCTTGCATTTGTGTGGTTCCTGTATATGTATATGTTTGTAGTTGTGCAGGAGTGTAAGGTCAATTGAAGCTAGTAGCCACCCGGGGTATATCAATCCCTGGTAAGTTCATTTGGTTATGCTTTGAGCCCATTTTTGCTGAAATTTGTTGATATTAACCTTTGGATTTCACTTTCTTGCGAGGTATTACACTTACTGATCTTTTTGCTGCCGGATTATGCCGTTGCCGACCTTTCTCTGGTAAGCAACATACCTTTCGCTCTTTTACGGATATCTCAAAATGGTGTCGGCCCAACATACCTTTTTCTGTTGTATTGATTTGAGCTCTTTTTTTCAGTCTAAAGGTCCAATCAATCTAAAAGCTGCAGTTAGGAATGGTGAAACGAAGCTGTGTGTGCTTGCTGTTGGTAAGGTGGTGATGTGAATCTTAGCTGAATTTGCAAGCAGAGATGCAGTATATGGGTCTTATTGAGTTGCTTATTATTGATCATTATAATGTTTATATGAATTAGTTACGTTTAGCTCGCAGCCTCTTTTGGATTCACCAGCAATATAAAATGCTGGGAGGCATTTGTAAGCAACTGAGTTTCATTCGGTTCTTCGTGGTGCCGGTATGTGACTGTTGATTTGACTTTACTCTCTATCTTACCATAGTTTAGAGTATTGTTTAGATAAGAATACGTTGTAACCTTCATATTTGTGATTACAGTGCATTGTTGAAATGAACTTTTCCGTTAAGCATTTGATAATGTCATGTCATGGTAAAATTGTTGATTTTGGAGGTGTTATCATGCAGGAAATAATTTGGAGAGTGAGGTTCAATCTGGGGGTAAACCACTTATTCTGTTAGATGCAAGGAATGTATATGAAACAAGAATTGGGAAGTTTGAAACCTCCAATATAGAAACTCTTGATCCAGAAATTAGGCAATATAGTGATCTACCTTCTTGGATCGATAGTCATGCAGAGCAGTTGCAAGGAAAATCCGTTCTCATGTAAGAGTTCATAAAATCACCATACTCTATCTCACATGTCACCCCCATATTCACTATACTAATTTATTATTCATTTTGTCGCTCTTTACAGGTATTGCACTGGTGGAATAAGATGCGAGATGACATCAGCCTATATTAGATCCAAAGATCATGGTTTCGAAAACGTCTTCCAGGTAAAATAACATAAATACTTTAATAAAATTATTTTCTTTAGTCATGCCTTTTGAGTAGCTTCGGTACTGTTTTATGTTAGTTTGTCTAGTCAGCTAATTTTCTCACCCTTATATGGTTTTATCACATGGCATGTTGGCATGAAACTGAGAAGATGATTTGCAAGTTGGCATTGCAGGTGCAGTTGGATACAAAGAAGCTAGTGGTGCTGGTCAAGATGAAGTTGCAGCTGCAGGTGGACTGTTGGCCTGGGATGCAGTAGCAAGTTGCAGGGACTGAGCTGTTGAGTGGAACTGGAGTTGTGTTTGAAGTGCAGTTAGGAGATTAAGATTGAAAGTCATGAGCAGATGGTGTTTGAGACTGTGGTGCTGAGAAGATGATTACATGTGGTGAACAGAATGAATGGAAACTTGGTCTAGTGGAGCTAGTTAAGGTATGCAGAGAACCCTTGTGATGTTATTCCTAATTTTCCTGTCTGAAATATATCGATGGAGTCTTGGAGATTATTGACAAAGAATACAAGACTTGTTACAGTTTGTACATAGATTGTTCCAATACAAGTGTTGATTATTGAGTAAAAAATTTACATGTTATTTTTTGGTTGCAGGTATGCGAGAACCATCCTCAGGGAGTTAGATTTAAAGATACTAAGGATGCTCACAAGTGTATAGAGCTAATGAATGTAAGATGGTAAGTACTGCAACACTTTTGTGTCCAAAATTCTTTTTCTCATCATAGTTGTTAGAGTTCGACACTAGACTAAGTTAGTCTTATTGAAATCAAGAGTAACTCATATGTATACCATGCATGTGTAGATGAACATATAGTTGTTTTCTTCTCTTCTTTTGTAATTTTCTTAAATGTTGTTCGTATGTATGATTGAATATATCAATGTCAATATAAGCAACACTGCATATGAGTATTTGCAGAATAATTGCTCTTCTAGTTGTTGTTAAAGATTTATTTGTAGAATATGATTGAATGGATTGAATCTCTGGGTCATGGGTAGTTGCAGGATAAAAAGAATGGAGGGAATTATTTTTTGACCAGGTCAACAAAGACCTACCCTTTTTTTTTTTTTGCAAAAATTAGCAACAGCTAGAAACTGTTGCTAAACTTGCATACAGTCGATCTACGTTGACTTAGTCAAATATTTTCGCAATTTCAGTAAAAATTCGCAATAGCTGAGGCCAGTTGCTAATTTTTTACCGCGACTTTTTGGGCCAGTCTCCGTTGACTCAGTCAAGATTTAGCAACTGCTAAATAGTTGTTGCAAAAAAAATTCGTCGCAACTAGACTAAGTTGTTGCAAATTGAAATTCGCAACAGCTACATTTCCGTTGCGAAAATTCGAGTCGCCCCCTTTCGCAACAGCTGCCTACAGTTGCGACCCCGTTTTGCAACAGAGGGAGCCAGTTGTGAAAGCCCATTTATGGTGTAGTGAAACTTGTTTTAAATATTTTCAAGGAAATAAACTCTTGTGGAAAAATTGTACGAAAAGTGATATTTGCGCACCCGGAAAAAATTACTAAAGGCGCCCCTAAAAATTACTAAAGGCACGCACCAAAAGGCACTCCGTACAGGATAAGGGATAGTTCATCTTCCTTGTATGAAACTGGAAATTGGCAGGAAACCAATTATCTTTTCTGCGTAATTTTTTGGAGATTTTTTTTAATGAGATTTAGTCTGAGTTTCTTGGAGATTGGGATAGATATGAGCCTGCCACAACTAAACAGGCAGGGTAATTAATTCATGCACATAAAAGAGGAAGGTTTCTGGTAATTGTCGATTAAACCGGGAAAGAAATATTCTCGGATTTTGTTTGCTTTTCTTTGGCTATGTTTGGAAGATACATATTGATTAAAATAAGATATTATGTCATGGGAAGATACGTATTGATTAAAAGAAGATACATATCACTTTTCTTTGGCTATATTTGGAAGATACGTATTGGACAACTCTGAGACGTGCGTGAAAAGGAATAAAATAACCCCGGAAATATTTATCTTAATTTTGAGAAGATTTGGGCGTTTATTCGAGAGATTTCTATCCTGGAGGTTACAAATAGAGTTGGGAGAAGTCATAGAGGGGGTACGAAGTGAGAAGGGAAAAACCAAAGTGAAGAATAGTGAGATAGAAAAATTCTTCTGCTACTGCCATCGAAGAAAAACACGAAGAATAAAAACTGCACAGAGCAGTCATTTTTCTAGTGTCTTATATTTTTGAATTTTTTTAACACCCGGTTTGCAATGTTTATATTCACTTTGAGACCCTTACTGTAACATCGATTTCTGCAACACTTTTACACTGTTGCAAATCATTGTTTTATAATAAATCATCTCCGTAAGCACCTTTTTGAGCAATGGAATCAAATTTTGAGAGTGTTTCCAACATGATGAGCGGCTAAAGTTCCCTGTGACCAAGGCAATGGAGGAAACTATTCACACATGCTTGATTAGAAATTACTTTTTGCAATTTCATTAATTATTTATTTTATTTGATTTGCTAGGATCACTATAATTATTTATTCTCATAAGATAAAAAATGGTGTTCTTAATTAGATGTGAATCAATTTGATGTATTATGCTTGGAATTAATTCTTTGATTATTCATGCTTAGGGATTTTAATTAATATTTGGAAACCTTACAGATTAATAGTGTTAGAGTATTGCTTGGTCGAACTCACAAGTGTTGCTATCTCAAACTTATTGTCAAATTTAGTTGTCAAAACTATACCTTGATTTTCAGTCTACAATTAGTTAAGTCTCGGATTAGGATAGAAGTGTAGTTGAGAAACGGACATCACGACAGTCATCATTGCATTCTACCGTTTGAAGGAGAAGATCAACCGAAGCTTTTGGAGAACTTCTTCAACAAAAGGTAAGTGAAGACTGAACCACCTATTTTCTTAAGTTATATTCATCTTTCTATCTAAGAGACATTGTTGCATAACTAATTAGACTATCATAAGCATATCAAGAATTTCGAGTCGAGCTTATCTTGGTAATTAGTTCTCAAAATATGACTAACTTAATGAACATTTTTCATACTTGATGAATTTCGGTTAAGGACAATTTATTCTTCGCAATCAAAATCATGATTCAAGAATTATCATTCAAAAATAGCCTGTGTTAGAGCATAGCTCGGTTGAACCCACCAAGCGTTGGTATGTGAAATTTGGTTGTCATATTTTGGTGAACCAAAACTCATTTAAAGGGTCGCTTGATTATATGCTATGGTCAAATTCGTATAGGTTAGCTTGAAAGTATTAGGATATGAGACATTACAAGTATTATGTGAAGACTTGAAGAATGTGAAGAAGTAAGGAGCTACAACGACGACATCATCCTTCCAATTGAGGTTAGTAACATTTGACTTGAACTGTTTGATTCCCTAACGTATATTTCAAGTCGTGCATATTGAAAACATAACTGCGAAGCTTTGAATGATTTACTCTAGTTAGATGTAGTATTAAGGAATACAATACGAATTATAACGCTTATCTTTTGAACTTCGTATATAAGACATCGACATAATCATATGAATGCTATTGTGATTATGTATGGGTATGGGTGAAGATTTCGTCCTAGGAAACAATGTTTTACATTCGTTTAAAGGAAGTAAATTCATAAACTTGTTTTGTGAATCGAAATGGAAATCGCTAGACTTATTGGTATTGTTATTCATTGCAAATCTTTTGAATTACCAATATGTGTGATTAGTATAACCGCTCATGACTTCTTTATATTCTTGGTAAAACTATTCACAAGGCCTGACTTTTGTATTGGTATGACTTTTATTAGTGAAACCAATCTTAAGTAATCACCTGAGATGGTAAGATCGATATCTTGAATTTGGTGTGACTAAATACTAGCCATTGGGTAACCGATCCTAGTAAGAGGTGTAACCGATCACAGAGAGAGTGTAATCGATCCTTGTAAGAGGTTTAACAAGTTTTAGTAAGTTGGTGTAACCGATCCTATAACTTGGTCAACCGATCACAAGTTTTACCATAAGAAGTGGTAACCGATCCTAGTACTTAGTTAGCCATTTTATGGTAACTAGTGTAACCGATCCTAGTACCCACTTGGAGGTAGAACCGAAACTTTATGTTGAGGTAGAACCGTGAAACCCATTAATGGTGATTTGATAAAATAATCAATCACATAGTTCTTGGAAGTCAGATGCACCAATTCTAAACTTGTTTGGAAGTGTAGCAAATCGGTTCCAAGATTGTAAATATGAAAAAGGATTTAACAAGTAAAGATATCGACATACTTTGAACATGTGCAGTAACTCTTATCATTTATTGTTCAAAGATATTCCTTAATAGCTGAAGGAGAATCCCACATCGAAATAAATTGAGAATCTTTTAATTAAGGTTTTTAGTTTTATATGCTTTTAATTTCCAGCAATTAAATGCATATCTTTAGAAAGTTAAAATTGGTAATGTGCATTTACTAATTGGATATTTTCTACTGAGATTTTGGTCATTAATTGGACAGAGCATTTCCAGGAATAATGAAAACCGTTTTTTCCCTTATTGCAAATCTTTGAGAATATTCTGTTTTGGAAATTCCTTGGTGTCCAAACTTCCTTGTCTATTAATATTGAAGTTTGCATTTCTAGCAAACTAATCCTCAAAGCCGGCAAAACTACCTTGTTGTGTTGTTACTGGTGGATCCGCCTATTCGGAGAGGAAAGTAACCTAATTAGGGAAAATCTCTTACGGCCGCTCGGTTTAAAGACTTCTTTGGGATTGGGAAGCTGTATTAGTACCGTTGGTGGGAAACTAGATAATTGCAGTTTATTATTAGTGTTCAATTGATTGGTTAACTAACGGTTGTTGAACTTTGATTGCACCTAGTTTATTTATGCTTGAGAATCTTCTCTTCAGATATAAGATTCACTCAAACTAGATCGAAGTTTCGACGGTGATCTTTAGACTGTTTGTAGATTTAAAGACGTCTTGTAATAATCCAATGTTAACAGACTCCATTCTGTGTGTAATTGATCACAAGAGATTTAAGTTGATTGTGTGTAGGTGTTTATTGAAGATCTAAGAAGATTTGAAGACAAAGAAGACATTGAAGATATCTTATTTGAGTTCATAATCTTTGGTGTGCACAAAACTTGATCGGATGGGGATCCAACTATAATCGCTTTATCTTTGTGATAGATTTGATTGATTAGTTGTGTAGATCGGCATCAATACGTTTCTTTGTGATTCGAAGTATTAATTGCAAAATCTTAACAATTACTTTTGTAGTTGTTGAAAAGATAGATCTTGAAACCCGACAAAGGAGTTTATTGGGATAAACAGAAGAGCCTTTTGTCAAACTCATATCACGTTGATTGAAGAAAGTTTTTACCAAACAGATTGGTTGTTCCTTTACTGTTTGGAATACGAACCAAAGGAATTGTACCAAGTGCGTGACTTATTGCGAGTTGGAGGCTTAGGCATACAGACGGAACTAGGTGAAATATAGGTTTAGTTGCTTGGTCTCAACTATACGAAGTTGGTTTAGATTTTGTATAGCGGCTTAATCCTGAGAGTATTCAATTCTGGACAAGGTCCCGGGGTTTTTCTGCATTTGCGGTTTCCTTGTTAACAAAATCTTGTTGTGTCATTTACTTTTGTTTTCCGCAATTATAATTGTTCTTATTATAATTTAAAGTAAATTACTCAAACGTTAATTCCTATTTACTTGATAGCAATCCTATTGTGTTTGGTTAAGTCCGAACATTTTATCAAGCACACATACTTCGTTGTTGTATTGTCTCGATCTTGAATCCATAGTCAATCACACAAGTTATCTTGTTGTCGTATTGTCTCGATCTCGTATCCATAGACAATCACACAAAGTGTGAATCGGTTAGTTGTATTGTCTCGACTCAGTTCATAGAAAATCACTTTCGGATAAAGGAATTATAAGTGGAAAAGTTTTAGGTTGAGGTATATTTGGGTACCCTCGTCTTTTCAGCCTGAAACTGTGATATGTGCCATGGATGTTATTCGGGAATGTTTCGAATCAATTTAGAGAGAAATATAGAACTACTGTAGATTCGAATATAAGACAGTGTATATATCAGTCTTACAAACTGGGAAAACGGTTATAAGTATGAAGCCGTAATGCATGTACTCAGTATACGAAACGGAGTAGATATATGTCGACAAACAGATTTTTAATGCGCATATTTGTATGCCAACCTTTAAAAGTCTGCAAAACTCGTAAATCTGGATCGTTGCGCAAACCAGTACACGTACTAGGAAAGAACTGTGGTTACGGAACCGGTTTGGTATCCATGCCGATACACGTACCAGAAAAGTTCTGTGGACTCCGGAGCGTGGTATGTTTAAATAGTATCCACACCAGTAATGTACCACAAAAGTTTTATAGACTCCGGAACTCGTTATGCTTAAATGGTATCTATACCAGTACACACGAAAAAGTTCTGTGAACCCCGAAACTCGGTTATGTCTTAATTTTTACATATCAGTACATGTATCGTGACATAACTGTTCACAAACAGGTTAAGTAATAGTACCTTCTACGCCTACTTGCCATGTCGATTAAATTCATATGCACATAAATTATTTCTCTGAGATAATTAGCATTTGAATAATCTCTAAAAGTTCCATATACATATTTGATCACATGATTGTGTTTCGATTTAAGCCTTAAGCGTTTATGAAAATGCTTAAGCTTATAGTTCAGTTGGATAGCTTCGGATAACTATTCATGAGCGTGGTCTTATACACGGTTTGGTCACGGTTCATCCTAACCAGAGTGTATATCTTGTTATGTAAATAAGATTCAAAGATTCATCTAATGGTGGATATTGTTTGCTTGGTTCCAAAGCTATCTTAGCTTAAACCTAAAGTAACATATGCTTTGAATGTCTATAAAAGGGGAAATTCAAACAACTGGGATTTTAGAATCCCGACACTACTTTTCTTGGTGTGTCCTAGTTGTAAATAGATTCGCCCTCTTCCTAAAACCCTTTTAGAGTTTAGCGACTATAAAGACTTCATAGGGATTCGTAAAGTCAGGTCCAGCTATTGTTTATCTGATAGCTCGAGTATCCTAGTCTTTTTCGATTATTGGGATGCTCACTTGAACAAGATAGATAGAAATCATCAAAGTTCTCTTCGTCTCAGACTTTGTTGATTCCAAAAGTTTACTCTTGTGAGGTGAATAATAATCTAGTCTGCACTTCGGGTTGCATAAGTCTGGATTTTGAGGCTAGCTAGACTTTGTCTATTGCTATCAATTTTCATCACCTTGCTCTAACTTTTTGATCACAAAGGAAATCACATATAAGCTTATCTGTGGCAGGCAGATTGGTTTAAAGTCTTCAATTGAGTTGAAGCAACTCTTAGTTGGTGTGACGTCATATAAGGGAATCAATTGGGCAGAGTCCTGATGGGATTCAAGAGGCTTAAGGAGCGGACTGTAACTTAATTGATGTGAGGGTTTAATTCGGTCTCAACAACATTCCATTTCGAAGTTAATTGGTAGTAGGCTAGTATCTATAGCGGCATAATACAGTTTGGTGTTCAACCTGGACTAGGTCCCGTGGTTTTTATGCATTTTTGGTTTCCTCGTTAACAAAACTTCTGGTGTTTGTGTTATTTCTTTTTCCGCATTATATTGTTTATCTTTATAATTGGAATATCACAGGTTATGTGTTAATCAATCAAAGTATCCATCATTGTTTGTTGGATATGACTTGATTGATACTTGGAAATTGATTTTTGGAATCAACAATTACTCTCACCTGCAAATCAGGTTCACGGACTTGCCTCTGTAAACGTTCTAATTGTGAGAGATAGAGATATAACTCTGAATATTCTTTCTTGATTGAGATTCATTAAGTTGAACTCTCGGAATTATATTTGAGTTTGTCCATACATGTTTCCTAAGAAAAAGTTGGTGGTGTATTTTGGTACCCCGCGTTTTCAAATAGTGAGTTAATGTGAAAATAGCCTAATAATAACTCTTAAATATTATTTTCCAACTACTCGGTTAGAAAGAATAGTGGAATCCAAAGCCTAGGTCTACTTTTAAAATATTGAAATCAAGTTTATTTGAATTTTTTTAATTTTCTTTAATCTTAAAAATTTAAATCTAAAATCACAATCTTCACAAGTCTCAGCGAACCACTATTACTTACCACTTTATAAAAATTACATCAATTTTTGGCGCCACGGTCGCGGACTTGTTTTTATATTTGTTTTTAGGTTTTTAGTTTTTTCTTATTTTTGTTCTTTTTTACGCGTTTAGTATTTTCTGTTTACTTTCAGATTTGGAGCTGAGCTAAAGAAAAAAGGGAAAGAGTGCTAAAAAGAAATGAAAATCCAAATAAAGAAAGAAAAGAGGAATCCAAATGGAGTGAAGAAGAAGATTTTGTATATAGTTTATTTTATTTTAAATTTTTATATATTTTTTCCTTTTTTAGTGTAATTAGGTCTTTATTGTTGGAATTTTTTATTTTTGGACTTTTTGAACTTTATTTTTGGACATTGGACACCCTAAGGAAGAGTAAAATTTGAATATAAATTGCACAGAGAAGGACGACAGTTACGATACTGCCTCGTCCCTTCGGGTTCGTACATTGACACATGAGTTAGTGGCCCGAGTCGACTTCAACGATTCATACCCCGTCTGGAACGGGAGGTAAGTTTCTATACCACCCGTGAATCCTCTGGCAGCGGGTTTACTAGATAATTTTATAATGCATATATGTTTAGGTATAAATGCGGTTTTAATTTCTAGTAAAGGGAAAGGCCTGACCAAATTAATATAAGGACTCTGATTTCATCACTGTTTCCTTCTTTCCCGCCTTAGGAACACGTAACCTACGCGAATCTAAGCCTTAAAAATTTACTAGAACGAGACCGATAGGGTAACAAGCTTATAGGAAAGTTTTTTCAAAAGACATATTGGTTACTTTATTATCCTAACTCGAAGTCATGATGATTACTGTAAGTTGGGCGAGCTTCCTTCTAACCCAAGGAAACGTTACCAGTGAGGCAGAGGTATTCAAGCTCCCTTGAGCTTCTCGTGTTTTTATTTAACTTACTTTAATTCAGATTGATTCCAGATAGGTTTGCTAAAATTATAATGAATTTCCTTTCAGAAGAATAGAAGCTAGTCTAGAAACAATCTAAGGGAGTCGTCATGCTTTTTGTTTGCTATAATCAATTGGGTTGTCGTGGTGGATTCATCCTTGTATGTGTTTGCTTAGAATTTCCTTCATTTTAGGATTTTATTTTTTTTATTTTTTTCTAGTGTATACCCGATATCATTAGAGAGCAGGCTTGGAAAAGAGACACTCTAGGTCGTTTAATCAGTGAAAAACCTAGTAGTTCTTCTTGTGGAAGCGAGGAGCTCGAAGACTCTTCTTTTGAGAGCCATGTTTTCGGGAACTTCGGTTTTGAGATTTGTCTCTTGTAGAGGAAAGTACCCCTAGTACTTCGACTGTGCCAGCGATGAAAATTTTGAAAGATTTCATGTACCCAACTTGGTCCAACCGACCCTCCTGCATTAAATTGCCTGCCACTACGACTAATTATGAGTTGAAACCTGGTATTATTCAGATGGTCCCTATATTTTTAGGAAAAGACGATGAAAACCCTTATTTTCATGTGAGGAACTTTGAGGAAACCCGTGGAACAATTAGGATTAAAGACCTTATCGATGAAGTCCTGAAACTTAGGATGTTTCCCTTTTCCTTAAGAGATAAAGCTAAGTCTTGGTTGCATAACCTACCTTCGGGGTCTATAGAAACATGTGATGAACTTATTGATGTCTTCCTTCATAAGTTTTACCATAAGCATAAAACTGCATCCGTTAGGCAGAGAATTAGTTCCAGTATGCAACAAGAAGGAGAATATTTTTATAGGTTTCTAGAAAGATTAAATGATATCTTGTCGCAATGTCCTCACCATGGGTTCGAGAAGATCAAATTATTTCAAATTATTTTTGACGACTTAGACTATTCGACCAAAGCCATGGTCGAGTCTTTGTGCGCTGGTGGGTTCACGAATAAAACTGCCGATCAAGCATATTCCTTCTTAGAAGATGTAGTTGGAAAATCTCAACAATGGGAGTCTTGTGTTGAACCCCCTAAAAGACTCTTGGTCAATAGAAGTAGCACCAACATGGTACGTAGATACAAGCTTTGAGACAGATGATAAGTTTGATGCTTTGTCTAGAAGGTTGAAAGCTCTAGAATGGAGTCAGTCTAAACATAAGTGTTTTGTTGAACCTGATGATTGGATTAGAGCCTTTCAAGTCTCTAGTTGTGGCATAGATCCCAATAACTCGTTTTAGAAAGGTCAGGTTAGTGAATAGCAATCACATGCTCTCTATAACAAATCTAGATTTGAAAACTGTCAAAAGTATGACCCATACTCAGAGACCTACAACCCTGGTTGGAGAAACCATCCTAATTTGTTTTGGTCTAAGGGTCAGAGTCAAGGTCAGTCTAGTAATCTCAGGCTCCCCAGGTTTTGGTTATACTAAGAAATCTCCAGGTAGGTGACCAAAAAATAAGCGCTATCAACCCCATAATTAGATCTACCATAACTAACAAGAGCGCTCTGAGGATCAGGTGAAAACTGAGTCAACTCAGTAATAATTTTTTCATCTAAATTCGTTTTTTTGTTTGTTTTCAATGTTCTAATCTATACTAGTTTGATGTCTTTATACACTTGCTGATGTTCTTAAGATTTTTTCAAGGTTTTTTTCTTATTAGTTTATAGATTATTTGAGAATTCTCAAAATTTTAAAACTCATGTTTTGCTAATTTTGTTTTCTCCCTAATGTGTTTGCATCTAGTGTTATCTCAAATGGTGTTTTTCATGTTTGTAGTTGTGATTAAGGCATTTGCAGAAGTTGTTTCAATTCTTTTTGAAGCTATCGTGAGTTTACAGTGTGGGATTTTGAATCATCTGGATAATTTTCTCTGCCGAGTTCCTGGAACAATTCAGTGGTTTGAAGATCGGCGGGCTCTTAGGAAATTCAAATTTCAAAAGTTCCATTACAAACTAATTCTGTTAATTATTCTCGTAATTAACGGTATCAGTCAAGCTACAGAAGTTACCATTTCAAAATCAAATTTCTTTTTTCATGGCGATATTCAGTCCATTATTTTCTCTCAATCACAAGATTTTCGGAATATTTTATCTCAAGATACAACTCAAATCCTTGATTCACTAGGGTTTATCCATTATAAAAATTTAGTAATGAACAAAGTTTCTCATATCAATCGTATCACCCATTTTTATTGTGAAACTATTCTCCTCATATCAATAGCAGAGGAAAGTGAGAAATCAATCACTGATTTGGCTTCAAAATCTATGCAAGCTGCTCTGGATCTGGGAGACAATGAAGAAGTTCTTTATCACCAGTCGGATGATGCTGAAGAAAATGAAACTGAAGAGGAGGAAATTAGTCTTATTTGCAAAATATTTTTTGAAGGAAAGATAGGATTGAAGACTGTGGAGAGGAATATTGGTTTTACCTGAGATTTCATTCCTACAGGAGGTCTCAAGATTTTTGAATTGGAAGATAATATCATTGAATTTTGATTCAAGGATAAGGAATTCAGAAGAAAAAAATTGATTCTCGATCCTGGAGCATCAATGGTTACCTTATCAACTTAAGATTCTATGACTCAGGAATGGTTTATCAAGAATTGGATTGGGGTACTCACTATTTTTGGATCCAAGTTAAGAAGATACTACCAGAGCATATGAACACTTTTGCTATGACTAAGATTGGAAATATTATGGGTGAAGTGTTCAATTGAGCCAGCTGATGGAGTGCCAATAGGAGGAGATCCAATTAAAGTTTGTGTTCAGGTTGATATTAACTTCCCACTGAGGAGATGAGTGATAGAAATCACAAATACTGGTTTAACTAGATGGATTAAGTTATTCTATGAGAAGCAACCTCACAAGATTTGTCCTAATTGTTATATTATCAATCACACTAAGGGAGCATGTAAGGCTGCTACTGATTATTTAGCAAAGGCTCATGCTAAACCACATTACTTTGGAGATGCTAAGAAAGAAGGGAGGAAGCAGTTAGTGATTGCAAGAGGAGGTGATCAAGTCCCTAAGTTCAATCAGAAGACTCATACTAAAGTTAATGTGTTTTTACCACCTAAGGATGGATACATGATAGGTTCTAGCTCAACCCAGGAAGGTGTTAAAGATGACATTGCTGATAAGGAAAGGCTTGGAAAAAGGCAGAGGAAATAAGGTCCAGATGCTCATGTTTTTGAACATGAAGATGATGTAGACATACCTGTAAACTCACAGACAACTAGCATAATCAGCAGGAGATAACCAAGATGGAAGCACTAAGGGAGTTAAGGTAAAATATTTTCTTTCTACAATTTTGTCTAATCTTAGTTTTTTTTCTTTAAAATGAAAATTCTTTCTTGGAATGTGAAGGGTATTGCTAACAATTTCTAAAATATCAGTTTCAAAATTTAGTTAAATCTCAACATCCTGATTTTATTTTTTTGTGTGAAACTAAAGTTGATGAAAATAGAATGATACAGGTAGCTCAATCTGTTCATTATTTGAATTATACCTGCATTGATGGAGTTGGTTATGTAGGAGGTCTTATATTAATGTGGAAGGATAGTATTGATGTGGAAATCATAGGATGTGAAAATAACATTATTCATGTTGTTATACAACTTGACCCTAGTAAGCCTAAAGTTTTAATCTCTTTTATGTATGGCTCCACATACTCTGATCCTAAGAAAGTTCGGTGGAATTTTTTATCTGAATTCAGTAAGGATGTTCAACAACCTTGGATTTTAATAGGGGATCTAAACTTTCACTTAGATAGCAATAACAACACCTCTGATAGATGGGTGCAGAATAAAGTTAATGATGCAGGTCTAGTGGATATTGGTTATGAAGGTAAGGATTATACTTGGACTAGCAATTCTTTTGGAACTGGTACTAAAAAAGCTAGGCTGGATATGGCTCTAAGTAATTCTGATTGGTCTTTAAATTTCTCTACTGCTAAACTTTTGCATCTGAATTTCATTGCTTCTGATCATTCTCATATTCTTCTTATAACTGACCCTATTCCTAAGTTTTTATGGAGAACTTTTAAGTTTTTCAGAACTTGGATAGGTCATAACAATTTTAAGGAGAAACTTGAGCAATCTTGGAGTCTAGAATTCTCTGGTAGCCCTGCTTATAAATTGAAGCAAAAGCAACATAGTGCTAGAATTTCTTTATCTCAGTGGAACAAAATGGAGTTTTGTGACATTCGGGTTAATATAAATAAATTGCAAACTATGTTAGAAACTGCTCAGAATGATACTAATGATGTTGATCAAAATGAAATAGTTAAATCCATTGTTAGTGATTTGGATAATTGGTATAAAATTCAATATGATTTTTATAAAGAAAAGTCTAGGGATAAAACTGTTCTAGATAATAATACTAGATTTTTTCATACAATGGTCAACAAGAGAAAGCATACTAATAATATCAATGTCCTTTGTGATTCTAATGGAAATTGGTTTAGAGATAGGAAAGATATTAGTAATCTTCTTACTAGTCACTTTAGTAAGGTTGCTACTTCTACTAATCATGTTATTGCTGATAATGATTTTGATGTTATTCCATGTATTATCTCTGATTCTGATAATGTTATGCTCCGTGTTGTTCCTACTGATATTGAAATAGAAAACTTTGTTAAAAGTGTGCCTGCTTGGAGTTCACATGGTCCAGATGGATTTCAAGCAGGGTTTTATCAAACACAATGGCAATTAGTTGGTAGAGATGTAATTGATGTTTTCAAAAGATTTTTTCAAAGTGGTCATATGCCAAGATGTCTTAGTAAGACTTATATCTCACTAATACCTAAGTGTAAAAGTCCCAAAATGCCATCTGAGTTTAGACCCATAGGACTTTGTAATGCTTGTTACAAGATTGTTTCCAAAATTTTAGCTAATAGAATTGCACCTTATCTTAAGAAGCTAATCTCTCCTTATCAAGCTGCTTTTGTACCAGGAAGAGCAATTCATGACAATATTATTATTGCTCATGAAATGATTCATTCTATGAAACAAAAGGAAGGTCTCAGTGGTACTATGAATCTTAAACTTGATATGTCAAAGGCCTTTGACATATTGGAATGGAGTTTTCTTGAAAAAGTTCTTGGAAATTTTAGTTTTGTTAAGGATTTCTGTAATCTTGTGATGCAATGTGTTACCACTACTAGCATTAGTGTTCTTCTTAATGGTTCACCATGTGATCAGTATAAGCCAAGTAGGGGCATTAGACAAGGGGATCCTTTATCCCCTTATCTTTTTATTCTTGCTATGGAGTACCTTTCTAGATCTTTTTTGCTTGCTGAAACTAACAAAACTATTGTGGGTGTCAAAGCTTCTAGGAAAGCTCCCGCCATTACTCATTTGTTGTTTGCAGATGACATTTTAATTTTTGGTCAAGCCAATATGCAACATATTAATGCCATTTTGCAGATGTTGAATGATTTTGGTAAGCTGTCAGGTCAGATGCTAAACTTTGACAAATCTTGTGTGTATTTTAGCAAGAATATTAGTCATAATGATTGTGATGTTCTTACTAGTGCTTTGAATATGACTATTATCTCTGATTCAGAGAAATATCTTGGAGCACCTCTTTTGTTAGGTCACTCTAAGATCAAATCTTTTGATCCCTTAATGCAATCTTTTCAAGCTAGACTGAACAACTATGTCTGTACCACTTTCAACCAAGCAGGTAGATCAACTTTAATCAAATCTGTTTTGAATACTTTACCTGCATTTCAAATGGGATGTTTTAAAATTCCTTCTACTTTGATAAAACATTTATATACTTTGCAGATAAACTTCTGGTGGGGACATAAGGCAGGTAAATATATTAAGTTCACTTCTTGGGATAATATCAATATGCATAAGGACTTAGGAGGTTTAGGTTTCAGAGATTTAGAATCTTTTAATACTGCTCTTATTTGTAAGTTAGTATGGAAGATTGTTACTGAACAAGATGAACTCTGGGTCCAACTGTTAAGTGCTAAATATTTTAAAGATTGTAGTATTTTGCATCTGGATAAACTTAAGGAGAATTGTTCATGGATATGGAGAGGTATCTATAGATGTATTGCTATCATTAGAAATAATAGTTGTTGGGTTATAAGGTGTGGATCCAAATCTAAAATCTGGTTAGATTGTTGGGTCATTGGACTTGATCATCCCCCAATTCCAGCTGATGGTCTGGTTAATACTGTGGCCTCTGTTTGTGTCTCTGATCTGTTTATTGAAGGAATTAGGAATTGGAATTTTCCTTTGATTCACTACGTGTTCTCTCCAGATTCTGCTAATAAAATTTTAGCAATGAGAATTCCTTCTACTGGAAGTGATACCTTCATATGGTTACCTGATAGGAAAGGGGAATTTAGTGTTAAAAGTGTTTATAATGTGCTTACAAGAACACCTAATTATACTGCAGGTATTCAACTAGTTGTTAATCAGGTTTGGAAAAAACTTTGGAAAGTTAATTTGCCTCATAAAGTCAAGCTTTTTATCTGGAAATGTTTGAAGGATATAGTCCCAACTAGAAATAAGATTGCAAGATATAAACCTGATATTGATGTTCATTGTAGATTATGTAATCATCCCATTGAATCTGTGGATCATTTGTTGTTGAACTGCTCTTATTCTAGATATGTTTCGTTGGCTGTCAATGTAAATGTGGGTAATATTATTTTCCAGCATGGATCTTTCAAAAACTGGGCTTTCTTGGTTTTCTGCAGGTGCAAACTTGGTTTTTGGGACATGTATTAATAAGCAGGATTTAAACAATCTACTTATGGTCACTGCTTGGACCATTTGGAAGGATAGGTGTTCTAAAATATTTCAGAAAAATCAATCCAAACAGAGCTTTCTCTTTAGATAACATTCATAAGCTTACTAGAACTTGTACTGCTCCTCCTACTAATGTTAACAGAACTTTGCAGATTCAGAGATGGCTTCCTCCTCACAATGATTATTTCAAAATTAACTTTGATGCATACTTTATGAAGCATAACTTGCAGGGTGGAATTGGACTAATTGTGAGAAATTTTGCAGGCATCTGCATTGGAGTCCAAATAGACTATCTTGATGGAGGAATGACTCTAGTAATTGAAGTGGAAGAGCTGGAGTGCAGAGCAATGCTTGCAGCAGTTAACTATGCAGTTGAAAGAGGGTTCAGTAAAGTAGTTTTTGAGTCAGACAGTCAAGTATTAATAAAATCCATCAATGAACAAACTTCATATGTTCATTGGATAAATCAGTCCCTTGTTTTGGACATTAAGTTTTTGTTAAGTAAGTTAGCTCATTGGAGTTGTGCTTCAGTTAAGAGAAGTGTTAATGGAATAACTGATAAACTGGCAAAAAAAGCCAGAGTCTTAAGGTCTAATTTTGAGTTTCAATCTGATATACCCTTAGATATCCAGGAATGGGTAGATCAAGATAACAATATAATCTCTTAATTTTTTTAATAAAGCTATTTTTGAATCAAAAAAAAAGAACTCTCCAGGTCTAACCCAGTTCCAAAACCCTCCAGGGAATAAAATAACTAGCTTAGAGAAATATATTAGTTTGTTAGCAAAGACCCAGAAAATGTTAGCAAAGTTCCATCTTGATTTTCAAGAGGAAACTAAGCATAATTTTCAAATTACTAACCAGACTCTTGCTAAGTTAGAACTTCTAGTAGGTCAAATATCTAAGACTTTAAGTGAGAGAGATAATGAAAGGTTCCCTGGTCAACCATAACTCAATCCTAGAGGAGTTCATCAAATATCTTTAGCTAGTGAGAAATCATCAAACCATGTAAAGTCGATAACAACCCTTAGGAGCGGTAAAACGGTAGATAATAAGGTAGCCATGCCTGGTTGACATACTGTAGTTCCACCTTATACTTCCCAAGAAGATCCAGTAGCTGAAGAGACTAAAAGATCTCTAAGTATTCCCAGGAAATTCATGATAGGATTACCTTTGTGCCTAGAGACCCATATCCAAAGTTGTTAGCCCCAACAAATAAGAAGTCGAATTTCAACGAGATAATTGAAACATTTAAGCAGGTGAACATTAACATTATTTTATTAGAAGCAATTAGGATAATGCCTGCTTATGCCAAGTTCTTTAAATATCTTTGTACATGAAAGCGTAAGCTTAATGTCCAAAAGAAAGTCTTTTTAGCTGGTGAAGTAAGTTCAATTCTTATGAACCAAACACCCCCTATGTATAAGGACCCTGGTTTCCCCACCAAATCTTGTATGATTGGTAATTACGTAGTTGATAAGGCATTGCTAAATTTAGGATCTAGTGTTAACTTACTCTTGTACCATGTGTAAACCCAGCTAGGTCCTGGTAAGTTAAAACCGACTAAAATGACACTGCAATTACAAGATATGTCTATTAAAGTCCCTCGTGGTGTCATAGAAGATGTTCTTGTTGAGGTTGATAGGTTCATATACCCAGTGGATTTTTTTTTCTGGATACCCATCCTGTTCAAGACCCAAGTGCTCAAACACCGGTGATTTTAGGTCGCCTATTCTTAGCCACATCTAATGATGTCATCAATTGTAGAACCAGAATTATGAACATATCTTTTGGTAATATGATTCAAGAAGGTTTGTTGGAATTGACTCCTTTGTTCATGAACCTTATGTTCCAGTGTCTGTTGACGACAAGGAGTTCGGGGACGATAAAGAATTTTTCAAGAATCTTAATGTCTAGGAAACTTCTTATGAGAGTTTATTCTTGTGTTTAAGAAGGATAACTAGGGTTTGGAATAGAAAATATTGTGATTACACATATCTATTGCCACGATTTTCATCTTGCAATATTTCAGATTTATTTATTTAAATTCTAAGTTATTTGGAAGATGATTTTGCAGTATTAATCTTTATTGGTTTTATATATTGCAAAAATATTTTATGGGATATGTGTGTTTACGTCCATGAACTACGATTGTCTCATATATGTCAAAAGTTAAGTCTATTATGTCTTTATGCAAATATTGATAAAAGATTGAATATTCCACATTATTGATCTTTCTCTGATCCACTTTTATGTGAAAGTACTGTATGACTCCGTAAGTTTTCTTATGCTGAGCATTTCCGACTAAATTAATCTATAAGGTCTTCCTGTGATTAATTTATTCGAGTTTTATGGATACAAAATCATGTTTCACATAATTTGTTAATTTATTCGCTCTTCTTGTTCTTTCGGGAATGACATTTTATGCGGGAAAGTTCTTAATTGAACTTGTGCTTAATTGCCAAATATTTGTGGGGAGTGTGGCTGTGGAATATTGTAGGAGTTATCTTGTATCTTTATAAACTCCTTGATGAATACACTAAGTCTCGATTATGTGAAATCATCGAAACAAAGTTGATATGTTCTCTTTTAGTCATGAATTATCTCTTTGAGAATTTCATTATGATCCCGCAATTTTCGTACCTTTGCCAATATATATTGACAAAAAGGGGGAGAATTATTTGGTAGTTTACGGATCATTATACAAGGGGGAGTGATTTTCATTGTAAGATAGAAGTATTGACTAAGAGGGAGTGATACATATCACCGTAGTATTATTGTCAAAGTTGTGATACAATTGAACTTTGATGTTGTGTAATAATACTATGACACTGTATAACAATGAATGAGAACATATGTTTTCTTATTGTTATGGATACGGATCTTCAACAACAATGATGCTAAGTTGAACACGTTCAGAATCACTGGATTATTTGGAGCGGCAAAGAATTCAAGGAATGTTTAAGAACCAAGGAAATCAAACATGATGGATGAAAAGCTACAAAGTTTATTTATTTTGTAATCCATATGTATTGATAGTTTTGTCACTAAAATTGACAAAGAGGGAGATTGTTAGAGCATTGCTCGGTCGAAATTGCAAGCGTTGCTATCTCAAGCTTGTATGTCAAGTTTAGTTGATCAAAACTATAATTCTTTATTTCTAGTCTACTTATAGATATGTCTCGGATTAGGATATAATGTGTAGTTGATCTTTAAACTTCATGGCGTTCATCGATTGAAGACGAAGATTTACTGAGGAGAGATTGAAGGAACTTCATCAACAAAAGGTATGTGGAGACTAAAACTTATCTATCACTCAAAAGTCTATTCTATTCCATCTCATGATGAGACTAAGTCGTATAGCTATATAGACTTTTATATTATACACATTTGATATTTCGTGTTGAGTTTAACTCGGTTATCTATTTATCGAAATATGTGTTGGAAGCTTTTTGCTTCAGCTATGTTCATCATATTCTTGACGAGTTTATTTGGAAACAATTTACTTGCTGGAAACTAAATAATAAGTCAAAAGATGATCATGTGAAAATCGCCTTGAAACATCTTACATAATTTGTGTAAGACCATTATTTGATGTCGACTCGGAAAGTTTCGTATTGATCATTCAATCACTTGAAAATTACTTATAAGCAGATAGTTTTTCTGAGACAGCTACTGTCGTCTTCTGAGGATGTTTCAATGATTGAAATGGGGGTTTAGAACAAATTAACCTTTGTCTTGATACATCATAGTATGCATACCAGTATGCAAACTGTTGTGGTATGATTCAGGTCCAGAAACCTTGTTTGCATACCAGTATGCGAACGGTTCTAACTGTTAAAGTCCGGGAACCAAGTTTGTATACCAGTATGCGAATGGTTCTATATGAGTTAAGGTCGGGACAACAGTATGCATACCGTTTTGCAAGCAGCTGGACAAGACCAAAGTCCGAAAGCTATAGTTTCCGTACCCGTTTGCAAACTTAGTGGTTAAAGTTCTAAAATCGGTTAAGTATGTTTTCATACTCATGAAAAATACATTTATGAATTAAGGAATGCAATCTTTGGAAAACGTGTCTTAATGTTCATGAATTAATTAAATTGGTTCATGTATATTTTTGTGAAATAGTGAACAATTGGACAAATCTATTAGAAACACAATTAAACTCATTTGATTATCTTTCATGTTTGATTGATCATCATAGTTGATCTAGAAGTGTCAGATGAATGTGGTTAAGACAAAAATGTTCATATGGCTAACTTTGGTTATCTATTATTGAGCCAACTCAATATACACATTTAGGTACAGTTACCCATATCTGTATGAAAGTATATTTCGTTTGTGTGTAACAAGCTAAGACCATCTAACAGTGGAGAGATATTCATTTGGTTTTAAGCAGACTTAGCTTGAATCTTAAATCAGGTTTTTCACTTCACCATGAATATTGAATGCTTTGTTACTAAGCTATCTTAGCTTTGATTGAAAGCAAATCCTGATTTCAAAGAATATATATGGGAGAACTTTAGAAACTGGAAAACTTAATCTCGACACTTTCCTGTGTCCTAGTTGCGACTAGAGTCGATTCTCCTTTAACCTATGTTTTCCCAAAACCATTATAGGTTAACGACTTGAAGACTTTATTTGGAATTCTTGAAATCATACACAACTATTTTTTTTCTCTGTATTTGTGTGATCTGATCTTACTTGTTCTATCATATTGAGTATTATCTTCTCTAGGATTAACTCGAGATTTATCTCCGATAGGTAAGATATAACAAGTAATCACAAAGCTCTTCGTCTAATTCTTTGTAATTCCACAATAAATTCTTCTACTACCATATAGTTAAGTTATTGTAAGGTGATTGATATTTCTAGGTTGTTCTTCGGGAATATAAGACCGGATTATCAATTGATTCCTATTCACCTTGATTTATCAAAAGACGAAACAAAAACTGCACAGGTACTTATATGGGAGACATATTTATCTATCAGAATAGACTTATTTGTGGGAAACATATTTGTTTATAAGTCCTCGACATTGGGTCGTAGAAACTCTTAGTTGTGGGTGAAATCAGCTAAGGGAATCAAGTGCGTAGAATCCTGCTAGGATTCAGAGACGTAAGGAACACGACTGTACCTTAATCGGTGTGAGACTTGGTTAGGGATCAACTACATTCCAGTCCGAAGTTAACGTGTAGTAGTCTAGTGTTTGTTGCATCTTAATACAGTATGGTGTTCAAATCTGGACTAGGTCCCGGGGTTTTTCTGTATTTGCGGTTTCCTCGTTAATAAAACTTCTGGTGTCTGTGTTATTTCTTTTCCACATTATATTAGTTTATATAATTGAAATATCATAGGTTGTGCGTAGATCAATAGATTGGTAAATCCGACCTTTGGTTGTTGATATAAATTGACCGACACTTTGGCATTGTTCTTTCGTATCATCCTAGTTATTTCTCATATCAATCAGGTTCACATATTTCTATCTGTTCGATTGTAGACTATATTAATAAATTGAGATATAACTCTTTAGTATATTTCTTGATTGAGCTCGCTTTATAAGCTGGTGCTCTCGAAATTATATTGGAGTTAGTCCATAGATATTGTCGAACGAATTATTGAGTGTGGTTGTTATACCCCCGCTTTTTCAATTGGTATCAGACCATGCAAACACGTTAAAGACCTCATAAGTCTGTGATTATAGCAATCTGAATTTATGCTCTCTATAAATGTTCCGCCAGTCTTCGATGGCTCGAATTACTTATGGTAGAAAATTGCTATGCGTGCATTTCTTCAAGCGCCTGACACTCATATAGAGCCCAAAGGGACAACCCAGATAAATTTAGTTGCCTTGTGAGAATCCCTGGATAAGGTTGTGCCCCATCTGTTTATTTTTCTAATCCAAGATGGTAGTCTTATATTTGTGTCATCCCTATTTGGTTATGAGGACGCGCGGCTATTTCGGCTATTGGTATATGACTTTGGAAGGTGACAATACTTTTGTGGTATTTGATGTCTAGCTAAAGACTTTAAACTTAGCACTTGTTGGGAGGTAACCTATTCTCATGCAACATGGTAATATCTTTCCTCTTTTCCTTTCCTTCAAGTGGTAACAGTTTCTCCTTGTTCATGTTTTTAATTTCATCTTTAGAGCATTGAGGACAATGTTATCTTTAAGTGTAGGGGAGTGGTTAACTATCTATATTTTTTAGGTATTTTCTTGCATGTTATAATCAACTATTGAGCGGGTATACAAAAAAAAAGAAATAGGTATTCGCTTTCGCTAGGAATTTTCTTGCATGTTATCCTGTTATGACCAATTGTTGAGCAGTTGATAAGTTTTTGAGCGAGCCTCCCTCGATGTTACTCCTTATCCAGTTGTAGAGCGGATATCTTTTTTCTATTTTGCGTGGAGCGGATGTATTTTCTATTTTGCTCAAGGACTAGAAAAATGTAAGTGTAGGGAAATTTCATAAGAACGTAAGTGCGACGCATTTTCACCAATAACTACGTTATTTAGGACTCATTTTTTTTGCTAATAAGTAATAAACTTATTTTATGTCTTTTCAAGGAAATAAACTCTTGTGGAAAAAGTTGCTCGAAAAGTTATATTTGCGCCTCCGTAGAAAACTACTAAAGGCGCTCCCAAAAGTGTTAAAAGGCACTCCTGGAAATTACTAAAGGCACCCACCAAATTACTAAGGACAATCCAGTGCTAAAGGCACTCCGTACAGGAAATTGGTGGGAAACCAATTATCTTTCCTGCGTAATTTGCTGGAGATTGTTTTCATGAGATTTAGTCGGAGTTTGATGGAAATTAGCGTAGATAGGATCCCGTCACAACTAAACAGACAGTGTAATTAATTCATGCACATAAAAGAGGAAGGTTTCTAGTGATTATCGATTAAACCGGGAAACAAATATTCTCGGACTCTGTTGATTTTCTTTGGTTATATTTGGAAGATACGTATCGATTAAAAGAAGATATCCTGTCATGGGATTTTATTCTGGAAGATTTGGAGTGTTTGGACAACTCAGAGACGCGCGTGAAAAGGAACAAAATTTTCCCGGAGATATTTTTTTCAATTGTGAGAATATTTGGGAGTTTACTCAAGAGATATCTAACCTGGAGGTTGTAAATAGAGTTGGGAGAAGTCATAGAGGGGTACGAAGTGAGAATGGAGAAACCAGAGTGAAGAATAGTGATTTAGAAAAATTCTTCTGCTGCCATTGAAGAAGAACACGAAGAACAAACACTGCGCAGAGCAGTCGTTTTTCTAGTGTCTTATATTTTTGAATTTTTGTAACACCCGGTTTGTAATGTTTATATTCACTTTGAGACGCTTATTGTAACAACGATTTCTGCAATACCTTTACACCATTTTAAAACATTGTTTTATAATAAATCATCTTTGTAAGCACCTTTTTGAGTAATAAAATAAAATTTTGAGCGTGTTCCAACATGATGAGCGGCTAAAGTTCCCGGTGACCAAGACAATGGAGGAAACTATTCGCACATGCTTGATTGGTAATTTCTTTTAGAAATTTCATTAACTATTTGTTTTATTTTATTTGCTAAGATCACTATAATTATTTATTCTCATAAGATAAAAATGGTTTTTTTAATTAGTTGTGAATCAATTTGATGTATCATGCTTGGAATTAATTCATTAATAGTTCGCGCTTAGGGATTGCAATTAGTATTTGGAAACCTTACAGATTAATAGTGAGTTAATGTGAAAATAGATTAATAATAATTCTTGAAATATTATTAGCCAACTAATCATGAGCCTTGGTCTACTTTTAAAACCTTGAAATCAATTTCATATGAATTTTCTTCAATTTATTAGTTTTCTTCATTTTTATTAGTCTTAAAAATTTAAACCTAAAATCATAATCTTCACAAATATCAATGAACCACTATTACTGATCACCGTATAAAAATTACATCATCAGATATCATTGAAGAAATGATATTTAAGGAACAAACAAAGAGAAAATTACATATTAAGGTACTTAAATAGTAGACTTCAAATAATTTTGTATGAATAAGCCAGCTGAACAATATTCAACTGAGATTAGAATCTGTAATTCTTGTATAACCTGCAATTACGTTTTCTCCAAATTGTTTACCGAATAGCTAAAAGAAAAAAAATAAGTGCATAACTTTTTCCCCATTTTTTATCCTTCTTATTCGACGATTCCCATATATTATTCTTGACACTGTTTGTAGAAATCCATTGAACACCAAAGTATCCAGAAAATAATGCCAAAGCTTCCTGGTTTCAGTGCGATGTAAGAATAAGTGGATTTGAGTTTCACGTTCTGTATTGTAGAAGAGAGACGTATTAGTCTGCACTTTACCAACACCATTGTCGCAGATTCATAAACCATCCACATCTGAAGAAGAGTAACAACTTGCTACTGAGAAGTCATACCAAAACCAAATTTTCTGTTATCTTCCTATGCATAGCCATTAATCAAATTTGTGACTTCTCCAAACATCTGCAATAAAGTGGCACCATCTCTTAATCCATGTCCGTTGAAGCCTTTTTTGAAGCTAAAATTCCAAGCTTCAGGTTCAGAAATCATCTCCTTAATAATGGCGTTCTTAGTCTTTGAAAGTGGGTAAATACCTGGGAAAGTGTCTTTTAAGATAACATGACCAATCCATCTGCCAAACCACTTGATTCTCATACTACTATGAAGCATCATAACAATATTGTCTTTAACATACCGTCTTGATTTAAGAATGCCTTCCCATAAACTAGAGCATACATTCCTTAAGGAAACATTTAGAAACAAAAAGTTATAATCACCTTCAAACTTTTATTGTACAATCGTTCTTCACAAAGCTTGTCTTTCATCACCATATCTCCATATCCATTTTCAATGTAGAGTTTTATTCACCAATTCCAATTTTTTGATAGCAATGCCTTGGAACAAGCTACCCAACTTATTTATTGGTTGTTCTAGAAGATCTACAGAGAAAATTACACATTATTTTCTCAATTTCCTTCATCACAGAACTTCCATATGGAATATGGAGAGGTACTATATGGGCATGCTTTCCAACACCCTATAAAATAAGATGAGTCTCTGACCTTCAGAAAGATACCTCATATTCCATGTGCTTAACTTCTGGTGTCCTTTCAGGATTGTAATATCCCAACAGCTTTGTATTTGGATTTGCTTCCTAGAGGGATACATAGATAGTTAATTGGGAAGTTGGTAAGCTTACAACCAAAACGAAATTATAAGAGTCTTCATTACAGTTATCTCCAATTCCTACAACTACACTTTTAACAAACTCTTAATACATAAACTAACTCAAAAGCGAAAAGTATATTCTTTAGTAACTTGAGATTTTGAGTCATCCAAGAAAAGCACCACGTCATCTTCAAATTGCAGATGAGTAATAGTTGTGTCATTAATTGAGACTTGGTATCTAGTTATGAGACCAGCTGCAACTCCATTTTTTATCGTAAGTGACAAAAATTTCTACAAGCATAGTAAGGAGAAAAGGGGAAACGAGATACCCTTGTCTTATACCCTTCTGACTTTTGAACATTTATACAGCTTCACCATTTATAAGAATTAAAAATGTGGCATATGAAATACACCATTTGATCTATCTTCTCCAAATACTACCTTATCCAAACCTTTAACTATATCGAGTCAATTCCAATTTATGGTTCATCTTCTCCAAAGACTGTCGCTCGGTGGTGACTATGTCGCTCGATGATCAGTATATCGCCAGATATAGATACTATCGATCGATGATATGGTGCTCACTCAGTGGTTCATCATCCAACATTAAGAAACTCACCCCCCTATAAAAACTCAATTTCAACTCATTTCAACTCACACCTCTTCCATACTTCTCTAATTTCTCACCTCTTCCATCCTCTTCTCAATTTTCGTTATATGAATTCTAACTCTTGTAATATAAGAAAAATCCTGCAGCAAAATTTATTATTGTCGAAGATGAATGTGTTTGTCGGAATTGTGTTTACCTTATCCAAGATTGTACCAATGGTATAAATAAACAAATAAGGCCATTGTAGGAAAACATATTTCAGAAATTTCAAGAAGAAACAACGAACCTCTATAATCATGATGCAAGCATGTTAAAGTAGGTTTGTATGTTACTCGGGTAATGCGAGCCGCTCGAAACATAAGGAATGATGAAACCCTGATGGACATTGGAGAAATGGTGTTGGGCGGAGGGGATCCACACGAACAAAAAAGATTTTAAATATGGAAGTTGTTATGAGATGTTAGAAGTGTTGCCCAAATATAATCCAGTCTTGCTATTTTAAGTTTCTCGTTCTCAACTTTAGTAGAAATGTAAGTTTTAATTTTTTTCTAAATTTTTAATTAAATGTAAGTCTAATAATTAAGTAAGGCTAATTTTCGACAATAATTCTTATTTCAATAAGTCAGATTTTCGAATTCATTAAAAATTGCGACTTTTTACAAGATATAAACTTCGAATTAATTAATGATACTGCGCCATTTTACAAGATCAAAACTTTGACCTCCTGGTTTTCTTCATTTGAAGAAACTTCCTTTTGATGCCTTCTTAAGGAGATTTTCCTTTGTTCTTCTGACTAGTATGATTAACTTTCAATTTGTTTTTTGTTTTTGCCTTGAACTATTCTTTGCATTTTAGCTGCAGGTTTGACTTGGTTAATATCAAAAACTTGAAGACTTTTTTGCTTTTTATCTATTTCTTTATAACTATTACATATCTTGTCATCAATAGCTTGAAGTACTACTCCGAAAAGATCAAGTTAGGTTTGAAATTCTGCCATTTGAAAAAAAAATTGAGAAAGTCTTTGAAATTGAGAAGGAGAGAGAACTTTTGTATAAAAAAATTGGCGTAAAAGATTAAATTTAAAAATCACATATTTAGGCATATTCCTATGCACATGCCAAAAACTGATATTTGGCATACATGCACCCACTATGGGTATGCCAAATTGCCAAACTCATATGCCTATATGTCAGGAATAACATATAGGCATACATGATGGAGTTTCCAGCGAGCGATAGAGATTCCATCGCTCTATAGTCATAATAACTCTCGCTGGTCTTTAAAGCACCAGCGCTAGTCAAGCCATCCCTCGCCGGTCTGATCATCGCTTATCAGATCTTCACCCAACGACTAGTATTTTTCCCCTCTATAAATACCTAATTTCAATCTCATTTCAACTCACACCAGAATTTCTAAATCTCTCTAGAATTTCTCAGTCTCTCAATCTTCTTCTTCAAGTCTAAAACAATCACGCCTTATATACAATTGTTTATTTCTTGTAATATGGATTCACAATCTCAAAGTCAAGGAAAAGGCAAAGCTAAAAAAGTGAAAGTCTGTGGTGCAAAATACAACATGATAGAAGATGAATGCATTTTTCGTAATTATGTTTTTTTACACAAGATTGTATCGATGGTGCACAACAACATGGTAACACCATGTGGGATAATATATTTCGTAAACATGAAGAACAAACCATGAACATCAATTCTCGTGATGCAAAAGGATTGGCAGAACACTTCATTGTAATCAACAAGGAAGTATCCGCTTATGTTGCATTGATAATGCAAGCCAAGAGAGCAGGCAAGGAGAGTGGTCTGGTGGATGTTGATTTTGAAAGACATGTTCATACATATTGGCAGCGAAAACATGGTAAACAGTTCGGTTACGAAAGTTGTTATCATATTTTGAAGGTGTTGAACAAATAGAATACAAAATTCTTATCAACTAATCAACAAGTAGCTGAAAAGTCACCATATAATTCTTCTCCCTCAACACAAAATTCTTCACCATTTTCACCAGGTCCATCAAATTCTTCACCAGATACTGCAAGAGACCCAAATGGTAACTTAGTTTTTAATAATTATGATGATGGTAAGAGAAAACTTCCAGGGAGGAACAATGAAAGACTAGATAGAAAATTAGCTCAAGAAGGAGGGAGTTCCGGTGGATTTCATTCGGCGGAGTTTATGGAACATCAAAAGACCATCGAGAAGCAAAGAGCAGTTGATAGGAAATTTCAAAACAGGGAGAGTAAAAAAAGTCATCTTTCTCAAGAAAAATTTGGGTTTGACTATGATAATCATAACATTCTTAAAGCTAACATTTCAATTATGAACGCACAGCAAAAACATGTGTGGAAAATTGAATTTGACAGGATTCGAGCACACATTGAAAAACAAGCTGGATTTACTAACAACAATGGTGATGATGATGAGGATGAAACTGATGATGAGTTTGATGTAGTAGTTCCTCTTGATGATTAATGTATTAAATTAAGTTTTAATTTGAAGTATTGCATTTTAATTTGATATGTTGTTGTTGCAATCTACTTAATATTAGTTTGAAATGAAAAGTTGATTAATTTGAAATGTTGTTGCTCATTAACTTAAATAGGTCGACTCATTAACTTATATAAAAATACATAACTTAAATTAAAATACATAACTTAAATTAAAATACATAACTTAATAAACTACATAACTCATTGTTTTCCATGCTCTGCCCAAAGATTCAATCTCAGATCTTCTCTTGCAAATTTCGGTTCTGAATGTAATTAGTAATATGAGCATAATTCCTTGCAGGGACGCCCCTTTCTGGTTGAATCTCCGGCCTCAAATATTCATTTTCATAGTTAGTTCACTCCGAATCACGTCGAGTTTCCTGAATTACCATGTTATGAAGAATTATGCAAGTGAGCCTAGTCTTGTGCATTTCACGAGGACTCAACCCACGATATGGGCCACAAATGGTAGCGAACTTCCTCTTCAAAATTCCAAAAGCGCGTTCCACATCCTTCCTCGCTCCCATTTGGGCATCGTTAAAATGCTGGTATGAACGGCCCAATGCACCGGCAGGAGGATGACGGTAGCATTAAACCAAGGTGGACCATTTTAGGTAGATACCATCTGCAAGATAATAGCCATGAGTGTACTGGTGGTCGTTAATCATAAACGAACTTGGGGACAAATTCCATGCTTCAAATATTTAAACAGAGGCGACTTGTGCAAAACATTGATATCATTTTGTGAACCCGGAAGACCAAAAAAAGCGTGTCATATCCAATAATCGTAAGAAGCAGCATCTTCAAGGATAATTGTTGATTTTGGATAATGACCCTTATATTGAGCGGCCCAATAAACATGGCATCCTTTCCATACCCATTGCATACAATCAAGACTACCTACCATTCTTTGGAATCCCCTTTCATCTTTCTCCCTCAATATTTGTCTAACATCTTCCTCGGTTGGTTTTCGTAAATATGTTGGACCAAAATGATTAATCATTACTTCACAAAACAATGAAATGTAAGTGAATGAAGTTGTTTTACCCATAGGAAGATACTCATCATTCTCATCCGCTGGTCTGCCATAACTTAAAAACCTTAAAGCCGAAGTTACTTTTTGTTCAGGACTATGACCTCTAATATTCAATGCATCAAACTGATAATTAAATTGAGGTTCTGCTCGACAAATCTCTTCAATAATCTTTCTCACCAGATGCCGAGGCATACGGAATCGACCTTGGAAATCTCGATCAGAGTACACACAATTGGGAAGAAAATAATCGTGCATCAACTTCTGATGGTAAAATTCCCTCCCTCGATACGTATACCTTATTGAGAATACTTCTTGTGGCTCTGGAACTCTAGGTATTTGGCCCGTATGTACAAGCATCAAAGTGTTGATTAGTTTATTATCTTCAACTTACTCATCATCAAGTTCTTGCAACCTCCTTCGATGTATTTCTTGCTGTAATCTAAACCGATTCATAATAACATTCCTATCTTCATTGGATCTCGCCATTGATGATTATGAAATTTAAAATGAGAATACAGATAGAGGGTGTATATAGGTTGAAGTAGGTGTGAGTACCTTGGAGAAATACGAGGGTGTATATATAGGAACCAGTAGGGGGAAATAGCCGTTGCAAAATATCTAGTGGCCCATAATATTAATATCGCCAGCGATAGTATTTACATCGCTCAGTTTAATATATAACGCCAGCGATAATCATAATATCGCCAGCGTTATTCATATTATCGGTCGCTAGAAAGTCTATCGCTTATTGGTTTTGCCATAGTAACGCAATTGGTTTGCCATGCCACCTGGTAAAACAACTTTTTTTTTCATGTGAATAGGAATAGGTCTTATAGGTGAAAGAGAAAGAGCCATTGGAAATATAGTTTCAATGAGCAAAATACACTAAATCGGTAGCGATAAAGACTCTATCACTAGTGTTGTAGACATGATCGCTCGATAACATCTCAATCACGGAATCTTTTTTCCAAAATGGCGCACCTGATTTACCAAGTCACCGAGTTTAGCAAACAAAATAAAATCTACCAATGTGCATAGAAACCGTCCTAATGAGATTTCTCAACTTGGGTATCTGATAATCGTTATTTCCTTACCCTTGGTTGGTTTGTGATTGTGCAAGTCTGTTGTAGTGTTTGTTCTTTTATCAACGATTCTTTCTCTACTGATGTAACCGATCACGTAGGTGGTGCTACAGGGCCGTCTTAAAGAGCTGCAGAGAAAACTATAGCCGCTAAACTGCATTAGCTATAGCCGCTACATCAGATGCAATCCTTGCAACCACATGAGTCAACATATCCAATTGGGGGGAATGCACAGAATGGGGTGGCATAGGAAGAGTGGCATTCTCACGGATGGTTGCTCTAACAGGTGATGGCATGGTAATGTCGTAAAATCCTTGACTAACTCCACCACAAACAACGAATCGATCATCTAAAACAACCACTCTTTCATTGATTACAAAGCGACCATGTCGAGGATGAGTGACAAACACCACCCAACCATCTCTAACTCCCCATACCCTGTCGCCAAGTGGGTGAGGAGGAGGTGCAGACTGCCCTCCTTTCTCCTCACCATCACCATGAGTCTCCCCTGCATACCCACCAATTCCATCACCACCATTACCTGCACCCCCACTGCCACTCCCAATCTCATTAACACTATCTTGAAACACATTCCCACCAGAAGCAGCACCGCTATCACTCCCAGAACGACCCTGCAAAATTGGTGGATAAATGGTTTTATCCACAAACCGAGAAATTGGTTAGAAGACATGCAAAAACAAACAAGTATCTATGAAATCATAAACAACATTTTCAACTACCTGCATGTCAAATTTTGTTACCTGATCAGACAAAGGGTAATTATACCGAGGTTTCTTCACTATTGGAGCAAGGCCAGGAGGGATATGATCATATTCCTGCTCTATCTTCACTCTTCGATTGTGACGCAAATTATCCCAATTCCAATTGAAATTCCGAGTATAATTAACAGCTTCCCTGCCATTTGGAAATGATATTCCATATGGCAAACTAGAAATTGAATACGAGGATCATACCAATCCAAATTATGTTCCATCAGTATCTCTGGTGTCTCTTCTACTATTTCTCCTTCGTTGTACAACACACGCGGCATGGTTCTAATTTTGTTAAGAATTTGGGAATTGTTCTTCTTTGTGGTTCTGAGAGAAAGGAAATGTTTAAGAAAATGAAAGATTTTCTTTATGTTTCTAAGGCAAAGAAACTAAATGAGAAACTGAAAAGTTTTCTTCTCTTTAAAATTTGGTTGGGAAGAGCAACTGCCTCCTCATCTCAACCGTTAATATCTCATGATTCCCCCTTAACCATTATAAGAAGAGACACTAAACATTATGGTCAGACGCAATTATGCCTTGTCAAGTCGATTGACCACTTGATTAGGCATTGCATACCTACTCTAATCACATTGGCTCACGCGGAGAAGATTCAACCACTTGGAAATACCAGGTTTTTTAACTCCTCGGGTTTGGAATCGGATTCGGTTTTAACCCACAGCTTACCTGTTATAATAACCAACTTACTTGTTGTCATCCTGGGCATTGGCTTGGCGTTTGGCTTGGGATTTTGTCACTACCAAATTCGCATAAGCAAAGCATCATATCTATCATTTTCCAGAACTTTGGTAATTGAATCTAGCTATGTTTGGACAATCTTGGTCAACAATTGCCTAATCTATCACTCAAAACCACAGCATCTGAGTCAAGGTAAACAACTCAACTTGTCTTTTAGATATATCTGTTCTAACTTTTACAGGAAAACCAGCCAAATCCCATTAGCCATCAAGCTCATCACTCAGCATATACAAGCATTACCACAAGAGACAGTGAAAGCTCATCAAGGTGCAACAAGCTATATCACTGGCCACCTGAACAACATAGTACTTGTAACTCAGTTTCAACATAAAAATTGTATAATACATCTTAACTACTTGGAAAACAACAAAAGAGTCTGATTGCACCAGAAAGTGGATATCAACAGCAAACTGCAAAACACACCCGTGATACATTTTCAAATTAAAGCCTGCAGCTTCCACCCCCCCCCCCCCCCCCCCCCCCCCCCCCCCCCCCCCCCCCCCCCCCCCCCCCCCCCCCCCCCCCCCCCCCCCCCCCCCCCCCCCCCCCCCCCCCCCCCCCCCCCCCCCCCCCCCCCCCCCCCCCCCCCTCCCCCCCCCCCCCCCCCCCCCCCCCCCCCCCCCCCCCCCAACCCAATAGCTGGAATACTCACCCCATTATATCCAGTGGCCAACACCCAATATTCCTCCTCCTCCTCTCCAAAATCAGATATCTTCCTAATATGGCTTCTTCCTCAAATACCACCACCCCCACCATTGAAAATCTTGTTTTAAAGATGAACAATGCCCTCACTATCCCTGGGGATCTATTTCCTAAAGTATTCATTAACCCTGAAAATGTCAGAACCAAACAACCCCTTGACTGGAAATGGTGCTTCATTGTTAAACTTTTCAGTAACATTTGTTTTCAAACATCAAGAGTCAGTTACTTCATCAACAATTATTGGGAAATTCAAACAAAGTTGAAATGGAAATATGGAACTGAAGGAGGAATTATTATATTCTCAGGCTAACCCATGAGGAAAACTACTCTATTCTGAGAAATGGAGGAACAAGGGGAGTCTTTGACAAACTAATGGTTTTAGTTGGAGTTCCTACAGGAGGTCTAGATTTGATCCATGAAGAAAAGTTCTCAAAGGTGATGATATGGCTTCTCATCAAAAGAATCCCAACCCACGTTATCCCTGATATTCAAAACATCCTCAGAACTGTTGGAATCTTCCAAACTGCAAAAAAATCTCATGGGAGGGATAGATATGAAAAGAACTTGGAAGTCAAACTAACAATTGATGTTACCAGACCACTCAAGTTTGGAATAGAAGCATATGAAACCCCAACAACCTCTCACTGGCTGGAATTTTCTTATGCTCTAAATGGAATAAAGTTATGTAAAGTTTGTGGAGTGTTGGATCATCCAAGCCCCCTGCCCCACACCTCCAACTCCATCTCAATCCTACTACAATCATCTTCCAACCCCTCAACCAATTACCCCACCACAAACTCCCCAACAAAAAGTTGTGCAAGATGGAAGGAAAGTCATCCACAGATCCTACTCAGATGCTGATGCTGCAGTTAAATTTAAAATCAAAATGAAAAATGCAAAGAAGCTGGAACTAGAAAAAGCAATAACCAACATTACTTCCACCTCAAATGATCCTATAATCTTTGGTGCCTCCTCTGATGTGGAGGCTGACTCTCCTCACCCTGATGTAATAGCCTGTCAAGTAAGAAACAGAAAATTGGAACTATCCAAAAAAATTGCCAACAATTACAAGAAAAATCTGCCAAAGATGAAAGCTGCTGCAAGAGCCAAGCATACTAGCTTCCCTAACAATGACCAGACTCAAGCTGTTGATCCTACTGGTATTTTCCCAACCATACCTCCTCCAAAGCCCTTCCCATTCAACACCCTACCAACTCTTGCACAAATTAAGGAAAGGATGGAAGCTGAAATAGCAAAGAAAAAAAAGGGAATCTTGGCATGCCAAGAAGAAGAGTCATGTCTTTGAGGAACCCAGCTCTCCTTCTCTTGAGTCCAATAAAACAGAACCAAAGAGAAAGAAACCTACTTCTGTTGAAGACTCTATGGACACTACCCCAAATGATTCTGACTGTCTCAAAAGATTCAAGGATTATGAAGATCTCTATGCAAAACCACTGGACTCAAGCATCCCCCTAATGGCTAATGGTGATTCTGGCAATATCTCTACTGATTCTGAGGTAAATTTCTATATTCTCTCCAATTTTATCACTTTCCTTATGATTGTCTTAAAGTATCATACTAGATCAATGTCTTACTATGACCCTATTGTTAGAAGACCCACATCCAATATCCCTATGTATCTTATTTTTGGCAATTCTTTACCTCTCTGGCATGGAATTGTCAAGGATTGGGTACAAAGAAATCCAAAAATTATCTCAATGATATGCTAAATAAACTTAGCCCCAACATCTGCTTCATATCTGAAACAAAACAGAAACAAGAGAAACTTAGAAAAACTATGCAAGATATCAATGTCCAGAATTACTGGTTTGTCAACCCTGGAGGGGCTAGTAGTACAGCTGTAGGACTATTTTTGATATGGAAAAGCAATCTTAAAGTTGAGATTCTAGACTGCTCCCTAAACCATATCAGTGCTATAATCAAACCTACCAGTGGCACCTCTTGGCTTTTTACCAGCTACTATGGTAGTCCTTATGATACTAAGAGCAAAATTGATTCCTGGAAAGTCTTAGAACAAACTATTGTCACTCATTCTCTCCCTTGGTTGATTATTGGAGATCTTAATATCATCCTGCATGATACTGAGAAATACAGTACTCAACCATTAGACATCAATGAGGCAAACATCTTTAACACTAAAATTTCTGAGTTAGACGTAATTGATCTGGGAAATGTTGGATGCCCTTTCACTTGGTCTAACAAGAGAAGTGGTCCTGCTCTCACTGAACAAAGGCTGGATAGAGGATTAGCCACTGAAAGCTGGCTGCTCCTATATCCAAACACTACCATCTCTAATATACTAGCTATTGGGTCAGATCACCATCCTATTCTCCTCAATTCCAACCCAAACTGGCAAACTGGTAAAACCCCCTTCAAATTCTTTGGTCCTTGGCTAGACCATAAGGATTGCAAGGATCTCATTGTTGAATGCTGGAAGAGAAGTCTCTCTGGTTCTAGTGCTTATCTTATAACCAGGAAACTCAAGGATATCAAGCTGCAACTCAGGATTTGGAATAAAGAGATTTATGACAATATCAAAACCAACATAGAAGAATGTAAACAATATCTCTGTTGGTTGCATGACAATTACTTCAGTGTTGATAGAAGTGATGTAGTCAGCTCAGCCATGCAAAAACTCAGTGAATGGCAAGACATTGAAGAAAAGTTCTGTAAGACTAAAAGCAGGGATCAGTTCATCAAGTTAGGTGACAAAAATACCAATTACTTCCATAGAGCCACAAAATGTAGAACAAGGAGAAACAAGATAGACACAATTTAGGACAATGATCGCAACTGGATTTTTGACTATGAAGAATTGAAGACCTGCTTTACAGAACATTTCACTAAGATGTCAACAAAAGAAACACCTACCATAAACCATGAAATAATCAATATCATACCTACTATCATCACCAATACTGACAATGCCAATCTAAACAGACCACCTGATTCCAATGAAATCAAAGCTATACTCTTTAGTATGGCAAAAGACAAAGCACCAGGGCCAGATGGTTTTCCACCAAACTTCTTTCAAGCCAATTGGGATATTGTTGGAGATGACATAGTAAAGATGGTGCAACACTTTTTCATATCTGGTCACTTACTCAAAGAGATGAACTCTACTTTCATTACCCTGATCCCCAAGGTTGATAACCCAACCTCCCCAAGCCACTTCAGACCCATAAGTCTATGCAACACTACCTACAAAATCATATCCAAGTTGTTAGCACAAAGAATGAAGCCTTACCTGAACAAAATCATTTCACCCTACCAATCATCCTTAATCTATGGAAGACAGATCTCTGATAATATTGCAATAGCACATGAGCTCATCCATTCAATGAGATCAAAAAGAGGAGTCAAAGGTGAAAAAGGAAGCATGGGAATAAAAATTTGATATTGGCCAAAGCTTTTGACAGAGTAGACTGGAACTTCCTCAATATAATTATGTCAAAGATGGGATTTAATACTTCTTGGTGCCAAAAAATAATGCAATGCATATCTACCACCACCTCATTTGTTCTGATTAATGGTTCCCCTGACTCATTCTTCACTCCTTCTAGAGGCCTTAGACAAGGAGACCCTTTATCCCCTTATTTGTTCCTAAATTGCATGGAACCTCTCTCAAGAACTCTTATTCATGCTGAAGATATTGGCATAATCACTGGTATCAAGATATGCAAGGGAGCACCCTCTATCAATCACCTCCTGTTTGTTGATGATTGCATGGTCTTCTGCAAAGCCAATAAAACTGAAGCACAAAACCTCAAGGATATTCTCAATTTGTTTGGAGATACTTTTGGCCAACTAATCAATTTCAACAAATTTGGTGTTTTTTTCAGCACAAATACTGACCCATCTCTTATTCCTATTATCAGCAACATAATGAGAGTTTAAAAGTTACAGCTGGATGATAAGTACTTAGGATCTCCCATGTTTACTCATAGAAGCAAGATAAAGTCATTCGGACATGGAGTTGACAAGATGAAACTGAGACTTTCAAGTTGGAAAAATACACCACTAAATCCCGCTGGAAGGGAGATTCTCATCAAAACTGTCACTTCAACAGCCAGTATCTATCAAATGAATTGCTTCAGAATTCCTAAACAAACTTGTCAACACTTAAACAGGCTTCAAAGGGATTTCTTATGGGGAAATTTTTTAGAAAATCCCACTGGTTACTACCCAAAAGCCTGGACAGCCATTTGCAAATCAAAGGAACTTGGGGGTTTAGGCTTCATGAACATGGAACTCTTCAACAACTCCATGATTACCAAAATAGGCTGGAGATTGGAGCAAGACAAGGACTCTGTATGGTATCAACTAACGGATGCAAAATATATACTGGGAAGAAATGTCCTAAACATGGATACAAAAGCCAAATATGGAGACTGTTGGATCTGTAAAGGTGTTCTTGAAGGAATACAAAATATACAACAATTTTGCTCTTGGAGAATAGGCAAGGGGAACAGAATAAGAGTTTGGGAAGACTTATGGATTCCTAACTCAACTGACAAGCTATTAAAACCAACACATTGTCCACATCATCTTGAGTTGTTCTCTCAGCTCATGACACCACAAGGGGAATGAAATGATCAGCTAGTACATCAGATATTCTGCTCAAACGCTGCTCAAATAATATTTTCCTTGGAAACTCATCCAGGGTAAGAAGACAACATGCTCTGGAACTTAAATAATACTGGAAAATTCTCTGTGAAAGCCATGTACAAGGCAAAGATAGACAACTTATACAAGAATGATACCACAACAAGAAACTGGGGAGCCATTTGGAGGATGAATGTGGCTCCAGTCATAAAAATCTTCATTTGGAAATGTGCACATGAAATACTCCATACAAATGCAAAGGCAGCAAGTATTCTACATTATATTGACCCTATATGCCCAATTTGTAAAAGTGGGGAGGAAAATGTGACACATATGTTCCTAAACTGTCCTGCAGCTACTGAAGTCTGGCATGAAGTCCTTGGAGAATCCCATGGAAAGTTTGATCATACAACAAACTTCATGGACTGGTTCAATTCCTGGGTCATTTCTACAAGCAATTCTGAAAGATATAACACTTATGCTACCATCTGTTGGTACATTTGGAAGGCTAGATGTGATCTAGTTTTTCAGAACATAAAGCCTAATGCAAAGAAAACATCTCTTAGCATTAAACAGCATCTATGTGACTTCAACAGAGTTCACAGATTCACTTCTCATGCTCTCAACACTTTATACTTCAATAGTGCAGAGCCTGATCAGGATGAATTGACAGCTCCTTATAACCTGAACCTTCAGAACCCACATGAGTATGGTCTCATAGTCAAAATATGTACCATACAAGATCATGTTAGTCTTAAGTATTTTTCTGCACTAACTATCTTGGATTTTGCAGGAAGCTACATTGGATTTTGCAGGAAACTACATTGATAGCAGAGGATACTCAGGCCAATTGGGAGAAAGAGGAGTTACAGGAGGAGCAGAACTAGCTTACAACTGGGCACAGAAACAGCATCACATGAACATTGCAATACAAGCTGAATACATTGAAATCCTGTTAAGATTCCAATCTCTCTCCAATCAAGCCATCAAGGAAAAATTCACCCACAGTTACTATGAAGCAAGGCAAAACATCAATAAAGACACGTCCTTAAAAATTAGTCCAATTATTTTTGTTTTAACTAGTCTTGATATCATACATAGACTACAAAATTGGCAATCCCTAAACATTGCTATTAATTATAAGAACTATGAAAATAGTACTGCCACCAGTTTGGGCACCCGTACTACTAATACTTTGTCTGCCTGTTAGGCTTTGCCTAAGTTTTTCTATAAAAACAAAATGTAACCGATCACGGAGAAAAAGAAGAAGAAAAGAAGCTTTGCTTCGCTTGTGCCGCTTGTTTAGTCGGGTTTACCTGGGTCCAGGGCAGCTGGCGCAACTCTCTAGGCTCTCTAGCGTAGGTAGGTAACCAATGCCATGGTTACCTACCTACGCTCTATACAGTTGATATTTTGTATAGTTTAATATGACTTGCACAAACTATTTTGCAATTTGCATCAAGATGGCAAATGTGATCCAGAGAAAAACTGTTGGTGCAAATTTCCAAAAGGGCAAGATTCCAGTTCCCTCTACTCTTTCTGTGGTATCTAATTTTATCCCACACTACGTGCAAGTGGGACGTGATAGGATTGTGTTCGGTCTTGCAATTAAATATGACTTAGCTTCAAAATGCTTGCACATGTACCCTAGGACCACCCGTTGGACCACCACTGACCACTGCATGCACCTTTCACAATTTCAGTTCATTACAATATTTGGAGAAAACAGATTAGTTGTTGTCTTAAATATTTACGGAAAAAAGATGTGACAAGTTGTATATAGGTGGTGTTTAAAGTTTAGCCATATATATATATATATATATATATATATATATATATATATATATATATATATATATATATATATATATATATATATATATATATTATGATATCTCGGTTAGTTTCTTACTTGATGGTGGGTGATCCACATTTCGTCTCTTTACATCAGGGAGACACCTACACTTTCGGTGTTTTAACTCTCACGTACCTAGACAATTGAGAAGATATTTTTTGGAAAATGACCGGTGAAATCCAAACGCAAGAAGAAAACATCCATGAGTAGCCCGTTACGATAATGTGTTGTCTGCCAAAGTTGGCTTGATTAGTCTTGCTCAGCACAACACATGAAATTTGAGTACTGTGATACATTGGGACATATTTCTCTCATAAAAATTTAGCCCGTTGTGGGGTAAATATTTCACTATGACCCATATAAATACACTATACTTATGGTGATTAAATTTACTGATTATTTTACAGGATTATCAAATTCCAGGGAAGATAATCAATCAGGATTAAAAGGTTGTTTCTGCTTGGTATGGTAATGTCTATGGGATTCTCTAACCTCGTATAATAACTTGGTAAATTTTGAATTTTGACTGATTTGTTTCTCTTTTGTCTAGGTTCAAATAACATTTCACAATCTTATGAGAGACTCCCGTACCCCTAGCCAACAGAAACTACAATCCCAAAAACGACAACATGGCACACCTTTGATTTTGATATGGCCGAGATTGATTGGTATAATGATGGGGACAATTGGGCTGGAAGGGTGGGGATTGGGTCCAGGGAAGAAAAACAGCTGCCCAGAAAAATGCATAACATTAGAAGCATCAACTAAGACTAGACAACCAAGTTCTCTCTTTTATATATAGCGAATTTCTAATCTTTTGTAAGTACAAGGCACTACGGCAACACATTAAACATTTACCATGTAAGTTGCAATGCAATGACATTATTGGGTGATGATACTCAGGTCATAAGCTCGCCAAAATGAAATTTTTTTATCGACTCGAAAAAAAACAATTTGGTTAATAGATCCCTCGTGCCTAAAATTCACACCATCACAACATTTTTCTTAGATCCTTCCCCCCTCATACCTAATTAAGTTGACACCATGATCTACCTCTAATTGAAACAACCAAATTGGCAAGGGTGGTAGTGGATAATATAGTAAAACAAGTTGGAGGTTGGGAAGGACTACCGAATATAATAGAGTTGGTCGGTGGAAATGGAAGATCTTGTTGTTGATTGTATCTACTTTTCAAACTCTTTTAAACTTGGTTTTGTTTTGCTATGAAGTTTTGATTTTATCAACATACGATTTATATAATCTCATTAATTAGCCTGGAAGATCTTCCAAATCTTCTTCTAACAGTTTCAACGTCTTTTTTTAAATTATTTTCATTTATCTTCCAGATTGGTTTTTGTATCCCCACGGCAACCATTCTTTCATTTACTGTTACATGTCTTACAAAGAGATAATTCTTCTCCCACGTAAAATTTATGCGGATCTTTTTCTATCGGTAAAGAATTTGATGTCACGAATTTCAAACTCAGATCCCTCTTATCGTTACTCAATAACTTTATTATTGTACTATAATAACATAGGGTTCGGATTTAAGAACAGGAAAAGCCACTCTCTTCAACAAGCTGAAATGATACTTTTTTCATTATGGATCCATATTGCGGGTGCCGGCGGATGTGTGCAGCTGCAGGTCTGGTAAAAGTGTAAAACTACTGGCGCAAATTTTTTGCGTGGTGTGGTAACCTAGGGAGTTTTGTTTAACACACATGATAGGGTGAAAATATGTGGTCCTTCATTAACATCTTTTGTCACACTTGTTACATTTTCTACTTGCCACCAAGCAATTACTGTAGTACCGTTATTTTAATAATCCATTTATACTATTTGTTTAATTATGTGGTCATTCTTATCAGGAAAATTATGTGGCGCTTACTGGCTACACCCACTCATGTAGCAAATTATGCTTTCCATGATAATAAGAAAAGAAACTGATTAATTTAGATGGTGAGACACTGAGACATCATTTTCCGAAAGTTTATTAGCTTGAGTATTTGGTTGTCGCCCGTGTAATTCAGATGTTTAGAGGCCCTCCAAAGTCATTATAAAAGTCATCAAGAAAAAATATAGTAATTTTAAAAGGATTTTGTTATCCTGTACTCCTTTCGTACCTATTATATAGCGGAGAAGTAGTATTCTCTTAAAATAAGAAAATGTTTAGTTTTCATAAATTTTTTTCTATTTTCCAAATTTATCCTTACTTTGTTCCAATATAAATATTATTTTATATATTTCTATTTCACATGTAAAACTAGATTGTATGATACTGATGCATCATTAATAGGGGTGTATGTGGAAAAAATAACTTTGAAAATGGAGCTCCGCCTATCTAATGGTACTACAAAATTTTTAAACTACGTCTATATAATAGGTATAAAAAATTATAAAATATAAGAGTGAGAATGATTCTTTGCATTTGGGAATGCAAAGATTTCATGAATTTTTGAACTTCTCTTTACAAATACATTCTCCAATGGAAAGAATCATTTTCACTATATTTTAAGATTTTTTACATTTTTCAATACTGACTCTTATTTGGTGCATGAATACACAAGATAACAAAATCCTTCTTAAAAACAATAGCTTTGGCCGGCAAACAAGTGACGTGGCGTTGAAAACGAAATAAAGCGTCTTCTTACAGTCGGCGGCTTTGACGGATAGAAACCATTTTTGTTGCAAATATTATCCCCGGCCTTGGTTATTGCTGATAAGTGATAAAACCAATAAGAACAAATTAATTAATTCTTGGGTTACCTGGGGCCAAGGGCGAAACCACTCTGCTGGCCCGACAGGGACGCACTGTAGGACACTGGACATATACCTACCTGCTTCGATATGAACCAAAATCTTGAATGCACCTCATGTTATTCCGCATTTTCTTCTCAGTTTTCTTTCTCTTTTCGCGTCTCACACACAGTACAGGCAACAAAGGAGAATTAGTATAGTATTAGCACACTACTATTAGTCTATTACTGCTGCTGCTGCCCTCATCCATTTTTCTTCTACTTAAATTCTCATCATCGAGTACTAGTCCTCCCCACGTAATCCTTGAGCCTAGCTCACTCGATAGAGACGCATCCTCTGTACTGTCTCTCTCTAAACCCAAAGCTTAAACTTCTTATGATCCAACTCACTACCTCTTCCTTCCTTCATCCACTCCTATATATACCAAGGAAAAAAAGTAAAAAAGAGAAATCAGAAATCATGGGTTTGGGTAGTACCATAAACGATGTGTCATCTGCAGATTCACTACCATTACTTCTCATAGCTATAATAGCCAATTGTATATGTTATACAAGGTCTATGGTTTTCTGGGTATGCAAATCATTTGGATACGACGTTGAATTCTCTTTTACTGATTATGATTTTGATCATCATCATGAACATGATTTAGTAGTTTTACACGCCAGTGATAACCATAGCTTATTAAACGCTGTTGGATTATCAGGTGTAAATTCAGCAGCAACAGCAGCAACAGCAGCATCAAGTGATGATGATCTTATTTTGAAAGAGCAATTACTTTTAAATTTGAATCATCAAGTTTATTATTACGAAGATCATCATCAAGAAGAAGAAGGAGATGATGATAGATTACAATGTATTGTGTGTTTGTGTAGATTAAGAGACGGAGAACATGTTCGTCAATTAGGATGTAAACATATTTTTCATAAGGGTTGTTTAGATGGATGGTTAATCGATCATTTCAATTCTACATGTCCTCTTTGTCGCTCACCATTAGTACTGGATTCTCATCAACATCATCATCATCATCTTCTTCATCGACAACCAATAATCCCGGCCTTCTAAATAACACTAGACCGTCATTGGTATACATGTTGGTGGATTAATGTTCTTCACATAGATTTCTTCTTCTCTTTTCTTTTTCTTTTGAAAGCAAGATGGAGTATTTTTAGCATACACCCTTATTAATTTAATTTGCTCCTTTTTTTTTTTCTCCTCCCCTGTTTAATTTCTTCAAGAGCTGAGTTAAAAGTTCTTTATTTTCGTACGGTCTGTAAAGTTCAGCAAAAAGTTTATATACAATCCTTCTAGCTTGACGCAATGTCTCTAATTGTATATGCTGTTCGGATTTCTAATCTGCCTGAAACTTCAGAGGTAGCTAATTGTGAAATCTCAGCCGGAGTATAATTACTATCTTGAAAATGCGGGAACCAACCTGAGAATTTTTATTTTTAAGAAAAATGAGGCTGAAATTTATCAATATTTTTTTTATCTATTGGAAGGATTCTCTGTTTTCCAATTCAGATTTAGTAGAAATACCACCTGAGTTTGTGAGGATGCTATTTAGAGATGAAATCGTTAATGGAACCACCAATGAACGATACAATACGCGAAGAGAAATAAGTCCGGTGGGACCAATTTTTACTCCGGACCTAGTGACGAGGAAACAGAGTTTTTTTTTTTTTTTACATAGAAAGATTATACTGTATTACATGGAAAGTTTTTTTTCTTTTTTTTTTTTTTTTTTTTCAAGTGACAGAAATTCATACATCGTCATCAACAATGAATAGTAGAAAATACATTTAATGAGATCCCCTAATACAGAAGATCTAAGATGCATTAAAAGTATTGAGTACATATTCAAATAGAAATCAGATATTTTTTGAGGGATGGTTTTTGGAATTCTTTCCAACCATTTGGATAACTTCTTCAAATCTTGATGTTCCCATAGTAGGAGTAATAAGCACATACCAGCGTAATCACGATTAAAATCGGTAGCCATAAATCTTGTATGAGTTGCAGAGATCAACGTCACGCCGGAGGAGATCGTCGTCAATGATAACACCCCACCATTCCCCACATAGATTGTTTTTCCTGACTGCCTTAGCTAAAGCATCTGTAGCTTTATTACAAACTTTATGCACAAACACACAAGACCACACATGGTTAATATTACATATATTCACACATTTCCTAAGAAGAGGCATACTCTGCCATTGAGTAAGAGAAGATTGATGTTGTAAGTAGTTATTGTTATCAAAGTTGACTGTTTCAAAGATAACATGAGACCAGCCATTTGCAGAAGCCAATTGCATAGCCTCCAACATTGCACATGCTTCAGCCTGTTGTACAGTGGAAGCTCTTTTTAGTGTTGATTTTCCCATAACATATTCTCCTGCAGAATTTCTTGTTATTATACCTGTTAATACCGGAATTCTCGTTGGGTTCTATCCGTCCTAGTATACCAAGATGACCTCACTTTTCTTAGAATAGTATGAGAGAGAGTTGTCTTTCCATTGTACCTTGTCCTTTCTTATATAGACTTTCCAAAAGCCCCTTCTTTTTATGACATCTTGTCACGTGTCATAAACCTCCTTAATTACTACTAATGTCATCCCTTCTCTAATATAACCTCCTTCTTCCTTGTTAATTCCTTCATTGTCCCTTCCACCTCATGGATACTTCTTTGGTGGACTTGGGATTTAGTCCCCATGTTCCATGTGTGACCTTTCCCCTCTTTGGGCACCCTAACCTGGTTAAGGGGAATTATTTTTCATGTATCAAAATTAGTCCCCTGACTATGAGGTTAATCGTAAGATAGCCTTATAGTCATACTCATACTCATACGGTCGAGTCAGCATACGCATTCCTATGCGCATGGAGAAGATCGCCGGTTTACTGCTTCGTGAATGGTGTCTCTCTCATATATATATATATATATATATATATATATATATATATATATATATATATATATATATATATACAACTGGTACCTTCTCATCTTATTTCTCGATTTTTTCCTTCTTCCCCTTTTCTTGTGCGAGCTACTCGACTCGCATGGCTGAGGTACGTGCTAGTCTTGGCGCCTATCCCTGCATTAACCTCTGTGATTTTCAAGCATGACGAACTGAAGCGTTTGCTACTTGTGAAGGCTGAAGTTGAAGCACTACGGGAGCGGAGAATTGCTAACAGGCATGGCGCGAATACTAAGTTTAGGGAGGTGTCTGAAGCTTATCAAATCGAGTTAGACACGGAGCCAACGGGTCGAGTATCGTGAGAGACTCAACGCGCCCTGAATGATGCCGCTACGTCACATGGCGCGGCTAATCAGTTGTATGCAGATTCCTTGGCGATGATGGCTACAATATATCGGGCTATTTCAGATTGTCGCCTCTGGATCTCCAACCTGGTGATGCAGCCACTCATTGGTCACACTCTGGTCTTAACAACGACCACTTCACTTGTACCTCATCCTTATATCGAGGACGAACTAGCGCGTCTGCTTGTTCTTAGGGAGGAAGCGGGAATGTTGTGGACTCTTCGTTCGTTCCATCGAGACAAAACGCGTAGAGAGTATGATGAACACGAGGACACCCTTTCACTTGCCCAGGGGGCTGGAGCCGAGGAAAAGATCATTCAGGCTATTACTGAACGAGTTCACGAGGCTGACCAAGATTTGCGCTTGGCTGATGTACAAGTTAGCGATAGTCGCCTGATGATGAAGTCTCTGGACGTAGACATTGCTCGTTGTCGTTCGTTATTGGCAGGCTAATCTTTTTTAGTATATATTTATTATTATATATATATTTTCTTTTTAATATTTCTCGAAGTACGGTCCCCTTTCGATGTTGTCCACGTGTCAGCCGTGGTTTTGCAGTCGTTGTAATCGTTCATGCTTTCCTGATTCTCTATAAATATGCAATTTTAGCATCTTTGAACTTCAACTTGTCCGCTTCTTTATTTTGTTCCAAATGGCGTATGTTCTTCATGGTTACGTATTTTCACTGGCACCGATACCCTTGCTGGTTGATCTTCGATATAAAGAGGAGGAACTCGCAAGGCTTTTGTTAGTAAAAGTGGAGATTGAAGCGCTCAAAGCGCGGAGGGAGATTGAAAGGGATGCCAAACGAGCCCAATTTTCTGATCAATACGAAAAATTCCAGATGGCTGAAAGGGTTCGGGCGAAGGGATGCGTGTATGTCCAAATCCGATGCGCACTAGACGAGATAGTTAAAATCCGTCAAGCTGCATATGAACTCTTTGAAGAGTCCGTTGTTATGACGGCAAGTATAGATCAAGTCATAGCTGACTGTCGCCTGTCTATCTATGAGTAGGCGTCTCCTCACTTGCACGGGTATACTTTAATCCTTGCAGCGGTTTCCGCGCTTGTTCGCTCCTTTGATATTCCTGGTGAATTGAGGCGTTTGCTCTTTTTGAGGGGGGAGATAGATATGTTATTGGCTTCTCGAGTAGTGCATGTGGACAAGATGCGCTCGATTTATCATGATCGAGAGGAAATGCTGGTTGTTGCTCGTAAATCAAAGGTTCCCAGCGAGATAAAGGGGCTCGCTGAATCGGCTAATGAAGCCGATTATGCGTTGGCTACTGCTATTGATCAGCGTGAGGAAACGCTCTTAATGATGCAGTCCATAGGTGCAGACATTGCTCATTGTCGCGCATTACTATCGAATGATGAGTGGTAGTAGTGTTTTTTTTTTTTTTTGTACTCGAGTTGATTTTTGTATTTGTATGAATTTTATTAGTGAAATCGATATTAAGTAATCACCTGAGATGGTATGATCGAGTTTGTGATTTGTGTATGACCGACTCTGGGTAAAGGAGAACCGATCCTAATAAGAGGTGCAACACATCACAAAGGGGAATTGATCCTTGTATGAGGTGCATCAAGTTTTTATTAGAATGGGGAATCCTATAAACATGTACAACCGAATGCAAGTTTATACCATAAACTAGGTATCACATCGGCCTACGTCCGGGGCTCAACCTTTCGCTTAGCCTTTTTCAAAAAAAAAAAAAAAACCTCGCGTGTCTGGCCATCTTTTAGGGTTAGCTAATTCACGAATATCTTGCCAAATCAATATTGAGTTTAAATTGAGGTTGGTTTATGAAATGGAGGTTGATTAACATCTATTTAAAACACAGCTACATCCTAACTAACTTGTAACATACCCAAGACTCTTACAAACTTGTCCGCTTTGCTGCAAAATTCAAAATTAAACAACAATCCCAGTATTCCTGATCAATTACCAACTCTAAAACCTTTCGACGTCTCCATTCAACGTCATATTCAAAGGAAGCAACTCAATTTATTCACTTTCTCCGTTTAAATACTTCACCCAAATCTCCAACAAACTTGTACCCGAGTTCCTTCTCCATTCTTCCACGTATCAACTTCTGAAATTTTCCTTAACCATTCGTACATAGCCGCTGTAACCATGGTTTTACTGATGGCTTGGCTTGTTCAAATCAACTCAGTAAGAAGAAGAGTGATCCAGGTTCAAAATTCAGTCTACACAGAACAGGCTGCGGCATGATGGAACTGCCATGATTGTTCATATTAAGTTGTTTTATAAAAGACTACCTACGTTCCTTTTTAATAGGCCGGTTTCTATAAATAAATGTTTCAAAAAAATAGGCTGGTTTCTTAATTGGGAAAGTCAAATGTTACTTTAATTTTTGGGACCACTTTTCGCTTAACTTCTTTTGATGACAAGTGTCATGTGGACCATTTCACTTTACTTCTTTTGCTGACAAGTGTCATGAGGACCATTTCACTTCACTTTTTTTATTGACAAGTGTCATGAGGATCACTTTCATTGAGTAGTTGTCTTAATTTCCTTAAATTTCTCTAAAAACAAAACCAGCCTATTAAAAGGAACGGAAGGAGTAAGTTGTTTTATTCACTTATGTCATTGTGACACCCAAATTATCCTTGCATTTTTAGGGGCCACTCAAAAGGAATTAGAGGCCAACAATAAGACAAAATAGGGCCACCCAAACCTAAATAGAGTTCACCCCTTATCAAAAAATATTCGTAATGACAAAATTGCCCTTCAATAATCGGAAATTAACAACAACTCGGTAGTTTTTTTTTTTTTTTTTTTTTTTTTTTTGGATTTTGGTGCGACCATAATCGGTAGTAAATTGGGTTAACTAAACTTCCGAATATATAGTGTCCGTAGAATGAGATTTTTCAAAAATTCTTCAATTTTCGAATTTTGGTACTACCATAATCGGTAGTAAATTTAACTTCCGAATATATATTGTCCCCAAAATGAGATTTTGCCAAAATCCTTTAACTTTCTAACTTTGTACTACCACAATCGGTAGTAAATTTTGTTACTTTAACCTCCGAATGTATTCAATTTTTGAATTTTGGTACTACCATAATCGGTAGTAAATTTAACTTCTGAATGTATACTGGCCTCAAAAGAGTTTTTGAAAAAAAAACCTTAATTTTTCGAATTTCGGAATTATAACAATCGGAAGTAAGGTAAGTGAACTTAACTTCCGATTATATAGTGGAATTTTGAAATGAGAATTACCATATTCGGTAGTATTAAGTTAACGAAACTACCGATTATATACTGGCCCCAAAGTGAGTTTTTGGAAAACAAATCCTTAATTTCCAAATTTTGGAATTATAACAATCGGAAGTAAGGTAGGTAACGTAACTTCCGATTATATAGTGGCATTTTGAAATGAGAATTACCATATTCGGTAGTATGTTAAGTTAATTAAACTTCCGATTATATACTGGCCCCAAAATGAGTTTTTGAAAAAAATTCTTCAATTTTCGAATTTTGGTACTACCATAACGGTAGTTAATTGTGTTCATTATCTACCGATTGTGATTAATTTTTAGTACAGAAAAATTGAATATTTTGAATCAAGAATAATCGGTAGATAAAAACCATTTTATCTACCGACTTTGTTTGATGTTCATCATTTCTTAAGAACATCATCCATAATCGGTAGGTAAAATAGATTATTATCTACCGATTACGTTTCTGCTACTGTAAATCCAAGAACATCAATCATAATCGGTAGGTAAAATAGATAGTTACCTACCGATTATGTTTATGCTACTGCAAATCCAATAAAATTTCGGATCAAATTTTTGATTTCAAGTAATCGAATCCTAATTTTGGATCACAACCACTATCATTTATTCGTTTTGTTCTTTTAACTTTTTTTTTTATTTCTAAGTTTCAACTTTACAATCAATCATAGAATTTGTTTGATCGATGATCTTTGGTTTCAATCAAAATAAAAACGATGATTTTTTTTTCAATTGGTAGAAAAGAGAAGAGAAAATGAATGATATGTTAATGAAAATAAATGATATACGTTTAGATTTAGTATAAAGGTGAAGGACAATATAGAAAATTCTCTATTTTAAAACGCCCCTTAACCCTTTTCAATGGTTGGGAATAAATGAATGGTCCCTAGTTCCTTTTGAGTGGTTCATAAAAATGCTAGGCAAATTATGGTTGCATTTTGAGAAAATTAATAACAACAAAGGAATATCTTTTTTTTTTTTCCAAATATAAAACTTTTTGACAATAATTGAAACACGACCACTCAGTAAAGATGACCCAGTTACAGTACGAAGCAGTTCATTTCCATGTGTCCTTTCACCTATGATATTAAGGTCATGCTCAATAATTACGTAGATCAACAGACCCCAAATATTAATTAAGTTGGCAATTGATAATGTTAGCTTTCGTATAAGCCGAGCTCGAGTTAAATATTTAGTATCACTACCTAAGATGGAATGGCTATGACCATGTTCAAAGGCATGTTGAGGAGTTGATAACTCACACTCTACTCATGAAGGAAGAAAAAGAAAAGAAAAAAAAGACCATGAAGGATGCCAGATTAGTATATATTTAATATTTTCAGCAATTATTTATGACCTCGCCGCTTACTCATGGTGGTGTCTGAAGAATTAAGTTTTATGTAGGAGCTATTACCATGAGGACATCTAAAACCATCACATTCTTCATAAACATACGTAATTCTTTTTTGATATGGTAAAATTTTCCCAGATATAACGATAGTTCTTCTTATTTATCAAAAATCATCAATAACCGACACATTGTTAAAAAATTGAGAGAAAAAAAAAACCTAGCAAGAACGAAAATAAATAAATAAAAAGCTCCAAATAAGACCTAACCTTTGCATTGTGTAATGATTTTTCCACTTAATATAACATTTTCTTCGAAAAAATGACCTAACCTTTAATCGAGTGATTTATGCAGAGAGCATCCAAGCCCGGAATTTCCATAATAAAAATTCTCAGTTGAGGAAAGAAAATCTCTAATTTAGGAATAGAAAGTTGTTGTAATTTTGGGAGTTTGGTGGATGATGCATGTGAAAGTACCTGAGAAACTACATGGAGAATAGAACTAAATATATGACATATTATAAAGTAAAGTAAAATACAGAAATGCAAACAAACAATCGAGCCCAATGGTTTTCGAAACTTTATATAATATACAATCCTCGTCTAATAGAGAGTGCAACAACCATTTCACCAGTCTATACATCTATCATACAATCACCACTCCATACGTCGACATCCATCACTACTAGTTCTCGCCATCGAACATCAGTAATTACCATTTCCCCCTCACTTTCACGAACACCACGGTCCTTACAACCTCCACTACCAGCAAATTCTCACTAACATCCACCGGCCCGCTCTACCAATTCTATACCAGTTCCTTCTTTTTCTCGAGCTCCATCACCAAAAATCCACTTACATCTATAGCAGCAGAGCAAGTGCATAAATCTGGAAGGCTTGGTGTTATTGTTTTAACCTAATCTTAGTTCTGGTTTTCATATCATTGTTTCTCTACAATTTTGATAACACGAACTCCGTTATATAATAGAAACAATTTTGATAACATGAACTATGTTGTGTAATAGAAAACTTAGTAGGATACTGGTAGTGGCGTTAAGAAATGGTTATGGCCTGGTGGTTGATGGAGTAGTGATGGTTGTATGCGGGTAGAAAAGATGGTTATTGCGAACTGAATACAACTGCTACTGATGGGTTTTGGAGAGAAAAGCTCGTCTCTAGCTGTAGTTTAGTTTTTTCTTTTATACACCTTTTTCTAGCTCCTTATCCTATGAATTCGAATAAGATATACCAACCCTTCTAAGCCAAATTAATCACTTCAAAATCTGTCACCATTCTTCATAGAATTAACGGCAGAAACATCAACTTCTAACCCTGTTTACTCACTCAAAAACACTCCCGAAATAATGCAAACCTTCTGAAAACTCAAATCCACATGAGACCCAGCTTCTAATCCATCACAGAACTGAAAAATCTGATTAGACAGAAAGCGATAAAGAAAAATCTTACAAAATCAATTTTCTTCTTACTATATTAAAATTTGTTTTAAGGTTTTCTTATAAATTCTGTATTAAGGTTTTCTTCCATAAACACACCTTCTTACCGTAGGGTTATAATTAGGAATCATAAACTTGTAAGTCGTAAACTTCAGAATGGGCAGTCGAGGTTTAGTGGCTCTACCAAGGTTACCGGGTTAGGCAAGGGTTACGTTTGGCCGGGCCACGGCATAATCCTCACCATCCAAAAAAAATAACGTAACATGCTATCCCGACCACATGATGCCTTAAATCAATTGCCACCTTTGACTCATAATCAGAACTCAACAATCAATCGAGGCCCTAGGATGACCGAAATCAATGAACTCAATTGAGCCATAGGCAGACAACCTTCTTCCTTATAATATATATATATAGGAACCTATCCTATGGACATGTGCAACAAGGGGGAACCGATCCTATGAACATGTGCAATCGGCCACAAGAAATCTCAACCCAATCCGAGCACGTTTTGTGTTTTTAACACAAAAAATTATCCAAAAATATCTTTTCGAATTTTCTATTATTCTATAAATATTAGAGATACCGAAAATATATTTGGTTAATGTGGAAACGTGAAAAGATGTCGACATACTTTGAACATGTGCAGTAACGCTTATCTTTAATTGTTCAAAGTTATTCCTTAATAGCTAAAGGAAGAAAATCCCAGATCGAATAAAATAAATTGAGAATCTTTTATTTAAGGTTTTTAATTTTATTTTAGGAAAATGAAAATTAGTAATGTGCATTTACTAGTTGGAGATTTTCCAAGAGATTTTCGATCATCATTTTGGGCAAAGCATTTCCAGGAATTATGGAAACCGAATCTGGGTTTAATGAATATCTTGAGAATATTTTCGGTTTTGGAAATTCCTTGGTGTCCAAACTTCCTTGGTCTATAAATATGAAAGTTTGCATTTCGAGCAAACTAATCCTTCGTACAACAAGAACTATCTCAGTTGTGCTGTTACTGGTGAAGCCACCTATTCGGAGAGGAGAGTAACCTAATTAGGCGAAATCTCTTACGGACGCTCAGTTTAAAGTCTTCTTTGGGATTGAGAAGCTCTATTAGTACCGTTGGTCGGAAACTAGATAATTTCGGGTTATCTTGTGTTTTCGATTGATTTGATTGACTAACGGTGGTTGAACTTTGATTGCACCTAGTTTGTTTATGCTTGAGAATTTTCTCTTCTGATATAAGATTCACTCAAACTAGATTGAAATTTCGACAGGGATATTTAGACTATTTGTAGATCTAAAGACGTCTTGTGATAATCCATTGTTAACAGACTCCGTTCTGTGCATGACTGATTACAAGAGATTCAAGTTGATTGTGTGCAAGTGTTTATTGAAGATCTAAGAAGATTTGAAGATAAATATGTTAGAGCACTGCTCGGTTCAACCCACTAGCGTTGCTATGTCAAGTTAGTTGCCAAAATGCATTCTTGATTTAGCATACTAAAGATTTCAGACTAGATTAGGTCTAAGAAGTTGAATCGAAGCCATCCTTAAAGGATGAAGATTGAAGACTACAAGAAGACATCAACAAGTAATTCATCAACAAAGGTATGTGATTGATTTCATTTGGATTCTTGTTCAATTCTACCTTTCTAATCTATCAAGATATATGCTCATTCTATGGAACAATTTCGATGACGGTAAATGTACATTTATCTATATATACTTGAGGTTATTTAATTCATGACCTTGGAGACAATAGCCTTTATTATTGTAAAGAATCTCATGTTATAGTGAATGAGCTTATGAATCCAACGAGCCAAGAATCACTCAATTCCGAGTTATAACGATGAAGTTATGAGTGATTTATTAAAGTTCGTTAGTAGGAAACAATCCATGGGCTGTTTGTAGTAGTTCATGGGCTTGGACCCAATTCGTGACTAAAAGCTATTTTTGGTCAAGTTGGTGATGTTTCCTTGTCTAGGCAAGATGGCTATTATTCCAAATATATTTGATTACCATATTAAAGTGTTTGAGATAACTTTTAATTCTTGCCTAAGTTAGAATGTGATTTATTCACATAAATAAATATTTTCTATTTAATTATTTAATTAATTATTTATGCATAATATTTGTAACTTAGGAAACACTCCCATAATTAGGAGAGTCTTGAAAAAGGAAAATAGTCAAAACCCTAGCTTTGTTTTCAAGCTAACTTTTCACTATAAATAAAGAGTTCGTGAGTTTACACAGTTTTTATCCCCTTTGGAAAATTGGCGTAAGCTTTGCGGGTTGTTGTCTTCTGTTCTTCGTGAACAAGAGTGAGATAAAAGTCTTTGTATTGGGGATCACAAAGCCAAGTTGGATTTAATCTCCGTTATTGATCATACAACTTGTAATCTAGGTTTTTCACCTCTTGTCTATTCTAAGATTTTATCTTCTGATATAAAACCATTCAAGAGTTGTTGATCATAAACCCTAGGTTTTGATAGATTTCAGTTTCCGATCGTATACCAATACTTGTTAGTCGAAATCTGAAAGAAAACTTCGATTAAGGTATCTCGTAAAAATCCTTAAGAAGTTTGAAACAAGATATCTCTAGATTTATTCTAGTTGTTCTTATTGTAGAATTATTAGGGTTTTCTTAACTTGGAAATTGATCTTTGGAATCACCCAAGTTTACTTACGGAAATCAGGTTCACGGACTCCTTGTGTGTACGCGTACTGATTATAAGTTAAAACCCTAATCTACAAGTTTGTTTTGATATTACTTTTATCTAGTAATTATTTTTATCAAAATAAACACAAGATTTACAAAACCTTGATTTACATCTAAAGGGAAATCAAACCGGTGTTTTGTGCAAACAAAATATCAAATCCTTTCCATCGTGTTGGTGTATCTTCTAAAGAGAACTTTGGGTTCGGCTAGAAGATTTGTGTGAAGAATTTCTAAAGAGAACCGGTATTCTGCTAGGAGTTCTACAAGTGTTGAAGAAGGTATTACATCTAGTCCGAATAGGTAGTAGGAAATTGGTGTAACAACTTTTAATCAGTGTGTGTTTATTCTGGACTAGGTCCCGGGGTTTTTCTGCATTTGCGGTTTCCTCGTTAACAAAATTCTGGTGTCTGTGTTATTTCTTTTCTGCATTATATTTTATTTATATAATAGAAATATCACAGGTTGTACGTTAAGATCAATCAGTTCTTGTATCCAGCCTTAGGGTTGTTGAGTGAATTGATTGACACTTGAACATTGGTATTTGGTACCGTTCAAGTTAATCCTCTTATATTCAATCGGGCTCGCAAATCCCTATTTGCTGATTGCGGAGTGAATCAAGAGATAGATATACAAAACTCTTTGATGTACTTTTTATAGATTGAGTCTAACTGTCTAGTTGATTCTCTTGAAAGTATATTGGAGTTTGTATATTCAGATTTCCAAATGAAATATTGAGTGTGGTTGTTAGACCCCTACCTTTTCAATTGGTATCAGAGCAGGCAAACACGCTAAGACCTCATAAGTCTATGTTTGTAGCAATATGATTCTATGGACAGAGGTGCCATCTCTATAAACGTACCGCCAGTCTTCGATGGCACGAACTATTTATGGTGGAAAATTGTTATGCGTTCTTTCATTCAAGCGCGAGATTTTTAATCATGGGTTCGAATTTTTAATTGCTATGATCCTCCATCAGTTGCAGTAGACAGTGTAACTGTTGAAAAGAATATTGGTGATTATAATGATCTTGAGATTTTTTTTGCAAAGCAAATTTCTGAAGGATTAAATGCAATCATCCACGCCATTACCCCGGATCTTCAGCACCATGTTACTACGTGCAATAAGTCTAAAGATGCTTGGGATATCTTAGAAACCGTATTCGAAGGGAATGCCGCAGAGAAAGAAGAAAGGCTTCAAAATCTAGCTTCTGACTGGGAAAAACTTCGCATGTCTAATGATGAAACCTTTGATGAGTTTAACCAAAGACTTTCTCAAATATTTAACTCCTCATTTGCGTTAGGAAGAACTATTCCGGAGAAAGATATTCTGTGCAAAATTCTCAGGTCTCTACCATCAAGATACGAGTCTAAGAAACATGCCATTGAAGAAGGAAACGATATTTCTACACTCTTCAGAAATACTCTTGCTGGAAATTTAAAGATCTTTGATAATGAACACGCAAGAAAAGAGGTGATTTCTCTTAAAGCTGCAAACAATTCTGAATCCTTCAAGGATAATATGGTTCGCCAGACACTAAGGATGTTACTCCACGACAATTTAGAAAATTCTTTAGAGACGGGAAAAAGAGTTTTTCTAAAAGTATAACATCTCCTAAGGATGATGTACAATGCTATAACTGTCGTGGTTTCGGGCGCTTGTCTTCAGTATGTCCTAGCTGGAGCCGTAGACAATCGGCATATGCAACAAATTTGCCTACTCTTGATGATGGACCTGAATATTATAATCCTCAAGAGCTCGTAGGCGGGGTTGCATTAGCTTTTGGAAAAATTCTTTCGGATACTGATTCTGATTCTGACGAGGAAGTGTTCCATGTTGATCCAGTTGCTAATAATCTTCTTAAAAAATGTCATCGGAAAATTTCGGAAGCTGATAGTACCATTTTCAGTGAGAAAGTTAAATATGACAGACTTCGTAGTCGGAATAAAGACTTGCAAGACCAACTTGATTCTAGTGGTGCAAGAGATCATCTCAACGAAATACGAAAGCTTAAAGAAGAAATTGCCGAAGGTCGAGATCGAGAAATTATTCTTCAAGCAAAGCTAGATAACTTGGAGAACATGGAGATGAACTTGTTATTGGATTCGGAACGAGAAGATCTCAAAGTTCAATGTGAGTCATCCAAGAATGATCTAGTTATTGCACTTGAGAAGGTCAAAAGTTTGGAAGAAGAAAACTCGAGCTTAAAAGAGAGGTTGTCTAGAAATATCAGCTCAGATAAATTAACCTCGATATTTGGAGCATGTAGAATTCATCGTGATACACGAGGATTGGGCTATGAAGGAATAGACGTTCCTATTATTTGTAAAGAGGTAAAATTTGTCAAAGCTAAAGATTCTTCTCAACCAAAACCTTTCACGGTTGACAAAAATAAAGTATCTCTATCAATTGCTGATAACGAAAAGAGGAAATCCTGTCAAGTTCCAAAGCAAGCACATAAACATTCAGGTAACACTAAACATAACTCTTTCCATTCTACTAAACATTGTTTTTATTGTGGAAAACCAGGTCACTTGCAAAGGAATTGCAGATTTCTTAAACGAGATAAAACCAAATCTTATTCTGTTAATATGACAATATATGATGTTCCAAACTGGAGAAAAACTGAGTCTCATAATATCAGTGTTTTCAGTATTCCCCCCCAAGAAGTTTCATAATTATATTGGGGAGAAAAAGAAATACGTTGCTCCAAAAGCTGCTCAGAAATGGGTACCAAAGAAGACCAATAAAGCAACGAGTACTATTAAGAAGGATATCCCAGACAAGAGTTCTACAAGGGATAACATCTTAAAAAGGTATGGAACAGTTATTGAAAGTTTCAAGGAAGTTGTTAAATTCCTATATTCCATGTTTGATTTTGTTTTGAATACCTGTCGTGAGCAAGATTTTTCTCACCTCAACACAACCTGATTGTGTTGAAAGTGCATCCTCACCATGAAGCCCTATTAAATGCGGTGAGGATTACAAAAGAATTGGGACACAAATATTATGTTGGGAAATTTCTGAATATATGGAACAATTTATTGTTTCGAGCCGAGTTTAACTCGCTTATATATTCCTCAAAATATGTGTTGGTAAGCATTCGCTTTAACAAAGTTTATCTTTACCAAGTGACGAAAGTCATGTTATGTCTCAATCACTTTGAAAATGGCTTTGACGAGAAATGGTTTGGGAATAACAACTATATAACGTCCTCTAAGAATGTTTCAATGATTGGAATGAGAGTTTAGATTATATAACCAATGGACATAAGCATTATTGTGGAAACACATTTATGTATAAGTCCTATTCCTTGAACCAAAGTTTGCGAACTTTTTTGATCAAGAGAACTGGAAGAATGGCGTGAGCCAAGTCCGCGAACTGCCGAAGTTCTCAAACCCGAGAATTTCTGCTGGAGTTGACAAACTATTTGCGTGAAGATAAGTCCGTGAACCCAGTCCGCGAACCGGCGAAGTTCTCATACCCGAGAATTTCTGCTGGAGTTTGTAAACTCTGCCCGGTAACTTAAGTCCGCGAACCTAGTCTGCGAACTTGAGAAGGTTATATATCTAAAGATGATTTCTGAACTTAAACTTAAAAAGACTAAGGAATGCAGTTTGCAAACCGTGGCTATAAAGTTCATGAACCGATTCAAGTGAATCAAATCGTCTTTGATTCAATTGTGTCTTGTGTACTTACATAAGATTTCCTTGCAATTAAACAACTCTCTAAATAGTTCATTTGAGTCATTTGAACTAGTTATAGTTAAGATGAATATGGTTAGATACCACGTGTATGAGTCTTAATTACCTAACTTGATTTGTGATTGGAATTATTAAATATAACAGGTTAGAAGCAATTATCAAAGCCATGGATGTTGGTTTTTATTGTCAAAGAATCTTTTTCATACTCTTATGGTAACCATTCTTGGTGTAAATCCTTATGGAAAAGATTATTCTTCCTTCTAAGCATATCAATTCTTGTTCATACAAGTTTGTATCTTAGAAAAGATGATCATAATATTTGATCTTCAGGATTACATATTGTGTATTATTACCATGAGATAGTTCTATTGTTCAATAACTTGATCTCATGAGAGACTTTCAATGATTGGTTCTTAGTTCGTATCTCCTTGTGGGTTTTCTAAAATCCAATATATAAATCCTTATCTCTGGAGTAAGGTCACTCTTGTTGTTCTTTCGGGAATGACATCTAATTGGGGAGAGTTCTTTTGAACTTGTATTTAATTGATATATCTTTGAAGGGATAAGTGGTTGTGGAAAATGTAGGAGTTAACTTGTATCTTAATAAACTCCTTGATGAAGTCACTAAGTTCCGACTCTGTGATATCGTCTAAACAAAGTTGATATGTTTCTTTCTTTTGGTCATGAATTGTCTCCGTGAAAATTTCATGAGGATCCCACTAGTCTTCGTGCCTTTGCCAATTTGTATTGACAAAAAGGGGTAGAATTAATGTGTAGTTCACACTACAAATACATATGGTTTACGGATCATTATGTAAGGGGGAGTGGTTTTCATGTTGAGATGGAGTATTGACTAAGGGGGAGTGATACATATCACCATAGTATTATTGTCAAAGTTGTGATACAATGAAACTTTGATGTTGTGTAATAATACTATGATGGATATTCAACAAGTACAGGATGAACACATGAAGAGTTGAAGAACTAAGGAAATCAAGTTTGTCGTTTTTGCTTTTAACAATTACAAGCCATATGTAAAATGGTTTTGTCACTAAAATTGACAAAGGAGGAGATTGTTAGAGCACTGCTCGGTTGAACCCACTAGCGTTAGTATGTCAAGTTAGTTGTCAAAATGCATTCTTGATTTAGCATACTAAAGATAGTTTCAGACTAGATTAGGTCTAAGAAGTTGAATCGAAGCTATCCTTAAAGGATGAAGATTGAAGATTGAAGACTACAAGAAGACATCAACAATTACTTCATAAACAAAGGTATGTGATTGATTTCATTTGGATTCTTGTTTAATTCTACCTTTCTAATCTATCAATATATATGCTCACTCTATGGAACAATTCTGATGACGGTAAATGTACATTTATGTATATATACTTGAGGTTATTTGATTCATTACCTTGGAGACAATAACCTTTATTCTTGTAAAGAATATCATGTTATAGTGAATGATCTTACGAATCCAACGAGCCAAGAATCACTCAATTCCGAGTTATAACGATGAAGTTATGAGTGATTTATTAAAGTTTGTAGTATGAAACAATCCATGGGCTGTTTGTAGTAGTTCATGGACTTGGGATCAATTCGTGACTAAAATTTAATCTTGGTCAAGTTGGTGATGTTTCCATGTCTAGGCAAGATGGCTATTATTCCAAACATATTTGATTACCATATTAAAGTGTTTGAGATAACTTTTAATTCTTGCCAACTTTTAATTCTTGTCTAAGTTAGAATGTGATTTATTCACATAAATAAATATTTTCTATTTAATTATTTAATTAATTATTTATGCATAATATTTGTAACTTAGGAAAGACTCTCATAACTAGGAGAGTCTTGAAAAAGGAAAATAGTCAAAACCCTAGCTTTGTTTTCAAGCTAACTTTTCACTGTAAATAAAGGGTTCGTGAGTTTACACAGTTTTTATCCCCTTTGGAAAATTGGCGTAAGCTTTGCAGGTTGTTTCCATGTCTTCTGTTCTTCGTGAACAAGAGTGAGATAAAAGTCTTTATATTGGGGATCACAAAGCCAAGTTGGATTTAATCTCCGTGATTGATCATACAACTTGTAATCTAAGTTTTTCACCTCTTGTCTATTCTAAGGTTTTCTCTTCTGATATAAAACCATTCAAGAGTTGTTGATCATAAACCATAGGTTTTGATAGATTTCAGTTTCCGATCGTATACCAACACTTGTTAGTCGAAATCGGAAGCTAGAAAGAAAACTTCGATTAAGGTATCTCGTAAAAATCCTTAAGAAGTTTGAAACAAGATATCTCTAGATTTATTCTAGTTGTTCTTGTTGTAGAATTATTAGGGTTTTCTTAACTTGGAAATTGGTCTTTGGAATCACCCAAGTTTACTTACGGAAATCAGGTTCACGGACTCCTTGTGTGTACGCATACTGATTGTAAGTTAAAACCCTAATCTACAAGTTTGTTTTGATATTACTTTTACCTAGTAGTTGCTTTTATCAAAATAAACACAAGATTTCCAAAACCTTGATATACATCTAAAGGGAAATCAAACCGGTGTTTTGTGCAAACAAAATATCAAATCAATTCAATCGTGTTGGTGTATCTTCTAAAGAGAACTTTGGGTTCTGCTAGAAGATTTGTGTGAAGAATTTCTAAACAGAGTCGGTATTCTGCTAAGAGTTCTACAAGTGCTGAAGAAGGTATTACATCTAGTACGAATAGGTAGTAGGAAATTGGTGTAACAACTTTTAATCAGTGTGTATTTATTCTGGACTAGGTCCCGGGGTTTTTCTGCATTTGCGGTTTCCTCGTTAACAAAATCCCGGTGTCTGTGTTATTTCTTTTCCGCGTTATATTTTATTTATATAACTGAAATATCACAGGTTGTACGTTAAGATCAATCAGTTCTTGTATCCGGCCTTAGGGTTGTTGAGTGAATTGATTGACACTTGAACATTGGTCTTTGGTATCGTTCAAGTTAATCCTCTTATATTCAATCGGGCTCGCAAATCCCTATTTGCTGATTGCGGATTGAATCAAGAGATAGAGATATAAAACTCTTTGATATACTTTTTATAGATTGAGTCTAACTGTCTAGTTGATTCTCTTGAAAGTATATTGGAGTTTGTCTATTCAGATTGCCAAACGAAATTTTGGTTGTGGTTGTTAGACCCCCACTTTTTCAAAAGAATACCTTGAAGATTTATGATTTGGGTTTCATAATCTTTGGTGTGCACAATACTTGTTTCGGTAAAAGGGATCCAACTATAATCGGTTTATCCTTGTGGTAGATTAGATTGATTAGTTGTGTAGATCGGCATCAATACAATTCTGTTTGATTAAAATTATCGATTGAAAAATCTTAACAATTACTTCGGTAGTTGAGAATAAGATAGATATTAGAATCCGACGAAGGAGTTTATTGAGATAAACAGAAGAGACTTTGTCGAACTCATATAACTTGGTTGAAGAGAGTTGCTACCAAACAGATTTGTTGTTCCTTTACTGTTTGGAATATGAAACAAAGGAATTGTTCCAAGTACGTGACTTATTCATAAGTTGGAGGCGTGGGAATACAGACGGAACTAGGTGAACTTTAGGTTTAGTTGCTTGGTCTCAACTATACAAAGTTGGTTTATTTTATATAGCGGCTTAATCCTGCGAGTATTCATTTCTGGACCAGGTCCCGGGGTTTTTCTGCATTTGCGGTTTCCTCGTTAACAAAATCTTGTTGTGTCATTTACTTTTATTTTCCGCAATTATAATTGTTGTTATTATAATTTAAAGTAATTTACACAAACGTTAATTCCTATTTACTTGATAAGTAATTCTATTGTGTTTGGTTAAATCCGAACCTTTTATCAAGTAAACATACTTCATTGTTGTATTGTCTCGATCTCGTATCCATAGACGATCACGCAAAGTGTGAACCGATTAGTTGTATTGTCTCGACTCAGTCCATAGACAATCATTTTCGGAGAAAAGACTTATAGGTAGGAAAAGTTTTAGATTGAGGTATATTTGGGTACCTTCATCTTTTCAAAAACTAGTCTACGCAGCAAATACCATGTGTAAACAGTCACCATGATCAATAAGTTAGAGCTTTAATTTCTAGATAGGTTAGATCCTTATTTGGAAAACATTCATTAGGCAAAGGTTGTAGAGGATGTTTTCGTGGTACTAATGGATATTATTTATTCTTTTTGGATTTATATCGAGTAAACTAGAGACCTTCGAAGTAGACCACATGAGCTGTTTTATAGTGAAACAGTTAGAATATTTTCTGAGTTTTTGGTGAAGAATATGACTGAGTTAGACAACTGACTCAGCTTATCCGTCTGACTCGTTACGAGTTAGACGAGCTCGTGGGTTAAGGTTATCAGGTTAGTTAACAGACCATTTAGTGGTTTGGGGGTCAGACCACGGGTAAGCGGGCCGATCTGGCAGGCTGGGTTATGTCAAACCGCGGGTTAGGGCCAAGGACAATTTACCTATTTTGCGTTTTTGTACCACTTCTGGTCCGATTTAGCTTTCGGTTCCTTCTGCAAAGTTGTAGGGTTTTTCGAAGGCTTTCCAATGACACCCATTCTGACCATATTTGGATAAGTAGATATAGTTTTAAGGTAAGATCACTAAAAACCAGGTTGTAGAACAATTGATAAAGCTAGAACTATTAGTTATTTCAGTTAGTCCATAACTGGAAACTTGTATGATATTGTGCTATGAGTGTTTTGTGAATATTTTATCTAAATACTTAGAGTGCTTGTGTGATTAATAGTTAATTTGTTTTAACAACGATCGATTCAAAGGAATATCATGTGGATCATGGATGTCGAGGTGGCGTGGCTTTTCATCAAAAGAGGTGGGAATCGATAACGAACTCTCTTTTATTCATTATTGTGAGTTTTACATGGTCATATTTGCTTGTATGTTGGTAGTTCCTCAATATTATTGGTGTGCACGACCCGATATATAGGCCTTATGCTTTGGGGACTTCCTCATGTTTGCCGGTACGGAATGGTGCCGAGGCTCGAGTTTTCCTGGTAGTATTTATTATTTTTATTATATAGAGGAACTTCTAACATATGAATGAATGTGTTTTCTCGGTTTTCATCCGACATGCATTATCACTTTTGTGAATGTTTGAAAGTTTGTTATATATTTCTTCTGAGCACCCCTTTTGGGGATGATGTGCTCATTCGTTTCCCACTCTAGTTTCAAATAACATGCATGTTAACATTCGTGAAAATGATCAATATTGGATGATTCTGCTTTATTTATTTATATATATATACTTTGTTTGAGAAACAAAACACTATTGTATATGTATCATTGGAGAGATATTCAATATTATTCAGAGGGGGTTTAGATTCGGGTTATCTTATTTTAGAACTTCTTATTTATTTCTTAATTAGATGTTTTATATCCTTGATGCCTCAGATTGTCTAATGTTATCTTATATTTCTAAGTAGGTGGACTTAGAGGCGTCACATTCCGGATTTTGAGGTTTGATAACTTTGTCTATTGCAAACAGTAGAGGAGGTTGAAGCAACTCTCAGGTGATGGTTGTCGTAAGTGCAATCAAATTGAAGAACTTATTTAAACACAATTAAATGGTAATATAATGGAAGTATGGATCGTTCCCACGAAGAGCAGTGAGTTTTAGTTGTCAAATTGTCACAAATGGGGGTTTGTTTTAGATTTTAAAAAAAGTAAATAAAGCAATTGAAAATATAATTTGTAAGAAATAGAGAGAGATATGATCGAGGAATCCTTCTTCGTTAATAAACCGCCAATGAGTTAATATATTCATTTATTCGTCATTAACCATAGATTATCACCAACCGTAAAATAACAGGTACGCTTAGTTATTCTCAAAATTCTTTAAATCACTGGATAACAAGTACGTTTAGTCACCATATTCTATCCGTCTGAACCACCTTGAGGTACGCTTACAAGATATAATTCAATCGAATGCTTTAGGGTTTGTGAATTTAGGTTTGATCCTAGTTTTTAGACTCAGTACGCTCGGTATACTTGCTAGGGTTGTGTCTACACGCGATTTCTTTACAGAATCCCTCTGCAAGGTTTCACGTTCTCTATTTGTGTACAATTACGGATACCCTAGCCCTTACTAGCAATAGGTTGAACAAATAAATATATTCAGTTGTACACCTAAACAATTTATCAATCAATCATAAGTATTTTTAATAGTAAACACAAACGATAATCATATGAAGAAATCAAAATAGATTCATATATTAAATCAAATCAAGTTTACAACTTGGAACTCATCCTCAATCATCAATAGGTGTTCAGATACTCATGGATGTAGAAACATCCATCATATACATATAAGAAAAGTTAAGAGATATCATTACGATTGATGAACCGCTCTGAAACCGTAGCTTTCGCTCCGTGTGTTGTTTCTTCTCTCCAAAACTTACAATTTCATGACTCCTTGATATCCCTTTTCACATGACCTAATACCCATTTATATAGGTTTATGTTGCTTGGCCTTCAAGTATATAAGCCGGACCCAACCCTAAGTTACGAAAGAAAGACCTTAAAAATAGTTCGGGAATTTTGGCCCTCATGGTTCGCGAAAACCGTTTGTGAACTATTCTACAAATAAAATTCAGGGAATTTTGTTCCCGAACTGGTAAGTTCACAAAATCCAGTTACGCCCATTCCCGAACACTGTTCCTGAACTGGTCAGTTCACAAAATCCAGTTATGCCCGTTCCCGAACACTGTTCCCGAACTGGCATGTAGACATCGGTTTTTGATAATTTGTTTTGTCCTAACTTCTTAGTCCGAACTCGGAATGACCTCATTCTTTTTGTAATTGAATTCTCTTCAAGATGGTGATAAGAAATCCTGAATTTGAATGAGTTAAGCTTGGTATTTGTCCCGTGTCTTGATTTTGAGCATCTTTGCTCCGTTTCGTCACACTTCTTCCACTTCTCTTGGACTTGGGCACTTGGATACTTGAAATACTTCTCTTCTTAGATCTTTTTAGTACTTTGTAGCTACTTTTTGGATAATTCACCTAATAGAAACAAATAAGAGAAAACAAGAGTAATAATACGAAAATATGCAAGAATAATAGCTAAAGCAATTATGGAGTGGACACTAAAATCATATGAATTATGCACTTATCATCAGGCTGTAAAGGGCGTCAGCTAAGGGGATCAATTGCGTAGAGCCTTGCGAGGTTCAAGAGATGTAAGAAGCACGATTGTAACTGAATCACTTGGAGGGTGGATTCGGTCTCAACTACATTCTAGTCCGAAGTCTGATAGTAAGCTAGTGTATGTACCGACTTAACATAGTTTGGTGTCCAAATATGGACGAGGTCCCGGGTTTTTCTGCTATTGCAGTTTCCTCATTAACGAAACTTCTGGTGTCTTGTGTTTTCCTTTCCGCATTATATTGTTTATCTTTATAATTCGATTTACAAAAGTAGTACGTATTCAATCTTAGTAGATATATCCATATCAATTGCGATCGATTACGATATTTGTTCTTGTAGAATTTGTATCTTGAAAGATAGAAAACAAGTTTCATACTTGGAAGAATTCTGATTGGATTATTTGGATACGATTAGATTGATCTTGGATATTGATATTTTGGATCGTCCAAGTACCCTTCTTAACGATCAGGTTCACATACTTAATTGTCTAGACTTTCTTATTGAGAAGAGTTAGAGATATGTATTCTATATACATATTGTCAAGGGTGATTAAGTTGGTCTACTTGCAATTATATTAGGTTTTATCCATACAATTGTATTATGCAATTTTTTTAAGTTTCATACTTGGTGGTGTACTTGGTACCTTCTCCTTTTCAATACACGAACTAAAGAGTAAACGAACTCAAGGGAAGATGTTCGAACGATAGTAAGCATTCGCGAATGAGCGTGACTCAAATTAGGCTTCCACATCGTAAGATTTATCAAGATGGATGTTCTAAGAGATATAAAAGTTTAATGTATATACACTTTGCCGATAAACACCGAGCATAACTCAGAAGAGAGGGGAGATTATGTTTTGGAAAAGCAAGTGCTCGATCATGTTTTACCAAGAGTTTATAAGTATTTCAGTTCCTTCTTGTAACGAGTTATTCATTATTAATAAATTCAAAGTGGAAGTAGGTAATAATACCGAACCACTACACACTCAAGTTCATTTACTTTCTTATGATTATGTTTACGACTGTTTAATATGAGTTTTACATCTTGCATCTTGTAACTTATAATTTGGTTATATGGTTCAGATCTATGTTATTACATGCCTAGAAAAATAACTATTACAAAAAAAATTCAGATTTGTAAGATGTCTCCTATTAGGTTCTTGATTAACCATGTGCAAGAAATTTTGAACCCAATAAACAAGCTTGTTCCTTTGCCACAATAGGTGTGGTAGTTAGATACCATAGTCAGTGGCGGAGCCATAATGTAAGAATGAGGGGGACTAAACCTTTTTCATATAACAATAGTAGACTAAATATAAAAATTATCGGACTAAATACAAAATATATGATAAAAATAAGTGTATTTTCTTTTTGTGGTAGTCAACCCTGGCTCTGCCCCTGACCATAGTGTCAGTAGCTAGGAAGCAACCCATGCATATTGAATTTTACAGTAGACTCGGGGGAGGTGACCAGCTTTTGCAACATTGCTAATTTGGGGTGCCGGGTTATTGAAAAAAGTGTACCAAAATCCATATAAGACAGAGGAATTTCTAGTTTATCTTATATGAGTTTTGATATCCTCTTGAGTAAATTGGTACCTCCTATTAGCAGCCATGAGCTTTTGGATCGATTCATAGATGGGTTAGGTTGAGTAGCGGTGTCACCAGGATTGATGGGGGTCCTAGCTGAACATCTTAAAAGCCATAGAGCACTGTTAATGGATCCCGCTCTACCTTCGGAAACCAAGAAATTTTATTGCCCAGAGAAACAACTGCATCTTTTTTTTTTTTGTAAATAAGGCATTGCATTGAAAAACTAGGATTCTGGGAGAGTCACGGTTACAGAAGAAGTAGAGCCATCTAATATGGGGTTTATGAGACTCCCAATATTAGATTTATCTACTAAGAGTTGATTTTTACTACAAATAGGTGGGATCTTTTCCCATTCTAAACAGTTTTTTAAATTTCTAGCAAATTTGGCTATACTATCAGCCACTTGATTTCCTGATCTAGGGACAAAGACAAAACCCAAAAAATTGTTGCAAAGATTAGCTAGTCTACGAGCTTCTTGCACATAAGCTTTGGCTCTCCAAGAAACGTCTGCATTCTGACCATTAATGTAGTTAAAAAGGCTTTCATAATCCCCCTCAATACTGAAGTTCTTTATCTGTTTCTCATTAGCCCAAACTGCTGTTCGCCAAACTCCTATAGCTTCTGCTTCTTGTGGGTTGAAACAACTGCATCTAGAATAGCTCTTTGGACATCACGTTGTTCCCATCCAAAACCCGTTAATAAGGGGTAACCTAATCTCATCTAATTTTTATTTATTTTTTCCTTTTTATATTCATCTGCATCGTCTTTCTCCCCTCTCCTTCAATCCATTTTCCTCCTCTCCTCTTCTTTCTGGTCACTTCCACAACCACCACCATTCCGACCATAATCACCACCGGTCGCTACTCCGTTCAAAATAAGGGATTTCTGGCAGTCAATATCATCCGAAAACGGCGGTTCACTCTAAGACAGCTCCAAGGTTTTGGAGATTGGATAATTTAGGGTTTATTTGATCAGGCAAGTGATTCTTTAGTTATTTTTGATTGACTATTCGATACTTGTGGAGTATAAATTTTCGTTGTTGGTTGTTAATTTTGGCTTTGAATTAGTTTATTATGCCTTGTAATGTGAGAACTTCATTAATAGTAATAAACACAAAGTTAAAACAGATTGCAATGAAATTAGGGCAGCAATGCTGAATTAGTTATTCTATGAGGTCTAGTCTGATCAGTTTTCATTTGGTAAATACATTTAGGATGGAATTGTCTACATTTTCTTATGGATACCCCATTGGCTGATAAGGTGAATCAAGAAACATGTTTAGGAGTTTGAAGTGTTTGAACTTTTCATTTTTTCTATTAATATACACTTACGTTTTCTTTTCTGTTTTGTTGCTCGGTGAGTTAGAAGTTTATGTAGCTCCATGTTATGAGCTAAACTTATTGTCAATGTATGTTTACATCAAGTATTCTGGATTACCTCAAATGACTAGATACAGTTTACAATTATTCTTTATAAGATTTTGGTCGGTGACCTATGTTTAACTCTGTAATCACACGAAGGTTTATTTGTTGTTTGCTTTGTTGTGTTTGTTCTTAATCATGATCTGCATTAAGCAAAAACCATCCTAAGTACTGTGATTAAAGATTCTCCATGATCTTTGGTTTATTAATCTTAATAGTTTATGACGTTCGAGTCTTAGATTGGCCATTTATGTGTGAATTAGTGATCATGATCTAAATACTTATAGCGAAATATTTACATATGTTATCTGTGATTTTACAGGTTCTTCGTCATTTTGGTCGCATTAGCGAGACAAAAATTGGGCATCATCGTGTGATCATCCTCTCAAAACCACTGTGATTTGCAGCATTCTGATTTTTCACTGTAAGACTTGCACAATCTTGAGTTCTAAGAGAAAGGTTTAATCTTATTACTGCAGGATGTGTGCTTTCGATTTTTACCACACATGATTTACCTGAGGATTGATCTGTTCAGTTTGTTTCCCTGAAAGTAATCTATAAGTATAACATATAAATATGAAACTATTGCTATTCATTGTCTGGGTTCTCTAGGGCTCTCTTGTAAGAGATAGGGGATGTACAGGATAGGTCATGCTGCACCATTCAAGACATTGGAAGTGAAACTAAATCAAATTGACTATAACAATAACTGACTCAAATTTGGTTTAGTACCTTGACAAAAATGTCTTTCATATTCTGAAGCTGGACCGAAGTGATTTTGTTCTGTTTTCTCCTATTTGAGATCTGAAACAGGAATAGTTACAGACTAAAATTATTTGCATCAAATCCTGTTTCTGAATGCACAAGCTGGAATCAACCAATTCACATCCAAATGCATTTTTAGTGTACTTAAATTCGTGTCCTCAGGATAAGAAGAACCTTGGTAATCATGAGTACTGCTGTTATTTGTTGTCGTAATTATCTTTTTTCTTTTTGTTAAACGTTTGTGCTGGGAAGATGGTTTCAGACAATTAGAACGAGACTTATAAGAATGCCACTTTTAGAAAATAGGGTACAGGTTTCTTACGGACATAATAATCTGGGAAATTAGTATAAGAAGAATGTTACTACAAAAAAATTCCAGGCTTGCTAGATAAGTCCTTTAGTGAGGTCAATATTGGTGTCTATGGGTTAATTTGTGCCTGTCATTGTCGTAGCCTTTTTCTGACCGCAGCTGATCAGTATGCCCCTTATTAAGAACTCATCAAAGCCAGAATGTTTTACAGCTTGTCTCGTACACACATCCAGCAGTTGAGATTTTCAACTAAAATTTTCATCTTTTACGTACAACTAACCATGTAGTAATCTCCTCCATGCCTTTTATCTGACCGTGCATGTTTGATGTACGAAATTTGGTTTCAAGTAGCATGTTTGATGCCTTTTATCTTGAATGTCTTCTTAGCTGTCGATTGCCTCTCTTTTGCCTTTGAATCATTTTTTTTCTTCTCTGCACTGGTTATTTCTTTTGCGTTTTCAAATCGCTTTACTTGCAAAGTTTTTCCTGTTGATCACAGCCATTCATTATCAATATTCAAAAATCAGGAAAGATCAAAACTTAAAAGACAACCCTTTAAGAGCAAATGTATATGTACTTCACCTCAGTTTCTCTCATGAATTTTGCTGCTAAATCAAACTCTTTTGACCGCCTTGTATCTATTGAAGTTTTTTTCTTTCTCAAACTGTCACATACACATATTATTAACAGTTGGACAAGATTTACTTAACTTAAAGAGCTTCTTGTAGCTAGATAGAGCAGCAAATGATCAGCCTTGTAGTATACTTACATGTTAAAGAGTTCAGCAGATTTAGCTTCCTTCCGGTCGTTAAGTTTCACCTAAACCTTTTTTTGGCTGATTCATGGGAGGAGGTCGAGGAAGTATATGTTTCCTTTTTGCCTCATGAACTCCCTGTGGTTATCGAATCTCCATATATGCTTAGAAAACTCGAATCACCATGGAATGAGACTAATAAATTATTAAATTAGTTAACACTATGAAAACTAAAATTTTTATACAGCATGCCTGGTTACAAATCATATACGTAAATATGAGTAAAGAGATAAAACCTCTCAAAACGTACGATCTCTTGGAAGTTGGAACTGAACGGAAATAACTGACTGATATTTCGTCAGATTGTTTACCATGTTTACGAAGAACCATTGGAGATTTCAACATTGAATTAGAATCATAATAGTGATCACTAGTAGCGCTCCTGCCGTTTTTGTTTGTGGTTTTGGTATCTTTAATGCACAAGTATCTGGTTTTTATGTCTTGAATTTCATGAAAGTGAGTTACAAATTGAGATAATTGAACATTTTTTTCAAAGATTTCCTTCAACTACTATCAGAAAACAAAATTTCAGTTCAAACTTCTTCGAAATTTACGTCACATTGGTCGGAATCAATTCTTAATTAAAAAAACAGAGGAACATCTGTCACAGAGAAGATTCAGATTTTCGGAAGAAGATGATTGATCTTCGGGTTGGGTTTCTGCAACCGAACCCACATTCCCGACCCGTCCTACTTCTACCCATGGTTCGATTATTACCCCCTAAAACAACATGAAAACATAGATTAGAAAATATAAAAAAAACTTCTGTTTTTAAATTCACCTACTGCAAATTCTTCCACGCCATGCAGAATAGCAAAAACGACATCAGATACCTCAAACTTTTTAACTTCCAACCACTTACAATTAGAGAATAAATCCAAGGAAATTGAAAGGTATGGGGTTGTTGACCAACATCCTTGCTGATTTCTATTGTTATGAGAAGTGATAAATGTTACTTGTATCCTAATTTAAGCAAATAGGTGATTTTGATAAGTGTGTTAAGGATTTTATGTACGTACAGAAATAGGTCATACATTTATAGTTTATTTTCCCATGTTCTAATTGTCATGGAACTAAGGGTTCAACTTGATTAATACAAGCTTTTTATCTCTTCTATCATGTTTTGTGACTCCTCATCCACCAAATTTGCTCTCATGCGTCAACAAATAGAAAGGATATTGGATAAAATGCCTCAAAGAACTAATTGTCATGTGCCTAAAATTTGATTGTAGTTTTAGGATTATAAAGAGATTTTGATTAGTGAGTTTTGTTTATATACGTTTTAGAGTAATCACCAATTGCTGCGCAATACTCATAACATCCAGCAATAGATTTTTTGTTTCATTTTAAAGATGGCAAGTGTTACACATATCTCTGCATGTAATAAACATTTTGGATTGTCTGGATGCTAATAGATATTTTCTGTCTGTTCTATTGATACAGTACCAGGGGACTTGGAAAAGCACTTGTGCGTGAGTTTCTTCTTTCTGGAGATCATATTGTTATTGCTTCCCGCAGGTGCCAATTCAACTTTTTTTCTTTTCTACTAGAGTGCAGTAGATGCTGCATGAATATGACAAGGTTAACTATTCAAGATTGAACTTTGAAGCTTAGATCCTGGTCCAATAGCTAGAGTAGCAAACTTGGTTCAGCTAGGGTGCAGCGGACAATTAGTCGAGTGTTCAGAATAAAATAAAGAGACATCTTTTGGAATCATGCACATGGATGCTGATAAACCTTTTGTATTTCATATGATAACATATGAATTGAAACATAGAGATCATAATCACCACCGTTCGCGGTTACTCCTGTTCAAAATAAGGGATTCAATATTCTCTGAAAACGACGGTTCTCTTTAAAACAGCACTAAGGCTTTGGAGATTGTATAATTTAGGGTTTATTAGATCAGGCAAGTGATTCTTTTGTTATTTTTGACTTTGGAGTATAAACTATCATTGTTGGTTGTTGATTTTGGCTTTGAATTAGTTTATTATGCCTTATAATGTGAAAACTAACTTCATTAATAGTTATAAACACAAAGTTAAAACAGATTGCAATGAGATTAGGGCAGCAATGCGGAATTAATTATTCTAAAAGTACTAGTCTGATCAGTACTACCACTAATGCTGTTTTTATTTGTGGTTTTGATTTCTTAAATGCACTTGTATCTGTTTTTATATTTTAGGGTTATGTTTGCTTGAGATTTTAAACAACTGCCATAATTGATAAGTGTATATTTCTGTAAATCTTGTAGCGCTCAATGTGGTTGGGCCCAATGTAATTTGGGTAGCTTAGAGTGAAGAAGCTAGATAGGCCTGTAATGGTGGTAGGTCATCTTTCCTCTCTCTTGCATATCGTTTTTGGAGTTCTATTCTCCATGTTTTTAACCGATTCTATTCTAATCAAAATTTGAAAAATTCAGTCAATAGGTTTGACCGAAGATTTCCAGATTTTTCTACGGATAATCAACAACACTAACATCAGAACCGCAGCCTTCTTTGATGGAATTAGTCGAATTTTCGCCAACATTTTCTGCAACAAATCCAATAGTGGGTTGTGGCAAAGGTACTTTTGTTCTTCGATTTCTGTTATATTCATCTGCTTTTAACCCTTTGATGCTAGTGGCTTTAATGAATGGTGAAGTTTACGGGTTCGTGCAATAAACTCTTGAGTTTTGTGAACACCATTCAGCAACATTAGTTACATACATTGAAAATTACATGTCGTTGCCCATTCTTGTACCTCTAGAATTGGGACCAAACTTCTACCTTATTTTGTATAGAATATGAGGCACAATCAGTAAATTTAGATTTTTAGTTATTTTTCCATGTGAGTTACTATTCTCTTCTTTTTATTCTTATATGTTCTTTTTTCAATCTTGTAGGCATGATCCACTATCGCCCACTGTGCTTGATGAGGAGATTGTGAAGGTTGATACTCCCCACCCTATCATAGCCCAAGGTTGGTCTTTAGAAAGGAATAGGCAACATAAGGATAATGGGGATTCTCAAGCTGTTTTCAACGCATTGGAGACAGTGCTGAAGGACAGCTTGGAACGTCTAAAGACGAGAAGGCATGTTGACTAAACCAAAAGTTTATATTCCATTTTCTTTTCTTTTTGCCATATATTAGGTTGTAGTTAGGAAACTGTGTTATCAGAGACACTTAGTTATTCATATCTTGTGTTTGCATATTGTAGTCTGGAAGAGGAAAAGGTACCCTCCGCGTGCTTCTTCACCTGATCCAAGAAACAGTTGAATTCTGTGTGATATGACATGACATGTATAGTTGTTGCACATTTTGTTGGAAATATAGTAATATGATATTCCCTCCGTTTCTAGAAAAGAGGTACTATCACTTTTTCATTTTAGCCTAACAATGGGCCAAATTGAAAAAGCAATAGTAACTCTTTTCCAGAAACGGAGGGAGTATATAATGAGTTTCACTACATCCTCTGATTGTTTTTGGGCTGTATATCTTCTAAGTCTACTTCCACAAATTACTGCAGGGAAAGCTTTGCTGGAAGTGACCATGCTGCCCTGGTTAGGGCTTTGTGTGTAGATGGTAAGATTGGAGAAGCACTCCAACTTCGGAACAAGATGCTACAAAAATCTCTATATCGAGATGAGTTTCTTAGTGTTTTTACGTACAATCATCTTATTAATGGGTTTTGCAAGAAGGGGGAAATGGAAAAGGCCACTTCACTCTTGAAGGAGATGTCTGAAGTGGGCTGCATTCCGAATCGAGTTACATACAACACCTTGATTCATGGTTACTGCCGCCTAGGTAATGTAAATGAAGCTTATCGTGTTGTCCGTTTTATAAATAAGCCTAACAAAGTTACTTGGAATACACTCTTACATGCGCACTGCAGAGAGGGTCTCTCAGAGAATGCTAAGAAAATTTTGGCAGAGAAGTTAGACAAGGGTGGTTTGAGCAAAGAAAGAAAAGAAAGAATGAGTGATAGTGAGAGAAAATCAGATAAGATTACCTCAACGATACTTTTAGATACTTATTGTAAGGAAGGAGACATGGATCAGGCTCTGAAGTTATGGACTAAGATGTCTCAAAAGGGTTCACTGATAGATGTTGCTGCCTACAATGCCCTCATCCATGGGTTCATGTTGAAAAATGAATTGGGGGATGCTTATGCGTATCTCTGTGATATGCTTAAGAGGGGATTTCATCCTGACTTATTCACATATAACACCCTTATAAGTAGGCTATGCATGTTAGGAAAGGTAGACGAAGCTTGTGAGGTTCATAGTGTGATGTCAAGAATGGGGGTTAAACCAGATCACACATCTTATCAAATGGTCATTCGTACCCTTTGTCTATATGGGAAGGTTACCAAGGCTAAAAACATTCTCATTAGTATGTTGGAAAATTCAATCATACCCAAGCCTTTTATCTGGAATGTGATGATTGGCGAGTATATAAAGTGGAAAGATCTCGAAAGTGTTTTAATTCTTAGAGATCAGATGAGAGCATTGGGTGTTGTACCAAATATCTTTACTTATAACGCATTGACTCATGCATTAATAAAGGGGGGACACATCCGTGAAGCTCTAGATTTAAGGCACGAAATCAGGTTAAATGGACTTCTTCCTGATATTGTTACCTACAACATGTTAATAGGTGCTGCATGCAGTACTGGCGATCTTCGTTTCGCACTTCAATTGCTGAATGAAATGTCAGTAAACTGCACCCCAGATATTATAACCTATACTGAGCTGATTCGAGGTTTTTGTAGGAAAAAAAAGATGAAGCATGCATTAGAACTATTCCGTAAGATACAGACAGTTGGTTTACCCACCGGCGATGTTCCATTTCAGATACTCATCAAAGCTTACTGCAAAATGGGAGAACCCGAAAAAGCATTCAGTATTTACCAAGAAATGGTCAGGAAGGGGCTGACGGGTCGCTATTCAACTTATCATGCCCTATTTTCTGAGCTGTTGAGGAAAGGATATAAAGAGGCAGCAGAGCATGTGTTCACTACCCATATGTAAATTTTGTCGCTATTCAACTTATCATGCCCTATTTTCTGAGCTGTTGAGGAAAGGATATAAAGAGGCAGCAGAGCATGTGTTCACTACCCATATGTAAATATTGTGGTAGCATTTGTTACCAGCTCTGATCTTTCTGCAAGTCGACATCAGTTGTTTAGTGTGGATGGAAAACGTATTGTTCTATACTGAATGTAACTTGGTGAAGAAGCAAGATACACTTTGGTGTTCAACCGCATTAATTGGCTGGTGGCATCCTGGGATTAAACCCTCTACTTCGTGGTAGCAAATTAGACTCCGGTCCAACCCTACTGGTTTGATCCTCTCGAAATTTAAAGGCATGCGCTTCTACTTCCGTCATTTCAGTTAATGAGAGCTATAAACTCTCTACAGATTGTGCAAGCACTCGGAAAATGTGGATTTTGTTCAGGTCATTGCCGTCACAAATATCTGGTGAGTTTCTATATCTATTGTGAAGTTATTTCATGAGGGGCGAGGCCCTATTCTCTTTGGATGATATATTTGTTGGTTGTTAATTCTGGCTTTGAATTTGTTTATTATGCCTTGTAAAGTGAATACTTTGCTAAAGATGTGTGGAAATTCGAATGCAACAAAATTAGGGTACAATGTTGTATTTAGTGAATAGATAAAATCACGTGGTATAGTTGAATTAGGTATTTTTAGAGTTGGGTATTGTCTGATCATTTTTATAATTTATATACTACAAAGATTTTTTTCTTTCATCCGAGGACACACCTTTCCAACTCATTGATTTGCTAAGCATTATTTGGTGGAATTGTGTAAATCTTTTTATGGATACCCGATAGGCACAACTGATGACTCTATTTAACCAAACATGTTAAGGAGTTTGTACTATGTTAGTTTTCTATTGGTTGCTCACTTATGTTTCTTTTCTGTTATGTTACTAGGTATGTTCCCAGTTTATGTAGCTCAATATTATGAGCTATACCTATTATTTAGATCCATTTATATCTAGTATTCTAGCTTACCCCAGTAACGAGTTACAGTTTACAATCATTCTTTATACTTGGTAGTAGCAGTAATATGCACGCATTGGATTTTAAAAATGATTCGTTTTTTTCCACTTCGAATATTTTATTGAAAGTCTATGGCTATAAGTTGTTATAGTTGGGCATGGGGATGGGGATGGTTGGTGAACTACACTAGGTTTCTACTGGGTATGCCTTCTGTGTCATACTGCTTAAATTTGGCTTGGCTTATTGTAGAAATCACTATGTTTGTGCAATAAATGGTGCGACTTGTGGTGTTCTTGATATTGTGGAACTGGTTGGTTTTCTCAAAGCAGAGAATCTCTTACATGTTAATGGGAAAAATAAGATAAGAAAGTAAAGTTTGTTATATTTTCACCTAGCAAACAATATCTGTCATCTTTGCGTAAAGCTACTAACACAAGCTCATTTACTTATTAAATCGGAACCATATTACTTTGTCTTGATTGCTCGTTACTTTTCAATGTAGTATATTAAATAAAAGGTTTCTTTCTCTTTCTGTTTAATTCGTAATAGATTCTAAGTTGGTTAGTATTATCTATGGGTATTCTGTTGATTAGTACCTGGGTTTTGACCAGGACCTGTAAAAGACTATTTTTCAATCTTTAGGCTGGAATCTGATTTTTTTCCCCTGCAGGTAGCAGTCTAGCAGAGCATCTTAAACAAAGAAGGTTCTGCGGGAGCTTGAATCTGGCAGACAAGTGCTTCTCTCATGGGATAAGCTGAAGAGCTTTCTCAGGGCCGGCCCTAATTGTGGAAGCAGGGAAAGGCTAAAACATTAGGCACCTAGTAGAGCATCTCTAACAGCAGGAAGAGGAAAAGGTTTCTTTTTTTTTCTACTGGTTTAAAATATTTTATGTAAAAATAATTAAAAAAAATAGTCAAAAAAGTGACATGGTAATCGAAGGTGTAGTCACTGTAGTGTAGACTTTTCTTTTAATCATCTTCACATGTAGTATCTCATCCTCCTAGTTTGTAGATCTAACTATTAGAGATGAGTTTATGCTAAATAAGGGTCTAAAATCCCGTATCATGAAAAAAAATTAGTTTAGTTTCACCCTCCATTGGAGATTCTCTCGATCAGTTATTACGAATATAGGGACATAAGTAAAACAATGTTAAAGAAATAAAAATACTTTTTTATTCTTTTGCTTTGAATAATTTTACGGTTTTATCACAAAAAAGATAAGAACAAGATGGTATTGGAGTAGTAGTTTTTTAAGATTATACTAGTGCCTGGCCGGTGCTCGTCTCTGGGAATAATAGAAGTCTACGACATTGTTTTGAGTACAATTAAAATCACTGAAACTGGACCAATAAAAAATGTAAATGGACTAAATTGAAAAGGTTTCAATTGTCAATCTACCATAGAGTACCATTCATGAATGACATCGTTACAGCAACTTAGCTTAACACCATATGATGAATGTTGTAAGCTAAGAAACACATTATGAGTGGTTTGAGAAGAGAAATCCAGTGATCAATTAGAGCAACTCCAATTATGAATGTGAGCCTCGAATAGTAGAAGAGACGCTTATAAAGATCAATGAATCTGCAAAGTTTCAACTAGCAAAATGAGAATATCTCAAAAATAAGAAGCAAAACCCTTATCAACCATGAACATTATGGATATAAAAAAAAAAAAATCAAAAAAGAAGAAGATATTAGTTTAACCTGTGAATATAGTGACGTACACTAACTTGAAAAATAGAAACTGAAAAGAATACAACAAAATAAGGTTGTATTTGGAGGAAACCTTTGTATAGTTACAAATATCAGAAGAAGTTAGAATCTTAAAAGGCTTTCCCCCTATTGAAGAAGCAGCTCAGGTGGTGAGCAAACAAATAGTATATTACCAATACTGATATCCAGACCACTCAACCCACCAAGTGGTTGTTGCCATCTCGTACCACGTGTAGGATATGTTGATGCTGAAAGAGGTTCTTTAATGCTGGTTGAGAGATACCAAATAAATCCCGAGTCGGAAGTTGGCGAGTTAATGGCTCGTTACGGAGCAGATTAATCAATGAACAGACACAAAAATTTACCTCAAAGTGAACAAGGGGGTGTAACTGAGAGACATACTACCTTATTCCAGCAGATTAACCGGAAGAGGGCTCCTTTCAGACCAATCGCCGATGCACAAAGAGATACCGCCTGATATAGTCTCATGGAAGAAGAAAAAAAACTACTGGATATCACTCTTTAGTAAATTCATTCCTGAACACAAACAAAGATCATTTCAATAATTTAAGAATATAAAAAGTATGTCCGGAAACTCGTAAGTTTCAAAGTTGGAATTTCCCTGCAGCATATATGAACAAGCTAGTGTCCCAAGCAACAATTTCCTCGACGACTTCCAATCTGAGTCAAAAGATGAAAGACATTCAACTTGGACCCATGCTGCAGCTCTGTAAACAGATATATTAGTATTGTTTCTAGCTTTTAGTGCTCTAACCCTTGTTCTGTCCAGTCGCACATCCTTGTCTACGCATCAATAAATAAAACCAAATGAGTAAAAAATTATCAATTGTTAAGACCTTGCATTTTCAGTGCAATCTATTGTAAAACGAACCATCTGAATCTACGGATTATGGATACTCTTCAGTTATCTCACATTTTAGTGAGCAGTAATTTAGTAATTGCGTTCCTAGTTTGACATGGAGCAGAGACTTGTTTCTGCAATTTAATAACAAGATAATTGAAAAAATCCAAAAGGGAAACAAATAAAGTATTACAACCTCAAACACTTAAAAAAGAAGGGGGGAAAAAAACAAACTTGCTTTGAGTTTACCTAGATATCTCACTTGCCCAATTTGACAGGATATAAAGAGGAGCTATTCCTAAGGTCCATGCATTCCCTTCCCTTTCAAATGAGCAAGAAATCAAATGGTTTGAATTGGTCTTGCCAAGACCCATTTGATCTGCCAGAATACCATTAGGTCCATTCTGCCACAGTGAAATCATCCATTACACACCTTTGAACCCCAGTCATCGATTAATGAGATCATCAGATACTGAGTATTGCAATGCCTCTAGTTCTGCCATGGTTAATTGAATGAAAAAGAAATCGACAACAGAAAGCATGGAGTTCAGTAATCAAAATTTGATTAAACAAAAACACAAATAGAGAACAATATTAGTATGGTCACTAACCGAATACAGTTCTCTCCAGCAAAAACAGTTAAAACTCGATATATTGTGAACTAAAACAACTAAACCTCAGGTAACTATAAATTAAGAGAAGTGAATGCCTGCTTTGTTGAACAAAGAAAGAAGGTACAGAAAATCCACTTGTGTGAGCTTTGAAGACCTCTTCTCCTCAAAATCTCCTTGCTTAAGTATCCCAATAATCTTAGCCTTAAAATCAGATCCATCTTCCCCTGCCTCGTAATCCTCTTCAACCTCCATTTCATCATCTTTTCCATCGTCAATTTCCATGCTCATATCTTCACTAGTATCTCCTAATGCCGAAACATCCATTTCACCTGCCATGTCTTCAGATGATCCTTTCAGTGCTTGGAGTGTTTTGTAGTTCTTCTCCAGCAATGATAGTACTGATTTCTGCCTGAAAACTGAGCCCAGAGTCTTATTCTTGCGGTTAAAACAAAGGCGGATTAACCCATCCCACTCCTTGAAATTTACAGGAGGAAGTGGTTTTCTAGGTTCAATTCTGACCACAGAAGAGTCAACTTTAGGGGGAGGCCGAAAATTGTTTTTCCCTACTTTGAGGAGATGGGAGATACGGGATAAGAGTTGAGTGTTAACTGAAAGGCGACAATAGAGATTGTCACCTGGCTGGGCTACTAATCTCATGGCAAATTCTCTCTGAAACATTATAACTGCACACCTAAAAACAGGTCTATGTGCGAGTAACTTAAAGGTGAGAGGAGAAGAAATTTGATAAGGAATGTTGGCAACACAAATATCGAAGTACGGCAAATCAACCTTAAGCACATCTCCTTGTATAACCTGTAAACATTAGAATTGCAAACAGAATAAAGTTCAGTTTCATTGATCCTTCCACCAACTCATCCCACGACCTTTCAAATAATTTACCCACCAAAAGTAAGAGGTTCAAATATCATTTGTATATACGCTAACAACGCCATAATACAGATAAGACAGAAAGCAAGGAAGAAGATACAAATAATGTCAGATTAAATTAAAAAACCGAGATAACCAAGCATAGTCTCTGCATATAAACTTTTTTGTTTGACATCATATAAGCTTGTAAAATATGAGAAGTGAGGAACTTGAGCATTAGTTGAATTGATCACAACAAAAGTGGACTAAATAAATAAACAGGATACCCCAACAAAAATATTGTCCACAAAAATAGAACTGCAGATTCAACAAAGATGGATATGGAAATTCAAAGAAGGGTTAATCACCCACTAACTACTGGTTAAGCTTTCACCATGCCCCGTCGGTATAATCAAACAGGAACACATGTTTAAACCATTCAGCCAAGAACATTAGACCCTCGACTAAAGAGATTACTCTCAGTCAAAAAAAATTAGTGTCCCTAAGCAAGAAGAAACTACAATTTCTTCCAATTTACTTCACTGTCACATAGAATTGGGTAAAAACTTTGACAGTGGCAGCAGCAGCAGGGGTTATACCTACTCTTCTAGAATTTAACTAAAGTAACAAAATTTCAGCTACTAAAAACTCAAAAATAACCAAATTAAAATATAGGTTTACCTTCAATTGATTGGAAAAGGGAGTTCCTTGAAACCGACGTGTTAATTCAAGAACCATCCGAGGATCTAATTCAACAGCAATAACAGATTTACCCGCTTCAAGTAATTTCTTTGTAAGATTTCCAGTACCAGGACCAATTTCAAGAATAATATCAGTACTTTTGATTCCTGATTTCTGAACTATAGTATCAACTAACAATGGATTCTTCAATATATGTTGTCCTTTTGATTTGTGAAATGATATTCCACCTTGGTATTGTTTATTTGATCCTGCAGCTCTTGACGGTTTTTCTTTCCTCATTTTGCCTCCCGCCATTGTTGATGGATGATATACCCAAACTTGATGTAATAACAAAATACTAATAACTCTGAGATTATAAACCTAAAGGAAACAAACTCAGAATTTTTTTTCTTGCGAAACCCTAATTCGGCGCGTGAAGAGTGAGACAGATGACGATCTTCTATGGTCGTGTTTTCATAGTGAGCTTTCGAGACGTAAAACCGGCCCGAAAGATGTTACGGCCATTATTTAAAGAGGCTAACCCATAATAAAATGGGAAAAATACGGTTTAGTCCAAAATTCAATCCAAATATACTAGTTCCTATTCAACTAGGTACAAATTAGTCATTTATGTGGAAATTGAATTATTGTCCCCTCTTCTGATGGGCCTTCACAAATATCCTTAACAGACTTTATAAATGTCTCTGATGGCATAATTGAAATTTTCAGTAAAAACACAATCTTTATGATTCCACTATTAACCTTCTTATCGTTCTTCCTTCGTCTTTCTTTCTTCCTTCATATCACAATCTCGAAGTTGAGAGAGAAACAAAATCCCCCACAGTCTCCTGCACCACTACCAACACCTTACCAGCTCCGCCACCTCCATCAAATTTATCATCAGCTCCGGCAGCACCTCTTAATTTACTGTCTCTACAATTCTTTCATCAGCTCTTAGATTTCCACCAAATCCACCACCTGCAGCACCACCACCACCTCCTAAACAACCGTATTAGATCGATTTTCACCGGATTCAACCACAAAAGTCAAGTCTAGTGACGAATTAAAGAGAAACTAATCTTTATAATCTAACCCAAGCATCAGAAACGTTAGATTCGTATCGATTTTCAACTGAATTGTGCATGATTCCATTTTCAAACCCTAACTCTGGATTTCATTTTTCTTCAGATCGATGATTGATTCATGTAATTTATATCTTCTTATTCATCAATTCGTAATTCTTAGTGAAGCAAGATTATCATTGATTAATATAAAGAAAAGGGTATAAAACAAGATTATCACAGAAAGACTGAAAACCAGTATGGAGGTTCAAAATATGTATGAGGTTATTTTCGGTCAGATTTAGAGCATTATATGCGATTTTGTGAAATAACTTCTCCACTTATTGTTTAGTTTTGTTTGATTGTTGTTGATCTTTCATTTTCTTACTGTAAATTTAACCTAAATTGACTTTAGAATGTTAGGTTTTGCTGAACTTTGTCTTTGATTTAGTGTATTAGTACTAAGTTGTTAGCTTCGATATTATTGAGTAGTAGTTGTTTTTAAGTTCCTTTTTGAAATGCTTGGGTTCTGCTTTATAGTGATCTAGTCTGTCAAATATATCTACTTTCTACTTTCTCTATAATGTGTTTCAGGTTTCTTTTGTTATTAATCAACCTCAATGTCATTTTGAACTTGTTTTGTCAAATATTTCTTTTATTTTCCTGTTTCTCCATTTTTACTACAAGGTTTGGAATCATGAGATGCTTCACACAGTGTTACTCTTATTGTAAATTTCTTTAACATTTCAATGTCACACGACTGAGTAGAATTTTGAAGTCAAATATGCCTGTAATAATGTTAAATAGGTTCCACTGGTTGCTAAGAAGGGTCCAACAACTAACCCTGTGTTTTGATGGCTTTGCATACACAACACTAGTAGTATATGTAGTGTTAGGGAGGTAAAACACTGGTATTTGGAAGTTTTTGCTATGAATCATATTTCACGAATTTACTCATGGGTGAATAGCATAGTTTACTTTGATCAATCCTGGCAGAGATCTTATATGAACGGATCACACTATATGGGATTTCAAATAATATTGCATCAGGCCAAAAGCTTGATATAAATTTTACTTATAGATTTTTTTTTTGAAGCTTGATATACATTTACTTACAGATTTGGGTTGAACTTATGTATATACTTCGTCAATTTTGTTATTTATGCTCTAGTACTTGTGTGATATACAATACATAACCTGAACCTTAACCTTATTGTGCAGCGAAGGAGATGGGGAGGCTGCTGGGGTGGAGATTGGGTGTGAATATGGTTGCATTTGTTGATGGTGTTCCAGGTATAGAAATTGTCCTTTCGGTAAACCTACTTACTTCAGTTTTTACGGGATCAACTATTGTTGTTGATCCAATTTATGTGATCAATTTCTATTGTTGACCCAATTTTTTACGGGATCAACTACGGTTGTTGATCCATTTATGGGATCAACTCCTGTTGTTGACCCAATTTTTTATGGGATCAACTACTGTTGTTGATCCTTTGAACTCCTATTGTTGATAATATTTTCTTGGATAAATATAATCATGCTTGTAATTTAAATCATGTAAATTTCTTCCAATGTTGAACTTGTTGTGCAACGGTAGCATGACTGACTCCATGTCAGATGATGCGTGTTCGACTCACGCCAAGTTCACTCCATTTACATGGATGAACTACCATTGTTGATCCCCTAAATTGGATCAACTTCTACTGTTGATCCTTTTTTTTGGATCAACTACCGTTGTTGATCTCCTAAATTGGATCAACTTCTACTGTTGGTTTTGTTTTAATTTGGATCAACTCCTGTTTTTGATACAAAAATATTTGAACCAGTGGTAGCGACGGTGGCGGCAGCGGATTAGTGGTTGTGGCGGCGACGGACTAGTGGTGGTGAAGGAGTGGTGGTGGAATATTGGTGGTGGTGGCGGTTGGTAGGTGATGGTTGTTGAACGGTAGTGGTGGAATGGTAGTTGAATGTTGGTGGTGGTGGTGCTAGTGGTTGTGGTGAAGTGGTAGAGGAAGAAATTTGTTGCATTTTGAAATAAAGAAAACTATTATATGGTTGAGGGTATTAAGGGAATCTAATTTTAAATGGATAAGGTTATTAAAAAGTAGGGATATATTTATTGTTGTATAAGGATATATTTATTGGGTGTCAAAAGTAGGGACATATAAATCATGTACCCGTCCTTTTATATGGAAAGTACATAAATAACCTTCCCGATTTACAATTTAATCCAAATATTTATAGTTTAGTCCAAAGTGCCTCATGATGATGTCAGCAGTTTTAATTAATATAAAAAAATTAAAAACAATTTATCTTTGGAATCATTTTTCCGAAATTCACAAATTTTATATATTCGGAAAGCTCTTTCCGAGAGCTACAAAAAGAGTACCCATATGACTATATAATTTTCGTCGTTTTTTTTTTAGTTTACACTGGTGTAGATTTAAATACACATCTGCAAAAATCCAAAAAATCGAATATCAATGATAGCCAGACTGCCAGACTATAATAGCCGAATTCGCAGAGGTTAGTTTAGCAGTCAACCAATATCGAGGATAAAACGATAAAACATAAGAAATCGCGGGTTGAAAAAGAATGGATTAACCTTTCACCAACAACCATAAATTATATACGTTGTACATTAAAGTGTGCATGCTATATAAAAAAAAACATATACTATTGTACAAACATGTACACCTCTACAGAAATCCTACCAAATCCAATGTCCATACAACTGAACATGACATACATCCATGAGAATGAAAAATGGTTTAAAACTATGTACAATCTATAGAAGTCCAAAAAAAAGGATACTACACTTAAAGATAAAAATCTATGCAGTTGCAACATAAGCTTATCAAGTCAATCTGTGCAGCATAAGCCTTTCTACAGTGCATCAGCAGGCATTTATGCATCATAATTCATAAGCTTATCAAGTCAATCTTTTTCCCATGTGCACAAATTTGTACACCCAAGTTACTTATGCAAGAATAAGCTTATGAAGTCTTTTTTTCATATGTGCACCAGATTGTATATCTTGGTTATAGTTTATGTGAACCTGCTCGCTCTATGCTACATTGTTATTCAAGCATTCCAATCTTCCTAGATAGTACACACTATAACAATCTATATTAGTTGTAAGTAACGGATGATATACCTCTTTGGTACTGAACTGAATGAAAGTGAAACCTCGTGGCTCTCCTCGCTTTGGACCACGAGTGTGCCATAAAAACTTCTCTGACTCGATCCTTCCATAAGGAGAAAACATCTTGATCAAGACCGACCTATAGTTAAGAATACAAATTCAACGACTATTAGTACTAGTATAAGGGAGGGAGGGAGTGATACATACTCTATTATTCTTTGATCAAGAAACCTGATGTATAGCCTTCTTTCAATGGACAGTGAAGACTGCAATTTAACGAACACCAGCTGCTACACATTTCTAAGCAAGTATTTACCGCCCAATTAAACTGTAACAAAACAGCAAGTAAGTGAATGCAGAAAGTATCCAAAATACAACAATAGATAGAATGACGATCTAAGAAGAGATTGCAGTCGCCGACATTAGTAGGCTATTATACATTATCATTTTGATCTCATGGATGCAAACTAGCAAGCCAACCACTTGTATTTCATAAGATCATTTTCACATTTTCACTTAACCCACTTCATCTTTACAATGTCTTATAGATTGTTTTAAAAGGTCAATCTTTGTTAAAAGAAATCTCCCATGGATTATTCTAGTTAAGGAAGATGCATCGACCTCGAAGTCAGATTTTTGATTATAATCATAGCATGTGTACAACTATGTACACGACATGTGTACAAATATATACACATTAGCAATCAACATGTATACAACTATGTACACATTGAGATACCCCTACAACTATCACATGCCAACCAATAATAAAAGTCACACTTGGTGGAATAGAAAACTAACCTTGTAGCTTACTCCGTCCGTGAAATATCATTGATCCTCCACGAATCAAGATAGCTTCTAGTCTTTGCATATGTGGCTTGTCTTCCCTAAAGTCAGATCACATATTTTGCTTTCGCAGCGTTTCCTCGAGGCGCCACAAGGTCTCTATTTATTTCCTCAGCATCTAAGAATATCCAGGATCAGACTTTAAAACTTGTTTACCAGTGGTCGAGGAAGTAATAAAAGTTTTCCCACCTGCACTCACTTGATCACTTGCTTCTGCAGTTAACTTAAGACATCAACCAACAAATCTTGGAGATTGAGGCGCACAACCCTGGAAATTTCAACGACATTTTTAAGTTTAGTAACAAAATAAAGATAGAATTAAAGGCCAAGCTACATGATAAAAATAATTATTGACCTATTTAAAAGCATAAAGAAATTCAAAATATTTGGTCAATTGGCCACTTCTTGGATGAGATAAAATTAATAAAAACACCACTCAAGTTTCGTCATATAAGTACACTAAATAAATGAGTCTTAAACAACTCACTAACCACAAATTTTAATCGTGACCGTCCAATTAAAGAATTCAAAGCAAACTTTGATGTACGACAATATAAGTGAACATGTATCTACCCACAAAAATCAATCATCTTTACCCATAAAACATGCATATATTACTGAGATAACAACTATGTAGACACTTATAAAAAAAACTAAAAAGTCCATCCATACCCAAAATGTTAATCTAAAAAAGAAGCAAGAAAATCGAAAATGTTAATGTGTACAACTATGTACACATTGATAATAAACAAGTGTACAACTATGTACACATTAAACTATCTGCACATAATAACCAATATGCACGTGTACAATTATGTACACATTTAAAATAAACATGTGTACAATAATGTACACATTTGAATTACTGTCGTTACGCTTTGCTATACTATTTGAACTTTGAAATATGTTGATCAACTACTCAGATAACTAAGAAATTGCAGACATCTTCAATAAAAAATCTAAGAAATACAACATCCATCAATGTGCGGCATCTACAAATTGAACGCGATACTAATGAGGGGGCATATCAAAAATATCAAATATGGAAACTCATACATGAAGTGCATATGACAAAGAGAGATAAAAGTGTGGATAGAAAATTCACAACAAGATCCAGTAACACCAATGTAAAATGCAACCTATACAGTTTCACAATAGAAAGAACAACTTTGCAGCTTTGTAAATCTTGATTTAGTTTCTTCAAAGCCAAAACTATGCAGCAAACTAACAAAAACTTATCATTGACTCAATAAAATTGTAAATATGGATGGATAATTGAGACTACCAAAATCAAAAAATAATCTCAATAAACTTATCATTGCAATCACACATAGAAAATACTAGACCATTGTATTCATCTTATCATTCAGAATATATATAACGGAGTTTATTTCCACCAAATAGTATTGTTTGTGTTAGCAAAGTTAGTACAAGAACAAAAATAAACAAAACGATATCTATGACTAGCAAGTATCAAGATAGATTAAGCTAAAGCCAATTTATTAAGATATCAAAGGTAGACGTCAACAAATATTTAAATTTCAATTAAATTTATTTTGGGAACTCCATAGTACGTACTGACTTCAACATCTATCACTAGCACATACAAATGGAGATGAACCAAAAACCAAGTCGTTCGCCAATATTATCCAGTATCTGAACATTCCTAAATTAAATATACTGAGCAAGAAAATCTACTGCTGAGCATCAAAATGAGCCGTTTCTTTTATGAACCCTCTCATCTTTAAAAAAAACAAGTTAGGCTACCGTTACTGACATGTCTGCCCCAGTCGGACAACACATAATGGATATTTTCTAGCTCAAATTACATCATATCAAATCCAAAGTAGCCGTTTCGCATGAAAATGACTTAAGAAACCACTCCCAAACGAAACTCACAATGATTATATTAGTTCATTTTAATGAGTAATACCAAATTCATGCGCGACCAACAATTGAATACAATATATAAACTTGTATCTACCGCAGTAGCCTTAAATATAAAAAATTTTGAGATCAACGATTAGACGCTGACCTGTTGTACTACAGATCCTCTTAGAAATGAGATTGAGATCAACCCGGAAGAAAACGACGATGCAAGTGCGCTAAAGATCGTACCCCATTCCTCAAATCTCACTTACAACTACTGATCCCAAGTTGTTCTACATAAATTAATGTTAGAGTCCAACTTCATAACAGTCAGTTACTAAAACATATAAGCGGCAAAAAAATACAATTTTTATACTAACATCAGTATCTAGCATGAGACAGAAAAATCATACAAAAATCCAGTTCATCAATTAGAAGGTAAGCATGCGTAGTATGCATTGTCTGGCCACATACAAATTCTGTTAGAGCACTGCTCGGTTGAACCCACTAGCGTTGGTATGTCAAGTTAGTTGTCAATTTTAGTTGCCAAAATGCATTCTTGATTTAGCATACTAAAGATAGTTTCAGACTAGATTAGGTCTAAGAAGTTGAATCGAAGCTATCCTTAAAGGATGAAGATTGAAGACTACAAGAAGACATCAACAAGTACTTCATCAACAAAGGTATGTGATTGATTTCATTTGGATTCTTGTTCAATTCTACCTTTCTTATCTATCAAGATAAATGCTCACTCTATGGAACAATTCCAATGACGGTATATGTACATTTATGTACATATACTTGAGGTTATTTAATTAATGACCTTGGAGACAATAACCTTTATCCTTATAAAGAATCTCATGTTATAGTGAATGAGCTTATGAATCCAACGAGCCAAGAATCACTCAATTCCGAGTTATAACGATGAAGTTATGAGTGATTTATTAAAGTAACAATTATAAGTGTTGCTGTAATTGTTACAGTTCGTTAGTAGGAAACAATCCATGTGCTGTTTGTAACAGTTCACGGACTTGGGCCCAATTACGTGACTAAAAGCTATTTTTGGTCAAGTTGGTGATGTTTCCTTGTCTAAGCAAGATGGATATTAATCCAAACATATTTGATTACCATATTAAAGTGTTTGTGATAACTTTTAATACCTTCCTAAGTTAGAATGTGATTTATTCACATAAATAAATATTTTCTTATTAATTATTTAATCGGGTTCGCAAATCCCTATTTACTGACAAGAGATAGAGATATAAAACTCTTTGATATACTTTTTATAGATTGAGTCTAACTGTCTAGTTGATTCTCTTGAAATTATATTGGAGTTTGTCTATTCAGATTGCCAAAAGAAATATTGGGTGTGGTTGTTAGACCCCCGCTTTTTCAAATTCTATAAAATCCATTTTTCTAAGAAATATACACTACTCACCTATTCTAAGTAATGCACTACAAAGAGGTCGTCACTAATAGCATGGTCAAAACTAGTAGACACAAATTCTAACTAGCTTCTTTACCACAAATAGACACAAAAAAAGAAAAAGAAAAAAATCTAGTGTATGCTTCAACTTAATTCACCAAATTATTATGTAATCCAAGCTTAAATAATAAAGATGGTTTTACTTTTATGCTTAATTAATTCGTATGCCATCCTTCTGATTCTTCAAAAAGAGATATCATCATTTTAGGTTACACACATTCTGCCTACAACAATAAATTGAAATTAATTGCAGTCATGTTAGATACTAAATCAAAAAGAGACATCATCATTTTAAACAAAATTAATTTAGCAAAAAAAGTTTAGATGATTATAGATCTGATTTCTTATCATTAGACGAATAAAAACTCCGACTGAAATCAGAGTAAATAGGTTTTTCAACCCCATAAAAATTCTAAAATCGATTGGCGATCAAATTAAATGATAACTTATCTTTCAAATCGCTTTCAATGATGAAATCTTCAAAATAGTTTGCTGAAATTCATCGATTTCCTCTCAATTTCAAGTTAATCTTCAAGAAAAGAAACTGATGATGACGACTTTGGCTTTTCAAGATCAATCGAGTGTTTGTTTCATAATCATATTTAGGTTAGAAGATCGAACTTTCACTGGAACAATGAGATTGGGTTTTCTGATTTTTTTTCTTCGGTCGGGGAGCAGTTTCCACGAATTGAAAATGAAGAAACAGGATTTTCAAGATCAATCGAGTGTTTTTTTTTAGTTGACGGGTATTTTTGTCATGAAAAAAATAGCTTTGGACTGAATCGTTTATAAAAGGACTAACTCGTACCAAATTGGTAAATTTGGATCTCCTAGAACTAGGCTTGAGAGAGCTGGACTAATGAGTTTAAAGCCCAACAACTATGGGATTAAACGTTAATTTCTACTAATAAAATGTTGTCTTTAGGGCAATTCCTATAGCAATGGTCAGATGCAAAATTTTGTTGAGCCAGGTGGATGGACAAACTGGTTTTTCCACTATGGTAAAGCACTGGGCGTTAAATAACTAGGCGCGCGACCAAGGAAAAAACGCTGGGAGTCTGCGAGAAAAGCGCCGGCGTTGGTAGGCCAAGCGCCAACGATCGAAGCTTCGACGCGGCGTCTTAACATATGACGCTGGCGTTTGTAGCAAAAACGCCAACGGTTTTTTTTTTAAATTCAAAATTCACTTTTTACCTCCATAAATTACCATCGAATTCAAACAATTCACTCACACCAAATTTCACTTTTCTTGAATTTTCTCTTCTAAAATCTATTTCTCAATGGCTGAAAAGGCGATCACACTTTTTTGCGGTGCAAAATTTGAAGCTAATGTTTCTAAGATATGTGGGAGTTTTAAAAAGGTTGAAAATTGTAAGAGGGAAGTGCAAGTTTTTGAAGTTGCTCCAAGAAAATGTTCCGCTAAAAGGCAAAGAAGAACTCCAGTTTTGGAAGTTAACAAAAAAAATAATTAAAAAACAAATGTGAAACTATCAAAGAGCGCGTTGAACGGAAAATACGTCAAATAAAGATAAATAGGAGGCCAAAACTTGTACTTGATTTTTATTGAAGTTTTTATTATTGTCTAGTAAGTTTATATCTTGTAAAAGAATTGGTAGTAATATCAATGAATGAAATTTTTTTTTTTTAAAATAGATTTGTACTTCAGATTAAGTGAAATTTATTACAATTTATTAAACTTGCAAAGAACATCAAACTACATTTTAATAAACCACAACAAAAACATCAAACTACATCAAATCCAGCGACATTCTCTCTGTAAATTTCATAGCATTCAAAATGCTTAAACTCTCTCCCGCTTTCTTCGGTAAACTTGGTCTGAGCGATGGTTTCCAATTCTTCGTTGGATAATCCAGAATTGCTACGATGAACCATCCACAATACTTCCGTATAATGTTTGACTTCATTAGTGATGAATGAAATTCATAGTTCTAGGCTCTTACTGTTTCTTATGGCTTCATTCCGCGATGCTACAAAATGTCCCAATACTCTTTCCCATAAATTGTCATTGTTCATTGGTCTCACCATACATCGAACAAGAGCAACATCTTCTTCCATTGTAAATTCCGGCAGCGGCATTCGAGTGTCGTAACAATGTGCTTGAGATGGACCATCTTTTAAAATTCTGAAACACACTTCGTAACGAAAAGGCTTACCGTGAGCTTCCTTCCAATTATCAAGAGCTGTTTGGATTACTTCATCTTCACTTACACCGCTGAACTTTTCTCGATCAATTTCTATTACCAGAGCAAGAAATGGTTGGACTGCAAGCCTAATAGAATGAAACCGAGCACGCAATCGACGAGCATCTCGGTATCCTGGGTTTCCCATTAATGCGACGAACATTGAAAAAACAATCTCCTAAAAAGAACTGTCATGAGAAATAACAACACTAGTGATTACCCTATGAAATTAATATGCTTTGCATAGAGTTATATCCTCTTCTTGAGTAAACTTGGGACCACGATTTCTAACAGACATTTCTGCAAAGGAAGAGAGATGTACGAAAAAATAATAATAAGAAGAAGATGTGATTTTGGAGATGGGAGGAATGAAATTTATAGGTCGAGAAAGAAAAGTTTGCCTTTGGAAATGGAAATTTAGTCGTTGGCGTTTGTAGTAAAATCACCCGCGACTTTCCTTTGGGCGCCCATTTGAATTACCAACGCCTATTTTCTATTATAAATACATCAGTAGGTTTTATTCTAAACCAAACTAACCGATTTTCTCATCATCCACCATGTTTTCTAAAGGCAAAGCGAATCAAATATTATGTGTCGAAGCAAAAGAGGTTTGTCCATTATGTTTCATGGATAACCACAGTCTTATGCAATGTCCTTGGATGTATTCAAAGTGTCCCCGGGAAGGTTGTTCACGCATCAGAATGGTGATTGAATCACAACCAGAAAAACTCAGGTACTTGCAATGTCAAGATCCCAATTGTCCAGAGGAACCACATATGCTAGATGATGCTATGAAGATTAAAAAAGAAGAAGAAGAAAAGATTGCAACACTCTGCAAAAACTTCAAACTTAAATCCAAATTGAAGAAACCGTTATTACACTGCAAGCATTGTGGATATGGAGATAACGAATACAAAAATTTTCCACAGAGAATCAGTTCATGCTCAAAGCCCGGTTGTAGGACTTTTATGCATTTGCGGACTTCTTCTGAAAAAGACACATATGGAAGGCATTTTTGGGAATGTCCCAGGTGTTTTTTGGTGGAGTGGGCTGATTGAAGTTGTAGGACAAATCGATTCACTATGGTATTATGTTATTTAATTTGTTGTTTATTTTGTGTTATTACGATTATCGAAAACTATCAATATCAAGTAATTTAAATTTTTCCTGGATTAAACATAGCACCATCAATTTCATAAATAAAAACATACCGCATTGAACAACCACACCATACATGAAAATAACAGAAACACATAAGATTAAAACAACTACTACATAGGCGGCGTCAGTTCTCGGCGGGTGGTGGAATTCCTAGGGAGATGTAGAGATCGTATTTGATGAACACCCTAAGAATGTTGAAACAAGCATGGAATTCGAACTGACGACCACGGTGAAATGATGGCCACATCGTTAGATTTCTGGGTTCCACTTCATGTTCGGCTTCACCGTTGAGCTTATTTTTGTGATTCTCCATTAGTTGAGCGATAAACTCCGATACATTACAACTAATTACACTAAAACGATACGCCAATCCCTGAGAATCACGCCCATTAATGTTCATCGTTTCAGCAATGAACATTTCAAAAACTTTTTCCCAGAATGTCGATTGTGATACATTCCTACCAGTAGCAACATCAGCGGCAACATCTTGTGTTTGAAAAACGTAGGCTCTGCAAATAGCTAAATTCTCTTTGTTGAGTGTGTTTAACACCACGAACTCTGGGAGGCATTTTTTTGGATGATTTGAGAATGAAGAATGTGTGAATTTAGAGTTGAAATGAGGAGTATTTATAGATTTTAAAAAACATAGCCGTTGAATCACAAGATTTCTCAGCCGTTCAGATTGAGCCGTTGGGCCGGACGCTGGCGTTTCTAGTAAGGACTATGGCGCTGTAAGTTAAAACTCGCCTCTGAGGTACAAATTCTGGCGTTATTTCTCCTGACGCCAGCGTTTTCATCAATGTCGCGCGTCCTTAACACAAACACGCGCTGGATGTTCCGACTCAATATTCAAATCAACAAATCTGTTGATTTGAATATCCATTTTTCAAGTTTGTTCATTCCATAGTGGGAGCAAAATGAACAAACTCTAGGTTTGTTCATTCCATAGGAATTGCTCTTAAATAGTGAATGGCCTTTTTTTTTTTTACTTTGACTGAAAAAAGTTGGGATTGCCTGATCTCAGATTTTGGTTTCCCATCTAACTTCCATCCGCTGCATGATTGGCCACGCCATCTGCTACCTGTTTTCCTTCTATATAATTATATTGGATTGCAGCTTGCAGAATATGTTTCATTCTATTCTTTATTCCATCGACCATCCACGAGATTTACCAAGGAGGAGCAGAGGGTGAGGTGATGAATCCGAGGAGGTTTTCTGAATCTGCATCGAATAGAACTTTCGTCCATTGCCTTTCCGTTGAGGTTCTGGAAGCCAAAAGATAATCCCATGTTTCCGCTGTTAAGGAAGTTGTAATTCCTAGAGGTGCTACAACCATCACAGATCGTGCCTCTGAATCCTTGCAAATGAAACCTGCACCAGCAAAACCAGGGTTGCCCATGGCAACCATATCTGTGTTGATCTTTATCCATCTTATGTTCGGGTTAGACCATCCCATAGAGATTTTCGATATTCTTTTGGTGCTTCGGAGATGATTAGTTACCGGGGAGTCGCCTGGTAGCACATGATGTATTGATTCTAGAACTCTGGAATACTCCAGTTGTTGATTTAGAGCCCAAGCTAAGGTTTCATCTGATGTTATTTGTTTTTGGAGGTATACTAGCTTATTCATAGAGAACCATAAGGTCCATTGAGAAAAATAGAAAGATGAGATGAAAGATATTGGTGCTGATTGTTGTAAGATCCGAGAAATGCTTGTCTGAGGAGTTATAACAATTGTGTGGGTATAGTTGGAATTCGATGTGGATGTGAATCGAGTGAATAATATGTTCCAAAATGTAGACGTCATTGGGCAGTGAAGTAACAGATTATTCACGGATTCTGGATCATTGTTGCATTTGGGGCAGATGTTGGAGTTGGTCAGATGTATGCTATTCAGGATATAAAAGGTTGTTAGTTCTTCTTTGATTGCTTTCCACAAGAAAATATGAATTTATGGTAGACACGGTAATGTCCAAAGGTTAGGTAGCTGGGAGGGTTTTTTGAAGAGGTTGACCAACTTGTTGGGTTATACATTTGTATCCCGAAGATGTAGTGTACTTTCCAGATTTTGAATGTGGCCAGATAATTTTATCTTAATGGTTATTTTGAGGTAGGTGTTTATGATTTTTTGGGCTGCAAGATATGGGAAGGTGAATATGTTTTCTTGTATCCAATTATGAGAGATAGGGTCGATGATATCTTCTACCTTATGGATGGTGTAGCACTGCGTCGCGTCCAGGTTTAGAACGTGCGGAATCCAACTAGCTTCGATGGGTGTTGTTAGACCATCAGTTGTTGCATCGTGGAGACTAGGGATGCCAGTTGCCTCCATTGAGAGCTAGAGGAAGACAAAATGGTATCAATGCCCTGCAGAATTGGTTAATGTTTGAGATATTTCTTCTTGCAGAGACTTCCATAGATGGAGTCAGGTTGATCGTGCAAACTCCAAATTCTTCCATGCGAAGAGCTTTGTTACGTTTACTACTTTTCCTTATGCCTAACCCTCCTTCGGATATTGGTTTTGTTACTTTATACCAACCAATATGATGAAGCTTTTTAACTAATGATCAATCATGTTCCCAGAAGAAGTTTCTAGTGATACAGTCTATCTTTTTGTGAACTTTGGTGGGAAGAATTTGTGTTTGCATAAGGTGGTTTGAGGTTGGTGAGAGGGAGGTTTTTATGAGAACCATTCTTCCATCTTGAGTTAGGCATTTTGTCATCCATCATTTTCCTTGTTTGAATTGAACTCCCAGATAAGTAGGAGGGTTTGATGTGGTCGGCATGTTGAAAAATTGTCGCAGATCAGTTACCTTGACCGGATCCAATCTCGGATAACGGATAATTGCATATTTAGATGTATTAATTACCTGACCCGTCGAGGTTCCATAATAATAATGAAGAAGGTTCTTGAGGTAATCTCAAGTTTTAGATGCTAAGTAACCAAGTTTTTTTTTTGAACTGAAGATTCAATTTATTGAGAGTTAAGTGTTTACAATGACTAGCATCCTCTTGTAATTGGACACTGGTGTTACTAGGAGAATATGCTTGTTACAGCATTGCTCGGTCGAACTCAAAAGTGTTGGTATCTCAAGCTTTTTGTCAAATTTAGTTGTCAAAACTATATCTTGATTTATAGTCTACATATAGTTAAGTCTCGGATTAGGATAAAAGATGTAGTTGAGAAACGAACATCACGACAGTCATCATCGCGTTCTACTGTTTGAAGGCGAAGATCAACCGAAGCTTTTGGAGAACTTCTTCAACAAAAAGGTAAGTGAAGACTAAACCACTTATATCTCAAGTTATACTCATCTTTCTATCTATGAGACGATGTCGCATAACTAATTAAACTATTGCAATCATATCAAGAATTTTGAGTCAAATTTATCTTGGTAATTAGTTCTCGAAATATATGACTAAGCTTAATTAACATTTCATACTTGATGAATTTCGGTTACAGTTTGTTGTTCGTAATCTAAATCGTGATTCAAGATTATTATTCGAAAACAACATGGAACAGTAATGTGTCATTGATATTACTTGGGAATGTTTCGAATGTATTTAGAGAGAAATATAGAACTACTGTAAATTCGGATACAAGAAAGTATACATATTAGTCTTACAAACTGGAAAATTGTTAAGGTATGAAGCCGTAATACATGTACTCGGTACACGTATTAGAGTAGCTATATGTCGTCAACAACTTTTTGCTACGCATATCAGTATGCACACCTTAAAAAGTATGTGAACTCGTGAACCTATACTAGTACGCATACACGTATGCACACTAGAAAAGAACTGTTAATCCCGGAACCGGTTTGGTATCTATACCGGTACGCATACCATAAAAGTTCTGTGTACTCCGGAACTCGGTTATGTTTTAATGGTATCCTTACCAGTACGCATACCGTGAAAGTTATGTAAACTCCGGAACAAGGTCATGTATTAATTAAGGTATACATAACGGTACGCGTACCATGACAAAGCTGTTCACGAACAGGTTAAGTATTATGTACCTAGTAAGCCTACTTACCATGTCGATTAAATTCATATGCACATAAAATTATTTCTCCGAGAGAATTAGCATTTGAATAATCTCTAAAAACATGATAGACATATTTGGTCACATAATTGTGACTCGAGTTAATTCCCAAGTATTATATAAAAATTCTCAAGTTGATTGTTCAGTTGGCTAGTTTCGACTAACCGTTCATGAGCGTGGTCTTTGTACACGGTTCGATTATGGTTCATCCTAACTAGAGTGTATATCCTGTTATATTAATCATATTCAAAGATACATCTAGCCTTGGATATTGTTACTTGGTTCCAAATTTATCTTAGCTTAAACCTAAAGCAACCTATGCTTTGAATGTCTATAAAAGGGGAAACTCAAGCAACTGGGATCTTTGAATCCCGACACTACTTTCTTGGTGTGTCCTAGTTTTAAACTAGAGTCGTCCTCTTCCAAAAACCCTTCTAAGATTTAACAACTAAAAAGACTTCAAAATGATTCGTGAAGCTAGGTACAGCTATTATTTATCTGATAGCTCGAGTATCTTGATCTTGATCGATTGTTGAGCTTGCTCCATCAATCAAGATAAATAGAAATCATCAAAGTTCTTTTCATCTCAGACTTTGTTGATTCCATAAGTTTAATACTTGTGAGGTGAATAATAATATAGGCTGCACTTCGGGTAGCATAAATCCGGATTTTGAGGTTAGCTAGACTTTGTCTATTGCTACCGATTTCCAGTCTCACCTTGATCTACGATCAAAAAGGAAATCACACATATATGCTTATCTGTAGGAGGAATATTGGTTTAAATTCTTCAATTGAGTTGAAGCAACTCTTAGGATTTAAAGGACGTCAGCTAAGGGAATCATTTGCACGAAGTCCTGTTGGGATCAAGAGGCATAAGTAGCGTGTCTGTAAATGAATTTCTTTGAGGGTTTAATTCGGTCTTAAATACATTCCAGTCCCAAGTTAATTGGTAGTAGGCTAGTGTCTGTAGCGGCTTAATATTGTTTGGTGTTCAATCTGGACTACGTCCCGGGGTTTTTCTGCATTTTCGATTTCCTTGTTAACAAAACTTCCGGTGTCTGTGTTATTTCTTTTTCCGCATTATATTGTTTATATTCATAATAAAAATATCATAGGTTGTACGTTAATCAATCAGAGTAGATACATCCATCCTTGTTTGTTGGATACGTCTTGATTGATACTTGGAAATTGATTTTTTGGAATCACCAAGTACTCTCACCCGCAAATCAGGTTCACATACTTGTCTCTGTGTAAACGTTCTGATTGCGAGAGAGTGAGATATAACTCAGAATATAATTTCTTGATTGAGATTCATTAAATTGAACTCTCAGAATTATATTTAAGTTTGTCCATACAGGTTGCCCAAGAAAAAGTTAGTGGTGTGTTTTGTTTCAATTAGTATCAGAGCAGGCAAACACGTTAAGACCTGATAAGTCTGTGTTTGAAGCTCTCTGACTATATGGACAGAGACAATATCTCTAATGAAGTACACCATAATTCCTTAAAGATTCTTCAGAGTTTAATTTCCTCAAGACTTACTGCCTCACATGATGCTCTTGATTCGACTGATTGTAAAGAATCAACAGGAAAAAATACAGAATCCTCTGCAAAGGTTAAAAACAAGAAACGTCCTGTTAAAAGTAATAAGCTACGCCTTCTTAAAAGATTGTTAAACAGTCTATCTAAGGAATGCAACCGAAGAGGGTCTGTGGACGAAGATCTCCTTATAGCTTTTGATTTTTTTTTTAAGTTCTTGGAACACATTGTGGTAATCTTGACTAAGGAGATGCCCACCCAGTTTCAAGTCTATAATAAAACTTGTTATCAGTGCGGAAAACTTGGGCATGTCAGAAAAACTTACACATCTGCAACAGTTTTGACTACTCCAGATGGTTACGGAATATCATCTCTTAATCACCACGGGGATGAAGAAACAAAACTGGAATACTATTATACCAAAATGGTTTGTGAGCATTTTTCTCATCCAACCTCTTATTAAGAAAACCTTGGAATCACCCCATCATGTATTTATCTTGAGATGGGGAAACAAGTAGTAAAGGTTTGTGTATGTTTGTATTCTAAGTTCCATGATATATCTATCAAGTTTCTGAGATCCTGATTATTTGGTAATTGACTTTGGATAAAGGGAGGTTCTTAGTAATCTGTCTTGATCAAGGTAAAACATCACATATTGTTGAGCTGGCTCCGATGTTGGTGTTATAAGATCAATTTTTTTTGTTACATACTTCTAATCCTGAAAATATCAATATCCCTTGTGCTCTGAAACTCCTTCATTGAGTTAAGAATAAGATTAATTATCTTATTATATTGATATTTTTTTGAAAATTATTAATTTTTTTTTGGAGATCTTAATTTGGTATGATTTTATAAATCTTACAGAATATGAAAAATTCTTTAAATTCATGGGTTTCCGCACCCGAACCGGTAAAAGCCCATTAGGGTGTATTTTAAAAGAATATGCGTACTCCTCTTCCTCTCCTTCTTCCCCATGGCCACGAACCGGAATTGAGTTTGAGTTAGGTTTCCGCACCGGTGCCACGTCATCTTGAATTGAAGGTAGGTTCTTCATAATTTGTTGTCTTCTTTTCTTAATAGCAAGAAAGAGTTTCGATTAAGCAATCTGAAAATACGAGGGTACCCAAATATACCTCAATCTAAAACTTTTCCTACCTATAAGTCCTTTCTCCGAAAGTGATTGTCTATGGACTGAATTGAGACAATGCAACTCATCGGTTCACACTTCGTGTGATCGTCTATGGATACGAGATCGAGACAATACGACAACAAAGTATTTTTATTTGATAAAAAGGTTCGGACTTAACCAAACACAATAGGATTCACTTATCAAGTAAATAGGAATTAACGTTTGTGTGATTTACTTTAATTATAATAAAACAATTATAATGAGGAAAATAAAAGTAAATGACACAGCAAGATTTTGTTAACGAGGAAACCGCAAATGCAGAAAACCCCCGGGACCTAGTCCAGAATTGAATACTCTCAGGATTAAGCTGCTACACAAAATTACACCAACTTCGTATAGTTGAGACCAAGCAACTAAACCTATAGTTCACCTAGTTCCGTCTGTATTCCCACGTCTCCAACTTATAAATAAGTCACGTACTTGGATCAATTCCTTTGGTTCGTATATCAAACAGTAAAGGAACAACAAATATGTTTGGTATCAGCTCTCTTCAACCAAGTGATATGAGTCGTACAAAGGATCTTCTGTTTAAAACTCCTTATTCAGGTCCTTAGATCTATCTTATGTTCAATTAATAAAGTAATCTTTAAGATTTTGCAATCAACACTCTTAATCCAAAGAATTGTGTTGATGCCGATCTACTCAATTAATCAATCCAATTCTATCACAAGGATAAAACCGATTATTAATTGGATCCTCTTTTTACCGAAACAAGTATTGTGCACACTAAATATTATGAACTCACAAATCAGAAATCTTCAATATCTTCTTTAAATCTTCTTAGATCTTCAATAAACACCTGCACACAATCACTTGAATCTCTTGTGATCAATCACGCACAGAGTCTGTTAACAATGGATTATCACAAGATCGTCTTTAGAACTAACAACAGTCTAAAGATCCCTGTCCTGAACTAGTTTGAGTGAATATTATATCAGAAATGAAGATTCCCAAGCATAAACAAACTAGGTGAAATCAAATTTCAACCACCGTTAGTCAACCAAATCAATGAAAACAAAAGATAAACCGCAATTATCTAGTTTCCCACCAACGGTACCGACTAGAGATTCTCAATCCAAAGAAGACTTTAAACTGAGCGTCCGTAAGAGATTTCGCCTAATTAGGTTACTCTTCTCTCCGAATAGGCGGCTTCACCAGTAGCAGCACAAAAAGAGGTAGTTTGCTGTTATGAAGGATTAGTTTGCTAGAAATGCAAACTTCAGTATTTATAGACTAGTAAGTTTGGACACCAAGAAAATTCCAAAACCGAAAATATTCTCAAGATATTCATTAAAGCACAAATTCGGTTTCCATAATTCCTGGAAATGCTCTGTCCAAAAATAATGATCGAAATCTCTCAGAAAATTTTTAATTAGTAAATGCACATTACTAATTATTGTTTTCCTAAAAATGAAATTAACAACCTTAATCTAATAACTTATTTATGTTTCGATCCTGGGATTCTCTTCCCTTAGCTATTAAGGAATAACTTTGAACAATTAAATAATAAACATTCACAACACGTATGTCGACATCCAAACTTTGTAAGTTATCTTTCATACTTACAACCTTGAAACCGATTTTCCACACTTCCAAACAAGTTTAGAATTGGGTCATCTGACTTTCAAGAACTATGCGATTGATCAAATAACATTCAATCGTAAATCATGGGTGTAACGGTTCTACCAAAATAAGTTTCGGTTCTACCTCCATGTGAGTACTGTGCATAGTCACACTAACTTTCCAAAATTCGATTGACTAGGTACTAGGATCGGTTCCCTACATATATATGGTATCTAACTTGAATGTGTTGCACATGTCCATAGGATTGGTCCCCCTTTGTCTAAAAACGTGTTGCACATGTCCATAGGATTGGTTCCCTTTTCTGCTGTAAATCTGCTGTACCTCATACAAGGATCGGTTCCCCTTTGTGATGTACTGTACCTCTTACTAGGATCGGTTCCCCTTTTCCCAGTTTTGGTCAGACATAAAATCACAAACCCGATCATACCATCTCAGGTGATTACTTAAGATCGGTTTCACTAATAAAAGTCATACCAATACATAAGTCAGGCCTTTGTGAATAGTTTTACCAAGAACACAAACAAGTTATGAACGGTTCTACTATATCACACATATTAGGTGTTCACAAGATGTGCAATGAATAACAATCCCAATAACGCCTGGCGATTTCCTTTTCGATTCACAAACAAGTTTATGAACTTACTTCCTTAGAACACATGTAAACATTGTTCCATAGGATGAAATCCTCACCTCATACCCATACATAATCACAATAGTATTCAAATGATTATGGTGATGTCTCATCTAAAAATTTTAATTGTTAAGGAATAAACCTCGTATCGTATTCCTTAATACTATGTATATCTAGAGTTCAAATATGCTTCGCAGTTTTGTTTTCAATATGCACGACTTGAAAGATACATTAGGGAATGAAACAGTTCAAGTCAAATATTACTAACCTCAAGTGGAAGGATGATTGTTGTCGTTGTAGCTCGTTGCTTCTTCACATCTTCAAGTCTTCACAATACTTGTAATGTCTTATATCCTAATAATTTCAAGCTAACCTATACGAAGTTGATTCTAGTACATAATCAAGGGACTCTTAATATGTGTTTTGATTCACTAATTTATGACAATCAAAATTGACATACCAACGCTTGGTGGGTTCAACCGAGCTATGCTCTAACATTCTCCCCCTTTGTCAGTTTTAGTGACAAAACTCTTACATCATATGGATAAACAAATTACAAGAATTCATTAGACATGCGCTTGATTCCCGAATTCAATAGCACAGTAAACTGCACACATTCAATCCTCAAGAAAATCGTTGTTGACATTATAATAACAAAACTAATACTCCCCTTAAGGAAGATGGGTAGATATTCAATCCGCACGTCTTTGTTATACCACTTAATATGATATGTTACTCCCCCTTAGTCTGTGCTTTCACTCTTTCGTTTAGATAAACGTTTAAGCACCAATGTTATTTTCCTTAGCGATACCAATCAATATAAAATCAATGCCAGTATCACTTGTTTAGTCCATATATTTCTCCCCCTTTTTTTCACAAAATGACAAAGAAACGAAAAAAATAAAGGACAACATTAAAATAATCTTACAAATCTCAAAAATAGACTTGCAACCTGTAGAGTTAGGCACGAGGGTTCCACACACCATGTTCTGTTAACCAATATCTAAAACCGAAACTACAAGTAGTTTTATTTTGATATGTTATCAAGGAAACAAGGGTTATTTGGTTTTTGGTACTTACTTTTTGACCTAAATATGGGTTTGGTTTAACATTTGTCCAGGCTTTGCGTTTGGTTTAAAGACCAACGTTGACCCTCGTTAACCGTGTAAGACGAGATTCTAATTAATTTTATAAAGTGAAAAATACGAGTTTACAATTATACCCTTGTTTAATTCATATAATACCAGCTCTTCCCTTTCCTCTTGTTTCTCCGTGACACCAAGAACACCACTGGCCACAAATTCCGATATCAACACCGGTTGAGCAGCAGCACAACCTCCCATCTGTAATTGATTTCAAGCAATCTATAACACAGCTAGTGCAATTCATGCCTATAACTTCAGTTCAAACACCCATTGTCCCCTGCAATCATAAGTACCAGATTCATAGTACCATCTGTAGCTGCAATAACTTCACTTCACCATCATCAACAATAACTTCAACTCCATCAACAGTAGGACCAATTCAAATTCACTACATCCACAAGCATCATAGCCTCAATCTCACCCTATACCAGTTCAAACAACTCAAACCCCAATTAATTTCTTCTCTGTCCCATACATGGCAGAAAACACGACCACCATATCCTTACTTGATTTCTGTCAATCATCAATTCAAAGCAGCAGATCCTTCAACCTTTCTAGAATCTCAAACCCATCTCTCCATTCTTTGTAATCAACAACAACATCATTTGAATCCTCCCTCTTTTATGATAAAACAATTCCATTTCACTCGAACTCTAACTTCGATTTTCTGCTTTTCTTACCAACAACAACGGATCGCACGAACATCTTCTCAATTTCTGACCTAAATCACCCTCAACGGCAGAAACCCAACCTTGATTTTCTGAATTTTTCGATTCAAACTGATTCCTGCTAGATTTTCTAATGATATTCAACCCAGTTCTCAACAGGCACCATCAATTACCCATTTTCCTCTTTATCTTCTTGGGATTCATCTTCATCGGATACCCTTTCCAAATCTCAAATCAGTTGCAAATCAGTCCCTATCGTAAATGTTTATCTCATCTTCCTGTTAGCTTCTAATCAAGTTCCATCATTTTCCAGCAGCCCTTGTTATAATCCCATCTCGACCAGCCATGGTGACCCCAAGCTCTTCCGGTGTTAACCTCTTGCAGCATCTGAAAGAATTTGGTCTCGATCTGTAATGACTTTTTTTTGTTTTGGTAAGTTCGATCTGTAATGACGGTGGAAGAAGAATGAGTAGAAAGTTAGGGTACTTCTCTTGCATCTGGATGTGTTAAATCAAGTGGATGTATTAAATCGCGACCGTCGTTTTGATGGTTACATCGTAGCCGTTAGATGCTAGGCCACATCAGGGGTAGACTTGTAAACACTTATAATTTATTTTATTTTATAAATTTATTTTATTTTATAAATTTAATTATTTATAAATTTAATTAAAATCAGGTCAATAACGGTCAACACAGGTCAACGTTGGTTTTTAGACCAAACGCAAAGGCTGGACAAATGTTAGACCAAACCCAGGAATTTAATTAAAATCAGGTCAATAACGGTCAACACAGGTCAACTTTGGTTTTTAGACCAAACGCAAAGGCTGGACAAATGTTATACCAAACCCAGGTTTTGGTCAAAACCTAAGTACCAAAAACCAAATAACCCAGGAAACAATTGTCCGAAACAATTTTTCCACTTTAGTTTAGCAAACCAAAAATCAACTAAGTATCTTAGTTCCTTTGCTAAACTGATTGTACAAAAACAATCGCTTATTCGATAATACCAAAATAAAGATAACTCTATTTTTCTCATCAGGTTCTAATTATCCATAAACTTAGACCTTTCAATTTTAAACAAGACAAAGTACTAGGTTAGTTAACTAGCATTTCTTGTTAAGGCATTCGATTAGACTTGAATAACCGAAACCTCACTTCAATAAGTCTAACTAAGATCAGAATTAACTTAATTTCTCTTATCCGGAATCGAATTGGACTAAATTACTCATCCCGTAAACCTTTTATTTCGTTAAGCCATAAATAATTCATACAAACCAAATAAATCAACTTGCTTAACTATTCACCTCATACGGAAGCAATTGAAACAACATAGACATTAAAGCACCGCAATTGCACCGAAATTTTGTAAGCCCAAACAATTGATACCACACAATAAAGCAAGATAGCAATAGTTTTTCTTAACCGGAACCAATTGAATCACACATACATCCATACACACATAATGGAATAAACATCAATTGTACCGAAATTTTGTTAAGCAAAAGCAATAAATATATATATGAAATAAATTCAGGCTTTTCTTAAACAGGAAAACAATTAACTAACAAGATTGTTACCTCAAATTTCGCATCCAATTCTCCAATAAGTTTGTGTCTTCGTCCAGTGACAATTGATATCGAAATATCATCATGTTGTCATCCTTATGCAAAAACAAGAGAATAAGAACAACTAACCTTTACCAGTGAAAGGTTGAAAATCAGTTTTAACAATTGCAAGCAAAAATTGAAAACCGTCGAAACACATATGCTTATGCTAAACCAAAACCGATTCAACATATTGTGACTTTTTCACATATTGTTTATATCAGTATCCTCATGATTATTTGATAAAGCTTACCAACATGGGATAGAACTTAATCCTGCTAAATCAAAAAGTCACCCAAACCACAAGGGTTCACAACATATGAGATCGAATATTAAGGTTGTAAAACCGAAATCAAACATCCCATAAACATACATAGCAATAATATAAGAGCATTCAAGTACAGGCTATGTAAACCGAAAACTATCACAAGAAAATTATAAATCAAATAATTTTATTCATAATAGACCAATACAATCATTGAAAGAAATCAAAAATTGATGTCTATTTTACTGCAACTTAGTCCTTCATGTCAATGCTAAATGAAGGAGGATTACTACTCTTTATATTTTGAATTTCTTCAAGTAGAAAACCTTGTTGCTTGACCAGAACCTTTCGTGAAGGATTCTGCAACAACATGTAATTCTGTCTTTGATTGAACAAAAAAGTGTGTCAATGCTTCAATACACTGATCTTTCTTCAGAGTATTCTCTCTTTCCTTCTTGATAAGCCAATCTCCCTTTTTGATTTTACTCTTAATGTCAAGAGACGATCTAGGCTTATTCTTCAGATGATCTTTTTGATCTTGCATCTTCTCCAGAAAAACCGTTTGATCCAGACCCATAGTTCGGACAAGGAATGACCAAAGTAGGAGAAAGATCTTTTTATAAATTTCATACTACCGAAAATATAATATTCCTAAAAATACGAATATATCAAATATCTTCAAATACTAGATATTATTTCCATAATCTACACAAAAGTGCCTTGATTTTTCTTCTTCCTCGCTCAAAGATTTGGCACATGTGGTGAGGAAAGAATTTTAATACCGATCAGGTGGCATTAGTATGAGATTTTCTCTCATTATGGAATTTTGAACAACCATAGTGTTCTTGATCTAGTATAGTATAAAAATATCTCCTTTTGTTACCTCGAACTAACGAAGTATCTTGGGATTGATTGAAATTGCATATACAACTCTTAGCAATTCTGTTTTTGAGATAGTTTTTGCATCTTGTCTTATTTTTCCCTTTGCCATTAGGTTATTTAATAACATCGGAAGACATGTCCATTCTTAAAATGGTTAAATCACTAATGGAGGAGGAAGGAATAAGATTAACAACTAATGCAATATTAGCTGTTTCCTCTTCTTCAGAATCATATGAATCACAGGACTCATCTAGAGTTACAGCTAGAGCCTTACTTCCAGTGTATTTCTTAAGATTGGGACAGTATTTAGAAATATGACCAAACCCTTTACACTTGAAGCATTGTGGATGATAATCATCATCTTCTTCATGATCCTTTTTGACAGGAACTCGATCATGTGGACGAGAAGATCGATGAGTATTCTTAATGGATCTCTTATTTATTTTCTTTAAGAGATCTCGAAACTGTCTAGTAATCAATGATAATGATTGTTCAATATCATCATTAGAATTTTCAGCAATCTGTTCAACTGAATCATCCGTCTGCCTATTCCTCTCCATTGGAGTTATTGGAATTCTTGCAGCTTTAAAAGCAATTCCTTTACCTTGAATAGACTGTGATTCATGATCATTGATATTTAACTTACCAACGAGTGTGCTTCGTGAGATAGTTGAAAGATCGCTTGCTTTTATGATTGCATGCTTCTTAGAATCGTATCTACATGGAAATGATCTGAGAATCTTGCATACTATATCCTTTTCAGAAATAGTATTTCCTAAAGAAAAAGAAGCATTTATTATCTCAGAGAGCATAACATGAAACTCTTCAAAAGTGTCGTTGTCATCCTTTCGAAGGTTTTCCCAATCGGAAGTGAGAGTTTGAAGTCTAGCTTCTTTCTTTGATGAACTTCCTTCGAATACGATCTGAAGATTATCCCAAGCTTCTTTCGAAGTTTGACATGTTGATACATGATGTTGCAGATCACGGCTTACAAAATGTATTATAGCATTCAAACCATCTGAATTCTGCTTTGCAAGAGCCTTTTCTTCATTCGAAGAATCTATTAAGGTTTAAACTCAGTTTCCGAATTTTCTATCTTTGGACGAATATAACCATCGACGACTAATAGCCATGTATTAAAGTCTCGTGATTGAAAAAAAGATCTCATAGAAGATTTCCACCATAGATAGTTTGTTCCGTCAAATCTTGGAAGTACGTTAATTGAAGTCGATTCATGTGAACTCGAGTTCATTCTTATAGGTTGGATCGCACCAAACACAGATTGTTAGATCTTTACGTGTTTTCCTGCTCTGATACCAATTGAAAATACGAGGGTACCCAAATATACCTCAATCTAAAAAATTTCCTACCTATAAGTCCTTTCTCCGAAAGTGATTGTCTATGGACTGAGTCGAGACAATGCAACTAATCGGTTCACACTTCGTGTGATCGTCTATGGATACGAGATCGAGACAATACGACAACAAAGTATTTTTATTTGATAAAAAGGTTCGGACTTAACCAAAGACAATAGGATTCACTTATCAAGTAAATAGGAATTAACGTTTGTGTGATTTACTTTAATTATAATAAAACAATTATAATGCGGAAAATAAAAGTAAATGACACAACAAGATTTTGTTAACGAGGAAACCGCAAATGCAAAAAAAACCCCGGGACCTAGTCCAGAATTGAATACTCTCAGGATCAAGCCGCTACACAAAATTACACCAACTTCTTATAGTTGAGACCAAGCAACTAAACCTATAGTTTACCTAGTTCCGTTTGTATTCCCACGCCTCCAACTTATAAATAAGTCACGTACTTGGATTAATTCCTTTGGTTCGTATTCCAAACAGTAAAGGAACAACAAATATGTTTGGTATCAACTCTCTTCAACCAAGTGATATGAGTCGGACAAAGGATCTTCTGTTTATCTTAACTTACTTCGTCAGGTCCTTAGATCAATCTTATGTTCAATTGCCAAAGTAATCGTTAAGATTTTGCAATCAACACTCTTAATCCAAAGAATTGTGTTGATGCCAATCTACTCAATTAATCAATCCAATTCTATGACAAGGATAAAACCGATTATCAATTGGATCATCTTTTTACCGAAACAAGTATTATGCACACCAAAGATTATGAACTCACAAATAAGAGATATTCAATATCTTCTTCGTCTTCAAATCTTCTTAGATCTTCAATAAATACCCGCACACAATCACTTGAATCCCTTGTGATCAATCACGCACAGAACGGAGTCTGTTAACAATGGATTGTCACAAGATCGTCTTTAGAACTAACAACAGTCTTAAAGATTCCTGTCGAAACTCTGAACTAGTTTGAGTGAATCTTATATCAGAAGAGAAGATTCTCAAGCATAAAAAAACTAGGTGCAATCAAAGTTCAACCACTGTTAGTCAATCAAATCAATGAAAACAAAAGATAAACCGCAATTATCTAGTTTCCCATCAACGGTACTGACTAGAGATTCTCAATCCCAAAGAAGACTTTAAACTGAGAAGCCGTAAGATATTTCGCCTAATTAGGTTACTCTCCTCTCCAAATAGGAGGCTTCACCAGTAGCAGCACATCAAGAGGTAGTTTGCTGTTACGAAGGATTAGTTTGCTAGAAATGCAAACTTCAGTATTTATAGACTAGGAAGTTTGGACACCAAGGAATTTCCAAAACCAAAAATATTCTCAAGATATTCATTAAAGCACAAATTCGGTTTCCATAATTCCTGGAAATGCTCTATCCAAAATTAATGATCGAAATCTCTCAGAAAATATTTAATTAGTAAATGCACATTACTAATTATTGTTTTCCTAAAAATGAAATTACAACCTTAATTAAAAGATTCTTAACTTATTTATGTTTCGATCATGGGATTCTCTTCCCTTAGATATTAAGGAATAACTTTTAACAATTAAATAATAAACATTCACAACACGTGTTCAAAGTATGTCGACATCCTAACTTTGAAAGTTCTCTTTCATACTTACAACCTTGAAACCGATTTTCCACACTTCCAAACAAGTTTAGAATTGGTTCATCTGATTTTCAAGAACTATGTGATTGATCAAATAACATTCAATCACAAATCATGGGTGTAACGGTTCTACCAAAACAAGTTTCGGTTCTACCTCCATGTGAGTACTGTGCTTAGTCGTACTAGCTTTCCAAAATTCGGTTGACTAGGTACTAGGATCGGTTCCCTACATATATATGGTATCTAACTTGAATGTGTTGCACATGTCCATAGGATCAGTCCCCCTTTTCCTAAAAATATGTTGCACATGTCCATAGGATCAGTTCCCTTTTCTGCTATAAATCTGCTGCACCTCATACAAGGATCGGTTCCCCTTTGTAATGTACTGCACCTCTTACTAGGATCGGTTCCCCTTTTCCCAGTTTTGGTCAGACATAAAATCACAAACCCGATCATACCATCTCAGGTGATTTCTTAATATCGGTTTCACTAATAAAAGTCATACCAATACATAAGTCAGGCCTTTGTGAATAGTTTTACCAAGAACACAAACAATTTATGAACGGTTCTACTAAATCACACATATTGGATGATCACAAGATATGCAATGAATAAGAATCCCAATAACGCCTGACGACTTCCTTTTCGATTCACAAACAAGTTTATGAACTTACTTCCTTAGAACACATGTAAATATTGTTCCCTAGGATGAAATCCTCACCTCATACCCATACATAATCACAATAGCATTCAAATTATTATGGCGATGTATTATCTACAAAGTTTAATGGTTAAGAAATAAACCTCGTATTGTATTCCTTAATACCATGTCTATCTAGAGTTCAAATATGCTTCGCAGTTTTGCTTTCAATATGCACGACTTGAAAGATACGTTAGGGAATGAAACAGTTCAAGTCAAATATCACTAACCTCAAGTGGAAGGATGATTGTTGTCATTGTAGCTCCTTGCTTCTTCACATCTTCAAGTCTTCATAATACTTGTAATGTCTCACATCCTAATACTTTCAAGCTAACCTATACGAAGTTGACTCTAGTACATAATTAAGCGACTCTTAATATGAGCTTTGATTCACTAAAATATGACAACCAAACTTGACATACCAACGCTTGGTGGGTTCAATCGAGCTATGCTCTAACACAATCATCTACAAAAAAGTTCTCCAAGTAAGATCCATCTTTTTTCTTTTACTTTGAATTTTCTTAAGACCTAAATCTAAGGAGGTCTATGAACTTGATTTAAAAGAAGAACCTAGGATCATCTTTGTGAATAAGGATTTCTGTGATACCTTTAAAAGAATTTCCACTGAAGATTTTATCCTAGAAAGTAAATCGGAAGAAGGTTATGTTCCTTGTGATGATTCATCTTGTTTTGATAAGTACAATCTTGGTAACATATTTAGTGGTTTTAGTGAAGGATTTGACACACTTACAAGAGTATTTTATCCTAACATTTTTTGATGTTTATCTTGAGAAGTTGTGTTTTAAGACCGTGATTGGAAGAGACAAGATTGATGTAGATCGAGAATTAATTTCAAAAATCACCAATATTCATATGGGTGATTTTTGTTTTCCTAGACCAAGAGGTGAAAAGCCTTCTTGTGAAACCATTTCTCTCAAAATTTATGGAAAGAGTTTTGGTTGGAAAGATGGAAAGTTTCCTACCGAAGAGATTAACATGGCTTTTAAGGTTTTTGGAAAGTTTGGAATTCCAAACATTTGTCCCTCCATGGTAGAAGATACTCGTTGGAGTCGTGACTTTGCGAAGTTGGTTTATTTTCTTAAAATGGGTACTCAAGGTCTTGACATACGTGGATGGATTATTAATATTATCCAACAATAAATTGGGATTTCCTTGTCTTATCGAACGCATATGTGGAGAATTCTCCATTCGTCTGATTGGAAACTCTATTGGAACTCCTGCATTGGTTCATGGAAGTATATTCAAACGTATGAGAATGAACGAGAACAAAAGAAAAATGGCATCTATTTCACATATTGACGGTTCTTGTGATCAAAGAACCTTGATTCTTCTTCAACAAATGCACAAGTATGTTTGCAAGATCAGCTCCAAGGTAAAATGTATACAAAAAAAAGGGAACATTATTTAAATACCCCTCAAAATTCTCCCCTTAAAATATACCCTTATTCAATTTTTAAAAATACCCCTTCTTTCCGAAAAGTGGAAGCAACTAGCACAAGTTGCTTTCATAAGTGGATGCAACTAGCACAAGTTGCTTGCATAAGTGGACACAACTTATACAAGTTGCTTCGAAAAAGTGGAAGCAACTTTCTCAAGTTGACTCCAAAAAAATCATTTTTTACCCCTCCTGGGTATTTGTGCAAAGTCAACAAAAATAGAGGGTATTTATAACATTCCCACCAAAAAAAAAGTGTGATTACTACAAAATTTCCCGACATCAATGACGAAATAGATAAGATTCAAGCTTCTATGGGCGATTCCGATGATGAAGAGAATGAACAAACCTTTCGTATTATACTTCTTTTGTTTCTTTACTAGGAAACTTCTTGTGAGAATTTATTCTTTCTTTTGAGAAGGATAACTAGGGTTTGGTATAGCAAAATTTGTGATTACACGGGCTATTTCCAACGATTTTCACTTGCATGTTCTTAGATTTATTTATTCAAATTCTTGAGTTTTTGGAAGATGAACTTGCAGTATGTAACTACCATTGGTTTAATTATCGCAAAAGTCTTATGAAATATATGTGCTTTTACGTTTTCATAAATCGATATGATATTTCATATATGCTCACAAGTTAAATCTATTATGTTTTCTATAAACTGAAAATAAAACAAACTTTTTGAGAAATTTTCTCGCAGTATCGATCTACTTGTGATCACACTTTTGTGTTATTACTGGATGACACACTCCGTAAGATTTTCTTATGTTGAGTCATATCGATTAAAATTATCTCGTTCTTCTTAACCGACGTTGATATTTATTTAAGTCGATGTTCAGGATACAAATCCATGTGATTTGTTAATGTCCGACAAAATCCTTTCTTTCTTAAAAAATTAAGGTCACTCATGTTGTTCTCTTGGGAATGACTTCAAATAGGGGAGAGTTCTTAAATGAACTTGTGCTTAATTTCTATAACTTTATGGCATGTGTGGCTGTGGAATTTACAGCGAATGCTTGTATCTTAAATCTCCTGGATGAGCGCTAAGTATTTTCTTACTATGTGATATCATCTAAAGAAGTTGATATGTAACATCTTTAAATCCTGAAATATATTTTGGTTGAATTCATTACGATCCCATGATTTTCGTACCTTTGACAATTTTTATTGACAAAAATGGGGAGAATTAATTAGTAATTTCACACCACATACATATGGTTTGCGGATTATTATGTAAGGGGGAGTGAATTAATAATATATAGGTTTCACCTATTATGCAAAAGATATAAGTATTGATTAAGGGGGACAAACATATCATCGTAGTATTATTTCAAAGTTGTGATACATTTGAGATTTGGAGAAGATAATAATGCTATGTTTCTGTACAACAAAGATGTTGAGTTGAACATGTTCAGAATCATTACAACTTGAAGTAACGAAGAGTTCAAGGAGTTGAAGAAACCAAGATAATCAAGGCATGATGGATTCAAGGAGTTTTTACATATTTATTTTTATCCATAAGTATTGATAGTTTTGTCACTAAAATTGACAAAAGGGGAGATTGTTAGAGAATTGCTTGTTCGAACTCATAAGTGTTTCTATCTCATGCTTGTTGTCAAATTTAGTTGTCAAAAATATATCTTGATTTCTAGTCTATAATTAGTTAAGTCTCGGATTAGGATAGGATATGTAGTTGAGAAACGGACATTACGATAGTCATCATTGCTTTTTACCGTTTGAAAGCGAAGATCAACCGAAGCTTTTGGATAAATTCTTCAACAAAAGGTAAGTGAAGACTGAACCACCTATATCTCAAGTTATATTCATATTTCTATCTATGAGACGATGTCACATAACTAACTAGACTATTGCAAGCATATCAAGAATTTCAAGTCAAATTTATCTTGGTAATTAGTTTTCGAGATATATGACTGAGCTTAATGAACATTTCATACTTGATGAATTTCGGTTAAGAACAATTTATTCTTCATAATTTAAATCGTGATTCAAGATTATCATTCGAAAATAGCCTGGAACAATGATACGTGTCATTGACATTATTTGGGAATGCTTCGAATCGATTTAGAGAGAAATATAGAACTAATGTAAATTCGGATATAACACAGTATACATATCAGTCTTACAAACTGGAAAATTTTTAAGGTCCGAAGCCGTAACACATATACTCAGTACACGTATCGGAGTAGCTATATGTCGACAATAACTTTTTGGTACGCATATCATTATGCGCACCTTAAAAAGTCTGTGAACTCGTGAACCTGGATGGGTTACGCATACCAGTATGCACATTAGAAAGAACTGTTGGTTCCAGGACCAATTTGGTATCCATACCGGTACGCATACCATAAAAGGTACGTGGACTCTGGGACTCGGTTATTTTTTAATGGTATCCATACCAGTACGCATACCGAGAAAGTTCTATGAACTTCGGAACTCTGTTACGTATTAAGGTATACATTTTGGTGCACGTACTGATAGGTGTCTAAAACACCTTATTATTTATCTATTGTTTATGCTTTCTTTGCTTAGTTTTCTTGTAAATTACGTATCTTATGTTTTCTTTTGAGTGTTTAGGTACTTTGGAGTCATTTGGAACAAAAGAAGAAGAAACATGGCAAAAGTATCTTTTCATGTACAACTGCTGTTGGAGGCGGATTATTTCGCATTATTTTCTTTTATTTCATCATCTCTATCTGAAAAATATGTCATCCTTAGTGATGCAAATTTCTGTCTGAAAAGCATGACAACTTTAGTGATGAAGATACATTGAAGATAAGAAGTGGATTTGAGAAGTAAGAGACGACTGCTATTGGCGGAAGAATTCGAATAAGAGCAAAAGCGTCATTTCATTGCAAGCAAGCATTACCGGGAGCACAATAAAGGATAACGGACAATCGACATCACCAATACAAGTTGAAAAAAGGCTGCCATTTGGTTGGCCCTTATCCTATTCACGGGTGCCTAGAATCATCTGGGTACCTCTTATCTACTCTCCCTGGGTGGCTGTATCCATTCCCACTAAACAAGACCTAAAATCAAGAGAAGCGTTTTTCTGCGTTCATTACACTCAGACATAAAATTCAGAGATGAGGAAATATGGCCGCATATTTTCATAGATATTGAGAGAGATCTGTTGTTGTGGAGATCGAGAGATGCAAGGGAATTAGAAGATGATAATGGTTGATTGAGTTGCTGAAATTCGTAATTATGGAGAAGTTGAGAATGATTCTGTGATGGAAATAGGAAACAAGGGTTTCTGAATCTGGATACTGGTTAGGATTTGAAGAACTGGTAATAACTGAGTAGTAAATCGAGAAGAAATCAAAGGGTTTGAGACTGTTTCTGCAACTGAAGATGTGGATTGTCATGAGTTGTACTCAAGTTGAAGTTCTGAGAAGATATGATGAGTTTCTGAAGCCAGGGAAGTGGGGAATGGTCGAAATTAGAGTTTTAATGGAATTTGATGAAGATGAGATGTTGTTGGTCGAAGATTTCGTGCATATTTAAATGAATGATTAGGAAAAGGTAAGAAAATAGGTCTTTGGTGGTTTCTGCGAAGAGTTATTGGATGCTACTGAGATGAGAGATTCATGGCAGATTAATGGTGATTATGAGCTCTACCACAAGTTTGTTGTTGTCTGAGAAGGGTTGCTGGTGGTTGCAGAATGGATTCAGTGAACAAGAATAAGAATTTGCTGTTGCAGCTGGGACATTGCAGGTCATGGGTTCTGCCAAAGATTACAGGGTGATGGCTGGAGTAAGTTGAGCTTTTGGCTTGATAGAGCTGATGATGGATGTTGAGTCAATGTGAACTGCAGCAATGGGTTATAGACTGGTGGTGGAATTGAAATGCTGCAATGAATTAAAGGGAAGTCACAACTGGTGATATTGCAGTGGACAGTGAGTTGTGCAAGAAAAGCAATTGCAATTGGAGATTGAATGAGCTGAAATGAGTTCAAATCAGTGTAGAGATGGAGTTGAAGCAGTTTGCTGGTGTTGCAATGAAGTCATTGAAAGAGGAGATACAACTGATGGTTTGAGCTGCGAGATAAATGAGTTGAAGTTGATGCTACTTGATGGCTGGAACATTTGCAATCAGATGGAAAGAATGGGACATGGTGCTGTGATGCTCTTGGAAGTATTAGTTTGTAGAGAACGTTGGAGATAGAGATGGGACTGAACAGGTGATACTGCAGTGAACCAGTGATGCAGTCTAGATGAATGTTAGGGCAGGTATTTGATTGGAACTACAGATGATGCAAGAAGATGCAGGTACAGGCAATTGCAGGTTGTAATGTTAATATATATGAACTGGGATAGCATATGGAGTTTCGGGTATGGTGGTTTTGAACTGCAATAGAGAGTGACATGAAGATGCATAGTGTGTGTGTTGGCTTCAGTTAGGAGGTGGTGTTGCTTTGAGCCAAATGTTGTATAGTTCTGGTGGATGGTTGCAACTGAAGTTGATGTTACAGAGAAAGTGAAAGCTGTGCAGTGTTGAGTGATTTAGGCTTGTTGCAGTCGCAACTTTGGTATGACTGAGAGAGTGAAGGATTTGGTTTACGACTTAGATGGTCGTAGGTTTGTAGTAATAAATTGTTGCCAGCGAAACAATGATGGAGAAAGTGGTTGTTGCTGCAAGATATGATACATTGGTGTTGCTAGGTCGAGAAGCTGAATTACAGTGAATGGGCTGAGTTTATGGTGTTGTGCTTGACTGGTTGGGGCGGCAGATGAGTGGTTGTTTTGCAGTTGATGGTGTTCAGATTGATACATAGAGGAAGCTGAGGTTTGTTACATGAAGTTGCGATGGAAACTGGTGATGTGGACTTGTTCTGGTGGTGGAATTCAAAGATGCTGTCACAGTTGCAGAGAATGAATAACGAAATACTGAGAATAACAGTACTGTTGTGGGTTGATTCCTGGTGCAGTGTGTTGACTTGAAGGTTCTAAGGTTGAGTTGGTGTTCGAAGTCGCAGAAGTTTGGATCTTGTTGCAGGGGTTGTTCTGAAATTGGTTATGTATGAACTGCAGGCAGTGGTTATGTTGCAGAAGTGAGTGTTGGATGACTTGAGTTGGTATATTGGAACTGCAAGAGAAGTTGCTGCTGGAGAAGGGAAGAAGCTGTAATGATGGTGCAACGTTGGATTATGGACTGGCAATGGCTCAGGCTTTGGCCAACTAGACCTGTCCGCCTAGTTAGCATTGTGACTCAGGTTATGTCTGAACGAGTTGAATCACCTGACTCGGCCTGACTTTCCAATTGACCCGAGTTAACTCGTTTGACTGGTGACCGGTTTGACTTTACCGATCACCTGAGCTGCTTTCCGTCCAACTTCCGGCACTTTCACCAGTTTTTCGGCTACTATTTTTGGCAGAGATATTTACTGGGCTGTTTCCACGTGTGGGGTGTATGGGCTTGGTGGACACCTTGGTTATGGACCTATGGAGATTTGACCTAATATTGAAGACAAGAAAATCTACAAAAGGAGAAATTTTTCGACAACTTGGAGATGACGGACACTATGACTGGAGCTTTGGAGAGAGCGGCGACTAAGGTTTGGTTTCGTTATTTTTCATCTTCTTTACTTAAATATTATGATGATGATGAACTCCATTACTATGAGTAACTAAATACAATTATTGGTTATGGGATAAAGTTGATTTTTCTCAACATGATATTTAAATCAATGAATTAGTTTTGTCTCAACTTTGTTGTTTATGATTCATTGCGTATAATGTTTTATGATTTAAATGCTAGTTTGGTTGAGTCCGGAATCAATTAGATTAGTCTTCATATCTATTGCTAGATTAGGTTTTATTGTACGAAAAAGTGATAAATTCCTGATTATAAGTAGCATAATTGTGAGTAGTGCTTGTAGTGATATATCCTACTAGTCACAAGTGAGTCATAACCTTAGTTAAATCGGATTAGTGCTTTTACACGTTCGATTGCTTTGATTAGTCTTATTCCATAGAACTTATTGCTCTTAAGGAGTTAAAATTAATTGTGCTTTTACACTTTAAGTTGCTTTCTAGGAAGATTTCACAATAGCATTTTTTAATGTTGTTTGTGATAAAATTAGGGAATAAACGGGATACTCTTGCGATCAAGATATCTTAGGACTTTTAATAAATGAGAGATTAAAATACCAATTCTAATCATTGATGAAAATACATGTTTGTGAATGATACTATCCCGTGACCAATATCTCCTCCTTATTGATTATTTCAATTATATCATTTGCTTTGCTTTATTTATTGCTTAAATTAAATTCAAAATCCCCCTTTTGGTTACTAAGAAACTGAAATTGTTTAACAGCAAACGCCTCCCGTGGAACGAACTCTTTCTTATCACATACTATATTTATATCTAGTTGAAGTGGGAAAGTGAAATTATTTTTGACGCATACGACATCGATCAAATTTTGGCGCCGCTGCCGGGGAGGCAGCGGTTGTTATTTAGTTTTGGTTTCTTATTTTTATTTTGTTTCAGGTACCTTATTGAATTACAAACCGAGGGAAGCAATGGGTGATGAAAATCGTATACTCAAGGAGCTAGCTTCTCAAAAGTTGGACCAACAACAATGGTGTATTGACGCAACTTCTACACTTGAGATTAAGGCAGGGTTGATCAGTCAGATACCAAAGTTCCATGGATTTGCATGGGAAGATCCAAACAAGCATCTTATGGAGTACCAATAGTTAATCACAAGCATGATACCTAATGGTGCTGATGCGGATGAAGGAATGTTGCTTGCTTTTCGTTTCTATTTACTTAATGTAGCTAAAGATTGGTTATATTACTTGCCACCTGGTAGTGTCACGACATGGGCAGTTTTGAAGAAACTTTTCATAGAGAGGTATTTTCCTGCATCCAAAGAGACTCAAATTCGTAAAGAGATAAGTGGAATTATGCAGATGGAATGTGAAACATTGTATGAATGCTGGGAACGTTACAAGTGATTGGTGGCAAGATTCCCTCATCACTAATTCAGTGACGCAATGATCATCCAATACTTTTATGAAGGTATCCAAGCAAGTGATATGAATCTTCTTGACGCTGCAAGTGGTGGTGCACTCATGAACAAGACGGTGACACAAGCTAGAGAGTTGATTGAGAGTATGGCAACAAATTCTCAACAATTTTCAAGTCGTGGATTAGAGCTACCTATCAAGGGAGATAATCAAGTTGGCGAGATTATTGAATTGCGTCAACAAATGAGCAACATGATGGCAACGATGCAACAAATTGCAGCCGTGGTTGTGAAGCCGTCACGCCAAGCTTATGAGAATGTGGAGCAAGTCAATGATATTTTCTCTACTCAGATATATGGTGCTTACTCCAACACTAACGAGAAAGTTGCAAGTGTAAGTTCAGGTTACAACCGTCCGAGTGAGTTCCAATAGCAAGTGCAACAACCACAACAAGTTCAAAGTCCAGAATTAGAAAAATGGCTACTTTGATAGAGGCTCTACTGTACGTGGTACATCAAAATCAACAACTAGCGAACTTAAATCAGCAGAAAACGGATAATGCAATTAAGGAGTTGCAAGCACAACAACAAAAGTTCCAGCAACAACCTCAAAATCAAGGGTCCAATATGGAAGAGTTGCTAAAATCTTTTATGCAAAGAACAGAGGATGTGGTCAAGGAGTTGCAAACACAAGTTGGTTCAATGGCCGAGGAGATTAACCAATTGCATGCACAAAATGGTGAGAAACTCCCTTTCCAACCTTTTAACCCAAGATACGGTGACAATGTTATTACGTTGGGAAGTGGTACACAATTTGTGAAACCCGAAGTTACTGATTCGGGTAAGGAACAAGTCCCAAAAGAACCGGTTTTGGAGGAAAAGAACGTTGATTTTCCCCAAACTTTGGAGGTACCTAAATCCAACTCTAAACCTCTTGTTTCTACTTATGTTCATTCTCTACCTTTTCCTAGCAGGTTCGCTAAATCTAATGGAAAAGTGGAACAAAATAGGGATATTTGGGATGTTTTTAAGAAGGTCCAAGTAAATATTCCACTCATTGAAGTGATTAGGCAAAGTCCTCGTTATGCAAAGTTTGTAAAGGAATTGTGCACTAACAAGCACAAGATAACCGATAATGAGGTAATGAGTGTGGGGGAAACGCTTCGGCATATCTTAACAAGAAATTCCCACCTAAATTGAAAGATCCTGGTAGTTTCACTATTCCATGCACTATTGGTAAAACAAGGTTCACAAAAGCTATGCTAGATTTGGAGCTTCCATTAATGTTATGCCTACTTCAATTTATGATGCTTTAAATCTTGGTTCTCTTAAGGAAACCGGCATAGTTATTCAACGTGCCGATAGATCTTATGTTTACCCAAAAGGGGTTCTTGAGGATGTTTTGGTGCAGGTAAAAGGACTCATATTTCCAGTGTATTTGTACGTTTTAGACATGAGTGATCTGAATTCATCATCGTCTACACCTTTACTGTTGGGTAGACCATTTATGAGTACCGCTAGAACGAAGATCGATGTCCACAATGGCACCTTGACTATGGAGTTCGAGGAAGAAGTCATACACTTCAACATCTTCGAGGCGAGGAAACACCCAAGTAACATTCAATCAGATTTCCATAATGTGTTGGAAGCCGGCTAAGGCGCAACAAACAAGGAGATAGTCGGGCTGACGACTTTAAACCAAGCGCTAAGTGGGAGGCAGCCCACCGGTTTTGTATCTTTATCTTTTGATTTTTAAGCATTTTATCTTCGTTTTTGCATATCATTTGCGGAATTTCCTACCTTGAACTTTACTTTGAATGTCTAAATTTTACATTGAGGACAATGTAAAGTTTAAGTGTGGGGGAGCATTTATATGTTTGTAGAGTTTGATGCCTTTAGCTAAAAAATAAATAAATAGAAAATAGAAAAATGAAATATGTTTGTAGAGTTTGATACCTTTAGTAAAAAAAAAAATTTAGAAAATAGAAAAATGATTTTTTTTTTGCTTTACACACTATGAAACATAGAAATATGTTCCTTTAGGATGACACTATCAATCTAAATGGATGGAACCATCTTGGCTGAAGGAGTTGAGGAACCCATTAACTAAAAGGACAGAATTATTCAAGTGTTAGAAATAATATGATAGTTGTTACCATATCTCGGAATGTCACCATATCACCTTCTATTTTTACTTTTCCATATTTTTCTATTGTTTCTCTAAGTGATTTGGTGGGTCACTAACATCGAATTGTTATTACTGCTAGGATGAAATAGAGTGATTGAGTTACTAAAAAAAAAGAGACCTGACCAATTAGACCAAATGGAATAAAATATGACACTTGGATAGCAATATGTGTGTGTTCTCCCTGTCTCCGTCGCCTAAACAAGCGTGGAACGCAGGATCCACAAGAATTACCATGTAATCTGCTGATAAGAAGCATGCGCTTGGATCCAAAATATCTAATCATGTTGTCAAAAAAAAAATTGTTATTATTGTTCAATAAAATCAACTCCTGGTTCCCTTGTATATGCCAGTTGAGTTGATCTATAATTATGATTGTCGACCGCTGGTTCCCTTGTATATGCTAGCTGTGTTGATATTAGAATTCAGACCAACATCTCAATCCAATAGGATTCATAGGTTCATCTTGGCGGTGACCTTCAGACAGATATGGGACACACCGTTCACTTAGTCAACATTCGCAAACATCTATCTCTATATCCATCTTCTTAATCTATTCATGTGTGATTGTGGTTAGTCATATTACGAGTATTGTGGTTTGTTCAACTTTCTGAGTAGAGCTTACTTTACACATATATTAATTTGGATTCGCATCAGGGTACCTCTTCCAATAGCCATTTTGGATTCGTTCATAATTTTTTCACAGGTAGCTGGAGTTGGAAATATAGGTTTTGTAGGTAGACCTCTTGTAAACCTTCACGAGACTATAACTCGTCCACTAAGGACACCTAGGGGTTGAAAGTCCTGTTATTCATGCTAAGAGTAACCGTAGCCTCGGCGACATGGAGTTGTATGTATGTTTTAGAATTATTTTGTTTGATTTGCTCGGGGACTAGCAAAGTCTAAGTGTGGGGGAATTTGATAGGTGTCTAAAACACCTTTTTATTTATCTATTTTTTATGCTTTCTTTGCTTAGTTTTATTGTAAATTATGTATCTTATGTTTTCTTTTGAGTGTTTAGGTACTTTGGAGTCATTTGGAACAAAAGAAGAAGAAACAGGGCAAAAGTATCATTTCATGTGCAACTGCTGTTGGAGGCGGATTATTTCTCATTATTTGCTTTTATTTATTCATCTCTATCTGAAAAGTATGTCGTCTTTAGTGATGCAAATTTCTGTCTGAAAAGCATGACAACTTTAGTGATGAAGAGACATTGAAGAGAAGAAGTGGATTTGAGAAGTAAGAGACGACTGCTATTGGCGGATGAATTCGAATAAGAGCAAAAGCGTCATTTCATTGCAAGCAAGCATTATCGGGAGCACAATAAAAGATACGGGACAGTCGACATCACCAATACAAGTTGAAAGAGGGCTGCCATTTGGTTGGCCCTTGTCCTATTCACGGGTGCCTAGAATCATCTGGGTACCTCTTATCTAATTTACCTGGGTGGATGTATCCATTCCCACTCCTACACAAGACCTAAAATAAAGAGAAGTGTTTTTCTGCGTTCATTACACTCAGACATAAAATTCAGAGATGAGGAAATATGGCTGCGGCTTTTCATAGAGATTGAGAGAGATCTGTTGCTGTGGAGGTCGAGAGATGCAAGGGAATTAGAAGATGATAATGGTTGATTGAGTTACTGAAATTCGTAATTATAGAGAAGTTGAGAATGATTCCGTGATGGAAATAGGAAACAAGGGTTTCTGAATCTGGATACTGGTTAGGATTTGAAGAACTGGTAATAACTGAGTAGTAAATCGAGAAGAAATCAAAGGGTTTGAGGTTGTTCTGCAACTGAAGATATGGATTGTCACGGGTTTGTACTCAAGTTGAAGTTCTGAGAAGATATGATGAGTTTCTGAAGCCAGAGAAGTGGGGAATGGTTGAAATTAGAGTTTGAATGGAATTTGATGAAGATGAGATGTTGTTGGTCGAAGATTTCTTGCAGATTTAGATGAATGATTAGGACAAGGTAAGAAAATAGGTCTTTGGTGGTTTCTGCGAAGAGTTATTGGATGCTACTGAGATGAGAGATTCATGGCAGATTAATGGTGATTATGAGCTCTACCACAAGTTTGCTGTTGTCTGAGAAGGGTTGCTGGTGGTTGCAGAATGAATTCAGTGAACAAGAAGAAGAATTTGCTATTGCGGCTGGGACATTGCAGGTCATGGGTTCTGCCAAAGATTACAGGGTGATGGCTGGAGTAAGTGGAGCTTTTGGCTTGATAGAGCTGATGATGGATGCTGAGTTAATGTGAACTGCAGCAATGGGTTACAGACTGGTGGTGGCATTGAAATGATGCAATGAAGTAAAGGGAAGTCGTAGCTGGTGAGATTGCAGTGAACAGTGAGTTGTGCAAGAGATGCAATTGCTGTTGGAGATTGAATGAGCTGAAATGAGTTCAAATCAGTGTAGAGCTGGAGTTGAAGCAGTTTGCTGGTTTTGTAATGAAGTCATTGAAAGAGGAGCTACAACTGATGGTTTGAGCTGCGAGATAAATGAGTTGAAGTTGATGCTACTTGATGGCTGGAACATTTGCAATCAGATGGAAAAAATGGGACATGGTGCGGTGATGCTCTTGGAAGTATTGGTTTGTAGTGAAGGCTGGAGATAGAGATGGGACTGAACTGGTGATACTGCAGTGAACCACTGATGCACTCTAGATGAATGTTAGGGCAGGTATTTGATTGCAGCTACATATGATGCAAGAAGATGCAGGTACAGGCAATTGCAGGTTGTAATGTTAAAATATATGAACTGGGATAACAGATGGAATTTCGGGTATGGTGGTTTTGAACTGCAACAGAGAGTGACATGAAGCTGCATAGTGTGTGTGTTGGCTTCAGTTAGGCGATGTTGTTGCTTTGAGCCAAATGTTGTATGGTTCTGGTGGATGGTTGTAACTGAAGTTGATGTTACAGAGAAAATGAAAGCTGGGCAGTGTTGATTGATTTAGGCTTGTTGCAGTCGCAACTTTGGTATGACTGAGACAGTGAAGGATTTGGTTTATGGCTCAGATGGTCGGAGGTTGGTAGTAATAAACTGTTGCTAGCGAAACAATGATGGAGAAAGTGGTTGTTGCTGTAAGATATGATACATTGGTGTTGCTAGGTCGAGTTACAGTGAATGGGCTGAGTTTATGGTGTTGTGCTTGACTGGTTGGGGCGGCAGATGAGTGGTTGTTTTGAAGTTGATGGTGTTTAGATTGATACATAGAGGAAGCTGAGGTTTATTACATGAAGTTGCGACGAAAACTGGTGATGTGGACTTGTTCTGGTGGTGGAATTCAAAGCTGATGTCACAGTTGCAGAGAATGAATATCGAAATATTGAGAATAACAGTGTTGTTGTGGGTTGATTCCTGGTGCAGTGTGTTGACTTGAAGGTGTTAAGGTTGAGTTGGTGTTCGAAGTCGCAGAAGTTTGGATCTTGTTGCAGGGGTTGTTCTGAAATTGGTTATGTATGAACTGCAGGCAGTGGTTATGTTGCAGAAGTGAGGGTTGGATGGCTTGAGTTGGTATATTGGAACTGCAAGAGAAGTTGCTGCTGGAGCAGGGAAGAAGCTTTAATGATGGTGCAACGTTCGATTATATCCTGGCAATGGCTCAGGCTTTGGCCAACTAGACCTGTACGCCTAGTTAGCACTGTGACTTAGGTTATGTCTGAACGAGTTGAATCACCTGACTCGGTCTGACTTTCCAATTGACCCGAGTTAACTCGTTTGACTGGTGACCGGTTTGACTTTACCGGTCACTTGAGCTGCTTTCCGTCCAACTTCCGGCACTTTCACCAGTTTTCCGGCTACTATTTTTGGCAGAGATTTTTACTGGGCTGTTTCCACGTGTGGGGTGTATGGGCTTGGTGGACATCTTGGTTATGGACCTATGGAGATTTTACCTAACATTTAAGACAAGAAAAGCTACAAAAGGAGAAAGTTTTCGACAACTTGGAGATGACGGACACTACAACTGGAGCTTTGGAGAGAGCGGCGACTAGGGTTTGGTTTCGTTATTTTTCATCTTCTTTACTTTAATATTATGATGATGATGAACTCCATTATTATGAGTAACTAAATACAATTATTGGTTATGGGATAAAGTTGATTTTTCTCAACATGATATTTAAATCAATGAATTAGTTTTGTCTCAACTTTGTTGTTTATGATTCATTGCTTATAATGTTTTATGATTTAAATGCTAGTTTGGTTGAGTTCGGAATCAATTAGATTAGTCTTCATATCTATTGCTAGATTATGTTTTATTATACGAAAAAGTGATAAATTCCTGATTATAAGTAGCATAATTGTGAGTAGTGCTTGTAGTGATATATCCTACTAGTCACAAGTGAGTCATAACCTTAGTTAAATCGGATTAGTGTTTTTACTCGTTCCATTGCTTTGATTAGTCATATTCCATATAACTTATTTCTCTTAGGGAGTTAAACTTAATTGTGCTTTTACACTTTAAGTTGCTTTCTAGGAATATTTCACAATAACATCTTTTAATGCTGTTTGTGATAAAATCAGGGAATAAACGAGATACACTTGCGATCAAGATATCTTACGACTTTTAATAAATGAGAGATTAAAATACCAATTCTAATCATTGATGAAAATACATGTTTGTGAATGATACTATCCCGTGACCAATATCTCCTCCTTATTGATTATTTCAATTATATCATTTGCTTTGATTTATTTATTGCTTAGATTAAATTCAAATTCCCCCCTTTGGTTACTAAGAAACTAAAATTGTTTAACAACAAACGCCTCCCGTGGAACGAACTCTTTCTTATCACATACTATATTTATATCTAGTTGAAGTGAGAAAGTGAAATTATTTTTGACGCATACGACAACGATCACGTACCATGACATAACGGTTCATGGACAAGTTAAGTATTATGTGCCTAGTACGCCTACTTATCATGTCGATTAAATTCATATGCACATAAAATTATTTCTCTGAGATAATTACCGTTTGAATAATCTCTAAAAATACCATAGACATATTTGATCACATAATTGTGACTCGAGTTAAGTCTCAAGTGTTATATGAAAATATTCAAGCTTATAGTTCAGTTGGATAATTTCGACTAACCCTTCATGAGCGTGGTCTTTATATACAGTTCGGTTACGGTTCATCCTAACCAGAGTGTATATCTTTTTATGTTAATCAGATTCAAATATTCATCTAACGGTGGATATTTTTTGCTTGGTTCCAAAGCTGTCTTAGCTTAAACCTAAAGAAACATATGCTTTGAATGTCTATAAAAGGAGAACTTCAAGAAACTAGGATCTTTGAATCCCGACAATACTTTTCTTTATGTGTCCTAGTTGTAACTAGAGTCGTTGTCTTCCTAAAACCATTTTAGGGTTTAGCGACTACAAAGACTTCATTGGGATTCGTGAATCCAGGTCCATCTATTGTTTATCTTGATAACTCGAGTATCTTGATCTTGTTCGATTGTTTAGCTGCTCACTTGAATAATATAGGTAGAAATCATCAAAGTTCTCTTCGTATCAGACATTGTTGATTCCACAAGTTTAATACTTGTGAGGTGAATAATAATATAGGCTGCACTTCGGGTAGCATAAGTCCGGATTTTGAGGTTAGCTAGACTTTGTCTATGGATATCGATTTGCAGTCTCACCTTGATCTACGATCAAAAAGAAAATCACACATATAGGCTTATCTGTGGGAGGCATATTGGTTTAAAGTCTTCAAGATTAAATTCAAAATCCCCTCTTTGGTTACTAAGAAACTGAAATTGTTTAACAACAAACGCCTCCCGTGGAACGAACTCTTTCTTATCACATACTATATTTATATCTAGTTGAAGTGAGAAAGTGAAATTATTTTTGACGCATACGACAGCGATCACGTACCATGACATAACTGTTCATGGACAGGTTAAGTATTATGTGCCCAGTATGCCTACTTACCATGTCGATTAAATTCATATGCACATAAAATTATTTCTCTGAGATAATTACCGTTTGAATAATCTCTAAAAATACCATAGACATAATTGATCACATAATTGTGACTCGAGTTAAGTCTCAAGTGTTATATGAAAATGCTCAAGCTTATAGTTCAGTTGGCTAGTTTCGACTAACCCTTCATGAGCGTGGTCATTGTATACGGTTCGGTTAAGATTCATCCTAACCAGAGTGTATATCTTGTTATGTTAATCAGATTCAAAGATTCATCTAACGATGGACATTGTTTGCTTGGTTCCAAAGCTGTCTTTGCTTAAACCTAAAGAAACATATGCTTTGAGTGTCTATAAAAGGGGAACTTCAAGAAACTAGGATCTTTGAATCCCGACAATACTTTTCTTAGTGTGTCCTAGTTGTAACTAGAGTCGTTCTCTTCCTAAAACCATTTTAGAGTTTAGCGACTACAAAGACTTATTTGGGATTCGTGAATCAAGGTCCATCTATTGTTTATTTTGATAGCTCGAGTATCTTGATCTTGTTCGATTGTTGAGCTGCTCACTTGAATAATATAGATAGAAATCATCAAAGTTCTGTTCGTATCATACATTGTTGATTCCACAAGTTTAATACTTGTGAGGTGAATAATAATATACGCTGCACTTCGGGTAGCATAAGTCCGGATTTTGAGGTTAACTAGACTTTGTCTATGGATATCGATTTCCAGTCTCACCTTGATCTAAGATCAAAATGAAAAATCACACATATGGGCTTATCTGTGGGAGGCATATTGGTTTAAAGTCTTCAATTGAGTTTAAGCAACTCTTAGGATGTAAAGGACATCATCTAAGAGAATCATTTGCGCGGAGTCCTGCTGGGATTCAAGAGGCGTAAGAAGCGCGACTGTAACTTAATTGATGTGAGGGTTTAATTCGGTCTCAACTACATTCCAGTCCGAAGTTAATTGGTAGTAGGCTAGTGTCTGTAGCGGCTTAATACAGTTTGTTGTTCAATCTGGACTAGGTCCCGGGGTTTTTCCTGCATAGGAATTACCAATAGGTACCATTATAGTGTTCTTAGTTAGTGGCAGGTCCACCCATTAAAGCCCAGTAATCAGAGGTCCATAATTAAAAGAAAACATGAAAATGGACCAAATTTTTTAAGCCCAGGTCCTGCACACG